>NW_024466107.1:4800000-6247500 GCF_017591425.1 Ochotona curzoniae
CTTTGCTGCTGTGGGGCTGAGGCAGCCTCTCTGTGCATCCCTCGTTCCTTGCAGAAGATGCGCATAATAGCACTCTCCCAGAGCTGCGGGAGCACAGTGCGCACGCCTCCCCCAGCCCCCCAAACATGCCCCTTGATCTCTGTGGGACCAGAGAGCAGGAAGGGCTGCCACCACCACTTCCAGGGCTCAGTTTGAGCAATCCAGTGTGCGGCCAGGTGCTGATGAATTGGGGAGACGTCACCTCCACTGCATGCTCCCTGGCGTCCTGTCCGACTCCTGCTTTAGGCCCAGGTTAGTGTGCTCCGAGGAGCTGACCAAGCGCCCCGTCACCTGAGGGGCCCAGCAAAGCCCACATTCTTGGGCCTCGTCCCCACACGCAGTGACTCATGAGGTGTGGCCTGCTGCTGTCACATGTGTTTTCCTAGCAAGCTCTCAGGTGATTCTGATGCAGCGAGCCAGGCTCAGGAGCTCTCATTCTGAATCGCTGGTGAGGAAACCTGGGTTGCAGAACCCAGGGCCTTTCTCTTTGCTTCCCATCATAGAATCCCTTCTCAGAAGGCAGGTTTTGTGGTTTCAGCTTCGTCATGAGCACAGTCTGTGGGACAGAGCGGGTGACAGGCCGTCCCTGGTTTGCTCAGGAATGATAGCTGCTCACCACACAAGAGTCTAAATGCTGATACTGGACAAGTTCTGGCCGGTCAACACCCCCTCCCTCCAGCTTCCTGATCGACTGATCCAGCTTCCCAGGGCGCTCTGCCGGCCTGGCTGGTGTCTGACTCAGATCCTGGGTCTCCACTCACATCCTTTTGTCCCTTACTGTACCCACTCCAAGTGCCACCCTTGGGTCCCAGAATCCCTCTTGTGATTTGGAAGCCAACTGCCATCACAGCACATGTGTGATTGTTAGGGACACTGATCCCACCTCGTGAGACGTGGGCAGCAAGTGCAGCCACCGTCTCCGTGCCAACTTGGGGCAGGAAGCTTGAGCAGCAGCCATGGGTCTCTCCATTGGACCACAGTCTGCTCAGAGTTTCCTTCTGTTCCCGCCTGCCTTGTTCCAATTGCCACCCTGCCAGATAATTACAATATCTGTCTTTCAAAACTTGATGCTTGAAGATGCCATTATTCACTCCAGAGTCACAGACATTGCAGGTGGCAGGGCCACATTCGATTCAAGGCTTTTTCTTGTATCCACCTGTTCTTACAGCCACTCACCCCGTGTATTGCAGTGGGGAGGAAGCCATTCTGGCAGGGAAGCCAGCGGGCCTGCTTGTCATCAGCCACTATCTGTGTAGCATGGACAAACCCACATTTTACCCCTCCGAGTTTCACTTTCCTCATCTGCAAAGTGGGCATAGTGCCCGCTCTGACTTCTGCTTTGGCTTGTTCTGCAGAGGGACGGAAATGATGTTTATGGAGCTGTCACTAAGCTGTCGGTGCTGTCCAAATGCGTGTGCGTGGACTAAACCTCCTGTGATTCCAAAAGGAGGATTTTGGCACATCAACCCAGGGAATATTTACTTAAGAGAAGGAGAAACTCTTTGGCTAAGGCAGCCAAAATTAGCAAAGAAACAGCAGAAAGTCCTCAGGGGGAGAAATGGTTCTTCTGCTGATTTTACAAGGATTAGCAACTCGTGCAACCCATTGCAGGGCCAGCAGGTCGGGGGACTGGCCCTGGCTGTGCTCCAAGGATGGCTGCCGTCTTTGAGACGTGTTCCTATGCAAAGTTACAGGTGCACGCTGGAGGCCCGGCCCCAGCTACAGCCTCCTCGGTGTCAGAGGATCCCAGGTACATTTCATGGCATTTATTTTCTCTTTACTTAACACATGGGGATCCCAGAGTATCAGACCAAGAGCCTGGAGTAGAATCAACCTCGTCGGCAGGTTTTCGTCTTTCTCTCCTACATTTCTGCTATTTTCCCACTTGGGCTGTGTTAGGGGTGTAATTTTGGCTGGCATGATTATCAAAACTGATATACATGGAGTGAACTGGTCCTCCTGACCCCCTGCAACATTAAAGCTTCAACTAGGGGTGAGGGGGGCGGAGACAGAGAGAGAGAGAGAGAAAGAGAGAGAGAGAGAGAGAGAGAGAGAGAGAGAGAGAGAATGAGGATATGATGTGCTAAAGTCTTTAGGTTTCATCTCAGGCCTATCTATTCTCCTGCTGACTCATGGGTTCCAGGCTCTGAATTTGAGACAGGAGAAGGATACATGGGACTTAGAAGATGCTGGAATCTCAGAGCGACAGGACCAGGTATCTGGGTGGGGGTTGTGCCATTTGCCGTGGTCACATGTGCGGAGCTCCGGTCAAGAAGACGCTGGTGTGTTAGACATTGTCCGCTGCTGCGTGAGAACACCCTCTGTCATGGCCGACACCCAGTGCTCAAGAGCCACATCCCCTGGATGTCACCATCTCTCTTCTTCTGAAATAGGGTGCGTGCTGGAGCTGTTCATGTTGTTAAAAGTCGCATGTCTCCCGCAGGCTCGCAGCAGCCTTTGCGTGAAGGTTCTGTCCCTTGGTAGAGGATTTTACTGACATGAAGCCTCATTTTAGTCTAGTGGTTTAAAGTGACTTTTGGTTCAGAATTGCTTCTTTTTTTTTTTATCTCCAGAAGAAGTCAGAAGTGTGTTTATTTGTAAATGAGGATCCCAGCCAGGAGCCCCTCCTCTCCATCTGCTCCCCGCCCCCTGGACTGGCGGTGCTGATGCTCACTCTGCACTGCACCTGTCACTCATGGTCGCTCCTACCCCACGGAAGTTTGGTTTAAAACACAGCACAACAAAACAGAAATGTCTTAGGAGGAAGCACAAGTCTTCTCTCTGTTGTTCACTCAAAAGCAGGACAAAATTAAACAAGAAAACCTGTCCTAGTTTACAAATGGGGTTGTTGCTGCCGTAACCATTCTCTGTGTGACTATACCATCTACCACATAATTGTTCATTCACCAGATTGCAAGCATCAGAGAAACGTCTTCCTGCCAACGTTCCCTGACCTCATTTCCAGCACCTACCGCAAGCATCCCTGACACCCGCACCCTGGTGCTCTTGGGAACACATCCGTGAGCTTCACATGCCACTAACAAAGCATGTGTCTGATTTTAATAGGATGGGTTGCTTGAACAAGCACATAAGAAAGAAAACAGGTCCTGGCACTCCCAAGGACTTGTAGCTCCCACCTGCTGTCTGACTGTCCGGATATGCCCCCCGAGGAAGTAAATTGCAGGGCCTGTCTTTCAGAGCTGTCACAAAACCCCAGTGCAGCGGCGGTGCACCGGACGTGTACTTCGTAAGCAGCACTGTGCCATTTTGCTGACCTGCCCCTGCATAGCTCTGTGTCTTAACCACTGAGATTGTCCTCAAAGGGATGGCACTGCATTACACTGTAATGGGCAGGTGCCTGCTTTCTTGGGAGAAGATAAAATAGCAGTGCCTCTTCCTGTGAGTGGCATCTTAGAATCAGTGAAATAGAGTAATTGCTACCATTGTGTTTTGCCAAGTCATCAGAGAAGGTAACAGGCATTTATGTGTTTTAGTAATGCTACCATTGTCATGACACTTCTGTATGGTGTCAGATCTTCTTGCGAGCGTATTCAGACGTGCGGTGAAAAAGAACGTAGACTTTGGAATCTGAAAGGCATGCCTTCAACTTTCAGCTCCATTCCTTATGAGCTATACAGCCTTGGGCTCGGTACTGTGTTTCCCCAGTCCACTCTCACTTACGTAAAATGGGGGCAATAGTATTACCTGATAAACATTGCAATGAAATAACATAGAAAACTCAAAATATATTGGTTGTTCTGTAATACATGCTTAATAAACGATAAGGGGATAAAGCAAACTAGTGGCCATGCTAGTTAGGAACAAAGCTTTATCCACTGATGTCTTAATTTTCCTGAAGTTAACCCAGAGTAACTCCAGGCAGGCCTTATGGAGATGGGGGTGACTGCCACAGTGGTTGACAGCAAAGCTTGGAAGTCCTCCCCTTCCAGGCAGATTCCAGTGGCAGGGATTGGCTCCACAATCTAAGGCAGCAGAGGGTGGGAACTGCAGGAAGCCAGCCCTCATGCTGCTCCAGCTAGCTGCTGCAGGGTTAACAAGACACAGGTCAGGAATGGGAGTCAGAGCTGGCAGATACTCAAAGAAGAAAGGACAGAGAGGAGAGCTCAGGGAGCCTGGGCTGCCAGGAGAGGCGGGAGACCGCCCAGCTAAGTTGGAGAATCTGCCTGGGTCCCTGGCATCTTTAGGGCATGCCAGTGAGCATGCTCAGACGAGGAGGTAACCCAAGGCTGGGAAAGCCACCCTGAAGGATTCAAAGGAGTAGGTCTGAGTGTCCACATAGGGCTGGGAATGGTGCCTGTTCCTACTGGCCAGACTGGAAAAGTTCAAAATCCAGAGGGCATTAGGGAGCACATCCAGAAGGGTCTCGCCTCTGCAAAAGGGATTTATTAGTCCCCAGGCTGGGCACAGTTCCATACCTGCCAAGCAAGACTTAAAAGGAAGACCCGAAAGGACCACACTGCTTCCAAGTGACTCGGCCACATTCCAACAAAGTCCAAGAGTATTTATAGGAATCACAAAAATATCTACCACCCCGCTAGAAAAATTTCACAATTATGGCATTTAATCAAAAACTACCAAGCTTGCAAAGAAACAGGAAAATATGTCCCCTAGTGCTGAGAAAAGGGAGCAGTCTGGGGCAGGCATTTGGCTCGCCATTAAGATGCCCCCTGGGGACATGCTAAACCCAAACAGAGTACAGGGCTCCAGTCCCGACACCACTTGTGGTACCAGACTCCTGCTGATCGGCACCCTGGGATCAGCACCCAGGTAATGGTTGCTCTAACCAAGGCTGCTCTAAGTAATCTTGGGCCTCCCAGATAACTTCTTTAAAGCAAATGATGCCCACTTTTTGTGTATGTGTCATCATGTGCCCGATCTTGTTATTTCGCAAAGTCAAACTTGGTCCTTAGTGGTTCCACTTCTTAGGTCGCTTATGCGTGCCTCAGCATGGCCCCTATGCTGCTGGAAGCCAACGTGAACATTCACTTAGACTTAAGCCAGGTATGGTCCACCTGCCTGAGGGAAATCATGACTCTTCTTAATTGCAATATTCTAGAAGACACTAATGGAGCTCTCATGTGCATGATACTTCAGTCCACACATCCTATACGCTAGGAGCTTGCCATTTAAGACAGCCCTAAAATCGGGCTTGACACCAGAGAGGAGAGTTGTAGGAAATTCTTGGCAATGTGTAGTATATAGTTGTGGCACACAAAAGCAGATTTGTGCATCTGTGGGTGATGGTTCCACCCCCTGAGTATCAGATTCACCTGCGCAGGCCTCCAGGAATGCATTTGCTCCTGTTGCCTCCTCTCCTATGTGATCTGGCGCCACGAGGCAGGTATAGTCTTGAACAATGCGTGGCTATTTCAGTTCTCCGTTGTTCGTGAATCAGACACAGTGTCCCGGGTTGCTCCATGGGTGGTTGACGTTAGTCATGAGACAGGTCATTCACAGAATAAAATGTGGCTTTATAATAGCTAGTGAAAGCTTTTAATATTCATGGGGAGGCAGTTCGAAAGTCCTCCACCTACCTAGTTTTATAGGCTCTCTTGGCACATGTTCGCAGAATTGGGTGTGGGGCAAAAGCGAGAGGAAGAGGGAAGTGCCTGGTGAATCCTGCCGTGGGCACACCCAGCCGAGCTGTGAACCGTGTGATCTCTCACGGGCCATTCCCCTCTCACCACTCCCGTGGGTGCAGCAGGGGTCCCTGACACAGGCTCAGTGTGAAAGCGAGGGACGAGTCCTGCTCCGTCTGTGAAGTGACCCGCCAGTGTTAGTGTCAGAGCATCGTTGTCCACGCAGCCCTAGCAGCCGTTCGTTCATCACTCTCCAGTGTTGGTTTTTGGGTGATCTCTGGAGTAAGCAGCAGTATGCTAAAGTCCCAACGTTTGTTTCCTTCATGCAAGCTTCTGTGGCCCTGTGACTAGAATCTGCTGCCAGAAGTTAGAAAGGGCGGGCGCTGTGAAAGCACACACATCCCTCTGCAGGGTTACTGGCTCTTCTCCACCGATGGGCTACTTTACTGCCATCTCGCTGTCCCCATGAGGACTGTGACCAATATCTTCAACATCACTTAGGAGGAGAAAGTCCCCAGGCCAACTCTCCCAACAGGTTAGTGTTTACGGTTGCAAGCTGCAGCCCGTTCGCAGCTCAGCAGCTGCAGGTTCCAGGGGTGTGTGGAGCAGACACTACAGGCTCTAGCTGGGGAGAGAACTGGGACCTCTGGGCAGATCAGCAAGGGGCACAGCTCAAGAGCTGCAAGGGTTGGCCTCTGTGCCCCCAGCACTCCCCCCGCCGCCCATGTGGCTTCCAGCCAAGCTTTTTCATCTGTGTGATATGGGGATGGCAGCCTTGCAGACTTGGTGATGCAGCGCTCCAAGGGTTTAAGCTGAGCCGTCAGGCCCTCAGGCTCCACGCTGTGTCCTCCCCTGCCCACATACACCCGGCTTCGGACCCCTCAGCCACCTGCTGGCCCTCCTGTGGAAGTAAATCCAGAACCTGGGCACCTCCCACCCTTCCACCACATCCTCCCTGCTGTGTGGCCACGGAGCCGTACAGTTCAGGCTCGGCACGGAAGCCCACGTCACTGCTCCTCACCCTCAGAACCCAACAGGCCTTTTTCTGCTTCACCCAGAATTCCTGAAGTCCTTCCCCAAACCCACAGCAGTCTCTACAGCCTGCTCCTGCCCCCCCACAGCCGCTCCTATCTTTCCAGCCATCTGAACCCACACCTGCTGGTCTCTCTGAAAGCTGTGGGCATGGGCTGCCTGGCTGCTGCTCCTGCTTTAGCCTCTGTGTGGGAGCAGCCCAGGGCTCCCACTGTGCGTGCACTAGAGCATACGCTGTGTGGGTCACAGGGCCCTATGCACCGTGCTCATGACTCCCTCCCTGGTGACTGGGGCTCGAGGCACATGCCGGGACCTTGCTTGCCGCCCTGTGGACGATAAGTTACAGACCCCCCTAGGTATCATTGGGGAGAGGCCTGGAACGTGACAAGGGGCTCAGGGCTGAAATTGAGAACACCTGGGCCCTGGATGCAAGTCTTGACCTCAGTGCTTAATCTGCGTGTCTGACCCTGGGCGAGAGCTAGACCTAGAGCATGGATCCCTGCTCTCCTTTCTCTAAGCTGCAGGCTTGGGTCTCCCCCTGGCCTCAGTGAGCAGTCGGGTGGTGCTTCGGCGCAGGGACAGGAGCTAGTAGGCTGTTAGGAGAGGTTACTAAGGTGTGTGAGGATGTCTCTGCGGCCATTACAGATGTCCTGGAGAGCATCCTCAGTGCTACTTGGTCTAAAACAGGGTATGGCGTTCCAGGGCCACTCATGTTGTCAAGCACTGTTACCTCCCCCCTGTTCGAAGAGATGGAGGAAAGGAAGTTTTGCAGCATTTCAACAGAGGGCGCTGCTGATAGCTCTCCTCTGACTATATAAATAATAAATCTTAAGCTTCACTAATTTCGATTATCTCTTACACACACACAGTTATGTACTTATGTCTTGGAGTGATCCAGCAATTTCTTTATGCCAAGTCTTTTTTTTTTAAGATTTATTTATTTATTGGAAAGTCAGATATACAGAGAGGAGGAGAGACAGAGAGGAAGATCTTCCGTCCGATGATTCACTCCCCAAGTGAGCGCAACGGCCGATGCTATGCCGATCCAAAGCCAGGAGCCAGGAACCTCTTCCAGGTATCCCACATGGCTGCAGGGGCCCAAAGCTTTGGGCCGTCCTTGACTGCTTTCCCAGGCCACAAGCAGGGAGCTGGATGGGAAATGGAGCTGCTGGGATTAGAACCGGTGCCTATATGGGGTCCAACAGTACCTGCCTGCACACATAAGACAGCTCAACCTGCAGGGCAGCTGCATTGACGTGTGGCACACTGTCACCCAGCGCTGGTGCGTCTCATAGGCCAAAATGCTTCACTGTCTTAGGGGATAAGAGGAGATGGTTTGCATGAGAGAACAGTTCATTTTGGCTCAGGACAGGAATGTGAACCAACCTGGGAGGATCCACTTATCTATTTTTGCGCAGGTACCAATGTTTCCTTACCTGAAGCCTCCCTCAGTCGAAGTCCTGTGATTAATCAGTGGGCATAGAAAAAGGCACATGCCTGGGGAGATGTTTTGCAAAGGGCGACAGCCAGAGTGTCAGAGATCCCGTTGACGCTCAGGCACCAGCGTCATCCTCCCCTGACCAGCGTTTCCAGCTGGGCTTCCAACAAGATCCTTGTAATTACGCACCGTGCACTTGCTTCTGGGTGTGGCTTCCCTGATTGCATACTTAGGCGCAGATTACAAATATTTGGCAGGACTCCGCCCTCTGTGGGAACCAGACAAGCCTTAACAGCGACCGGGCGCTCCACACTGCCGTGCAGGAAGGAGCCGCATCCTCTCGGGTTTCAGAGTACAGAGCCAGAGAAGCTCCACGCAGCTGCTGCCCCGGCCAGGGGCCAGGGTGCGGAAGGAGCGTCACTGACGGCCCTTTCCCTGCCGCTATCTCCCTGCACGGCCCACCCCCGGCAAGAGCCTGCCCGAAAATCCCCGAGGTGGAAAGACATTTGCGTCTGGTGCTGCTTTGTGGCAGGATCACCCGATCTGGGGAAAGACAAATTAAGGTTGGAATGCCGTTCGAGAACCTGCTGATAAACGTCAGGAAACGATCACAAATTGTTAGCTTAAAAAAAAAAATTTACTAGCAGAACGAAAGAATGTTGAGTGAAGCAGCCGTCAGCTTACCCTTCAACTTGAGCCTAAAGGGCCTGTCCCACGCCCCAACGACCCCTTGCTGTGTTCACTGCTCGGGGGTCCACACCCACATGCATACCTGCCACAGCCCACCTCCTTGCAGGGCAGAGGTCAGACCCCAGATTGCTCTCCTGAGAAGCGAGCAGTCGGTTGGCATGAATCAGAATCTGTCAGCACAGAGGGAGGTGAGGCACTGCAGAAGGCTCATGGAGAAGCAGAAATAGATTTGATTCTGGTGCAGAAACAAAAAATGTTCAATCCACGCATGGATTTTTTTTTTCCACAATACACATTCCATGTACTTTTGGAAACACCCTTCCCACCGCATGTGTGGAGTTCAAAAATAATTGCACCTAAATAAGCATTTTATTCTATTTTCCACATGCTGCTTTTTGAAGGATTTGTATAGGTTGTCAAATGGCCTTTTATTTACATTTTCAGATTAAACACCCTTTTAAAACATTTACTACTAAAGTCACTTAGCAAACTATACTATTTGTCTAGTTGGAAACAAAGTAGAAGTCAAGATATTTGGCACTCCCATTCTAACTTTTTATGCAAACATCTCAAGGTACTTGGCATTGTCATTTTTTTTTAGACAAGCAATTTAAAAAAATGGTACTTTAAAAAAAGATTTATTCTATCTACTTAAAAGTCAGTTGCAGAGAGAGAGCGCGCTCTTCCATCTGCTGGCTCACTCCCCAGATGGCCACAACAGCTGGGCTCAGGGGGCCAAAACCTACTCTGAATCTTCCCCATGGGTGCAGGTGCCCAAGCACTTGAGGCATCCTCTGCTGCACTCCCGGGCACATTAGCAGGGAGCTGGACTGAAGTGGAGCGGCTGGGACTCAAGTGGTGCCCGCGTGGCCAGCAGCTTAGCCTTACACAACTGCGCCAACCCACAACCCAGTTCGGCCCTCGGAGAGACGCTGTGCCACTCACTGTGCGCCCTTCCCAACCCTAATGAGGTGTGATTTCTTTAAGATAAAAACCGTGAGTTTTGGCAACATGCACGGTTGCATAAACATCACCACCAGCACGCAGAAGCCATCCAGCCCTGGTGAGAGCTACCCCGCCCCTTCTGCCATCAGCCTCCCAACACTGCTGCCCTTTGTTTGGTCGCCACAGGTGTGCCTGCCCGAGATGGCACAGCCCTGGAATCGCCCCTTTGTGCCTTTTTGTTTGGCCTCCTGCACCAAGCATGCGGTCCCTGATTCTCCCAGGTTTTTCGGTATGTCTGCCACTTGTCCCCTTTTGTGGCTGAGCGGTGTCTGGTTTTATGTGATCACAACAGCACGCGTGCCCTTGGCTCTCTTCCTGTTGGGGCGATGGGGACACTCCTGCACTAATTGTGCACATACAAGGTCTGTGTTTGCATCTGCTCGCTGCTGCCGGGTCAAGCCTGGCGCATGGGAGTTCAGCGTTCTGTGGGAAGCGACTCATCAATCCCACTCAGTTAAGACACAGCCAAACTAGTTTCCAAAGTTGCTCGGTATTTTTGCGTTCCCACCAGCAACAAATGAGACTTTCAGTCATCCACACCCTGGTGGTTATGAATCATTTCAGCTGATCCTGTCTCTGTTGTTATTCCTTTTTAATAGTTGAGGAGAGTAAAGCCTCAAAAAGGTGAGTGAGTGATGCAGAATGTGTAGGTGATGGATGGCAGATTCAAATCTGCTGATGCTGAAAACCTCACCGTCTTCCTGTGAAAAAAACTGGCCGTAGGGTCAGTGCCGTGGCATAACAGGGTAAGCCTCCACCTGTGGTGCTGGCATCCCATATGGCAGCCAGTTGCTACCCCAGCTGCTCCACTTCTGATCCAGCTGTCTGCTTATGGCCTGAGAAAGCAACAGGGTGAGGCCCAAGTCCCTGGGCCCCTGCATCTACATGGGGGATCCAGATGGAGGGAGCTCCTGGCTCCTGGCTCCTGGCTCCTGGCTCCATCTCTGACCATTGCAGCAGTTTGGGGAAATAACCAGCAGATGGACACACTCTGTGTGTGTGTGTGTGTGTGTGTGTGTGTGTGTGTGTGTGTGTGTGTGTGTCTTTCCCCCATGTGTGTGTGTCCTCTCTCTGTAACTCTGGTTTTCAAATAAAAATAAACAAAAATAAATCTTTAACAAATGTGGAAGAAGGGCTCGGCAGAGTAGCCTGTGACTAAAGTCCTTGTTTTGAGTGTGCCAGGATTCCTTATAGGCACCAGTTCCTATCCCAGCTGCTCTACTTCTCATCCAGCTTCCTGCTTGTGCCCTAAGAAAGCAGTAAAAGATGGCCCAAAGCTTGGGAACCTCTGCCCACATCGGAGATCTGAAAGAAGCTCCTGGCTCCAGGCTTTGGATCAGCTCAGCTCTGGCCATTGCAGCCACTTGGAAAGTGAGCCAGCAGACTGGTGGATGGGAAGATCTTTCTCTCTGTTTCTCCTTCTCTCTGTACATCTGACTTTCCAATAAAAAAATAAATCCCTTTTTTTAAAAAAGGGAGAAGATAATTTTCCGTATCTAAAGTCAGAAAACTCCCATTGATAAGCCAAGAACCCCACTGCTGCATCTCGTGAGTTTTAAATGAAGTTGGACACATACAAAAGAATTTTTTAACATTAACTGAGAAATAATTTCAGGGGAAATGTGAGTGAGATGGAAACCACCCTCAGGTGGAAAGCTTTCTTCTCTCCCCATTTCTGAATGACAGTCACATCTAGGTGAAAATCCGGGCTTCCTGGGCCTCCAGCATTCGGCTTCCTGCCAGGCTTGTTGGCTTAAAGGAATTTCCCCCTGTGACAGGGCTTAAGGGCAGATATCTTAAGACCTTGAAAACCAGAGCTACCAGAGGTGCAAAGCGTGCTCCGGAATCCACCCCCATAGAGCCAGAGAAAGGCCTAGGCCAACCCTCGCAGCCCCCGTGTGTTTGTCCACCGTATACCCAGAGGTCTCAGGCTGGGACCTCACTAGGCCCAGCTGGACCCAAGGAGGTACTTGCTTTTCTTAACTGGATATAAATGCCAGCAGGTTGCACAAGAGATCTGAGTTTTTACTTCTAAAAGAACCTGAAAAATATCACCCAGTACACATTTCCTACCCGGAATCTTCTGCCTGTTGGCCTGGCCCAGTGGGCATGCTGTGACCCAGGTCCCACAGTCTCCCAAGGGAATCAACCTGGGTCCCTTGCACCTGAATCTTGGCCTGTGAGCCTGGTCAGAGGTGCCACGAGCTTGACTGTGCTGGGCTCCTGCAAGCTGGGGAGGACTTCCGGGAGGGGATTGCTGTGGGTTCCCAAACACAGGTGGCATGTTTCAAGGTGTGCAAAGGCCTTTTAGGACATAGATGGCCTTTTTGCTTCCTGTTTGCCTTAAACTAAACTGTGGAAAACAAATGAGTTGCATCATTTCCCTCTCAGTTGCATCTGCTCAGGCAGGTAAAATGTAGGAGCTGATTGGCAAAGAAAGGGAGGATTTTGGAAGAAAAAGTCAGGTGTACAAAATAGAAGGCTGGGAGGCTTGTGGGTGGTGGGACCTGGTTGACCCCCTGTCACCACCTGTGCTGCCCTGTCCTGGGACCCTGTGTCACACCTGCTCTCAGCTGCAAGCCCTCTATGGCAGTCGCAGGCTGCTCCTGTGTGTGCCCAGATCTGCCGCCAGGCCTCTCTCAGCTGGCACCACATTCCAGTCTCCCCCCTTGGGCTTTTCATGACTTCTCATGACTTTGGGTTCCCAGCACCATGGGCTGCTTCCCTTCTGTCCCATGCCAGGACCTGTGTACACAGCCGACTGTAAAACAGGTTCCTTATCCCGCCATATGACAGCATCTGCGGTGTGATGTCATGCAAGTCGGTCAGGCGGAAGATGCCGCCATCGCCTGACTAGTACCAGCGTGTCTGGATGGCAGCTGGCAGGAGGCCATGTGCAATCACATCTCTGTGCACCGGGGGCCCACCACCTCCCGGGGGTGAGTGTGTAGGTGTGCACACATGGGTGTGAGCGTGGATCCATCAGTACCCGTGAATGTGCACATGTGAATGTGTAAGAGACTCTGTGTGTGTGTGTGTGTGTGTGTGTGTGTGTGTGTGTGTGTTGCTGCTTTCCTTCTAAGGAAGCAGCAGTCAATGTGAAATGCCACAGAGAACAGACCTGGGGTGAAATGATCTCTGACCCACTTATGTGGCTTTTCTTTAGGAAACATAATCGGAGGTAATTTGTCATGACAAGCAACCTTTGTGGCCACTTAGATCACTTTCCGAAGTGACAGGCACTCCCGAGGACCCCCTGCCTACCTGGACCTGTGGCAATAAGATGCTTTGGTGGGTTTATTTCTGTAGTCTGCCCAGCGGGGTGCATCCTGGGGTGAACTTGGTCATTAGAGAAACCTGTGCACGGCTGTGACAGCTCCAGTGGCCCAGAGAACACGTGCCGCCAGTGATGGCTTGCCTTCCGAGGCCACTCAGCCCACGGATCGCAAAGGCCAGATCTCTGTGACCCGATGGATAGACCGGGGCAGTTCCCGAGGTTGGGAGGCCAGGAGGCAGGCACCTGTCCCAGGCTACAGAGTTTGAACTCAGGTCAGACTTGTGCCTTCGCTGTTTGGGAGTGGAAGGTATGATGACCGTAAGAGCAGTCTACACGGAAGGTTCAGCAGAAAACATCGTGATTCTCAAACATCAGAATTGTCATAGGTGTCCATGTTGCATTCGTTCACTGAGGCCCGCCATCATTGATGCCTACCTGTCCTGTCCATTAGCCTAACTGCCCAGAAGTACGTCTGGGTGCTTTAGGAAATGCTGGAAGGAAGCAGGTGGAGGAAGGGCACATAAGTTGAAGATCTGTGTTAGCTGCAGAGAAAATGCCCTGTACCTCAAATTCATCCTGGAGGCCTGATGGCTGTTGTCTGTTTAAACCTCTGAGGCAGCACGATCTCCTGTGTGGTGACCTGAATGTAGAACAGACAAAGTCAGTGTAATTTTAGCTTGTGTCACTTTGCCTGATGTGTGAGGTTGCAGACTGGTTTGAAATTAATGACCAATCTGACAGATATTTAGGCAGTATCTCTAGGGTTTGCCCACGCTGTGACATCCAAGAACAATATATCCCATTGTCAGTCTTTTATTTTGTTTTCTTTCCTTTTTTTCCCCCTTGTCTCCAGGATACCAATTAATTGTTCAAAGGTAATATATAGAGGAGATTTCGAGAGCATTTACTTTGGCACAGTCTCTGCCCCTTTGTGGTCTGCCTGACAATAAAGCTAAAATTTGTTTTGTAATGACTGTTCCAGTTGGACTGGAATCCCTTTGAAGTTCCTGCAGTTTGCTGTTGTGAGAGCTCAAGATATTATTTGACTGCAATAAAACACTCTCTGTGTATTATCAAAATAGGGTGCAGACTGAACTGCAGCAGCGTGCAGGGACTGAACCCTCGGTCGGCAGTGCCCTACACGTGTGCAGCGCCCAACACGAGCCCCTGTCTGCATCCACTCAGGGTTCAGTCCACTCTCCAGGGGCCATTTGTGGATCTGAACCCCCTGATGAGGTGGACAGCAGCAAGCCTGGCAAGCAGAAAGCATATCTGTTCAGCGTGACATTGGCCAGGGCATTCTTGCCTGGCCTGTTAATTAAGATAAAGTACCATGCCAGTTGTTGTAAAGGTTTGGCTGCTCGGCTCTTGCTTCAGCTGACCTAAATTATTTAACGATGTTGTCACTTCTAAATAAATATAGTCATTGTCCTGGCCTCTATTTATACTTCAGAACTCTTTCCCACCCACTGCCATGGCCTGGAACAGTCCATATTCTTCAGTACAAGAGGGCGTCACAAGGCTGTGGGCGCAGGTTTGGGTCCGGTGCCAAAGCCAGTCTTCACATGGGAGCAGTAGCTACTCCCAGACATAACTGTCTGAAGCATGTCAGGGCGGAAGGCTCACACAGCACCGATTCTCTGTCTGGATGCTCAAGCTAGTGTGTGCCTTTGGTTTCACAGTGAGCATATGCATGCATAAGAGAAAGTGTCCATGCGTGTATCTGGGCTTGAACTCTTAGAAGGGGCTTTTGTCTGAGTTGCGGTGGTAAGTGGCTGTCGTTTAGTTGGGGTGTGACTTTGCCTGCCAGAATCCCATTCCTGATATCAGAAGGTAACATGGCTGGGACTGAAGTCAAATCCCAATATTCTTCTAGTGCTTAGCAGCCCAGCTGAACCGGCTTTGTTCCAGTCCTCATGTAAATGAAACTATTCAAGGTAGGGGTTTTCTGGGTATGATAAGTGGAAATGTTCAAAAATGTGAATGTTTGGTACAGGGAAATTCCTCCCTATGGGAATTTATAAATGTGGGAATATAATTGCCAGATTTGTTTTTGCTTTTGCCCCTGAGTGATTTTCAAGTTAGAATGTTCTCCTTGGCCTCCTGTCTTGATTTTGCTCCTTCCCTGCCTTATCCATGATCTTCCCATACTTGAACTCTTCAAGTTTACTTGAAAAGAAAAAGCAGTGAAAACCTCATTGAGTAGCGGGCATTTGGCATGGTGCTTTAAGATGCTCCTCGGGATCTGAAGGAGTGGGTGCCAGTGCCAGCTCCACTCCCAACTGCAGCTTTCAGCCAGTGTAGACCCTGGGAGGCAGCAGCTAATGACCCGAAGGGGTGGGAACCTGCCACCCATGTGAGAGATCTGGAGAGAAGCCAGGGTCCTAACTCACCCCCGCCGTTTCAGACACTCGGGGAGCAACCAGTGAGTGGGAGATTTCTCTTACTACACGCCGCCTCCTTGTAAGTAAGTTAATTGATTACATTTTTAATCCACTGAATTCACTGCTAGTTTCTATCCAGTGAGGAGTTTGTCACTCCACCATGACAGCAAAAAGATAGCCTAACAAAGTAAAAATCAGGAACTCTTCCCAGCCGCATCAAAGAATCAAGGTCACAGGACCGAGTGCAAAGCCAGAAGTTAGGAGACAGGTGTATTCCAAAGGATCAGAGCGGAAGCTGCCGCTGGCACCAACATGGCACACAGCAGTTGGGGGTGAGAATGACCAGTAGCCATGAACTGAGTGTGGACTATCATGAGAAGCAAAACTGTTTGGGCCCGAGCCTCAGGAGGAACCTCGGAGCTGCCTGACTTCATCTCCTGCTCGGTTCTCAAGGTGTAAACATTAAACCCCACACCACCCCCACACTTCTGGCAAAGGAAGGCTAAGTAGCCATTCGGAAATGCACCCTGAGCACTCTCTTCTCCTAAACAAAGATGTTCTCTCAGCGGACACTATGGACAGAGTCCAGCTGATGAGAGGGAAAGGAAGTCCTGTCTGGCCTCAGGTGCAGAGAAGGAGAGCAGAGAAGGAGAGAGAGAGAGAGCTCATGGAGGTTCCAGCTGGAAGAGGCTCGCTGAAATGATTGAGCACTAATCCCAGACTCCACTCTGCACCACATCAGCTCGGACCCTACATCATCACAGTGGATTCCACCTGCCACAGGTGCAAGGCTTGGACTCTGTTTATGCATGAGTTTCTAGAGCAGTCGAAGACAAAAGGGGAAATAAACACGGAACACTGGAAGAAACTGTCCCCTCGGATGGAAAGCACAGCCTGGTGAACGTGAAACCTCTCCCTGCAGTCCTGTCCACCTCGGTTCCTCCAATCCGATACATCCACCTGCCAACCGCGGGGCATGCTGTAAGACATGAGAGAGAGAGAGAGACACAAAAGAAAACTACAGTCTGAAGAGACAAAAAGCAAGCATCAGATTCACTTGGAGAAGAGATTGTGGAACCATCACAGAAGGCATTTAAAGTGCTTATGATTATGTACTCTTCATTCTCATGGAAAAAGTGAACAGCATGCAAGAACAGATGGGTAACATAAACGGAGATGGAGACTCTAAGAATGCTAGAAATAAAAATCATTGTAACAAAAATGAAGAATATCTTGGATGGGCTCAGCAGTAGACTAAACACAGCCAAGGAAAGAATCAGTGTGCTTACAGATAAGTCAGCAGAAACTTTCAAAATGGGAAAACAGTGATTAAAAAAAAAAAGAATTAAGAAACAAAAAAGGTACAGAACATCTAAGAGCAATAGGATATTTTTTTAAAAAATGGAGTGAGGAAGCAGTGGCCTAAGTCCTCGCCTCGCATGTGCCAGGATCCCAATATGGGCGCCGTTTCAGGTCCCGGCTGCTTTACTTCCCTTCCAGCTCCCTGCCTGTGCCCTGGGAAAGCAGTCGAGGATGGCCCAAAGCCTTGGGACCCAGCACCCACGTGGGAGACCCAGAAGAAGCTCCTGGCTCCTGGCTCAGCTCTGGCTGTTGTGGCCACTTGGGGAGTGAATCAATGGACAGAAGATCTTTTTCTGTCTCTCCTTCTATCTGTAAATGTGACTTTCCAATAAAAATAAATAACTTTTTTTTAAATCAATATGTGCAAATTAGGAATACCAAAGTGTTAAGACAGATAGGTGAGGCAGGTTGGGATTTTGCCACAGTGGTTGAGATACCACTGAGATGCGTGTGTTCAAGTGCTGACTCCACTTCCCGTTCCAGCTTCCTGCTAATGCACATGCTTGGAGACATCAGCTGATAGTTCAGGTGGTTTGGTGTCTGCCACCCAGAGGGAAGAATCTGATCGAATTCCAGGCTCCTTGGGTCTCCTGCTCCAGGTCACCAAGCCCACCTGCGAGGTGGGGACTGGGTCCATGAGCTCCAGTGGTGGGGGTTCTGGCGTGTCCCGGGTTGCATGGCCTGGAGCCATGGGCCCACCTGCGAGGTAGTTGGTGGTTCTGTGAGCCTGTGTGTGTGTGGAGGGGAGGTAGTCCGACAGTTGCCCTGGTTGCCTGGCTCAGGTCCATGAACCCACCTAGGAGAACTGGTCCTACTCAGTGTGGAGGATAGAGTGCCGGAAGGTAGACCATGTGCACACGGAGGACATGGTAGCTCATTGGGGTCTGCAGAGGACATCTGGTACCAGAGCAAAGAATGGAGAACAGAACATACGGACAACTACACTACCCAAACGATGACAGCAAATATCTGGCAATTGGAGACTATAAGGTCAATGGTGTGAGCCAATAGACATTGAAAGGAATTCCTCATCCACAGATAGCAAGATGAACAGCATTTTGAAACTGTTGCATCCACCTGGACAGAACCTTCAGAACATGTGCCATTGGGACTCTGGGTTGATATTGAGTGCCCTTCCCCATCGTCAGATACTGGGGTGGTTGTGAGGCTGGGTATGACCTGTTCCCCTCTCTCCCCTCCCCCCAGAAATGGGAAGAAGTGGAAAGCTTGGAAACAATGTTCACCCCCCACTCCTCTCTAACCTTAGATCCTTCCCACCCTGATCAACTATGTAAACATCAACTAAAATTGAAAAAAATAATAATAACTATAAATTTAAAAAAATTTTTTAATTAAATAAAAAGAGAGAATTCCAGGCTCCTGGTATCAGCCAAGCCCAACTCCTGCTCTTGTGGGCATTTGGAAATGGACCCATGGGATGGAAGATCTCTCTGTCTGCCTCTGTGTCTACCTCTCTGTCTTTTAAATAAGTGAAAATAAATCTAACAAACAACACCTCAGGTTAGCAGTTACATACTTGGAATTAGCAATTAGTGGCTGTCCTGTGCCATCAGACCATTATGCAATTAAACTAGAAATGAATGACAGTGAAACAGCTGGAAACTAAAAACACTGTAGATTAAATAATACATTCTAAACAATGCAATATTGTTAAAGAATGAAAAATTGTTTTAAGACTCAGACAAAAGTCTTTGCAAAGTACCTACCTGACAAAGGGTTGGACTCCAAAGTAAATGAAGAAATCTTAAAGCTCAACATGAAGAAAACACACAATGTTAAAATGAGCTAAAGAGCTTAACAGACACCTTATCCAGAAACATGCAGATGACAGGGACCCATGTGAAAAGATGCCCAGCATCTTATGACATCTTGGGATTTACAGACTAAAACAAGCTACCGCCACAAGGTTATTAGAACGACAGAAAATCCAGAACCCTGCCCAACCCAGATGCAGACCAGAATCGAACAACAGGAATGATCTTTGAAAATTGCATTAACGGGCCCAGCGCGGTGGCGCAAGTGGTTAAAGGTCCTCGCCTTGCACGCCCGGGATCCCATATGGGCGCCGGTTCTAATCCCGGCAGCCCCGCTTCCCTTCCAGCTCCCTGCCCGTGGCCCGGGAAAGCAGTCGAGGACAGCCCAAAGCCTTGGGAACCTGCACCCGCGTGGGAGACCCGGAAGAGGCTCCTGGCTTCAGATCGGCATAGCATCGACCTGTTGCGCTCACTTGGGGAGTGAATCATCGGACGGAAGATCTTCCTTTCTGTCTCTCCTCTCTGTACATCTGCCTTTCCAATAAAAAATAATAAAAATAAATCTTTAAAAAAAAAAGAAAATTGCATTAACATAGAAATCCACACATGAATGTTTTAGCAGCTTTATTCATCAATAGCAAAAGCTGGAATTGAGCAAGGTGCCCTGCTACAGGTGAATGGATCAACTGCTGTACATTTATCACTACTACTTGGTAGTAAAAAATAATGAGCTAGCAAGCCACCAGGAAAGAAATCATAAATACATAGAAGAGAAAAACCGGGGAAACTCCGTGAGCATGTTGCTTCGTTTGCCCAATGAAAGCAGCCAGTCTGAGAAGGCTCCTCACCGTACGGTCCCGGTTCCCTGACATTCCAGAGGAGGCTAGCCAGGAGAGAGAGCTGAGACACTGATGCTTGAGCAGGGCCAGGCAGAGAGGGAAGAACCCAGGAACGTGGGGTTGTGGGCAGGAAAGCATTGTGGATGACACCGTGATGGTGGGTGCTTGGCGTGGCACAGTCCAATCCCACAGAGCTGCACCGCTCAGCTGAACTCTTCCTGAGCCTCAGTGTTAGTTCCCCTGTGGTGCAGGCCACAGGGAGAGGGGCCTGTGGGCACGCCGTGCCGCCTAGAAAACTGACATCCAAGTCTGTCTTGAAAGAATAAACCCTTTGGTAACCTGAGAGGAAGAAGAAACAAAGAGTCAGATCATACCAGGAAAACAAGGGATCTGGCCCTGCCCTGGTCGCTTGGCCCAGGCATCTGTGGAACCAAGCCACCGTGGGGTCATGCAGGTGTCAGCGTGCTGAGGGCGAGCAGAGATGACGGCCCGAAGGTCAGAGGGAATGCAGAATCAGTGTCAGGGATGGCCACGCGGAAACCCCAAGCTGTGTTGGAAAATATGGAATTCGGACTTGGGTGATACGTTCAAACTCCTCCTGCAGTTCTTGGCTGGAGTGGTAGAGAATGCAGAGCCGGCAATTTGATGTTTTGTTTTGTTTCTTTTCTTCTAAGATGTATTTATCTGAAAGGCAAAGAGAGAGATATTCCATCCACTGGTTCACTCCCTAAATGGTCACAATGGCTGGAGCTGTGCCGAAGCCAGGAACCGGTAACTCCATCTGGGTCTCCCATGTAGTGGACAGGGACCCAAGTGTTTGAGCCATCATTTGCTGCGTTTCCAAGAACAGCCAAGACTCAAACGGGCACTGCTATAGGTGAGACTGGTGTTGCAAGTGGCAGCTTCAAGCCCTGCACCACAATGTCCAAACTTACCTTTCTTAAACCAGCTGGAAGCAGCGCAAGGGAATGGCATTCTCTCCAGCCCTGACATCTTCAGCCATTGGGGGCAGCTTGGTAAGGAAAGATTGGAAGAAGGGATCATCAGGGCACCCACGGTGTAAAGACCGTAGTCCCCGAGATTGGTGTCAGCTCTGTCTCGCTGGCAGGCTTTACCGTCTGAGAATTTACTCCGCCTGCTGATGAAACCGGATTCTCCATTGCTCCACAGCCTGGCTTTTCCTGGCCTCCTCGGAAGCGACCTTAGAAGCGTCTCATAGCGGTAGTGCGACTTCAGGAAGGCAGGCATTGTGAAACGCCCCCTCTGACACTGACCCACCCGGAAAATTGCTAATGACGGCAGGTGATGCGAAGACATGCCACCAGAATTGTCAAGTTTTGCTTCTCAGTCTCACGGTATGCAGGAACCACACAAACTGCTTGACTCTCTTTATTTCCACAGAGAGTCCAGCTGAGTTTTCAGTATGTTTTAATGTATTTATATTCTTTACCTTTCTTGTCAATGTATTTTTATTTGAAAGGCAGAGCAACCAAGGTTCCCCATCTACCCATGCACTCCCCAAATGCCCACAGCAGCAGTGAGCGGGCCAGGCCCAAGCCAGGAACCCACAGCTCAGTGTGAGTCTCCCGTGGTGGCAGCCATTACCAGGAGGCTGAGGGGCGTGACTCACACACACACCCCCTCTGATAGGGGTGCAGGCGTCCCAAGCCCCATGCTGACCACTGCACCAACTGCTTGCTCAGAGCCTCCCTAATTCATTGTGCAGCACCACTCTCTGTCCCTTGCCTCTTTCTCCCCTTTCTCTCCCGCTCCAAGTTCCTGCCAGCCTTCCCGTCCCTTGCCACGTTGTCCTCTCCCCCTCTCTTGCCATTCAGTCATTCTTGTTCATTTGTGCGTTGTGACCTGAGCACCAGGCCACCTCTGTGACTTGGGCAAACAGTGCTTAGCAATCCGCATTTGCCAGCACCTCTCTGACCACCCCTAGCCACACCGGAATGCAGCTGTCCAGGCGACCCCTGGGCATCGTTTAGATCAGAACCAGATATTTTTGTAGGACCATGGGGAAGTGGGCAGTGGTATTGCCTCTGTGATTCTGCCCATTTTCAACTTACCTTATATATTTAGGACCGCACAAAAATGCTTTTCTCTTGGATCATCAGAGTACACTTATTAGACATAACCTCTTGAAGTGGCGTGGGGTATCAGAGCTGTCTTTGGGACAGATCACAGAATGGGCATTCACTTCCGGGTCATGCCGCTGCTTCCCTAAAATAACAACAGCCCAGGGGGAAAGCCATCTGCAAGTCGTGTGCTTTCTCTGACGAGTGAGAAGCCAGCTCGAATGCACACGCACCGACATGAATGTGCCTGCAGACTCGTAACGGAGAGCGACAAACCTGCCGCCAGGCTCCGGCACGCTGCCATCTCTGTGGGTCGCAAGTTGCTGAGAAGTGGGTGCCCCCAGGATGGCTGATTGACACCTTGGAACAGTGACATAGTTCTGGGGCCCTTGTCGGGCCCTGTGGTCTGCAGGGGTCTAGGCTTGCCAATGGGAACAAGCAGGATCTGTGCCCATGTCTACGCTCGGGGCCTCCTGGAGGCCACCCGCTCCCGTGGCTCGGGGGTGAGCCACAGGGAAACAAGCTTCACCAGCTAGAATTGCGAAAAGCCCCGTGGCCATCTGGTGACAGCACATCTGCGTGCACAGGTCCGCCCTGGCCAGCCAGGGGCGGGGGCCGGGGGAGGTGAAGAGGAACAAGTTGTAAGAGGCGTGGCTCATTGAAACCAGCCTTAGAGCAAGAGTCTTCATGTTTTCCGAAGGAAGACGCATTTTTTTTTTTTAAGATGTACCAGGTACTTACCCCGGGCCATGGTTTGCCCTGCCGATGACTCCGGCTCTTGGAACCGTGGAATGCAGAATGAAAACTAAAAATACAGCTGAAGACAAAAGACACATGAGGAGCTCATTATCTCTCTACTACTACCGAACTATTACCTTAGGAGGACGATGTTAGGAGAATATAGGTCTATGAACTTTCTCATGTTTCAAATGTCTTTTTTTATTAAAATATATATATATATATTTTTTTGAGAGAGAGAGACAGAGAGCTCCCAGCCACTGATTCACTCCCCCAGCAAATGGCTGCAGCAGCTGAAGCTCAGTTGCACCGGGGCGGGAGCCGGAAGCCCAGTCTGGTCTCCCGGGTGAGTAGTGGGAACCCAATTCCTTGAATCGTCACCACTGCCCCCCAGGGTGTGCACGGGCTGGAAGCTGCAGTCTGGAGCCGCAGCTGCGAGTCCAAGCCACATGTTCCCATGTGGGATGCAGGCATCTTAATTGCGAGGCTAAATGCTGCTCCCTTAAGGGTCTTTTTAAAAAAATTATTGAACCACTGAGAAAATATGCTAGCCTTTCATATTGATGTGATTTTGCTCTATTGTATCCCAGTGTAGAAAAATCAATTCCATCTGAGAGTTTGAGCCATTTCCTCAGTAAGAAAAATGAAGCGTTGATTGCTAGTTAACAACATCCCGGCAACACAAATGCCACGCTCCAGATGAACACTGTGTTAAGGCAATAAGTCTGCCTGATGACCAGAAAATTTCTGGAAGCATTCTTTTCTCACTTTTAGTTTAAGAAAATAAACAGAGATGCTTAATTTTGAAATAGCTCTGTCAGAGGGAGCCAAGACAAGTATTAGCCTTCAGTTGTGTGCGGATCCACCGCGCACCTCCTCTCATCTGTCTTTATGACAAACATGGAACACCTGTTTCCTTCCTGGTCCTGGAAGGCTGCTGTGGGGCATGGATGGGCATGCATATGTACAACTCTCTCACCCAACCCTTCCAGGACACCCCATGAATCTAAAATCATTATTTAAGATCTTCCAGCATTCATGACAACGAAGGGACATTTCTAGTGAAAATGCGCCACATCTCTGTTACCGAGCAGTCTTCTTGTGATCCTTGCAATCGCATGTCCATCATGGGACAGGTGGGGACAGCTCCCAGTGGAAGACCTCCCACTGCACCTGGAGGTTCCACAACTCCCCATGGAGTGCTGCCAAATGGGGTCAGCTCATGTGTAATACCCGCACTTGTCCATGCTTTCTCTGGCATGTGGAGGGGAACAAGGGCTCATCTACAGAGTGGTCTCATAGATTGATTAAATCCCAAATGTGAGAAAAGCTGTAAAGGAGCTGGACTCCGGAGCAGTTCAGAAAACATCCTACTGAAGTGTAGGATGCTGCAGGGCTGAGAGACCCAGGTCCTGTCGCCTCTGCACTGCACTTGGCACGTGGCGGCTGAGTCATCAGACACAGCCTTTGGTCCCTGCCGGTTCCCACAGGCAAGCCTAGACCCCAGCTTCCTTCTCCTTAGGATACGCAGTGCTTGTCCTCCATCCCATGAAACCAGTGTCTTTGTGCGTTTCCTCTGAGCTTCGTCCAGCTAACAGGACATTCGAAGGAGTTTTCCGAGGCCTCGTCCTGGCGGGGAACTCTTGACCCACTACCTGGCACTGAGCTGATGTCACCCCAGTGTGCCCTCCTTGTGAGTCCCAGGGTTGTGTGAGGCTCAGCGTGACACCCCTATGACAACATTGCTTTTTTTCCCAAGATGATTCCTGGATACTTGTTTGATTTGGAAAAAATCAGTGTGTCAGCTTGTCCAATGGCACATCTTTACATACATTCCCAGGAACTATTTCTAAAGTTGCAGCATTTTTTCCCTTTAATGTGGAATGTTCTGTCTCAGTGTTTGATTTCCTCCTCCTCCCATCCCATCCTACCCCTTAAAATATGTGCATGGTCTGCCTATGTTATTTAATTTCTAACTCAAAGGCTTTTTAAAAATCTTTAACAATAAGATATTTGCCAAAGCAACTTGTGTAAAAGCTTACAGACTCGTCTGCCATTCACATGTTTTCCCGTCTGTCCTGTTTCTGTATGTTAACACAAGGTGACAGGATCCTTTTTATTTGGAAACTAGGCCGCAGAGTGACCGAATCATCCTTTTGCACCAACGGGGAAAGAGGCAAACTCCACTAAGGTTAGACTTCTCTTTGGCAATAGCCTCACCAGGAAGTGTATTTGTTTACCAAACATACATAGAACACCTAAGTCTCCTGCATTTGAAAAAGCAGCACATGCCATTGCCACGGTCACTACCTTCGTTTATTCCGGAGCTTACGAAGGGGCAGTTTTGTGCTGGGGTGCTTGACTGGGAAAGAGGGTACCAATCTACGTTGGAAAGAAACTTAACCAGCATGCTGAATACATCCACTTCCTCTTAAAACACCCAAGTCACTGACAAGTGAGATACTTTTTTTCTCTCTCTCTCTCATCTTTTGTTGGAATGGCCACCTTTGAGTCAACATGTGAGAAAGAAGGGGCAGGGGGGGCAGATAATAAAAATATGTCACTTTAAAAAATACAAAAGCGTTTCAGATCAAGTCCTACCCATGCCTAAGCTGCCATTACCCCAACTACTCTTCAGAAAACCCTGTCACCATCAATTTTTCATTTTTAAAGGATTTTAATTCTTTCAGCATGTCCATATGGTTTTATAAAGCCCCAGATACCCAGCAAATCCCCTTGGTGTTGTAAGACAAGATTGCTGTTAAAAAATGTTTAGGCTTAGTCAGCTTCTTCTCACTGCTGACTTCACGAGTGGCTCTGGGAAATGGTGTTTATACTAAGCTTAAATTGATAGGGCAAGTTTAATGCAATTGGGTCAAAGGTACAACTGCTTAGCTGGTCTCATCAACCACTCAGGTTTCAGGCTGGGTTTGTAAAGAGAGGTCTGCATGATAACATCTGGCTGCTTGGGCCTGGCTGTGTCTTGCCTACTATGATTGAACGGAATTTAATGGCACTGAGGAGAAAAAGTGAGGGCAATTTCATTCTTGACTTATGGTACTCGAGAGATAAGGTAAAATGGCACACTTTGATCAGCCGGGCCCCAGCCATCCCGCAGTCTGATGACCAGACATGCTGCTCCCATCCCCACCTCACCGCTCTCCTTGAAGACAACCATCCTGCCCCCTGAAACCAATGGCAGGGGCCTGGGCTGGGCTGTGCTGTGACACCAGGGCCCGTGTTAGTGCTTGGTGTTGCTCGTGGCTCTGAGAACTTGCAAGGATCTTGGGCCCAACACAGAGAACACAGCACACTTCCCCTTGGAGCCGGGGTCGGGAAGAGCGGGCGTGTGCCCCACACACTGCTTGAACCCAGCTGGGAGAGCTGAGGACATCCACTGCTCACAGTAAGAGAGGGGAAGGCCAGGGTCCAAGTGAGTTCCTGAAGAACAGGACGAGCCCCACCAGCCCTTGCTTCATGAGCTGATTCACTTAGCAGTTCAAGGACACTGTGATCTTAAGGAACAAAAATGCACATGCATGTGTAAGTTCACAGTGCTTGGGGTCTTTAGAGGTGTTTCTGCGCTTACCTTTGGATCATTGAATGTCTGTGCAATTTCCAATTTAAGTAGGCAAACCTTTAAGTGGAGGTTTGGTGGTACCAGAAGGCTAATAATGTGTTAAAGAAGGGTCAGTTCTCTGATGCTCAACAGTTACCGTATCTGCCCTACAAATATGAGGTGTTCTTGGGAGACAAACCCCAGTGCATCAGTATACAGAGGGGGCACGAAAGGAGGAGAAGCAGCACTGTGGTCTAGGCGACGTGGCGTGGACAAGGGCTGGGTCCCATCTGTAGTATCTCACAGCTGGCTGAGCCACGAGAACTCACAGACCGTTTGTTTTCCTATCCACGAGGTGAGACTGATGCTGCCTCCCGCCCCCAGCTGTACAGCTCTCTGCCAGTGGCTGAAGAGAATCCAAAGCCCCTCTGAGACGCGAAGCCCTACTTGAATGGAATGCCACTGGTACTCCTCCAGTGACCTGTTCATGGGAACAGAGGCCGAGCTTAACTCCTCTGAGACACTCAACTTGGACATGGGGTTCCCAGAAGAAAGCAGTCCACCTGTTCTAGGACTGGACTTGACCAAACAGACAGGTCGTGATCCTAAACACCATAATCTCAAAAGATAAAATCCCCAAAGATCAAAATCCCTACAATCTAAATTCCAAACGCATAAATCTGTGTGACGGGGGAACACTGGGGAAAAAAATTGTTTGAAACATTTTTTAAAAGACATTGATTTTTATTCTTAAAGGGGAACTCATTTGAGAAACATGCTGAGAAAAATGACAGAGATTTTATAGAACATTTCACAAAAGGAAGCAGTAACAGCACATATAGCTTTGCAAACACCGTCAGGGAGGCCAGTGACAGTCTGTGGGTCTAAAAATTAAGTGGGTGAAATATTTTCACAAAGAAACCAGTCCAGAGGCCAGTGTGTAGATGTGCACCACTCGGAGTGGTCCTGGTACACACCCAGCTCTGTCACTGCTTAGCTAAAGCACCAAGGTGGGCAACCTGTGTCTCACGGAGACCCATCAGAAACTAGCATGCGTCCCCTGTGCACAACACAGTCACCCCAAGAGCTGAGACCTCGCAGAACGTTCTCAATGACAAATGCATGGAAAGTTCTTCATTCATTGAGGAAGTTTCAACATCTTAATGGACAGGGCACAAAGTCAATATTGTGATAAATGCATAAAGCAAAACAGAAAGTCAAGGTGTGGGAGGACAGCCTTATGACCCAACGGTTAGGCCATTGCTTGTGAACATCCAATAGCCAACAGCTAGTGTATTTCCCTGCTGCTCTGCTTCCTACCCAGCTTCTTGCTGATATGCCTGGGGCGCAGGTTTCTGCCATGCAAATGGGAGATCAGAGCATGGAGTTCCTGGTTCCTGGCTTCTTCCTGCGTCAGATCTGTTGCAGGCATTTGGGAAATGAACCAGCAGATGTTAGATTCTCTCTTTTTTTCTCTCTCTCATTCTTCTTCTAGATTTCTCTTGTCATTGTGACTTTCGAATGAATGAATAACTAAATTTACAAGGAATGAAGTATAGAGCCCAGTGCAATAGCCTAGTGGCTAAATCCTCACCTTGCATACACCAGGATCCCATGAGGGTGCCTTTGTATGTCCCAGCTGCTCCACTTCCCATCCAGCTACCTGCTTGTGGCCTGGGAAAGCAGAAGAGGCTGGCCCAGACACTTGGGACTCTGCACCCACATGGGAGAGCTGGAAGATGCTTCTGGCTCCTGATTCCAGATTAGCTCAGCTCTGGTCCGTTGTGGTCACTTGGGGAGTGAACTAATGGACCTAAAATCTTTTTCTCTGTCTCTTCTCTCTTTAAATCTGTCTTTGCAATAAACATAAATAAATCTTTAAAAAATATATTTTAGAAAAAGAAATAAAGTGTAGCTTTAGGGCCACTCGTGGGTGTCCTAGCATCCCTAGCAGGACGCTGGCAGCAGAAAAACGCTATCCCAGCCCTCAAATGGAGACCATGTCACCTTCTAGGTTTGTTATTCCGCAGGCCCTTGTCTAGTTGGGGGTGTCTGCCCACCCTGAGGGCAGTAGTTCCCCATCTCTTCCACTTGAACTTACACAGTGATCCCCGGCAACCTGCTCACAGGTATGCCAGGCGGTGCTTTGCCAGGTTTCCGGTTTCCCTAACAGGATGCGAGTCTCCTGCACATTAGTGCGAACACACAGTTCTTTGCTGGAAGTCTGCTGGGTAGGCCCCTTGTAAGGACGCTTTCTCCACTGCAAAGTAAAGGCTTTCAGGATTGAAAAAAAAAAAATCTTCCATCTTCTGGTTCACTCCCCAAATGGCCAGGAGCCAGGAGCTTCTTCCACGTCTCCAACATGGTCCCAAGGCTTTGGGCCATCCTCCGCTGCTTTCCTAGGCCACAAGCAGGGAGTTTTGGACCAGAATGGAGCCTCCAAGACACAGAACAGACATCCATGTGGAATTCCTGGCACTGGTAGGTGGAAAAGCAGCCAGTAGAACCATCGCTGTGTTCCCTGTAGGAGTTCAACTTTTGGAATTCTATCTAAGGACATTGTAAATTAGAGATTTTCCATGTTAGAGATTTTTTTTTCTTCTTAAATTGTTAACCGATACGTTATAATAGTTTTTGGATGGGGGATGGTATTTGACATGGTAATTGAGACATCATTTGGGGCATACACGTGTCCTATCAGAGAATCTAGGTTCGGATCATAGCTGCACTCCTAAGTCCCACTTCCAGCCAGCACAGACCCTGGGATGCAGCGGGTGATGGCTCAGGTACTTGGGTCCCTGTCCCCGAGTGGGAGTCCTGGGTATAGTTTCAGAATCCTGGTTTGGACCTGGCCCAGCCCTGGCTGCTGCAGACATCTGAGGACTGAACCAGTGAATCGCTCTTTCTCTCTGCCTTTCAAATAAATATTGTTAAATTTAAATGTAGAGATTGTGATATTCCTGCGTGTGCTTATGCTGCACAATGTTTAGTCAGTAAACATGTGTATCTCTAGACATTTAACATTTCTGCATGGTGAAAACATTCAAAATCCTTTCTTGTGGCATTTTGGGGGTTTTGTTTTGTTAGAGAAAGAAATAGAGTATGTTATCAGTTCATAGTCATCCTGCTTTACCACCAGACCACCAAAACTTTTTCAAGATTTATTTTTTACTTGAAAGTCAAAGTTATAGAGAAAGAGAGGGAGAAACAGAGAGGGATCTTCTATTTATTAGTTGACTCCCCAAATGGCTGCAACAGCCAGAACTTTGCCAGCCCAAAGCTGGGAGCCTGGAACTTCTCCCAGGTCTCCCGTGGGTGCTGGGGCCTAAGGACTTGAACCATCCTTTGCTGCTTTCCCAGATCATCGAGAGGAAGCTGTAGCAGAAGTACTGGAATCAGCACCCATGTGGGATGCCAGCGCCGCAAGCAGATTAGCGTGCCGTGCCACTGCTCCCGCCCCATCACCAGGACGTCTTACTCCTGACTTTCATATCTGTCGATCAACCCTTCGCCGTCTCTCCTCCTCTCTACCCCCAGCCTCTGGTAGTCACCATTATACTTTTTAGCTCCTAGGAGATCAACTCTTCGATTCCATGTGAGTGAGGTCATGCGGAGCTTGCCTTATTTCACTTAGGATAATCACCTCCAGTTCCATTCATGTTGTTGCAGATGGCAAGACCTGCCCCTGGGTTGTGGCTGAAGCATATTCCATTGTGTATGTGTACCACGAATTTGTTGTATGTTCTTGGTTGACCGGCTCTCGGATTGTTTCTGTGTCTTGGTTATCGTCAGGAGTATTGCGATAAATGGGGAAGTTTCTTTGATAAGCTGGTTTTATTATCTTTGGATACATACATACTTGTGCGATTACTCAATCCTATGGTAATTCTGCCTTGAGTTTTTTGAGGAACCTCCATAGTGTTTGCTATGAAGGTGTACTACTGGTCTACCTTCCAGCAGCACTGTGTAAGGGGTCCCTTTGCTCCACATCTTCACCAACATGTTATCTTTGCTGTGTTTTTAGCAAGCCTGGAGTGAGGTGATAGCTCACTCTGAATGCATCTGCATTTCCCTGATCTTTAGTGAGGTTAAGTATTTTACACATACCTGGGGGCCACCCGAAGGTCTGTCTCGAAGGTATCTGTTTATACCTGTCTATATTTTTTAATTTCGTTATTTTTCTTTTTGCAGATGAGTTGCCTTACTTCCTCATATATTCTGGTTATTAACTGCTTGTCATATGTAGAACTCGCAGACGTTTTCTCCCATCCTTTAAGCTGTGTGTTCACTGTTGGATGTTGCGCAGTTCTTTCAGTGTGATGGTATCCCACCTGTCTGTATTTGCTTCTGTTCCCTGTGCTTTCACGATCTGACCCAAAAAACCCTTGCCTGCTGCGACGTTCTGGAGCATCTGCCCTATGGGTTCTTTCTAGAACTTTCATCGTTTTAGGCCTTACATTCAGCTTGTCAGCCCATTTTGGTGAGCTGGAAGGGGGGTTCACTGTATACCTCTATATGCGGCTCTCTGATTTCCCCGGAACCATTTGTGGAGTGGACTGACTGTTCTCTAGCAGGCATCTTGACCCCTTTGTCACAGAATGGTGGGCTCCAGTTGCCTGGGTTGACTTCTGCTTCTCCTGAGGAATTTTGGATCTTTTTGAGGTCTCAACCTAACACATCTAGCGTGTTAGACGTGTGAAGCCAACTGCATGTGCAGAAGGAGCTGTGTGCACAAACTGCACATTCTCACATGTCAGTGGTCCTGCTGGACCCTGGTAAAAGAGAATGTGGTCATTTACACTGAAGCTGAGTTTTAAAGCTCATTTCACAATGTTGTTACTGCCCTGTTCCTTGGGTATCAATGATAATATGTCATTGGGTATATAATACACACTACAGGTTATATATAACGTGTGTGTGTATTTAGTGGTATATACTCACTAGAATTTTCCAAATTGAATATTCGCTTTTTCTCCTGAATTTCAGGCCAGGATCTGACTGACTGGGAATAGTTTACATGGGGCTCTAACGCTTATATACAGCAGTCACCACGTAAATAGTTTCTCATGAATGGAAGTCACATTTGAAAGAGCATTACTCTCAGCTTTTTCGTGTGAGTGTCCATGCCATAAGTACGAGGGCTGCCCGATGCACTTGGTCCAGAATTCCAGGGAGCTGAGGTGCCTCGGTCAGTCACAGCCCCTCTTGGGAGAAGGGGCGCCTTTCTGCTGGGATAGAAACCCCTGGTCCCTCTGTGTGAGTGATGAAGCCTTAGAGCACTCCTCAGCCTCACTCTGAATCTGTGTTTTGTTTATTTCCAGCCGGTTCACTTCGCAAATGGCTGCAACAGCCAGAGCTGGGCCAGGCTGAAGTCAGGAGCCAGGAGCTTTTTCCGGATCTCCCACATGGGTTGCAGGTGGACCAACCTACACTGCTTTTCCAGGCATGTTAGCAGGGAGTTGGATCAGAAGTGAAACAGCCAATACTCTAACTTGCACCCATATGGGATGCTAGTACCAGAGGCTGCAGCTTAACAAGCTCCAGCCCAGTGCCGGCCCCTAAGTCACACTCTGGCTGACCCAAGACAGAGGGGCCAGGGGAGCAGCACACAGGTGATGCAGCAGGACCCGGGGGGAGGCAAGGAGGCACACGGATGAGCCAGACATGTATATACATGGCATGTATATACATATTTCACTTGGACAGTGTGGCACTTCCAGGCTATATTCCTAGGGATGTACCAGCCAGAGACACACACGGGTCCCAGCACTGTCTCAGCACTAACCATTGCTTCCTCATTGTCCCCTTCCTACAGCAACGCTGAAAACCCATTGCAAAGTCCAGGGACGCACTTGCCCCTGAGCCCCTTCAGCCACAGGGCCAGTCATCACTCACTCTGACAGTGCTCCTGTGTGGGGTCTCGGGTGGTTCTCAGCCACTCCTCCATTCCCCAGGGCTTAGCAGTGACTCTCAGAGGACAGATCCCCGCCCCCATCACATTTCTCCTTCAGCCCCATTGGCTATGAACACTGACTGTCCAGTGGCCCGCCTGGCCCGCAGCGGCATCGAGTCTGTCTCATGTAGCTACCCAAGAACACCAAGAACACCTGAGCTTTCCTTATAAGGAAAAGCTGTTGGTTGCCTACAGTCCTGGGGCTTGGAAGCCCAAGGTTGGGGAGGCTGGGTCTGGGGTAGGTGAGGGCCTCCTTGCCACGACTCGCTGAGGCAGTGCCAGGACATCCCACGGTGAGACAGAGCTCGCTCTCCTCGCAGAGCCCCTCCTTCAGCAACCCATTGATCCATGATTGGAGTAATCCATTCATAAGAGATCAACTTCATCCAGTCTCCTCCCACTGTCCCACCTCCAGAGTCCATTAAAGTGTGGCTTTGGGAGTGATGTTTACAACACGTGAGTTCTGGATAACAGATGAATCAGTAGTGCAGCTCCTCTCTCTCTCTCTCTCTCTCTCTCTCTCTCTCTCTCTCTCTCTCTCTCTGTCGCTCTCTCTCTCTCTCTCATCAGCTCCTCCCTCTCTCTCTCCCCCCTCCACCCTCTTCTCCTCCTCCTTCCCCAACTCTTACCATGTCCCCAGGGTTAGCAGGTGACAGAGGGGTGTGACGGGACCTGGCACACAGCCTTGAGGCCTGCCCCCTGTGGTAGCTCGTCAGCAGGTCTCCTGAAGCCACAAGCCCCACCTGCTCCAGGCAGCACGGGCTGGGGGAGCGGGTGACCCTGCTGACCCTGCCACCGAGCACCCGTGTGCGCGTTGGGTCAGGTGCTTCTCATTTATGTTCCCAGACCCACTCTGCGCTTGTTGTATGGCCTCCAGCAAGCCACTTAACCTGTTTCCTTCTGTGTCAAATGGAGATAATAATACTTAACGACATCACAGGGGTGTAGTGCATATTAATTAACTAATGCTTGCAAGGAGCTTTGAAGATGCGGCGCTGCCTGGGTGCCTGAGCGAGTTCTGATGATAACCCTTTGCTTGGTTATTAGAACCTTCCCAGCTTCCTGGACCAACTAGGATCTAATAGCACCTGCCATGCAATCCACCCAGGGATCTGAGGCATTGCCCATGAGCATTCAACCCAAATGGATTTATAATTCAAAAAAGATGTCAGCGAGGCCTGTGCCGAAACTCGCAGCCAACCACAGGGCTCCCTAGCAGTTTTCCAGAAGCTGGGAGGACGGCATCTCAATGTGGGCTACACGCTGTTCTCGTGGTAATTGCTTTCATCTTTTATGTGGTGCCTGATGAGATCTAGATTGAAAACTGCTCGCTAGGACTTGCGGTCTTCTCAGGCCGTATCTCAAGGTCAAGGTGTGTTGCTGAGGCAGGGAATGGAGGCCATATGGTGCACCCAATGCTGCTTCGTTTACAAACCCAGGAAACTCGATGGGAAGAACAGGATTTGGAATGCACTTGTCTTGCACGCAGCTCGCTGGCAGCTCCCGGGGGCTGTGCTTGGCTGTCCTCTGCCACCCCTCTCATGTGCCCTCACCTGTTCTCAAGAATTCATCCCAGATCTCAGGAGCAGTCCGGCTCTTACTCGGTCGATCTCAGAAGCCAGCACCCGAGTCGGGGACACCAGACAAATGATGTTCTTGTACACATTGTCCCTTGCCACACATCTTTGTTTCTGCTACTGGACGTGTCTCACCTGGACCCATTTTCTTTATCCTTCCTAGAGAAATAGGAACTGTGTCCTACAGTATTCTCAGACTTTCAGAAAGCTGGCACGGCTCCCATCCTTCTTCCAGATGCCCCGTGGTTTGTGGCCCCTGTGGGTGTTGGGTGCTATAACCCTCAAGACACTACCTGCCCTTCTAAGGGTTACATGAAGACTTAATTCCCAAGGTTTTCGAACTCATGCTGAGGGCCCCAAGGCTTTACCTTTCAAAGCTCCTCTGGCCCCATGAGGACTCCTGGGACATAATTGGCACGTGCGGTGGTGACTTTATCTTGTCACCCCATGATTCTTACTGCAGATATGATTCATGGGGGCTTTCCAGGAAGCTCAAGCCTGAGTATAAAGCAACAGGCGCGTCCTTCTCTTCAAGGCGCCACTCAATGCACCTGCCCTTGACCAGGCACCTGGGCATGGGAGAGCGACGGGACATGCACTCAGGGAACACAGTATCTGAGTCCTTCCAGGACATGCAGAGCCCAAGGTTGAAAAAAGACTCCCTCTTTGCTGGTTCACGTGTGCTAACTCATTAGAGAAAGAAACAGAACTTAAAATAGATGCTGGTTAACAGGGGTGATCATCTTTTTGCTCCAAGCTGTCTTTGGTTTCCTCAATAACATGGTCTTTTTGAAGCAGTTCGGCGTTCTCGCAGACCCTTTCAAGTTATGATGATAAACAAGATGAAAAGTGGCCACTCCTTTAGACAGATCTGTGTTACCTGGGACCAAACACGGCTTTGAAGGAGAACCAGTGACACAGGAGTCTGCTCTGGCTGCCTGCTCAGTGACACCTGCCTGCTAGCCACCCAAGGGCTGTCACTGGCCTGCCAGTCTCTTCGCCATGCAGCCCTTCCCTTCCCAGAACCTATCTGTATAGGCCTGGTGTCACTCCCTGGGGTAGCACCCAAGTCACACACGGGCTGTGACAGGGTCATTGGACATTTCCGATCCTGCATTGGAAGTGATGCGCTGGTACGGAGGATTCATCCTGCAAGATACCTGGCTTCCCTCCCATAGAAACACCAGTTCAAGTCCCAGAGCTGCTGTGCCTACAGTATAGCTCCCTGCTAATGTGCCTGGGAGAGCAGCAGAAAATGGCCCAAGTGCTTGGGCCCTGCCACCCCCAGGGGAGACGCAGAAGCAGTTCCAGGCCTCTGGTTTAGCCTGGCCAGGCGCCAGCTGTGGCAACCATTTGGGGACTGAACCAGCAGGTGGAAGATGTCTCAATGCACACACACCCCACTCTGTGTCACTGTGTCTTTTAAATCTCTTTTTTTAGAAAAATGACCACGGGATAGACAGGCTCTTGATGGCCCCTGACCCGCACTTTAGTCAGAACAGCTGTCTTCCTGAGGTCTATGAGGATAAAAATATTCTAAAATTGATTTATGGCTTCTTGGTGAGGCTACCAGAAACCACTGAGCTGTATGGCTGGAGTGGGTGAATACTGCCATAGGTAGGACATGCAGTAATAAAAGTATGAGAAAAAGTCCTGCTCCCAAGCACCCTCCCCACTCCACAACACACACTCCGCATGCACTCCCGCCCTCCTCCTCCCCACAGGGTCCCTGCGAGGCCAGCCTGAGCCTGCTCTGGCCCCTCGCCCACCCCCAGAAGCAGCCCTTCCCACTGTGAGACGCCATGCTTAGAAAGTCGCTTTGTTTTCTTCTTTCTGGACACTGAGACTTGCCTCCATCTAATGTCTATGTAGTCTGCCCCCCATCAAGTTCTCTCCCCAAACGGCACCTGCCTCAATAGCCTCTAGCCATGAGCTTGGCCACCAGGGTGGCGGTGTCACATGGGCGGGGTGACTTCAGTCCAGACACCAGACCTACTGAAGCCTTTGGAAGCACTGAGCAGGATAATGTCGCCAACACTTTTAAATGTGCCAGATTCTGTTTAGAGACAAAGAATTCCATATGCGCATGTGCATCTTTAAACTCTGATGTTCTCAGGAAGTGACATCATCACCTAGTTCAAGCAAATTGCTTGCTTTCTTCCTAAGCAGGAGGCTTCTCCTGACTGAGTGTGTGAAGGAAGCTTCCCAAGGGGCAGGAGGCTTGCCCCCCCCTCACCTCACAGCACCCTGATGCTCTGTCCCCTTCACCCAGAGGATGCGTGGGCAGCACCCTCCTTGGTGGGTCCATGGGAGGAAGCAAAGCGTAAGCCTAGTGAGACGAGACCCACTGTGGCTGCAGCTTGGGAACAAGGGCACACCCAGGCATCTCAGAGGGTCCCTATTAGAGAAGCAGCAGGTGCACAGTGATGGGCACTGTAAAAGAGTTCACATTGCATATCACACCTTTGCCATCAGGGGCCCAGGGACGGGACCATCCCTGGTGCAGAGGAAACGACCCTCAGAACAACAACGTCCTGCCGTTTAGCATTCAGAGGCACGCATTCCGGATAATCATTTGGGAGTCTGTTTGCAAACACACACCCCTCCCAGGCCCACCTTCCAAGCTGTTCCATCAGAATGCTCCAGAACACTGGCTGGTCCCAGTACGGAGCAGAGGTCCAGCTTCCGGCCCCTGCCAGCAAGCCACTGTCCACTGAGCTTACCTCAGGTCTGAGAAAGGGGAGTGATGATGGGGGCGGGGTGGGAAGATGGGCGTTCCTTGCAGCCAGGGGCTCTGCACAGTGCAGAGTACAGTCGGTGAAAGAGCATTTTGCTGCCTTCTCAGGGGAGGGAGCTGGGAATGCGTGAGCGTGGGGCACCTGCCTTCCGCCATCATCTCCCACTGGAAGCAGTGGCCGTGCCTGCGTGCCTGCCTTCCCGGGAGGCAGCTCCTGCAGGAACACGAAGGACAGGAAATCTGGTCTCGCTCGGCAGACTCCAGGAGTGAGGACCAGTTAATCAGTGCCTAGGTCTGCTTTTCACCACGGAGGATCGCAGCGTCCCGCTTGAAAGCATTCCTGAGCTAGTCGCCGTCATAAAATAATGCAGGAAACTGACATTTTTACGGTGACACGAGCTGCCACATAGCAGGTAATCTGCTGGCTCGTCTGGTTTTTACGATGCACCATGTAGCTGTCCTGTGGAGACCAGCCTGGCTGTCCTCCGGCTTGCCCGCTCCCATTTCAGCAGCTGCTCAAGTGCTGAGGCAACCATGGCGCTGGGGCGGATGAGCTCTGCGTGCAGGTCCGGTTTCCACACCAGCTCGCCCACCCCACCCCTTCTCGCCTCATCCCCGCTCTGCCTGGAGGAGAATATCCTTGAACATCCCAGGGGACCCCTCAGGAGAAATCTCAAGCTCGTTGGGAATCGGGGCACAGGTCTCCCCCTCCCCACCTCCAGCCCTGGTCAGACCCTGTCAATCAGTGGAGAGGACCATGCTCTAACAGCAGCCAGCAGCCTTCCTGTGGGAAAGCGAATGTTTCCAGGTGTCCCGTACCCCACTCCCCGAGGAGCCCCGTCTGCACAGGACAGGGGCTGTGAGGGAGATGAACGAGGTACCGCACACCCCGTCCCCCACCCGGCAGACTGTCGTCAAGATGGCATCCCAGCGAGGGGTCACGTGAGGTGCTCCACGGCCCTTCTGCAGCACGTTGGGTGGTGGTCTCAGCAGCGGCATGGTTACTCCGTAAAAAGACGCTTGGTTTGCAGTCAGAAGCCAAATCCCAGTCTAGAAAATGTGAAGCCGTGTCTCCAGCTGTCGGAGCCACCTCAGCCGACTGTGCTTGCCGACTCTCCTCTCTGCAAAGCCCTTTGCCAGAGTGGCCTCGATTGAGAGCTAACTGCTGGCAGCCGCTCCTGCAGGAGTGGGGCAGGGTAAAGAGGACACTGAAGGCTTTGCAAAAATGTCTTTTCATTGATGACCAAAGCATGAACCTGTAACTGAGGTTCATGGAGGTTCAAGGAGGCCATAAGCATCTCCTCCTGGGTACCCCCAACCCCCACCTGCCACACTGCATGCTTTCAGGTGGGTGGGACCCAAGAAGCCAAAGGGAGCTTTCAGAGAGTGGAGCCACTCCCTCGCTGAAGCCCCAGCCCACTCGCTGAAGCCCCAGCACCAGGGGCGGGAGAAAACAGGCTCCCAAGGCATTTGTTTTCTGTTGTACCAAGTTTGAAACAGAAGAACTGGCCATGCATTTCCAACTACCTGTTAATGTCCCCGGGAAAGCAGCCGCTGCGGCTTGAGCCCCTGCACCCACGTGAGAAGCCGAGATGAAACTGCTGGCTCCTGGCTTCGGTCTGGCCCAGTCCTGGCCATCTGGGGAGTGAGCCAACCGACAAAAAAGCAGTCTCTTCTTCTCTCTTTCAAATTAAAATAAATAAATAAATAAATAAATCCTTTAAAATATAGAGAGAGGGATCTGGGGATGTGAATGGAAATGTGTTATGCTCTTGGTATCTTGTGTAAAAAATGTTAAAGGCTTTCAACTCTGGGGAAAAATATAATGAAAATATTTTGCATAAAGAATTTTTAAAATTAAAACAGTATATATGCAATATGTACTTAAGCAAAGAGTAGCCCTGCACTTTAAAAATATATATATTAACTAGTATTGGGCTGGCGTAAAAGCATAGTGGTTAAAGTCCTTGAGCGCCCTGGGATCCCATATGAGTGCCAATTCTAATCCCAGCCGACCTGCTTCCCATCCAGCTCCCTGCTTGTGGCCTGGGAAAGCAGTAAAGAACAGCCCAAAGCTTTGGGACCCTGCACCTGTATGGGAGACCCAGAAGAAGTTCCTAGCTCCTGGCTTTGGATTGGCGCAGCTCCAACCGTTGCAGCCACTTGGGGAGTGAACCATCAGAAGATCTTCCTCTCTGTCTCTCCTCTCTGTATATCTGCCTTTCCAATTTTTTTTTTAAAAAAAAAGCATACCAAGTTTGTTGACTTTTTTGTAAAAATCAAGCTGTACATAAAAAGTCAAATTTTTAACAAACGCAACTTGACTACATATGAAATCATGTAAAAAATGCTAAAAGTATATTTGTGGGAAGAAAAAAAGACATATTTTTAAAGATTCCCCAAATATCTGAAACTCAGGGATAGACCAGGCTGCAGCAAGGATCCTGGGGCTTCTTCTGGCTCTCCCCAGGGGTGCAGGCACCCAAGCACTTGGGCCATCCTCCACTGCTTTTCCAGGTGTGTTCCATGGAGCTGGATCAGAAGTGGAGCAGCTGGAGTTCCACTGGCACCCATATGGGAGGCTCACATTGCAAGTGGCAGTTCACCTCGCTATGCTGTGACACCAGCTCCCCTCCCCCAACACAGACTTCTTTTTTTTTTAAAGATTTATTTTTATTATTTTTTTATTGGAAAGGCAGGTATACAGATAAGAGAGACAGAGAGGAAGATCTTCCATCCGATGATTTACTCCCCAAGTGAGCGCAACGGCCGATGCTATGCCGATCCGAAGCCAGGAGCCTCTTCCGGGTCTCCCACGCGGTTCAGGGTCCCAAAGCCTTGAGCCGTCCTCGACTGCTTTCCCGGGCCACAGGCAGGGAGCTGGAAGGGAAGTGGGGCTGCCGGGATAGAACCGGCGCCCATATGGGATCCCGGGGGTGCAAGGCGAGGACCTTAACCACTGTGCCATCGCGCCGAGCCCCAGCCTTCTTTTAAAAAATGCATTTTTCATTATCAGAGAGAAACATCTTTAAGTAAAACTGAAAATCCCGTGCAGCACAGATAATGCAGACGGCTCTCGTCCTGTGGCCAACAGGCAAAAGCAAGAGTCAGAGTCTTGAGCTCGAGTCTTTAGTTCATTTCCTGTCACTGGAATTGCCTGTTGATCTCTCCTTGTTGGGGGACTGACCGGATGGCGGTGGAATGCTCAGCCTTGGGAGTGAGCAGGCTCTCAGATGGGCCGACTGCTTTTGTTTCTTTGGGGTCTTTCTGCGCGTCACGGGGAATTGCAGTTCGGTGGTCCCATTCTTCAAGTGGCTTCTGACTAGATTCTCATCTCCTGGGTTTTCCTTCTCCTCTTTATTGCCATCCTCTCCAGGCCATCTTTTAGGCAGAAGGCTCTTGTGGAATAGGGTCCAGAACCCTGATGCTTATCTTTCTCTTTGGTCTACCTGTGTTCTGCACCCTGGCTGTCTGTCCCTGCTTTCACTGCTCCCTCCACGGGAAGGTGGGGATGCTGTGACCCGTGCCCAGGTGGGCAGTGAGTAAGCTGGGTCCTTCAACCAGCTTGCTTGGGCCTGGTCTCTCATTGTTTTCCCCATGGGGATCATGCTGGCTGCTGCGTGCAGGACCCCTGCAGTGTGGCTAGCGACCCTAGTGGTCCCAGGCTGCTGCACGTGCACTGCCTTGCACTGGAGCTCCCCCAGGGCCTGGAGCACTTTCTACCCCTGCATCCTTTCCTCCAGCAACCTCCAGCCCCCCGTCTCCATCTCCCACCCTGCCGAGGTCCTTCCTGGAGCTGCTCCCCTTTGTGGCAACCTCGTGTACACATAAGACCTTTCTCGTGGCATTCATGTGAGCCCATATCCCTTTCTTACCTGGAACCTCTGTTACAGTCCCGCAAACCTTAGGTGTCATGCCTTCTGGATGTCCCCCGCCACCCACCAGGCTCTGCTGACACGAGGCTGCTTGGGCTACCACCGCCTCGAGGCTGGGCTGAGGGCATCCTGCCGCAAGTCAAACTGCCATCGCTGCTTCAATTCTCATGTGTCGGATTTTTTAAAAAGATTTATTTATTTGTATTGGAAAGACAGATTTACAGAGACAAGGAGATACAGATAGGAAGATCTTCTATCCACTGGTTCACTGCCCACATGGCCACAAAGGCTGGAGCTGAGCTGATCCAAAGCTTGGAGCTTCTGGGTCTTCTATGCAGGTACAGGGTCCCAAGGCTTTGGGCCATCCTCTACTGCTCTCCTGGGAGCTGAATGGGAAATGGAACAGCCGGGACATAACCGAGTGCCCATATGGGATCCCAGCGTTTGCAAGGTGAGGATTTAGCCACTGAGCCATCATGCCAGGCCCAGATGGGTCTGATTGTTACCAATACAGTTACCCCTTTTAAAAAAGATTTTTTAAATTTTTATTGGAAGCTCAGATATAAAAAGAGGAGGAGAGACAGAGAGGAAGATCCCCCATCTGTTGATTCATTCTCCAAGTGGCTGCAATGGTCGGAGAAGCACCAATCCGAAGCCAGGAGCCTGGAGCTTCTTCTGGGTCTCCCACGTGGGTGCAGGGTCCCAAGGCTTTGGGCCATCCTCGACTGCTTTCCCAGGCCAGAAGCAGGGAGCTGGATGGGAAGCGGGGCTGTTGGGACCAGAACTGGCACCCGAATGGGATTCCAGTGTGTGCAAAGTGAGAACTTTAGCCACTAGGCTAACACGCCAGGCCCAATATAGTTACCCTTTAAAGAAGTAGCTCTATGGCCAGGCTCAGTGGCCTAGTGGTTCAAGTCCTCATCTTGCACACTACAGGATCCCATGTGGGCGTCGGTTCTAATTCTGGCAGCCCTGCTTCCCATCCAGCTCTGGGATTGGTGCCTGGGAAAGCAGTCGAGGATGGCCCAAAGCCTTGGGACCCTGCAGCCGTGTGGGAGACCCGGAAGAAATTTCTGGCTCCTGGCTTCAGATCAGCTGAGCTCTGGGCGTTAAAACCACTTGGGGAGTCAATCAGAAGATATTCCTCTTTCTCTCTTCTCTCTGTGTATATGACTTTGTAATTAAAAAAAAATTTTTTTTATTATTTTTTTTTAAGATTTATTTTTATTATTTTTTCATTGGAAAGGCAGATATACAGAGAGGAGAGACAGAGAGGAAGATCTTCCGTCCGATGATTCACTCCCTAAGTGAGCGCAACGGGCCGATGCTATGCCGATCCAAAGCCAGGAGCCTCTTCCGGGTCTCCCACATGAGTGCAGGGTCCCAAAGCTTTGGGCCGTCCTCGACTGCCTTCCCAGGCCACAGGCAGGGAGCTGGAAGGGAAGCGGGGCTGCCGGGATTGGAACCGGCGCCCATATGGGATCCCGGGCGTGCAAGGCGAGGACCTTTAACCACTTGTGCCACCTCGCCGGGCCCGAAAAAAAAAATTTTTTAAAAAAAGAAGTAGCTCTAGTTTAATGCACCTTTTAATTACTTGAAAAGCAAAGTGACCCAGACAGGAAGAGGGATAGAGAGAGATCCTCCATCTGCTGGTTCACTCCCCCAAATAGCTGCAACAGCCAAGTCTAGGCCAGGCCAAAGCCAGAAGCCAAGAAACCCATCCAGGTCTCCCACATAGGTGCCAGGGGCGCCAGTGCTTGGGTCGTTATCTGCTGCTTTCCAGGCACAGTGGCAGGAAGTGGGACTGGAAGCTGAGCAGTCCAGCTGGACCAGCACGCTGCTGTGGGATGACAGCATTGCAAGTGGCAGCTTATCGTGCTGTGCCACAATGCCAGCCCCAAGTTAGACACTTCCTCAAAGAGTGTTTCAAAACAAAAAAAAAAAAACGAAAAAAAGTGATTTAGTGTAGTGATTACTTATTTAAGTATTGATAGAGTATTGTTTTTAAAGATTTATTTATTTTTATTGGAAAGTCAGTTATACAGAGAGGAGGAGAGACAGAGATGAACATCTTCTGTCCCATGGTTCACTCCCCAAGTGACCACAACGGCCAGTGCTGTGCTGATCTGAAGCCAGGAGCCAGGAGCCTCCTCCAGGTCTCCCACACAGGTGCAGGGTCCCAAGGCTTTGGGCCGTCCTCGACTGCTTTCCTGGGCCCCAAGCAGGGAGCTGGATGGGAAGTAGAGCCGCCTGGATTAGAACCAGCACCCACATGGGATCCCAGGGCGCGTCTAGGGCGAGGACCTTAGCCACTAGGCCATGCCGCCAGGCCCAATAGAGCATTTTAAAAGAAAACTTTATTTAAACAAAAATGTGCTCTCTCGGCCATGATTAAGTATGCAGTTTTATCCTGAAGAGTTGATACTCCACCCGTTAAACAGTAACTTTCCAGTCCCCTACCCTATCAGTCAGAAATCTAGCCTCTGGCTCAGTGAACTTAACGACCCTAAGGACCCCGTGGATGGGGAGCCAGGGTGTTGCTTCTGTTGGGGGATACATCTCCTTTAGCTTAAGCACATGTGTGTCTGGTTATAGCATGTGTCAATTCCTTCCCCATAAAGCTGAATAACGGCCCAATGCATACACACACACACATTCACCCATAATCCACCATTCACACCTCACATTTCCTGCCCTTCTGTGCACACATTTACCGTCATTACGCCTCATCTACTATACGTACGCGTTTACCTGTTCATCCACTCGTGGGCGCTGGCGTTGCTGTGGCACTGTGTTTTGGCTGTTTTGAATAATGCTGCCATAGTGTGAATATGCAAAGATCCACGCTTCTCTGCATTAGTGAGACTGTGTGCTAAGAAGGGGAACTGCCGGACCCACGGTGACCGTTTCTAAAACGTTTGGATCTGAACGACCTGCCACACCACCGTTCCTGGATCAGCCTCTCCTCCAGCACTCAGGAACTGCCTTTCCCCACCGCCTCCCGGCCATCCGAGCTGAGCAGCCGCCTCCCTGATGGCTGTGAGAAGGCTCCTCCCTTGAGGTTTGATTTGCATCTCCTGGATGAGTAGTAGTGTTAAGCATCCTTTCATGAGCTAGCTGCTCATCTGCATATCTCCTTTGGGGAAATGTCTAGTCAACTCCTGTCGTGGCTTTTACACCAGGTTATTCTTTGTTGTTGAGCTGTAGGGGTTCTTAATATAGTTTTTTATCAGTCCTTATCAGGTGACTTACAAATAGTTTCTCTGACGTTGTAGGTTGCCTTTTCACTGTGTCGTGTCCTTTCGGGTAGAGAAGCTTGAAGCTTTATATTTGTTGCCTCTGCTTTTGGTGTCACACCCAAGAAATCATTGCTAACTTAATGTCTTGAAGCTTTTCATATTTCCAATTTCCATCTGAGAGTCTTAGAATTTACATCTTATGTTTAGGGTGTTTTTGTTTGTTTGGATTTGTTAGTTTACTTGGAAGGAAGAATTACAGAAAGAGAAAATCCTGCATCGCTGGCATACTCCCCAGATGGCCACATCAGCCAGGGTCTCCCAAGTGGATACAGGGGCCTAAACACTTGGACCATTCTCTGCTTCTTTCTTGTGTCCATTAGTAGGGAGATGGGCGCAGCTGGGAGTTGAACCACTGACCATAGGGATGCTGCTGTAGAAAGTGCTTTGATCCACAGCACCAGCCCCACCTTTAGGTCTTTGATCATTTTAACATTTGTGTGGCATAAGGCGAGAGTCCAACTTCATTCCGTTGTTTGTGGATGTTCACCATTTGTTGAAAATAACTGCACCATTCTGGAAAACAAGTTGACTCTACTTACGAGGGTTTGTTTCTGAGCTGTCTGTTCATCCATTAGACTGTGTCTGTCTTTATTTCAGTACCATACTGTTTGGGCTATTGTATCTTTGTAGTGAGTTTTAAATTCAGAAAGTATGAAACTTTCAAATTTTTCTTCTTCTTCAAGATTGTTAAGGGTATTCACATTCCCTGTGATTCCATATAAATTCCATAAAAATTTTAGAATGAATTTCTAGTTATTCTGCCCTCTCCCATCCCACCCCGATCCCCAGCTTTGGGGATTTTCGAAAAGGATTGCACTGAATCTGTGTGGCACTGTGCAACGTGATCTTTCCTACCCCAACAAAAGTGGGTCTCGCAGCCCACGAACACGGGATCCCTGTCCACTCGCAGCTTCCACGCTTGCTGTGAGTCTATTATAAAGTGAATATCATCTTTGGTTCTGGAACAAAGAAACATTGCTTATTTTTTCTAAAGTAGCTTATAGTGCAGTTTAAACAACAGAAATGAGTCAACAGCACAGGTAAAAGTTGCTGCCAGCATCCTGAGATCATGTCTTGAGGAAGGAGGCTGTCGCTGTACCCTGTAGGCTGTCCAGGGTTAGGACCAGGAGCAGCGCGTGCTGGAGGCACAGTGAGGACAGGCCCCAGAGGGTGCGTGTGTCGGGGCTGCCCAGGGCATACAGAGACAGGGGGCTGCCTGGCCTGATGTGAGCATAGCACACTCCGCGCCCCTGTGCCAGGCTGTGCCACCAGGCATGGTCACAGTTGTTTAGACTGGCTGCTCTGCTCTGAGGGGAAGGTGGACCTGAGGAACATCCAGCTTGACTTTCATCCCTCAAAGAATCTGAGCAAACCACTTGCCTGTCTCCCCTGTGGAGCAGCTCTGCCTCTGTGGGGCAGCATGGCAGGGCGGCATGGCAGGGCGGCATGGCAGGGCAGCATGGCAGGGTGGCATGGCAGGGCGGCATGGCAGGGCAGCTGGCATTTCTGTCTCCGCCCATGTGGCCCACGTGTTCATTTCCCTTTCAGTCTAACAAGACCGTGGCTCTTGCTAAAAGTGTTTCACCAGAGAGAATGAAGAGGGTTTGGCCAGTGCACTTGGCAGTTAAAAGGAAGGCAGACTTCATAGGAGAATCCTAGGAGTGTTTCGGATTCCGCTCAGCTACTGACGGCCTGTGGCGTATCAGTGGGCACCACTGTAGCTGGCTACCAGATGGGACCCTGTGGAAGGAATTCTGGTGTTCTCAGTTGAAAGACATCAGCATAGGAGCCTTGACTGGTTCAGTTCTTGCCGCGGTAGAGCCGTGCGGCTGCCTTGACCACCAGCAGCTTCCTGTGACCTGTGGCACCAGTGCCCGTGAAATGGATGGGAAGAGAAGAACACTACCATCCGAGAGCTGTAGTGTGCACATTTTTGCCATCTTAGAGCCCCAGAAACTGAGTCCCACAAAGTCGTGGCTTACCCAAGGTCACAGCCAGGAAGCTACTTTATAGGCGCCTGAGATGTTCTAGAAAGTTCCATTCTGCTCTTTTTAGAATTCTGGCAGATGGGTTTGGAGAGCTGTATGACATCAGGCACCTATCCCCCACAGAAGAGGAACAAGACGTGTTAGAACCATTTTCTTATAAAGAGCTCTTAGGAGCACAGGGGCATCTCTGATTTACAGAGGGGGGAAAAATATATATATATATCCAATAAACTTCAGAGATAAAGAAGCAGCTGGGGTAACTGGCATTGTGTTTGGGAATGAGACGGGATGTGGCAAAAGGCGGAGAAGCTCTTTGGCCTACACGCATACAGAAGATGTAGTAAGTAGGGCAGGATGCCTCGGGCCTGTTGCATCGGTGCTTGTGTAACGTGCTTCTGGCCTACCAGGTCCCAGCTCCCCCGCGGAATGCATCCTTCCCTAAGTGTCTTAGAAAACTTGGAGTGTGTCATGAAGTGCGCTCTGCAGCAGCCCCCACGAACACGGCTTTGCACACGTCTCCGACGCTCTTGGCACCTCTGCCATGTGTTCGCTCTGGAGATTAAGAACTGATGATGCTCTGACCTCCTGAATTGGAACTACAGGCAAGTCGTTCACCCCCGAGGCCGAGTCTTACCATGTGTTAGGGAGGCTTTCGTGTATCTGCTTGAGGCCGAGGGTGAGCGGGGTCATGCACGGTCAGGCCATACAACCCCCAGAGAGGTAGCAGGTCCGTTTCTCCCTGGGACACAGGTGTGTGTTTCCTGAAACTGTCCCAGCGTTACAGCAGCTGACCCCGGGACCGGGCGCTCCTGTGCTGCCTCAGAAGCTCCGCCACCTCACGGAGATGCAGCCCAGCCCAGACCGCGCACGGCAAAATTCTGAGGAAAGCACGGGGCTGTTTCTAAACGTCCATGGAAAAGCAAAATTGTTTTCATTCGATTTGTATTTAAAGGGTTGATACATAGGTGAGGGGATGCAGGCCTTTGGGTGGGATGGGAAGGTTGTGAGGAAGGACAGGGAGAAAACCAGAATTTAAAGACAAATTTGTTTAGGAACAAACATTTTTGTAATCTACACACAGTTATTCCCTTAAATACATTTATCATTAGTATTCCTTTTCTTCGGTGACCTTCCTGAAGACCCTTCAAAATGCATAGATCTCAGAAAACTTGTGGCAACAAAACAACTACGTGTTTTTGTTGTTTCCCAAACACTTTTTGAAGTACCTTTCGATTGAACATAAAAATCCTATTTGTGCCTTTTCAGAGGTTGTCAGGAAGTCCCGCTTGCACTGGCGCGGGCTCTGTCATGCGTTGCGTTTGCAGCCATCAGATCTGGAAACGTAGAACAATACATTCAAATAAGAGCTCTAAGTAGAAGATTGTTTGTGCTTTAGATCCTTTATCAGCAAACTCTGCGACAGCCAGCACAGTCATCAAACCAGGAGGCTACCTGCCAATAGTCACAATGCTTTTACAGTTAGGCCAATAAAACAGCTGTCCCACAAAAATGATTTCATTTTAAAATCGTTAGGAGTTCCAGCATTTCATGACTGGGGAGCGGTAATCGGCTAGGTGACCTATGGATTAGAGTATTATGAAATTGTCATAGATCTGGCAGTTGTCGATGTAAAGCTACTTTGCATTATCTATCCAGATGGCAAGAGGAGGTTCTCATTTCATATTCTGAGCTCTTGTTCAAACTATCCCTTATTATAATAACAGGGAAAGGGGTGTACCAGACAGATGTGCATCCAGTATTCTTCTCACGAGCTACAGGAGCATCATGCTGCCAGTTGTAAAATTAGGTCAGAATGTACAGAGCAGCCCTTAGTAGTGGTGTAAAAACCATCGGCCTCAGGACCCGGTGCAATAGCCTAGTGGCTAAATCCTCACCTTGCAAGCACTGGAATCCCATGTGGGTGCCGGTTCATATTCCAGATGCCCCACTTCCCATCAGCTCCCTGCTTGTAGCCTGGGAAGGCAGTCAAGCGCAGTCCAAAACCTTGGGACACTGTACTTGGGAGACCTGGAAGAAGCTCCTGGATGCTGGCTTAGGATCGGCTCAGTTCTAGCCACTGCAGTCGCTTGGGGAGTGAACCAGTGGATGGAAGATCTCTCCGTCTTTCCTTCTCTCCTTACATCTGCCTTTCGAAGACAGTTAAAAAACCATTGCTATCACACAAGGCACATCTTCAGTGGGCTCAGAGAGCAGGACATGGGACAGCAGGTGCTGAGGTGTTGCCAGCAGACGGCAGGGGTGTGAAATTCCATCCAGCTCCCTCTGCTCCTAGGCCACACAGGACCAGCCCCTGCTTCTGTGGTCCTTGCTGGGGAATGATGAGGGGACGTCTTAAAAAAAGGACCAGCCTCCAAATTACAGAACCCCAGGCCTCTTCTCATCCAATCAGGAGAAAAAGGCTTTCAAATCAGAATGTTCACCATGAGGAGACCTCCCCAGTTAGATGCAGAAAAGCATCTGTATAGATCCAATCCCAAGAGAACCCACGGGGGTCTCTGCCTGAGAAAGGCTGGTGGAGCCTGGCAGGCCCTGTTCCTCCCTTGCCAGGACCTGGCATGGGAGCAGGCACTCCCCAAATGTTTGCTCAGTAAATGTCTAACTCTGCAGGGCCCAGTGCCTGGTGAGTCTAACTTAGGCCAAAAGACAGATGTAGAAGGAAAAAAGAGACTGCCTTCAGATTGTGAAAGAGACTGGAGGTCGGGGTGAGCGTTTGGATTTTTAGCCTGGCTGGGCGGGACATGTCATGGGACAGCTGACATGGGGGAGATGCTGGTGGTGACAGAAGAAGATGCGAAAGAACCTTGAGAGCTAAACATGCACGTGTCAAGAAGAAGGCGGCTGAGAAGGAAAGATGCCGAGCGCGCCATGTGGAAGGGGGAGCTGCTAAGAGCCAGGGTTTTTTTGATCTCTTGAGACCAAGCAGGTGCACAGTCAACTGTGGCTTCAAACATGCCTCAAGCCATCCAACAAACACCAACAGAAGATCTGCACCTTGCTGGCCATCCCGCAGAGCCCAGAGGGTAGCAGTGTCTGGGACAGACAGCCTCCATGGCAGCTGCGTACCCCCAGAATGGAGAGTACCATCTCCAGGACGCAGAAGCGGGTTTTCCACCATCCTGCGGTATCCCCTCCCACCCGCCGCTCGGTCTTCTGAACACGCCATATCGATGAGGCAGGACAGTGGGCCCCGGATGCTGAAGGCTGCCCAACCCGCAGGAAAGAACAGGGCGACTTCAGGAGAAGGGAGAAGCCGAGCGGAATTTGCGAGGAGAAATCCATTCCCTCCCAACCTCCCACAAAACAGGAGTCACAGTACAGACCCGATGGCCTTCAGGCAGGCTGATGGACGGGGGCAGCCGGATGGCAACGGGAGGAGGCAGAGCTCCTGCCCCCCACCCCCACACACACACACAACTGAAGCCCATGACTTCCCAGGCACGGAAGGAACTGGACACACATGAAGAGCCAGGAAGGGCATACTTCCCTAGCTGGGAACTGCCAAAAAAGATTGAGGAAGCATCAAAGTTCTTGGGGGAGTAAGAGCCTTCTCCAGGGCTCCGAGGAACCTGCCCATGTATTTGCGTAGTTGTGGGGAGCAAAGCAGTGTGTGTCCCCAGCAGGGAGGGCAGGCCGGGGGCAGTCCTCAGAACACACAGAAGGCAAAAGAGAGGGCTGACCAGGATCGCGAAGTACTGGGTTTTCCGGTGAGGGAGAGAGGGCAGACCACCAGCCCTGAGCCCTGGTGAGGTCCAGGTACACTTACCTGCCCTGAGGTGTTCCTGGGTCTTTTTCCCATCTTCCCCCACACCTGCCTCCCCACCCACCATTGCCCAGCACTCACCACTGAGTCACCTGAATGAGACCAAAGTGACCTTTCTGGTTCTGCCACCGGCCAAGGCCAGGCGTGCGCTTGCCGGGCCACAAGGCACCCCAGCCTGCGCCACCTGTGATGGGAAGAAGAGGAATCTTTGCTCCCCAAAGACTTCCAACTCCACTCCGTGACCCAGGAGGTGCCTGCCGAGCGTCATCCCTCGACAGAGCCCATTTCTCTGCTTTTATTCTGTGAACCAGGACAGTGACAAAGGTCATCTTTGAGGGACATAAAAATTTCCTCCAAGTGTGCTGTTGGTGTTCAACCGCTGGAATAGAACAGCTGAGCCCGGGTAAATGTGTCAAGGAAAGAGTTTTGTTTTGGCTCACTGTCCTACAAGTCCAACAGCACAGCGCTGGCATCCACTTGGCTTCTGGGAAGGGGCCCAGCGGGTCAGGCCACCGGTGCAGGAGAGACAGGGCACAGGAGCCCACCTGTCTGGTAAACAGCCTGCTCTCCCAAGAACTGGTCCCGGCTCTCAGAAGAGGCACTGCTTTCTCTTAAACTTTCACTCCTCCCAACATCACGACACTGGTCAGACCTTGCCATTTCAACGTGAGCTTTGCCAAGGACAACCCCCTCTATACCCAGGAACTCCTAGCTGGCCGGGAATGGATGAGAACTGCAGGAGCCCTCCCACTTCCTCCGGCCTCCTGGGCACAGTGTTCCAAGACATCTTCAAGTGGCTGCTAGCCTTCAAACCTGGCCACCAGGTTGCAAGTGACCACAGGGGGCTTGATGAGAGCTCAGAGGAAGGAACAGTCCCAGGATGGTCTCTTGACAAAGTCACAGAGCCACACTCTGGAGTCACCTTCCCTGCCACATCGTCTCTCGCCCAGCCCAAGGGACTCCCCATGGGCGTTCCTCCTCAGGGCTCGCCTAGCTGCCAGTCAAGGGCACTGCTTCCACATTTCCTCTGCTCATCTGCCACTGGTTCACAGCCCTGGCGTGCAGCGTGAGCTGCCCATGCATGTCCTTCACCATGGAGGGCAGCAGCCCTTAGCACAGCAGGCTGTTGGAAAGGATGCCTGATGTGGTCTCGTAGCAGTTCCTAAGAAATGCACTTTCTGTTTAAAAAAACAAACAAGCAAACAAAGCCAGCTGCCTGCTAGGCATGGCTCTGTGGCAGGCGCCCAGAGCAGGTGGGAGGGCACGGAGCGAGGGCTAAGGGCGCAGGAGAGTGGCTGGGAGGCATCACTGTGGGACAAGCCTCATTGCAGCAGTGTACTCCACAGTGACTGCATGGTTATGTGTCTCGCAGAGGGGAAACGTGGAGGGAGGACTCAGTAAGCAAGTGTCCGGTCTGTCCTGAGAGTCGGACAGACACGAGCTTTGCAGCCAGCACCGCGAGAATTTCTGGCATTGAGTACAGGGCACAAGGCCGGTCCTGCAACACAGACCTTGTTTGTGCTGGCTCTGAGGGATCCCCCGGCCCCTAAACCTAGACCCATCCTGATCAGCCAGTGAAGGGAAAGGGCTGTCACTCAGTGAGGGGACCTTCTGTGCCAAGCTCTGGGGCAGAAGCACTGTCTCCACCAGGTGAGGCAACTCAATTAGGATTCGCACCCGTGGGGACTATGTCTGCTGCTTTCTGTGGATGACTCAGGGGCTTCGCCAAGAGCCTTGAGGCCCCAGCAGCACACACTCCACAGCTGGGAGACCACACAGGCTGGCACTCAGAGTTCCCTCTGTCAGGAGTGATGCTGCGTGCAGTTAGCCAGCCAGGTGACTCAGCCCAGAGTCAGGTGGCAGGAGGTGGCCCTGGGCCCAGGAAGGGCTTTGCAGGCATCCCACATGAGCCCCGGGCAGCTGGCCTGGGTCTTGGGGCTGGTTTCTCACAGACAGCACTGGTAAGGGAGCAGGGTGCTGGCATGCTGGCTGGGCCCTAAGGAAACTCGTCTTTTACATTCTTCCCATGGAAGCACTCGTGGCATTCTGGGAGCTACCACCTCCAACAAGTATGCCGTGCTGGGAGCCTCACTGCCCTGGCGCAGCACTGCAGAGCTTCTGTGAGCAGTGACCGGTGTTAGGCAAAGAGACACAGCACTGGGTCCCCCATTCCAGGAGAGGCCCCGGGGAGACACAGTGAGATCAACTCCTTTCCCCGTGCAGAGCCTTGGCAAGACAACTCAGGCAGGCCTGCTGGGGCCTGAGCGACACGGCTCAGAAACCCATGTTGCTAGGACTCGATGGTGGCATGGCAAACGAAGGTGCTTCCGGGGCAGCGCAGGCCCCTTCCCTAGGCTCATGGTGTCAGGCCGGGCTCTGGGCTCCCGACCTGGAGGCTCAACTGCCTATGGGGTCTGCCTCAGCACGTCATCCTGAGAACTCCATGTAACCCAGAGAGGAACTGGGGACTGCAGCTGCTCCCTGGAGTCTCAGGTCCCGTGGCTTTCTTCGAGCCTCACTCAGAGCCAGAGGGACCTTGAACTGAGTCCGGAGCCCATCCTGGCCGAGCCACAGCCCCTGCCAGAATCTTTCTTCCCCAAGACTCAGGAATCCCAAGATGCTCATTGCTGTGCAGGGCTGGACTCCTTGCAATGCCAGCAGCTTCTGGGTAGAACTCATGTGGCCAGGATTCTAGAACCATCGACACTTCAGGCTCCCTTGTCCTTTTCTCAGGTGCCACGCACAGACACACACTGTAGCCATCAAATGAGGGATCTTGGTGCGTTCTTTCTTTGCTAAATCAAATGACTGAGCAGGAGGAGCCCTGGGGAGCTCACCCCTTATTTCCTCTGATGTTTAGGGGTCTCTGCCCTGTCACCTCTCTGTCCCTGTGTCACCAGAGACGATGCCAAAGTGGTACCTTACTCCTAAATATGATCGAGGACAGCTGCTTCCTGAAGAAAGAGTTCTAGCTGAAAGAGCAGTGTCCTCAAGGCAGACCTAGAACAAGTCACAGGTGCGGTACAAGAGAAGTTAAGATTTACAAACATGTGGGCCCAGTGCAATAGCCTAGTGGCTAAATCCTCACCTTGCAAGCACTGGGATCCCATAAGGATACCACTTCGTGTCCCAGTTGCTCTAGGTTCCAACCCACCTATCTGCTTGTCGCCTGGGAAAGCAGTGGAGGACGGCCCAGACGCTTGGGACTCTGCGCCCTCATGGGAGACCCAGAAGAGGCTCCTGGCTGTTGGCTTCAGATTGGCTCAGCTCTGGCTATTGCAGCCACTGCAGAGTGAACCAGTGGACAGAGATCTTTCTCCTCTGTCTCTGCTTCTCTCTATAAACCCGCCCTTCCAGTAACAATAAATCAATCTTTTTTTAAAAAAGATTTACGGGCCCGGCGCGGTGGCGCAAGTGGTTAAAGGTCCTCGCCTTGCACGCCCGGGATCCCATATGGGCGCCGGTTCTAATCCCGGCAGCCCCGCTTCCCTTCCAGCTCCCTGCCTGTGGCCCGGGAAAGCAGTAGAGGACGGCCCAAAGCTTTGGGAACCTGCACCCGCGTGGGAGACCCGGAAGAGGCTCCTGGCTTCGGATCGGCGTAGTATCGGCCCGTTGCACTCACTTGGGGAGTGAATCATCGGACGGAAGATCTTCCTCTCTGTCTCTCCTCTCTGTATATCCGCCTTTCCAATGAAAAAATAATAAAAAATAAATCTTTAAAAAAAAAAAAGATTTACATATTTATTTGGAAGGCAGAATGTTAGAGACAGAAGAAGAGGCGGAGAGAAAGCTCCTCCTGTTGCTTGCTCGGATGGCCGCTCTCGCCAGCGTGGGGCGGGCCGAAGCCAGCCTGTGGGTGCAGGGGCCCCTTTCCCAGGCCACCAGCAGGGAGCTGCATCTGGAGTGGAACAGCTCAGGAATACGGAATGGAAGTGTCACGAACAGTGGCTCAACCTGCTGAAACACACGGTGAGCCCCGAGATATGATTGTCCTTTTAGTATTTCTCTGATCAGTTGCATTTCACTTCGGAGTAGAGTTTCATGTCGGTGTTGTTTCCAGACAAGCTGGTGGGATGTGAGCCATGTACTGCAGCGTGGGGCACGGCACGGCTGGGACACCGGGCCTTGTCAGCGAGGCCAGGGCGCTGGGACAAAGCCAGCACCTGCCGAGGCTTGCGGTGTGGAGTGTCCCACTCGGCGAGGGGAGGAGGGCCGTCCCGGCCTCCATCGAAGCAGGCCCGATTCTTTTCCACTGCATTTTCCTGAAAGGATGTTATGATTTTCTCGATGTTTGGTGGCCAGCGATAAATCAAGCTTTTATGATGTCATGTGAAAGGCCACCTCCTGGACTTCCTCCCGCCCGGCAGGCCTTGCGGTGGGCCACAGAAGACACAACTGTGCTTAACCCTCTCCTCGCCAACACTGTCTGGAGGCAGGCCGTTCCCGCTCCTCCCAGCCCACAGAAGACGGCGTCGCCCTTCTCCGAGTCAGACGTAAACAGTAGCATCTTAGGATGTTTCATAGAAAGCCCAGCCCATGGAGACATGGGTGTGAACGCAGGTGACTTTACAGAAGTCATTGTCCGTGCTTCCTAATCATGACAAGGAGGAAGCGGGGAAGGCCGGGCAGGCGGTGGCTGAATGGCACGCTCACATTTCGCCCCAGCATTGTGCAGCCACACAATGCCTTGGAAAGCAATGAAATGGTTCTCGCCGGAGCCACACGCCGGTTCTCTAGTGAAGCCCCTCTCCCCTCCCCCGCCAGCAGCTTCTTTTCTGCTCGCCCACATAGAGCTCCCAAGAACACCGTGTTCCCACTGCCACCCTCTGGGGCAGGCAGCGCCAGCCCGGCCCTCACGCGCAGCAGGGTCTCTCAGCTCTGGCCACCTCTCATAGCTTTGCTCCTCCTGCCCTGAAACCAGAACTGTACCCACAGTCACCCTGGGAAGCCTCTGTCTGCCGCCAGTGCTTGCTGGAAACCTTGGGGGACTCCAAGGTCCCAAGTTCAAGCTCAGAGCAAAACTCAAGACTCCATGCCCCCTCTATCAGGCAGATAGACTAAAATAAGGCCGCTTCTTTCTCTGAAGCGTGCCCTGATATGAGACATGTTCATAGCCAAATGCACCTGGCGCACAGAGCTGCAGTCCAGGCACGTCAACCCCAGCCGAGCAGGAAGTGAAGGCTGCGGCAGATCCCAGCGGCCTTCATCTGGCCGGAAGAGAGGGGCTGCCTTTCCACTGCACCCCCATGGTGCCCAGCTGGCCCCTGCTCCCCAGGGCCCTGCTCCTGTGGGAGTGGTCAGATGGCTATAGGTTTGAGTGGCACAGACAATTCCGAGAAGGGCAGCTTTCTCAGGAGGGTGAAGGGGGCTTGCGTAAGAGTGAGGGCAGAGGAGGCAACTCATCACCTCTGAGAAGTGCACACCAAGAAGGCAGTTCTGGGCTGCCTTTCAGAGTTTACACTGGCCCCAAACAAAATCAGCCATGGTCGGTCAGGTGGGCTGCTTCCCTGTGGCTGTAGACACTCCAAGGGGCCATCACACGTGATGGCAGAGCAGTCTGATGATGACATGGCTTTTGAGGGTGAGGCCCGGGGCCCATGAAAGGGATCACCTCCCAGGCTGTCACCAGCCATCTTTTTGTTGCCCTGTCATCTGGCTCACATGGCCGTGCACAGCAGCTCTCTCTCTGCTCCCCTGAACTGGCATGCGCTTAGAGCCTCTGCACCCCCGGAGTCCCTTCAAGAGACCCTGTCGCCCGGATCACATGTACGGCGCCTTCTGGGCAGGCGACTGTGCAGGTAGACGTCAGGCCTGCCTCTGCCGCTCCCCACCCCCAGTGTATGGCAGCCTCCTTCAGCCTGCTCCTGCTGGCTACTACTTTATCTGATCTTGCGTGCCTCATCCTGGACATTCCGCTGCCTCTCCCCACGGGAACGTGAGCTCCAGGACAGGGCTTGGGCTCGGACTCGTCATCGCCGCTTCCCTGGTGCCTGCAGCCAAAGATCAGGAGCAGTGGATGTGCGTCATCACAGGCGAAGGGCGCAGAGCAAGCATTCTTTAGAGTGGGGGGCGAAGGGGGCCGGAGGAGGCTTTCTCAGAGCAGCCTAGCCTGCTACCACAGTCTTGAACTGCAGGCTCGCTCTCGGAGCCTGTGAAGAGGCTTACCCCCTCCTAGGAAACCGTGCAGACCTGCAACTGTTCCACACAGAACCACCTGGAAGTGGAAAAAGTCTAGCAGGGGTGCAGGGTAGAAGGGACATAAATGAAGAATATCAAAGCAAAACTGAATGACAAACCACCTCTTCCTTAATAATAGGGGGTAGCTTCATGAAAGTATCAGAATGGTTGCCCGCCATTTCCTGGTCAAACAGCCATAGAAAGCTTGCACAGGGAGGACTGAAAATGATGCTAGATGCTTTTCATGCTTCATTCAGTCTTGAAATTCTTACAACACACCTACCAGGTTGGTGGTGTCAACTCCTCTGACGGATTTTGAACTTGAGGCTCAGAGGTTCAGAAAGAGCTGAGAGCCGTGGTCTGAACCCAAAACCCTGCAGAGGTGTCTGCTGCTGTAGGTTGTCTAAAACTTCTTTTATCCTGACACAGTTCGGCCATGGAAATGCGCAGCCGTGTACTTTGGTCAGGGAGGACAGATCCATGCAGTCCTGCAACCTGCACTCTCCCCCCCCCCAAAGAACATTTCTTTAGCCCCCAAAGTCCTTCGGGGCATCTTCTCAGGGGCTCTTCTCTTGTGCAGCCTCCAATCTCACATCCATCACCTTATGTCAGACCGCCAGTGTGAGAACCACACGTCCACTGACACACTGTGGTGTGTGCTCCTGTGCGACTCCTTCGGCGTGGGTGTGAGCTTGAGTGTCTACCTGCTGGCACAAGGCTGAGAGACCTCTGGCCACCCAGCTCTGTGTAGCACAAAGTAACTTCCTCATGGCAGCATTTTCTACCCAAAGTTCATTCTGTTGAAACATTGTAACCCAGACTAATACCCAGAAGTCCTCGCATCCAGTCCAAAGCCCTACCACTAGGTGGCTTTCAGACATTCAAGTTATTTGGCCTAAACATCCCCATATACGGATTCAGGTGTAGGGTTCTGTCCAACATCTCCATGAAGATGTGAAAGAAAGAATCCCAGGTTATATACCGAATGCCTTCAGCATAGATACCCAACAGCCTGCTCAAAGTCCACTAACCGTGAGAACAGGAAGCAGATGAATAGAAAAACAGACCAAAAATAGATCCAAAGCAGCATCCCAACACACATCCAAAAAGTGAGCAAATGTTATCATTAGCTTTCTTGCTTTTCCCTTAAACATAAAGCTTCCAGGAAAAAAAAAATACAGAATTGCAAGTATCTTAATGTGGCCAGTTATCTGATTAGTCCTGGAGTTTTGTTTTTTTTTTTTTAAAGAAATTGCTGAAGGAAGGAATGTGTGAATGACTGGAATGAGCCTGTGGGTTGAGAAGGAGGAAGGCTGGGTGGATGGATGGATGATGGGTAGACGACCGAAGTGACGCTTGTTGACTTGGAGGACCCAATAAACTACCTAAGCTGAGGAAAACCCCAAACAGGGCGGGGGGTGGGGGGAGTGTTCACGGGGGATCTGGTTCTCTTGCCAAGTCTGAAGTGGCATTGAGGGGCCTATTCTAAGAGGTGGGTGGATGTCATAACAGACTAGCAGGAAGCAAACTTGGGGAAAATGGTGACCATTCTTGTGCAATTCGGGATGCCCTGTGGCCCAGGCTGGCCTGCTCAGATGACAGGGAAGAGGCCACAGATAAGATGGCAGAGCTGGGCTCCTGCCTCCCAGACACTTTCATCTGTGCGGCGGAGGCTGCCTGAAGCAGATAGGAGATCACTTGAGTTGGCATCTTGGACGGGATTGTTCTGAGGTTTAATTAGCTGATGTCACTGAAACGCAGGCAGGGCTCAGAGCACTGCAAGGCCGAAAGCAAACCTGTGCCGCGTGGCCCAAGCGCCATTCACCAATTATGTCACAACAGTCCTTAATCGGTCTACTTAACGCTGCTTTATCTGCTTTCCCTGGGGCTTTGCGCCACCTCCTCCAGCATGGCACATCTCCACACCCCGGATCCAGTTATTAACAGGACCCAGTAATTTCCGAACCATGATGGTCCTGCTGTCTTTCAAACCAGAACGCTGAGGTCTCACTCACAGCATTATCTCCTCCTTTACCAAGCAGCCCCTGAATTACAACCGTGAGTCAGCCACCATCACCCTTCCAGCTACTGGTGGCAATGTGGATCGGCAAAGGAGCAGAAAGAGAGGGTTGCGGTTTCGGTCACACCAAGGGCATCCCCTGTGCGCACACCGCCGTGGGCATCCCACGTGTGCACACCACCACAAGCACCTGTGACCACAAGCCAGAGCTGGTCCTGAAAGTATTCCAGGAGGACAGCACTGTGGCCCAGCAGGAAGAATCAGCACCGCACAAACACATGTGGTGGGGGCAACACCCCCGGGGTCTTGTGTGCTCATTTGCTTGGTAGCAACCTGATGGTCCTGTGACCTGGGTAGGCAGCTTTCCAGCACGTGCTGAGAGGGGATTTCCTCTGTTGCGCTGGCTTTGCCCAACACCTGGTCTCCAAAGGATGAACAGGACACACAGAATTGTACCCGGGCTGGACCCTCTCCTAGCAAGTCCCATGCCCTAAGGGGCACAGCTCAAGGGCAGGTGGCCAGTGAGACCTCTGAGCTGCTGTCCAAAGGAGCTGAGCCACGGTGTGACACAAGTGACACAGAGCCTATGTCCCACTCCATGGAGGGCCACGCCTCCCACCCACAGCCTCAACTCTACATGTGTCAAGCATGTCAGCGTGAAAGGCCTCTGTCTGCATTATTTGTTTAAAAACCCTTCCTAAAGGGAAGTTAGTCTGTTTCAACCCTGTGTTCCCCACTAAGCTAGCTGCATCCACAGAGGATCAGGTCCAAGATGCCCTGCCCTCGGACAGCAAAGTATTACCACCCGTGATGTTGCACCCCCCTCTGGACACAGACTCACGTCCTGGCTGCTCCACTTCCCATCTAGCGCCCCACTGATGCACCTGGGAAAGCAGAAGGTAGCCCAAATGCTGGAGCCCCTGCCGCTCAGGTTACAGGCTTCTTCTGGCTCAGCCTGGCTCAGCCCTGATCCTTAAGTTCATTTACAGAGCCAGTAGATGGAAGAGCTCTAACTCTGCCTTTCCAATACATAAATCCCTAATATGTATACATGAAAAATAAGAAGACCTACATGTAGATTGTACTGTAAATGCTACCCAGTTCTCCTTTGATAAAGTAATATTTTTCATCTCCTAGTTATTTATGTGAAAGCAGAGACACTCTCTCTGGTTCACTCCTCAAATGGCCGCCATGGGCAGAGTCTGGCCAGAACAGATTGGAGCTTCCTCCGGGTCTCTCACATGGGTGCAGGAGTCCAAGCACTTGGGGCTTCTGCTGCTGCTTTCCCAGGCACAGTAGCAGGGAGCTGGATTGGAAGTGGACCAGCCGGGACTTGAACCAGCACCTGTAGGGAAAGCCATCATTGCAGATAGGCAGCCCAACCCACTATACACAGCCCTGGGCTCCTTTTTTTTTTTTTTCTTTTTGGTTAAATCACACATGTTTGTCAACAAGCAGTCATGTGAGCATTGCAACAACAGTTCTGCCATGCTGGCTCCACCCGGACCTTTTATGTCTGGAGCGTCCACGTGGATGGATGCATCTCTTTTCCTTGGTCCAGGGCATCTTGAAAGCTTCTGACCTCAAAAGACAGATACCCTGAGTTGACAATAAGTGGTCACTGACCCAGAGCAGCAGGACTTGGGATGGGTGGGACTCACAAGATCCCAAGGGTCCTGGACATCACCCAGAAGATGGTGCAGCTCCTCCAAGCCACAGGTAACCTGGGTGAGTGCCCAGCAGTGGTTCTGTGCTGACTGCCCCAGCCCCCACCCTGGGGAGTCCTCTCATCCGGCAAGGCCTGCCCAGGGCCCCACTCTGTATCCCCACAGAGCGGGTGCTGACTGGCTCAGTGCCCCGAGGTGGGCCGAGCATTGTTTGAGCTCTGACGGCCTGCCGTCAGGCCCTGCTGATCCCTGGTCCCCAGAGTCCTGCTTCCTGAGCAGAGCAAGGCCTGCTGTTTTCTTCTTGTCTCTTATCACCCCTTGTCATTAAAGCAGAGGCCTGACTTCAGCTTCAATTTGTGCTGATGGACAGCAGCAGAGAGGGGATGAGCCAGCCGAGGAGGAAACGCTTGTTGCCGTTACAAAACACCACTCAGAGAGCTTTGCTTTGTCTTTGGGCAAAATTAAACTGAAGGATAAACCTGTTAGCAAAAAACAAACAACAAAAGAGTTAAGGTGCACCTCATGCAAGAGGCAGTCCAGGGTTACTCTAGAAAGTTCAAGTAGAATGGAATTATAGGGTATCTGGATTTGGTCACAGACATTTTTGAAATCTGTGCAGAGAGAGGTGTTCTGCAAGTTCACGGAGCAAGGTGTGTCATGGAAAACCATACATATATTTCACAGCGTTTTTGCACCCTAAGTTGTCTTTCACTTTCTTTCTTTGCCCCCACTGACGTTCTGAAGTACCTGTAGGTTGCAGCCATTCAGACGTCATCTTTTGCTTTTTTTCCTGTCTTGAGTCTAGACTGGGATATCGTGTAGGTTTTCTTTTTTTCCTGAAGTGGTTTCTTTTTTGAAGCTTTCTCCTGGGGTAGTTTTGTCTTTGTTTGTTTTTTAAATCAGGCTGTCTTTCTAAAGTGAAGCTACTCAACGCCACATTAGCATAAAGTCAGATCAAGAACCAAGTTCCCTGGCAGCCTTCTATTCCCCTGGAATTTGAGCTAGTCTTCTATTTTGCTTTTCTAAAAAAAAAACAGGAGAAAGAGAGTGCCGCTCACAGCTCTGTGGCTTAAATTCCTGAAGATGTCTAACCAGGGCTCTCACCTGGGGCTTGGTTTTCCTGATCAAGATCCCATCTGTGCATCTTCCTCATAGCATCCAAGAGTCAGTTTCACTTTGTACGTTAAAATTTTCACAACATCCTGCCTCAAAGACCTCACACTCCTAAAATTGTCTCCCTGCCTAAACTCACGTTCTTTTTTGCAAACCTGGGGATGGAACCAACGGCTCCGGCATGTGATCTGAGCTAAATATTCAATTCCCCCCCGCCCCCAGGCAGACAGTGAAAAGGCAAAGAGAAAAAAAGAAGGGTGATGCGATGGTGACTTGCATAGCATGTATCAGCTGGCATTCCCTGCACTGATTTCCAGAAGGGAGGGGGGAGGCTCTCAGGGGTGCGAGGCAGGGTGGAGGTCATCAGGGGCGTTGAAAGTGGCAAATGATCCAGATAGGACGGGAGTGGGGGAAGGAAAGGAAGCAGAACTGTGAAACTTAAGGATGGACTGTGCTGTGGACCGGTGTGAAAAGGGTTCCCCACACCCCCTCGTCCCCACCCCCAAAGCTGGAGGGCAGGGAACTAGAGCTCGGGAGGAGATCATGGCATAGAACAGTCTCTTGCTCCCTTTCTGGAGGTTTTCCTTAATGACTTTTCCAGGATTTGGCCTGGCGCTTTATCAGTTCACTACAACAAGAACAGGAGCCAGGCTAGCCTGCAACATTGCTTGAGCCAAACCTGCCCTCGCGCCATGCTGCCACAGGGCAGGTCTGAGCCCCCGGTGTTTCTGTCCCCACCCACTGCCCCATGCCCACGCCATGGTCAGATGAATAAACAGCAGTCAGGGAAGTGGGCTTGGCGGGTGGGGGCAAAGTCAGGGGCATCCGTGCAGAGCCACTTCCCTCCCTGCTCACGCTGTTTGCTGAAATGAAATGCTCGGTTAAAGTTAATTGAATTTGACAATAATAAATTACACATTGAAACTGTATCGTGCACCTAAGGAACAGGCAGGGAACACAGGGAAGACACCAGGAGCCAGGACTCAGGAAATGTCCCATTCACACGGAGTGCTTCGCCCAGCCTTATCGTCTCGTCTCCTCGAGGGAAGCTGCAGACCACCCAGTGCAGAGTCCTTGGAAACCATACATAAAATCGTCAGTGTTGATGCAGCTCTGAGCCCGCTGTCAGCCCGTGGCGCTAAGCCTGCACAGCAAGGCGGAGGAGCCCAGCAGGGCCGCCCGCACGGGTCTGTGGGAAGTGAAACATTTTTTTTGGAGGCTGGGACAGCCTCCATTTCCCACTCCCACCACACTGAGCCCCCCTGTGAGCCCTTGGGACTCGGCATCTTGCAGGAGTGCAGCATCCCCGGGTGGGCAGGCAGGCAGAGGCCTTGACAGCCATTCTGGATCTCATACCTGGGCACCCGCCCACATGGACCTTCTCTGCACCACCGCCTCCGCTTGGTCTCCAGTCCAGAACCTTGCTGGACAGTCCAAGTACTCCAGCTTTCCCACTCTAGGACACAGTGGGCAAAAGGAACAAGTTAAGGACCAAACCAAGGTGACATGTCCTTAACCTGGCCTTGAAGGTGGCTAGGGCACAAGCATGCCTGGTGGTCCCCAGGTGGGCTCAGTGCAGCTGGCATTTGAATGTTGTTTTGTTCTGAAGGGACCTCGTCCTCTTCCTCCCCAAGGTCTCTCGGTCTAATTAAATTTCAGGGAGACACGGCCTTGGCAGAAGGTTAAAGGAAGCTGCTACACTACAGTGCAGGAGCTGGGCCCCAAACTAAATTGGGACGTTTGACCGGGCAAGTCTCTGGTTTCAATGAAATTCTTTCGCAGCGAATGGTAGCAATGTCTGTTTCTAAGCTTTTGAAAACCATTTTTTTTCCTTTCTCCTTAATTTGTAGTTTCCCTGGTTGTTTTTATATTATGAGCTACTTGTAGGAAAATACAGGAAACATAATTACAGCACAAAGCTCGCTTTTCCCAAACCTACTGACATCACTTGAAGCCAAACTGGGTTTCAGGGTTTTGCTAACTGGTTAAGTTCCCAGCCGTGAACTGATCTCACGCCGTGGTGCCGGTGGATTCCCGGCCAGTGCTGTGTGATTCAACAATAGCCGTGTTTCTCAGAGTCCTGGAGCTGCGAGCACACTGGGGGGGTGGGGGGAGGGCCGTATGTCCGACTGCTTCCTCTGAGCAAGAAGAATGAGTATTTTGTGTGATCCTGATAGTAACACAGAAGCATGGTAGAAACATAGAGACGCGTTTATTTAGGGAAAGGAAAGAGAAATAAATTCCTTGGTTTGTTTTCCCACTTAACACGGCAACTTGCACACATGTACCCCTCTGTTCCAGACTACCAGTCACTGATTTTTTCCTATCCTACCTTCTTCCTGAAGAAATCTGTGCACCTCGGGTGGGGTGGGGGGGGGCGGCGGCCGAAGTAATGTGGTGTGCTCTTAACACGACACCCTGGGGAGGAAGTGAGTACTTGAGTGGATTGTGCAACGCCAAGCCTTTGCGAGTGGAATTTACTCACGCCTCCGGGAGCACTGATGGACAGCCGGGAAGAGGAGCACGGTACAGCCAGGAGCAGAATGCCCACCATGACTGCGGCGGGCCTGGCTCGGCAGTGGGGCAGCACACGGCAGGGGAGGGGGCAGCCAAGACCCTGATCCTGTCCCCCGAGAGCATGTCCCCCTTGGCCACCAAACCTCAGCGCCAGGTACAAAAAGTAATTAGGGAAAAGCTCGGCCTGCTGCTGGCTCTGGAGTGCTGTGCTCAGTGTGGAGTTAAAGCTCTGTAAAGACCAGTGGTGTGTGCACCTAGGCCAGCACCCTGGTGTTCATTTCCGGGAGTCACACCCCAGGGACTGCTTGACAAATACTGTTGTCTATGGAAATTGCTTCCTGTTGACCTCAGGTGCAAAAATACCAAACTCCTTGTCTTTCTTCCCCTTCTTCCCACCTTCCTTTTTTTTCCAATCCAGTTTTGAAACTCATCTCCACCAGCGTGGAAAGACTGGTATTAGAGAAACTGGTGCGGGAAGCCAGGGTGGGGGACAGCCTCTGTCTTTTCTCCTAGAAGTCTCTAAGTAGAATGAACCGCCCCTACCCTGGCCGAAGACTGGGCAAAGCCCTGGGGGGCATGCACGGCCTGGTCCCTGCCTGGGTAAAGCGGCTGCCTTTGCATTTTGGATCAGATCCTGCCCGATGGGCTCGAGATGTGGCCGCCTCAGGTTCCTGTGCAGAGTGCGGGGAGGTGGGGGCAGGTGACGGTTCTGCTGGTTTGGAAATGAACCAGGGAGCCTAAACGCCAGCTGCTCAGCAACAAGCTGCTGGCAGCGGCTCCTTAGGGATTCGCGAAATAGAGCCGAGTTGGAGGGTGTAAGAGGGTGGTAACACAGCGACTTCCCAGGCTCGGAAGAGGACAGGAGAGCGAGCGCAGCGGGACCGTCAGTAAGTTTCGATTTACGTTGGCGCGTGGGCGTGCTGGAGGCACCGTGAACCCGGAGGCGGCTGAGCCGCCGCCCAGGAAGAGCTGCGCTCCGCCGCGGGCAAGCATGCCCGCCCGGGCGCTCCCCTGCCTCCTCCAAGAATGGGGTCCCCGAGACCAAGCGAGTCCCGCCCCCGCGTGGCCAGTCGGTAGCTCAGGGCAGCAGCTGCTGGAGGAAAAGTGCCCGCCCTGGGCGCCCGTCCGGCCCCGCAGGGAAGCACCACGGAGGGCTCTGGGGATGCGACCCTGGTGAGTTAATGTAAGTAATAGTCTATGGGACACAGTGAGGAGGCGGGGTGGCCCCGGCCAGCTGGGAGTCCACCGGTCACCATTGTGGTCTCTGCATCCTCTCTCTGCTCCTGTCCCGACGCTGCCTCCTGCGGGGACATCCCAGAGCGCTTCCCTCGCGGAGCTGGAAGAGCGCTTGAGCCCAAAGCAGCAGAAAGGGTGCCCAGCAGCTCACTGCCCCCAGCCCATGCCTGCTCCCTCTCCCCTTCCTCTCCAGGATTTCCTGCAAGGAGACTGCACCAAAGCAAAACAGAAGCTGAACTGGAAGCCCCGTGTTGCTTTTGATGTAAGTGTGGCACCTTGGCACGCGCGGGGGGGCAGGGGGAATAAGGCTTGCCACCTGGGACTGCCCCTTGAGCCTCCAGCCAGGCTGCAAGGATCTGGCCAGGCCAGGTGGGGTAGCCGCTGGGCTGGGGAGGGGGGAGGCGGTTGCAGGAGAGGGCTGAATGTGGGAGAGAGGGCGGAACCGGCCCCCCCCCCAGGCATTGGAGGGGTGCTGGAGGCCTCTCTTGCCTCCCCCAACCCCCAGCCGCAGCAGGGGTGTCACCCAGCGAGGGTGGCAGAAACTCCGCCCACACCACGTCTCACTTGCAGGAGCTGGTGAAGGAGATGGTGCAGGCCGACGTGGAGCTCATGAGGAACAACCCGAATGCCTGAATGCAGGGCGCAGAGTGAGGCCCGCAGGACCCCAGCGTGCGTGCTGGTGGGCACCAAAGAAACACACGTGCATCTCCAAAAGGGAAGCCTGCGGGTTCCGCTCTGCCCCCACACTGTGCCCGCAAGCTGCAGCAGCGGGAAGCTGAGATTTGTAGCAGCCGGGAAAGTGACACTCCTGGGGTTGGGGGCCTGCCTTGTTGCTGGGGAAGCCTCTGGGTCGGGGTCAGGGTTTGTGAAATCGAGATGTTTGAATTACATGCTGATTTGACTTGAAATCAAACCGTGGGACACCTTAAATCATGGGGCCTTTTCAAATTGTCTCTTTTCTCAATAATAAAAGAACAAATGGCCTTTTTTTGTTTTTTTTTTTTTGTTTTTGTGCCCTCCTCTCCCCCCCAGAAACCACTGTAATTCATACTCCACTTCCTTTGGCACAGCCCCTGCTGGAAGACCCCTCTCTAGCCCCTGGCACAGCCTAAGCATCCCCCCTTCCCTGAGGGCCCCCTGACCCTGAGTCTGAAGCTAGACAGCCACAATCCCTGGCGACCACTGACTGCCCCAGGCTCGGCTGCCTCCAAGCAAGGCCTGAGTAACAGAGGGGGGAGCCAAAACAAGCCCCTCAAAGCTGAGTCCAGGATGCTGGAAGACCCCTGGGTTATAGCCTAGGCCTCTGAGCCCAGCTGCTGGCTTCCCATCTTCTGCACACAGGGTGCTCCTTTCCAAGCTCTTCTCATGCCCCATCTCACGTCGGCACATGTACATAAAACACCGGGTGCATGCCCAGCCAGCACCGTACACACTTGGGCGGTCCCAGCAATGAACTGGAAGCTACAGTCAGGAGCTCTAAGACCCAGCCTGGGTCCGTGGGATCTGGCCTCACCCAGTGCAGCCTTTAGAGACCAGCACAGGCCTGTGCCCCTGAGCAGCGTATAGGGTACAAGCGGCAGCGTATAGGGTACAAGCAGCGTATAGGGTACAAGCTCACAGAGTCCCAAAGGCCCCTTGGGGCAGCAGGCACAGGTGGCTACACTCCGTGCCGCCATCACCACCCCTCCCAGCATGAAATGAGTAGGAATCCGCGCTCCAACAAATTAGATCAGGACTCCTCGCTCTCCGTTTTCCCTTCCAAGCAAAATAACATAAAACTTTATAGCCAATGGAATTCCAGCCCCTACCCCATCCCACCCCCTGTCGTCTCGTACAGGCGTTGTCTGCTGTGTGGTGTGGGGAACTATTTCGGAGTATCTTCACTGGCAGGGTTATGATCCGGGGGAGGACGGAGGCTCTGACGGCTCAGCAGGCACAGGAGAGAGGGCGGCTCTCAGTACAGCTGCCCCGGTGGATTGCAGCTAACCCAGGCTGGCCGGGGCCGTCTCAGCATTGTCCGTGGTGGGGCAGGACTGGGGCAACCCAGGCTGACCCACCCACTAGGCTCTCAGAAGCTGTGACTCCCACCCTCCCCACACACATATCTGTGCCTTCCGAGTGTTCCAGCAAGGTGCTACTGATTGGAAGCAGGTCTCTGGGAGGCAGAGCCCATGGCACGGTGAGCTAATGGGCACCCCGGGGCACCCACGGTCACGGCATGCGTGGGCTGTACACACCTACATGCTGTCACTAGTCATATTCTGGCTACGGCCAGACACCTCCCCGCAACCTCTCCTCCCACACCTAGGAGAGGGACCCTTCCCAGGGGGAGGGGCTGCGGGGCTGTAAGGGTCCCACGCTTTCAGCCTTTATCCAGTGCTCTGTGAGGTTTTAGCCCAAAGCCAGCAGAAACTGTCCGAGTGAGGGCAAGGAGAGTCCGGGCAGGGTTTGGATTTGTCATCATGCAACCCTGGGACTCAAAGGGGTGACTGTAGCCAACAGTCTTTCAAGGAAACTAAAAATATTTTTGGTTGTAATCTCTATTCCTGTACCCTCAATGGCTCGGCAGGGGGTGGGGAGGGGGTTGCCCCTTGGCTTCCGGGCTGTGTGTGTGTGTATGTGTGTGTGTGTGTGTGTGTTCAAAAGAAGAGAAACAGAACAGACTGCCCCGTATTTTCCTTTCTTCCTGTGTGGGAGAGGATTTCAAGTGGACATCCTTTGCAACAGTTCTTCATAAAGGGTTTTTTTCTGACTGTCTTAAAATCTCAATTTCCAACGGACTTTTTCTTCTGCGAGAAAACATCTTCCATCTCATTTTTGTTTTGTGTATGTACGTGTGTGTTTAGTAAAAATGAAGCTAAGCCCGTGATGGACCCTTGGAACCACCCAGCCGTCATTCCCTCCATTACCTTCAGCAGGAGACCCTCCCACTCCTGCTGCCTCGTGTCTTTGAGGGGTCCCGGCAGGCCTGGCCCCATCCTCTGCCTCAACCTCAGGCTCAAGCACATGGGGAAGGAATGCCACCCTAGAAAGTCACTATTCTGGGCTGGGTTGTATGAGGGGCGTGGGTAGGCTACTTGTCAACCCCATCTCCTGCAGAAGCTGCGAGGGCCACCTCCTTGTCCCAGCCAGTCACCAAGCCCATGGAACCCGTCGAGCTCATGCACTGTCTCTCAATGTTGCCCATAGGAGACACCACTGGACAATTTCACTTACAAATAACAACCCTCAAAGAATCGACACGTTCTGAAGCTCCCCTCACCCTCATGTCGCCATGAACCCCAGGCATTTGCATTTGAGAATTCCAACCGGATGTTTCTTAGCTCTGAGATGCAGCACAAACCGTGTGAGGCATTTATTCACCACTCCTCAGCTGCTTCACAATCCTCGTGGTCAGCAGATAACCCAGCTCGCACGAGGACGCAGCGGAAGGTCTCAACAGACAACACGGGTGGCTCAGCAACGCCACCTCTACCTTCCCACAAACTGTGCACTTCTGGCCTCCAGGGACGCCGAGAATTTTTGTTCCACAAGCAGCAGGGACAGCGGACACACGGTGCGTCTGGGGGAGCAGGCGCTTGCTCCACAGGCCAGCTTCCCCACCATCCACAGTGGCCTCTGAGAACGTGCAGGGTCTGAGCAGCTTCTGCAACTTGGGCTCAGCTGTGCGCCCTGCAGGCCTCGGGCCTGGTCAGGCCTCTCCACTCATCCCTGCCCGGCACACGCGAAGTGCCTCCACACGCCAGCTGCAGGGCATCGAGGGCCCTATTCCCACACAGCCCTTTCCAAGGTTAGTTAGAGGGGCAGGCCCACAGCTGCCCTCGCCCTCCTACAGGACAAACCCAGCAACCGACCCAGGTCTGACCCCAGGCCCCACCAACCCACTCCCCGGCTCCGGGGCTCCTGCCCTTCCTCCAGGGTCAGGGGTCACAAACAATGGATGCCCCGTTCCTGGCAGTCCCTTTGATCTCTGAATCCCAGAGCCAAGGTGCCAGCACCAATTAGGACAAGCTAGGGATGCCTAGCTCGGGCCCTGTGCTCAAGCCCTGCCACCTTGGGAGACACCCTTGGGTCTCTGAGCGTCGCAGCTTCGTTAGCCCTGGCAGAATGGGGCCAGGCTAGTGGATGTGCGCATGCGCTGGCCGGACAAGGGTCTTCTCCCCCTCCTCCTCGGGCCACAGCCCCCTGTCTGACCAATGCGCCAGTGGGTTCCCGGGTGCTCGGAGTGTCCTGTGCATCAGGGGCAGCCTCCAGGCCAAATGCACGCGCCAGGCGAGGCGAGCAAGCCGGAGAGCCCAGGGTGCCCCACCGCCCCCCGTCGCTCCGGTGGAGGCCCCAGCCCGAAAGGAAACGGGCCGGTGGCGGCAGTGACGGTGGCGACGCAGCCCTAGGCCCCAGTGCTGGTCTGGTGGGCCTCGGGCGAGGGAATGTATATTTGGAAGGGGTCAGGACCTCGCGGGAGTCTGGCTTTTTATGGCGAGGAAGCAGGACTGGGAAGGGCTTCTGGCGAGGCTTTCCTGTTGTGCCACTTGTCCCCGACAGCAGCAGCGCCCAGGCGCAGGCAGTGAGCTTGTTTGCTTGCAGGGGGAGGGAGGAGGACTGGGCTCTGGGGTCGCGCCGCGCACAGGAGTGAATCTGCGCTGGGCAAATGGAAGACAAAGTCTTGTTCCGTCTCCACCGCCCCCCCCCTTGGTCACCAAACCTGATGCCCTGCCTTCCTGGGGTACTCTGTGGCACCCCCATGGGAGCGACCCCAAAGCTGCTGCTGTGTTCATGTCTTCTACCTGAGCCCAGGCTGCGGGATTGGAAAAAAAAAAAAAATCCTCTGCTCTCCATCTTTCCCGGGGAGCTCCCGCGGTGGCGCCGGGCTTAGCCCGCGCCTCTTGCCGCTCCGCAGCAGCGAGGCACAGCCTGGGCCAAGGTGCCTTCTCACAGTGAAAATCGCCTGTGCTCTTGCCACGAAGACAACTCCCCCCGCGCCCAAGAACCGCTCAGTGCTGCTGGCAGGGGAGTCCCCGCTCTGGATAGCCCTAAGGCCAGCTGGCCGGCCAGCGGCCACCACTCTCCAGTGACCCCGGAGGAGAAGGCTGCAGGGACGCTGCCGCAGAGTCTGGGACGCGGCAGTGGTTTCTTTTCTTCGCGCTTTCCTCCAGTCCCAGCCCAGCGGACTGGAAAACAATGCGAGCCCATGCACCCGAACTGAGGTGTCTGCGCTCCTGTGGCCATGAGTGGGCCAGGGCCAGCCGCGAGACCCGCTTTCCATTGAAGCGAGAGGAAATGCGGAGGCCTGAAGAGTTAATGGCGCTCAGGGTTTCCGGTTTTCTCCCTGGAGTGGGTCAGGGGACTGGGAAGGGGTCGCTGTGTCCTCCCTCCCTTTTTCCTTCCCTCCCCCACCTTATCAAAGCTGCCCCTTGCCCTAGTAAGCCCCCTCGCTCCACAGATTCAAGGTCTGAGCCCCCCATGCCACACAGGCCTCTCCCTGAGTCCTGCCGGGGTCCTGCCACCCAGGTCAAAGCCATGGCCTCCTGTGCGGCCCCCTCCTCGCAGGGCTAACAAACTGCTCTGCTGTGCCAACTCAGCACCAGGCAAAGAGACCATCACCTCAAGAAAGAGGACATGCGACAGGAGACCCTCCAGGTCGCCCACACATCTTCCCCATCATTCCCCCAGCGATGACACTCTTGGGGAGACACAGGGTGGCATGGCTGGGGGGGGTGGGTCCTGGGGTCCCACCTCTGAGGCTGGCTCCCCTGCCAGCTACAAGCAATGCCAGACTCTAATCCCAACACAGCATGCAGACACACTGAAGTCTTCTACAAAACCGGAGTGAGCGTGGATGTAATCCAGCAACAAAAGCGGCAAGCCCACTACATCTGCTGAAACACACTCAATACGCTACAGACTCAAAACCAGTGAGGGACAAAATCAGGTAACTACCACCACAACCCCACGGAGCAGGGAAGGTCGCACCTCCCACAAACCCTCCACTGCCCGCCCATGCCTTACTTTGGTCGCCAGTGAGGCAGACATGGTACATTTTGTTCAATTTTCCATTCCTAATCAGGTTGAGCGCCTTGATGGAGGAGCAAGCTGTGTGTCGGGGGGAGGGAGTTGGAGTCAGAATTCATTTAATCAAAGTCTCCCTTCCTCTGCTCACTTAGACAGGGACCTGGAATCTAACAGACCTGCACTTATCATAGGCCCCTCCTCACCCAAACTTGGGGCTCAAGTTTGGGGGTTCCAGAGGCAGAGTGGAAATTGGCGGATCAGGAGGCCACCAGGGGTGCCAGTTGGGAGTAGAGACCTCTGGGATATGGTGTGGTGGTCCTCGGGCCCCTCCGGAGGAAGTTGGGGACAGAAGAAAGTAAGTGGGGGAAGAGCATGACCCAGACAGGAACCTGAAGGTCATATGCCTGTCCCGCTCACAAGAGTTTCGGAGAAATGCCACCACAAAAAGCTATTTGCAGGGCACCTTCTAGCTGTGCCAGAAACCAGTGCAGATTTCGGCAAAGCGGAGTGTCCTCAAAGCAGCTCTCTAAGGGCTCCTCTGGCTGCTGCCCGGGCCACTGTAGCACCCTGGGGTTGGGGGGCTGGAGAGGAGCCTGCCACAGCCCAGCTTCCCACCCCACAGCCTGCACTGCAAGCTCCCATTGCGCCGAGGAATGGCGGCCCTTGCAGATCACTCCCAGGTCCTGCCGGGCCAGCTGGAGGACTTGGGCGCGATCAATCTTACCCCTGAACTAAATGCGACGTTTGTTTATGGCCAGGTGGGAAAGGCATTTTTAATGGCTTTTTGTGCAGCAGCCATGAAATACGCCCAAGACGAATGCCAGGACAAGGTCCCTACCTCTGGCTGAATCACCGGCTGGTCGGTGGGTAGGTCTTGGGGTACTGGGGAGCCCTGAGATGCATGAGGCAGGGAAAGAAGGAAGCAGCTCCAGAGGGGAGCTGTGAGTGCCTGGGGCGCCGGACCAAGCATGACACCTCCCAGGTCAGGCAACCCGAAGCAACAAAAGGTGTGGGGGTACAGGGTGGTCCTCTGCTGTTGTACCAGTTCAAAACGAAAATAACAGACTTAATAATGGCCTCTGGAGCGTCAGCTGGATGGGAGAGAAATTTCTAAACTCTCAATCTGACCTCTCAGGGCTCCAGGGGCAGCCCCACAAAGGGCACAGCTAAGGGCTCTTGTTTGCTGAGGCTGGCGGTAAGCAGCCTGGCACAGTTTAGCTTTAGTCCTCGGCAGGCAAAAACCCATTCTCCGCAACGCAACTGCAAGGTGCGTGATGGATCGGCCAACGCACGCCTGTCTGCGCGCCGCTGTCGGCTTGAGAAGGACAAACCCACCAACTGCAAGATTTGAAACAGCAGGCACCAAACACCAGGCCGGCATTTGTATGTGCCTGGCATCAACTGCGGAGAAAATTAAATATGCCCCTTTGACATACGGGACAAAATAGTTATTATCCCACAGCTTGCTGCAGACATTTTCAAATTTAGCCAATCACCACCCCACCACCACCCTGGGCTCCTAGCCGGCTCTCATGGGCTAATTCAAAATGTCCCGGCTATTAGTTCAAATATCACAGAGTCTTTCCATATGAGAGTGCACGTTATCCTTATTGCAAAAGGAAAGAGAGGGGGGACAAATCAAACTCGCAAACCACCAAGGAATGAGCAGTTGCAAGTTCCAGAAGGAAGATAGCAACTGCATTTTCTGAAGCTGGGAATCCAACAGCAAGGGTATGAAGAACAGGACCTCATCCGGGCTTCGGAAAATCAGAGAGAACCAGGCTTCTCGTGCCAACGCCAACGCAGCTTCTGAAACTATCCCGCAGGCCACTCAAGGCAGAAACCCCAGCTCGCTGCGCACAGGACACAAACACACGGATTTAACATGCCTCATTCTCAAACACTCCAGCCGCAGAGGGTCTGGCCCAAGGAAACAAACGCTTCCAGGGGCTCCTGGCGCAGTACTGCAGCCAGCTCGGCACTCCCCCATGGTCCCCTCTCACGCTCTGTGGCTGGGGTTTGGGGGGGGACAGAAAGCCCTCTTTTGCATCTTGGCGCTCCTAAAGGACTCTAAGTGGGGAGCGTCCGGCTCATCCCCAGCACGCCCCCTTACTGGGCTCTGCAGCAGCAGCAGCAGCAGTGGTCTCTCGCACCCGCGGCCCCAAGGCGCTTGCATACAGCTCCAGGCCTCACTGCTAGGGTCACCCCAACCCTGAACCAGCTGCACAGCACCAAAATGTCTCGGGGAGACATAGCCTATCTGGAAGCCGGTGGAGCTAACCAAGGATGGAGCGGGCCTAGCTCTGGGCTATTTGCGCCCGCCAACTTAGACCTGAGGCAGCATCAGGCTCTAACGGGCATACTGCCCCCCGCAAACGCTGGAGCCCCACCGCGCTCCCAAACGCCTGAAGCGTGCATTAAGCAGTGCACGGCCCCTGCCCAAGTGATTTGTGGCCTCTGTAAAGACGACCTCACACGCCGCACAGGGACGAAGCCCAGTCGGAGAGGCCACCGCCCTGGACCCCCCACCCGGGCTGGGCCTAGGTCTCTCTGGTGCGACCGGCCAAGGCCGCAGGGCAGACGGGCTGCGGGGTGGTCCCGCGGCCACCGAGTTCCCGGCCCGCGCCCAGCCATGGCTGAGGGGTGCACTGTCACCCGGTGAGCAATGAGGTGCCTGTGACCTTTCCACCCCTCCCGGTATCCTCAGGCACACGTGCGTCTTCAAAACAAAGACAGCAGAGCGAGGAGGAGGAGGAAATGGAAGCGCGGTGGGGCCCGGCTGGGCCAGACGAGTGGCGGGAGTGAGGGCTGGGCGCGGGCTCCCACGGGGCGCGTCCCCCGGCTCGGCTGGGCGGCCCCACGCCCAAGTCCCCCGCGCGCACTCGGCGGCCTGCAGCGCTGCGCACCCTGCCCGGCACACCTGAAACCCATCGGTTAGGAGCCCGTCCCGCCTAACAGGAGTCTCCTTTGAGCCCCCGGGCCAAACCAACCAGTGTTTTCGAAGAGTGGAGGGAGAGGAGGCCGCCGAGACGCGAGCAGGAACCCCGGCTAGAGCCGGAGGCGGCTGGGCGCCGGCGGGCGCGGGGGAGGCGGGGGCGCCCCACGCACCGGGAGCCGGGCGGGCCGCGGCGGGTCATTACAGCTAATTAGCTGCGGAGCGTTCCCAACCGGGAGCCGCGCCGCGAGCAGGTTCGCGTCGGGAGCTGTGCGCGCTTCCGAGGGCCGCGGGTCCCGCAGGGAAGCCGGGGACCAGCCAAGCCACTTCCCACCCCACCCAGCAGAGTCGAGCACCCTACCGTCTCCGGCCGGGAGCTGCCAGACCTCGGGATGGGTCGCTGCGGGCTCGTGGGGCACCTGCTACCGCTGTCCTTCCGGAGGTGGCACGGGGGAGCGCTCAGGTCGGCCTGGCTTCTCTGGCCACCAGGTCCCTTTTGTCCACTGCGGTCCCTGCACCTAGCTGTCTCGCTAAACAGGAGCAAAGCACCGACTCCACTCGACGCGTGCCCGTGGGTTTTTTTTTGTCCTTCACCGAGGAAGCTCCAGGCAGAACCCCTTTCCCTCGTGGCAAGACCTAGGGTAGCCCCCAGGCCTGCGACTTTGGTCAACGCAGCCGAGCGGCCCGGGCCCGCGCCGGCCTGACCCGAAGCAGGCGCCCGCGCCGCGGCGGGATCTTCTCCGGCTATTAGGTTACGACTCTGGGGGAGGGGGCCGAGCGAATCAGAGGCCACGGAAAGCAGGTTTTGACTGAAATTAGAGCGTATTTATTTGCAGCAATCCGTTAACAATGATCAGATTTTGACAAGCAACAGCAATTACTGCTTAAGTGTTGCCTCCAGATAGGAGCGGCAGATAGGAAACTGTATTATCTGGAAAACAAACGGTGAGGCCCTGAACGCCTGTAATCAAATCGCCATCTCCCCCAATCTGATTGACAGGGCAGATCACCCTCAGATAATGAATTTATTACATTTCCTGGGTTATTTACAAAAAAAAGGGGAGGGGGGTGGAAGGGCCAATCCGGATTGCCCCCTAAGTTTAACTGTAAATTAACAAGGCAAAATTGGCTTGGAAAGAAAGGAAAAAAAAAAAAAAAAAAGAAAGAAAAAAAGGTACAAAGCACCCTAGGCTGTCAGGTTCCATCTTAGCTCCAGCCTCGTTACTTCTTTAAATCTTCAACTTCAATAAAAATAATTGTTTAGAACGTATCTTCTAAAATAGCTTCCCAGAGATTAAATATCCTTTCTCAACCCATAGTATATATATATTTTTATAAAAAAATCAATCCTTCTATGTGATACATGAAGGATTATAAAAGTGGATGACTTATATACATGCATTTAAAAAACTGGTTTACTTTTTCTCTTACAAAAGACTCCAATGAATAACAAAAAAGAAAGGTTTGTGGCATCTGGCTGTAGAAGGCACTTGGTGATTGCGTCGTCGGGAACACGCAAGCCCATCGCGCCCTGGGTGTGTGCTGCACACACAGGTATATTTATTACAATGGCTTGAAATTCCCACAGCGTGTTCTGTCTCTACCGGGAAAATCTATTTCTGCCAACTCAGATATGTTTAGGAAATTATCGTTTTCCTGGCCACAAAAAGCAAGCTGACTATAGATTACATTTTGCTAAAGATGCTGCAGAAAAAAATTAAGCAAAAAGGCTTTCCATGAGATTTGACAAGGACTAATTAGAGGACTTTTTTCTTTTTTTTTTTTCTTTTTTTGGTCAGAGACTTAGGTGCAGAATAGATAACTCCTAGTATTTTCTCTCTGCAATATTTCTATCATAATAATGAAGCTATATTAAAGTATCCAGACGTATGGGTCTCATTAGAACTGAATGGTGATTTATTAATAAACAAACAATGAATATGTTCAACAAAAAAACAAAAGATAAAATAAGATTAATACAGTTTCCCTTTTTATATAATGAGAAGAATAAAGGCACAATTTAAAGTTTCAGGCAATCTCAGGGCAGGTTTTTTTGGAAACACATGGGTGGTGTTTGGTCCACGACAAATTAAAAAATAAATTACTATGTTGCAATTTACATTTTAACACAAGTCCTTGCATAAAAAGAAAGCGATTTGCATAAATGGGGTGTCTCCCCCTTCCTACCAACAGGGAAATCCAAGAAAAGATATCTTACAAGGGGAGAAGGGAAGGGCCGGGCAAGGGAGTGGAAGAAGCGTTGGAGCGTGCGCCTCACGCTTAGGAGTCGGGAGAGACTTACGTGTCATCTGGAGTTAACACTGTCCTTTACCAACCCATGATTGTGCGCTCGGGGCACAAAAGAGCTCCCGGTTTTTTGGTTTTTTTTTTTTTTTTTTTTTTTTTTTAGTTTATTTTGATAAGGCACAGTGGAGGTGGCTCCGCACGTTCACCTTCTTAAGAAAATAGTTCTTTTCCCTTCCTGGGTGCTGGCGAGTGGAATTTGCTGGTGTTCGTCGCTGGTGAAGTGTTTCTTAACTTTGGGCTATTGCTTTTTTTTTTTTTAGTTTCGATTTTGCATTGGATGGGTTCTCGGGCGGCCGGGCCTTCTGTCTCTTTGGGGTTTGATGCAGTTCAGCTCTGGGGGCGGCGTGACCCGGGGCTGAGCTTGCGAGGGGACAGGGCGGGGGCGCAGTCGGGGTGCTGGGGAACCTCAAAACTTGCTACAGTCATAGACGAACGCCCCCGACGTGCGGTACAGCGACTGGCTGGAGGGGAAAGCCATCTGGCAGCTACTGTTGCCGTTCACCGGCGAGTTGTTCAAGCCCAGCCGCTGCGACTCGAATATCTCTCGCACCGAGTGGAAGTTCTGCTGTTGGCCCGGGTAGCCCGCGGCGGCCGCCGCTGCTGCGGCGCTCGCCAGGTGGCCCAGGTCTCCGCCCGCTTGGTTCAGGTACCACGAGGTGAGGCGGCCTTGGTGCGCCGCGGGGTGATGGTGGCCAGCCTCCTGGCCGCCCCCGCCGTGGCTCAGGGAAGACGACGCGCTGCTAGTGACCGGAGGCAGGGAGTAATCGGGCAGGGGGTCGTCCACCGAGCCGCCCGCGCCCCCGGGTGCTCCCTGCAGGTGGCCGCCGCGCTCGCCAGCCGCGTACAGGCTCATGGCCTGCAGGTTGCAGTGGTAGGTCCCCGCGCCGCCGCCGCCCCCCGCACCGCCCGCGGTCCCCGCACCGCCGCCACCGCCGCCACCGCCTCCACCGCCGCCGCCTCCACCGCCTGCGCCCCCGGCGGAGCCGCCCGCGCCCGAGCTCTGGCTGCAGGGGGAGCCGTAGAGGGAGCTCTGGGCCGGCGAGTAGGCGCCGAGCGGCAGCGGGGGTGCGAGGCCCGCGCGCGAAGACGCAGCCGCCGCCGCCGCCGCCGCCGCCGCGGCCAGCAGGCCGGAGCCCAGCTCGGCGGCCGCGCCCTGCGGAGACCCCCGCAGCGACGTCATGATGTTGTCCACGCTGAAGCCCTGGCTGTGGTGCGGGGGCTGCTGCTGCTGCTGCGGCGGCGGCGGCGGCGCGGGCTGCTGCGCCGAGGGCGGCGGGGGCTCGGCAGCGTCCAGGCTCAGCGGCCGCGCGGCCGCCCCCAGGCTGCCCGGGGGGCTGCTCCCGCTCGACAGCGAGCTGCTACTGCTGTCGGGGCTCTCGATTTTGGGCACCGCGGACGCGGCGGCGGCCGGGGACAGGGCCTGGGGCGGCGAGGGGCACGTACCGTTCTCGGTCTTGATGTCCTGGATGCGCACGGGCGGCGGCTGCGGTCCAGGGGCGGCGCCGTCCGGCTGCTCCGGCGGCCCCGGTGCGGGCTGGCGGCCCGGCTGAGACGGCGGCGGCGGGGGCGGTGGTGCTGGCGGGTCCTTGAGGTGCAGCCGGTCCTTCTCCTCCTTGTCCTTCACCGCGTCCTTCTTCTTGAAGCGCCGCCGCCGCCGCAGGAAGCTGCCGTTCTCGAACATGTTGTACGAGTCCGGGTCCAGCGTCCAGTAGCTGCCCTTGCCGGGCTTCTTGTCGTCGCGGGGCACTTTGACGAAGCACTCGTTGAGCGAGAGGTTGTGGCGGATGCTGTTCTGCCAGCCCTGCTTATTGTCCCGGTAGAAGGGGAAGCGGTCCATGATGAACTGGTAGATGCCGTTCAGGGTGATCTTCTTGTCCGGGGCGTTCTGGATGGCCATGGTGATGAGCGCGATGTAGCTGTAGGGCGGCTTCACCATGTCCTTGGGCTGCGGCTGCGGCGTGTAGGGCCCGTAGGCGCGTGCCATGCCGCCCGGGTACTGCTCGGCGTGCGCCGGGTGCGAGTACACGCTCATGGGGGCCGGCATGGCGCTGTAGCCGCCCCCGGCCGCCGCGGCCGCCGCGCGGTAGTAGCTCTGCTCGCCGCCGAGGTAGGGCACCACTCCCAGGGAGTTGGGGCTGGACACGGAGTAGCGCGCCTGCATGGCCCCGGCTCGCCGCCGCACGCTGCCACCACCCGCCCCTCCACGCTCGCTCGGGCCGGGCCGCGCCGCCCGAGTGCGAGTCCGGAGCCCCCGCCGCGCTGCTGCTGCGTCCGGCTCGGCCGGCCGCCTGCTTCGCCTTGCCTTGCCTTCCTCGCCCGGCCTGCTGGCCTGCGTGCGCCGCCGGCCCGGCGCGGCCTCTCCCTCTGCGCTCGCTCGGGACGGGGCGTGGGGGTGGGGAGGGCCACCCTCGGCACCCGCGCTGGTCACTGGAGAGACGACGACGACGACGCGGGCTAGCAGCAGCAGCAGCAGCAGCAACAGCCTCGGAGGAACTCGCTGAGCAACTTCCAGGCGCCAACGAGGGGGGGGAAAAAAAAGAGAGAGCCGAAGGGGGAAAAAAAAAAAGATCGAAAACTCAAAAGCCAGCAGGCGCCCTTCTCGCCACTCTGCCGGCGCTTTCCAAAGAGACTCTGTCCCGAGCTGCCGGGCGCAGGCGGCCAAATAACCCAGGGGCGGGCGGGGTGGGGGCGCAGCGCGCCGGCCGCCTTCCCGGGCCCCGCGTCACCTTTTTTCAGTCTTTCGCGCGCCGACCGCTTAAGGAAGCATTGGGAAAACTTCTGAACTTTTGAGCATCCGTCACCCAGGCGAGGACTTTTTTACGCAGTTACATTTTTTTTTTCCGGCCAGCGCAGCCCCGCCCCGCGACGGCGGCCGCAACCAATAGCAGGGCGAGAACCGCCTCCGAAGGAGCCGGAGGCCGAGCCCGGCCGGCCCCCCGCGCCCCGCCGCGGCCCGAGGACCGCGGGGCTGACCACACGCGCGCCGGCCGCCCCTGCGCCCCGCGCCCCTGCCCGCGCCCGGCCCGAGGCGCAGCCGGCCGGCTCCCTCCCAGCCCACCTCACTCCCGGCACCCACCCGCGCGCCAGCCGGCCGCTCTACCCGGCGCCCCGCACCGGCCTCCCATTGTTTGCGCAGACTTCCTGGGTCTTCCTGACCTCCGCGCAGACCCTTCCCCGCGGCGTGGCTTCCCCGACGGCCACCGAGTCCTCCAGCGCGTCTGGGGTCCTCGAGCCCGCCCGCTCACTTGCTGGCGCCTCTGTCCCGATCCGACCGGCGCCCGCCGGGGTTTCCCGGGCACTCTCCTCCGCTCGGCGGGTCCAGTCTCTAAGTCTCTTCCGAGGCCACCGGTGGCTCCGGCCGTGCCCTACCTGGAGAGGGTACAAAGGGCCCGGTTGCGTGCGCTCGAGCCACAGCCCTGCTGTTTCCGTTGGGGTGGAAGCTGTTCTCGCCTCTCCTCTCCCCCTTTCCTGACACTTGCCCAGCCGAAATAAGGGACGGACATCCAGAACCCCCTCCGCAGCTCCGGAGGGTGCGGGGTCCCAGCGACGGCTCGGCCCGCCCGGGTCCCCCTCGGCCTCCGAGTCCCGAGGGTGTGGGCGGCCGCAGGGTGCGGGAGCCCAGCGCCTTCCCGCCAGGCAGGTGAGGGGTTCCCTGCTGCGCACCGCCCCCCTCTGGTCCGCGCGCCACGTTTCGGCTCAGAGGAGGGGTCAGGCTGCGCGCTGTGTGACACTGGTAAATCTGATGGCCAAAAGTGAACCACACAGAACATCAGTTCGTCCAAGAGTGTGAATGCTTCTCCGAATCCACTCTGGCCGGGCCCACGCGTGCGGAGCTGCGGTCACGGGGATAACGGGGAGATCTCGGAGGGGCCTTGTTTACCATCCCACCTGCAGTGTGGCCCGGGGCTTCTGAGGCTCTGGGAGCTGGGAGACCTCGGGATGGTAAGGACAAAAGCCGCTGAGGGCGAAGTAAAACCAAGGCGCGGGGAAGGACCGGACTTCTGCCGCCCTGGGCGACTCCGAGGTTAAGGAAGCCACCCCGGGAACCGGAACCCAAGGCCCTTGATCCCAGCTCCGGGAACAGCACTTGGCCTTTGCCCTCCTGATTTCTGGGCAGTTTTTCGCCCTGGGACTGCGATGGTCCTGCCGTGGGGGGCTTCTTTGGGCTTTCTTGTTTGGGCACGGAAATTGTAATCGCAGCTTCACGTATAAGACATAAATGAGCAAGAGGAAAGCAGGCGTTGAATCTTTTAGGGAAAAAAAATGCCCTGCAAATTTTAATTGTCAAATGAAAACTGGGGGTAGGAAAGGGGAGGGAACCTGGGGGGAGAGGTGGTAGTCCCGGCGTTGCAGCAGAGTTCAGGATCACCAGGCCACAGCCTGCCCTGGGGCTGCCGGCTGCCGGTGAACTCTGGCATATGCTTCGGCCACACGCAAGGCCAAGTCCCTGACGCCAGATCTGTGGGCCAGGAGAGACCCTGAGGTGTCCAGGGGACTGTGGAGACTTTGGCAAACGAATCCGTCTCTAACCCCTGGACCCTGCACCCTGACAGTTTTCGAACCGGGTTTGATGAATTCGTCAGGCGAAGAGCTCGCAGACCGTGGGGGAATGCCTGCCTGCGGCCCCTTGCTTCCCTCTGGCTTGGCCGCCCTGTCTCCTCCCACCCAGGCCAGTCCCCCAAGCCCACCATCTTCGGGCCTCCCCTCCCCATCTCCCAGTATCAGCCCCTCGAAAAGGCTGTTAGGTAAATTGTAAATCCGACAGCTCCGCGCCGCTTTGGAAATGAAAACGTTACCCCCGTGAAGTTAGTAACCCGGCTTTGCGGAAAAATAAATGGAGAGATGCAATGCCTTCTCGCCTGGACATTGGCCAGGAAAAGATATTTGCGTTTGTGTGTTAAGAGCCGCCCCGGGAGCCGGCCCCGCAGCGAACGGTGCGGTTGGCTTTCCAGCTCTTCTTCGCTGCTGGTGACATGTGAACGGACCGAGACACAAGCTGTCTTTGGTAGGGAAAGCAGGTTCAACTTTAATTTGCAAATTCAAAATTCTGATGTCCCTGCTGCTGCTCCCGAGAGGAGGCTCAGCCACCCGTGTCCCTCCCGCTTTCCACAGGCTTTGCGCGCGGGGACCCCTTGGGCTGCTGCCTTAACCTCCGGCTCAGCTCGTTCGCCTCCCGAAGGCCCCGCCGGTGACAGCACTCCATGGATGCTGGGTGGGACCTGGGGGTCGGCCCGCACTCCCTGCATCCCCTCCGTGACCCTGCAGACAGGGTGGCCAAGCCCGGGCCCACCCAGGGGGCTCTCAGCTCGGAGGAAGGGCCGTGACGTCACCACGAGGTTTGAAAAAGACGGGCCTCCCGGGGCCCCTCTGGGAGAAATAACGCGCCAGGAAGTGGGGGAGATGTAGCATGAGCCAGGAAAGCCGCGGGTAGGGCGAACAGGCGACGCCGCGGGAAGACGCGTGTGATGCACCGTGCAGGGAGAGTCCTTTGTCCGGAGCTGGAATCTTCCTCACCTCGTCCCCAAATTATTAGAGGCAGTGGGGACCCCCGATTCCCACGAAAGCCGCTCCGGAAGGGAGGGAGCACAACCCGCGCTGAGCACCTTCCCAGCTCCCCCAGAGAAATTCAGAGAAACTCTGGGGCTGCTCCCTGCGTCGGCGGCACCGCTTGTGCGCCGCTGCCCCTCATCCCGGACGCGGGCCCAGACCCCGCTCCCCGCCCGCGGAGCCTCAGACCCACGGGGCTGCGGGTCTCAGGAAAGGCGACCAGGGTCTTTCCTCTAGCCGTGCGCTGATCCCTGCCCCACGAAGGCAATTGTCCCGACGACGCGACTCGGCCAGCTGCAGCCAAGTCCGTTTGCGGGGTGTCTCTGAACCGTTTGGAGAATCGTCCCGGCCTCCGTTCGTCCTCCTCCGGGAAGCCCAGAGGCCCCGGGCCAGACGGGGCTGTCCTGGTGTCACGCCCCGGTTTTCGTTCCCGAGCCGGCCCTCGGGCTCCCCGGTGGCATTTGTCCTCCGCGTGTCTTCCCGTAGAAGGCGAACGCAGTATAGTAGTAGTGGCTTCGACCCCGGGTCCATCGACTTCCTCTATTCTTGGCTGTGTCGGGGTGAGGGTTACCCATTTTGTTTCTGCAGCCCGGTGGATGGAGCTGGACAAATAATTCCTGCAATAAACGAAAAGAGAGATTGTTTTTCGATTGCGTTACGCCCACGGCGCTCTGCACCGCCGGACGCGCCTTACAACGCACAGAAACCGCTTCTTCATGTCACCCGCCAAGTGCCCCCCACCCCGCCCTCCAGGACAGGGGATAGAATGAGCCACCACCTGCCCGCACTTCACCCCTATCGCTGTGACGGTGAGGGCGCGTTCCGGGGCTGGGCAGCTCAGAGAGCCGCTTAGCAAGGGCCACACAGCCCGTGGGGAGCGAGACTAGGCCCTTGAGGGCTTGCCACAGCAGGCGCGGGGCTTTCTTTCCCAGGCGGAGGGAGCTGAAGATCCCAACGGCCACCCTTGCATGAAAACCCGGGGGTAGAATAAAATGGCTACGGGGATGCGGGGTGGAAAGGGCTGCGTCGTGCGCACTTGGGTGTGCATGCCCTCGGCCGGATTTTCCCCGGTTCAGGCCCTCAGCAGCTCCTGGATGGGGGTCGTGTTTAGGCGGGATGGCGGTCTGGAAGGGCAGAGATCTAGGGCTCCCCAAAGTCTGGGATGTGCGGCACTCAGAGCCGGAGGGTCCTTAGGGTCAGGGAATGCTGGTGGCCCCGTGAGCGTCAGAGGACAGCAGGCCCGGGTTCCTTTCCCACGTGGAGATGGCCATTGCGCATTTCCCTACTCGCTTTTCCCTACGCGCCTTGGCTACCGGGAGGGTGTTGGAAGCAATGACTTTGACCCACAGAGATCCACATACGTAGTGGGCGGGTGGGTGGGGTGGCGGCGGTTTGCCGGCGGCTAATTGCCCCGGGTCGCCAACCCCGCACCGCGGTAAATCCTGGCTGAACTTCCTTATCCAGGAGAGCACCCCCGGCTCCTCTGCGCACGTGGAGGACATGCGATAGCCCACACGGTACCCTTCACTCCAGCCCGGCGATACCGCGCGCTGACGCACGGCTGGGCCTGGGGTGTGTAAAAGAGGCACTCTGGGCCCCGTTGGGAGATTAGCCGCGGGGTCCTGGACAGGAGCCCAGTGGGATGTTCGCCTCCTCTGAGGACGGCGGGAGACAAAGCTGGCACCCGGCTCCACCCGATCCTTGGAGCTTTTGGAAGGTGCGTCGGACAGCGGTGGTCCCGTGCTTGGCCCTGCGCGCTCTACGCCCCATTGCGAAAGCTTCCAAGCCGAGCGCGAACGGAGAAAAAGGGAAGGTGTGGAACCTTTCCCCTGCCCTCCAGACTGCTCGGTCCACTGGACCGGGATAACTCAGATCCCGCAGCCAGAGCCTGAACCCCCGGAGCACCGGCTCCCGCCACCGCTCCGTCTGCGCGCGGGGTTCCGGGCCCTGCGTGGGCTGCGGGCGCCCTCTGGTGTCCGCCGCTGCGGGCCGGCTGCCCCGCCTCCGATGGCCCGTGCGGGGAAAGGGCAAGGGGGACACGGAAGGAAGGGAGATTTTGGGGGGGGGGGAGCGTGGAGAAAGACCGCGTCGTTTGAGCTAGAGCCCACAGGGCTCGACTTCTAGCGTTTGCCCTCCAGGGATCCTTGGAGGCAGCACCCCAGGGCCCAGAGCCCAGAGCAGGGACGTCGTGTGTGTCCTGGGACGCTACGCTGGCCGGCTGCTCCCCCATACTCTCGTCCTTCTTCCTATTTTAATTGTTGTTCATGTTACCGAGAGGGAGAAAAAAAAAAAAGCGTGGCTGCTTCATCGGCAGAATTACATTCTGGGAGATGCCAAGAATGCGTTTACTGGCAGCCAGGACTTCCAATAAAAGTTGGAAATGTAGACTGCTGGTTTCCAGGAAAATGTACTTCTGTTTTTTTTTTTTTTCACGACTCCTTAGTCTTAATTACATAATAGTAGTAGTAGTAATAATAATAATAATAATAACAAAGGCAAAACACCATGGAGCCTCCCAAATGAAAGAACCACGCCATGGGCACTGAGGAGGCTTCCCAGCCCCGCGGCTCCACCCGCAGTCCCCCGTGGACGCGAGAAGCCCCGCACCTGTGGCTGCATACCACACAGACACTCCACACGGCTGGTGTGCGGGAGAGACTCGGGTGGGCAAAGCCCACGTTCGGACCACACTGTGATTTGGAAGTGTTTCCGGGTTTTGGGGTGTGTATGTGTGTAGGGGCAATAACTGACTGTTGTTCAGCGCTGCGTTCACGCAACAGAACTGAACAGCTTTTATTTTTGAGCAGAAATCCCAAACACAGTCCCAAGCAAATTCCCGAGTGGGAATTATAAAAAAAAATTTTTTTTCTTTCCCCCATCTGCATACCAGGCAGCTGTGGCCTGGGCAAACGAGCAGGGAGTGTGCCCGCTGTGCGCAGAGACATCAGCCAGACCAGAAGGGCAGACAGGAGGCCAGAGCGCACCGCACCCAGTACCTTTGTCCAGCCGCTTGGTCCACCAGCAGGCGGAGCCTGCGCGCAGGTGCGCAACACCCTCCCTGGCCGGCATCTGTTGGGCTGTCTACACATTCACCCCTGACTCCGAGACGCCCACGCTGGGGATGAGGAGTCTCTTCTATGTCCCTCCTCCGTGCCAGGCAGCCCTCCCTGCTCAGGGCTTGGAGCCCCGAGGCCAAGGCCATCCGTGGGCGCCAGTGGGGGTGGGGATGGAAGCCTCCCCCGCCCCCCACTCCTGCTACCCACCCTGCGCCAGTCACGGAGACGTGTTGCCCTCCCCGGCGGCCAGCGGCATCCTGAAGCAGGGCTGTGTTTAGTCTGCCCTGCTAACGTCCTTCCTGGATAGATGGGAAGGGGAAGCCATTGTCCCAGCCATCTTTGCCTTCTCCCGACGCCAGCTCCATCCATCATCTTCGCACCTACCGTCCCTAGGAATGACGTGTCACTACTCGGCTGACCCTTCATCCTGAGCTGGGTCACCCTAGCATCCTCCCACCCCCTGTCCCCACCCCAAGCTCACTTCTCCTCTGGCTTGCTGGCTTTAGCAGAAAGGTCGACCCTAAAGGAGGCCCCAGATTAGATAAAGTAAAGTGACACTTAGTTCCCCGGGTGCCAGCTCCGGCTGACTGCCAATGCGCACGCCTTAAATCTCCATTTGTTTGCACGGTCCTGTGCGACTTCTCAAGGGGGCTGGGGGTTGGGGGAGGAACCCAGGATCCCTCCCATGGCTGCTGGCTGAGGAGGAGCCCAGTGAGTGGTTGGCTTTAATGAGAGTTAGTGGCACTGCTCGCTTTGTGTGTGGCAGCCAGAGAAGGCACCCAGTGTGGCGTGCATTTCCAATTGTTTGCCTGGATGAGTATGTTGCTCTCCAGGATGCTTTGCGAGTCGTGTTTGTCTGAGGGCTCCGAGGCAGACAGACGCGTCGCTGGGAAAAATTGTTGGCAGCCCTGGGGAAGCTGGCTTTTGGCATAATGGGAAAACAAACGGGCCCCACCCTCCTCACGGCGGGGCAGGCCGGCTCTGCCTTTCAGCTCCACGTCACTCGCATTGTCTTTGGTCTGATGGAAGAGGCTCCGTTTACTAGTCAACAGTGCTGCCAGCCGTGCCAGCTGGGGATGTTTTTAGAGGCGATGGGCATGGGGAGTCCACACTCCCAGGGGTTCTCCAACTGTGTCAGTTTTGAACTTGTTCTCTTCTTCTCTCTCTCTCTCTCTCTCTCTCTCTCTCTCTCTCTCTCGCTTGCACTTTAGCCAGCCGTGCTTGAATTCAGGCCGCTTGAGCTATCAGAGGGTGTCGACAGCTTGTTGTGAATCTCAGAGAAGCAGGCGAGAGCGTCCTGGTCCCACGATGCCGGACATTTGCCCAGGGACCCAGCTGCCTTCACCAAGTGCCTTTCCAAGTCAGCCCAGACCGGCTAGGTCCCCTATCAGCACGTTGCAGCTGAATCCACCAGCATACTGGAAAAGTCTCTACCTTTGTTGCAAAAGGAAAGGAATGGCTGTGAGTGTTGTTCCTTCCCTTGGGCAGAAAGGCTCAAGGGATTGTAAATGGTCCCCTCAAACGTGGGTCTCCATGCAATGACCTATCCTGCCCTGTCCTGTGCTTATTTTTAAACTTGTGGAAGCGAAGTGGGTTGATGGAGGGAAGAGAGGGAGAGAGAGGAGGTTGAGTTGGAAGAGAGATTAGATTCACGTCTGCAGTTTTGATGTGAGTGGGTGTTATTTATTTTATACATCTGTGACACTTTCTTTTAGAAAAGTGCAAAGGTCGTGATTATGAATTCTTTGGTTTGTTAAGCTACTTATTTGAGAGATGGACAGCTACTGCCTGCCTGACGGCCCAGTCTCCAGATGCCCACAGCCAGGGGCCAGAGCCAGCAGCCGGGAGCTCCAGGCAGGCATCCCGGGTGGGGGGCAGGCAGGTCTAAGCCATCATCGCTGCCTTCAGGCTCTGCATCAGCAGGAGCTGGAGTCATGAGTGGGAGCTGGGAGTGGAAACCCCCTTCCTTCCTCGCCCCCGCCTCCTCCCTCCTTCCTGCTCTCCTCTCCTCCACCTCGAAGACATCTGAACTCCCTAACGCTGCAGGGTGTGGTGTTCTTATCCTTCATCCCTTCCTTAGGGGATACCACCCTGGCAACGCCATGCCCTGCATGCAGTTAAGGGGGGACCAAGGCTGCGCCCACTGGGTCTCAGCCACAGCCAGCTGGGTTGGGGTGGCTGTGTGGGCTGGCCGGGTGCCGGACCAGGACCCAGCTGGCCTCCTAGCCAAGCTGCCAGCACCAGGCTGTACCTAGAACTCAGGCCCAAAGCAGCCTTGGTACCAAGGAAGCCTGAGGTTTCTGGAGCCAGCTGGCGGCAGCTCATCCCAGGGGTGTCAAGCATAAAGTGCATGTGTGTTCTGGACAAGTGTGGAATCAGTGTGCGGGGCGAGGGGGCCAGGGCCTGGCTGCTCCATGCGCCAGCTCATTGCACACGTGTGTAGGCCTTCCCTAGGAACCACTTCTGTCTCCACGTGCAGCCGTGTTGGCCCATCTGCCTCACGCACCAGGAAGGGTCAGCGCCCAGCTCACTCCCACGAGGGCACGAAGGCAGGGACAAATGACCACTCCTAGACATTTCATCTCCTAGCAAATAAGACCTTTGCCCAGTGATGGGGGGACAGGGACGGGGGCCGTGGGAGGCCATGGGAGCCACAGGTAATGCCATAGCTTGAGGACCCATGCTATAGGGCCATGCTCAGCCAATGGAGCACAGCTGTGCCTCAGTTTACCTGCTTTCAAAGGAGAGAAGAACGTGTCTCTCACTGAGCTCGGCATTAATGAGAAGCATCCCGTATGGGCCCGAGGGTCAGGTCCCAGCTGCTCCACGTCTGACCCGGCCCCCTGCTAATACACACGGGAAGGATTCGAAGGATGCTCCCTGCACTGATACGGCACACCTGGAAGACGCTCCTGGCTCCTGGCCCCACCCCAAGCATCAGGGCCATCCAAAGTGAATGGAAGATCTCTTTTTTTTTTTCGTCTCTGCCCCCTCAGTGAAATAAGCCAATCCCCAAAGGACAAATATGATATGCTCTCTGATAAAAGGCAGCCTTTCTGGAAACTACAAGATCAACAACCCTTTCCATACTCTTCTTGCTGCAACCCCTGTGTTTTGATGTTTTTATTTTTATGTTCATTTCTTGCTAGTAGTTTCTTTTCTCATCAACTTCTTCACCGACTTGCAGATCACACAGTAGCAGCATTTTACCCAAGAAGCTTTCATGTTGTCTTTTTCATTTCTTCATCAATACATTGGTGATTTAGCAGCATGTTGTTTAACTCCATGGTGCTGTCCATTTTTCTTTTGCTTTCATTCCTGTTGTTGACTTTGCTTCATGGCTTCTTGTTTGAGGGAAAGGATAGTGACGGTGTAATGGAGACTGCCGTATCCAGATGTGAAGATACGATGCAGTATGCATCTCTACTTCCAAATCAAAGACGGACTCCCAGTTGTACATATCTGGACTGTCTGACATTGTCTGCACCAGCAATGTCAGGGCACAGTAGTTAAATAACAGACTGACGGACTTATGGCTGCATATGAAGGACTATACTATCGTAATAATGTGGGGAAAATCAGTCAGGGGTTGGGAATTTTGCGGGGAGGGGGTAGGGAAATCCCACACCCTATGGAATTGTACCATAACATTAAAAATTAAAACCAAATAAACTTATGAAATACTTGCAACCTCCTGGACCTCTGCTGTACAGCATCGATGATTAAATCTGAATAGTGAAACAGGGTGGCTTGAGCCTGAAGGAGCTGCCAGCCAGGAGGAGCTGCGAGGCGCCCGCTGGGACAAGGACCCAAGGAAGCAGCAGAGTGGAGATGACCACTCGACAGGTGCCACACCAGGATGGCTGCAACGTGCAAAGGTGTGGGGTTACAGGTAACCAAACGCAAAGGGAGGGGTGGTTTGGGAACTTGGAGGCTTCCATGGGAAGCTGAGGAGTTGGGGAGCTGCCCCCCTGGTGAGGCTGGGAGAGGGGCGAGGTGTGAAGGGCTCCAGGTCATTTGGTGAGACCAGGGGTCTCAGGAGACAGCAAGGACAGGAGAGGTGTGGCTGGCCGGTCTCCGTGTCAACTAAGCGTGTGTGTGGTGTATGCACCTGTGTGTATTCCTGCACCTGTATGCCTGTTGACAATTGAGAGGAGGATTTTCCCAAGGCCTCTCCTGCCACGGGGAGCTCGGAAAGAGCCCACGTAGAGCAGGAGCTGGGCTGCTACTGGAGGCACGGCGAGTGGGGACAGCAGACCAGGGAGCTGGCTGTGCCCGAGGTGGCCAACACGACAGCAGAGTAGACAGGTGTTCGTCACCGCCTGCAGCCATGACACGCTGAGGGGTGTGACTCTGCGTTCACACCTTCCTTCAGCTCCTTTGTCTAATTCTCACCATCGGTTTTTCTGCACCGTGCCCACTTCGGATTTTCCCTATGCTACAGCTGGACCCAGGTTTGGAAGGACAGAGCCAGGCCACAGCCGTGGTGGAGCTCTTCTGCCACCTCGTGGCAGGGAGTCAGAAGCGCACGGCGCAGTCTCGCCGCGGCTGGGGCGGTTTCACATTGTCTGAGTGAAAGACCATTTGTAGGCCTCCTGTTGGGGCGCGGTGTAGCGCACACCCTAGACCTTCGTTTTTTGGGGTCCTGCAGGTCTTGCAGCTCGCTGGCGGAGAGGAGCAGCTTAGCGACATGGGGTCTGATTGGAGTTTGCTTTGCAGACCTGTGCTGGGCTGCTTTGCTCTAGTGTAATCCTCGCATTTCTTTATACTGTATCCTCCAGCGCTCAGATCCACAGACACCCAAGAGCCGTCCCAGACGCCAGGGCACGGTCACACGTGCATGCGAGCCGGGGCTATTTGCCTCCGCAGACACACCTGACGTCGTGTCCATCCCACACCTGGGCTCAGGGCCCCCACTCACAGTAGTCCTGTAGAGGGCTGGGCCGGCAGTGGGGTGGGGGGCTGGGTGAGGGATGGGGAAAGACACACCCCTTTGTTCACAAGTGCAGGCTTGGGATGGGCGGGGCCCCAATGAGCTCAGGAAAGCAATGGACGATTGCTCACTGCAACCCACATGGGAGACCCAGAAGAAGCTCCTGATTCCTGACTTAAACCTGACCAAAACTGGCTGTTATTGCATCTATTTGGAGAGTGGACCAGCAGATGATTCTCTCTCTCTCTAAGCCTCTCAAATAAATACATGAATCTTTTTTTTTTTAAAAAGTGGAGCTGCATGGGATGTGAGGAGCCGCTGCCAGGGAAGACAGGTGCACACAGAGCTGGGCAGCAGGGGCCACCCTAACCAGCCATGCTGCCCATGAGTGCGTGCCTGCTGATGCTATGATGATTTCCAGCTGTGTCTGCAGCCTTAGGGGATCCAGATGTGTCCCCAACACACACAGCTGTTGGGGAGACCTCGGAGGTGGTTCTTACGGGGTGGGGTGGTTGTGGAGGCTGATAAAGCATTCCTGGGGGATTGCATGGGGCTTGCCTCCATCTCTGAGGATGGATTCCCGTATCTGTGCCATTGGGTCACTCAACACAATGTCCTCAGGGCTAGCCCTACTATGTGGCAGGCAGACCAGGTGGCTGCCTGTGTGATGGGTAGACCAGATGCCTTTCTGTGTGATGGGTAGATTAGATGACTAATTGTTGTATGATGGGTGGACCTAGTGGCCTTTCTTTTACTTCCTGGTTAGTTCAGAAGAGATTGTTAATTATCCGTTTGGCAGAGGGTTGAGCAGCCACAGAAGTCACAGCGTTGAAAGAAAGCATGACACCAGTGACAAAGAGTAACAGAATGCAGCCATGCCAGACTGTCCCCTGGGAGACTGGATGGGTAAGCTTCTCCCGTGGCCACCTTGGTATTTCACTCCTTCCTTCTCTCTTTCTCTCCACCCCGCCTGCCTGCCTTCCTTCCTTCCTCCCTTCCTTCCTTCCTCTCTCTTTCTCCTTCCTTCCTTTCTTTTCTTTCATTCTTTCTTATTTGTCTGAAGGGCAGAGTTCGGGAGGAAAAGGAAAGCCCAGACCTTTCCATCCACTGTTTTATCCCCCAAATGGCCATAATGGACGGAGCCACACCAGGCCAAAGCTGCCAGGAGCCAGGAGCTTCTTCTAGGTCTCCTGTGTGAGTGCTAGCACCCAAGGACTTGAGCCATCCTCCACGGCTTTCCTGACCCATCAGCACGGAGCTGGATCACAAGTGGAGCAGCTGGGATTTGGGGTGCTGGGGTCCCAGGCAGAGGCTTAACTTGCTGAGGCAAAATTCCAGTCGTGTGAATTTCCACTTCTCTTGCTCCAGGAATTGCCACTGGTAGTGGCCTTGACCCTGTGGGCTCCATCACCCGAGTTTGCAAGCGATGGCGCCAGCTCGTTCCACCAGCCAGCTGGTTCCATGGAGTAGGAACTCTGAGTTGGCTGGAGGACTCATCCAAAGCCACAGCGGAGCGGGAGGCGGCCTCACCCTCTCCCTCTTCCCTCCGGGTGGGGCCTGTCGGGTCTAAGACTGATGCCCAGGTGAGCGCAAGAGCCAGCCAGAAGAACCTGCGAAGGAAGGGGGCTCACGGGGGCGGGGGCTCCCTCAGGTCTGCAGCCTCAGGGGCGCGTGGGACCTCCCGCCGCCGCACCCAGATATGGAGGTTACATAAGAAACCTTTATGAGCTGGGGCGAGATTGGTGCGGTGTGGTCGGGGAGAACATTAAGTTCATTGTCTTCTGCCTGCCGGTTACGCACGCGCGCTGCCCAGTCGCATCAACGCGGGCGCCAATTCCCACGGGCTCCTACCCCACGACACAAACCCAACCTAGAGGAATAGAGCAGGCAGCCAGGGCTTTCTCTCCTGCCCGGGGCTTTTTGAAAGGGGAGATGTTCTGGGGATTTTTGGGGGGGGTAAGGTGGGGAAGGCACGGCCCTGGGTGGGTCCTCTGGCTTCTAAAAGGCATTTGTAATCGCACCACGCGTGCCGCCTGGACAGCTGTGCTCAGAGGAAAACTGGGAGCTGTGGGCTTTGGTCAGGCTCTGTCACCTGCTGGGAAAGATGGGGACGAACCCGGTTGATTTTCTACCCCAACAAGAAAGTTGATGCGCCTGGAGCGTCCTGGAGGCGGCCTACCCAGCTCCAGGAAAGCCAGTCACAGGGTTCAGCTACACTTGTTGGCCAGACACTTCTGTTTTTGTGCCTTCGTCTGGCTTTTTTTTTTTTTTTTTTTACAACAGCAAAATGAAAACAATTTTTTTTTTATCACTCACATACGAGTCTGTATTAACCACCCTCCACCCCAGCTACACACACACACACACACACACACACACACACACGCCCTAAGTAGATTCAATGGATAACGAATCAAAGACCAAACAAGAGCCAGCAACGAGTCCTTTTCCCACGCCCCCATCCCAGGATTCTGCTTCTGGCTCGAGAACCGGTGAAGGCGCAACATCCGAGGTCCCCCGCCTGCGTGATATATTTCCCAGAGGCACTCCATTTTGGGGGTCACAGTTTGCCTTTAGCCCCCACCCAGAGAAGCAACCAGAGCCACAGGTGGGCCCCGGCGCCGAGGGCACTTACCTGTGTGCGTCATTCCCCTCCGAGGCCAGCTCCTTCTTGTGGTCAAAGACGGGAGGGTGCCTTGGATTTGGTCTAGAGCAGAATCCAAAAAACCCAGTAGGTTCATGCAGGGTGCCCTGGGTGCCCCGGTCAGAGGGAGACGGGGAGGAGGTGTGGAAGCAGCCCTGGTGTGTGTGTGGGGGGGCGTCTTCCAGAAAACTCCCCCAAGCAGAAGACCCTGCTGTGGTGCGTGGTGAAGGCACGGAAACGGAGTCTGTGCCCGTTTCGCGCCCCTGTGCCAGGCAAGCCAGGCAAAGCCCCTTGTGAAAGCGTCTGCTCCTGGTCGACTCCCACAGCCTTCAGAATCGCCCGAGGGGCTCCTCAGCGGTTCAAAGGAGAAATGTGCTATTTTGGGCTCTGAGCATGTCTCTTTAGAACTACAGATTTTTAGCGCGTCGCAGCAAGTGCAGGCTGCACCTGGGGGAGGGGATTGAACCCTCGAGTGCTTTTTCTCGCCTGCTGGCTGCTTTCCACTGAGTGGACTGGCAGAATCAGACTGGCTGGGCGGCTGAGCTGGAGAAGCATGGATTTTTGTTGTTGTTTTTGAAGGGCTCTTGAGGTCAGTGTGGCCGAGGGATGTGTGTGTGAGGGCTGCGTGTACGTTGACTAAGAGGAAGCATGTGTTTCTGAATTCTTCCCTCCAATCCCTGCGGCCAAACGTGTGCTTGTGTGTGCTTGTGTTGGTGTGTGTGGGCGTGTGTGTGGTATGTGGGTGTCTGTGGATGTATGTGTGGTGTGTGGGCATGTGTATGGTGGGTGGGTGGCATGTATGTAGTGTGTGTAGCAGCCGTGGACTCCAAGCAGCTGACCTTGTCCTTGAACTTCCTCCTGTGGCCGTGCTGAGGACAGGTGCCACGTTACGGAAGGACTTCCTGGATTGTGTAGAGTGAAGCTGCAGTGTGTGAGGAGCATTCGATGACAACGGCAGACGTCACGGTCCCTGGGGAATGGAGCAGACTTCCCAGGGTGTCCGGGAGACACCAAAGCCATGGGGAGCTCCACCTTTTGGGCGTTCTGCCTTTATCTGCTTACCCACGATAAGGTTGTTTGGTTTCAGATTCAGGACCGCAGTAGAAGCTAACAGCACTAACAGTAAAATAAGAGCATGCATATCAGTTATGCAAAACGTAGGAATTATTTCTGGAATTTTCCATGTCATATCTCTGTACCACGGTTGACTGTGGGCACTTCAAAGTATAGAAAAAAAAAAAAGGCACAGCTAGTGGGGGAACCATGAATCGTTAAGCCTTTAAAAAAAAAAAAGATTTATTTTTAAAAAATTTTTAAATTGGAAAGACAGATATACAGAGAGAAGGCGATAGAAAAGATCTTCCATCTGCTGGTGTTGTGCCTGGACCACTGCTACCAGCAGCGTCGCAGTCTTGAGCTACCCAAATGAGTCACCAGGAGCCGAACGCTGATGAAAACACACAAGGGCAGATTATTCAAGCTCGGGATGTCTGAACTCAGGACCTTCCAGCACCGCAACAGCAATTCGGGAGCGAGACCCCTAGGCAGAGAATTGTGGAGTTTTTAATACAGTTAACCAGCCAATCAGAATTACATTTTTTCACATCATTTGCACAGAGGCAATGGCTCTGAGGACACACTTTAAGTGAGCAAATCTTATCTAAAAGGCACACTAGAGGTGTTTTTCCTTGAGAAATGCTACCATCGTGGCTTGTCTGATGCAGGGTGCTAAGCCTACCAGCTCACTCACACAACTCCTTAGCCAAGCAGGATTCTGAGGTTCCTCACTGGTTCGCACCCCATGTGGCTGTGATGGCTGGAATTGAGCTGATCCAAAGCCAGAAGCGAGGAGCTTGTTCTGGGTCTCCCACACGGTGCAGGGTCCAAGGATTTGGGCCATCCTCTACTGCTTTCCCAGGCCACAAGCAAGGAGCTGGATGGGAACTGGAGCAGCTGGGATACAAACTGGTGCCTCTATGGGATCTCAGAGGGGTCAAGGCGAGGACTTTAGACAATGGGTCACCACCCCAGGCCCGCTTTTCTTGAACTTTTATAAACCTAGAACTTGGGCTGTCTAGAACCAGCCTGTCTCTGGTAGTTCCTCGGCCGAAGAACAGTCACCTCACCTTTGGTGACCTTGGGGCCAGCTGGCAGGGTTTAAACCCCGAGAATTAAAACTGCTTCAGATTTGCCTATTTTCTTTTAAAAAAATTTAGCACAATAGAATTATCTCTCTCTCTATATATGTTTATATATCTATTTTTAACTTGAAAATCAGATTTACACATACAGAGAAGGAGAGACAGTGAGAAATCTTCCATCTGCTGGATCATTCCTTAAGTGATGGCTAGCGCCAGAGCTGGGCTGGTCTGAACTGGGAGCTAGGAGTTTCTTCCGGGTCTCCCACATGAAAGCAGGGGCCCAAGCACTTGGGACATCCTCCACCGCTTTCCCAGGCACAGAGCAGAGAACTGAGTTGAAAGTGGAGCCCAGACATGAACCAGTGTCCATAAGAGATGCTGATACCACAGGCTGAGAGTTAACCTGCTGTGTCACCATGCCGGTCCCTGCCCCCTTTCTACTTGAAGGGTGTATTGACAGAACAAGTGGGAGAGCTTCTTTCTGCCGGTTGGTTCCCCAGATCTCCACAAACCAGGGCTGGGCCACACTGAGCTTCGAGCCAGCAACTCCTCTGGGTCTCCCACATGGGCTGCAGGAACTCGCATTCCTGAGCCATCCTCTGCTGCTTCTCAGGTGTATCAGCAGGCAGCTGGGTCAGAAGTGGAGCAGGTGAGACATAAACCAGTGCTGCCAGCTGGGGTGCCGGTGGTTAACCCACTACACCACAATATCTATGCCTCCAGCCTCAAGATGTTTGTTAAAAACAGTCAGTCACGGGCCCGGCGCGGTGGCGCAGTGGTTAAGTCCTCGCCTTGCACGCCCGGGATCCCATATGGGCGCCGGTTCTATCCCGGCAGCCCCGCTTCCCTTCCAGCTCCCTGCCTGTGGCCTGGGAAAGCAGTCGAGGACGGCCCAAGGCTTTGGGAACCTGCACCCGCGTGGGAGACCCGGAAGAGGCTCCTGGCTTCGGATCGGCACAGTACCGGCCGTTGCGCTCACTTGGGGAGTGAATCATCGGACGGAAGATCTTCCTCTCTGTCTCTCCTCTCTGTATATCCGCCTTTCCAATAAAAAAATAATAATAAAAATAAATCTTAAAAAAATAAAAAAATAATAAAAAAAAAAACCAGTCAGTCACAACTTGAAATAAGTCAAAGATCGGGCCCACCTGTACTATGGCAGACTCTGGTGTGAGCTAAAACTCACTCTCCAGGGCATCGTGTGGTTTCAACCAAGAACTGAACAGTTCTGTTGCCGGGAAGGGCAGGGAGACAGGACCACATAGTGCTGAGTCAGCAAACTGCTGGGTGGGGAGAGAGCTAGAGAGAGGAGAGAGACAGAGAGAAGAGAGAAAGACAGGAGGCACATAGAGTGACAGAAAGAGAGAGAGGAGAGTAGAGAGAGAGGGACGAGAGAGAAAGAGAAATCTTGCATCAGTTGGCTCCCTCTCAATGACTGCACAGGCTGGAGCTGGGCTGATCTGAAACCAGGAGCTAGGAACTTGTCTAAGTCACCCACGTGGGTGCAAGGGCCAAGGCCCTGGGGCACCCTTTGCTGCTTTCCCAAACCATAAGCAGGGAGCTGGAGCAGACGCAGAACCAGCTCCCATGAGGGATGTTGGTGTCGCTAGGGGCTTAGCCTGATGCACCAAGTGCTGGCCTCAGTGTCTGGCTACAGATATATATTCTTTAAAGATGTATTTATTGGAAAGGCAGGTTTATGGAGAGAAGGAGATACAGAGAGACAGATCTTCCATCTGCTGGTTCACTCTCCAGTGGCTGCAATGACTGGAATTGAGCCAATCCGAAGCTAGGAGCCTGGAGCGTCTTCCCAGTCTCCGACATGGGTGCAGGGTCCCAAAGCTTTCGGCCATCCTCTACTGCTTTCCCAGGCCACAAGCAGGGAGCTGGATGGGAACTGGAGCAGCAGAGACACTAGCCGGTGGGCAAATGGGATCCTGGCATGTGCAAAGTGAGGATGTAGCCACGGAGCCCTGGCTGAAAATGTAAGGCAAGGAGGTCAGTTAGCTGAGTGCTTCAGCCTTGTTGAAGACTGCAGACTGCCGCGGACTCCCTGGCTTATTTGCATTTGAAGGTTTGGCTTCTTGTGGTCCCTAGATACATTCCTACCCTGTTTAACTTTGTAAATGTTAAAGAACAGTTGGCCAGCTCGTTTCAACAGTGTCTGTGAACTAGAATAAAATGGTAGTGTCCTCAGAGGGGCTCCCCACTCAGGAGCGTATTCTACTTATAGACAGAATCAAGGTCGCACACACTCACCCTGTTGGGCATTTGCCTCATCTGGCCATGTTTGGGCAGCTTCCAACTTCTGATTGGCTGGAAGGCCAACCGCTGTGATTGGTTGGTTTCCACTTGCTTGGTTCCTATTAAGATAGGCTGCAATTAGCTCAGACATCAAGCTTGGAGGCATTTTGCTATGTACAGAGAACTCTTTGGGTGGCATTTATCATCCAAGTATGAGGAACAGAAGCGTGTGAGTGGGTGTGTTTCTTATGTAAGGACCAGTGTCATTCATGGTACCCCCAGTTAAGTCACTGCCTGCCATGCCAGCTTCCTAAATCAGCACGATGGTTCAAGTTCCAGCTGCTGTGCTTTCAACCTGGCTTCCTGCCAAGGTAACTGGGCAAGCAGTGGCACCCACATGAGAGATGCAGATGGAGTTTGTAGCTCCTGGCTTCAGTCTGACTCTTGTAGCCATTTGGGAGGTAAACCAGCATGTGGAAGCTCTCTCTCTTTCTTCTATTACAGCCTTACAAATAAATGCATGCATACTAAAAAAGGACACAGCTATCCTATTTAGTGTAGAGTTTATTCCTGAGCATTGAGCTCAGGGCTGGCAGCATGGTAAGTCATGCCCACCCAATACCCCATTTCTGGGACATACCATCTTCCCCACGTAGAATCAGCCTGCCCCTCAGCTCTGTGATTGTGGTGAGGGGAGGAGATTCGCGGTAGGAGTAAAGCCACCACACACAATGCGACAGTGGGGCACTCCCAGCCTGTGACAGTGTGAGGGCCGCAGCACAAGCTGGGGAGTGGCCTGCTTCAGCTGGGCTCCTCCCCGCTGGGCACCTCAGTGGATCTTGGCTTGGTCATTCTGCCTCAGCCCATAAATGACATAAAGGAAGTGCTCACAGGGTCAGGTGCTTCTGCAGCTTGGGCGCGGCCTTTCTGCTCCCCTAGGGGACAGTGGGAGGGGCAGATCCTCATGACAGGTGCAGCCGTTCCCCCTCTGTCTCGGGTGGATGATCTGGTGGACTTCCTCTGCGGTGCCTTGGAGGAGGGGTGCCCTCTGATTTGTGATCTGGCAAGAAACACTTCAGTCAAGCACGGACCAGGCCCCGGTGCCGTGACGAGGGGGCAGTGCCACTGAGTTCCCAGTAGGAGAGAGACGCCCAACACTGGCCTTTGATCCTGTTTCCCATGGCACGGTGACAGTCGTCTCAACCTCAGGAGGTGCCCAGGGCAGCAGACACCTGCTCCTTGAACCCGCTGCACCCAGCTGGGATGGGACTCAGTCTTGTCATTCCGGTTGCTGAAATGCTGTGGCTTTCTGCCTCCCCTTCACATTGCTCCTGTGGACTGTGTCATGCGCCCACTTGCCAGCTCGCACTCACACATTGTCCAAGTCACCCTGAAGGGTGGGTGGTCGGTGCGACAGCTGAAGTCACCGCTCAGGGTTCATGCATTCCTGGTGTGCACTGAGCCGACTCCCCTTCCAATCCTGCTTCCTGCTATTGTGTCCTCCGGGAGGCAGCCGGGAATGGCTCAGCTCCCTGAAGATTCAGATTCCTGAGTTCAGTCATTGGCGGGGGGAGGACGCGTCTCCCTAGGCTTTTTCTACTCTGTGCAAGAGAAAAGCACATTGTTCAACAGCTCTCGCGTGTCCGACGCTGTGTTAGTTTGGAATAGGTGTCACTAAACAGATTTCTTTTTTATTTAGTTTTTACGGATTTTGGAAAGGTCAATTTGTAGAGAACAGGAGAGACAGAAAGGTCTTCCATCCACTGGTTCATTTCCCAAATGGCCACAACAGCCAGAGCTGAGTCGTTCCAAAGCCAGGAGCCAGGAGCCTCGTTTGGGTCCTAAGGCCTTGGGCTGTCCTCTACTACTTTCCCAGACTGTAAGCAGACAGGGAGTTGGATGGGAAGTGGGGCAGCCAGGGCATGGAGCAGTGCCCATTGTGGGATCCTGGTGCTTACAAGGGGAGGATTAGCTAATTGAGCCATCATGCCAGGCCCGACTAATGTCGCAATTGCCAGGGAGGCCAACATTTGTAGCTAAAATGCAACAATCTGTGCCATCGCTCTGGATCCCCCTCTTTCCTGTGTGTTGTGCACTGAACTGGCAGCCTGCTGTGAACCACTCTGTCAGCTGAGGTGTCTGTGTTGCTTTGGTTTAATTATGCTGACTGTAATTGTTGAAGGTGAGATGGCCGTGTTGACGAAGTGCCTTCTCCTCCGGCGTCTGCCTGGTTTGGAGCGTGGGCACTGGAGCTTTTATTGCCCATTTGTGATTGCAACACTAGCAGCATCTGCTTCTTGTTCATCTTTGTTTTCTCAGTATCTGGCCCAGAACAGACGCTCAGCAGGTGTTTGTTAAGTAAACATTGCTGACGAGTGAAAGAAGTCACTATTGACTGCTCGGCAAGACAGAGCACATAGGAGATGGCCTTGACATCCCCGCGTTTTAGAAGACAATTCCTGTTTGCTCATTTGGAGAATGCCAAGTGGAGAGTTAGGCAAGGTTATCTGATACATTGAGCCAATCGTGTGCATGGCCTGGATTTGGGGATTCTTGGGTATCAGGAGCACGACTTTCCCTTCTCCATTTTGCTTTGTGGTTATTTGCCAGTGTTCTAGAAAATTCCAACTTCTTGGCCTGGACAGAATGATAAACACATTCTGGCGTGTGTTGGGTTCTGCAGAATGGCTCAGCAGGGTTTCCCGGGAAGGTGACGGTCCACGGCAGGAGCCAGCTCTGGGGTAGGGGCATGGGTCTTTTTGGGATGCCATCGGTGTTGGCATTTCCATGAAGGTCACTCAGGCTCAGCTCACACAGCCCTGCAGCTCCAGGCCGTGCCCTGCTGCCCCGGGGGCCTTGTGTTTGAGTGAAGAGCGTGGAGCCAGCCTTCCCCGCTGTTAACAGGAGCAGACAGGTTTGTCACAGTGATCAACACAGTCTCTTTCCCAGCTCCTTTATCCATTTGCTCATAACTTTCTGCCAAATTCTTTGGAGCTGAAACCCTTCTTGTCTGAGGCTGGGCTGTGTCTGCCCAAAGGTAATTTTTTTTTTTCTCCCTGCAGGATTTCTGCCAGAGCTGTTAAGCCCTTGTTGAGTCAATGAAAACAGAAATTCTTCATGTGACTAGGTCGGCTTCAGTTTTCCAGGAATGCAAAATTTAGCCTGCAAACTAAGAGGTGGCTTCTCGCCCCCTCTTTCCTGCTCTCACACGCAAATGCTCAGACATACGCATGCACAGTGAGTACATGCGTGCTCACCAATGCGCTTGCACACACACTCAGCACATACGCAGAGACACATCCCCCCGCCCCCCAACACACGCGGGGCCTGCATACTCAGCCATCCCTGAGCCAAGGGGTCATTGCTTTTTCCCTTGGGAGAAACGGAAGCTCTCCCAGCGTGAGCCTCAGCCATGGGAACTTGGGAAAATTGGAGGAGCAGAGTCGTGGGACCATGATCATTTTTTTAGCACACACAAATGCAGCATTCTCCCACTTCTTCATGGGTAGGAGTGTGAAACCTGTGTGGGAAAAGACCACGGAGGGCATACTTAGCTAAAGAGCGGGAGTGGCGGCCACACCCTGGGCATGTCCATCGAAGCATCTGTTAAAGCGACGGGTGGGGTAGGGTGTAGCCCTGGGCCCTGCAAGGCTGGCTTGTCTATCAGAAAGAATCCAAGGCGGCCCTCACCCATCTCACTTGCTGCCACTTCCTGGCTGGTTGCAGAGGGTCTTGGTGCTTGTACGCACAGGAAGTCATCGCCCTCAGATATCAGAGGGATGGGAGTGGGGTGACGCCTCCCACACACCGTCCACTCAGCTGCTGGGCACCACTAGGAGCCATGATCACGTTTTCTGGGACAAACCGTGCTGGCTCCCACTCATTCAGTGACTTCTGCTCAGCCCGAGGTTTTGTTCTGGGGAAGCTGTAACCAGAGCTTCAGACTTCTTTGCAGCCTGAAGTTCTTTCCCCAGGTGCTCCAAAGAGGCATGCATTTAAGCTCATAGTAGCCGATTTGGGGAAAACCACCAACTCTGATAGTGTCAGCCTTAGCGTGGGTTGCTTAGTGATCTTGTGTGCTTTTGTAGAAAGAAAAGAGAGACATGACAAGTGATAGAAATGGCCAGAGAATTTAGGAAGAGAAATTGGAGAGGTGGACGAAAACTTGATGAGGTATGTTCCTTGGAGCACCTGGCTGGGATGGCAGGGCCTTCACACAGGGGTCAGAGGTGGCAATGAGCCTTTCAGAAACTGGTGGCTTTGGGGTCCCTTGGTGGGTAGAGTGGACAGCTAAGAAGGCACGGAGCAGCTTGATTCGTTGTTGCTGGGTCCTTGGGGACAGATGGGTCCCGATGATGACTGAGACCCCTCGGCAGGCACCAGGCTGAGCAGCAGCCCCACACTGGAGTGCTCGGTACGTGGAGTGGACGTCACAGTGCCTTGAGTGACCTTTTGTCCTCTGGACAGCCCTTGCCGTTTCACTCTGCAAGAAGCACCTGTCCCCCTGCCGACACTGCGGACACCTCTCATGAAACATCGTCTTATCTTTAAAATGACATTAAAAAATATATTTATTTGAAAGACAGAGTTACATAGAGAAAGGGAGACACAGAGGCAGAGAGAACTTCCATGTGCTGCCTTACTGCCAAACTCCAGAGCTGGGCCTCCAGGCTGAGGCCAGGAGCTTCTTCTGGGTCTCCCGGGGGCTGTGAGGTCCCCAGTACTTGGACTATCCAGGCACGCTAGCAGAGAGCTGGATGGGAAGTGAGCAGCCAGGACTCCAAGAGGAGCCCGTTTGGGATGCTGACGATGCCAACAGCAGCTTTACCCACTACCCCAAAGCACCACTTACCCTTCCCCAAGCTGTTTTTTTTTTTTTTTAACCTGATTTCTCCTGCCTGGATGTGCACAAGAGGGGTTAGGTGTAAGGAGGCTATTGCCTGGGCCCCCATCCAGCACAGCACAGAGCTGGGGTGGTGGGCCGTAGAAGGAACCCGCCTGCCCAGGCAACCACCATGTGCAAGGCTTCTGTTTCCAGGGCCAGACATCAGCTTTTAAATTGACTCTTGAGTCTCCTGTGCGTGTTACAAGCGTCTGAAACGCATCAGTTTCCTTCTCACGTACAAAGAAAGCCACAGCTAATGGGGGCGGTGCGTGTGGCCTCCTGGCACCTGGGTGGCTTGAAGAGGGCGTGGTTTTGTTTGGGGCTGGACTTTTGGCGGAGGCCCATGAGAGCAGGGCTCATCCCCTCCCTTGTTGTACCGCAGCCAACATTCTTGGCTGTTGATTTTTCTCACCTCCATGTTTGATGGAAGGAGCTGAATGAGAAGTGGTGCACCCAGAGGCAGCGGGGAGTGGCAGGGCCATGTCTCCACAAGCAAAGCCGCGTGGGAGAAGTCAGAGCTGAAGTGGAGGAAGGGGTTTGGCCCTGTGTGCTGGGGTTTGCTTCCCCTGGGCCGCGTTTGTCAGGTAAGCAGTCAGCTTGTTATTTTGCACGGTTGAGAACATGAGATGACCAAGGTCACATGAGACGCTTGGAAATTGCTGGTTTGGATGATTAAACGTGTAAAAGAACCTTCACCATGAGCATCACCAACAATTAAAAATCCATCATTGATACTCACAAGAGGAGATCTTTGTTCGACTTAATGGTGAAGCCAGGGGTTGGGGTGCCTGCACCCAACATAAGAATGTCCCATCTTTTGCTCTTGCTTCCTTCTAAAGCAGAGACCCTGGGAGGTACTAAGTGACGGCTCAAGTGCTTGGGACCCCGACACCCATGAGGGACACTTGGCTGAAGTTCCCAGCTCCTGGTTTAGGGTTTCAGTTCCCTGCCATGGCAGATATCTGATGAGTGAAACAGCTCTCTGAACCTCCCAAATAAAAGCAATCAACATTAAAAAATAAAGAGGGCCCAGCGCGGTGGCACAGTGGTTAAGGTCCTCGCCTTGCATACCTGGGATCCCATATGGGTGCCGGTTCTATCCCGGCAGCTCCACTTCCCATCCAGCTCCCTGCTTGTGGCCCGGGAAAGCAGTCGAGGACGTCCCAAAGCCTTGGGACCCTGCACCTGCTTGGGAGACCCGGAAGAGGCTCCTGGCTTCGGATCAGCATAGTGTCGGCCGTTGCACTCACTTGGGGAGTGAATCATCGGACGGAAGATCTTCCTCTCTGTCTCTCCTCTCTGTATATCCGTCTTTCCAATAAGAAAAAAAAAATCTTTTTTAAAAAAATAAAGAGCAGAAGGAATTCTTGGTGCTGTTTTTCCCTTTCACATTAACTATCATCACCCTGGTAGATAATACATGAACATGGTCCATGTTGTCTTAGTCCTGTTTAGGCCTGAACTTGAACCTCTCTCTGAACGTAACCACCTTGGTTATTTTGCGAGGAGGAGGGAGCATGTGTGTTCATTATGGAAACAAAAGAAAATGTTTATTTGACAAAGTGACAGAGAAGGAGAGAACTTCCATCCTTTTCTTAAAAGATCTATGTATCTGAAGGGCAGAATAACAAGAGAAGGAAAGACAAAGGAAGACTGAGAGAGAGAGAGAGAGAGAGAGAGAGAAGCTCCATGCAGCTCTCCCGTGTGATGACAGGATAGCTCTTTACTGTCTTCCCAGGTGTACTAGCAGGAAGCGGGACCGGAAGTGGAGCAGCCTAGGACTCGAGCCGATGTCCGTTTGCAATGCTGCTGTTGAGGGTGGGTGGTTGATTCCCAAGCTAGAAAGTGGCACCAACTTCTCCCTGTGCAGAAGAGCAAAGGCGCTAATCCCCTCAGGATGTGGCTACCTCTGACCCGCGTGGTCCGTAGATCCAGGCTGAGTTTGCAGTGCAGGGCCTGACTCGGACGGACCACAGTCGCCTCTGCAGGAGGCTTGGTCCTCTCATTGTCCTCCGGGAGCCACTGACGACCATTGCTGTGAGGGGGAGGAGAAGAGGAAGGAAAGAAGAAGAAAAAGACCAGAAGAGAAGAGAAGAAAGAGATGGGGCCAGCATTATGGGTCAAGTTGTGTGTGACATCACCGTGCTACGTGAGCACTGGTTTGAGTCCCGGCTGCTCCACTTCCTATCCAGCTCCCTTCTGATGCTGCTGGGAAAGCAGCAAGAGATGACCCAGGTGCTTGGGCTCCTGTGCCTGTGTGGGAGACCCAAATGGTCTTCCAGCCTCTGGCCTGACCCAGCCCTGGCTGTTTGGGGGCATTTAGGGAGTAAACCAATAGTTGGAAGATCTCTCTCTGTTTCGAATAAATTAATATGTCTTTAAAGAAAGGGTGCAAAAGGGCTGAGTGAACACAGCCAACATGGACCTGGCTCTGATTCTGTTAGTATGGCTGCCGCTCTGTGGGGTGATGTATCTAGAAGTTCAAAAGGGGGCTTAGCCAACAACGCCTTTGCTTGTTCCAGGATGCAAGGGCTCTGGAAGTCGTAAGCTATAAATCCACTGTGGGCTGCACCAGCCACAGCCCAGGTATGATCTGTGGTGCAGAGATGGAGCCTGGTCCTTATTTTTAAATTTTTTTTTCCACTGGGACTCGCAGCCACTTCTCTTGGGGCTTAACGCCGTTGACCTCTCCCTGTGGCCAAAGCCTTCACAGCCTGCAATTCAACTTTGCGGCTTCTTTCTGGAAGACTTCCAACGTCTCCACGTCGCACTGAACTTGAGCTGCTCCAAGCTGTCTGCCGACTCCTTAGGGGCTGGATGAAGGTTGGGGACTATGGGATGAAGAGAGCCTTGTTGCCTCTCAGGCCTGATGTGTTTGGATGCTGTGTGCACTCGGTGTGCAAGACTTAAAAGAAAACCCTTCCTGTGACCTTATCACACTTCGAGCTTGTAGAGACTTGGCTGCACGTGGATACACCTAGCCCTTGCCCCACATTGTGGCTTTCCTGCCACTGTCTTCCCATTGTTTTTCCATCTCTACCCTAATAGCCATCATGGAGCCTGCCTCCTTCCCAGGAGGCTTTGCTCTGGTCAGAGGTGTGTGGGGCCCAGACAAAGTCATGTCTAACTTGAATTCTTTTTTTTTTTTTCTCAGGCTTCATGGAGGTGACCCACCTGCATGGGCCGAGGTAGATTCCAGGGAGAGAAGGGGGTGAGAGAGAGGCACACAAACCTGTTGTCTGTGGTATAGGGGACAGAGCCATCTGTGGTCCTCGCATCATGAATTTCTCTCCTTTTTTTCCCCTATTTTCTTCTTTTCCAGATGTCACCTAGCTGTTTTTTCTTGCCTCTTGCAAATTGTGAGTTCAAGTCTTGGCATCCCAGGGTTGAAAGGTTATTGCAGATTCACTCAGGGACCTGGCATCTGGGTGCCAAGGAATTGGTTATGATTAGCTACAGTCGTGCTGGATGGAACCAGAACCCGCAATGGAGGAGCTTCTCCAACTTCTTGCCCAAACTGCCAGTAAAAGAGCAACAAATCCGAGCGGAAGTAAGAACTCACAGGGTGTTTCCTTTATCATCTGCTCCATGGTTCACAAAGAGTTTTGTGAATTTTTTTTTTTTCCTGTGCCTGGTTGCTGAGTTTCAAATTCATCTTCCCTAGCCTAGCCTTGGTGGAAAGGACTGTGGTCCAAATCTGACTCATTCAGATTTACGGTGTGGTTGGAGCCCACGTAAGAAATGGAAAGAAGCTGGGCTTTGACAACAGCAGGATTTATTTGGTACCAGGTGGTTGCCATAGAGGGACTGTGTACCGTTTACTGCAGACGTGGAATTTTTTTTTTTCACAGGCGGTGTCCTTGCTTTCGCAGGGGTGGAGGGATGCCCCGCTCAATGATCACTTGTGCTTCAATGAGTCAGAGCTTCCGGCCAATCCATGCGGACAGCCGGGTGGTGGCTGTCTCTGTGGCTGAACCCCACAGTGCTTCCCCTGGCTCTGCGACTCGGCCCTTTTGGGGGTTTTGCTCAAAACCACGATTTTCTACAGAAAGCACAAATGGAAAGCTAAACCCCAAGGGTGGCTTCCGCAGCCAGGTGGCTCTGTACCTCAGCGCTGGCTTTGGTTGCCCAACATGAACTTGGCTCTTGCCTTCTCTGGGGCCTGGAGGGTGACTCAGCAGCTGTACCTTCCCAGGGACCTTGAACCTGAACGGAGTCCACGGTTCCTTTTGTGCTTCCTACCACAGCTGTTTCCTCAGGGGGAAGCAACAGCACTGGCCGTCGAGGCTACTTCCCGAAGCCCCTGGTGTTTGACTGCTAATCTGAGACCATCTTCCTTAGGTGTGGACTTCTTATCTGTCCCTGGCTCCTTTCCAACACCACAACACCTTCACAGATGCAGTGAAGGGCCTGGTTGTGAAGTGCTGCCTTCCTGTAACCTGTGCAGGTGACCTTGCCAAGTGATGCTAAACAGCCTTGTTTCCAAACCGTAGAGCTGGGCGGTGGTTACCGGGGAGGAGGCTCCTACAGCCTGGAATAGGACAGAGGTCACCGGGATAGCATGGATTCCAGGGCGGCAGAGCTCCAGGGGAGAGATGGACAACAAGCCGTCTCCATCCATGCTAGAGGAGCTGGATGGGCAGCCAGTCCAGAGGGTGTCAGAGTGAGAGGGGGCCAGAGTGGGGTGCAAGAGGGAGAGGGTGTGTGAGTGGACACCAGGGAAGATTCCTAATCACTCTTACATGTCATTTGCCTACAGGATACTGCAAATAAAAAAGTTTGCAGGCAATGGTCCTAAAAGATAAGCTTCTTTTGGAGTAAGAGAAAGGAAAATCAGGCAGAGCACACTTATGAGAGGTAGTGGGAAATGCGTCTGGAGAAAGAAACTATGCATGGATTGTAAAGCATCTTTTGTACCCAGATCAGCTTACCTTTTAATCCCATTTTCTGTGAGGCTTCTTTGATGCAACCTTGAGGTCAAGAAGACCTTTTAAGGAATATTTTTACATCGCTGCAATGCAGCTGCTATCGAAAGCACATTCTGTTTGTTCCAGGATGGAGTGCCAAAGCTTGGAAGCGTCTGGCAGCCTGGCAGGGTGGTTGTGACCCACGGTGATGGAGCAGGCCACCTACCAGGCAGGTGATCAGACCCAACAGGTTGTGGCCATGCAGGTTGAGGCCACACCTCCTGTGTACTGAAGAGGGAGATCAAGATTTCGAACAGTGGAGTCCTCGGGGTAGTGGCGACTCCTGGGGCTCTTCTGGAAAAACCAGAAATGCCCTGAGCACCCCACAAGGCTATGGGGATCTGTTTTCTTCCCTGCAGTTACCAGTTATCTGTCGATTTCTTCTGTGGTGCCAGCAAGAGGTACTCCCCTACTTGTCATTCCATAGAAGCGCTGTTTCCTTAAGTCTCTAGGAATAAAGTTACATTCTGAGTAATGGTTGGGTCGGAGCATGGCACTTGCTCACTTTCTCATTTTCTGTCTCTCTGTCTCTCTCTCTCTCCACTTCTCTTTTATTTATTTCCATGACTGGTTGCTCTGTAGATCATTGAATAAACCTTGAGAAACCACACAAGAAAAACTCCAAACCTACTGTTAGGATGATAGCATGGTAGAATTTTCTTTCAAAAATTTATTTTAGTTTTACTTAACAGATTTAGAGAGAGGGAGAGAGAAAAATCTTCTATCTGCTGCTTCACTTCCCATATGGTCGTAAGAGCCAGAGCTGGGCCAGTCCAAAGTCAGGAGCCAGGATCTTCTGAGTCTCCCTCATGGATACAAGGGACCAAGGACTTGAGCCATCCTCTGCTGCTTTCCCAGGCATGTTAGCAAGGAGGCGAATCAGAAATGGAGCAACTGGGACTTGAATCAGTGCCCATATGGGATGCTGGTGCTGCAGGATTAGCCTGCTGTGCCATGGTGCTGGTCTCACCATGGTGGACCTACTGTGCCATGGTGCTGGACCTGCTGTGCCATGGTGCTAGTCTCATCATGGTAGAATTTAAGAGCTAAGGGTTCAGGTGTAAGTACCAAGGTACCAGTTCAGTTGTGCGTTGCTCAACAATGGGTAAAGGTTGTGAGAATGATCCTAGTGCAAATCTCACAGGGTGCTTAGACACAGATAAGTGGCACAGCTTTCTGCACCCAGCTTAGGGGGCTCCAGGCTGCAAACCTGCACAACGTGACCCTGTCCTGAACATTGCAGGCAACTGAAACACCAGTCTAGGTCTTGGTGCGCTTATCTAAATGCAGAAAAGGGTCAGTGGGTGTTCTTGCCAAGAAGACATTTTTACCTTCATTATAGCCTTTATGGGGCCACTGTTGTACACTTGATGTATCCTTGACCAAAGAGGTGCCTGGTGGCTTGTGACTGTTCTGTAGGAGTGGTGAGGGAGGGGTTGGCACTGTGGCACACAGGGTAAGCTTGCAACCCTGACATCCCTCACAGAGTTCCACTCTGAGTCCCTGGCTGCTCTGCTTCTCATCTAGCTCCCTGACTGCGAAGGGAGTCGAAGATGGTTCAAGCAGCTAGATCCTTGCTTGGGAGACCAGGGTAGAGTTCCAGGCCCCTGCCTCCAGCCTGCACTAGCCTGGGCTGTTGTCGGGATTGAGAAGAATGAACCAGCAGGTGGAAGACCTCATTCTGTCTTTCTCTTTTGCTACCTTTCAATTATTTTGAAAACAGATTAAAAACATTTTAAAAAGCAAAACAAAACAAAAAATGAAAAATAAGCCAGAGGATTCCATGGGCTTATCGGGTATGGGGGAGCTTGGGGGTTGGGCAGCTGCCTCTGATTTGGGGTGTGCCTTGGATCCTTGGGCCTGGATCAAGTGGCTTCCTGGGAGAAACACAGTGTCCCACTAGGACGCGGTTCCCCGGGTGCCTTCTCTTCCCATCTGCGTTCTGTGGCTTATAGTGGGAACAACCCAGGAGCTGTCAGCTCCAGACAGACTCTGGCTTTTAAGTCATCCCGGGGGAGCCCTGGGCCACTTGGTCTGCCTCAGCCACTCCTGGGCTGACCAAGAGCCTGGGAACCGGGAAGGCTGTGAGTTTTACGATGCTCATTCTCCTCCCTCTGGGGCTGGTAAGGGATTGGGTTCCCACACCCACAGAAAGGAGGCGGCTCCGAGGGGCCCAGGGTGGGCTGCAGGCTCCGAGGTGGGTGTGGGTGGTCAGGTCAGCAGCTGGACTGCAAGGCAAGCCCAGGACCTTACTGTCCTATTGCCCTGAGAAGTGGGCCAGGCAGGGTTGAGGCAGATGTGAGTGTGTGTGTGTGTGTGTGTGTGTGTGTGTGTGAATTAGCTAGCCAGGGACCATGATTTGCACTCCACGGTGCAGGGAGGGGAGGTGGACAGGGAACAGGAATGAAGGCTACATCTTCCCTTAGTGATTTCCAGACACTTAAAAGACCCTTGGAACAATTCTGCAGGCCAGGCACTGGTGTTGCTGTACCACAAATGACAAACGTGAGACTGCAGAGGACTTGGGGTTCCGTTGGAGACACGGCGCTCAGAAAGGCAGCCTAGCTCACAGCCTGAGGCCCTTGTATTTCCCTTTATCAAGCCAGCAGAGAGTTTTCTGAGCTGCATAACCTGTTAGGAACACCTGTCACTCACAGGGGAAACTTAACAGGGCATCTCTGCTGTGGTGGAAGGTTCTTGGGCCATCTGCCACTGTTGCAGTGAGTATGGTGGGCCCAGCAGGGGGCGCCAGGCCTAGGGAGTGGTTGTCCTGCTCCTGGACATTTAGGGTCATTCTTGTGAGGCTGCCAGGAAGCATTGGAGTGAGGATTATGCTAATTCAGTTATCTCAGGATCAAACATGATGGGTCCAGTGTTTCATAACTCCAGCTTCTATTGCTTGTTCGAGATTTATATTGCTTATTTAAAAGGCAGCGTTACAGCGAGGAAGAGTGACAGAGTGAATGGGATCTTTCATCCACTGGTTCACTCCCCAAACGGCTGCAGCAGCCAGGCTGGGCCAGGCTGAAGCCAGGAGCCAGGAACTCCGTCTGGCACTCCCACATTGGTGGCAAGGGCTATCTTTGGCTGCTTTCCCTTGTGCATCAGCAGAGAGCTGGATCAGAAGCAGGAGCTAGACTCAAAATGAGGAATTCTAGTACCGGCTGCAGGTGTCCACAGCAATGCCCTCACCCTGGTACCAAATGCCTGGCTCTCTGGCCTACTTTCAAAGTAGGAATTTGCAGTGAAAAGAATGGAGATGGGGGGAGTGGGTGCGGATAGTGGAGACTGGGGCTCAGTGCTGCCCCCAGTGTCTTGGCCAGCTGTGCCAGCATGCCTGAGCTTGGCAGCTCCCCAGCAGGTGTTCGTCTGCAAGTTTGGACGAATGTGGAGCTATTTGCTCTCCCTGCCAGTTCTGCTTCCAGCCACGTCGGCACCGGAAACTGCAGATTTGACTTTAGAGGGCAGCTCCTGAGAGTGTGGGCGCTGGGAGAGGCTTGAAGGCCTCTGTGGGAGTCACTGCTGGGCTGCCTCGCCTTTGGTGGCCCCCCCTGCCGCGGACTCTCTCCCTCTGATGTCTCCTTGGGGTTTTCCACCCAGCACGTCCAGCCATGCCCAGTTACTACTGGGATTTCACTCAGAGGAAGCAGCCCACCCTGCCCCCTCCCCTCACCCCACCCCAACCCCCAGGTCAGATCAGCTCTGTAGAAGTGAGCTTTGTTGGAGTGTAGAGTGCTGGCAAACATTTTACAAAGCCTGTGTCTCCAACTTCTGTTCCCAGAGTGAGAAGACCCGGCAGGACGTCCTCTGCCTACCAGATCAAGGTCATGGCAGGTAGACTCAGCGAAGGTTGCAGGGGGTTGCAGCCGGAGCACCTGTTTCCACCCCACTTGCGGTCACCTTTAGGAGGCGCTGGGCTTGCTGGTCTGTCTGAATTTCCTCTCCAACCTGAAGCAAGCAAGAAAAAAATCTGGATTGCCCAACATCTGACTACCACACTACCACCTTGAGTAAGAGAAGGCCCCGGGTGAAGGCTCACGGTGACTCTCTGGCCGCTTCTCTGCCTCCGGTGGCCCTGGGGCTGCTGACCCATGAGCTTGAGCACACACAGCGCCTTTCTGGGTTGCGATGAGCTGAGTCAGGTGCGTGCCATCTCCGAAGCCCTCTCACCCTCTTCCTCCTCCTTACGCTGACTTTCCAGAACACCTTGCATGGTGGGGACCGGCACCTGGCCGATCCCAGGGACCTAACTTGTGTGGAATCCCCGGGCTAGGGGTTCCCCTGACTGTTCCTCTCCTGCTAGTCAGGGTATGTGGGAGCATAAGACAAATTTAGGTCTGGAGCTGCTACGGTTTGAATGTGCCCCCTTCCATACCACATCAACCCCCCCCCCCAAAGAAAGATAGAAATGTATTCCTTAAACTCGCATGGTGGTGGCATTTGGAGTTTCGGCTTTTGGGAGTTTTGGGAGATGATTGGGATTAGATGGGGTCCCGGGCATGGGACCCCAAGCATGGGTCTAGCGGCCATATAGGAAGCAGAAGGGCGAGTTGAATCTGCATGTTCTGAGAGACCTCACCCCGCTACAATCCCATGATGCCTTCTGCCTGGCGATGATGACTCAGTGGGAAGGTCCTAAGCATGGCTCATGAGCCAGCTGTCCTCTGTTAAATGTGTTTTTTGGGCCCAGTGCAATGGCTCGGAGGCAAATCTTCCTCCTTCAAGTGCCAAGATCCCATGTGGGTGCCGGTTTGTATTCCAGCGACTCCATTCCTATCCAACTTCCTGCTTGTGGCCTGGGAAAGCAACAGAGGACAGCGCAAAGCCTTGGGACTCTGCACCCACTTGGGAAACCTGGAAGAGTCTCCTGGCTTCGGATCAGCTTAGCTCTGGCCATTATGGCCACTTGAGGAGTGAACTGATAGATGAAAAAGCTTTGTCTTTCTTTTTCTCTGTAGATCTGCCTTTCTAATAAAAGTAAATGAATTTTTTTTTTGAAAAAGGTTGGTTTCTCTTTTGAAAAAAGATGTATTTTTTCACCTGAAAGGCAAAGATGAAGAAGAAGGAGGAGAAAGATTGCACCTGCTGTGTCACTTCCCGATTGATTGTTTATAATAGCCAGGGCTGGTTCAAGCTGAAGCCAGGAGCCAGGAAATGCATCCAGGTCTCCCACATGGGTGGTAGGGGCCCAAGCCTCTCAGCCTCCTTCTGTAACCTTGATTAAATGTAAATTATGAATATATACCTCGTATGGTTTTCTTCTTTTCTCTCCATGTTTATTTACATATGTGTCTTTTTTAAGAATTTTACTTCTTTTTATTATTAGCATTTTATGACACAGTTCCATAAGTCGTGGGATTTCCCTTATCCCCTCCCCAATTCCCTCCCCCCAGATTGAGTTCCCCTTTATAATTAATATAGTATAGTTCTTCATACACAATCATATGTCCATCATCGTTGGCATGGACAATGGCAGAGTCCAGCATCCTATTGTCAAGATACAGTAAACAGTTTCATTGGGAGTCCATCTTTGTCTGGAAGTAGACATGCATACTGCATTGTATCCTCACATCTGGATATGATAGTCTCCATTACACAGTTACTATACATCCCCTTAAATGAAAAGCCACAGTACAAAATCAACAGCAGGAAATTTACAATACGATAAAGTTAAATAACATGCTACTGAATGACTAATGTGTTGCTGAAGAAATGAAAAAGAAAATCAAGAACCTTCTTGAAGAAAATGGTGCTACTGTATGATCTATGAGTCACTGAAGAGTTTAATCACAAGAAATTGTTTTGAAGAGATGAAACTAACAAAAATACAGTTTCTGCTGATCTTTGTTAGTGAGATATGTCTCCTGCAGGCAACAAATAGATGGGTTTTGTTTTTCAATCCAGTGTACTAATCTATGACATTTGATTGATAGGCTTAAGCCGTTTGCATTCTGGGTTAATACAAATAGGTGGTAATTTGATTCTGTCATTTTAGCAATGGGTTGTTCATTGAGTTAGTCTTCTGTTGTTATTTTACTGAGATATTTTTCACATTTGCTTTTGGTTTTTGTGGGCGCTATTCCTTTTCTCTGCCAAGAGAACACCTTTAACTATCATTTGTAGGACAGATTTCGAAAAGGCCTATTCTTTTAACTTTACTGTGGAAGAATTTTATTTCATTTTCAAAGACAAAGGAAAGTTTTGCTGGGTACATTATCCTGGGCCAACAATTTTTTGCTTGTAGGGTCTGGAATATGTCGCTCCATTCTCTTCTGGCCTGTAGGGTTTCCTGTGAGAGATCTCCTGTGAGTTTAATTGGCATTCCTTTATATGTCAGTTGATTTTTTTCACACGCACATTTTAAGGATATTTTCCTTATGTTCAATTGAAGAGAGCTTGATTATCATGTGTCATGATGAAGATTGCTTTTGGTCAAGCCTGTTGGGAGTTCTGTTCCCCTCCTGGATGTTGTTTCCCAATTCTTTCTCTAGAGTAGGGAAATTTTCCCTTATTATTTCATTGAATACACCTTTAATCCCAGTTTCTCTTTTTGCACCTTCTGGGACTTCCATAACTCTTTTTTTTTTTCACTTTCTAAATCTCCTTTTCCATAACTCTTTTATTTGGTCTTTTAATAGTGTCTTTCAACTCTTGAATACCTTATTTGGCCTGATCCAACTCTGCTCCGAGCTTTTTGTTTGTTTCCCTCTGGTGACAGGAAATATCTTCTAATTTTGTGGTTCTTTCTTCTGCCTCCTTCATTCTATTTTGGAGACTCTCCACTGTACATTTAATTTGCTCCACTGTATTCTTCATTTCTGATATGTTAACTTTTATTTGATTCATATCCAGTGTGACATATTCCTTGAATTCCTTGAACGCCTGCTTTATGTGCTTCTCATTGTTGATAAGAAATTTTATAACAAGGTTTTGAATTCTGTATCCCCGATTTTCTCGACATCTTCCTCAGGGAACTCTGAGGTTGGCAAAGGGTTTTGCTCCTTTGCAAGGGAGTCTTCAGTAATATTCATTGTGCCTTTGTCTCTTCTTTTGCTCTTGGTCATTGTACTTCTGGTTAGTAGATTCTTCTCCTTGGGGCAGGTTTCTAAGCTGTGTCACCCACAGGTCTACAGTTCGATTTTACTTATTGTAGTTGGTGCATGGCTCTTTGTTTGCAGTCACTTGTGCCACTCCCTCCAGCGAGTTCCAGGTCTGGGTTCTTACGTTAGAGTTCCACCATGGTCTCTGTAACCCCAGCTCCTGGCTCACCACTCCCCACCTCCTGTGATACCATGCTGAGACTGCAGCATTATCTGTACAACCTTTCTTTCACTTCCGGTTGGAACAGGTCCCAGGATTAGGGAGACACCAAGTGTCCTATATAGCTAGGTTGTTGGTGGCGCTGATCTTGCTGGAACCTGCTGACTGTTACACATCTGAGGGCCACAAGGACCTATTTTGACCCGCATGTACGATGTTCCTGTGGGACCAGTGCAATGCACTGAGCTCAGTGAGTTCTCGCTGAGCTCAGCACATGCACAGCTCACTGTTGCCCCTACAGTCTTAAATTCTTGTAAGAAATGACGCCGGGTGTGCCACTACTAGAGTTCTTAGTCTGCTGCTGTCAGGTCTGAGGGCTGCCCGGACCTCTCTTAGGTGGAACCTGTAGGTTGCCACATTGTTAGAGTTCCCCGAGTCAGAAACGAGTTCACTCCCAACTCAGTGCATATGCAGTCCTTCCCCATAGCTCTTGCCTCCTTAAACAAAATGGAGCCTGATACAGCTTTAGGGGACTGACTGGGCTATGAAATCTGCCAGGTTCCACCAGGCCCTTTTGGGACCTGCTGCTGTCTGTGTGCTCCTGGTCAGATCAAACAGACCAGCAGGTCAAATAGTTCTTTGTCTGGGTTCACCACTGGAGCTCTTGGTAAATGTCCCTTCCCACCTTCTTGCTGGTGAAGTTCCAGGTGCTGGTGGAGTTCAGATTGCTGTTCACTGAATGCTGCTGGGGTATCAGTCACTGCAACACTACACCGTCGTGTTCTGCTTTCCTGTCTGTCAGTCTCCAGGTACCCCTCTGCTGTTGTTCTGTCCTCTTCTATTTCCTGGAATGTGCCCTTTACGCTGGCTAATATTTCTCTGTCTGTTTAGACATGTCCTTATCCTATTCCGCCATCTTGATTCCTACGTGTGTGTTTTTAATGTCACTTACTCCAGCCTGCCATTATACCCATTGAAAGGCTTTTTTAACTTGAATTGTTCTATTTTTAAATCTTTGTATGTCTACTTTGTTGTTTTACAGATTCTGACTCTCTGTGGAATTAACAGCCTTTCCATTGTTATCTGCCCATCTCTCCCTGTACTTCAGTGACAGGAAGTTTCTTATTTTAACATCCTTTTCCTCAGTCTTGCCTGCCTCTGTTATGTTGTTTTGTTCAGATTATTGGTCATGTCTTCCTGCCTTTAAGCTATGTACTTGACACTGTGTTTATAAGAACTATAGCAGCAGCAGCATTCGCCAGCAACGGCCTGTTTTCTTTTGTGTCACATCCCAGGTGAGGACATGATGACTTCAGTCTGGACAGGAACTGAGCTGGATTTGGTTGGGTTGTCATTTCAGTAAAGCTCAGATCAGTTGATTTCACCCTTGTTCGTTGCATGTGGTCCTTTGGGCTTTAAACTGAGTCCAGCTGTCCTCCGTCTCTTCAGTCTTCCACTGAGGGCTTTCGGCTCAACTCATCCCTCTGTTGCCGTAGGCATCTTCTCAGATGAGCCTGCGGAGTACAGGCTTGCTGTCTGCTTTCCGCCAATAGTCTGGCTCACCTTCACAGCACTGTGGGGCTGTGGGACTTTATCTGGGCATTCTGGTTGAGACTTCCAGCTCTCTAAGTCATTGTAGCTCTCAGGCAGTGTCCAACGAGAACTGCCAACCTTGTCTTTGGCCCTCTCTCACTCCCAATATTTTGGACGTGGCCAAGAGATTGACTTATCAATCTTACCCTGTGCTCTTGCTTCACATAAAGACTAGTGTGTAAGTGTGGACACATAACAGCTTCAGGGAATGATAGCAGAAAAAGTGACAAACTGAACGCATGTTTGCATGTGAGCATGGGTTGTGCCACACATACAGAAATACCTGTTATGGATGGGCTAGAGGATGGCCTAAAGGGAGAAAGGAGAGAGACACCTGTGCAATGCTTCGCACTGGGTAGAGTGTCTTTCCTGATGGTGGGCCCTTTGGGAGGAAGGGGGCTGTCTCTCTAGAGGCATGCGTACACCTGGGAATTTGTGGAGCCTCCACAAGTTCCATGTCAAGCATAATATCCATCTTCTCATGGCATTTTCCTTCACGCTCAAGTTGAAGCTGATGGAGCTCAGGAGAAAGGTCTCAGAAGACAGAATTACATGAGAGCAGGAGCAGGATGGGGGATGGCTGCCATGTGCTTCTAGCTCATACAGAACCACCTAGCTGGCTACCTATTTATTTCTCATTGCTTTGGGCTGGCTTCATGCAATTGCCAAAAACTCTGATGGCTTCTTTTGGGCTAATTATTCTGTTTGGGCACAAAAGAGAACACGGCCAGGCAATCGCTGGCTCATCTGGAAAGGGCTTGACATTGCCATTGGTTCTACAAGTTTCTGATGTCTGAAAATAGGATTGCTATAAGTTAGCTTTGCAAGTTATAGCCAAAGTGTGGTCTATGACAGCCTCCAGTATTCCACTCAGATTGCTTTGCTTTTAATTTTAACTCCCTCGGGTTTCCCCTATGCATCGTTCAAACATGAGACATTACTGGATTGTGCGCTCACCAACAGAGTTAGAGTGGGAGAGAGTATTTCACACAGGCTTGACTGTCTGACTCAAATGGCAAGGGGAGTGTGTATAACTATTATCAGGTGGAATCGGTAGAGTGTAGTGGACCATTAAGCCATGGGGCCCTTCCCAGGGTGTGCATTAGCAGGAAGCTAGAGCAGGGACTTGAACTTGCATACTCTGACACTGGATGGCCATGGATGTCAGCACTGTGGACAACAGCTTAACTCACTAAGCCACAACACTTGCCCTTGGGTGGGAGGATTCATGACATTGCTGCGCATGGGAAGGTTCATAGAAGGGCAAAGCAGAAAAAGACAAAGCTGTAAGGTTTCTACTTTCCGACATAGTAACAGATGCTGAGTAGGGTTTGCTTTTTAAAACTAATTTAAGAATTATTTATCCTTATGTATTTAAAAGGAGAGAAAGAAAGAAGAGACAGGGGTATGAAGAGAGAGAGAGAGCGAGCTCACAAGCTAGTTCACTCCTAAACGCCTACAACAGCTGGAGGTGGGTGAGCCAGCCCAAAGCCAAGAGACAGGAACTCAGTCTGGGTCTCATGGCAGGAGCCCAGGTACTTTAGCTCTCACCTGCTGCCTCCCAGGGTGCTTGTTCGCAGAAGGCTGGAATGGAGAGTGGAACCAGGACTTGAATCCAACTCTTTGAGTGTGAGACGCAGGCATCCCAAGCGTGGTTTAACCACTGCACTAAACACCCATCCGAGAACAGTGCCTTCTTTAAGCAGCTCAATGATCTTGATGTTGGCTTCTAACATGTGGCATAATGTGCTGCAGGTAGCCTCTTTAGGGCAAAGTGTATCTGGGTTGCTCATGCGAAAGGGAATAAGGCCTCACTGTGATCTGGGTATTGGCTCCCTTTCCAGCCCAGAGTGCCATAAATCAGGGCCCTGGGGTTGACTTGGCCCTTGACGGTCTGACCAAGGTAACAAATAGAGCTCTGTCTTCTGAAATGAATTGGATATTTAGCTAAAGTCAACCTGGGGAGTGATTGCTTTTCTCCGGCATTATGTCTTCATTTCCCCTGTAATTCACTGGAGCAGGAATATTTCTGTGGCTTCAGCCAAGACATAGTAGTCCATTCATGTTTACAAATGCTTCTGAATAGCTTTAGATCTTTAAGAATTGGACCCTGGTGATGTTCCAGTTGCATGCCCATCAGTATTTCCTTCTCCAGTGAATGAAAAGTTTCATAGTTTCATCCCCTCCCTCAATAAACATTTGCTGAACAGTTAATATTTTAGGCATTGTGTTGGGAGTTTGGGAGACAGAAATAGGACCTCCTGCTCATGGGTCTCTCCCCGGAGAACTGTAGCCAGGTGTCAGCTCGTAAGCCTGTGCTCATAGCACAGCGCTCACAGACACCCGAAGAAGCGTTGTGTGTTATGGCAAAGGGGAGAACCAAGCCAACCATCCCCCGGAGGCATGATGGCAACCTATCCCCACAGTTATCATTATATGGCATTGCAATACGTGAAAACTGGTACATACACCGTGGATGAATCTGAAAAACATCCATTAGTAATAAGGCAAAAAAATACGCATGGCTTGATACCACTGATGGAAAGAAATATCCAGAATGGACAGTGCTAGGTTTGGTTTTGTTCTTTTTCAACACAGGACGTTTGCACATTTTTGACCTCCGGGATCATGCTTGCACACACACAGTTGGCATACGCTGATAACATCACATCAGCCTTTTCCATTTCCCTATCTTTCTGTTTTGAGCCTAGATTCAATACATACTTGAAAATGAACAGTTGCTGGTGGCCGGGAAGAGCAGGGGAGAGGGCATTTGGGTGAGGAGTAGCAATACACTGAAGGGAGCGGTGAGGGAAGTTAGGGAACGTCTTTCAGTAATATTAGCTTTTTGAAGTGGGAAGGGAGAGGGGTGAGTGCTGCCGTGTAGCAGCTAAGATGCCACTTGGGCCACAGCCATCCTGTGTCAGAGTATGCAAGTTCAAGTCCTTGCTCTAGCTTCCCGCCAACGCACACCCTAGGGAACGACAAGTGTTTGTTCAGGTACCTGGGTCTCTGCCACCCATTTAAAAGACCCTGCTGCGGCTCCAGGCTCCTGGCTGAGCGGGCATGAACCTGGCAGTTGTGGGCAACTGGAGGAATGAACCCGTGGGTCTAAGATCTGTCTTTCTGCTTTGCCTTTCCAGTAAATAACAATAAGTTAAAAACAGAGAAGGATGAAGCCAACGTGACAAAACATCCCACTTCATTTTGGCGGTGATGACTTAAGTCTCAGGAATATGTTTTCCACGTGACACAGCTTCTCGTTGAAGCCATGTTTAAATCATGCAAAATGCCCCGAGGCATGATTTGTACAGAGCTGGTAGCTTGCATTTTAGGAAGACAGAGAAACAAAATAATGGTGGTTTGATAAGTGCTGATAGCCAGTGACAGGCAAGGCAGCTGCTGACAGCTCGGCCTGAAGGCCTGGGAGGGTCTCCTGGAGGAGATAATGTTTGGTCGAGGTGTTGAAAAGTAGCCTGGAATCCAGGACAAGCTGGGAAGAAGGTTCCCAGCAGCCTAGAGGGCCACAGGTATTCATTCTAAAGTCTCGGGCTAAGAGCTTCCACTACTGAAAGCTTGCACCCCTCAGCTGTATCTGTAACGCCACCTTCCGGGGCAGGCATTACCCTTTCTGGTCTATAGATGTGACAATAGAGACTGAAGCAGCTTGTTCAAAGTCGCACAGTTCACAGGCGCTGGGGTTTTCATGGACTTCCACTGGGCTGCAGGTCGTGTCGACTGCAGCTTGCACTGCTGTGTCCCTGATGGGAGCACTGATTTGAGTCTCAGCTTCTCTGCCTCCCATTCAGCTTCCTGTTCACAGATGTGGGAAGGCAGCAAAGAATATCCCAATTCTTGGGCCCCTGCTACCCACATGGGAGTTTCCGGCTTCCTGGTTTTAGCCTTATCCAGACACGGCTATTGTGGGCATTGGGGGAGTAAACCAACAGATGAAAGATATCTCTCTTTCTGTGTGTGTGTCTTCTCTGCATCTCTTTGTGTTTCAAACAGAGAAACACATCTTTAAATACAAGTGTGAGTTTTGTGCCCTTCCCATTACCCCAGAGATCTCCTTTAGGCTCCCCATGCACAGGTGTCCCAGTCGGCAGAAGCCTGAGCCTGTTTTCAAGTGAAAGACCCCGAGGAAGCTGAGTCTCCTCCCCCGAGAAGTCTCTCACCAAGGACCAGACCTGGCCGTGCGTGTATGCAAAGCAGGGGGGCCATTCTCAGGACTCCACTGCCACCCATCAGCATACTCAGAGTGCTGAAAGCACCACACCACAGGCACTTGGTTTCTAGAACAAATGCATTTGTAGGGAAAAGGAGAGACAAGTAGATTCAAAATGACCTGCTGTTACGGAGTGCCGGACACAAGTGTAGGATGTACAAAGGAGTCTTTATTGGCCTTGTTAATTTTTTTACCAGCACCTGTTTCTCTAGGCACCACCAGCAGGTTCCGGAGTCCCATCTTCCTAGTTGCTAGCTGCAGATACTAGGCAAACATTTGGCTGGTAACAAATCTGCAGATGAAAAGTCACAGTGGCAGTCCAGTCAGAATCAAAAACCTGAAAGAAATGGTCATTACTGTGAAATCTGTCCACTAAACTGAAGACCTATGTCTCAGCTTCCCCAGCAGTATAAATTATCCTAAGAGGTATGCAGTGAACAGCCTGGACACACAGACAAAGCTGCCAACACTCACCTATTCCCGCCTTCTCTGCCCACATTCCATTACTGCTAGTCCTCACTTCTCCTGGGACTCTTGAAAGTACATAAATTAGAAATACAAAACATCTTAGCATTCACATCTTTGCTGACTCATCCAGGCAGGGAACAGCGGGTGAGGAATACAGACACACAGGGGCCATGTTCAGGGGTTACCTGTCCTCAGAGTCTGTGGGAAGTCAGAGAGCAAGCGGGCATACGAGAGGCCAAGAGCCAGAGTGTCAGAGATGAAGCATGCAACTGAGAGAGGGGCGGGGAGAGAGAGAGAAAGAGAGGAGGAGGAGAGAAAGAGGAGAAGAGAGATGGGGGAGAGAGAGGAGAGAGAGAGAGAGAGAAGGACAGAGAGAGTATAGGTTTTTATGAGGCTTCAAAGGCGAGTGATTACACAACCCCACGCGACACCCCCTTCCCAGGTCCCAAGCAATGATGTATTCTTCCATGCATGGGTGGGCAAAAAGTATTACACAGGCAGGAGAGATCTGGCTTCTGCATTCATGACCCTGAACTAGCCACCTAAGACCACATCACTATTAGTCATGGCAGTTGAGTGCAGTGTATGGATCCCGAACATGATATAAACCGATCATGAAAAGAAATGATGAAATGAGCGGGGACATTGGAAAGCTGATTGGGTATTTGATGATGATTAGGAACTTTTGCTTTCTTTTTATTTTAAGGTGTGATATTTACGATATAGGCATTAAAAAAAAAGAATACTACTTTAGAAATGTCTATTAAAATATTTGTGCACTTTAGTCGAAACACTTGCAGTAATGCATGCTTGTGTGTGTTGCTGAATTTTATTTTCGGTGAAAAGGACTAAAGTTTGTTTGCTTTTATAAAAGAGAAGACACAAAGAGGACCAGGCCTCTGCCACGAGGAAGGGCCTCCTCGCTTACTCGTGAGTTTTGTGTACTTACCTCTTTTTACTAAGATGTATTTTATTTTTTCTTGGAAAGGCAGATTTACAGAGAGAAGGAGAGACAGAGATCTTCCATCCACTGATTCACTCCCTAAATCGTCTCACCAGCCGGAGCCGGTTCCTGGTTTTAAAGCCTTTCTTCTCATCTTCAATACCTACAGCATGGCCAGCTACTCGTGTCCTCAGAGTAAAATGCAGCTTCTGTCGCGCATGGCCAGACTAACGGTCTGCTAGTGTCTGGGTGATTCCCCAGAAGACAAGGCTTTTGCACATGTAGGAATGCTCAGTATACAAGGAGATGGGCAGTGCAATCCACTTGCCAAAGAGAAGACTGCACAGCTGGAGCAGCGTCATATCCTCAGCAAGAAAGAGAAGCTTTCCATTAGGGAATCTTTCCCCATGGTGGCTTAGTTTCAAACCCCAAATGCCAATTCAAGGGCACACCACATAAGCTGCAAGTGAAAAATGTTGGTTTTAGTTAAAGAATATTGAGTTTTGAACGTGACACATTGTTGGTCCACTGATTTGACTTGAATTTTTCTTTAGTTTTGTAAAGTAGACCCAAAGGTGGATGGTTTTGACCATTGCCAAGTGCTGTGTTTCAGTTTTCTAAATGATTTGGTGCTGCTTTGACGCCAGATAATGCTGCTCACTGGAGAGTCAAGGACTGTTTGAGTAAGGATGAAACATGCTTGAAAACATGGTGACTTGGCAGCTCAGACAAGGGCATGCGTTTTATGTGTTTTCTCCTGGTTTCTCATGTATCTGAGCCATCCCATGTAACATTATTTTGAATGCTTTTTCTTAGCTTGGTTTTCCTTAAAAAATTTTTTTCTTGACAGTACTTGGTGAGTTTCTTTCTCTGTAAATGTTTGCCCTCAGCAGCCCTGGGAGTCTGGAACGTAAACCTGGTGTCCCATGTGAGTGGTGGGGCTGGAACTGGGAGAAGAGCTGGGACTTGAACCCAGGCACGCTGATGGCATATGTGTGTCCCAAGCAGTTTCCTAGGCACCGAGCCAAATATTGACTCCTGGTGAGTCTCTTTCTTATAGGCTAGATGGGAATTAGTCCACAGTTGCCAAACGGAGCAGACACCTGCAGGAACATGGGAAGGCCTTACCAGGGCCCATCCCTAGGGGGTGCTGCGCATTGCCCAGTTGGGCTTTTGCACCACAAGGCACACTGCAAGCTTGCTCTGGGCCCTGGGTTTCCTGAAGGGCGTGGAAAACTACCATTTAGATTTCATACCAGCTGCCAAGGGTTGTGGGAAGAAGAAAAAGAAGGAAGAAAAGTGGGAAAAGAAATAGTCTGAAAGATGGGGTAATGAGAATTTACATCTGTTGTGGTTCCAGCCTGAACTTTTGTTAAATCCTTGAGTGATGGATGTGTTAGGTTCAGAGGCAATTGAGAGAGAGAGAGAGAGGCTTTCCCTTCAGGCAAAAGGTATTATTAGGAGAAGGAGGCTGACGAACTGTACCAGGCTGGAAATGGCTTGGGACCACTTCTACATTGTGGGGCAACCCTGAGAGGGAAATGGCCGCCCATGGGCTTTTAACATCTGAGGTGCGCGAGGTGGGAGGGGGTGGCAATTTCTTCACTTGCACTTGAGTGGCCGGTCATGTACAAAGAAAGGATTTAGCCATAAGGCTATCGCGCTGGGCCCAACAAACGAATTGTTTAAAAGATGGGTCAGGTGGGCCCAGCATGGTAGCATAGTAGCTAAAGTCCTCTCCTTGCATGTGCCAGGATACCTCACATGTGTGCTGGTTTGTATCCTGGCTGCTCCATCTCCCTTCCAGCTCCCTGCCTGTGACCTGGGAAAGCAGTAGAGGATGACCCAAAGCCTTGGGACCCTGCACCTGCATGGATGTTCTGGAGGAGACTCCTGGCTCCTGGCTTGAGATGGGCTCAGCTCCGGCCATTGCAGCCACTTGGGGAGTGGACTAGCAGATGGAAGATCTTTGTTTCTCCTTCTCTGTGTAATTCTGACTTCCAATAGAAAATGAATAAATCTTTAAAAAAAGAAAGAGAAGAAGATGGGTCATAGGGCTGCACACTTACATAAGGTGTATGTCAGTTACCCAATCCAAAGAGTTGTGTCCAGTACCCAGAATTTCTTATCAATACCAGGAAGTATGACGTGCAGGGGCAGATCTCCCTGCCCGCCACGACACAGAGTACAGTGATTCTGCCAAGACAGCAGGTCCTGGCACAGGTCTGCGTCCCTGGGGTCTTTGCTCCTGATCACTACACTCCATAAGAATGGATAGCACTCAAGTGGCGGAGCAGCAAAGCGTCCTTCCGGATAGCACAGGAACACTGTACCCTGCAGGAGAGATTGGGGAGACAATAGACCTGACACAGTGAAAATGGCCTGCTGTCACTATCAGCAAAAAGAATGTTGCCTTGTGTGGTTTTATCTGGCAGCAGAAAGTGCATTTTTTACATTGGTACTGCGTGTTGGATGCTGAGCTGATTGGCTTTCGTTGTGAAACTACAGCTGAATCAGGGGTGGGGGAGTGTCCGGTCTGGAGACTGTGTGAGGCCCGCAGGTGGGCCTTGAAAGTCAGCAAATAAATCTGTAACAGGCTAAGTTTTAAGTTGATATTTTTATGTGGCTTACCTATAATCCATATAAATAAATGTATACATATATTTTAAAGATTCATTTATTTTTATCTATTTGTTTTCATTTTATTGGAAAGGCAGATTTACATAGAGAAGGAGATACAGAGAGAAAGATCTTCTGTCCACTGGTTCACTCCCCAAGTGCCACAATGGCCAGAGCTAAGTTGGTCCAAAGTCAGGAGCCAGGAGCTTCTTCCTCCAGGTCTCCCACATGGGTGCAGGGTTCCAAGGCTTTGGGTAATCCTCTACTGCTTTTCCAGTCTTCAAGCTGGGAACTGGAAAGGAAGTGGAGTGGCTGGGACTTGGAGCAGCATCCATATGGGATCCTGGCAGATGCATGGTAAGGATTTAGTCACTAGGCTATGATGTGGGACCGTAGAAATATATTTTTAACCAAGAAGAGGATTCAAATTTGTTTTTCCTTTGCAATTGTATCATGTGCTTGTTTAGCACAAAATCAAGCTAATATTGATTCCTCTTTGTGTATGCCTCACTTTGAAAATCCTAATTGTATCTCTCTCTCTTTCTCTCTCTCTATATATAACTTATAACTTATATATAAGTTATAATATATAACTTAGCGGAAGACCACTGCTGTCTTCTGCTACTCTTCTAAGCAGAGGAATTAAGTGAGGCTGGTAGGAATCACCACCACCCAAGATCTCTGAAAGCTCTGGCAATTCCTCCAGGGTGTGGTACTTACTACTTTTGCTGGAATCTTTTGCTTGGGGGAAAGGGACTTAGAGTCTTCCTTCCAGTTCTTTCTACTGCATTAGTCCTCAGTTCCCAAGAAAGAGTTGAGTGTGCTGGTGGTGGTGATGGTGGGGATTCCCCATGCATTCAACCACAGGACAAGTTTATAGGGAGAGGAACTGGAGCCAGATCTCCACGTGACTGCCTCAGCCCCAGTCCAAGTAAGCCAAGAAGCAACAGTGCTCACTTCTGATGCACACAGACCCCTTAGGGCTTCAGACCCAGACAAGCAGCTCATCCAATCCAGTGGCCTCCAGGCTCTTCTTTCTCAACCACCCCTGAAAATAATCTCTGGAAAATGTTATATTCTGTACTTATTTTTAATTTGACATATTCCATATTTCTCTTAAGTGCAAAAATTTCAAACTGAGTCACAGGGCATTATGCATTTTTAAAAAAGCTGATTTTATTTATTTTTTGGAAAGGCAGAGTTATAGAGAGAGAAGCTCGGAGTAGGACCTTCCATCTGCTGGTTCACTTCCTAAGTGGCTATAATAGCTGGGGCTGAGCTGAGCTGAAGCCAGGGGCCAGGGGCTTCTTTCAGGTCTCCCATGAGGGTGCAGAGGCCCAAGGACTTGGGCCATTCTCCACTGCTCTTCCAGGTCACAAGCAGGGAGCTGGAAAGGACATGGAATAAATAGATCCCATGTGGATGCTGCAGATGCCGCAGCCTGCAATGCCATTGTGCAAGTCACAGCATTATAACTTTTAAAAAAACTGAGGATAAAATTTAAGACAGAGATACTTTTAATCAATTACTTAGCTCGTGTGCTGCTGCTTTTTTTTTTTTTTAAGACTTATTTATTTTTACGGGAAAGTGAGATACACACAAAGGAAGAGAGAGAGGAAGATCTTTCAGCTGCTGATTCGCTCCCCAAGTGGTATCAATGGCTGGTGCTGAGTCAATCCAAAGCCAGGAACCGGGAGCTTCTTCTAGGTCTCCCACACAGGTGCAGGGTCTCAAGGCTTTGTGCTATCCTCAACTGCTTTCCCAGGCCACAAGCAGGGAGCTGGATGGGAAATGGGGCTGCTGAGATTAGAGCGGGTGCCCATATGGGATCCTGGTGGATGCAAGGCAAGGACTTTAGTCACTAGGCTACCTTGCTGGGCTCTACCTGGTGTGCTTCCATACCAACTTTTTGGGTCCAGACTGGCTCCTGGCCTGCCTATTTCCAGTATGATTTCTTCTCCACTTTCTGAATATTTGTAATGTTGAGCAGCACAAAAGGTAGATACAATAGTAGGATTCTGGTTCTCAACCTACCTGCAAAGACAGAAGGAATAGTTCTAGAAAGCCATTCATATGCCAGAGTAGTTAGCAATAACTTAACTACACAGTGTACTGGAGTGGGCCTCAATAGTCAGCATGCAGGTTCCCCTTGGGCCAGGCTACAGCACCAGCTGTGAAGTGGTGGTGGGGGTCCCAATTAATGGCTTTTGGTGTCAGCGGGCAACCCATACTCTTATTGCATGTTGGCCTTAGATGCATTAGGATCTCTGATTTCAGGGACGAGAGCCCACGAGTGTGTGTTCAGGTCTTGGCACACAGGTTGCATGACTAGACCACCTGCAGTGCTGATTATTTTATTTATTTTTTTTTACAATCTTGACATAATTAGGGTAAAAAGGTTCAAGCGCTACAGGAAGATGGGCAAGACAATTAGTTCCGTATTGTTTCCTTAATACATCTAATGTAAAAGAGGATTTTAAGGGAGAAGCCCCACCCAGTCTCCCACCCACCCCAGGTTTTGGATGTAGGGCATGCTCCGAGGGTCTTGATCAAGTGGTTTTGATAGTTCAGCAGTTCTAAATTGCTGCCATTCTCACCACTCCAAGCACAATGAGGTTGTTGAAGAGTCCACTGATTGAATAGTCCATCATACAGTCTCCGTTTGCCCAGTTTTTCACTGCCGACATATAGCTGAGGTGGTTGTTTGATTTGTTCTGTCCTTTGTCTTTTGATGGTTAGGGTTCTGAGTCCAGAAGCTCGATTGGGGGGATCCCCAAAGAAATTTTGTCTGAGGTATTCCCAGACCAGATTCTTGTATGTACTAGCAAGTACAGGGCCCAGAACAGTCCATTGCCCCGATCAGCTGGTGGTTGCAATTGCTGGGTTGGTTCTGTTTCCATTCCTGTCTTCCACTGGAACCTATGGGTGCCACAGTCCAATCTGGTTCTGCCCAGTACATACAAAGCCCTCACATAAACCAATGTGGGCTGCAGTCTAGTCGGAGTGACCCACAATAATCCCCACCAGGCCCGCCCCCTGCCCTGGTTTGCCAGTATGTATGGCAGACTAGTCCAGTCTGTCCCAAATCCCCTTCGGCTCTCATACATGTCAATGGGTATTAAAGCCTTGTTCCATCTAACCAGCTCCACTATCCAGCCCTCACAGATGTTGTTGGGTGTCTGTCTAGCCACCCCAGCCCCTGTCCTAGTTTTCGTGCCCTTCCGTGGGAGGTGGTAACCCAAGAGGGAAGAGCCCACTATTTCCCTTCTAGGCCATTCCTACTCCTGGATTATGCACTCTCTAGGTGGTTCTGTGGTTTAACTTGACAGGACTAGCCCCCAGTGCCAACTTCTGCCAGCTGATGCTGTGGTTAAACCCCAAGAACCCTCATCCACTCTAATTGTAGATTGCACCAGTAGGAATAATCAGCCCAGCCTGGCTTTTCCCTGATCTGGTCCACATGAGGCGTACAGGTGTTGTAGCCCTGCTTAATCTGGTCTGCCCCCATCCCAGCTCACACTCTCCAATGGGAGTACCACCCTTTATTCCCCTGCCGGCTCTGCCCCTTCCCTTCCTGGTTCTCACGTGTGCTGGTTGGGTGCTGCGGTCACATCTGGCACAGGCAAGCTCACCTTGGCACTCCGTGTTGTGTACACAGTGCTGATTCTTAGGCAAAGACGCCAACAACACCTCAGAGTAATGATGGAGATGCAGGGGACATAGGCATGGGTACTGAATGGAAGTTCCCACTTGTGAGAGGGACCCATTAGACGAGACAGAAAGAGGATTCGGAACCTGGGCTAGCCAAGCCCTGTGCCTCCAGTCAGCAAGAAGTCCTTTTGGAAGATGTGATGAATCTACACCTTTCAGCAACCCATAGCTTTAGGTCAGAATCTCTGAGAGGGAAATAGGACAATTAGGTAGCCAGTTTAGGGCCACAGGTTGGAAGCCACACCTTCCTGCTCTACGCAGATGCCACCCACATGACACAAGATGAAAGCAGAGACATCTCTCTCCCTGCCCACTCTATCCCTGAACATGACCTGTATGAGCCTGTAATTTCCTCACCTTTCCAGGAACCCTTACAAATCAGAAACAAATAAAAATACACAAATAGATAGATAGATGGATAGTATGACCAGAGGAGCTAGTTAAAGGCCTTGGAAGGGACCCAGGCTAGTGAATGAAAATCTTTAAAGAAAAGGACTGGTTAGCTTCCAGGTGGACCCACCCCAGAACTTGTGAAGAGGGCATTTGTAACAAAATGACATGCAACTTAAAATGTTTGAATAATCTCTTTAGTACCTGAAACCTGTACGTTTCCCTTTTTACTCTCTGAACATACGTTCCCAGTCAGTTCCATCCCTAGAATTTTATCCAAAGGTAGTGTCCTGTTGGGAGGTATTGTTTGATGGCTTTATGGTGATGCAATTCCTGCTACTGTACAATTCACATAGTTACAGGGCACAATTCAGGTGAGTGCTGTGGCAGAGGAGGTGAAGTCACTGCTCGAGGTGCTTGCCTCCAATGGGAGTACCAGTGTGAGAACTGGCTCCTCAGTTTCCGACCCAGATTCCTGTAATGCACCTGGAAAACAGCGGATGATGGTGACTCCTGCCATCCACATGGGAGGTCCCAAGAGACTTCCCGGCTCCCGTCTTGGGCTTGGCCCAGCCCAGTTCAGAAACCTGTGGCCATTTGAGGAGTGAACCAGCGGATGGAAGAGCTCTCTGCTGTCTCTTCCTCCCGCTCTGTCCCTCTGCCTTTCAAATACACACACACCTTAAAAGATGAAATGTATGTTTCAACGGCATTTAACATATTCACAGAGTGGCGCATCTGCAAACATGCATTTTGAGCCATTTCATCTCAGACGCATCGTTGTGCTCCCTAGCTACCACTCTCTAACTCTCTCCCACACAATAGCTCCTCCTATAGTTCTAAGTCACCACTAAGCTAGCTTTAGCCTCTGCAGGCATTTGAATAGAATGATGCAATAAGTGGATCTTTTACAGCTGGCTTCAGTCAGCATGATATTGTCAAACCTCATCCCATATTTATGTTGGAAAATTTGTCAATCAACTTCTCTTTCAGCCCCTTCCCCGCCCCCATGCCTGTGAAGGGAGACTTCAACATGGGCTCTGTTTCCTGTGACTGAGAGATGTAGGGGTTGAAAATATTTTCTCGGTTGTGTCATGATTACAGGGTTGTTATCATGTGCAACTCTTGAAAACAGCATGGTTCCCTTCTAACATTGATAAAACACAATTGCATTAGTGGAGGCCAAGAGCAAAACATGCCCAGGAATGCATTGCTTCCAGGGGTGCGGACTCTATTTTCTGCCAAGAGCCGTTTGGAGATTGATGACATTATTCACGGGCCATATGAGTTGTCAACTTACATGTTAGCCTGTCATAGAGCTATTGGATTTTCAGTCCTGCCTGCTGCTGCCTTGGCAGGGCAAGACCCACTGGTTGGGGGCGCCTTTATAAGGCTCCAGATCAGATGTCCCCCACCCCTGGTTGATGATGAGTTTCATCTTTCTTTTGTAATCTTTTAAAATTGTTACTGGAAAGGTAGTTGCAGAGAGAGAGAAGGAGAGACAAAGAGAGATCTTCCATCCACTGATTCACTCCCAAAATGGTGGCAACAGCCAAAGATGAGCCAATCTGAAGTCAGGGGCCAAGAGTTTCTTCTGAGCCTCTCCCGTGGGTACAGGGGCCATGGACTTTTTTGAGCTATCTTCTGTTGTTTCTCCAGGCCTTAAGTATGGATCTGGATGGGAAGTGGGGCAGCCAGGACCTGAACCAGTGCCTGTATGGGATACTGGCGCTGCAGGAAGAGGCTTAGCAGACTATACCATGGTGCCAGCCTCTTGATGGTGAGCTTTTCTCATTGTTTTTCCCAGGTCACAGAAGGAATGCGGCCCTGTTACAACACGACATGGTCTACACCAACTTTCCCTGTATGTTTGTGCTGCAAATATGGACCACAAATGGAGCAGGTGGGAGTGGTTAGAATCATCAGTATATCTTTCCAATTCTTTCCTGTTTTGTTCCCCAAATCACATGACTTCTTCCCCAAGTCCTCACAGGACTCTCTCCAAAAGGATGCATTTTTTTGACAGTCATCCAAGGATATCAGGGATGAAATGTTCAAACCACACTTGGCCTTACTATCATTACCTCACCTTATTCTGTATCTGAATCCAGAACACCCCAACCCAGGCCACAATACTGTGGCTCAGAGCAAGCTTCGTCCTGGACAGAAAGACCAGGAGCCAGGGAAAGGTGGAAGACGAAGCTGGCCGATGCCTTGGCTAGTGCTCAAGCAAGCATCGTTCTAGGCTGGGCATCTGGGGAGTTTTGAAATCCTTGAGTGAGTTGGGAAACGCTGGGGGTTCTCCTTCATCAAGTGGGCACTCAAGTGTGTTTCAGGGCCAGAGTCGGTGTAGAAGGTGTGGGAACAAACAGGATTTTTCATGACTCTCTGAGGACCACCTGAGCCAGCAGCTCCAAAGCCATTGAGCGTGGATTGTCACTTTGCCGGTCTCGTCTCCAAGCCCCCCTGATACCAGCCACAGCTCTGTGGAGGAGAGGGCCACAGAACCGAATCTCCCTGTAGGGTTTGTCACCGGATATGGAATAGCTCCTAGGGTCACTGGGGAGAGAGAACCAGCCTGAACTTCCCAAGGTGGCTTTTCTCTCATGAGAGAACGTTCTGAGAAACACACTGAAGCTGCGTGTGGTAAGGGAGGGTTCAGACCAGGCAGCCATGGCAGCCAGCAGCGGGCTGTTCACGCTTCTGGCAGCGGTTGTCCAGCGGAGTGTGTGTGTGACAGACACAGGGCAGCCTCAGCCCCACACTGTCCCGCCCTGCATACAGAGTAGCCTGGCATAAGGTAGGGGTCACAGGCTGCTGGGAAGGCTCCAAAATTGCTCTGTGGCGAGGGAGTGTGGGAAGCAGGTGGGTGCTGAACTAACGGAGGGTGAGGAGGGACTGAAGGTGGCTTTCTGAGCAGTGGGGGCAGTGGGTGCCGGAGCAGGGCTGAGTGGGGCCAGTTTGGCCTGTACAGGTCACCACTGTGACTCATTACCACAGGGCAGCAGGGCTGGAGTTTGGCGCTCCAGGCAGAGGGAGGCTTCTAGCCCTAAGTATTTGTAAGCACCCTGCTAAGTCACTTTAAGCTGCTTCAAAGAGGCGGGAGGGAGGATGGGACTTTGTCTCCCAGTGAATCCCTCCCCCTCCAAACCAGTAGAGAGGCAGGGCTTAGTGAAGAGGCCCTGGCTGAGGATGCCGCAGCGGTAGAGCTCGCCCTTGGGTTGTTGAACTTGGATCTCTCTCAGGCTAGCGTCGTGTGGTCCTGTCGGGCAGTGCTTGGCAGCGGCTAGAAGCACAGTGCCCAGGTGGTCTGTGGTCACGAGCTGGAACCACCAGCGCTCAGCAGTTGCTGAGTCAGCATGCTCAGCGGCTACGTGGACTTAATGCGTTTTCCACCTTTGATATTGCCATGGAGGATGGGCTCTTTGGCGCCCCACTCTGTTGTAAGTTGAGGAGCCCTTGCGTGAATTAATGGATTAAACAGCGAGTTGATAACAAGAGCACTCAGACTGATAGGATCCATGACAAGATGTTGTTTGTTTCCATGGGGCATCCAAAATGAAGCTAAGTTACTGGGAGAGTCATTTTGGAAAACCCACTCTCCCTCCCTCTCTCAACCCATCATCCATCCATACATCCATGTATCTACTACTCATCAATACATCCATCCATCCATCCACCTGTCATTCATTCATTCATCTACTATTTATCAATGCATTCACCTGACCAACCATCCATTCACCCACCCATCCATCTACCCATTCATCTGTCATCTATCATCTACTTTTAAATCTAGAGATCAAAACAAATAACCAAGGTAATCATAACATTTTCACAAAATTCAGCTCTTACAGTTCACTTACATTAAAGGCAACAGCTCAAAACAAAATAAAATAAAACAAAGGTTATCACAGACTTTTCCAGAGGACACTCTATGAGATCAAGAAAAAGCAAACATTTCCCTCTGAAAATCTTTTTTATTTCTGTGGATGGCCTGGTTTCCTTTTCTTTTTCTTTTTGCACGCAGAGACTGAATTAAATAAAGAGTTTTGAAAGTGGGTCAAACAGCTGGAAAAGATATCTAAGCAAACACATTCTAATCAAAATACTTCTACTTCTCTTCTTACATCAATTCACCAAATCAAAAAAGAAACTTCCTCTTGCTGGAAACCCAATTCCTGACAGATGGAAAAAAAAAAAAGAGGGATTGGGAACCTGGAGGAAATATCACCCATCAAGTGACATGGCAACCTTGGAGTGATGGCGAGACACATGCAGGAAAATGAGAATAAGATTTACAGAAGAAATTTTCTCCGTGAAGGCAAAGATGGGCGGGAACTCTGGAAGGAATTTGGCCAACACAACCTAGCTCTCAACCTGCGGGAGGGACAGGGGCCACGGGCTAAGGTTCTGGGGTGAGGAGGACTCCCTAGACAAAAGAAGAATTTTGCTGTTTGTTATCGGGTAATAGATCATGTTATATGTGGAGCAACAGCTGGGAAGATGGAAGTTTATTGGAAAACTGGCCAGATATCCAGCATCATAAATACCAGAAACCCTCTCTCTTGTTAGGATCTGGACTCACTGCGTATAAAAGGCAACCATTCATCGCAGTGGCTGAAGTAAAGGAGTTGTGTTTTCCTCCTGAACTTCTCCGGCAGCCTCACAGAGTCAGCAGAGACCTTTCACCTCTGACACCCTGCACTGCGCAGAATGGCAGATGTCCCCTACCACTGCCTCTGCATGCCAGGCAGTAAGGAGAAAGCGCTAGGAATGTGTAAAATGAGCTTGGTACCTAATCGAAGGAGCTCTCTATCTTTGTTGGTTATTTTTATTTGAAAGGCATATTCTTGCAGAGAGGGAAGGAGAGACACAGATAGACGTTTCCCAGCATCTGATTAACTCCCCAGATAACTACAGTGGCCAGAGCTGAATAAGTGCACGGTTGGGAGTCAGGAACTTTGTTCAAGTCTCCCATGTAGATGCAAGGGCCCAAAGCTTCATGCCATCCTTTGTTGCTTTCTCAGACCACAAGCAGGGAGCTAGATTTGAAGTAGGGCAGCCAGGACTAGAACTGGAACCCATATGGGATGCTGGCACTGCAGTTCGAGGATTAGGTTGCTAAGCCACCACACCAGCTCTGGGTTTGGTTTTTATATCCAGAAATGATAAAGCCTTGTAAGTGTTCAGTACAGAAAGTGGGACTTTGACTGTAAGTTCCTAAATGTCTCACAATTTTTGAGTCACTTTTTGTTGTAGAGCCAAGTTTTCTCTGACTTATTGTAGCTGTTTGCAAAGAAGAAAAAAAAAATGATGCCAGTGACCAATTCTAAACTAATTTCCTCCTTCAAGCCAAGATGTGGAAGTGTTTTAGGTCAGTCATGCAGGATTCAATCATGGCGCCCACCCTCGCAACGTGATCCCATTCCATTCTCTCCAAGGCCCCAACTCAGGCACTCTAGTTGGATTAAGTTCCATCAGTTTTTTTTTTTAATGCCTATTTTATTCTTATCTTCTTGAAAGGGAGAGGAAGAGGATGGTGGCAAACAAGAGAGAGATTTTCCAGCTGCTGACTTACTCCCCCAAATGGGCACAACAGTCAGGGTTGGGCCAGGCTTCGAAATCGAGAGTCTGGGACCCATCTAGGTCTCTTCTACGAGTTACAGTAGCCTAAGTACTTGAGCCATTGTCTGCTGTCTTCCAGGGTGCCTAGTGAGAAGCCAGAACCAACACTGAGGAGCCGGGACTCACACCAACACTGTGAGATGGCATGTTCATGACCCAAGTGGCAATGAGCCCACTGAGTCACTACATCAGCCCCATGTTTCATCCTTAATCCATCAGCCACTAATCCAGTCACTGCTAGTGTTAAGAATTTGAGATCTAAACATCTGTATGAGCTTGTGGAGCCAGACCTGTGTGGACCCCAGAAGCTGTCTCTTCCTGAATTAGTTAGCAAGCGCTTTCTTTCCCCTGAGTGTTCCTGGAATTCTTGCTTTGTGGGGCCCTGTTGATGAAATACCCTGATCGGTTACAGTGCTCTGGGGGAGAAAGGTGCCCAATCTCACGATAGGGCGGTAAAGTGATGACTAGAAGCTTCCAACGAGCTCATGTGGGTCTTCCCTTTTCTATTCTTTCTTGATCCCACGTGTGGCTTAGAATATTGCTGGCATATGATAAGGAAACTCATTATATTTGCTGATGGTTGCCCAGTGAAGGAGGTCTTGGTGATGACTTCATAAAGGATTCAGAAACTCAGAGACTTTGCCTCTGTGGTCACAGCCCGGAGGCCACATGATGACGGCCTCTTGTGGACCCATTCCCTCCTGCTCTCAGGATTACTTTGTGCTCTAGCCTGTATCTCACAATTTTTTTTTTTGCTTGTTTGAAGATATAATTTAGTTTTAATATGAAATGCAGGATAACAAACACAGATAGATAGATAGAGAGAGAGAGATTGAAAGAAAGATCTTCCATCCACCAATTCCCTACACAAATGTCCATAACAGCCACTGCTGGGCTGGTTTGAAGCCAGGAAGAGCTTATTCCAGGTCTCCCAGGTGGGTGCTGGTGCACAAGGCCTTGGGCCATCCTCTGCCGCTTTCCCAGGCACATTAGCAGGGAGCTAGGTCAAAAATGGAGCAACGGGGGCTGGAACTGGTGCCCATAGGGAATGGTGGTGATGCAGGTGGAAGGTTGGCCTACTACACCACGGCACTAGGCGCCCACAGTTCACAATCTGGATCCTTCCTGGAGGTCTGCCTCCCCTGACAACTGACTCACGAATGAAGCAAACTTAATTAGTGAAGACTATCTTGTGATTTTATCATTTCTCTGAATACGGAACACTCCAAAATAGGCTCATCAGTCATCAGATTAACATAAACCAGGGAGAGATATCAGGAAGGAGAAAGGGGTCCTTATACTTGTTTAATTCTTTTTAAATTATTATTATTTTATTTTGATAATCTTTACATAGTTGATTAGGGCACAAAAGGTCAAGGGCTACAGGAAAGTGGGTAAGACCATTGTTTCCACATTTTTTTTTCCTGTATCTGGGGTAAGGAGGGAGATGAACGGAGAAGCCACACCCAGCCTCCCACCCATCCCAGGTTCCTAATGTAGGGCAGGCTCCGAGGGCACTGCTCAAGTGGCTTTGATAATTCAACAGTTCTGAATTCCTGCCAGTCTCATCACCACATGCACGATGAAATCTCTTCAGAATCTACTGGCTGACACAGTCCACCTTAGAGTCTCCATTTGCCCAGATTTCATTCTTTTTTATTTTTAAAATATATTTGAATTTTGAATTTTGAATTATGTGGTACAGTTTTGTATAGGCTGGGATTTCCACACCCCCCCCGCCCCAACTCTCACCCCCCATCAAGTTTTTCCCATTTTGTTACAATAGTATAGTCCTTCATAAGGGATCATAATTCTATCAGTCTCTTACTTAAGTGAACCCCAACATTGTTGGAATAGACAATGTCAGACAGTCCAGCATCCCATTGTCTACACATGCCCAACAGTTTCACTGGGAATCCATCTTTCATCTGGATGCAGGGATGCATGTTCCATTATACCCCCACGTCTGTATGTGATAGACCCCAATACTCCATCACTATACATTACCGTAAGTGAGAAGCCATGAAACAAGGTCAACAGTTGGTATGAGTTAGAACAGCCACAACAACAACAACAACAAATTACAGAACCATAAAAAAAAAAAAGTGCCACTGAGTAACCAAAACATGAGTGACAAAGAGGAAACACAGAAGTCTCTTGGGAAAAATGATGCCATTGTACAATTCATAAGCCCCATGAATTCGACTGGAGAAAAGAGATTATTTGGAATGAACCAAACTGAAATAAAAAGATTTCTTTTTATTATTATTATTAATTGTATTGCATTATGTGACACAGTGTTATAGGCACTGGGATTTCCCCCACCCCTCCCTGAACCCTCTCCCCATGGTGGATTTCTCCACCTTGTTGCATTACCACAGTTCAAATTCAGTTGAGGTTCTTTCATTGGAAGTATTTACCAAGCATAAAGTCCAGCATCTTATTATCCTAGTGAGTTCAACGATTTCTTGGTGCGACCATCTCTGGTCTGAAGGTAAAGCCGGCAAAGTATCGTCCCAATCAATTAAAAGCCCCAATATAACATCAACAACAATTTACAACATTATGGCATTAATTGACATGGTATTGATTAACCAATATGTTAATAGGAAAATGCAGGTTCTCAACTGCATCCTGTGACTTCTTCATAGACATTTCAGTTTTGGTTTATATTCAACCTGGTTCTATACACCTCAAAATGGCTATAGATTACTATTCAGCTGTCATGTGTCTATTTTCATTTTAGTATTTAGTTGTTTATAGTGTTGAAGCATGATTTTGCTGAACTTGGTTGTTTTTCGGATGGTCTGAACTGGCTTATAATTCTAGCAAGACATGTTTCATCAGTTTAGGTACAGAAATTGTTGGGTTTTTTTTTTTTTTTGGAGGGGTGTGCAGAGAAATCCCCAATACCCCAGTGAGGCGTAACTAATAAAACATTTCATTCTTAACTGAGTTGCTTCTTCTCTTTGAGAGGGAGCCAGGAAAAGATGATTCTTTCATTGTTTTGATTTGGTTTTATACTTATTTGAAAGGCAGAATCAATCTCTCTCTCTTCCTCTCACTCTCTCCTTCTCTCTCTCTCTCTCACATACACATACACACAGATTTTTCATCCATTGGGTCAGACCCCAGGTTGGAGCTGGATCAGGCTGAAGCCAGGAGACTAGAGCTTCAACTGGGTCTCCCACACTAGTGGCAGGTGTGCAAGCACTTGAGCCATCTTCTGCTACTTCTTCAGGCACATTAGTAGGGGATTAGAAATGGAGCAGCTGGGACTTGAACCAGCACTCACATGGGTTGTTGACGTTACAAGGTGGCAGTCTTACCCAATGTGCCACAACACTAAATCAGACTCTTTCTTTTGGGCATAAGGTAGTTAGCAGGGCCTGGGAAGGGGGAGGGATGAGAGCTCACACTGAATGGTTGCAGAGTTTCAGTTTGGAAGAAAAGACCTGGACCTGGATGTTGGTGATGGGTGTGCAGCCATGTGAATGCCATTGAATTACTTGCTTAAAATAATTCAGCTGGCAAATTGCATACTCTGTGTATACGACTGCCACAGAGCTCCACCATTGCCAATTTGAGGTAGATTTGTTTCTTTTCTGTAAAGGAAGAGTGTAGAACTGTGATTTTGTGTAGGAAGCTGGCCCCATTTCAGGCAGACGATTGGGAAGAGCTCCCCTCTGCTCTCCTGTGTCCCGCCCCCCGGGGTTTCTTCCCTGGGATGGCCATGGTGCGGGATTCTTGTTCGTCGTTCTCTGTGCTCCTTCTTGCAGTGGAGTTGCAAACTCTGCTGATTTGGGGGTCTTGGGGTAAGGTCAGACAGTGAATTAGTTAGGTTTGGACATCAGGACCTGGAGGGATTTGGACTTCATGGAGTGTATGCACCTGCCCAAGCAGATCAGGTTAAAAACATCACAGCACGGGTGCTAGTCAAACTAAGCACATCCTTGAGTGGTCCGCCAAGGAGGCCTTGCATTAGCGGTGGCTTAGTTGGTAACCATGCAAAGACGGCTATTTCTGTGGTGCTGAGACCAAATCCCTCTAATACAAAGGCAAGACACAACCTCTTGTCTGTCTCCCTTGGCCCACAGTGTCTTTGCCTATCCTTTATCTAAGGGAATTTGCTGAATGAAGGGAGTTACTGGCCTAACAAGCTTCTAACTGCTACATTCAAGAAGTCATTGGCTTCTCCAATAGACAAAACCCTCTTGTTTATTATGATCCGAAGGAATTTATTTGGGGGAATTCCAGGTCCAGGCAGGGAAATTCCAGATCTGGGGCTCTTTATATTTAACTATCCTCCCACTCCCCCAGGGCAGCTGGAGCTCACCTGATCAGCACAAATCCCCTAAAGGATGGTACCACTGACCAATCAAAGGAAAGGCATGAGTACCGCTGACCAACCAGGAAGTTTGACACAAGAGAACATGTGCATCTCAGCCCAGTTAGAGTCTGTAAGAACCTTCACCCTTTACTTCTCGGGGAGCTTGGGAATGAAGCAATAGCTTGCCAACGTTTTGCTCTGTGTTCTGCAATAAACACCTTTTTTTTCCACCTCCCCAGTGTCAGTGACTGGCTTTCTGCACGTTGGATGAGTGGATCCAGATTTGAGAGTTCTATGGCAACACCTCCAACCAGAGTTGAGGGTTGTTTAGCAACAGTGCCATGAAGATACTGGATCCAAGAAAGCTGGGCAGAGTGGAGGTTGGGGCTAGGGAGAGCTTCATTCCAGTCCCTACTCTTGTCTCTCAGGTGATGTTTGACTTGAGGCAATGATAGGGCATTCTGATTCCAGACTTCACCCTGTAAAGTGGCTGGTTGGTGGAACTGGGGCAAGGGAAAGGACAAACTAAGTAGAGGCAATTATATTTGCTTTGCAAAGTTATTGTAAGGATTAAGGACACTTGAAGTACCTACTGTTGTTAAGAATGTAGTATATCCTCAGCAAATACAATGCCTGAAACTCTTAAAACAAGTTACAAGTTGTATTTTCAATGCAGCAAAGCACGTGGGTAGGGAGAGTACCTTTTGTTAGCATAGCTGAGCTTTTTCTAGTTGGGAACATCTGCAGGGCTTGGCACATGCAGGCTGCACTTAAGTGGAATCTTTTGGGTCACATAGTGGTAACGAGAGTGTGGAATGACACCAGCCTTGACTTGTGGTAACCATCTCGACTCCAAGGTGGCACACATGGAAGCAATTTCCCTTCTTCCTTTGCATGGGGTGGATGGGTTTGCATCAGAGCCTCGTCCCTGGGAGTACCCGCAGCTCGGTGACGAGGCCATGTCTTGCCGGGAGCTATCTGGAAGTTCTGGTTTCGACATGACAACATAACTGCAGAGTGAGCCTGGTTTCTGATCTTGACCCAGCAGAGCTCTATTCTGGCAGGTTGTCTGGTGCGTAGGACCTGAGACCCTGTTCGTCTCACATCAGGAAGATCATTCTGGGCTCAATCGTGTCCTTGTTAGAGCCTCACGTGCTGCTTTGAAAGGCAGACCACAGGGTCTTCTAGTTCTCTGGCTTCAAGGCCTTGGCTCTGCAAGAACCTTACCCAGGGCCTTCCAGACACAAGTGTACTCGCACAACACTTCCACAGGCCTGCGCTATGCCTGTGCACGTGTGCTTACGATTGTAATGTACTCACCTGTCCCTGTCTTCTTCCTCTCAGTGTTTCTGACCTGGCTCACGCACTTGAAAGAATATTGGAGGGGCTTGGGCACAATGGGGAACCTTCGATGTTGAAGTACACAGAGGCTCTGAGACTGGAACACCCCTGAGTGTAGCGTTCCCCACAGTACCAGCTCCAGGGAGATTATTCATTCTTACCATTAAAAGAAAAGGACTTTTTAATATCTATTTACTGATTTTCATGTACTTGAAAGGGAATGAAGAAGGGCAGGAGAAACCGAGTGAAGAAGCAAGAGAGAGGAGACAGGGGCAGAGAGGGGAGGAATGGAAGGAGGCACATCTTCCATATGCTGGTTCACTTCACCAAATTCATGCAACAGCCAAGACTGGGACAAACTGAAGCCAGAAGCCAGGAACTTCATCTGGGACTCACAAGTGGGTGTCAGGAGTCCAAAACATTGAGCCAACATCTACTGCCTCCAGAACTGGAACAGCAAGCAGAGGAGCTGGTGCTTGAGCTGGCTCTCTGATAGCAGACGCTGGCATTCCAAGGAGCATCTCAACCAGCTGTGCCACAGTAATCACCTGGCAGAGGATACTTGAAGACCTCATGCTGGGAGACAACTTTCGGTTGCTGTTGGATGATTGTAGCCCAGGAAAACACTGAGGAGAGCCTGCTGCCAGCAAACGGAAACTCAGCTTGGGCGATCAGTACCAATGGCCAGTAAGTGTAACCCATGTGCTCCACCTGCTGGCAGCAGCACCCATCCTCATCCTGCAGCAGCGTCTGTCCTCAGAGGGCTCAGTCACCAACCCCAAATCAGCCTTTGTGTTGCTTCAGGGCTAACGAAGACCTTGGGAAGAGAGGAGTTGTTTTTTCCATTTGTTTGTTTTGTTTAAAAATTCTCATTCTATTAAACTTTTTTTTTAATTAAGAGGGTGAACTAGGAAGGAGACACACAAAAAGAATGCCCATCTGCTGATCCACTCGCCAAATACCTACAATACTTGCTCTGGGCTGGGGACAAAGCCAGGAGCCAGGAACAGGCTGGTGGGGATCTTAACCTCTTACATAAACGCCCGCCTTCAATGGGCTATTTATGTCTACACAAACAGCTGTAGCACTGGTCTAGATGAAGTCTAGCAGATGGCTTTAAGACTAATCAAGTAAAAGCCGAAATGATCAAATGTATTTGGCGTGTTAGGGACAACGGGAAAGTCTGGCTCTTCTACTGTAAAAATGGGTCCAAGAATACTTAATGGTTCACACTGAGGACTGATGGGCTTCTTGCAAAGGTGCTTGGGCTCCCATGACCTGGTTTAAATGCACCCTATTATTACCACATACCTCCTAATAATGCCTCCCAATAATCGGCCCCACCGCCCGCACCTCTTGCCAGGTCTACATGAAGCACTTCCTCCCACAACTTCCCCATGTCTGATTCTCTGCGCTTCACGCGATTCTGACCACCCAGGTGCAGGATTCTATTGCCTCGGTAACCCAGAGGAATGAGCTTAGAACAATTTTGAGGTCTCCGATATTTTTATAAGTGCCACACTTGGTACTGAAACGAGAGCCAAACGATTCCTTCTTCTTCTTCTTTTTTTTTTTTTTAGCTGAGCCTTCATTTCTTCCAGACCATTGGAAGGTGTTCTTTCAAAGAGGCATCTTTCCTTGGTAATGTCTGTATTCCTGGGCTTGCTGAGATTTAAGCGGTGTCTACGTGGTTTCGTGTAGACCAATTTCCCCTAATCCTCAACGTTTGGTCTCTCTTGGGCTCCTAACTGCGTTTCCAGTCTTTGACCTTCACACCGCTGTTGTTGGAACAATGGACACATGAGTGATTCGAGCTGTCTTTGGGGAGCACAGTCCCTAAATGTAATAAAAGCAGATGTAAGAAATAAGCGTGTGAGTCCTTGTTCCTGGCTCTCACACTCGGGCTTGGTGAGGGCTGAGAGAGTGGGTTTCTTTGAAAGCAAGGCATATGGGAATTCAGCATACTCTTTCGTCATTTCTTCATGTTCAGGAGCAAAGGAACGTCACGAATTCTCATGCCCTGTCTGTTTAACAATCTTCAGCAGCATTAGGGTCATAGGAGCCTGGGTTTCTTAATCTTTATCCCCAAGTTCTTAGTCCCACAGATAAGCATTCAAAGTCAAAGCATGTTTATGTAATGCACAAGTGAAAGCAGAAAAGACAGAGGGTGAGAGAGAAGAGAGAGAGGGAAAAAGAGGGAGGGAGAGGTGGAGGGAGGGAGAGACAGAGAGAGAGAATGACCATACATTTGCATATGGGTGTGAACCACCCCAATGGCGGGATGCCCATCACAGATGGCCCAGGAAGCGGCAAAGAGAGAGGAGGCCTGAACAGGGCATGGCCAAGAGAGGAAAAGGTCCCTTCTCTCATTCTTGTTTATGAGGTGGGCGGTGGTCCCTTAATTGAATATGTCAACAGGGTGGGGTCTTAGCATGTGGAGAGATTTCTGAGATTTTCATGGAGCTTCCACAAGGGGTTAAACCTCCACGTGGCTCTCATCATGTCTCCTCCTTCCTGGTTCCGAATGAGACCCCAGTGCATCCTGGGAAGGGAGACATACTGGACTGGCAGGTGAGAGGGGGTGAAATCACAACTGAGGGCTGGCAAAAGCTCTGGCTCTCTTCTGTCTCATTTCCCTCTGTCAAAGATGTACATGTAATTTCCAAATACAGATATACAACCAGTGCAGGAGCACTTTGGAAATGGGGTGGGGAATGGCGGGGTGGGGAGTGGCGGGGTGGGGAGTGGCGGGGGGGGGAGTGGCGGGGTGGGGAATGGCGGGGTGGGGAATGGCGCTGAGGACCACAGCCGTGGAACAGTTGCCTAGGGCTGCTGGGGAAGTACAGATGGGTGCATGGCAGGAGGCTGGACTGCTGGCCTCTGTGAGGGCATCTCTTCTTGGCAGCTGTCAGTCTTCCTCCCTGCAGCTTTGGTTTTTTTATTATTATTTTAAAGGAATCTATACACATATTAAAGGATTTATTTAGTTATTTGAAAGTCAGGGTTACAGAGAGATAGGATGAGGTCGAGAGAGAGAAAAATCTTCCTTCTGCGGGTTACTTCCCATGTGGCTAAGATTGGCAGGGCTGGGATGAGTCAAAGCCAGAGGCCAAGAGCTCATCTTGGTCTCCCATGCAGGCGGCAGGGGCTCAACGACTTAGGCAGTCTTTTGCTGCTTTCCCAGCCCATTGCTGGGAGCTATATAGGAAATACAGGTGCCCATATGGGATGCCAGCCTCATAAGCAGCTACTTTACCTGTTGTGTCACAATGCCAGTCCTAAAGAAGTTATAATCACATCTCGTCATAAGCAGCAAAGTAAAAATGGAAAACATGGCTGTGTGGGAGGGAAAGCTGGGCCAAGTAGCAAATAGAGCAATGAATGCTAATGTGGTGGATAATACACTTTTTGCCTGGTGTTGATATGAGAGGCCAACTGGAAATTGAACCTATCAGGATCACAAAACTAACAGAACATCTATCGACTATCTATGGCAGACTACTTTACTAATTATTTTAAATAGGAGTTTTTAAAAGTGGAAATATTTTCTGCAAAATATTTATAAAATAGTCCTTCAAATTGCACATAAGTAACTCACCATTCAGGGATAACCATCGTCAACATCTTGCTATTTTTTTTTCCAATGAAATCGTCTATAATGTTCAGTGACATCCCAAATACATGTGGACTTGGTATATTCTGAGCAGGATTTCAGATGACTGAGGAAAATAGAATATCTGTAAAAACAACAACAATAACAACAACAACAACCTAAAACAGAGCTAGGTCCCAAATGACACATTGTAAAAATACACACATTAGGGGCCAGCATTGTGGCACAGTGGATGAAGCCGCTGCTTGTGGCTCTGGCATCTCCTATCTGAAAGCAGCTTCAAGCGCCTGCCACTTTGCTTCTACTTCCTGCTCATGAACCAAATACTCACACCTGCTGGGGCTAGGCTGAGGCTGAAGCTAGGGACAGACAGCTTGAAAAAGGTTTCTCACGTAGGTGACAGAGACCCAACTGCTTCAGCCCACGATGTCTAAGGGGTAAAGTTTGTATTAGCAGAAAGCTGGTTCAGGGGTCAGAGGCAGGTGCACAATGGAGGCATTGCAGTATGGGATGCAGGCGTCTTAAGTGCCTGGTGAAATGAGCACCACGGCACTTATTTTTTACTTTTAAAGGTACGTTTGTGTTTTAGAAAGGCCGAATGAGAGACAGAATCTTCAGTTCAACGATCTTTACCCCAACATTGTTGCAACAGTTGGGGCTGGGCCAGGCAGAAGCCAGGAGTCAGGGGCCTTATCTGGGGCTTCCATTCGGGCACCGGGGCCCAAGCACTTGGGTCATCTGTTGCTGCTTTCCCAGGTGCATCAGCAGGGAGCTGAATGGGAAGTGGAGCAGCCGGGACTTGAACTGGAACCTGTAGCTCAACATGACAACATGGGCCCTGTCTCCTGCCAGCAGACTTCTTTGAGAGAATGTGCATGGAGACACCCACCTCCTTTTAATCCTCTTTCAGAAGGATCATCAGGCAGGGAAGAAGGCAGCATTTATTCAAAACAGAAAACCAAAAAGCCTAAGGACTTCTTGCACGATGGCTGGTTTAATCAATCGCTTTGCACCCAGGCTGTGTGTGGAGCTTAGCTCTGCAGTCCCAGGGTCACATGGGCCTGCTGGAGCCACAGGGCTTCTTGGCCCTGGCACCAAAGCACCGACTTCCAGAAGGAGCCTTATTGGAAAGGAAATGCTCGGGTTTCCCTTGAAGGAGGGAACGTGGAGGGGGAAGGGCCTGGAGGAAGCAGGAGAAAGAATGGCCCCTTTCAAGGCAGACTGGGCCTGAGTCTGGGTCTGAGTCAGTCTAGATTTTTTTTTTCTTTTAAAGAAATAAAACCCAAATGGTCCAATAAGCCTCAAGAATCTGCACACATTCAAAGCTGTGTTTCAAATACCGCACAAGGGCAGACAAGAAAAGTGATGGCTGCTCCGTTCTTTGCAGACAGAATGCTTGCCACCTCAAGCTATCTGTGCACAGATAACCATATGTACACACTCTCTTTATAGGGGCAGGAATTGGTGTGTGAAAGGGAGGGTGGCTAATGGCTAAAGGCTCACAGACAAATACAGAGGCACTCGCTGGCTGAGCTGCTGGGGGACACATCTCTTTCCGTCGCAGCCTCAGAAAACTCCCATCCTCTGGTTGGTTTAAGGCTGGCCTGGACTGAAGCCACACAGAAATGGCCACTTGGACTGGCTCTGCAGTGGGCCACAGGCTCACAGAGATAAGACAACAAGTCCTGGGGCCAGAGCTAGGAGTCATAGTGGAGCAAGCAAAGCTGCTGCCTACGGCTGACCTTCCACTGTGTGCTGCTCATATCCTGGCCACCCCACTTGCCATCCAACTCCCTGCTGATGTGTCTGGGATATCAGTGGAGGATGGCTCAACTACTTAGGCCCCAGCTACCCATATGGGAGATCCAGATGAAGCTCCTGTCTCCTGGCTTCGGCTTGGCCCAGTGCTGTCCATTGTGCTCATCTGGGGAGCGAGCCAGTGGATGGAAGATCTCTATCTCTCCCTCTTTTTCTGAAACCCTGATTTTCAAGTACATCTCAAAAGGAAAGAAAGAAAACAAGTCCCCTTTTCATGTGGCTTGTGAACAAAGATGGCCCTTGTTAGTCAGGAAGCCAGGCAACCGTGGGGGCCAGCCGGCGCTCAGTGCTTCGTGCTTGAGGACAGGCGAGCTGCACTTGCCGGCTTCCAGCTCACTGTGGTGGAGATGGTAGAGACCCTCCTGAGTACTCCCGCCCTCACTGTGCCATCCTCTGTGCTGTGAGCTTGCTCAGGTATTCATCCTGCAAGACTCAGCCCCGAGATGCAGAACAAGGGCCCTGGGGGCCCCACCTCCCAAGCAGAGGTATCCCTCTAAGGGTCAGCCGGACCTAGGCCATCCTCACACATCACCTCCCGAGCACTGAGCAACCAAGTAAAGGTGGGGCAGTGCCAGGCAGATGAGGCTGTGCAGCTGACATTGGCCCAGAGAGCCTGTTCTGTCACCAGCCTGAACCTGCTCGGAGGCCACAAGAGCCCTAAAGCCTTGGCAGGGAGTTGGGCGTCATCCCAAGCTGAGTGATGTCTGGGGCAGGTGCTTCTGGCTGCTACAGAGCAGGCAAGAGCTGAGGAAGAATACAGAGGGGAAGAATAAGGAGACACAGAACCCTGTGTCCTGCCCCTAGTCTCCATCCTTTCTAAGAAACACGCTCCGTGCTGGTGACTCTCTGCCTGCCTGGACTCTTGGCTCCACGTGTGCTTGCCAGGGCCTGTTGTGTGCCAGGCCATTGCCCAGAGAGGCCTTGTGTCATCAGCACCTATGTTGTTTTGCAATAGCCAATAATACAATAAAAAGTGGTGACAGTAAGGATAGATCTCCTGATATGTTTCTGGGGTTTGTCCATAACCTTGGATTCTTGGAAAGTCCTGAAAGGGGAGTGAGAGTATTCATCACAAGAGATTGCTTTTCTTTTACAGTTCATGCGATAAGCTGATTGCCCCAAATTCGTTTCTGTACATGGAATTGGAAGGACCTGTTTGCCTGGTTCTGCTGTTCGCTGCTAGACAGCAGTGTTGCTCTTATTGATTGGGTAGCTTAGAGTGCACAACGCTTAAACTGATTGGGTGTCTGTGCTTCACACCACTACAGTTGGCTGGATAATTTGTATTGTGCACTAATGTAAGCTTGGTTGATCGAATGATTCGTATCACGTGCCTGTGCTCTCTTAGTCGATTGGGTGGTTGATGCTAAAGACCCCTGACCACAGCTGATGGGTCTCCTCCCTCTTCCACTTGCAGTGGCATGGGACAGTCTGCCAGTTAGCACTGGCCGGTGAATAGACTCCTGAACTTCCAAGAAACTGCCTCTGACTCATCTCTGGGATAGATTTGGTCAATTCAACAACAGTTTCATCAATGTGGGATCTGAGGCTCAGAGACATTGTGGGATGCTAGGAAGGGGGCGCACAGAACCAGCTGACTTGGGAGTTAGGAGACCTGCGCTGTGGTCTGGAGGTGAAGTAGAGAGTATGTAAGCCTTGCCTTGTGCTGGCAGCAGTAAGAGTGATAAGCAGGGGGTAAGGGAGAAGGAGGCATGAGCAGCCCACACCCCACTCACCTACTGGCCCTCTCTGTGACAGCGCCTCAGTAGCCATCCAGGTGGGCTGCTGAGAGGAGATCCTCAGCTAGAAAACCCGTGGTACCAGAGGTAGGGAAGGCTGTGGGATTTTTCTCTACAATGGAGCAGGGTTAGGACTTAGCCAACTTCAATTATTGGTATTATTTTTAAATTTTCTCTAGAATACATGTAGCATAAAATGTGCCCCGTGTGTGGTTCACTGATGCCAAGTGCAGCCATCACACCCTCTGCCCCCACAGTTGCAGGGTGACAGGGACCCAGGTACTTGGTGAACCATCACCTGGTGTCTCCCAGAGTGCACATTAGCAGGAAGCTGGAAACAGAAGTGAGAGGGGACTTGAACCCAGGCCTTCTGATACAAAAGGCAGGTCCAACTGGTGCCTTCACCACTGGACCAAACCGCCTCCTCCCTAGCATTTTGTCCTTCAGATCCTGACTTAATTCACTTAGCACACAAAAGCTTCTAGTTTTGTGTACGCTGTGGTGAGAGGACTCCCTTTCCTTCACCTGTGTGGACAACGGAGGATGTTTTGGGTTTTGTTTGTTTTTTAAAAGATTTATTTTATTTTTATTAGAAAGATATACAGAGAGGAGAGACAGAGGAAGATCTTCCATCTGATGATTTACTCCCCAAGCCACCGCAATGGCTGGAGTTGCACCAATCCGAAGCCAAGAGCCAGGAGCCTCTTCGGGTCTCCAATGCTGGTGCAGGGACCCAAGACTTTGGGCTGTCCTTGACTGCTTTTCCAGGCCACCAGCAGGGAGCTGAATGGGATATTTTAACCCGTGATGGCTGAGTGGAGACCTGGGCACATCCATGTCCCTTTTCTTGGCTGTCTGCTCATTGCCTGGCTTTGTCTTAAGCAGGGTTTTCATCTTATTGGGTCTGAGATCTAGCTTGGGAGCCAAGGTTACCTCCTGTGCAGGTTAGCAGGTACACCCGATGCTAAGACATGTCAGGCTTCCAAGAGGAGAAGGCAGGGCTTGAGCTGGAAGGGGGAGAGTTTGAAAAGCTGTCGCCTGAGACCAGGAAAAGCTGAGGCATCTCTCCCAGCTCCCAGCCTGGGACCCACAACCTCTTGCAAGGGTCTGAGCTCTGTCACTCTCCGGGGGCCCTGCACTTGCCTTTGTGCTTTCTTGCCTTGTCCTATGTAACCCCTTCCAACATGTGCTATTCATAGGCTCCAATGGAATCAATGGCTCCTCCTGGGATAGCCTTCCCTTGCCCCTGTAAACCCTTAGATCAGCACAGGCCTGTCAATGAGTAGGTTCTCAATCAAGGCTCTCTGCACTGCTCCCTTGGAGAGAGAGAGAGAGAGAGAAGTTTACTAAGACAAGCGGAGAGATTTCTCATCCACTGGTTCACTCCTCAAATGTCCACAATAGTACAACTGGGAGCCCAGAGCTTCCTCTGTGTCTCTCACAGGGGTGCCAGGGCCATCTTTCGCTGCTTTCCCAGGCCCAGTAGCAGGGAGCTGGATTGCAAGCGGAGCAGTCGGGACTCAAACTGTTGTCCATATGGAATGTCAGCAGCACAGGTGGAGGTTTAATATGCTACATCACAGTGATGGTCCTTATTGCATTTAGAATGCGGAATTAATCTGTTCTAATGGACTGAAGTGGGAGATGACACAATCAGATTTGAAAGATGTTTTGAAAAATGAACTAAAACTTAACAACAAACCAACCTGACTTAAAAAAAAATTAGTCCAGGGTTGAGCAGACACTTCTAAGAAAGAATCCGTCTGGATGGAGAGAAACTGGATTCCCCCAGCACTGTTGGTGGGAATGAAGAAATGAGGCAGTCACTGTGACAAAGTGTGTGTTTCCTAAAGAGAGACCTAGAATGACGTGATCCAGCAACGCTACTTCTGAGTTCATTCGCCAGAGCCTTGAGAACAAAGACAGGGGTTCTGGTGCAGCCGTGATCATGGTGACATGAGGCAAGAGGGGCCAGAGGGGAAGCAATGGTTGGCAGATGAATGGAGAGTCAAAACATGAGGGTTCACACGTGGCAGAAGGCCATTCAATCCAGAAGCAGGGAAGGGAATTGCTGATGTGGGCCACCACATGGACGATGTTATGCCGAGAGTAAAGAGCCAGGCACACCAACACAAATACTGCATGATTCTAGAGACCAGAGTAACGAAAGCCATAGAGGCAGGAAGTAGCATGGACGTTTCCAGGAACTGTGGAGATGTTTAATGGGTACAGAGTTTCAGTTTGGGAGGATGCGATCAATTTGCAGAAAGGTTGTAAGTTGCATAATCACATTAACATATTGAATGCCACTGCACTTAATGCTCAGCGTTAGTTAAGACGAGGCATGCGTTTGTCATACCAGGTAACTCAACAGTTGGGACATCTGTGTTCCATATCAGTTACCTGATTAAGTCCAAACCAGACTATTACACTTCCAGTCCAGCTTCCCGCCAGTGTGTGTCCTGGGAGACAGTAGGTGATGGCTCGAGTGCATGAGCTCCTGCCAGCCATAAAGGAGTCCTAGATGGAATTCTGGGGTCCTGGCTTGGACCTGGCTCAGCACTGGCTGTTGTAGGTTTTGAGGCAAGAACCACTGAAAGATCTCTCTGTCTCCTTCCTATTTGTCTTTTAAGTAAAATGAAAATAAAACAATAAAAAGCTAAATAATTAAGATGGCCAATGTTATGCTATATGAACCTTGTTTTTAAAAAAAGAACTTATTTTTTTGGAGGGAGGGGTGGATAGCAGCTGGTTTTGTGACACAGCAGGTTAAGCCATTCCCCTTGCGGGAGTTCAGCATCCCACTTCAGGTACCAGGCTGAGTTCTGGCTTCTTTGCTTTCCATTTGGCATCTGGGTAATGTGTCTATGAAGGTAGCATATTATGACCCAAGTATGTGGGCCCTGCCACCGCACGGGGGACTGTGACAAAGTTCCTGACTTCTGGCTTTGGGTGTTTGAGGAATGAACCAGCAGACGTAAGATCTCTCTATCTCTCCATTGCTGTTGCTCTGCACTGCAAACAAATTTTAAAAATCTTTATTTCCATTCTATTTCCATGCAATTAAAACAAGTTTATTAATGTGTGCATCAGAAAACAGATTTCAAGAGAAAAAGATCTTACATCTACTAGTTCGCCCTTCAGATGCCCACAAGAGAGTTGGGTCAGGTCAGAGATGGGAACCAGGGACGGTATCCTGATCCGTCACATGAGTGGCAGGAGACCAAACATTTGAATTAGCATCTGCTGCTTCCCGGGTGTGTTAGCAAGAAAGAAGCTAGATTGTAAGCAGAGATAAGATTTGATAACAGGCACCCTGATATGTGCTGCAGGTACCCTATGCTGTGACTTAACTTGCTGCCCTCCAGTACCTGCCCCCGCAGTGTGCACATGTAACTGGGCACACACCAAGATAGGCTTGGAGGGGCAGCAACAATGGAAACAGGTGACAGGTGGGCAGGCTGCTGCAGGCACTGTGGCCCATGAAGGTGCTGGGAGAAGCAGATGGATGGGCCATGGAGTAGAAAGGATGGCTCAAGGGGCAAGCGTGGGCAGGATCCAAGGAGGAGGCTGTGAGTTCTGCTCTGGGCTGCAGTGTGGCACCATGTGCTGAAATGGTGGTACCTGGGGAAGGAGCATGTTGTGGGAGGAAAGAAAATGTTCCTTTTGGTGTGTATTATCATGGAGGTGTAGACATACAGCAAGCCACACATGTTTAAGACTTGACACATTTTGACATATGAATATAGTAAATTTGAGATACCTGTTCACTATCCAAGTAGATAGGCCATGGTAGCAGTTGGGTTCTTGGTGCTCACTGAGACCTTGCAGCCAGCACAGTCATTTTGGAAAGTATCAGTCAGTAGTTGCTATTCACACTATTTGCACTAAGCAAGACCATGTTAGAAATAGGAAGAGTTCCCCGGTTTTGAGCACCAGCATGAGTTGGGCACATTTTGATTGGAATCCCTTGTTGTAATGCCCTAAAGGGGAGGGAATACTATCACTGTGATTGAAAGTGCTACCCAAGAGCCAAAATCTACTTTTCCTTTCACAGAAATAAATTTCATCTGGCAGTTGGATCCCAGTTTCATGCTATCTCTCGCAGCCCTCCTTGCAGCACTGGACCTGCCCAGCTACATTCTTCCCCGGCAGCATGGCTAGGTATAGCATGGGCCACTTCCAGACAGGGTGCATAGATGGTGGGAATGTGTCATTCCTTATACTGATAAACATGGCAGCCGCCACAGCCACCTTGGAAGCGGTGCGTTGACAGCAGCCAGGTTTACTGCGTGGGACGGAACCACCTGCCAGACCCGTACTCTCACTACCGACTATCCCGTGGGAGAACAATAAACTCCTTTGTCTTGCGTTTTGAAGATCTCTTTGTTGTGGTTATTTATTCTACCGCGTTTACTGTGCTATTTTATGAATGCTCGGAGAAGCTAAACAAGATACACAGGATCTGACCCCTGGGATCTAAACATTGTCCCACGGAGTTTCCAACCCTTGATCCACCCATTGCTTCAGACTAATAAAGGCTGAGAAAGAGACTGAAGTTGGGAGGTACACGGGCCCCCAATTTATGGTCCAACTTGGCAGATGGGTGAGCACAGGGGGAAACAAATGTTCCCATTTGGTTGACTAAAATTAAAAAGGTTGTGGTTTGTGCAAGTGGGGCACCAGAGTGTCATCGTAGGAAAGTTGGAGATCTCAATGACCATGCTGACCAGGCAATGTTTGGTGTCCACACCTGAGGGAGACCCTTCAGCAGTTAAGTAGCCCAAGTTCTTCCATCTCCCATATATGGACCATACCTAATTTTTTTGAGATCCCTGGGGAATTTGACTTCCCATGTCATTCTTCAAGATGTCAGAAGTGTTAAGAGCCCTGTTGGGAAAGTGAACCTTTGGTTTTCATGACAACCAAACATGAGATACTGAGAGCTGTTGCCAGGTTAGAAAAGGTCTGTCTCTAGATAGACCTGGAGAGAGCCACACCTTGACCTTGATGTCCCAAAGCCAAGGAAATTTTTCTTGCTGTTAGCAGGATGCCATCAGGTTCAAGAGAAGAGTGTGAGGTAGCTGGCACACAAGCCCTATGGGTGCCCTGCTGTGAGGACCAGGGCAGACACAGCGACTCCCTGTGAGCTCACCGGATGGTGAGACTCGGGCTCTCAGGTGTGCCCTGGGTGACTGGTCACCCACTGCCTGCTGCGGAACCAAGGCTGGTGGTAGGTGCTAATGTCAGTGGGTATGGTGGGACACATCGCCAGGGTGACAGCTGTCGCAGCTCTAGGACCGATCCTAGCTCCAGCTCACTGCATGATTGTCCATACTGAGTTGGCTTCTCAGAATGAAAGAGAATGGTATTCATAACAACCCTGGGGCCACAGGATGAAATGATACCGGCTTGGGTAAGCTAAGCTGAATGGCCATGGGGTGACAGGAGTCCTGGTTCTTCACACATTGCTTTAAACACAGCAGCATCTTTCAGGATTCCTCATGAAGGTGTTTGGCTTCCATATCGCTCCTGTGTGGTGCTGTTTCTAAGCGTGTTTTCTTTGGATAGGGTTACAGTGTTTATGGATTAATCAAAAGAACACACAAAGCCTCCACAGTTTCAGAGGTGTTCCAAGGAAACAGATGTTGTGTTCGAGTTCAGTCTTTTTCTCCTGAGATCTTGCAAGGAGAATGATGCCATGAGATGACCATGGGAGATGAAACCCAGCCATCCCGATGGACTTCCTGACGCGTGCAGGGTCTCAGGCTTGTAGACCTGTGTGTCTACAAGGGCAATTCTTTGGATTTGTGGCAGAACATTTTGTGTGTCTTGAACCCAGGTGCAGAGATCCTCCCCACAGTTAGATACGATGAACTCAGGGTATGCCAGCCGGAGTCACCTCTCGGTGTTCATTGCTCCTCCCTGCTTTGCAGCCGATTGATGGAGGAGTGGAGTTCCAGTGACACCCAAGGGACAAGAGCCTGACAGGGTCCTGTCGCTGCTCACCGCCCTCCTGTTGGATGGCCAGGAGACTCACAAAACAGTGAATGGGCACCTTGCATTCTCCACCAACAGCTTGGTCTCACACATGACTGTCCTGGGATGCAGGCTGTGGTGTGAGTGTGCTGGGGACTGCCACATTTCAGTTAAAGCCCAATAAACCCTGTGGCCTTGAGTTGGCCCCTGGGGCATTGCCGTCCACCTCATAAAGCTGTTACTTAATGAAGCACTGCACAGTGCGGTTGGCAGCCTCTGTTTTCGGCCCTAACAGTGGGCCCTGCTGTGTTTGTGACTGGAGGCTGCTGGGTCCCTCACGGGCTGTAGCCAACTTCTTCACCCAGCTGCAGGGCATTCTTCCAGGATCACAGAAAATTCACACGGCTGGTCACTAGAATGGTGCTTCTGCGAAGCCCTCTATAAGAACTGCCTCTGGCAACTTTTTTTTTTAAAAGATTTATTTATTTCTATTGGAAATCCAGACACACAGAGAGGAGGAGAGACAGAGGGGAAGATCTTCTGTCCAATGATTCACTCCCCAAACTGCTACAACTGCTGGAGCTGAGCTGATCTGAAGCCAGGAGCCTCTTCTGGGTCTCCCATGCAGATGCAGGGTCCCAAGGCTTTGGGCATCCTCAACTGCCCTCCCAGACCAAAAGCAGGGAACTGGATGGGAAGAGGGTTGCAGGGACTAGAAATGGCGCCCTTATAGGATCCCCGCACATGTAAGGCAAGTACCTTAGCTGCTAGGCTACCGTGCCGGGCCCTTGCCAGCAACTTCTTTTTTGTTTATTTGTTTCAGATAAAACATGATTAAAAATAAAGTTAAAAACAACAATAAAAGCATTATTAAAAATAAATTTAAAAATAATGAGGTAAAAATTTTTTTAATGCCAATTCAGTTGTTGTTTGGAAATGTCATCTTATACGTGTTGTGTCTTCCTTATCTGAACTTTTGGGACTGGAAGTGTTCCAGGGTTAGGATGTGTGTGTGTGTATGTTGGACTATTTGCATATACACCATGGGATGTCTTGGGGTGAGACCCAAGTTTACAGAGAAATTCATTTTTGCTTCATATAAACCTAACGTATAGCCTGAAGGAACTTTATACAATATTTTTATTTCTTTAAAATTGTTTATTTATTTATTTATCTCAATGACAGAGAAAGAAAGAGAGCTGATCTGTCCACTGGCTTTAATGCCTGGGACCGGGCCAGGCTGACGCTAAGGACCCAAAAGTCTAGCGAGGTCTTCCACGGGGCTAGCAGGGATTACAGTGTCGGGACCATCTTCTGCTGCTTTCCCTGGTGCAGTAACAGGCGTCTGGACAGGGAGTAGAGCAGCTGGAGCTCAAGTCTGCACTCTGGTATTGCAAGTGTCAGCTCACTGTGCTGTGTCACAGTCCTGACCCCTAGACAGCGTTTTTAATAGTTTTGTGTATGAAACAGTGTTTCTTGGTGCAGAATTTTTCCTTTGGGTTATCTTATTGGCAATCCAAAGGTTTTGGGTTTGGCGCTTTTTTCAGATTTGGGACTGTTGAATTAAGGTTGTGTACCTTGCGTGTACTTTGCTTCCACAGAACTCTGAGAAAGAGGGACCTGGGCCTCCAGCCTTCTCAGGTGAATTAGAAAAGCCGCCTGGGAGTGTCCCAGCGACGGTAGGGGATGGCAGTGCTGAACGCCAGAGGCTTCAAGATGGCGGCTTCTGAGCGGCAATCCTGGGAGAAGAGGGCTAAAGAAGTCAAGTTCATGGGAAGATGGTCTTGGGGCCGAGATGGGGGATCAGCCAGGATCATCCTGAAGCACAGCGAGGTCATTTTTTCCCCCAAGCTAACACAATTCATTAAAATGGAGATCCATTGAAATTTCAACCAGATTAAAGTCAGACTTTATCTCATTTCATGCCATCAACATCCTGCCTATGTTCTCAATAAAGCCATTTGCAGGTTTGAGAACAGCTCATGACGCCTGAAATGCTTGTTTCCAGGGGAAGACAGGGCGTGCGTGCTAGGGAGAATATAAAGTTGGCTGTGGGACAGAACTAGACTGAGGTGAGTCTGACACTGGACGTGGGGATTTCGGATGACTTCCCCCAGGAATCACTGTTTCATCTCTTACCTTACAGGGTGACGGCAAGTTCTAAAGTAACGTACATATACAGAGCCTGTCATCAGATCATTCAACACACGTGACCCCGGTGGCTGGTTCCCATCCTTCCCATCTCCACACAATTTTTGCCTGTGGGGCAAGGACTTTGTTCCAGGGCTCCAGGACAGAAATACCAGGGTTTGATTGTTCCCAGGTCAGCTCATTTGTAAGCCCAGGCTTTTCCTGAGGAAGGGGCAGTCCGGGAGGACCAGATGCCACCATCTCGCTTGGCGTTATCCGCTGGCAGCGTGGGGGTGTCACTCCAGCGTGTTGGACAGGCCACCAAGTCACACACACACGCAGGGACGCAAGCACATCCTCTGGCCAAAAGTTTCTCTGATCTCAGGGTAAGTCCTAGGAATCTAAAATCGAAATCACATTAATTTCCGGTCACTGGAAGCTGGTGTGTATGTCTCGGCTGTATCTCTCTAACAAAGGCTTGTCTCAGACTAAAGACAGGGTGACACCATCAGCTCCCCGGCTCTGTGGTTGAGTCTCACCCTGCCACTTAGGCATCCCCTATGGGTGCTGGTACTCCACTTCTTTTTAAAGATTTATTTTTACTATTTTTTTTTTATTGGAAAGGCGGATATACAGACAGGAGAGACAGAGAGGAAGATCTTCCGTCCGATGATTCACTCCCCAAGTGAGCACAATGGCCGATACTATGCCAGTCCGAAGCCAGGAGCCTCTTCCGGGTCTCCCACGCGGGTGCAGGGTCCCAAAGCTTTGGGCCGTCCTCGACTGCTTTCCCGGGCCACAGGCAGGGAGCTGGAAGGGAAGCGGGGCTGCCGGGATAGAACCGGCGCCCATATGGGATCCCGGGCGTGCAAGGTAAGGACCTTAACCACTGCGCCACCGCGCCGGGCCCAAGGTACTCCACTTCTAATCCACGTGCCCTGGAAGTAAGTGGAAGGCAGCTCAAGTGCTTGGGCCCCTGCACCCACACGTGAGGTCCAGATGAAGCTCCTGGAGCCTGGCTTCAGCCTATCTGTGCTGGACCCTGGTTGTTTGTGGCCATTGGACAGCGAAGTGACAAGTGGGAAGATCTCGCCCACCTATTTCCCACTCTCTATTTCTGCCTCTCCGCCCATTTCCATCATTCTGCCTCTAAAATATTTGTTTTAAAGAAAGAAGGTAGGCCCAGCACAATAGCATAGTGGTTAAAGTCGTTGCCTTGCACACGTTAGGATCCCATATGAGCACCGGTTCTAATCCCGGCAGTCCCACTTCCCATCCAGCTCCCTGCTGGTGGCCTGGAAAAGCAGTCGAGCATGGCCCAAAGCTTTGGGACCCTGCACCCGCGTGGGAGACCCGGAAGAGTCAAGTCCGGCGGGAGAGAGACTTGGAGCGGAGGCATGGGGACGCCTGTCTGTCATAGCATCCTCTTGGCATCCACGCTGGTGCTGTTCCCTGCGGGCTGAGCGCCACCATGGGAGCTGTTGTGCTTTGAGAGGTTATGGTTTCTGTTTGATTCTTGTCTGCTTTGTTGCTCTGAGCCAAAGCCAGCCGGGGGAAGAAGGCAGAATCGGGCACATCCCCACTCCTTCCACTCGTTCTGCACTTTCTCTTCCTCCGGTTACAGGGCAAGCCAGCAGTCTAACTACACTTAGCCGCCAGCAGGTGTCTGGGGCTCCGGCGCCCTTCGCGTGCGAATGTCGCCCCCTGCTGTCCTAAGCTCCGGACTGTCAGAGTCCGAGCCTCATCGGCTAGAGAACTCTAGTTCTTTCTGACTGGGTGAGGCTGGGTGCCTAATCAAGTTCCAGTCTCATCCTTTCATTTGCGACAGCCCCGACGCGTGGGTGAATGCTCCGCACACGCTCTGAAAGCTAGCAAAAAACTCAACAAACGCTGTCAGGGGTTGCAACATGAATTCTTGACCCTATCTGCCCTGCCCCCAGCCTTAGCACCTTGCCTGGACAAGGAAGGGAAACTATACGTGTTTTGTTTTGTTTTCTGAAAAAAAAGATTTTGTCCTGTAAGACGCTGTGAAAAATTAATATGTTTTTGGTGGCTGGCCAGGAAAAGCTACTCTGTAAAATGTGCAGCCTGAGCCCTTCCCACGAAGAAGACACATTGAGAAGCCAACGCTGGGAAGACACCTTAGGTAAGTCTTGTGCTCCAGGTCAGGGGCAGCTGAAAGCCTTCTGGAGGATGTCTTCATTTCTGGCACAGACGTGCTGACCCATCATCAGTGCTGCATGTGCCAGCCATGCCAGAGCTCCAGGGCAAAGTGTGTGTCTCAGTCTTGAGTGCCACGGGTCCCTTTCTCTCTTGGCAAGGGATCGATTGGAGCCGTCGTTTCTGGGTGGCTTCTTGGAGCAGATGGTCCTTTAGATGGATGTGTGAGAGCTTGCTCAGTGAGATCACTTCTGTTGGATCCCGACTGTTCTCCATCACACTTTCTCCTAGAGAATTTCTCTGTGTCTGCACGACATGTTCAAGCACACGGATGAAGTGCACGCCCTTAAAGAGACTGGACGGTCTCCCTGCTCTCTGTCCACCTGCCCCTGAGCACCTGCTCTTGGGAGTCCCATCACACGGCCATCCACCTGACCCTTGCGTGGTTTCCATGCAAGCAAGCCCTGGGCTGTGAGAAAATGGAGGGCTCTGGCCAGAGGAGTTTTTTCTTTTTCCCCAGAGCCAAAGTGGAAGACTTTCTTTTTGCAATAACGGACTTTGCTGACTTTGGCAAACTCGTCTGCCTATAACACTTCATGTATTTACAAATATCAGAGTGAGATGAGAGGGGAGAGAAGTGTTTCCTGATGATAAGCCAGCTCTCGCTGTTGACAGCATCATGCCCGGCACGCCATGTGGATTCCTCCAGCATTGTCACCTGGTGACTCGGCAGTGCTTGAGCACGAGTGTGGCATGGCAACAGGTGGAAGCATTGACACACGTGCCACGCATGCCGTGAGCTAAGTGGGTGCCTCCACCTAACTGACCCTTATGTGATCGGCACAAAGGAAGTGTCTGAGTGCAGAGAACAAGTGGGTCTACTGAGCAGATCTGTTAAAACATTTTCTTCGAGTGACAGGTAGCAAATTTAAAACCATTCAAGAAACAGAAAGCTTGGTGGAGTTTTTCAGGAGTCAGGGAACCTGTTTTACTTCTTATTTGTAAAATAGCAATGCTTGGAGTCTAGGATTTTTCTAGAATGATGGGTCTAGAGTAGTTACAGACAGGTGCAAAACAACTTGAGGAAGCAGCCAAAGCCAATTTAAGTGTCGAAACATTTTGAAGCCTTGCACTGATGTCATAAATGTGAAGCTACGGTGGGGATCCAACAGAAGAAAATACACAGTTAAAAAGAAATCTTGATGCTATGATCTGCTTTAAGGGTTTAGGATCACTTAACTAACTTTTTGAAACGGAGTGATTTTGAACAGTTACTTAACTGTGAGCAGAAACTTTTTGCCATTTTGATGTAATTTCAGGCTTAGGGAAAACTTTTTGTTTGTTTTTTCAATAGAGACTAGGGCCAGGTATGAAGGCTCAATGGCTAAATCTTCACCTTGCAAGTGCCAGGATCCCAGGTGGGTGCCCATTTGGATATCCATTTACTCCACTTCCCATCCAGTTCCCTGCTGTGACCTGGAAAAGCAGTAGAGGATGGGCCAAGCCTTGGCACCCTACATCTGCATGGGAGACTTGGAAGAAGTTCCTGGCTTTGGATTGGCTCAGCTCCGGCCATTGCCACCCACACTTGGGGAGTGAGCCAGCAGGTGCAAGATCTTTCTTTAAGTCTCTCCTTTCCGTAAATCTGATCTACCTTTCCAATAAAAATAAAAATAAATCCAAAGAAAAACGTAGAGAGAATTCCTGTATCTTCTACTTCCCCCTAACATTGAGATCAGAAACGTGTGTATTTCGACGATCCAAATCCAGGAAACGGAGCCTGGCCCTGTGGAACAGCAAGCTAAGCTGCCACCTGCAGCATTGGCATCCCATATGCTGGCTCGTACCCTGGCTGCACCATGTCTGATCCAGCTCCCTGGTCGTGCACCTGGGAGAGCAGAGAATGGTGGCCCAAGTCCCTGGGTCCCTGCCACCCACATGGGAGAGCTGGAGGAAGCTGTTGGCTCCTGGCTCCTGGCCCCAGCCTGGCCCAGCCCTGGTCACTGCTGCCAACTGGGCAGTGAAGCAGCATATGGAAGAGCTTCCTTTCTCTCTATATATTCTCTGTAACTCTTAATTTCAAATAAATAAATCTTTCTAAAAAAACTCCAAATCAGGAAATGAATGACTCCTCAGTACTAGTAGTTTTGTGGGTCTAATGCTGATGTCCTTTTGTCATTGTTATTCTGGGATATAAACCATCTTTGATAAGACAGCTCTTTTAACTTGCATTTCCAGTCTGCTTCATGGGGCATACGAGATAGATTTTGTCCTAGGAGGGTGGGGATTGTTCTGATTTCCAAATCCTGGGAGGCAGCCTCTCTGGCTTGAAGCTCTGTGCCAGGGTCCTTGGATCTTCAAGCCTTCGCAGATGTTAAGAGACACTAAGGTCTCTCGGATTTGTGGGGCCCATTCACTATCCTAAAAGCATAAACTGCAGAGGAGGACAAATGAACAAATCTGCTCCCATTTCTGCAGGTCGCACAATCAAGGCACCACCCAATCTTAGAGCGTCTGTTCCATACTCCCTGTTGCCACCAGCGTCAATGTCTGGTCATGGTTGTGGCTGGCAAGAGCGTGATGTCTTTCCAGGACACAGAGGAGAGGACCGTGACTGGTGAGGGGCACTTCTACCGTCTGGACCCTGTAAACACACATCTGCATTCTGATACCTCAGTGGGTTAAGATGCTGAGACAAAGAGTACAAATGAGTAAGAGAGAGAGAAACAAAGAAGGAATTGCACCTCCCAGCAGTTCCTCTACTGTTCGCCCTGCCTGGCTTCTCGGCGTTGCAGACCAAGAGGGTGCTGTCTTCTTGCTTGAGACACTGAGATGCTCTCATCTACAGCAATGTCCATCCCTCCACAGACACCCTCCTTCCGTCTTCCGTCTTCCAAGCCAATCTTTAGGACCCATCCCCAATTCCCTCCTTCAAGGTCTTACCTGTCTCTCTCTCCCTGCCTGCCTTAGCCAGGTGCCTTCTCTACAGCTAATTTTCGTCGCACCATTTACTTGATGAAATGTGAGTTCTCCCCGCCCCCACCAGGGCAGGGTCCACGGATGCTTTTCTCATTTGCTGTCCACACCACGCCAAGCAGAACAGGGCAATGAGTAGTTCTGAAAGCACTGGATTGACCCATCAGACTTTTTTCTGAATAATGGCTCTGCTTGTTTGATCAGTGAAGAGAACAGCATTGCTTCTTGATTGAAAACCAGTGATTTGGCACTGTGGCCCTGGGCTTGCGTTCCTCGTTTAGGTTTCCAGGAGCACTGGTTCTTATACAGTTCAAGGGGACATTTATAGAACCATAAATTCATGTGTTCTTAATCCCGACTACTTCAACAGTCTCCCTGTACCCTCAGGACATCATAAATGTCAAAGCTATACAGTCCTGGCATTCCTCAGGCAAAACACAGCAAACGGAATTTTATAATCCAAATGGAAGCCAAACTGTAGGACTATTCTATGTATAATTCTGTCAAATTATTTTAATAATAATTCTTAGTATTTTATTATGTATTATGTTTTATGTACTACTTTAATTGAAAAGGGTTTTTGTTCGTATATTTCAACACATTTAGAGTTCACCAAAGATAGGCCTTTTATGTGATTACTGATATATTACTTCTGTCCCACTAGACACACTAAATTAAAATATTAAAGGCTGGGGAGAAACTGTCTAATCATAACTTAATGACTACCATGCTAAAATGACCTGGAGACCCAAGTTTTGGGTGAAAGGTATCTAACATTATTTCTAGCTTTTTCATATTGTCTCACCTTGGCAGTGCTCTGCCTTTACCACTTTATTAATCTCTTTAAGATTTATTTATTTATTTGAAAGAATTGAGAGAGCAAGATCTTCCATCCATTGTTCATTCCCCCATTGACTACAGTAGCCAGGGCTGAACCAGGATGAAGGCAGGAGCCAGGAGCTTCTTCTGGGTCTCCTGCGTGAGTTCAGGGGCCCAAGCACTTGGATTATCCATTGCTTGCTTACGTGCCTTAGCGGGGAGCCGGATCGGAAGTGGAGTGACTGGGACTTGATCTCCAAACTTCCCCCTGAATTCACAGGGATGAATGGTCTTCAGCCCACAGAATTGTCTCCTGGAAGTCTGACTCCTGGTCCTTGAGCAAGCTGAGGACGTCTCAGGAGTTGGTTCTACCTGTGAGGAGAATTTGCTCCAAGCCAGCTCCTCTTCTGGGCTGAGAGAGTGGGCTCCAGGCTTGGAGCTGAGTAGGGGGGGTCTCAGCAGCCCCCTTGGCTCCTTGGCCTACTTGGACCAGTCATTTCCTCCCTGATGCATAATAACACCGACGTTGGGCGCCTGTCAGCCACTCACGCGGAAGCATCATTATGCATGCTAAACACACCAGGGATGTGCTCTACTGTTTCTACATCAAAGGGCACAGGAAAAAATATGTGTTCCAGGGGGAGAGCGCACAAAGAACAGCCTGGGCCCTTCCTCCCCTCCCACGGATAGCTGGCTTTCCCAGAGCCGGACCAGGAAGATGGGTCATTGCAGATTCTTCAGAGGCCACACAGCTTGGCACTTTGTCAAGCTAACAAGCTTAACGTGAGAATCCAACTGTCATGGCCAAGCATGAACAACTGGTCTAGGCCTCCAGACAAAGCTGTCTAAAGTTTCACAGAGAAGAGCCAGAGTTATTCTAAGTTCAATCCCTGCCCCAACCTTAGCTCCATTTATGTATTCAGCCAGGGACTTGGGGAATATACAATTGAAGCTGAAAAACAAGATGATGAAGGATATTATATATCAATCTGGTTACAAAAAAAAAAAAAAGCTAGAGTCTAGCTTCTCCTGGTCATGTGGCTCTCAGGGGATCCCTGTGTAAATCCAGGAGATTGTGCTGACAAAGCCTTTTGATGAGATTGGCCTTAGACTCAGCTATGAAAACTCCATGGGGCTGACTTGAGAGTGTTTTGTTTTGAAGGCACCCCAGCACTGTGCACGCATTGGCCAAGGAGGCAAGATGTCCAGGCAGATGGGCTCTGTGCTTTTCCTTCAGTGTGCAGAGGAAAGACTGAGGGCAGGAGCCTGGAGCTGTGAGAGACCGAGCAGGTGTGAGGACCAATGGGGCGGGGGCTGGGTTGTATGTACAGGGATAGACTTGTGGGGTCCCTTCTTTAGTGGGATGAGCCTGGGTTGTCTCCACAACATTCCTGTCTTGACACCCTAACTGTCCCCGCATCCCCGCCAAGCTGCCCCCAGTCTGTGAGAATGTGGCCGGACTTGGAGATGGGCCCTTGAGTCATCCAGGTTGGATGCAGCCTGCTCCAATAAGTTGGACTGCCACGTGAGAAGAAGAGAGGATACTCGTACAGCCAGAGGGAGAGCCCGAGAGGACCCAATGGGAAGATAGCACTCTGAAATCTAGGGAAGAGGAGCCTCAGGAGAAATCAGCTCAGCCAACACCCACCATGATCCTGCACAGGAAAGAAACCAAGGTCTTGTGATTAACCCCTCGCCTCCCTGGCCCAGTCTAGAATATTCAGTCACAGCAGTCCTAACCGACTGACGCTCTTTACAAGGAAGAGCGACCTTCGTGAGTGAAGGCTTAGGGACATGTTGAATGGGCCGGAACAACAAGCCATCAAAGCTGAAGGGAGGAAGTACATTGATGTGATGGACATCAAGTGGCCTCCCTCCCCATCTCTCATCCTACTCAGCCCCGGGAGAAAGGAAACAATAAGCTGGCGGCTCCAGCTCGGTCTTCCTGTGAGGTCTGTCTTCCCTGACAGGCCTGTTGGCTGCTTCGGGCTGGGCGGCTGCTAACCTACACACAGAGGCTTCATTGCTTCCTCCTTTGACTCCAGGCCACCGCTGTCTTCAAAGCAGATGTTCACACAGGTTGGAGGACGTGTGGTTTGGGGGTAAGCCTTGTCAGGCTTGATGATTCAGCTCCAAGTAGGGAGCAATACTGTGAGAACCAGCTTCAAGTTCTGCTTTCAAGGATGCATACTGTCACATAAACAAGCAAGCGAAACAGGTACTTCAACACGTCTCTGGCCAAGAGCGGGCTCACTGTCATTACCCCAAAGGGCTGTGTTTTCTGGTCTCTATCAACTCAAGTCACTGTCAAGGAGAACCACAGGGTCCAGCAGGGAGCAAATGGGATTCTGGATGGTGTGAGTGTTGGGGCAGATGTTTTAGCAGTGGGTTACGGAGAAGCTAGAAGTTTCTTGAGCTCTAGATAGGGCCTACTGGCTTGTGTAACTGAGTGAGGCCAATGCCATGTTCAGTAAAGGAAGAAGCCAGAGTAGAGACAGATGGCAAAAAACCACCGTGAGTCCACCCTCTGTGCAGCACTGGCAGAACCATGGCAATGACCTCAGGGCATTTGGGTGACCACCAATTGTGAGCGATGGCGATGCAATGATTTAGGCATCTGCTTCATCTACCATGTCTGCTGTTCTATTGTTTAAAGTTCTGAGTTCATAGCAACACTGCGTGGAAGGTACTCTCTTCACCACCACGTCCCCACTGGCACATTTCCCTCCACTGGAGTGGGACATCAGTTATGACTGACGAAGCTACACGGACATGTCGTCAGTAGCCGCAGCCCGCAGTTCGCAGGAGTGTCCACTCCTGGTGTTGCACATTCCATGAGTTTTGACAAATGTGCAATGACAGGTGTCCATTATCACAGCACCACTCAAACTTCCCTGCCCTAGAAGTCATCTGCATTCCACCTCTGGAGCCCTTCCTTTTGTAACCCACAGCAGGTACTCCGCTTTCTACTTTCCCTGTAGCTGTGCTTTACCCGGGAGGTCGAAGAGTTGAACTGATAGCCACCTGCTTTCCTTAGGGACATATGCCATCACCAGATCTCCTCTGAAGGTGTTTGCTCTTAGAGAGGGAAAAGTTCCTCTCGCTTTCATCTTTGATCTGCTCCAGAGATGACAAGTGAGAATAAGTCTTGGCAAAAAAATCAAATTTCCCCAACGAGGGAGGGGAGATCAGCCATGATGAAGAATAATGTAAACAAACTGATGAGAAGAACTAGCCTAGAGGGGAGGGGAGATCTTTGGGAGCCCCCTCCTTTTCCCCTCTCCACTCTCCACCATTTGCATAGAAATCTCACGAGGGAATTTCATAATTAGTTTGGGTCCCAGGCCAAACGGAAACACATTGGACTCAAGTGTATTGTTCACATGCCAAAGTGTCTTGAATAGCATAGAAGTCGGGGAATGGAAACACAAGCAGGAAGAAGAATGAGCCCTGGACAGCAGAACCGACACATCTCCTAAGCCATCTGCGATTGTGTTAATGATGGCTGGGAGGCCTCAGACCATAAAAGTGTGAGGATAATCCCCAGGCCAGGGGACTGAAGACTGGTCACTGCCAGTCACACACACACACAGAACCACACAATCTGGAGTCTTTATTTTTTTCTCCCCCTTGGAGTATGATTTCGGAGATTCCTCTGTGCTACAGTGTGGGTCAGGGGTGTGGTTCGGTACTGCAGCTACCGTGGCCCATTGTACTTTTCATGGGCTTCTTGGCCATTCGTGTTTCTCTTCTGGGGAAATTTCATTGAAATATTTTGCTCATTTAAGAATTGGGAGAACTTGGGTTTTGTGTAGCACCAGCTGGCAGAGACTGGCACTGGGGGCTAATTCTGTCAAAAACCACAAAACTGCCTGGAGAATACATAAGGTGGGGGTGGCCTAGGAGGAAAATAGTGGGTGCCTCCCTCTTGGGTTACTACTCCCACTGGACAGCATAAAAACCAGGATTGGGGCAGGGGTGGCTAGACAGAACAGTACACGCCAGTATGTGTGTGGGCTGGATAATAGCACAGGTTGGGTTGAAATAGGCTTCAATGTCCATTGACATATAGGAGAGCTAAACGGGATGTGGGACAGACTGAACAAATCTGCGGTACATACTGACAAGTACGGGAACCAGGGTAGAGGGCAAGAATGGTGTGGGTTATGGGGAGTCACCCTGACTAGGCTGCAGCTTCCAGAATCATAAGCCAAATAAAGCTAAGACAAGTAGAGGGTAAGCAGAAGAGTGCTGGTGGATGGACCGATTTATCTGTGATAGGTATTGCTCTCTTTTTTTTTTTTATTCTGTTTGGGAAAATAAAGGAAGTCTTCACTTGGTCATAAAATCTCAGCTTTGGGTACCAGTGTGTGGCATAGCATGCTGGTCTTCTGTTTGTGGCATTGGCAACTCATATGTACATCAATTTGTGTCCTGGCTGCTCCATGACTGAGTCAACTCGCTGCTAATGTGCCTGGGAAAGCAGTAGAAGGTGAGCCAAGTGCTTGGGTCCCTTCATCCATGTGGCAGCCCTGGGAAGTTTCTAACTTCTGGCTTCAGTCTGGCCCAGCTCTAGCCATTGTGGCCATTCAGGGAATGGACCAGTGCATGAAAGCTTCTCTCCACTCTTTACCTCATTCTCTCATCAACACTGCCTTTCCAGTAAAAATAGATGAATATTTATTTTTTAAAAATCCTGGCTTTAACACCTTTAAAACCAATTTCTACTCTTTGGCTTGGAGTTGTGGCAGTGGTAGCTAAGCAAGTGTCATGGTTGGTCCTCATGCTGCAAGGAAACTTTGCAGTCATAGGCAAGGGCAGGGACAGTCTTACAAAGCCATATGAAAAAAGCTCATTGTGGTGCAGTCTTGAACGCCAACCTCTGTGGAAATGTTTCCCATGCAAAAAGAATTGTGTTGGATAAAGTGGACATTGAAACTAGACAGCAAATTCTGCCAGCAGGAACTGTGTCAGCTGGTTAAGAATGGCAAGACCACCACGGTGTTTGGATCCAAGGGCGGTTACTGGGCGGTGCTGAGGAAGACAGAAGTTCCAGATACTGAATTTGCTCAGTGTTTCATATTGTTGAGGACATCCCTGGAGTGTGTTTTAATGGTTGTCTAGAGAGAGCTTTTGGCAAGAATTGCAAGATTATAAATGTTTAAAAATTGTTAAATTTATTTGAAAAAGGGAGAGTGAGAGGAGAGGAGAGAAGAGGAGAGAGAGAAAGAGATCTTGTATCAATCTCTCCAAATACCTGCAAAATCCAGGGTTGGGCCAGGCTAAACTCCAAGTCTGGAATTCCATATGAATATTCTGAGTGAGTGACAGGGACCAAAGCACTTGAGTCAAAAATCACCCAATCTGATAGTGAAAACAAAGAATCAATCTTCATATGCAATAAAATTAACATTCTTTCCTTCCTTCACCAATCATTTGTCACTGTCTAACAAACCAGCATGCAATTAAGTGGCCTGACCTGATGGCTATTTGCCTGCAGTTTGTCCCTGCTCAGCAGCGTTTCCACTGATGACTGATTCTGGGGACACTTGACATCAGCTAGAGGCTCTCAGGGGCTGGAGGTTGCATGTTAGCTTTACCTAGCTGGAAACGTTTTTGGGAGCTGGTTGGGCCTCTCCATGGTGATCTGTCCATGTAAGCTCTCAGCAGGGTCCTCAGATTTGACAAAAGAGCTCAGAAGTGCAAGAGAGCAATCACGTAAGCTTCTATCTCTTCCCCTCTGGGCTGTGGAACTCTCACACATCACCTAGGCTGCATTCTACTGGTCAGAACAAGCTTTGATGTCATAATGCCAGAGGGGTGGGGCATAGACATCACCTGCTGATGCATTCAAATTTGAGAGGAAATTTTGGTCATCATCTTTATAGATAATCTATCCCCATGTCCTGCTGGGAGAGACTGGGCGTCAGCTGAGAAGCACTGCTGTTTGAGATTTGATTTTGTATCTCAGATATTGTGAATTGGGCTGCGAGAAATGTAAGGTATAAATAACGTAAATTTCACATGTTTGGGTAAGTTCCCAGCAGTGGGATGGATGGGGCATATGGCAGATCTACCTGTGATTTCTGAGAAATCTCCATGCTGTCTCCCATAACGGTTGTATTCATTTACATTCCTACCAACATCTTTCCCAGCATTTATCATTTTTATGCTAAAAATGTATTTATTTTAATTTGAAAGGTAGATTTCCACAGAGGAAACATAGACAGATATCTTTTAAGCTCTGGTTCACTCCCCAAATGGCTACAATGGCTGGAGCTGAACTGATCCAAAGCCAGGATCCAGGGCCCTCTTTAGATCGCCCATGTAAGTACAGAGTCCCAAGGATTTGAGAGCCATCCTCTGCTGCTTTCCCAGTCCATAAGCAACTGAATAGGAAGTGGAATAACTGGGGCTAGAACCAGTACCCACGTGGGATGCCAGTGCTGCAGGCAAAGGATTAGCCTGATGAGCCTTCTTACCCACTCCAGCATTTATATTGTTTTTGACTTTTCTCCTCATCCTTTCCATGAATCATGCGCATTCTAACTCAGATAAGGCGATATTTATTGCGATTTTTATTTGTGTTTTCCTGATAGTTCATAATCCTGAGCATATTGTCGTGTGTCTGTTGGCTATTTCTATTTTTTTCCTTTGAAGAATGCCTGTTTGTGTCCTTTTCTGATTTCTCAATTGGATTATTTGTTTTGCTATTGTTAGTTTCTTGATATCCTTATACAGTCTAGATGTCCATCCTTCATTGAATACATAGCTTGCAAACATTTTTCCCATTCTGTTGGCTGTGCCTTCACTTGTTGAATATTTCTTTTGCTGTGTAGATCCTTCTTAGCTTGATGGAATCCCATTTTTTATTTTTACTTTTATTGCCTGTGTTTCTGGCCTTAATCCAGGAAGTTTTTTCCTAGACAAATGCCTTACAGAGTTTTCCTTGTGTTTTCCTCTAGTAATGTAATGGTATCAGGTAATAGATTTAGACCTTTCATCTGTCGCGAGTTGGTTTTCCTCATACTTCTAAATGAGGAGCTCTGTTTCTCTCCCAACACCATTTGTTGGAGAGATTGTCCTTTCCCCAGGAAATGACTGAACCTCATCCATCAAAGATCAGCTGATTAGAGATGCATTGTCTGATTTCTGGGGTTTCTGTTCGGTTCTAGTCTTGTACATGTCTATTTTTCTGACGATCTCAGACGATTCTGAGTATAACTTCCCTGTAGCATGCTTGGAAATCTAGTATTATGATATCACAAGCTGTGCTTTTATTAAGATTGCTTTAGCTATTCGGGGTCTCTTTTGCTTCCATATTAATTTTGGAATACTTTTTTTTTCCTGGATCTGAGAAGAATGTTCTTGGTATTTTGATTGGGATTGCATTGAATCTGTAAATTGCTTTGGGTCGTAGGTGTTATGGTGATGTCAGTTCTTCCAGGCCACGAGCATGGAAACTCTGAAAGAGCCGAGAGCATCTGTGGACAAGGGAGCTATTCGCAAGCCAGGAACACCTGGGCTTGTGTCTAACCTTGGAACATCAAGCAGCAGACCGAATTCCTTGGTGTTATCCCTCCTTTGTCCCTCCCTGTGGTTAAAAATAACAGAAGAGAACGTCCCTGGCCTCAGTACTATCTTTTCTTTATTGTTTTCCATGAGTTACAAGTCATACCAAGACTCTGTGCTAACGTCGTCTCTCCATTCTAAGAATTGCTAGCTTCACATAAGATAGGGATCAATGGAAGCTTTGTGTGACACCTGGATTCTTTCTGGGTATAAAAGGCTATGTTTTCTTACGCAAAGAGCATCATCCTGAACGTGTGGGTGGTGGCCACAGTGTAGATTAATCATTTCTCCATTTAGCATTAATCCTTGCATCTGGCACCTCGAACAGGGACCTGGAGAAAGCTGGGAGAAACCGAAAGGAAAACGGAACGCTCAAGGTAAGCGAGCTTTCGGAATTTCATAACGGAAAACTCCTCTTCAGTTAGGAAGCAGTATATTGATCTGTTCCAAGGACTGGTGGTAGGAACAGGGGCTAACATTAACCCCTGCACTTACGAAAACTTCTGTTATGCTGTGAGTCGTCGTTTTTACTAGTTCCGCCCTAAATGGAAGTGTGTGCTTAACTAGAAGCGGTGGTCTAAAGTTTTGAGGGCTTTAAGGAGGGCACAGCAGAGAGTAGAAATGATTTCTGTGCAAGTCTGGACTCCGTTCTCTTTGATATCAGTGAGCCTTAAGCCCTTACATTCGGACTCGGAGGTGTCTAGGAAGGTTGTAACCGATGCAGATTATGGACCGAATCCCCACAAGAAATAAGAATATGCCAATCCGCAGAAGAAAATGCAGAGGGAGAAACAGAGTCCTTTGTCCCTGCTACCAAAGTTAGAAAGGGAAGAGAAGGGTGTCTAGTCCTGTGGTCCAACGGGAAGCCTCTGTTGTAAACTCTGTCGCTCTGGTTCTGATGATGACTCAGAATGGGAGCCAGACATTGTGATTCCTAAAGCACAGTAGAAGCTGATGCTCAGAAGCGAAAGAAACGGGAGCCGGCAGCTCCGTCAGTGTGATGACTAAAATGCAGTACAAAAGCTTCCTGAGGGAAAGAAGAAGACCAGCTAAAAGAATGGATAAAGCTGACATGCAAGAGAGAAAAGAATTAGAGCCCATGGCTCGAAGGTCAGTTAAACAATCAATAAAGTTGACATAGGAGAGAAAAAAGAATCAAGCCTACAGTTCCTCGGCCACTGTCTCCCTCCAGCTGCTGCCTCCTCCACCAGCTCCCCCCACTTGAAAACAAGCACCACGTGCTATCCTGTAACTGCCACACATGTCCCCGCAGCACAAGCTGGCCCACAATACTCTATCTAATGGGGTTAGTTTAGTATCAGTGGAATGAATGGAGTATCAATGTTTTTAAGGAATCTAAGAAATCCGTATCTACATATGGGATGCGTTCCACTTACACTCGGGGCTTGCTGGATTCACTTGTCGCGTGCTCGAGGAATGGTCCCTCAGATTTGGAAGTCGCTGGTAAGAACAATACTGAAGTCAGGAGCGTATAGCAATTTAAGACATGGTGGGAGAATAAAGCCAAACAGCAGGTTAAGAAAAATCAAGAAAATAATGTTGTGATTACCATGGAACAGTTGCTAGGGATCGGACAGTGGCTGGGAGCTCAGGCACATTTGATGTATGATGATCAAGTCCGACATTGTTACATGGGAGCCTGGGACTAGACAGAGGAGGCAGGAAAAGTTCATCGTTCTTCTGTGAGGATGTTGCAGGACCCTAAGGAACCTTATCTAGACTTTATCTTCCACTTACAGGAGGCACTGCAGCCGGCTGTTTCACAGCTGGATGTCCAGCATCTGTTGTTGCATACCTTAGCTTGTGAGAATGCTAACCCTGATTGTCAGCGAGCCTTCCGACCAATTAAAGCAGCCAGAGGAAGCCTAGATGATTCTATGAGGACATGTATGGATATCAGCTCTGAAGGGTACAATGCTAATTTGTTGGCTGCTGCATTAAGCACTGGGTTAAAGCAAAATAGACTTAAATGTTATATCTTGGACATATACAAAAAGATTGTAGGAAGTGAAACACCAAGAAATCTGATGAGCAAGTTATGGATTCTCTAAAGGCCTGCCATAGCATTGGGACTTTCAAACATCCTGCCCACCTGGCAGGGCTTAGAACCTTTGCTATTCAAAAGCAAATGAGTTCTAACTGTGGCAAGCCCAAAGACCTTCACCTCTTTTAACTAAAAAATATGGCGCTAATACTGCTAAGGATCATTGCCCTAAAATATGTCCTAAATGCCATAGACACCAACATTGGACAAAAGTATGTAAGTGTAAAACTGATCATAATGGCCAACGTCAGTGGCCAGGAAGCTCCTGGGGGGGCCAGCCCCAGACTGAACAATCAGAAGTTTACAAAACGCCAATATCCTATCTAATTTGTGCCTACAGAAGAGTAACAGACTTAAAGCCTGTTACTATTAGAAGTGCTGATTAAAGTTAATTTCTCTCAGGATTTCATTGTTACTCCTTCTCAATGCCCCATCCATCTTTACTTTGTACTTCTCATCCTGCAGGTAGAACTCCTCAAAGTCTAACCAATTGTGGCAAATGAATGTTGCTTATATATCTCTTTTTCCTAAACAGCACATTAGTAGTTGGTTAATGAACTAAACCAATGAGCTAATTCTCACCTACAGTTTTTTATATTAAGGTAATCTTTGTGTTCTCCAAATTTTTGTTGTTTAAAATTAACAAAAGTTATTTTTTGCCTTAGAAGTATTTTGGTGATGGTTTTATGTTAATAACTGAATCTAACCTATATTGTGTCATGTAAGAAAATCCTGTTTTAACCAGATGTGTTAAGCCCCTCTTGGCATCCTTGATAGTCAGCCAAAGATTCAAAATTTAAAAATGTTTGGATATTGGTATTTCTAGCGAGGCCTCCTGCAGATATCAAAGGATTTATCTCTCATTTTGTAGAGACAACTGATTAAGCTATTTGGATTATATTAAAGATGCTGTCAAATGCCAAGTGGGACAGAATTTTGTTATATTAAAATGCTACTGCTATAGATGTTTAAACAATTGCGGAGGTTGGAAGATGCGACAGAAGTCTAGTTCAAATTTGTATGCTTCTAAGAGTTCCATGATAGGTGATGTCTAACGATAATGGATTGTAGGCCAAAAAAGCCAGAAAAGGATAAATGTTCACAACTTTTTAAATGTGTCCAGGTTGTTCACTGTACTCTCCTAGGATAATCTGTATTTCTAGGAAAACTGGGGACATATTTCTATGGGTACTACTATCGCCAAGCTTGGTTTATGAAAACTCGTTAGCATACTCTAGATTGGTCTGACATGATCTCTTTTGCACCCTGAAGCATTTTGCAGGCCCCAGTCAGGGGGCAGTGGCCATCCTGTGCTCTGGAATTTGGCTTGGGAGCCTGGGAGGGGGGCCACCATGATGACTGACACGGCTGCAGCAGCTGATCCTGGTTTCCTGGCTTGCAAGACTTGTACTGACCTTTACCCATAAACATCATCTGATCTGTCTGAGTACTCACCAGGGACTCAGAAAGGCTGGACCCAGCACAACTTCTTGAGTCAGGGTCCATTTGAGACGTCATTAGGGCCCATAATGTTTGAGTTGCCATTAGATTTCTAAATTGTGAGAGTATGGTAGCCGCTTTTCTGACATGATGTTTGTCGTTTTGTCAAAACTGTGTGGTGTAACAGGTCCAATGCCAAGATAACTGATAATCAGAATTCCATTCTTACAGCCTCCTAAGATATATTTTGCAAAGTAAAGAAAAGCTGTTCTACAGTAATACGACTTGACCTCACTGCTCCTTGAGATTAAATGAGGAATGGCTTTATAATAAATTTGAGTTTCATGCCTGTTTTTTTTCCAGTTGGAGTTATTTTAGAAAATGTTAATTGTTAGCATACATTATTGTTTGATTATTGGTTAGGAAATGCTACACTTCTTCACTTACAGTGAACTAACTTTTCTCTTTGCCAAGTTTATGCTTAATTGTACCAAGATAACTTAGGAAGCATACATTAGACAAGTAAATTTGTTCTTTTAAATAATTTTTTGTTGCAGAAAACTCTGAAAGTTAGACTGTTTGGGTCTGTTTTAAACGCCATGTTAACCTGTGTTCTTGTCTTAAATCTGTAGCAGATGTTAAACCTGACTTCTAAACCTACTTCAGCTCTGAAATCTTTCCTTTTCACCTAGTTTTCCATCAAAAAATCCTAGTATTAAAACAAATAAGGGACCTACATGTAATAGTAAAAATTACAAAACATTCTATTTAGAATAGTCCACCTACACATTATAGCCCTCGGACATAAATTATTGTTAACAGTATAATAACACCCTAAAATCCATTGTTAAAAGTAAAAATTAAAAAGGGGTATAATCCCCAGAGACATTTATCTTTAAACATTTTTAAAATTTGCCTTAAGAGACTCTACTATTTCCTCTGAATAACATTTTTTCTACCTCTTCATTTTCTAGTGTGGCCTTATAAGCCACTGTCTGGGTGAGACAACTAAAGGATTGGTATTATGGAACACGAATAACTCTTGGCAAAAATTATGCTTTTGTCTCCACAGAATTTCTTGATTGATCCTCCAATAAAGTGTGGGTTCTCTGTGGCTCATTTGGTCTTGGAAATGCAGCAGTCCCCATGAATACAGCCCTACCCCTGAAGAAAATGGATCCGCTAGCAGATTTTCCTATGTTTTGGGTTAAAGACTACCTTTTTCTACACCTTGGAGGTCAGAGATCAATATTTCTAAAAGAAGAAGACAAATGACTTAATATCTTTTTAGGAGTTGATATTCTTCCCTGTGTTTGGGTATTCATCCTCCATGTCTACCTCTGGCTAAACTGACTTGGCTTAATATTTTACCGTCTTAAAAACACCCAAACATTGGTTTGATTTTGACTCCAGCCAAATTTTGTCTTTCAATATAACTGATAGAAACTATATCAATCTAGGAAAACCAAATATTTCTTTATGTATTGTTATCTTATGCAAATATTCAAATTATCTATTTATTTAAGTAGTTGCAGAGCTATAGAAGAGTTCTTATATTGATTAGGGAATCCCATGGTAAATTTTCACACAATTGTAGTGAGAATTATAATTATATTTTGTGTAATCATTTACTTTCTCCCTCCTGGGATAAATCTCATTATCTTTGGTATCATGAAATGCATGGGCTAATGGTCTGACATGTCAGGGGGTTTGTCTCTTCCTAGCCCCTGCCTATCCCACAACAATAACCTAGATCCCAACCAAATTTAGTTATGCAGATTGGCAGCAGCTTCATGACCCAGACTGTATAAAAGGAAACTTCTCTGATAACTTCCATAACAACAACAGCTATGATATTTATTGTAATAATACGTTTTATGTTTAAGTCTGTGTGAACTCCCCCTTTATGCTTAGATTGTAGGAATGTTGCAGATTTTGTTTTCTTACACAAAGGGCATCATCCAGGAAGTGTGGATGTTGGCCACTGTGTAGATTAATAAAATGATTTCTCTATTAAGCATCTCCTTGGCGTCTGCGATGAAGCAAGTGAACTTTCAGAATTTCATGATGGGAAACTCTTCTTCAATTATGAAGCAGTATATTGAACTTTTTGTTGTCTGACGATTAATTCTGACAAAGATCTTTCCATTTTGGTGTGTCTTATGTTGCTTCCCTTCGTGTTTTGTGATTTTCATTGCCGAGATCTTCGACAGTCTTGGTTAAATTTATTCCAAGGCATGCAGGTTTTTGTAAGTATTGTGGAGGCTACTGTGCTACAAGTTCATTCTCACCCATGGCATTGTTTTTGTATACAAATGCTATTGATGTTTTTTGTGTGTGTCTAATTTATAATCTTCATGTTTGCCAAACTGTCTAATGAGTTCAAATAGTGTCTCAGTGGAATATGTCAGTTCCTCAATTAGCTCAAGGTTTTTCTTTTCTTTTTTTTGTTTAAATTGTAAATGGATGGTATATTTTATCAAAACTTTCATTGCATCTATTTAAATAATCACATGGATTCCAGTCTTTAATTTGTTAATGTGATGTATCACATTGAATTATTGTTGATGCTGAACCAGTCCTGCATGCCTGGGATGAATCCCACATAGTCCAGGTCCATGACTTCTCTGATGTGCTGTTGGATGTGACTAGCTCTATTGTCTTGGTGAGTATTTTTGTGTCTATGTACATCAGAGCTACTGTTCTCTATTTCTTTTCTTGTATCTTTTCTTGGTTTGGGGATTAAATTAATGCTGGTTTCCTAGGAATGTGAGAGAATCCTTTCTCTCTTCAACTGTTTCGAAGAGTTTAAGAAGAATTGGGACTAGTTCTTTAAAAGTTTGATAAAAATCAGCAGTGATATTGGCTTTTCATTGTTGGAACAGTCTGTGTTACTCAGTCTTAATCTTGGTAATTGGTCTGTTTAGGTTTTCTGTTTCTGTGCCTCAGTTTTGGTAAATTGTGTGTGTCTAGAATCAACTTTTTACAGATTCTCCAATGCATTGACATACAGCTGTTTCGAATAATTTCTGATAATTGAGAGATTTCAAGAATTTTGTCTTCCAGCTTTGAGATTCCTCTGTCTGTCATGCCAAGTCTGTTGTTTAGGCCTTCTATTGCTTTTATTTTGGAGTATTAAGTTCTTCATTTTTAATCTTTCAGTTTTCTTTTTCTTATTTTTTTCTTTAACATTACTATTTGCTGGTGAAATTTTTCACCCGTGTCACACAGAGATTGTCTTAATCCATGTATTTGCTTCTATATGATTTTTTGGTAACCTTGAAATCACTCTTTTGAATTCCTTTTCAGGCACTTTGTCAATTTCCTCATTTTCACAGTTTATTATTGAAATATTATTGTGTTTCCTTTGGAGAATCATATTGTCTTTTCTATTCACATTTTCTATGTTTTACGTTTATTTTTGCTTATCTGGAATAACACTTACCAATGTCCCCCCAAATCATTGTTCTTGAGCATCCAGCTTCAGTGGATGTTCGGAAGTGTGTCCTGTGTGGGACCAGGAAGCTCCAGCCAACAGAAATCGAGGTGACATCCAGGTTGTGTTTGTTATCTGCTCTCTGCAGTCAACAGAGGGGATGATCATCTTGGCTGGAATGATCCCTGCCTTCGTCCTTCTCTGTAACCGACCACCTAGGGTGAGCTCTCAGCTCCCTCATCCCCAATTCACTGCTGTGCCCGAACAAACAAGAACATATTACTCCGTAGTGTGTGTGTGTGTGTGTGTGTGTGTGTGTGTCCCTTCACAGCAGGAGCCGGCCCAAGCATTGAGACCCTGTCATACATTAGGCCACACAGTTGGGTCCAATGCTCTTGGCTTCTGCCTGGTTCAGCCCTACCTGTTGTGGCTATTTGGGGTGTGAATCCTTGATTGGAACTGTTTCTGCAACTCTGCCTTTCCAATAAGTCAGTTCATCGTTAAATCCCTGTACATGGAGTGAATAGTCCAAGAGCTGAGGCTTTTATGGATACAAGTCAGCAAATCCCTTCGAATCCCTTGGGTTATTGCTTTTCTCCTCTTGCCAGCTACCTACACCAAAATCCTCAACATCAGTTACTGTACTTCTGAATTTTTTTGGTACTTTCTAGGAGTGGAGAATCCAATTCAATTGTAGTTCAGAGTTTCTTTTAAGCACTTGATATAAACTTCAACATACTTGCAATCTGGATCATCAGAATATACACATATTTGGAGGAATTTTTTAATATTGGGTGATGAAAACAGCTCAGGAATGAAGCCTTTTTGAATTATTTTTTAAGCTGTTCCATGAGTTTCTAAAATGTACCTGATTTCCAAGTGTTTAATCCCTTAGGCATGAGGACCTAAAATGCTACAAAACAAACCAAAACTCACGTACTGGCAAACAAAGTTAGTTGGTAGCAGAAATACAGCTTGTATCCTATATCCTACATCTACACGGGATGGAAAATGGAGCAAGAAGATTAAAGGGATCAAATTATGGAAGCAACTGATTTGGAAAAGATTCTCCTGGATGATTTAAGGACCTTGTGGCTGTGCTGGGGATTCTGAAACATAAATGATTTTGGCAATTTTACTTACTTTGAAAACCACACAAAATGGTTTTTCCATTTCACTTAGGGCTCGGAACCTTATGCTCAAAATAACTTCAAACAGCTGGGTCTGATTTCAAACATTCTCCCCGCGGACCAGGCTTGCTTCTCGGCAGTGTAAAGCGACACACAACCCTGGAAAACAGAGGCACTTGTGTGATAGTACCATTTATCTTATTCCCTCCAGACTGGGAAAGAATCAAGCTCAAACCAAGTGAACCACAAATAGCTTTGAAAACATGTGCTGAATTTCATATAAACTTACTTGCAAGGTGAAAAGTGGGAGAGCTAAAGATGGCATTGGGCTTCAGGGGAGAAAATAGGAGAGAGAGGAAAACGATGAAATAAGTTGGGAGGAGAAGGCCTGCTTTAAGATGCCTGGGTTGTGTCTGTTTAATTTGGTATTTTGCTCCTTGTAACTGTCTATTGGAGTCATTAATAATCAGAATTGGGCAACTCTTTTGTCTCATTCAGTGTAGGGTATTTTGATAACTAACGTGCACACTCTACCCCCACCATCCTCTACACCAGCCACCCTCACCAATAGAACAAAGCAACAGCATCGCCACCAACACTGCCCTTACCATTGCCATCACCATCGTCATCAACATTACTATCAGCACTGCCACCACCATCGTGATACCAGCCTCAGTGATTGAAGCCAGATACTCTAGGCTAAATGTAATAGCAAGATGTTAGTGTGAGTTTAGCCCATTTTGGATTGCTACCTACTAGGTTTGCTTAAGAGGACTAAAATCCCAATGTAACACTCAACTGTTAACAAAATTCCTCTAAAACAGCACTTCTCACATGTCACGGATGATACATCAAAGTCAGGTCTTGTTTGGCATTTTATTCCACTATCCAGCCAAACCTTTACTGGAGGAATTTATTTCAAATCTATGTCTCATTGCTGTCCCTTGAATTTTTACCTAACTATGTTCTCAGTATTGACTTTGGCTGACCCATCTCCGCGTGGTTAGACGAGAGGAAATAACTCCGTGTTTTCTGAGTTGCTAAGTTAAGGGGAGCACTTAATCTTTTGAATATCTTAAGGAGAAATCCAACTTCAAGACACGTGCCAGGAAACACACAGATTCCTTGTGCTGAAGTTTTCAGGGACAATGACTAATATCCAGTACAAAACACATTTCATGAACAGAAATCGCATATATGAAGCATTCCTGCTTCAGTTTTTGAAAATGAGCATTGTTAATAATTTCAGAGTTGCTTGTGTTTTTTAAAAAGTGCTCTTTCCTTTCCTTTTGGTTGTGCTAATAATAAAGATAATATTTATTTAAGTGCAAAAATTTATCAACCACCTTGACATAGGTATTCTGCCAGACAACTTAAGATTTGTAAGCTCATTTGCTTCCAGAAGAATATTATGAAGTAGGTGAGTGTTTGGTATATTGCTTGACACATGCAATGTGCTGAAGAAATATGAGCTATGATTATGATCATAATAGTACTCTGGTCCAGGAAGTGACATCACACACTCCTGATCCCACAGCTAGTGAATTTAAATCCTGGATGGCGCAAGCCTGGAGCCAGCCTTTTCAATCTCATCAGGAATGTTCCTTTGGGATGGCAGATCTTGTGTCCTTTTAGTGGGGTGAACAAAGGACTAGACAGAGCTTCTCTTATTCCATTCCTAAGACCCTTTGGGGCTGCTGTGGTGGGAGGAGATTTCATAGCTTTGGAAAAGAAAATTGAAGTTAGACTCCAGGGAGTGCAACTGGGATCTTGGATGAGTCCTTGTAGCGCAACTGTCTTGTGGAGGTGTTGAGGAAATAAGCACACACAGCAATATAGCTGTGCCATTGCTCCAGAATGCGCCTCTCCCTTCTTCCTAGCCTCCCAATGTCTGCTTGTGATTCCCAGTGGTGCTAGCACAGAAGGTGAGGACGACCACTTTGGACCGGCCAAGCACAGGCACTGATGACCCACAGCTTCAGCCTGAGTTGACAGGTTTTCCACGAAGTGCCCCAGTTCTGCCTGATGCCTTCATTTCATGACATGGTCTTTGACTTGAAGGGTCTTGCTATGCTTTATATATATTCCTGATGCTCTGGCCAATTGGCTGCCCCACCCCCTTTTTTCCCTCCCAGCAGAAATTTTTAACTTTTTTTTTTATCTGGGAAGAATCATAACTGTAGAGGAAGTTGCAAAAATCCTATGGCAGGTGCTGTGTGGCTATCCCTCCTCTGCACACTGCCACAGCTTCTGTAAGTAGATATGAAACCAACATCAGGAAATCAGCACAGCAGGGTGAGCAGCCTCTTTCAAAATGCTTGGAACCAGAAATGTGTGTGATTTAGTGTGCTTTCAGATTTTAGATAGATATCTTGAGGATGAGGTTCCAAATCCAAACATAAAATTCATTTGCATTTTATATGCTTTATGCACAAAACTTGAAGTTTACACCATGCCCTTGGTGCACTTGCATTTGGGTTGTGCTTCATCTCACGAGGTTAGGAATGGAATTTTCCATTTGTGACATCATATTGGGATTTAGATTCTGGGACATTTTAGATTTCAGATGCTTGGTTTAGTGGTGATCAACCTGGGGCTTAGCTAATAGACCCCAGAATTAGGAAGATTCCATACTTTTAGCTGCACCCATGTGTGTGTGTGTGTAATGGTAACTCTGTCTCTCCCTCTCTTCAATTTTGCCTTTCAAATAAATCTCAAAAAGGTGGCCTTTTTTTTTTTTTTGGTATAATAGGTTAAGCTCCTCTTGTGACTCCAGGATTGCATGATCAGATTGTCAATACAAAGCTGTGTTTTCCAGTCTCTGATTCAGTTTTCTTTCTATCTCCTTTTTAAAAAATATCATTTTTCACCTTTGTTGTTTTATGGTATAATTTAATAGGCACTGGGGTTTCCCTTTCCCACATCCCCTCCACCCCCCTCTGCTCTCTCTTCCAGTCTTTTATGAAATTGAGGAAATTTGTCATGCTGCCATTGAGGTGTCTCCCAACAATGTAAGAGATTTTCAATCATTTCCTTGTAAGGCCGTCTCTCTGTTTTTACTTACGAACATACTAATTTCTGCTACTTTTCCATAATGTGTCTCCTTTAGTATAGTTCACCACAAAGAGAAAAAATAGTGAACCTTTATTATTGTTAGTTTTTCGTAGCAGGTGGTTCCCTTTATCAATATGTAGTGTCCATTCTTGTATCTTTTAATATCTCTCACTGTGAAGTCTGAAATTAGAACAGCAACACCGGCTCTTTTTTCCTTTCTATTGGTGTGAAATGTCCTTTTTCATCCTCTCACTTTCAGCTTCTTTGCATCTTTGTTGATTAGCTGTGTCTCTTATGGTAGCAGTTAGTTGGGTCCTGCTTTTTGATCCATTCTGTTAATCTACGTCTTCTGATTGATGAGTTAAGGCAATGGTGTTCAGATTTAGTATTGAGAGGTTGCAAGTTAGCCCTGTCATGACTGGCTGTGTGTGTGTTGTAGTCTTTGTTTAACTTTGGTTTCTTTTGCGGGCTTCATTGAGATCTTCCCCTTTGCCATCAATGATTGTGATTCACTTCCTTTCTTTACGGCTTCAGTACATTTCTGAGCAGTGTTTCTAGGGCTGGCTTAGTGTTGGCATATGCTTCCAACTACTCTTTATTATTGAAAGTATTTTATTTACATTTTCAAATACAAATGAGAGATTTGCTGGGTTTATTATCCTAGGTTGACAGTTTTTCTGTTTTAGGATCTGGAAAATGCTACTCCATTCTCTTCTTGCCTGGAGGGTCTCTTCTGAAAAGTTGGCAGTGATTCTGATTGGTTTTCCTCTGAATGTTATTTGCTCTTTATTTCATGTTTGGTTTAATATTCTTTGTGTTCAGTTGAGGGAAGCTTGACCACAATATGTCTGGGTGAGGGTCTTTTGGATCTAATCTATCTGGTGTTCTCTGTCCTTCCTGTATTTAGCTTTCCCTTGTTTCCAATATTTTGGAAAGTTCTCTTTTATGATTCATTGAATACCTCCTGCATTTGTTCATTTTTTAGGAGAACACTGCCCTCCTCATCTGAAGTGTTCCCTATTTTTCTACTTTCCCCATGATCTTTCAGAGCTGTGGGCTTTCTTATGTCTGTCAATTTGCATGTCTTCTACCTCTGATGGCATGCTGCCATTTTCTGATACACCTGTCCATAGTCTATGAGGCTGGTGATTCACAAGAAGACTCGCTGTGTCCCTGCTTGGGGCGGGGGAGTTATCTGACCAGCCACTTCAGGCAGCAGATGGTGCTCATAGGCCAAAGCAGGTCCAGTAAGCCAGGAATTGGGACTTGGAGGTTCTCATGACCTCTGACTGCAGGAGCATGCTCCAGCTGCCACACCACTTAAGTGCCCATGCTGCTTGGTGCCTCTTTGGCCTCTGTTGGCTGGATGGGCACCAGAGTGAGCGAGTTCCTGCTGTTGCACAGTGCACAGTCAGCAGGAGCACTCTCCAGGTCTGGTTATGCCATGCCTTCCATCACCCCACACCCCATCACACCCCACCACACACTTCCATCACATCACACACACTTCCATCACACCACTCCAAGTGGTGGAGTGTGTACCCTGTTCTCTGATATTCCTGGGTTCCCCTGTGGCCTCTGCTCCGCTCTCTTGGTATCCTCACCCTCGCCACTCAACTGAGAGAACTCTCTGCCCCAGAGCGACTCCACATTTCTGTTTTGGGTGATTCCTGTGTCCCTCTATGGGGCACAGGCTTCAGAGCCTTCTACTGTGGGTGGAGGTCAGACCTCGCCCTGCGTCTCTGGCTCATATGAATCACTCCTCCACTCCTAGGTTATCATTTCTCCAATAACTTCCCCTGCTCCGGTAGGGGTTGCTCAGGACTGTGCTTGTGGTTTTCTCATTGAGCTGGTCTACTGTCACCAGTGTGCTTTCCTAAGGGTCCTTCTGTCTCCATCTGTCTCTTATGGGCAGGCAAACTCCTGCAGTTCTCCTCCCCATGTCAATTCATGACCCACCAACTTTTAACCGAGTCCCTGTTTGTCCTGGACAGCGTCCACCTTCACCTACTCAGGCTGCAGATTACAGACTTGAGGATTTTACTTGCGACTTTCCCTTGCCTGTGTGGGACCTGCCTTGGTCGCACTTGCTCCAGGGAGTTTCGGACACTTTTCCCAGTCATTCTCTTCTTGTTGCTCTCTGCTCCACTGAATCCTGTCCCTGTCCATCCACAGTCTCAGCTGCACCAGCCTCCCACGGTCGGCCATCTTTTTTCCCCTCCCTTGTCAGTTTTCTAGTAAATACTTGAACAGCAATAAAGGATGACCCATATACTTCGGTTGAAGCCACTTTTGTGGATGGGAGTTCTTGGCTCTCTCTCTCTCTCTCTCTCTGAGTATACGTGTGTGTCACTCTACATTCCATTGCAGCCATTTGGGGGAATAAACAAGGCACTGTAAGATTCTTCTCTCCTTAAATCTGTGTTTCAAATGAAAATTAAAGGGAGGGATGTTGTTTTACATAGACCCTGCTTTTACAGAAAAGCTAAGGTTGAAGGGATTAGGACCATCACTGATCAAGGGTCATTATTGGGATTTGCACAGTTCAGCTTCCTGGTTCTGTATAGGCTATACTTTAGTTTGGAATACTATGTGTAGGCTGGTTCTACCTCATACAATTATTAGGAGCAAGTAAAATCAATCACAGAATCTCCATATAACAGAACAATTGTACTTCTAAATATGTGCACCAAACAGCTGCAAGTGGGAACTATGCCAAGCAGTAATCTCTGTAACACACAACTGGAAAAACCCACCCAAGTGTCCATTGTAAGGTGAATGGACAAACAAATCACAGTACAGACCACAGTGTCTTATTTATCCTTAAAGGGAAAGAAATTCTGATACATGCCTCCACATGGATGATCCTTGAAGACATGTCAGTGAAATAAGGCAGACACAAAACAACAAATAGTACGTGTTTGATACTGAACCCAGTGTCTTCACTCTCTTGCAACAGAGATTTGACAAGAGACCAATATGTTATCTCAACAAGGTTTCATGTGGGTTATGCTTGAGCTGCAGGAGAACAACCTGGCATGAAGAGGCTCTGTCCTCTCACCCATTGAGAGGTGCTGGGCATGGGATGTGACAGGCTCACTCGTACACATGGCACTCTGATCTGCTCCTGCCTGGAGTTTAGGCTTGCCCCCTTTGGCACATACCACTTGCACCCAGCCTGTGGTCTTGGACATGCACTGTTGTTTTCCTGCCCACAAAAAGCTCAATGAGGAGATATGTGGTACCTGGGACTGTGGGTGGGATGGGGAGTGAAGAGTGTCTAAGGGGTGCAGAGTTCTGCTGGGGAAGATGAAGACAGATCTGGGGCTGAGAGGTGTTGAGGTTGCCTACCATCACCATTAATGTTACTACATTTTAAATTTTAAAAATGACAAATACAGCGTTAGGTCTATTGAGCACAATACTAATAACAGCACTGAGTGTGTCCTCAGGACAACAACCCTAGGCTCCTGCCCTTGGGTCCTCAGAGCTGGGCACCTGTGGCCCCTCAGGGAGTAAGGGGTTGGGCTGTTCAGGGAGCTCACTGCACCACCAGGTGCTCTGCAGCCCACACAGACACAGCACACACATTTGCATCTGGGAAACAAGTTTTCTCCCATCATGCAGAGTCCTGGCAGCTGAGTGAAAGAAAGCTGGCTTTCCAGGTATAACTGCTTGAGATACACAAGAAGGGGAGGGCCAGCTGAGAGGGGGGCCTGGATGGCACACACATAAGAGTTGGCTTGTGTATGGGTACTGTGACCAACACATTCGGTGACATTTACCCTTTTAATCCTTTGCGCCATTGACTCCATTCATGTTGCTGTGCAACCCTCGCCATCACACTCACCTCCACAACTTTTCATTGTCCCAAACTAAAACTCTGTACCCCTTAAATACTCACTCTGCATTCCTATTCTGATTGGCCCCTGACAAGAGAAGGCTGCTTTTGAGCTAATCATTAAGAAATGGATCCTTGTGGGGCGGCACCCTGGTAATGGGTGCTGGTTCACGTCGCAGGTGCTCCAGTTCCCATCTAGCTCCATGTTTAGGCTGGGGAAAGCAGCAGAGGAATGGCTCAAGTCCTTGGGACCCTGCACCCATGTGGGAAACCCAGAAGAAGCTCCTGGCTTCTGGCTTTGGATTGGCTCTGTTGTGGCTTCTACAGTCGAGCTCTCTCTGCCTTTCCTCCTTCTGCAACTCTTTCAAGAAAGAAAAGACTGAATCCTCATCTAGAACACGTGGAGGTCCAGAGCTGCTTAAGCTGTAAGGAGCTTACAAAGGGACTCCGTGCTGAGCAGGCTCCCAGGGCCAAGAGAATGGGACGTGATAAAAAAGGCCTGTGCGAGTCTCTTGGGTGTTCATTGACACATCCAGTGCTCACACACACACTAAATTTTCTCCACTTCATTTAGTTGGCTAACATTTACAGTTGGTCCTCAAATGCAACCAAGTGTTAAGTAGTACATTTTCTTTTAAAATATTGTATTTGGAGACAGACATGTAGCATGTCAGATTAAGCCACTGCTTGCGACACTAAATCCATTATCAGAGTATTGATTTGAGTCCTGGCTGCTCTGCTTCTTGTCTAACTTCCCATTAATGCACCCGAGAAAAGAATCTAATAAAGGTCAAGTACTTGGCTCCTGCCATGTGGGCAGGAGACCTACGTGGCGTTGCGGGCTCCTGAGTTCAACCTGGCCCCGACCACAGTTTTTGCAGGCATTTGTGGAGTGAAGCAGCATATGGAAGCTATCTCTCTTCTCTTTCCCTCTCTCCCCCCCATCACTGCCTTTCAAATAAATAAATAAATCTTTTTTGAAAGATCTTCTTTTATTTGAAAGGCAGATTTTCTATATAGAGAAAGAAACAGAGAGAGAGGTGGTATTCTACTTGCTGGTTCACTCCCCAAATGGCCGAAGCTGGGTTGGTTTGAACCTGGTAGCCAGGAACTTCTTCCGAGTCTGCAATGTGGAAGGTGGAGTCCTTGGGTCATACCCCACTGCCTTCTTAAGCCAAAGGCAGAGAGCTAGATTGGAAGTGGAGCTGCCAGGACATGAACTGGTACCCATATGAGATGCTGACACCACATGGTGGAGGATTAGTTTGCTGTACCACCATGGCAGCCCCCAATAAATAAAACTTAAAAAAATATATTTTGGTTGGGGGGAGCAGCGCAGTGGCCTAGCAACTAGAGTCCTCGCCTTGAATGCGCCAGGATCCCATATGGGTGCCAGTTCTAATCCTGGTGGCTCCGCCTCCCATCCAGCTCCCTGCTTGTGGCCTGGGAAAGCAGTCGAGGTTGGCCCAAAACCTTGGGACCCTGCACCCGTGTGGGAAACCTGGAGGAAGTTCCTGGCTCTTGGCTTTGGATAGACACAGCACCAGCTGTAGCAGTCACTTGGGGAGTGAATCAGCAGACAGAAGATCTTCCTCTCTATCTCTCCTCCTCTCTGTATATCTGACTTTGCAATAAAAATAAATCTTCAAAGAAAAAAAACAAAAAAAAAATTCTTTTGGTCCTGTACCAATCGTGTCCAGACTATTTCTCCAGTCAATATTTTCCAAACTGTACAGTATAAGAATTATTTACTTAGCACTCACTTTGCATTGGACATAGTAAGATAGATATCAAGGGATGATTGTGCTTTATTAGGGTCTGAAAGAGCTACCAATCAATGATGGCCTTGGTTGAGGCATAAACCCGATCCCAGGGAGTCAGGTGGGACACAGAAGCACCTGCCTAGGGAAAACAAGGAATGTTACTCAAATTCAGAAGACTCCTCTGCTGCCCTGGGACTCGAAAGGGGCCAGAAGCCAGGGAACCTTCCACAGCTGCTGCCACGTACCGTGTGTGAGGTGATGAGGGCCACGCTATAGAAGCCCAAGGATGTCCTGGGTGATGGGTCGAGCCAGTGGCGAGGCCCTGAAAGATGAGGGATGAGCAGCTGGCCTGGAGTCTGTAGGGAATGCCGGTGTCCTCTGCTAGGCTCTCGGCTGCATGATGATGTCATTCAGTCCGCAGAGCCACCCGCACAGCTCAGGCAGTAGCTCACCCAGACACACTGCAGCCAGGTAGATTGGGATCTGAGCTCCGGCTCTCTCCCAGTGACCCTGAGACGCCTTGCAGAACTCTGGGTCACAGTTTCCGCATTGGTAAAATGGGCTGAATTCCAAGCTAAGGGTCCTTGGGTCACACAAAGGATTGGCAATGAGTACAAGGTGTGCGCAAGAAGCCTGGCACTCCCGACGTTTAATAAACAACTGCTGGGTCATCACATCTCACCAGTGTGTGAGGTCAGCGTTCCACACCTCCAATCCCCATGTGTCCCAGCCAGTTCTAAGGGAGCTCCGCCCACCCTCTCCCCGTCTCCCCTGCCAGATCTGGACCCAAGTCCCCCCTGCTCGTGATGGGCCTCACCCCTCTGCTGTGGTCATTCACTGGTCCACTCTGAGTCAAAAACGAGATGGAGATGTTTGTCGCCTTCTCCTTGGGGTCGCTCTCTCTTTCTCCACCCTGCACAGCATTCTTTCTGTGTTTCAAGCTTTTCCCATCTCAGGATCATTGCGCGTGGCGGCGGGGCAGGAAGAGGTGGCGATACATCAAGGAGGTTCTTGCTCCTTCCAGGTCTCCTGCAGCTGCCCCTTCACCTGCTTCATGGCACCTTTCACCTCGAGCCTCCTCTTGGTCCTTTCCACTCAGAAAAGCAGTGAATTGGTGCCAACAGGGATTTTGCGCAGTCCACGGGGATCCAGGGGGACTTAGGAAGTGGGGGCTGGCTGGTTGAAATGAGATCCAAGGAAAGCCAGGCAGGCTGGCTGAGGACAGCTGAGTATCCAGCCTGGGAGGCAGCGATCTGGATGGTTTGAGGAGCCCTCTGGGAAGTGGTCAGTTTGTCTGCCAGCCGGGAGCTCCTGCTGACACCGGGGAGCCTCGTGCAAGTGGCGCTCCCTGCAGGCGTGAAGCAGTCTCCCTGGGTGAACAGCAGGCAGAGGCAGCAAAGAGCGGAACTTCCCCCTTGTGTGGTCCTGCTTCAACAATTTCCAACTATACATGCTGCTTTGGTGCCCTCCTCCACTCTGATGAGACCCCCGCCCCCTTCCTTAAAGAGCTAGCTTGGAGGGTGGTGTTGTGGCACGAAAGATTAAGTCACTACCTGTGATGCTGGCATCCCGTATGAGGGCTGGTTTCAGTCCTGTCTGCGCCATGTTGGATCTGGCTCCCTGCTGAAGCACCTGGGAGAACAATGGAAGACAGCTCAATGCCTGGGCCCCTACACCCACATGGCACACCCAGACGGAGTCCTGGCTTCAGCTTGGCCCAGTCCAGCCACAGTAGCTCTGTCTCTGTGATTCTGCCTTTCAAATAAATAATAAATCTCTCTCTCTGAAAAGGGCTAGTTAGTGAACAATACAAACTTGTCTAGAGTTGCAGAATTGCTTTTCAAAATGACAATTCCAGAGGCTTCTTGGAATCCAGTGGTTTTGTGACAACTGAAGAATGGAAATCCTTGAGGTCTGAAGGAGCAAGGTCAGAGTGTGGCAAGTCAGGCAACCTTGAAAGGAGCGAGGAGGTTGGAGGCTGGAAGGGTTACCACCCAGGAGAGCACAGCCTTTGCAGAATCTGCAGGAATCTTTGGATAGAAAACACCACAGTTCTGTAATCAGACAAATGCTCATCTCATCAGAGGCAGACATTTGTCCTAGTCTTTAAGATGCCTGAGTACCACAACAAAGTGTCTGAGTTTGACAGCTGGTTTTTCTCCTGACTCCAGCAAATGCAGGCTCTGATGCAGACCCTGGGAGTGAGGGCTCACGTGCCTGGGGTCCGCACCCCGTCCCCCGGCCCCGGGAGCCCTGGAAGGAGTTTCCACATCCAGGCGGTGCTGTGGCGCTGACAAGGGCATTTGGGAAGTGAAACCCATGGCTAAGAGCTCGCTTCCTCTTTTTCTCCACCTCTCAAGGAAGTTATTTTTAAAAATTAAAAGTCTTGTTATTTTAACTTAGTCCAAGATAATCTCTGCCTTGTTACCATGAACATGCATTTTTGTGTACTATAACACTTCCAAAGGTTAACAGATTCAGGAAAATGAAGCAGCATGACTCCCTGTGACGGATGCCAGCCGAGGAAGTGCCCCGTGGCCGGGGATGGGTGGGCGCCTTGTGGCTGCCCTGTGCTGGGCAGAGGTATGCAGCCCCAAGAAGGAATGGTGAAAGTTGCTTTGTCAAATGCTAAAAGAGTGTCCACGGGGGCAGTTTGACAAAAGCCAGATCTGAGGAGCATCCATTGTGAGCTGCTGCAAGTGTCTGGGAGCACAGCGCACACACCCGGATGGTCCACAATGTGAACCAGTTCTGCGAGTGGCACGCCCGAGTGCTCGGAGTCAAACAAGCTAGGCGTCTTCAGAAACCTCAGGGAAAATGTACAGGATGGGAAAGCTATACCCCCAAACAAGCTTCTCTTGCAATTCTCTTTTCCTGTAGCTTTAAAAAGTTATCTATTTGAAAGGCAGAGTGAGAGAGAGAGGAAGATACAGAAGAGGAGAGAGACCTGGCACCCACTAGCTCACTTCCCACAAATGGCTGCAGAGGTGGGGCCTGGGCCAGGCCAAAGGCAGAAGCCGCACAAGGCATCTGGGTCTCCCTTGTGGGTACAGGGGCCCAAGCACTTGTTCCATCCCCCACTATCTTCTTGTGCACATTAAAAAGGAGCTGGACGGAAAGTGGAGCTGCCAGGGCTTGAACCAGCACTCCCGTATAGGATGCCTGATTTCACAAGCTGTGGCTTAACTCCCAAGATCACCATGCTAGCTAGCTCCACCATTTATTACTTTTGGTGAAGACACTCAGGGCAGGAATTGCTATTTTAGTGCATAAACATTCAATAAAATACCTTTTGAAAGGCAGAGAAAGAAGGAAAGATTCACAGAGAGATCTACCTGCTGGTTCACTCCCCAAATGGCCACACTGACTGAAGTTGACCTGATCCAAAGTCAGGAGCCGAGAGTTTCTTCAGGAACTACCAAGTGGGTACAGAGGCCCAAGAACTTGAGCCATCCTCCGTTGCTTTACGAAATGCAACAATAAGGAGTTAGATCAGAAGCAGAACAGCTGGGACTCAAAGTACTGCCCACTTGGGATACCAGCACCACAGGTAGAGGCTTAGTTTACTATGCCACTGCGTCAGCCCTAGAAACCTTCATTCTTGGCTCTGGACAGTGTGTGTGCGACAGTTTGGACACCAGGAGAAAGAGACCTGAAGGACATCGATCTTGCTGCAACATCTGATTGTTGGGGTGGACACTGGCTGCTGGAAGCTGCTGCTGGCTGTGGGTGGCATCTTAGCTGCCCTGGCATCTCAGTGGTAGCTGTGTGCTGGACCTTGGCCAACAGGTGTTGCTTCTTGAGCTAATGTAGCAAGGAGGGTGCTCACCCTAAATTGTTGCATTGAAATCGTAACTCTCAGAATCTCAGAGTGTCTCTGTGTGTGGAAGTAGAGGTGGGAGGTGGGGGTCTTCAAAGAGGTCGTGAAGGTTAAATGATGTCATTAGTAGGGCTTTGTCCTCTAAAGAGGTGGAGGTGAGGGCACAGACAAAACACAGGAAGGAGAAAAAGGGAGTTGACACAGGTGGAGGTGGCCAAGAACAAGATGTGGGAGACACGGCCTAGGACAGGGTCAAGTGCAAGACACAGAAGAGACACTGCCTAGGGAGCCCACCCTGCCAACACTTTGATCTTGAACCTACAGGCTCCAGAACCATGAAAAAGCAAATATCTGTCATTGGGGCTGGCGTCATAACTCAATAGGCTAATTCTCTACCTTCAAGTGTTGGCATCCCATATGAGCACTGTTCTGTGTTCTGGCTGTTCCATTTTCAATCCAGCTCCCTGTGTAAGCAGTGGAGGAATACCCAAGTCTTTGGGCTCTTGTACCCACATGAGAGACCCAGAAAAAGCTCCTGACTTTGGATTGGCTCAGCTCTAGACATCTGAAGAGTGAATCAGCAGCTAGAAGACATTTTCCTCTCTGTCTCACCTTCTCTCCGTAAATCTCGCTTTCAAATAAAAATAATCTTTTAAGAAAAAGCAAAAAAGGAAAACCCACAAATGTTGTTCAAATTACACGGTCTGCTACTACGTCACTGCAGTCAGAACTGATTCGTGCAGAATGTTCAACTTGCTCTCACTGCTTCCTCCTACCTTGGCTGTGAGTGCCAGGAACCGACTTGGCACACTGTGACACATGGCCCCTCCTCTGAAGAATGGCCCGAGTGCTCAGTTACTCTGTGGACCACAGCCTGCTGTCAGGGAGAGGAACAGCCACTGGACTCTCCAACGAGCTGAGGAGCAAGCGTGGATCGTGTGAAACCACGGAGATGTTGAGTTGTGTCCGGTCCAGTAGTGGGACAATCCTCCAAACGGACAGAGAAGTCCTCCAAGCAGGTGGCCAAACTCAGTGGCCTCCTCAGTCATCCAGCACTCAGAGTGGGCCCGGAAAAGGCAGATTGAAGTCAACCAACATGGTAGACTTGGCTTAAAGGGTTCTTATCTAAAACAACCTTGGGTTCCATGCTTGTGCCACAGCTGCAGCAGAGAATGTGAAGAGCTGTGTTTGTGTTGGCCTCCACTGCCCGCTATCACGTGATGGGGACTGAGTACAGTATTTTCTGAGAGGCATTTCATGTCACCAAAGCACGTGAGTCGTAAGAGATGGGTGATCCATCAGGACGGATAAACCATGCAATTTATCCATTAGTTCCTATTGCTGCTGGAATAAGTTCTAGGTCCACCAAGCCCATTCAGAACTAAAACAAAGATAAATAAATAAACCCAACCAGACACAAACCCAACCATGCTTGCCTGTTAAGGAAAGGATGACTTCTGTCTCCCAGCACCAGCCTGGCAATCTGTGATGAGTGGTCATGGCCAGAGCCACCTGCAGGTGCTAGGCCACCTATTACGTTGCTCAGACAGCTATGCTGCAGCAACGTTAACCTGAAGCCACCCAGTAAGTCACTCCCATCCTCTTCCAAATTCTTAGGGGACGGTGTACCTCCTGTGTCCCTAATGAGTAGTAATGTCGCAGGCTTTGGTCAGCAACTTCTGAGGAGCCACACTGGATGCCACTTCTAGACAGAAGCAATCAAGAGCCACTGCCCAGCCCAGCTTCCTGCCTGTGCGATGACAGAGCAGGCATCAGTCTAGGCAAGCTCCTATTTTCTGAGATGCCCCAGAACTGCCTTTCGCTCCGCTGGCTGCTGAGACTGGAGGCTCCTTTGCTACTGTTCACCTTGCCCATCTGGAGAAGCTCAGCATGACGGGTCAGAGTCTGCATGGGGCACTGAGACCACAGGACATCCTCCTCTCTTTTATTCTGATTCATAGGGAAGCTTTAGCAGGTGCAGAAGACGAAGGTGACACTTAAACTTCCTGTAACCCTGTGGTCCCTGTTAGCAGCAGAAGACAGCCCCAATGCCAGTGCCTCAGCTGCCACAAGGGTGACCTCGATGGAGTTCCAGCCTCCTGGCTATGGTTTGGCTCAGCTCTGACCACTGTGGCCATTTGGAGAGTAAACCAGCAGATGGAACATCTCTCTGTGTATATCTCTCTCTTCTTTGCTCTGTGTAACTAAACCCCTTCAAACAAATTTGCTCTCCTTTCTCTATACAACAGGAATCTGTTGAGAACAAAGCAAAGGCTGGGACAGTTAGGAAGAGAAACCTGGGATGGGACCAGTGCCCTGGGCAGCGGGCAGGCAGGCTGAAACTTGTATTAACAGGAACTCTTCTGTATCAGGCTAAACGGTTCTTGTCTGAAACAAAGGCTGTATCTATGCTCAAAGTTAAGACAGGGATGTTTCTAATGTGTCACACTCCTGGAGTTGCAGGGGACAGACTGTCTGTGAACTGCCTCAGCGAGGGGTCAGCTCCCCAGCGGATGAAGAATGAACTTCATGCGTCTGGGTACCAGGCAGAGTTATGGGGTGCAAAGAGACATGCAGCTTTCCCCGGGAGTTGGGGCTGTTTGCTTTCTTAATCCCCAAATGCGATGATGTAGGTGTCCGAAATGGTTAGGATGGGACAGACGCAGAAAACCAGCACTGATGGAGGACAGCCACAAGCTAGTCTGTGACTCATTCAGAGCCCTGCCAGGGAACGCCTGCTGTCTGATCTGGTTTTTACCCTTGATTCTGTGCTTGCCAACTCTGAGCATAAACTAAACACAAATGGGACAAATCAAAGGAAATCAACCAACCACACACAACAGGCTTTACTAACAGGGAGTCAGTATCATAATAGGATATAATAATTACAATAATAGAAAAGTAGTATCATAAAGGGTTGGCTTTTTCTTTTTTCCCCCTATTTCAAAATTACCCTGTTGAATTCGAGATCACTTCAAGGAAGCGTCTAAACAGATCTTGACAAGATTCTTCTAAAGCTGAACTGGAAAACCAATATTTGAAAATAATAGAGACAACTTTTGGGTGTGCGGAGGCTTGTATAAATGAAAGGGATTCCCACAGTCATGCAACAGGGATAGCAGCAGAGCGCAGTGAGGTTCCGGCCGGGGATTAGACGTAGGTGAGTGAAGTCAGAAACGGACTTCTACAGAAACATTAAGTCTGACAGACACCAGGCTGCAAAGCAAAGAATTCAACCTTCTAAAGACCAGGGTGCGCAAGATGTGAAGATCAATTCCCCAAAGGTCCGTGAGCAGCGGCAGATCACGTGGATAGAAATTAAACACACTGAGGTGCGCACGCAGGTTAAGGGGTGGGGCGAGGTAGGGGGCGTTACTCAGAACAGTGTAACTGGAAATACTCCTGGAAAGAGGGAGCTGGCCCTCAGCTCTCACAGACTGACAAAAGCCTTGAGAAAATCTAGCAGTAAATGTGCCTAGGGAGCAGTGGGAGGCATTCCAAAGCGTGAGCCCCGTCACCCACACAGGAGATCTGGATGGGTTCCTGGCACCCAGCATCACCCTGGCCCAGTGCTGGATAGCGTGCGTGGAGTGAACCAAACGGGTGGAAAATCTTTTTTGTCCCTCTCTGTTGCTTCATGTTTGCAAGTAAATGAATCTTTGGGAAAAAAAAAAATCTATTAGTAGTAGCGTTTAGAAACTGGCGACACACATCTTGTTTCTCTTAAGAAAACAGTGAGAGGGCCCGGCATGGTAGACTAGCAGCTAAACTTCTCACCTTGCACACACCCTGGATCCCATATGTGTGCTGGTTCTAATCCTGGCAACGCTTCCCATCCAGCTCCCTGCTTGTGGCCTGGGAAAGCAGTCAAGGACAGCCCAAAGCCTTGTGAACCTGCATCCGTGTGGGAGACCCGGAAGAGATCTGGGCTCCTGGCTTCGGATCAGCTCAGCTCCGGCTGTTGCGGCTGCTTGGGGAGTGAATCATCAGACGGAAGAATCTTTCTGTCTCTCCTCTTTGTATCTCTGACTTTCCAATAAAAATTAGTAAATCTTAAAGAGAGAGAAAATCGAAGAAAGGGGCAGACACCAGACAGTTGGTGGCAGCCCTGCTCTAATTTCATTTTTGAGCCTTTACGTGGTGACTGTTCTCTGTGACCTCCAGGTGGGGGTATAATACGCAGAGGGTCTCAAAACTCTCTGACGGGGAACCCCTCCACCATGAACCTTTCACTTTTGCCCTGGATGAATCATTCTTGGGTCATAAAGAAATGGCCGCAGGATTAATTACTAACATCTCAACGGAGATTTCTGCCTGAAATTTCTAGACTGCTTGCACTCTTTGAGACAATGAATACAGACCACTTTAACAATGGATTCTAGTCATTTCCAAAAGCTGGGAAGAACAAGCTGAGAGCTTTAAGGCAAAGCAAATCTGTCTGTAAGTCAGCCGGATGTAACGGCAAGATCTGGTGGGAACAGATACTACTCAGTGCATTTATGGGAAATAGAGGGTTTGAGTTGACAGGCGGAGACTCAACGGGGTGGATCATCTCTGTTTGGGATTCCCACATGCTGTGTTAGAGGACCTGGCTTCAAGTCCAAGTTCTGGCTTCGTCATGGGCTTCAGCTTTTGCTGATGTGCGTTGTGAAAGGCAGCAGGTGCTGGCTCTGTAGCTGGGTTCCTGTCACCAAGGAGGCTTGAATTTAGCTCTTGGCTCCTGGCTTTAGCCTGGCTCAGCCCTGGCTATTGTAAGCATATGGGAGCCTGAACTGGTGGATAGCGGCTCTCTTCTTCTCTCTCTCTTAGAAATAAAATATCTAAGGAGCCAGCCTTGATGTATAGCAAGTGAATCTGCTGCCTGCAATGCTGCCATTCCATATGGATACCGATTTCAGTCCCAGATGCTCTACTTCCAATCCAGCTCTTTGCTGATAGCTTGCAAAAGCCATTGGAAGGCTGACCCAAGTCTGTGGGCCCCTGCACCCATGTGGGAGGCCCAGAAGAAGCTTCTGGCTTCAGACTGGCTTAACTCTGGCCATTGTGGCTATTTAGGGGAGTGAACTGGTGGATGGAAGAGCTCTCTTTCTGCCTCTTCCCCACTCTCCATCTCCAACTCTGCCTTTCAAATAATATATTTGCATATCTTTTTTTTTAAAGATTTATTTTTATTTTTATTGGAAAGGAGGATATACAGAGAGGAGGAGAGACAGAGAGGAAGATCTTGGGGATGATTCACTCCCCAAGTGAGCGCAATGGTCGATGCTATGCCGGTCCGAAGCCAGGAGCCTCTTCCGGGTCTCCCGCATGGGTGCAGGGTCTCAAAGCCTTGGGCTGTCCTCGACTGCTTTCCCTCCGGGATTAGAACCGGCACCCATACGGGACCCCGGGCGTGTAAGGCAAGGACCTTAACCACTGCGCCACTGCTCCAGGCCCTGCATATCTTTTAAAAAAAGACTCAAAGGGCCTAGTAACATTTGTTGACCGGTATGATATATAGATAGATAGATAGATAGATAGATAGATAGATAGATAGATATAGATATAGATATATTTGTAAAATCCTACCAGTGGGCTATCTTGGATGTATGGTAAGGTGGATGCTTGGTTTTTTGGTTTTTTGGGGTTTTTTATTTGTTTGTTTTCTAAAGAAACCAACAAACTTCCAAACAGAAAGCATGCATTTCAGCTCTGTGTGGTTCTAGCTTCTCTATGCCTCACCTGTGTGTGCTGTGGCCAGGCCACCTGGTCAGCCCCTGCGGCAGGTGCACAGTGGGCCGTTCTGAGACTGTCATCTACCTTACTCCAGCGATTCACACTGTTGAGTTGATTTTCTTTCCTTATTTGCCATCCTTACCTCTTCCTTTGTAAATGATATGCTTATTTCATTAGCCTATATTTTTATGACTTCTTAAAAAATTATAGAACTTTGAGAAATTTTATACACACAAGATGCAAGTCCTCTCCTAAATATGCAATTTGTGAATATGTCGTCCCAACATTATGGCAATTATTTTTAAAGATTTATTTATTTGAAAGGCAGAGCAAAAGGTTGGGGAGAGACAGAAAGAGATCTTCTATACGTTGGTTCAGTCTCCTAATGGCTGTAGCCACCAGGACTGAACCAGGTTGACGCCAGATGCCTGGAACTCCATCCTGGTTTCCCACGTGGGCACAAGGACATCTGGGTGATGTCCCACCGCTTCCCCAGGTGCCTTGGCAGGGAGCTGGACTGGAAGCAAAGCAGCTGAGACTCAAAACTTCATTCTGATGTGGGATGCCAGCCTGGCACCCTCCCGTGGCACGATGCCAGTGCCAGAGCAGATCCTTCCAGTGTTGATAACGCCAACTCGTTCCCTTGCTTCTGTATATATCACGCTGTTTAACATGGCAGCTTACTCAATTTCAACTAAAACAGGGCTTGAGGTGAGGACCCACCTCCATCTCTCGGCTGCAAACACTGTGCTGTCTGTATCAGCCAAGGCTGTGTCTGTGGCTTTGCCACTTCCCACCGTCCGTCATGTGCAGGGATGCAGCAGTGAGCAGAACAAGCAGCAGGCCAGAAGGGGAGGGAGAAACCCCAGAAGCTAAAGCAAGTCATCTGGATGGGGCACCAGCTGAGCGCGAGGGAGGGCAGCCAGGGCTGCTCTGGAGCCTGACATGCGATAGGAGGTCAGCTCCAGCAGGTAAAACGGGCATCCTGGGTGTTCCCTGAGAGGGCGGGGGCCAGGCGCAGGAGGCGACCTCGCTGTTCACACAGAACAGGTCAGGAGAGTGCAGGAGAGCAGAAGGCCAGGCAGGTGGCACCTGCTGCGATCTGGATCCACGCTGAAGGCGGAGACAGAAACCTTTGCTAACAGAACAGGTGTGATGAGTAACCAAGGTGATTCAGCCCCCAGCCTGAGAAAACAGGCATGGTGGGGTTGCTGTGAGCTTCTTAAAGGCGGTGGGGATGAGGGACCAGGAGCTGAGTTTTGGACATATTCTGTTTGGGGATTAGGAATTGGGAAGATGAGACCCAGGCTGGGAAGGGGTGGGACTGAGGGAAGCCAGGAGAAGTGCAGGTCAGGAAGCCAGGGAAGAGTGGCAGGGGGAGAGCCTCGGATGGCCCTAGGACACCGGACAGGGACTGCCTCTGTGGGTGATTGGAGGCGGAATCACAGCTGAGTGAGCACCGAAGAAGAAGTAGGGGCACAGGTTCTGTGCTGTTCTGCGGATTCTGCTGAAGGGGGTGGGGGTGGGGAGCAGGTGATCCGAGCAGAGAGAATGCATAGGAGAGGCTGGGGTGTGTGTATCGACCTGTTTCTGTGAGAAGGCAGCAATGAGACAGCTGTTTTGGCAAAGTAAGCCATTGACTGTCTCACCAGCATCCCTTTTGGATGCCGGTTTGAGTCCCAGCTGCTCCACTTTCAAGCCAGCTTCCTGATATTGCACCTGGGACGGCAGCAGAAAATGGCTCAAGTACTGGAGGAAGTTCCAGGCCCAGTACTTAGCCATAGTGGCCATTTGTGAAATGAATCGGAAAATGAAAGACCTTTTTCTCCATCTGATTCTGCCTTTCAAATAAATAACTTTTTTAAAAAGCTTATGTGGAAAAACATATTTTAAAAAGCTGTTGAAAGGACTTTTTGATCTTAAGAGAGACGTGGAAACACCGCTAGGAGCTCCATTTTTGCTCCCAGTACGTGACTTGCAAAGATGGACTGATTCAGTGCGGGCTCTCTGAAAATGCTGTGTACAGGAGACAGCCTGAGCCAGAAACCCCTCTAGTGGAAAAAGTTGGCACCTGGCAGGCTTCGTCCATGAGGTGGCGCTCTGGCGCCACGAAAGAAAACATCTCTTCCCGCTGCCTGGCACAGCCTGGAAACGCAGGCACTCGCCTCTTCCCCGGGACAGTCTGGGCGCCTGTTGTCCAGCTTTCCTCTATAAAAATGCACCGACACTACATACTAGAGGGAAACCCAGCTCCTCCCAGGTCGTCCCTGTTTCTTCGTGCAGTGCGGCAGCTGTTTCCAACCTCCTGCCACCCTGCACGCTGCCAGCACGCCTGCTCCTGCACGGCGTGTGTCCCGCACCACCTCGCCGCGTCTTGCCTGGGGCTGTCTGGGTTCCCGCGCTGGTCCTTTTTCTCCCTTCCTAGGTGCAGGGAAGGGGGCGCAGCTGTGCTGCTGTGGCTGGAGCTGCACATTCCGCACCTGGGCCTCCCCTGACGTCACAGCAGCCCCACTCGTGACGCCCCTGAGGCTCCATGGGGAACCAAGAGGGACTGCTGCTTGGGCTCCCTGTGGGGCAGGCCCAATTTACACCTGCAGATCAGTGGTCCTTCCCTCCTTCTCTCTCTCCCTCCTCCCTCCCCCAGCCTCATCCTTCCCTCCCTCCCTCGGCACAGATTAGCCATTTCAGAAGCCCATCCTCTTAGGTGGGTGGCACAAATGCCTTCTTGTGTGGCACAGTGTAACTTTCTGTGATCTGAAATGGAAACCCTGTGCCCACTGCTCCACCCCCTCACCCCCTAGCCACCATTCTATTTCCTTGTTAGAGAATTTTTATTGATATTCTTTTTTTTCTTTTTTCTGAAAGGTGATGGGATGGGGAGAGAGAGCATGGATTTCTGGTTCATTTCCCAAGCAGTTGTAACAGCGGAGGCTGGGCGAGGCTGAAGCCAGAACAGGGACCCAGCTGTCTGAGCCAGTGTCTGCCACCTTCCGAGGATTCCCAGTGGCAGGAAGGGGCTGGGTGTGCGAGGCAGGAGTCTCCAGAGACTCAACCATCACTTCAAATACCCACCAGTCCGTTCTTGCTGCCTCTGTGGGATTAGCGCCCACACACCTCGGACAGGTGGACCTGCAGGAGTGTCACTTACCTCATTTGTGCCTGGCTCTTTTCTTCCCTGCAGGCCGTCTGTTTTGTCGTGTGATCAGAACGTCCTTCCTCTTCCAGGCTGAGACCCCGTTGGGTGGACACACAGTCACACAGCATCGGAAGGTTTCAGCTGACTGTATGGCATGCGTACAGCACTGCCTCCCGGAAGATGAAAGCCAAGGTGTTCCCATGGCCTGGTGATGTCACAGTCATCAGTGACATCACACAGGCTGCATTGCCATGGTACCCCCGCCCCCGCTGAGCTGGCCGGAAGCTGGACTGAAGTGGGCATCAGCTCAGTGGGGGAGATGCTAGTGACCTGTGTCCAGGACCTGGGTTCCTCTCCTGCTCGGACTGCTGGCTCCTGTTTGGCAAGGCAGAGGCCGAGCAGGAGGGTGGGGTGGCAGCTGATGGCTCAAGTGGCTGGCACCTGAGTGGACAGCTGCTGGCTTCCGGCTTCAGCTCAGATCTAGAGGTTGCCAGCATTTGGGACAACCAGTGGATAAGCGCTTCCTCCTCTCTCCTTCCTTCTTCCCTCTCCCTCCCTCTCTCTCATTCTCTCCTTGTCTCCTTCTCTTTCATTCTCTCCCTGCCTCTAGAGTTAAAAATAATTACAATAATATCAGATTAGTGTATCACAAAAGCAAGTTTTTATAGATTGAGTGTGCTCAAGTGGCCATTGTTGGTAAGGTCGCCACGCCAAGCCTTCATACCCATCTCTGATTCGCCCTAGTGGCTTCCAATTCAGCGAGCACTGCTCTTGGTACGTCACCCCACAGGTACAGTATTTAAAATGGCATTTGTGGGGAGAATCAAGATGGCAGAATAGGGTAAAGACACGTTTAAACAGATGGAGAAACATTAGCCACGTTGAAGCAGAGAGGGCACATTTCTAGGAAATAGGAGAGGACAGAACAACAGCAGAGGGGCACCTGGAGATTGATGGGCAGAGGAAAGGAGCAGGCACAACTGTGTGGTGCTGCAGTGATCCGATACCCCAGTGGCGTCCAGCAAGCAGCCATCTCAATTTCACCAGCAGCCAGAATGCCAATCAGCAACAAGGTAGGAAGGGGCATTCACTGGGAGCTCAGGAGGTCAACCCAGACAAAAAACTGTCCTGCTGGTGTTTGGTTTGACCAGGAGCAGAGACAGAGCAGCAGGTCCCATATGGGTGGTGTGGGAACAGGGTGGGTTTCACAGCCGAGACCCTCAGCAATGCTGAGCGGGGCACCATCTAGTAGAGGGAGGCACAGGCTATGGGACAGGACTGCACATGCACTAAGCTGGGAGCGAACTCATTTCAGACTCAGTGAATTGCAACAGCATGGTGTCTTGCAGGTTCCACCCAAGATAGGTCTGGGTAGCCCTCAGACCTGACAGCCAGCAGACCAAGAACTCTAGTAGTGGCACATCAGGCAAAGGCTTTGGGGCTACAGGGATGACAGTGAACTGCGCATGTGCTGAGCTGATAATGAACTCACTGTGTTCAGTGCATTGCACTGGTCCCACACAGAAAATAAGACCGTCTTTGGCATTGTATGGGTCAAAATAGGTCCACGTGGCACTCAGACTTAACGGCCAGCAGGTTCCAGTAAAATCAGCAACACCAACAACCTAGCTATATAGGACATCTGGTGTCTCCCTAATCCTGGGAACTGTGCGAAGACGTGGGAGAAGTGTTATATAGGCAATGGTGCAGCCTCAGCATAGCATCACAGGAGGTGGAGCGTGCTGAGCCAGGAGCTGGGGCTACAGAGGCCATGGTGGAAGTCTAACGTAAGAGGCCATATCTGAAACTCGCTGGAGGGAATGGCACATGTGACTGCAAACAAAGAGCTATGTACCAACCACGACAAATAAAACCAAAGTGCAGTCCTGTGGGTGTCACAGCTTGGAAACCTTCCCTAAGGAGAAGAATCTGCTAGCCAGAAGTACAATGGCCAAGAGCAAAAGAAGAGACAAAAGCACAGTGAATATTACTGAAGACTCCCATGCAAAGGAGCAAAAGCCTTTGCCAACCTCTGAGTTGACTGAGGAAGACATGGAGAAAATGGGGGATACTGGATTCAAACACTTGTTAGAAAATTTCTCAACAACAAGAAGCACGTGCAGGAGTTCAAGGAAAATGTCACACAGGGAATAGCAACACCGAAACAGAATCAGGCTGAATTATTGCTCCTAGATGAAAAATTCCAACCTGATTTCCTTGTTCTGTGTCTGGTACCGGTGGAAGCGAATCCTGTTACCTAACAGCTCTACCACTAGGCGGCAGTGGAGGCCCCAGGTCCGTGAGTTCAGGAGAACCGGGAGTCTGCACGGAGCCCTAAGCGGAAGGGCATCCCTGCCCAACTCTAGGGCGCAGATAGTGTGGCAACTCACTGGGGTCCAAACACAGCCCTGTCTCACAGCTACAGCTGTGCTGCTTGTGCCCCGATTTTCCACCAGACACCGGCTGACGGGGGCAGCCCAGACACGGAGAGTCCCCGAAGGGAGGGGAGCAGGGGCAGGAGGACCTGTGCACATGCACACCTGAGCCTCCTCACACCTGTGCACCTGCACACCTGGGCCTCCTCACACCTGTGCACCTGCACACCTGGGCCTCCTCACACCTGTGCACCTGCACACCTGGGCCTCCTCACACCTATGCACCTGCACACCTGGGCCTCCTCACACCTGTGCACTCTCCACCTGGGCCTCCTCACTCCTGTGCTTCCTCACGCCGGTGCTTCCTCACACCTGTTCCTCCTCACACCTATGCACTCCCACAGCTGTAGCAACATGGCTCTTGTTCACAGGACTGAAGGGAGACATAAAGGAGCAACCACCAGGACGAAGACTGTTTCCGCAAGGCGAACCTTTGCCTGCCCAGGCTGCCAGCCTGGCCCCAAACCCTGCCTGGTGCCGGGCACCCAGCATTTGGGGAAGCTTCTTACAGAACTCTGGGTAAAGCTTCAGCTTAATGTTTTGAGTTTGTCCTGGTTTCACCTATCTAGCTTTCTGTGTGTGTGCATCTGTCCCTACCGAGACAGTTCCAGGCCACAAGTTCACCTGTCAACTCAGTGATAGCCACCTCCCATGTGGGTGGAGCCGTGGTGGCGACAGGTGCTCTGGTGAGATGTGCGGGGTTGAGGTGTTTGTAGAGGAGTCACATGGCGACTCTGGGTTGGAAGCATGGAAGGAAGCAGTCGGGTGTTTGGGATGCAAAGCTGGACTGTGAGAGGAGAGTCCCTGTGTGCTGTAGGCTAGGAGCAGAGAGGTGGGGTGTCTCCTATGGTCTGCCTTGGACTGTTGCTCCAGGGGCAGGCTGGGGCGGCGCGTCACAGTATTCACTCTTGCATCTCTATGCACCCAGGGTCCTCCGTGCTGAGCAGCCTGAGCCTGATTAGAGTGTGCTGGGTGGTCCACTCCAGCTCCCTGCTTGTGGCATTTGCATGGGAACCCCAGAGGAAGTTTCTGGCCCCTGGCTTCGAATCAGTTCAACTCTGGCTGTTACGGCCATTTGGGAAGTGAACCAGCAAATGGAGGGCCCCTCTCTGTGTGTCCTATCTGTATACCTACCTTTTAAGGAAAAGTAAATTTTAAAACTCTACTGGACAGAGTGATTGGGGAGGTCTTTTAAAAGTGTGTGAACTTCTTACTGCTGCATCTAATGCATGCAAGTGTTTGAAAAGCGAAACTATGATACACAGGGAAATTATTACCTATGTCGAGCCAATAGCCATGTGTTACTCCTCTCTCCTACCTGATGAATATAGACTTGAAAGATGTTTTCTGAGAGCTGCACTGGCCAGAAACTTTAATCAGGCTTCTCCGCCAGTCTGGAGGTGGACCCAAGCCTCACTGTTTTCTGTGCCTTAAAGACGTGATCTTCTGAATTTGTGCAAGAATACAGTTCCTAAAGCCAGAGGTTACAGGTGCTAAAATGGTCAAAGTTAGGGGCAGCATTGCAGAGTAGTGGGCAAAATGCCAGCATCCCGTATGACTTCTGGCTTGAATTCTGGCTGCTCCACTTCCCTTCCCGCTCCCCTCTAACAGGCCTGGGAAAGCAACAGAAGATGGTACAAGCGTTTGGGCCCCTCCTCCTTCACGGGGGACCAGGATGAAGCTCCTTACTCCTGGTTTTGGCTCTGGTTCAGCCCTGGGTATTGTGTCCATTTAGGAAATTACGGGAGGATGGGAACTTTCTCACTCTATCTCCTCCCACTTCTCTCTCTGTAACTATGCTTTTCAAATAAAACATCTTTAAAAAGAAAAAAAAACATTTCTAGTTGATCTTATCCAATGTCTTCATTAGACCAGGACAAAAAGATTAAAAAGTCAATAATGGCTGGTGGGTACTGTATGGGAAGTGATTAACCTGGTCAAGTTTGCTGAGTATATACTGTGTGCTAGGAACTGGTGGAAGCCCCTCACCCCACGCATGGCCCTGCAGTCTAATTGTCCCCAGTGGGGTCCAGCGACAGCCAAGCCTTTGGACTCCTGACACACTGTAGCTGCTGAGAGCGTGCCTGGGGATCAGCTGCTTCTACAGCCTTCCCATCCCAGCTCTAGCCGTGAGCAAGGAGACGAAGCCCTAAGAAACAGCATCTGTGTGCTTGCTGGCAGCTGCGCTAGCATCCTATTGTGATTGGCAATGGAACAGCCCAGGGAGGAAACAGCTGGATTCTGTGTCAGATTGGTGTGGCCTGTGAAAACCACATAGCCTAATTCTCACCTCTATCCATAAAGAAGGTGGAGGGGAACTTGAGGAAGCACTTCGCAGCTCCGAGCTTCCCACGCCTGCAGTCAGTGTTAGGAGACCCTCCAGGTCTCACACCGGGAGCACCTCATCAGCTTTGTCTTTACTGGATTGCAAGAAGCCCAAGGGAGCGTGTGCTTGGACACGCTCCTGCTACACACCGATGGTTGCCTTGTCCGTTTCAAGGAGGAGGAACTGTAACAGCAAATCGCCTCGGAGAAACATGTGCTTCTGACACCCTCTGAATGATGGCTCAAGGTTGCTGTGTCCTGAACATGGGGACCGGCAGTCCTCTAAAACACCATTTACCCATTACAGGCCTGCTCACTCTCAGCCTGTGTGGTCATCACCACTGTGATGGTCCCTGTTGTCATTTGACTTCAGTTAACCTCAATTACTTTAACTGTTCTTTCCTAACGCTGGCTAAATTTTTTAAGAATTTTTTTGAAAGGCAAATTTACAGAGAGATTATGCTTCAATGCTATAAAATGCTAAATACTATAATGAAAATAAACATGAGACAGCTGAATAGTAATCTATAGCCATTTTAAGGTGTATATAAACTAAAATTGAAATGTCAATGAAGAAGTCACAGGATGTGGTTAAGAACTTGTATTTTTTTTAACATATTGGTTACTCAATATTATGTCAATTAACTCTACAACATTATTAATTGTTGCTGATGTTATGTTGGGGCTTTTAATTGATCGGGATGATACTCTGCTGGCTCTACCTTCAGACCAGAGATGGTCTCCCCAAGAAGCCGTTGAACTTATCTGGACAATAAGATGCTGGACTCTATGCTTGGTATATGCTTGCAATGAAAGGATCTCAACTGAATTTGAACAGTGGTAGTGCAACAAGGTGGCGGAATCCACCATGGGGGGAGGGTTTGGGGAGGGGAGGGGCAATCCCAGCACCTATAAAACTGTGTCACATAATGCAATGTAATTAATTTTTTAAAAAGATTTTTTTTGAAAGGCAGATTTACAGAGAGATATCTCCCATTCACTGGTGCATTCCCCAAATTCAGCTAGAGTCAAGGTGATTGGAAGACAGCAGCCAGGAACTTTGTTGGGTTTCCCATGTAGAGAAGGTAGCAGGAACCCAAGGACTTGAGCCATCCTCTGCTGCTTTCCCGGAGAGCAGGATTGGAAGTGGAGCAGCCTGGTCACGAACCAGCGCCTATTTGGGATATAGGCACTGCTGGCAGAGCTTGCTAAACCACCATGTCGACCACAGTTACCATTTGCAACACCAGCATTCCATGTGAGCACTGGTTCAGGTCCTGACAGTTCCACTTCTGATCCAGCTCCCTGCTAATGCCCCTGGGGAAGAACTAGATAGAATTCTAGCTTCCTGGCTTCAGTTGGTTGAACCCCAGCTGTTGTGGTCATTTGAGGAGTGAACCATTGGGCAGAAGATCTCTCTTTCGCGCTGTAATTCTGCTTTTCAATTAAGTAAATGCATTCTTAAAAAACAGGATGGCATCTAAGTGGGATGACACTCTCACCACTTTACTTTTAAAGTTCTTTCTCTAGTGGCCAATACAGTGTGACTCAACAGGCTAATACTCTGCCCACAAGTGCTGGCATCCAGTATGGATGCAGGTTCATGTTCTAGCTGCTGCACTTCTGGTCATACTCCTGGAAAAGCACTGGAAGATGGCTCAAGTACTTGGGCTCCTGCACCCACGTGGGGGACACAAAAGAAGCTTTGGTTTTCAACCATTTCAGCACCTGCAGCTGTGGCCATCAAGGAAATGAGGCAGTGTTTGCAAGACTTCTCTCTGCATATGTCTCTTTCTCTCTCTAGCTCTGACTTTCAAGTGAATAGATAAATCTTAAAAAGGGAGAACTACTTAGAGCAGGTTCCCTCTGCTAAGCATCTCCCAAACGGTCAACCTTAGTCCCCTGCTGCTAAGTGCAAACTCTCTGCAGAAGTGACTGTGTGATGTGGGCTGTAAGTTAGTGCCTGCGGCTTAGACATTGAAAGGGATTTTTTAGGGGTCGGTCCTCCAAAGGTTTCCCTACAGTTTGCGTTGGCACAAGGAAGCCTGGCACCGTGACAATAGTGATTCCACTACTGCTGGTGTAAGAGCCGTCTCCCTCTCACGCTTACATTCCTAGCAGATTCTGCTCAACAGCAGCTTGGAATCATAGCTAGAAACACTTTTCCTAGTTTAAAAAAATACATAACAGGAGATTTGACTCACGAACATCTTTCTTTAGCTACGTGATTATTGTGATTGAAAGCCTTGTCCCCATTAGTAGAGTTGAGACTATTCCTTTAAATACGTTCTGGCGATTAGAAGCCCAAAATGCGCCGAACACTTTCTTTAGCTCACTGTATTTGGAAGCAAAAAATTACACACAAACATTTCACACTAGGAGCCTGCAGATGTGTTTTACTTTGCTGGCACTGGGCTTAAAAAAATATGAGCCAATACTTAGAGGTCGGGAGATTTTTTTTTCCATAAGGATCTGGATTTCTGGAAAACCCACATACCTGCATGTCCGCAGCAGCAGGTGCTGAGTGCAGCTTCCTACAGGTGTGCCGTGGGAGTTTCAGACCCACCTCCCCACTGCTCGTTCCCGGAAGCTGGGGAGCAGAAGCCATTTGTTTCTAATTTGTGTGGATGCTGTTTTAAAAACTGTTTTTAGAACAATGAAATGGAGACTTTACGGTAAGTAAAGTCCTTTAGCCCTTAGTCCATCAGTGTGTGTATCCTCTCTAGCCAGAATGTACTTCCAGAATCAGAGAATGGGAAGGACAGGGAACAGTTTGCCCAAGGTGCTCTGGGCAATCTTTGTGAGCTCCCTGAGTTATCCTATATGGGCCTGGAGATTCCTGGCATTGCAGCACGTGAGACTGTCCTGGGATACGGGCAGGGCAACACCATGGGACAAGCATCTGCTCTTTCTCTCAGTGGAGGAGTGCAAAGCATCATGTTGGACCTGCCCTTGAGTCTCCCGTGGCTTGGGTCATTGGAAATGGAATGACAGCCGACTGATGTCAAGACGCAGTGTTAATACCCGCTGTAACCCCTGGGACTCAGCAAACACAAGATTGTTCCATGTACAGCCCATCCAATGGGCTTCAAGCTTTATTAACAGCAATCTGCTTCCTGCCCACGACGCCACCTGCTGGCTGTTTGCCCCACTGTTCCTCTGACTGAACCCCACACAACCTGGCTATCCGGCACCTACGTTCAGGTGAGCCTGACTTTCATCATATTACATACATGCGTAGACAAGCAAAAAACTATTTTTAGGTAGATATTATCGAGAGAATTTTTTTTTAATTCCCTCCCTTCGCTGATCTGCAGGAAATATGCTTCAAGACATCCTCCCTCCTCCATTGGATAACCCAAACCAAGGACAGTTCTGAACCCTGCAAATCTGTTGTTGTCATTTAGATGCTACATTTACAAAGTAGGCACACAAGAAGTGAACAACAGTAACAAACTATAACCATTAGTACAACATGTTGCAACAGAATTGCATGCGACTGAGACCCCTACTAAATGATGAATGGGTGGATGGGCAGTGTGTACACTGCGGACCCACAGGACAAAGGGATAATTCACATACTGGGCAGAAGGGAGCCAAACCTGTGAGATTACATCATGCTGCTTAGAGCAGCACACGACATAAAACTTATGAATTGTTTATTGCTAGCATATTCCATTTTGGACCATGTGTAACAAACCATAGAGAGCAAAACTGCACATTTACTGGGGCACGAGTCTACAAGGACACGAGCTAACAGGAGCACCACTTTCACTGCAAGCCATGGAAAAAGCAATATGAGGGATCTAGAACATGTTTAAGGGCCTGGCATGGTAGCCCAGCAGGTAAAATCCTCACCTTGCGTCCCATATGGTCACTGGTTCTAATCCTGGCGGCCCCGCCTCCCATCCAGCTCCCTGCCTGTGGCCTGGGGAAGTAGTCGAGGATGGCCCAAAGCCTTGGGACCCTGCATCCATGTGGGCGACCTGGAAGAGACTCCTGGCTTTGGATCAGCTCAGCTCCAGTTGTTGTGGCCGGTTGGGGAGTGAATCAATGGACAGAAAATCTTCCTCTCTGTCTCTTCTCCTCTCTATACATCTGATTTTCCAATAAAAAATTAAAAACTCTTTTTAAAAAATGTATTGAAATGTCAGTGGGTATTGTGATATGGTGGGCTGCATTGCCTCTTGGGATGTCTGTATCCTATTGTCAGAGTGCCTGGGGTTGAGTGCCACCTCTGTTTCCTATCCAGCAGCCTGGGTACCTGGGCCCCTGCCACCCAGGTGGGAGACCCCATTATCAAGAGTCAGTTTATCTGGGCCTTTCCTGGACAAGAAGAGCTGCATCTCTGCTCCTCTGTACCCTGGGTGGATTTGCTCATTCTTTTCTGAAATGGTAAACCCAGGATCACTCCTGCAGGCCACCTGAATGGCGTGCGGAGTGTGGTGTGTCAGTTTCAGCAGTCGGGCACAAAGGCGGCACTTGTTCTGCCTCCTACCCCCTCCAGAAACTGCCATCTCATACTGCAGGGCGTAGGTTTCTACATCTGCGTAGAAATAAAGTGTATTTATTTTTCTGATGCTTGTTAAGAAAACCCAAAGCCACAAGATTGTGTTTGAAGCTCCAAGGCGGAGAACTTGAGGCTTCCCTCCCACGGCGCACTCCCGTCTAACCCTGAGGGACATGGCTCTGCTCTCGTGGGGTCCTTGGGACTGTGAGGCAGGCAGGCAGCCAGCCCACCCTGGTTGAGGGGAGGATGAGCGACACACCAGGTTGCAAATGTCCTTGTACTTCGTCTGCTACTGCCCAGAGATCAAGCCACCTTGCAGAAGCAGAATCGCTTTCCTTAGCTGCCTTCAACTGCACAGCTCCTGGAGCTGCCTCCTGCTCTTCTGGCTTTGGGATTTGGCTTAAGCAACAGTGCAGGTAGAGAAAAGAGCTATCCATTTCTTCACTCCGGAAGAGGGTATGTGCCTATGTGTGCTAGTAAGAGAACTCCCAAGCTTGTTCTATGTTGCAAGACTCGGAGGAATTATCAGTTAACTGAGTGAGAATACGCAAGAAGTAACCAACTAGAAAGTTGGGGAGAAGGATATTTGGCTTCAGTGCACATCCCTGATGTGATCAAAAAGCTGAAGTCGTGAGCACAGAGAGGCTTGTTTGTACGTCTGTCATGGAAAGAGTGCAAGAGTGTGTCTGAAGGAGGGAGTTTCAGAACCTCTGCACATGACGGCTTCAAAAAGTTCTTGGGAAAATGGAATCAAATGAGTTTGTCTGATGTGAACTCATCCGGGCAGGGCTCGGCTTCGTGGGTCCATGCTGGGATTGAACCCTCGCTCTGTCGGATTCCAGGTCCCGATTTGTGCTCTCCCTGAGAGGCAGGAGCGACGAATGGCCCATGTGCTTGAGCCCCTGTTACCCACGTGAGAGATGTGAATCGAGTTTCTAGCTCCGAGGTTCAGCCTGTTGTTGGGAGTCCTTGGAGTGTGGTCTGGCATATTGGGGTACTCTGTCTCTCAGATAAGAGCAACTCAAGATTTAAAAATCACTTATGTAGTAAGAGGTCTTCAAATGTTCATGCAAAATGAAAAAAAAATGATACATGAATTCTATCATTATTTTGCCCCATAAGAAACCTACTTTTTGATTCTATCTTCCCACAAGTTTTGGAAAGTACTTGTCTGTGTATATCTGCAATATACAAGCATCCATTAAAGTAGGATAAAATTACCTAGATGTCCAACAGTTGATGGTATGTATTCAGGTGAAGGAATATCATTTAGCCATAAAGAAGAATGAAATATTGACATTTGCAAGGGGGAAAAAAAATGAAGGAAACCAGAGATCTTTACATTAAGAAAATTAAGGCAAATCCAGAAAGACAAATACCACGTTTTTCTCCTGTTACTGGGAATTCATACATAGACTAAAACCTGCGTGGATGCCGTATCATTTGGTATCTAGTTACTGAATCTGTAAATGTCAATATTTCCTTCCTTCTCTATGTTACAATCATGGCCATAAAACGAATTGCTCACTCTGTGACAACAATGTCTGATTTCAAGAAAAAACAAGTCTGTATTTAAAGCAAATGTGGCAAAATGTTAAAAAAGTTGTAAAGTAGAAAAAAGGGAAAAACAGAATAAAATTAAAAACAAGTCAACAGGGACATTAAACTTGATGTGGAAATTTTCCAAGATAAGGAAGGATGCAATGGAAGGTGAGGCAGCTGACATAGATAGGTGTGATTGATACAGAGAGGAAGTCGGAGTGAAGGAAAGAAATCGGCCTGAGAGAGGCAGCAAAGGACTTTGCAGTTACACAAGCCAGACAGCAAGGAGCGGAGCTCAGAAAGGAGGCAGGTGGGACTTGAATCCATCATCTAGAAGCAGAGGTGACACCCTGGGTGGGTGTGCTCCCATAGCCGCCCAGTGATGACTACAGGCTCACACACCTGTCTGATCAGAGGACGTGACTCTGGGTGGGATGAAATCTCTTCCCCAATACTTGGCTCTCACTGGTGGGCTGAGGGTTGATTTTTGGTTGATTGGACTGAATCTGTTTGGCTAATTTTGTTTCCTAAAAGGTGCTTTTGGGGCTTGGTGCGATAGCTTAGTGGCTAAAGTCCTCGCCTTGCATGCATCAGGATCCCATGAGCACTGGTTCATATCTGGTTCGTATCCCAGCTGCTCTGCTTCCCTTGCAGCTCCCTGCTTGTGACCTGGGAAAGTAGTCAAGGATGGCCCAAGCATTGGGACCCTGCACCCACATGGGAAACCCGAAAGAAGTTCCTGGGCTCCTGGCTTCGGATCAGCTCAGCTCTGGCCGTTGTGGCTACTTGGGGAGTGAATCAGCAGACAGAAGATCTTCCTCTCCATTTCTCTGTAAATTTGACTTTCCAATAAACCAATCTTTTTTTTTTTAAAAAAAGTTGCTTTTGTGGTGCTGACGCTGTGATGCAGTGGCTGAAGCCATTCCCTACAATGACAGCTTCCTACATGAGTGAGTTTAAGTCCTGGCTCTGCTACTCCCTGCCAATGTGCCTGGCAAAAGCAGCGAAGTGTCATCCAAGTCCTTGGACCCCTGACACCCATGTGGAAAACCTGGATGAAGCTTCCAGCTCTTGCCTCCGGAAGGCCTAGCCTCAGCCATTTCAGCCATTTAGAGAGTGAACCAGTGAATGGAAGCATTCTCTCTCTCCCTTCTCCTCTCTTTAACTCTGCTTTTCAAATAAATATATCTTTTAAAAGCTTGCCTTGTGTTCATACTCGAATAACAGAGTTTAAGGTCATGATCTCTGGGAAGAGCCTCAATCCGGAAATTGAATGGCATAGAAGGACGAATCCACAGCCCTGTACGGTTGGCCACAAAATCCTCTCTGCATGGACAAATAGAAAGCCTCCCTCGGCCAGGTCGGCAGGGACAAGGGTACCATTTTTTTGTTTTGTTTTGTTTTTGTTGTTGTTGTTTTTAACCTGTCAAGGGCTGGCCTCCGACAGCATGAAATAGCCGTGTGTGGCTTCTCTTTTCCCAGACCCCAGCTTGTGCCTGATGCGGGAAGCTTCGCTGGTGAGCCGGGTGTTTACACAATCAAAGCTCCTCTGACCGCAGGCCCTTGCCCCAGTCAATATTTTGACTGAGCAAAGCCCAGGCCTATCAGCTAATCAGCATCAGATCCTGCTTTCCCAGGCTGCATGAGTCACAGTGGCCCAGCTCCTGGGTGGGCGCTAGCTAGCCCCGGGGCAAGATCTCAGACCCCAGCTAGGACCCAGTCTCCACTGCTGTGCTGTGACCACCGGAGAGAGGGGTTCCCACAGCCTCTCGGGTGCCCAGTGTGCCCCCCGGGGGAAGCTGGAGAATTTAATCCACCTCAGTAGCCATTTGCTGCTTCATCTCTTACCAAACGGGAGATTATGTCTTAATTACACGCTCTTCATCCTAACAGCCTGCGTCCCCGTGTGGTGACCACTAGCGTTTAAAGAAATCGATGGAAAACATGTGTCTGGCCTCTGAGGTTAATAATGGTGCTGGCGACATTGTCCGGGAGCAGAGGTGGTTTTTATTTTGGGGGTGGGGATCACGTGCAGGACCATGTGACTGCACACACACGCACACACATGCACACACTGTGTTGAGTTGTGTGCCCGCCTAGGCCCACCTTGAATTTCTCACTGGGGCAGAGTGTGGGAATGTGGGTGCAGGAGAGGTGGGGATGGTTTAGGGGCAAGATGACCCACAAGGAACTGGGGATCCGGGAGGACTGTGTGGCCAGAATGCAGGGTTCTCTCCCGGCAGGCTTCTCCCCTCCGGAGGAAATGCTGCAGACATTTCAATGTTTCCAAACCAAACAAGACACCCTTGAAGGGGTCTCCTCCTGTGGCCCCGCCATCTGCTTTGGGCCGGATCTGAAGATATCAAGGCGGGAGGGGACAGCCGTGGCTGGCTCAGGCTACAGGAAAACAAACTGCCCGGCTGGTCGGCAGGCGCCCGTACAAACTCTGCATGCTTCAGGCCTCAGGGTGGTCCCGCATGGGTCACTCGCAGGGGGTCTCAACCTCGCCCCCCTCCTCCAAGGCCCAAAACACACCTCTGCATGACCTTGAGCATTCCATTCCTTATGGCAGGTTTTTAAAAAATCCAGCTAAAATACTTGTTTTCAGGTTTTTAATTTCCATTTCTTGGTCTCCTCATTTGTCTTCAAAAGGCTCTTCCTGCTCCCGACCATTTAATCCCAGGCTTTCATGGAAACAAAAATAAAAGGACTCAAATCAAACCCTCTTCCCCGAAAACCCTAAGGCCCCTGGTTTGCAGCAGGAGCCCAGAGGCTGCGGGGAGGCATGGCATCTGGGTGACAAAAAGGAAAGTTGTGACCCTGGCTCTGTTCGGCAGTTCTGCAGCTCATTGTAACAGAATCGTGGGTTTCTTTTCTCCCTCTCTTTCTTTTGTCATCTTATTTTCCAAATTAAAATCCCTCCACGACTCAGCTCCTGCTACGGTCGGCTAAGCACGGAATCCTGTGGAAGAAACCTGAATGTTGCAGAGAACTGCCTGGGGTGCAGAGGGCAGCCCGGGGCAAAGCTATTCCTGGCGATCAGAGGGGTGCTGGTCTCAGGACCCTCCCCGCCACGGGACCCACGTCCTCAGATGGTCACACCCTGTGTAGAAGCCATACCGTCTCCTGTGCTTGGAGTCCTCTCAGGATGACTTACAACACAACGAAGACATTTGGTGTAGACAGTTGCTACGCTGTATGGAATAATGTCCGGAAGAAAGAGTCTGAAGATGCATTTTCTTTTTTTAAGATTTATTTTTCGTTAAAAGGCAGAAGTGCAGAGAGAGAAGGAGGGACAGAGAGATCTTCCCAATGGCTTCTATAAGCCGGAACTGGACCAGTCTGAAGCCTGGAGCCAGGATCCTCTTCTGGTTCTAGCACTTGAGTGCAGGGGTCCAAGGACCTGAGCTGTCTTCTGCTGCTTTCCCAGGCCATTAACAGAGAGCTGGATTGGCAGTGCAGCGGGCAGGACATGTACCCATCCCAAACAGGATGCCCATGCTGCAGAGTGCTGGAGCTTCAGCCTACGAGGCCATGGCGCTGGCCCCAACCCCAACAGATGCACTCTGTGACCCTATTTCTCAGACTGAATCCATAGACCTGGAGCCCATAGGCATGCAGGGCCGAGTGGACAAGCCACTACAGCTCTACCAAAAGGTCAGCTCTGTACCCACCGCCACAGGAGTCTGGCCATCTTGTCTGTCTCCTACAACTGAGGTCGTAACAAAACAATGACACCTAACCCTGTGGAGTGACTAACTCCCACTGGGGGCGAATCTGATGGGGGCATAGCCTGGGGGCTCTGGGAACAACTTCTCTCCTGGTTCCTTTTGAAGAAGGATAGGAGTCCCAGATGTCACACACACTGCCCTGGTCAGCGTCCATTCTGTTTGAAGAGGGTGGGAAATGTGACTATGTCTCGGATGAAAGTCCAACACAAGCTGAGTGTACCTGCTTCCAAATTGCTAGGGTGATTGTTGAAGGGTGGGGGGCTGCCCTGGTCACAGGGATGTCCCCAAGGAACCCCCTAGGTGGCCCCAGTTCCAGTGTGTGGAGTCCATTCACGGCCCACCCCGCATGAAGTGGGATTGGCGAGCCAGCTTGAAGGACATAAGCACTGCCCATGTTACACCTGAGGAGAAAACTGTTTGTTGTTATTTGTGGAGATGACCAGTGCCTGTTCTGCAATGCCAGCAGCCTGAGTTCTGCCCAGTTCACAAAGGGAACCCATTTAGATGTAGCCTCTAGGCTGTGGTGCATGGTGATGTGTCTGGATGCTCGCTGGCCTCAGCTGGGGCAGGTCAGGGTTCAGGCTCTGGTACAGTAAGTGTAGTTCTATCCAGCCCCAAGTTGGGTTTACACCTGTTACAGCTGCTCCCCATTCTCCTTCCCTACCCACGCCCCTGCAAAAGGTGGAGTTCTAACCTGCTGTGACATCCTGGGAGAGGGCAGCTCACCGAGGTTACCAAGGCAGGAGGAGTTAGCAAGGGCTCCCGGAACCCCCGCCTCCAGTGTAGCTCCTCTTGGGACCAGGACCTGCTTGGGTGGTGACCCAGGCTCCCATGTTCCCAGACTGAGCAGCTGCCCTTCTGCTGGCTACTGCAGAGGCCAGAACCCAGTCCCCAGGGTGTGTGGGAAAGTTGTGCACGCTGTACGTACAGCCTGGGGGCTTGGTGTGGTGTTGGAAAACAAAAGAACAATTTAATTTAAGGGAGTCTTTTCTTATTTTTTGTTTGTTTCTGGCTTAGGTCTGGGGGTGGGGGAGTCTCACCACTCTCAGGAGACGATGATCAAATTGTTGTGGTCAGTTTGGAGATACAGAAAGAAAGCAGGTGTGATAAACAACCATGGTGCTGGGAGCCAGAGCCCCAACTGAGTAGAAGTGTGTGTGTGTGTGTGTGTGTCTGCATGTGTTTCCATCCACATGTCTTCATGGCGATCTGTGTGTGTCTGTGTGTTTGTGGAGCTGTAGGTTGATGTGATTCTGATATGACAGTGTCTGTATATACTCGTGTGTCTGTATACATATGTATGTATTTGCATATATGTGTATATATGTATCTTTGTGTCTTTTAAAGATTTATTTATTTTTACTTGAAAAGCAGATCTTACAGAAGGAGTGACAGAGAGAAGCATTAGGGACAATTGGAAGCTGGGAGCTAGGAGCTGTGCTTCTCTGATGTGGGTGCAGGGTCCCAAGGATCTGAGCCATCCTCTGCTGCTTTTCTAATCGATACACAGGGAGCTGGGTGGGAAGTGGAGCAGCTGGAGCATGAACCGGTGCCTGTATGGGATCCCAGCGCCAGCAGGTGAAGGGTTAGCATGCCGCGTGACCATGCCGGTGTTGTGTCTGTCTTTGTGTGTGCGCCTATTTGTGTCTTTGGGCATGTTTGCCTGTGCATGTGTCTGCAAGTTTATATGTCTCTGTGTCCACATCGACACCTGTCTATTTGTCTGTGTGTGTCATGTGTGTATCTGGTTGTCCCTGGGTCTGTGTGCCTACATGTCTACGTGTTGACCCCTCTCTGCATATTCATTTTCTTGTTTATCGGTGGCTTTGAGGCACCAGGTCCTGGAGCATACTGCATTGCTGGCATTTCTCTCTCCCAATCATGTCAGCATGCCCCTGGGTGGCCTTCACTGCTGAACTGTCAACTTGTAGCACGTGGGAACTATGGGCCTGGCATCTTCACAGCCCCTGCCACCATCAGCACAGTGTGGACTCTCCTTGTGGGAGGCCCTGGGCAGGGGAGGCTGGCTCATTGGGTTTCTTAACCAGGTGTCTCAGGTGCACCGTGGGTACATTCCATAAAGCTGAATCTATGCATCTCTCATAGGTGATCAGCCTGAGACCTTGTATCCCCCTGCTCTGCCCCTGTCCCACCATGGGACCTGTCTCCTGGGAAAAGGGCTGAGTACTTGGTGCATAGGCAGTCCCCGTTCCCAACCCCCTTCCCCACAGCCTATGTGCTGTACCTCCCTGTTCTGAGGTGCTTGTCCTGGCACAGAGGAAGGGTCTGCATCAGACATCAGGAGAAGGAGGTAGCTAGAACTGCCCTTGGCATCTGGTCTACTTCCCTACCTTCAGGCCAGAAAGCCTTGGGTGACTGCCTAGAGGAGAGTGGGTAAGCTGAGTGCCAGGGGGTCCAGGGAAGGTTGTGAGCCTGGGTCTCACACCTGCAGCTGGGGAAGCCTCCAGTGAGCATGGCCCAGGAGCACCGGGCAGGGGCAGCCCTTACCCCGGCATGCTGTCTCCACCTGCAGCTGGGGTGTAGAATGGCCTTGCAATGTCTTCTCAAAAGTCTCCACTTGGTCTGAGCTCAGGAGGGGAGGGAACCAGCACTGAGTGCATCCCTAAGGGTCCCCCTCTTTGACCACAAACCCAAGGAGCATCTGTAAGCAGAGTTAGCAACTCTGGAATACCCAATTCCCACATGCAGCCCTGGTGTGGTTTCCAGGGAGACAAATCTGCTCCAAGAGCAGGTCCCAGTGTCTGGCTGGTTGAGCACTGGGTCCCAGGCTTGCCCAACCCATGGGCAGGCCCTCTGGTGCTCGCTGGGCTGCCCAGTGCTGCGTGCTGTATGTGACCAGTAAGGAAGGGATTTCGAGAACTATGTGGAAGGAAGGGAATGACGCCCAGAAGAGAGAGCAAGCAGGTCTTCCTGTAGCCACATTCCCAGACGGTCTCAGCCTGGTGACAAGGCAGCCTGCGAGCGTGGAAGGTTGACATGTGGTCCGACTGGTGCAGCCCCTGCACAACTGCAGGTGTGAGACAGGCAGCTCCAGGCAGCCAAGCCCAGCTGAAAGATGGCCTGCGGCCCTTTCATCAGGAGGGAAAGCTGGGAGGAGGGGGGCGCCAGGACCTTGCTACACTCTCCCCTTGAATACCTTCAGCCTGGGGAAGTCTGGCTAGAACCTGGGACATGCAGGCCCCCTCCGGCGCAGCCCCTCCAAGCCCCCATTCCTGTCCTGCCTGGGAACTGTAGAGCCATGGGCTTGTCAGCTGAGTCCCTGGGGACGCAGATGATCTGAAGTGCAAAGAACTTCCGGCACTTTCCTTCCCCTACCCCCACCCGCCCCGTGTCTACATCTGCGCTGTTTTTCCTTACCCAGATACTGTTTCATAGAGGCAAGCTTCATCAGATGTACTTCCGGTCTGAGAAAATACATTACAATACATTTCCATGCTAAGTAAGTTGGTGCTTGCCCAGAATTAATCACCATTGGGGAGGGCAATGAGGTATCTGGGAATCTTACAAAGAAGAACTTCTCCTTTGGGGAAGAAGATGCAAATTGCACTTGGTGCCATGCAGTGGCACATCCTGGGGGTCCTGGAGAGGCTCCCCAGCAGTGGAAGCTCGTGCTGTGAAACACAAGCCAGTGGGGGGAATGGCTCCTTCTCGCCGTCCTCCTCCCCAAACCCCCCCTCCCGCTCCCCAGCTGAATCCAGGAAACTGGAGCACACAGTCCCACAGAACCCACTATCTCCCCCCAGACAGGCCAGATAGGAGTGTGCAGGGCCCAGGGGGACCTGGGCGGACAGTAGGGCCTCAGGGGTGGGAGGCCAGCTCCCACCTCCCTTCTCCCAGGGTGCTCCTCCCTGGGACACAGCTCAGGATGTAGCTGCAGACTCCTTCCCCCGGCTCTTCCCCTCCTGCCTCCTCTTTCCTTTCTTCCTGTCCATCTCTCCTTCTCCATACTCTGCCTCTCCCTCCCATTCTCCCTTTCTTCCTGTCGCCCTCTTTGCCTCTCCTTCTCCCCGCCTTTCTCACTCTCTGTCTTCCTGTCTCTCTCTCTGCCCTCTTCCCTGCCCCCTCTCTGCCTCTTTCTTCCTACACCTCTCTCTCTCTAAGCCCCTCTAGCTCAATGTCCCTTCTCCAGCCCACTGGTATCTAAGATGGTTATTGCTATGCTCCAACATCATAATCCGTCTCTGGCCTTCTGCTCCAGCCTCACAGAGGTTTGGTAACACACACCTGCTGGGACAGCACTTCCCTCTGTTTGGCGAGCTCTAGTGTTGATGCTGCTTTTGGGGACCTGACCGTGCTGTCCTAGGAGCCAGGTAGACTTCAGCGAGTCCATCTCACTTCTCTTGGCAACTTGTGCTGGAATAAAACAAGATGCTCTTTGTTTAAACGACTATGGAAAGATCTTATTTTCTAGCTCAGGGTTCGAAACCAGCTGGTGCTGTGGTATATCAGGCTAATGCTCTGGTTGTAGTTTCGGCATCCCATATAGGAAAGGTTCGAGTCCTGGCTGCTACACTTCTGATCCAGCTCCCTGCTGATGGTCTGGGAAAGCAACTGAAGATGGCCCAAGTGCTTGGGCCCCAGTACCCACTTGGGTGACCCAGAAGAAGCCCTTGACTCCTGGCTTTGGACCAACCCAGCAGGGGGGTTTGGATGTACACTCAAGGTTAACAATGGCTGATATGTCAGATGCAATGTTCCTCCCAGCCATTCTGGGAAACTGCAAGACCCAAACCCAAACCATAAGATGTGGCTCCAAATCTTTGGCAGCCACAGCCTGGCTGAGCACTGCCAACGGGATCTGTCTTCATCTTTCAGGCAAATACAAAGGGGTAAGCAAGAGACCCCTTAACAATGGGGCTGGCATGGTGTGTATGAGGTTAATTCTCCACCCACTGCACTGGCATCCCATAGCGTTCTAGTCCTGGCCACTCTACTTCTAATCCAGCTCCTTGCTAATGCGTGTGGAGTCCTCGGGACCCTGCACCCACGTGAGACCCAGAAGCAGCTCCTGACTCCCAGCTTCGGATCGGCTCAGCGAATGGAAGATTTCTCTCTTGTTTCTTCTTCCTCTATACATCTCTTTGAAATATTTCCAAATAAAAAATAAATAAAGCTCTACAAACAGAAACTACCAGAGAGGTTCAACAAGACAGCCCCACATGATCAAAGCTGGGTTTTCTCATTCGGGTCTTTTTGCGCTGAGAGTGTGCGAACTCCAATGGCAGGTGACAAAAAGTGCAGACAGGAAACAGCCCAGTGCCTTCTGGGACCTCACTATATTCTGATAGTGAGCATAAATGCGAAGTTTCCAAAACACAGCTGACTGATATGTACCAGCTCCTGGGCTGTGACAGTTACAAGTTCAGGTACAATCAAGGACACATGAGCAACAGGTAAAGTAAGTGAGCCCCTGTGTGTGTGAGAAACAAGGAGGTGGGGGGAGCGGAAAGACTCAAACAGAAAAACAAAGCAGAAGTAGTGTCCCCAGACAATATTTTTAACGCCTGACTGTAAGGTTGTGCGCGCACAGAAGCCATGAAATGGGTCAAGCTCACGCACGCAGTGCATCCCGGATGCCGGAGTCCCCACTTGGCGCCAGGGGGCGCGCTGGCCCTCCCTAAAGCAGCCGGTCGGACAAGAGGCAGAGTTTTTTTGTCTTTGAGGCCCTGTCATTCTCTGTATAAACAAGTTACGTTCAAGTGTTTAGGATATAAATTACGACCATGCCGGCTGCCTCGGGAGGAATGTAAACACAGCACTGTGGTCGGGGCAAACTCTGAAACTGACTTCATAATTTATAGCAGGCCCCGAGGAACTGGGCATAAAAGAACAGAAAAGACTAAAAAAAAAAAAAAAAAAAAGACCCGGTTGAACAGCAAATCCGATCAGAAAGAGAAAGAGAGGGGGAAAAAAAAAGCTTACATCACGCTTCATTTTGGGAGCTCTAGGAAGGAAATGTGAAGGTCAGAAAGATGGTTCAACCAGGAAACTGAAATGTGCTTGTGATTGACTAATTGGGACAAGGGCCTTTTAGGGGGTGAGAAACAAACATGAGGTTCCCCCACACACCATCAGAGAAGCAAAAATATCAATAACACAGCTAGAACTTGCCCAGCAACGCCGCCAGCCGGTGCCCAGGGTGGCTGTGGGCATTACTGCGCTGACCCTGTCCAGCAGCAGGGGCCCTGGCCAGGACCTGCTGCACTGCTGAGCCTGCGAGGCTGCTGCAAGCAAAGGGTCCTCCTGCCTCCTTCGCAGCTCTGAGTCTCTGAGAAACCAATGGGGGACCCCAGGGGAGCCCTGCTCCAGCAAGGGAGAATGAGAGGGGAGGGGGCTGACAGGGCCCGGGGAGGGGCTGCAGACAGCTAATGGGCATGCTCTGAGGTGGCGGCAGAGCACCGTGTGTGTGTGTGTGTGTGTGTGTGTGTGTGTGTGTGTGTGGTGGAGGGGTCCTAGTTTCCACTCCTCCGTAAGGAATGGTGGGGAAGATCCAGGAACTGCAAGCATCCATAGCTAGTTCTTGCTAGGCACTCGGCAACCTTTTTGCTTTGGGCGTCCATGAAAAGGCCATGGCTAGAACCAAGTTGCCGCCTGCAGAGGGGCACAGGGCTGGACAGCCAAGTCCAGCCTGGGGAAGTTCCGGCTGGTGCCTTTCTGTACTCCCTCCCCCACTCCACCCGCTCCACCTTCATTTGTCTCCTCCTCTTGGGGGAGAGGGTGGGGGACAGGGGACAAGGGACAGAGAAGGGGAAGGGACAGAGCTATCTTTGGGACCTGGAAGGCAAACACAAAAGGGGCACAGGAGGAAGTTTGCTTCCTTGCAGCCCTCACCTCGCTTTCTCCGGCCTGCCTGGCAGCCCCGCTTACCTTCTGGTTTCAGTTTAAGCAGTGAGAGCCAGGGAGAGGCACAGAAAGCCAGCATGGCAACAGTGCTGAGAAGGGCCACGATTGGTCAGCCCGCTGGTCGGTGGGTCGGTCAGTCGGTGTGTTGGTCGTCTTAGACCTGGACTGTGTTAGCCAAGGCACAGTCCCCACATCCCGTTGTCAATTACACAGTGGGCGCGGGGGCAGGAAAGCACTGGTACAGGCAGCTGGTACAGGGAGGGGTGGGCAAAGAGGCAGGGGATCCACGGAAGCTGTCGGCACCTGGCAGAGCGAGCAGGTCTCTAACACTGCTGTTTGTCATATACATTTTATTGAAAAAAAAATTTTTACATCAAAATATTTTGGAAAACAGTTAAAAGCATACGTAAGTGTAAATATATCCTCCTTTTAAAATTCAAGCGAAGTGAAGAGTATATACGAAGATCATGAAAAGTATCTTTAAAACTGGGTGTAAAAATCTGGTAAAAAAAAAAATGTGATGTGGTCAATAGTGAAACCACTTTCTCCGGCTCCTTGCATGGTTACTTAAGAGGTTTCTTGCTTCCGTTCTTTGGCACCTGTATCCATGAGGGGCGTTTGGGGGAGGGGGACATGGAGAGCTTCCCCAGTGTAGCAAGCCAGCAAGAGGAGGGTTCTTGGAGAGCTTGTGCTTTGCACACACCGCCTTTTTGAAAAGCCACGTGAGTTTTCATAGACAAACACATGCGTGCACGCACGCACGCACGCACACACACACACACACACACACACAACACACCCTGTCTGCTTCGCGCAGACCCTGGCCACCCAGGGGCCAGAAAGTCCCATGGCTCCCCCAGCTGGGAGCCTGCACATCTCCCCACGAGGAGCATCCGCTTGCCAAGGTCCGACAGAACCCTGGCAAGGAGCAGGCGTGTATGGACAGCAGAGGGGCACCGGGGCTAGGTGCTGGGCTGTGCTACTCACTGCTCTCTTGGGAGCACACTGCGAGTCCGGGCCGTTCTGGTCTGCCCCTCATCGGAGAGAGAGGTGAGGGGAGCCTCCGCCTGGCTGGCCTCGTTCACATGACGCAGGGCTTAATATCCTGACACACGCTCTGGTGGTGGTGGTGATAGTAGGACCCGCTGGCCGAGGGGGGGAAGGAAGAAATGCCGTTGAAATTGAGGACAAAATCCTTTCTGTCGCACACCGCAGTGGAGTGAGGTTGGTAACGAGGCAGTCCCACTGAAACAAACAGAAAAGGGACACACAAAACCTCAGACCCCTTCAGCTAGCCGAAGGCTGCACACTGCGTTTAGCATTCTGGTTCCCCCCAGGCTTCGGGCGGGTGTCTCCAGGGCTGTAAGTCCAGACCTAGGGTCTGGAAGCTTCAGGTTCCCAAAAGGGCTTTTGGATCTTGGGTTCGGTGCCCAAGCCTCTACCAGAGCCAGTTGCCCCCTCCACTCCTGAATCCCCCAGGGTGGCTTCCAGCACTTTAGTCCTTGCTTTGGGGCCATTCCCCAGCCAGCTGGGCTGTTGAGGGGAACACGCAGCCTAGCAGCCAGGCGTCTTTGTGCCAAGAGGGTACTGTGGAAAAGCACGCCATTGCCACTGCCGCACGCCAGAGGCAGGAAGAGCTCCGCAGCTCTCTCCTCCTCCCCGCGGGTCCCTGGCAACTCCATCTCCTGCAGGCAGGCCTCCAGCGAGCAGGTGGGGTATCACGCAGCCTCTTCTGAGGAGGACGGAGAAGGCCCTTAAAGCACCGAGCTCCCTCCGGACAGATCCTAAGCTTTGCGGGCTGCTCGGTTTTGCTTTTGCTTTCATTGCAGGCCCCTGGCGCCGTTGGGTGGGTCTCTAAGTGCATTGAGCTCCTGGGAATCTCCTGTTCCAAGTCCCCCCAAACCCCACTAGCGCTGGCCTGCTGAGCCGGGTTGGCCTGTGTCCTTTCTAGTCACCGCAATAAGATGGGGAACCCCCACACCCATACATCACTGAAGGACTGAGAGAAGTCTTGGCGGGGCGGGAGAGGGAAAGCAGCAAGAAAACCATGCCCGCCATGATTTGGCCAGGCTCAGGCCTGACTGGGACCGGTGCGGGTCCCTGGAGCTTTCAGGAAGTCAGGGACTCGGCCTAAGTGACTCTTGAGAAAGTCGCTGTCGTGGCTTGCCGCGTGTTCGCTCTCCGAGTTAGTGGTGCCAGCTTACGGGCCTCAAACCAGCGTGACCCGGGAGCGAACGGGCACGTCATGCCAAAGACCCAGGGTTTGCTGTGCTGGCCGGGACTCAGAATCCTAGCTGTTCCTTTCTAGGCTCACCCGACTTAAGCAAGGACGTGCTGCGGGCCAGAGACAGGCGGGGTGCGCTGCCCGGCCGGCCATGGTCACGGGCTCCCCGGGATGGGGGTGAGTGGCCCTCCTGGGTGTGCTGGGGAGAGGATGGGGGTGGCGACGGCCGTGTGTGTACGCTGAAATGTATTCAGCCCAGGGGAAAAGCCTCGACCCTGCTCGAACTTTCCAGTGGGCCTCGGCCGGGCGGAATGAATCTGGTGGCACCCACCAGGCCATTGCGGACCCCCTTGGCTGCTCGGAAGCCACCGCCTGCAACAGCTCGGGGAGACACCAAACTAAGTCTACGGGTGGAAGGGAAAGAAACCTTCCCATGGGGTGGGGGAGGCGAGGGGCGACGCGTCCTCCAGTCAGGCCTGAGCTATGGCCTGCCAGCGGGTGCTCCAAGCACACCCGGGCACGCTGGGCCGTGCGACCTCGTTCTTCCCTAGACACCGGGTCGGCGAGTTTGCGAGGACAGCAGCCTTGAGCTCAGGATGCCGCAGGACACCGCCAGCCAGAGCTCCTCGGTAGTTCTCTTTTTTAGGAAACTGTTTTACAGAGGCTTTGCATCTGAAAGACTCTGGGTTCAAGTTGAGAGTGGCCGGCAGCAAGGTGGGGCGGGCTGGGCCGGGAGAGGGGCAGGCGGGCGGCCGAGGGGGCGTGTTGTGTGATTGACAGCCAGTGGGGGGGGATTTTTTTTTTTTTAAAGAGGGGAGGGTCGGCTGTATTGGTTACTTGTTGAAATTCCCATAAAACTGAACAAGACTGTTCTCAGTGGGTGAAGTCGGGCTAAGCCCCTCTCCGGTGTGGTCTCCGCGCCCAGACTTTGTTTACTTAACCTCTGAGAACCGCATTTAAAAGGCCTATTTGGGAAATTTCTCTCACCGAGGCACAGACATCCTTTTGCCCATTTCTGGCCTCCCCCCCGCCTCATCCGGCACACCGGGCCGCGCGGCACCGCTGTCCTAAGGGCGGCTGTTGCGGGTCCAGCAGCCAGCCCCCCGTGGGCATCAGGGCTGTGGCAGGCCAGCCGGTCCCGCAAAAGGCTTGGTCCTTCTACCGCCCTTGGCACGTCCCTGAACACTCCTCATCTGACATCAGCGCATTTTAAATCACTCTGCCAGTGGCCTGGGATGGCAGGAACAGCTCTGGGAAGCAGAGGCCCAGCGAGAACCCAGTGTGGGGCGGGAGGAGGGATGGTACGTAGCTCCGCACCCCCTCCAACGGGCCGCTGCGGGCCAATGATCAACAGCCCCCGGGGACCCCAAATGAGTTCCTCTCTACCCAGTCTGCCTCGCTTCTCCCCTGTGCCCGCCCATCCCAAAGCTGTCGGGACTTAAACAGTAACAAAACGAACTTTAAAAAACAAAACCAAAACCCCAAAGTCAAAAGGACCCAGGCACATCAAGGCTCCTGGACCAAGGTCAGTGTCAGACGCCTGGCGCCTTTAAACCAGGCCTTCGTCACGGATACCCGCCGACCCGCGGGGCTCCCAGAAGCTGGGCACAGCCGGGCACGGAGTCTGGGAAAGGGCACGAAGGCCCTGGATCCCTCCTGGGAGCAGACGCCTGGTCCCGTCAGCTGCCTCCCGACCCCATGCCCTGTGGCCCCGGTGGCACCATTACCTGACAGGTCCTCACGGGCGTTCTGGTGCAGGTAGTTCTGCTCCAACGAGTAGGACGACACGCCGGAGTGAAGGCCCGCGGGCGCCGCGCTGTTGCCGCTGGGCGTCAGGGCCGGCGGCTGCTTGAGGTAAGGCGAGGCTCCAGGCGAGCTCCAATGCGCCGCAGGGCTCGTGTAGGGCGAGTGGCACTCGATGGCGCTCGCCATCGCCGGGGAGGAAGGTACCGGGCTGCTGCTGCTGTCCGGCCCGAAGTCCCCACCGCTGCCGCCCCCGCCGGCCGCGCCCACGGCCCCGGGCCCCGCGGGCACCGGACAGCTGGCCATGTAGGTGGAGCCCGGGTTAGGCGACATGTGCGGGACGTGGTGATGATGGTGGTGGTGGTGGTGGTGCGCGTGAGGATGCGCGTGGCCCGGGGCACCCGCGCCCGCGTCGTAGCCGGTGGCCATCATGTCGAGACCGCCGTAGCCGCCGCCCTGACCGTGGCAGCCGAGCGGCGCCGAGGGGGGCGCCTGGAAGTCGAAGCCCTGGGGCAGCAGCGAGGCCCCGAAGCCCAAGCCGCTGACCACGCGGTGGTACATGGGCTTGAGCGCCTGACACTTCCGTCTGAAGCCGCGCGGCCGGCGGCGGAACGAGCCCTCTTCGAACATGAACTCGCTGGCCGGGTCGATGGTCCAGTAGTGGCCCTTGCCGGGCCGCCCGAGGCCCTTGGGCAGCTTGATGAAGCACTCGTTGAGCGAGAGGTTGTGGCGCACGGAGTTTTTCCAGCCCTGGTAGGCGCCGCGGAAAAAGGGGAAACGCGCCTGCAGGAACTGGTAGATCTCGCTGAGGGTCAGGCGCTTGCTGGGCGAGCTCTGGATGGCCATGACGATGAGCGCGATGTACGAGTAGGGCGGCTTCTCCGGTCGCCGCAGCCCCGAGCTCGCCTTCTTGGGGCCGCCGCCGCCCGCGCCGCCACCGCCGCCGCCGCTCGCGCTCTTGCAGGCGGCCGAGGAGGCGCTGGCCGCGTTGGACGAGGACGAGGCGCAGGAGCCGGAGGACGACGACGACGACGACGTGGAGGAGCAGGAGGTGGCGGCGGCGTCCAGCGCGGTGGCGGTGGCGGCGGCGGCGGCCGGCGGCGTGCTCATCAGGGCGGCCTGCAGCGCTCCGGGGGCCGGGCTGCCGCACGCGCGGCGGAGCGGGGCCGGCGGCGGGCGCGGCGGGGGCGGCGGCGGCGGCCCGCCCTCGGTGGTCATCAGGGAGCCGGGCCGCGGGGGCGGACCCCGGGCGGCGAGCGGAGGCGCCGGAGCGGGGTCGGCCCAGAAGCCCGGCGAGCGCCCTAGCCCGCCGCCCGGGCTGCAGCCGTGGCCACTGCGGGCCAGCGCTTCGGCCGGCGGCGTCGCCTCCTTCAGCTCCTCCGGGGCTGCTGGCTGCAGCGGCGGCGGCGGCGGCTGCGGGTCGGAGCCAGCGCCCGGCGCATCCCTTCCCCGGAGCCGCGCGGATGCCCCCTCGCCCTGCGCGCCCTGCGCGCCCACGGCCCGGCCGGCCGGCGCAGCCCGAGCCGCTGGGAGCCGGGCTGGAGGCCGGGACCCCGGGGACGCGCCCGACGCCTGCAGCAGCCGAGCGCTCCTCGCAGTGTCTCTGGGACTTCCTCCCGCCCGCGCCCTCCCCCGGCCGCCCGCGCTCCCTCCCTCCGGCGCAGCGCACCCCGCCCTGCCTCCCCGCGCCCCTCCCAACCTGGCGGCCGCCGCTCCCGCTCTTATCTCGGCGCTCGCCCGGCGGGGTCACCCCTCGCCTCTTCTGGAATTCCTCCCTGGGTCTCCTTTCCCTCCCCCCCACCCCGCCCAGACCCGGCGCTCTGAGACTGCTCTTCCCTGCCACCTCACTCCACCCCTCCCCTACTCCCACCCCCGGGCCAAACCCCAACAGCTCCGACTACCCGAGGTCCGCTTTCTCTACGCCCCTGCTTCCCGCCCCCCGCGGCGCGCGCCCACCCCTCGCTCTCCCCTCCCCCTCCCCGTCTCTCGGCGCCCCTCTCCCCCAGCCCCAACCCTTCCTCCTCCCGGCCCAGCCCTGGCCGAGGGGTGCCGCCGCTGCCCGGAGCCGCCTTCCTAGCGCCGCCCTGACACCATCTGTCAACTTCATTTAGACCTAGCGGTCCCTCTGCCACACGCCAGGGTGCCAGACGCCCAAGGTAACGTGCCGAGCATCCCTCCTCTCTCTCTCTCTCTCTCTCTCTCTCTCTCTCGCCTACGCACTCCAAGAGGGCACTATTGGGATCTTTTTCGGAACTTTGAGCCTCGGGGGTTTTTGGATGGAGACACGGAGGCCACGTTGGAAAGGCTCCGGAAACTTGGGCCAACTGGAGCTCTTGTTAGCATTTCTTACCTCGTTTGCAGTTGTCCAATTGATTTTTTTTTGGAGGGGTGGGAAAGATGGGGAAAGCTATGCAAAAAAAAGGTTGACGCTGAGATAAGAGAATCATAACTATGTTCATTCTTGAAGGGGTGTGCGGCTGATACTAGACAGCCTCGGTTTCAACGTGTGCCCCCCCCCCTAAAAAAAAGGAAAGAAAAGTTAAAAAAAAAAAAAGTGCGCTCTCAAATCTGACTTGTGGCCCAGAGCAGCCACCCTGGTTGTGGGTAGTTACTGGCTAAGTCAGAAGAGGCAGGCTCTGTGCGGGATGTGCCCCCGGAGAAATCATTTCCAATGAGAGCCGACAGTCGGTTATTGGATTACACGTGCAGGGAAGTGTAGTCTGAGCAGGCAGGGGGAGGAGGGGAAGAGCAGGCCCCCCCACAGATGGCCACAGCAGGGTGGACCCGGAGGCCCTAGAGGCAAGCCACCGCCTAGAAGCCCTTGGCCAAGATGCAGGCGTCTTTCCCGGAGAGGAGCTAGGTGACACCGGGTGGTGTGGGTGTGTGCTGGGGAGCCTGGGGGAGGAGCCATTAGGGAGCCATCTGCAAAGAACTTCCCAGAACAGAACCCAGGCCCCTCCTGGTGCACCGGGCTGACACACTCTGGTCTGAAGCCTCCCGTGTTGGGCATGGGGGTGGGGGATGTGTGTGTGTGTGTGTATAGGAATGGGGAGAAAGACGGGGGGGGGGGGGCGGCAGGAGCTGGGGCTGGCCCGAGACAGTGACCTGAAGTTGAGTGGAAGCAGGCTTTTTCCATCAAAACCCTGCCTGGATACCACACACAGAGACGGCGTGTCAGTTTACTGCCCTGAGCCGGCCTCCTTTTCCCTAAGCTCCACAGTAATTAGACAAAGAAAACCTAAATTAGCTGAACAGGCGTCGACAGCTTCCTCCAGAGCACCCCTGGTACCTACATGGGAATGTGTGCGAAAATGGCTTGATTGTGGCCCAGAGTCAGCTAAGAAAACACCACGGAACCCAACTCCGTTTGCCGCTCATTTCCAGGAGGGGGAAAGGGAACACGCCGTTCTTTTCCGGAAGGGATGTTTGGATTGGGTTGGGGCAGGGGTCTTGCAGTGGCTCCCACTTTCCGAGCGTTTCTTTCTGACCGGCTGGTGCACATTTTGAGTGGGAACAGATCTGTCCCCCCTCATCTCCTAAGCTATTTCCCCATTGTACTCTGCCATTTTTACATAGGGTAGCTTGAACAGAAATGGCCAAATACGGACGAGAGTGGGACATGTTTACCGTCTGCTTTAAGCGCTGGAGAAACCATTCAGTAAAATAGCAACCAGATTAGAGAGGACCGAGCATGGAAAGGGGGCCCAAGTGTGTTGGCGTGTGTGTGTGTGTGTGTGTGTGTGTGTGTGTGTGTGTGGCTGTGGGGGAGAAGGGGAAAGCTTTGGCTGGGGCAGACTGGACAACAGTCCTCTCCTTCATAGGTGAGGGAATTGGGCAATGGCTTTGACATACACTTAGCCGATCACTGCACTCACTCGGCAATATCGGCGCCAGAACTCTCTATGGCAATAATTCCTGGAGTGGGCATTATGGCTGTCTTGGAGAACGTGCTGGAAGCCATGGACCCGCTTCCATTAAAAAAGAAAATTCCAACTGGCCCTATTCTGCAAATACTTTTTTTTTTTTAAGTTATCATACTCTGCGCACACAAACACACAATGTTTGCTCTACTGCTTGGTTGGTTGATCTCCCGAATCACCACAATTGATCACCATTTAGCCTAAACTCTCAGCTTGCAGGAGGGACCCAGCCGGGAAAGACTGGGGGCTGGAGATCTGGGGGGGAGCCAGCACAGACTCCACAGAGCCCTTTTGTGCAGATCCCACTGGAACCCCCGTCCCTACATTGAACTTTCACTGGAACTGGATGTGGTCTTTCACTCCAGTCCGCTTAGAGCCCAGGTACCATCTCCCTCCTGCCGAGGGGATCAAAGGGGGTTCTCTGAGAAGGTCTGGGTGAGTGGCTGTTACCAACTGCATCAGGCCAGCTGGTCTGGAGCCTTGGGTAGGGTACTCCAGATGAACTGGTGTTGAGTGGTCCCAACACCAGGCCACCCTTCCACATTGCCCTAAGGCGTTGTTTTAAATTCCGGTGCCTGGTAGTCTTTTGGATAAGGTTGCAGGTGACAACAAATGAGGCCCCATCCTTAATCCCTAGTGAGCTTTTGGAAAGCAAGCAGGACTTCGTTGTGGTGGTGGCGGCGACTAATTCTTAACCCTTTTTGCGGGAGCAAACTCCTCTCCTCTAATTTCCATGCCTTTTAAACAACAAACATCTTGACCTATTATTATTATTATTTTCGTTTCAATGATTCTTGGCCAGTTCGTGTGCTCCTTATTAACCAGAATTGCCCAGCCACAGGGCCACCGGTATGGTCTCCGCCGGCTCCCCCTGCCCTTAGCTGACTGTCTCCTGCCGGGTTTGCGGGTTGCTTTCCGCTCCGAACCCTTAGATCCCACCGCCTCACCCTCATCCCTCCGCCTGCCCCGGCGGCGTAAGAGAATGTAAACTTGGGCAAGCTTGGGTTTCTCCGATTTGGTTCTGTAATCGGCGTTTAATTCTAGGAAATCTCATCATTATTGCGGTTGAGATCTTAAGTTCTTAGCGGGCTTCCTCCGCTCCGTGGGTTCTCCATGAAGTGGCTCAGACTAAACCAGCTGCCAACCGGAGAGACGCGTCCGTAGCCACGAGCTCCACGACGACCACGTCGAAGACGTCTGTGCCGGGCCCCGACACGAGCCGCCGCGCCCTCCCCTTCCTTCCGCCCTGCCCCGTGCAAGCTCGGTCTCTGGCCGGCTAGGTTCGCCTTCCTAACTGGTTCTTCACCTTGCGTTTTGGGTGCGTGGTCTTTGTCCGTGATGTTCAGTGCTGTAGGAGCCTGGGCGCGGAGTCTCCGTGTTGGAGACGACTCAGAAACAGCAAATTGCGCGCCACGCCACAGGCCTCGCAGCAAAAGGCCAGCAAGGAAGAGGAAGGGTGGCCGGGGAACAGCGCGGGGACGCGGGGACTGCAGAGCGGGGATCTTGCCCCCTCCCCTGCCTGTTGTCTGCTCTCCTTTCTCGCTGCAGACCAGCCCTCCAGACCTCCGGGCTTGAACCGCAGCCACGCAATTCCAAACGTTTATTTGGATTGATTGTTCGTCCCCCCCTCCCCCGCCTGTGTGCGGGCGCAGGACGCTTTTTATAACCGCGTTCCCGAGGGAAGCACCAATGGCCCCAGGGCTCCTGGGCTTGGTGGTAGGTCTACCTCGACGGTCGCACTTGGCCCTGTTTCACTTGTGGAGGGAGGAAAAGGGGTTCTCCAACCTGCCTATGCCTCTACCCCCCACATACTGGCCACTGCTTACATGCACACTCCCCGGATTTCCCAGTTGCTACTGCTGTCAACTGGGAGGCCTCTCCCTCCCCCCCCCCCAAATTGGTGTGAGGCACCACAGCCGGGATGGAGGTGACAGTACCAGGCTGGGCATCGCTGGAGGGCTTTGCCTGCAACCTTGTCGTGTTTAAGGGCCCAGAGAAGCCGCTCCGCCTACAGACCAGTGGGAAGAGAGCTTGGCTTGCAATAGAACCCAGCAGTGCGTGTAAATGCATGGGGGCAGTGGGTTCTAGTACCTAACACCGCAGTTGGGCAGCCGATTGTGCAGAGGGGAGTCCCAGGAGCTTGGGCTTCCTGCTGGTCGCTCGCTGCAGAAAGCTGGGAGTGGAGGAGATGGGCTGCCTCCAGGGAGCCAAGGCCCTTGGGCACCAGTGGCATGAGCATGCAGTGACTTTGTGTGTGTATGTGTGTGTGTGTGTGTGTGTGTGTGTGGTTCCTGGAACTCTGCAGCTCTTGTTTGCACCCTGTGGGCCTCCAGTCACCGCAGGGTGCCCCCTTCCTTAGCAGTTCCTCTGGAGGCCTGCTTCTGCTGGTGCCAACCGTTCACTCTAGGAAACTGCAGGCTAGACCTCTCAGGCATGCTGGGCAGGGGTGATTGAGCCTGAAGCGGTCACCCCGACACAGAGCGGGGCCAGAGGTGGGGGGACGCTGCAAGCCGAGGGCTGAGAGGGGCATCATGCAGAGAACCTACGGGAAGCGCCCTGGAGTGCTGGGCCCAGCCTAGCCCAACCCGGGTCGGGTTTTCTTCTCTGGTCTGGCCTGTCTCCTCTCGCCATGCCCTCCCTCCTCTTGCCGTGTCCTCCCTCCCCCCAGAATAAATAAATATCTCCCGGGGCAGCGGCCTCCGCGGGGCGCCGGGGCCCTGCGCGCCACCAGCGGTCCACGGACTTCCTGGCGCATCAAAACTCCCCTTCTGTCCTCCCCGCCGGGCTCAGGATACGGGGCGCGCTCACTGCTCTTCAGAAAAAAGGAAACGTGGCTCTTCCAAAAATATAAATCAGCTCTGACGTCCAAATATTTCTTTTGTCCTCCAGCATCCTCTGTGGGGAATAAATAAAACGTGCTTGGCGCCTGGACGCTGCCTGCAAGGAGTTGCCTTTCAGGGGAGCTCCCGGCGGCTGTCCCCTCTCTCCGCCTGGCTGCTGCTCTCCTTCTGGGGTTGCGAATGCCCTTTGATCCACTTTGGGGCAGTGGAGGCGGGGAGGAGATGTGACTTCCCCGACCTCCAAATGCTGGGAACCTGGCGGTTGGGCCCCCAGGTGGGAAGGGGCTCTGGCTAGGGTGGTGGCACAGATGAGATGAGGCCGCCAGGAGGACTCCAGTCCTGCCTCGCCTTTTGTCCTGGGAGGCTTTTGGACCTTAAAAGTTGCCTGCCGCCCCAGGATTTGGCCTTCAGAGATTTCCAAGTCCTCCTGGAAAGTCGGCTGTGGGTCTCCAGTTTCCCGCAGAGGTTTCCTGACCCCTCCAGGGCAACCTGCTGCTAGAGGGCGGCCGCGTTCGGGTGGGGCACAGCCGGCTGTGCAGCACCAGCCCGTGTGGTTGAGGGGGGTGCTGAGTCTCGGGATTCTCATCCCTCCAAAGCCCCGGTCGGGAGTTGGTCTTCTGTCCTTTTCAGTACCCTCTCCCCACTCCCGTCCCTTGCCTCCAGGACTGAGCCAGGATTTCACCCCGGGCTTGTAAAGGGGTCGCCAGAGAGCTGGGGCGCCCACAGCGATGGAGAAGCCCCGGGAGATTCTGGAAAAGGTCTAAGACGCCAAGCAAGGCCAAAGGTGGCCTTGAGGGGGACACCTTGGCATTGGAAGCCCAACAGGAATAAGCCTTTCCCATCGATCAGCAGGGTTCAGCTGCCCGCAGCACGCTCGGCCTCAGGCGGGAGGTGCCGGGCTCAAGGCCTGGAGCAACCAGCTGCGCGGCGAGGCTGCCCTGCCTCTCGCTGCCTTCAGCGCGTGCACATTGATGAACTTTCTCAACCCCTCCCCTGCTCCCCGTAGTGTTCCCTAAGGGTTTGGACAATCCATCACCCGCCACTTGAAGAACGCTTCCTCCCCTTTCAAACACTATCCGCCGCGCACCAGACGGGCTGCGGGGAGGGGCGGGCCCTTGGTGGGGAGAGAGAGCGCTAACCCACAGTCCAAGTCACAGGTGTTCAGCAATCTTTTGGAAACAGGGACCTTGGCCAGAAATCCGTTTAGATGACTGACGCTGCTGCCCCTGCCTTCACCCTCCCAGGACTCTACCGGGGGGGGGGGGGGGGGCCTGCACCGCGCGGCCTTGCGGGGTAGCCCTGGACCAATGCCGCGCTATGCGTTTTTGTGTATCGCGGGAGAAAGCGTTTTTGTGACTGCGGTTCGGGGTGGGGGTTAAGTCCCACAGGGCTCTTTCGGGGGCCGAGGTCTCACCTGTCCGGGCACTGCCCAGTCTGACTCTCCGGGCAGGGGTGAGGCGTGTCGGAGGCGTGGGATTCCGTTGGCCTCCGCTGGGTGGCGACAGGCTCTCGGGAATCGCTGTCCAGCGGTGCGCCCAGGGCGCGGCTCACCGCTTCAGCTGCGGGGTGGCTCCGGACGACGCGCGCGCGTCCTGGGCGCAGCCTGTCATTCCCCCGGGGAATACCAAACCCGAATTCCAGGCTGCAGCCCTAACCTGGGGCTGGCCGAAGTGGGCAGACCTCTTTTCAATTTCGTCGCTCACTTTTGTTCTAATTTCTCCTGGATCGAGCCCTTCCCTCCCCGACTTGAAAAAAGGAAGAGGATGCAGGTGCCGGCTTCCCCGTGCACCCGAACGCGCCCGCCTCTCTAGTCCGGTGCAGGCTTCACCTCGCCTGCGCGCTGGAGATTGGGGCTCTCCGAAGCCAAGGTCAAAGGATGCTCTCTTCGTTTGGAACGGGCTCTTGAAAACCCGAACGCACACGATAACCAAACCCGTTTGGTTCCGCGAAGCTGTGAGGGGAAGCCACGATCCTGTCTGAACCACAGAGTTTTCATTCACATCCCCTGGTGTCCGCAGCTATTTGCTCTGCTTGCATTTGAGCCCCAGTGGACTCGGCCGGCGGCCGGGTCTGCACCGTAAGAAGGAGCTTGAGGTACTAAGGCAGGTGTAGGTGGGTTCCTGCAGGATCGGACACCAAGACTTTGTGCATAGCAACCGGACTTAAAAAATTCCCCACCACTGAGCTTTTTCCATCTGATCCACATACAAGAAAAACACATCCATTGTAAAAGACAGGGCTGACTGTTCGGGCTTATCTCATAGTTTTTAATTATGAAAAGCTTCACACGTTTCAGAGTGCACCTGTCATAGAAATGAAATCATTACCGAGGCTTTTCACCATACTTTGCTTCCTTCATTTCGACTCTGTTTTTATTTCTTGCTGAAATGCCTTGGAGCAAAGCTACACATCGCATTTTCCAGCTGCACCTCGCCAGACCGTCCACCCACCCCTACTCTCCTCTACCAGTGAAGCCAGGGACCTTCTTCTGGCGCTGTTTGCCAGGGCTGGTGTATTCCTAGACGGGTGGGCACCTTGCCCCTCTCCCACCCTGGCTGCAGGCTTTTGCTGGAAACACTGAAAAGGGGTGTGGTGCTTGATTCAGTTGCCAGAGTGTCCTGCCTTTTGCATTTGCTTGAGTATTCCTGGATCACGTGGATGTGTCCTTCACAAGTGGCATCCACACGTATCCCAGGGCACTTTTCTCCTCGTGGCTAAGCTGTGGTTTCATCTTTTCACTGCGCTTGAAGGTGCCTGTGGGAAAACTGTAGTCATGGCTGGAGGGGCAAGGGACTCCTGGGGAGGGACAAGGAGGTCCTGGTAGGCACGAGTTTCTCCCCGCATCCCTCCAGAAACATATTGTCTTTATGCAAATATTTGTTGGCTCCTCTGACCATTCAGCTCCTCAAATGTTCGTGTGTGACCATGCTGAACATGCCCCTCGCCCAAGATACAGCCCTCAGCAGCCCTAGACTGAATCCTTGCCCTTCTCCCCTGGGACTCAGGGCAGGTAAGTCACTTTAAGCTCAGGTTCCTCTCTTGGTATGATAGTCATAGTCAAAATAAAACCAAGCCAACTATCTTGGCCCCTTCCACAGGGGGCCAGGAAGAGGAAATTGTGTGAAAGAGAGTTCACATATTCTACAGAAACGCATTCTTGCTGCTCTCCTTGACCCGGGGGCGCTAGGGATTTGGTTAAGAGGCATCCTGTGAGTGCCTGCTTGGGATCTATGTCTTCCCCAGTAAAGTCTTCTATCTATTTGGTATTGCCTTTAATGAGGATAGGATGGGGCCTTCCTCTGCAGGCTGGGGGCCTCTGCTCTCCAGGAGGGAGGTAGGGGTCTCCCTGGGTCCACAGTCAAGGACGAACTTTGAGGTTGATTGATTGCTGGACTGTTGTTTTCCCTGGCTTGGACCCTGCGCTCTGGGAGGCGTGGAGTCCTAACGCAGGAGCCGGGCAGCGCAGAGCGTGTGCGTGCTGGCGGCTCTCTGGAAGGTGGCGTGTAGGCTGGCCAAGGACGGGCAGGGGCTATCATAAGGCCCCGTGCATGGTGTTTACTTGTAGCAATCAGTAGGGCTCAGACACCCTTGTTCCCGACCTCCAAATCTAAGTGAGCTGTTTCGGACGCGCCAGGATAGGGTGGTATGGTGGGTTTTGGGCTCTCCCCTGGGGAATCTTGTCTGCCAAAGCATGCCCGGAGCCTTAATCTGGAAAGCTCCACAGAACGTTGCGAGGCACCTGGCGACGTGGGCCGCCCCCGAAATAGCTACTCGCGTTTGTTCCAGGCGGGGACTTGGGCCTTCCTGCTCCTTTTCCCGCATGGCAAGAGCCGCAGTCTGGACCAGCGGGAGAGTGGGAAGCAGCGGGCCAGCTGGCATGGTCTACCCTCCCCTGCCGTCCTGGACCACCGTTGGGCTCGCCGCTCCAAAGATTCTGCAAGGTAGAATGCCAGAGTTGACAATGCTGATTGCCCATGAGAACTTGCACCCCATTCACACTCCGCCGCCGCCGCCTTGGGTTTTTCTCGCATCCTTCTGTCTCCGCGGCGCTTACTACCTGCGTCATCTTGAGCAAGTTAGCTTGTTTGCACAATTGGGATCGTCCTACTAGCTAGCAAGACTCGTTGGGAGGATGAAACGAATTAATGCAAGCTACACGCTTACAACAGTGCTCAGCAAACACTCAGTAAACTTGGACCCAGAGATCCCGGGTGCCGAATTCTTAGAGTCTGGACCCACGTGGACCTGTGGTTTTCGCCTTGGCTAATTTCGGCCTGCGATCCTCCCGTTGTTTTAGGATTTGTCAGAATGCGTGACGCGCGGAGAGGGGGTGGGGAGCGGAGGGCTGGAGCCAGCCGCTGGGGCGGCGCAGCTGCAAGCAGGTGCGCCCAGGGAGGGAGTAGCGGGGGGCTCTTGCACCTGGAGACCGCTCTGGTTTTCCGAGAAGCTGCTGCGTGATCGGCTGCCTGAGTCTGATTAGCGCTGCCTCTGGGCGCCGTCAAGGCCGATCAGCGCTGAGGAGTTGCTGAGGGTAAGCGGTGGGAGGTGTTGAGCGCTAACTGAGGGTGAGGGGTGAGCAGGAGGCGACCCGAGAGGTGGAAGCCCTGGACGAACAGGTTCGCTTCCCGATAGGACCTGTGGTCTCCAGGTACCGCGAGGCCACAGTCTGCGGCCGCCGGCCTTGGCCGTGAGCTCGGCTCGGGCCTCGCCAGCACCGGGGCGGCGGGCGCGGGGCACAGGGCGCGGGGCACGAAACTCAGACAGCGCCGGCGACTCGGAGGTCCCGGGAATGGGAGTCCGGACGGGCCGCTCCTCCCGGGCGCGCGCGCGGGCGCGGGGACAGCGGAGAGGGGAAGTGACCTGGTGAACCTGCTGCAGTGCAAAGGCCCCGAGAAGTTTTCCAAGGCTTAGGAAAAGAGGAAGGACAGGGAACGGGAGAAGCTCAGCCTGCATCTGAAGAGTGGCAAGGCCTTGAGGTCAGCCGAGTCCTCCGCCTAGACCAACTGCGGGTAGCGGCCTGGGGTTTTGCCCCGGGACCTGAAGCCACCAGCCGCCTCGGCGTAGTTTACATATGTAAACACCTTTGCTTCAGTAAAGTCAGCTGAATGAATCATCTTCCAGGGTGTGTGTGTGTGTGTGTGCGCGCGCGCGCGTGCGTGTGTGTGTGTGTGTGTGTGTGTGTTGGCAGAGCGGGGAACCCTGATTCTGTCCTTGCTGGTTATAGGCAAGCGAAGGGAAAAGCTGGTGGGGTCTTGGGAGACGCAGGGTATGGGATGGGCATCGCAGTTGTGGCTAATTCTTGACCCTCGTGACAACGGTGGACCTTTGCCCCAGTCCCGTTTCCGGGGTTGTGAAAAATGTGAGACACTGTGAGTGATTTCCGTATGTCAGTTTTTTCATTCAGCAAAGAGAGAGGGGAGGTTTTTTACAGGAATGTATTTACCGCCTCTCTCCCCTGCTCAATCCTTCTCTTAGAAGCAAATGCTGGTTAGGGACAAGAAAATATAAACGCAACTCCCTTGGTCCCCAGCTCTCGGAGCCCCGCGGCTGTGGAGAGAACCGTGCAGGCGGGGCTGGAGGCGGGAGGAGGCAGGGCGCAGTGTGGGGTCCTCGCCCCTTGGTGTTCTTCTGGGTAGTGCATCTGGGGCTCTGCGCTGGTGGGCGAGGAAGGAGGCAAAGGGAGGAAGGTGTGTATGGCGGAGACTCGGACCCACCAGCCTCGCGCATCTGGAACGCAGCTTTAAACCCCGGCGCCCATCTCTGATGAGGTGCTTTGCCAGGTGGAAGGGTGTGTGTGTGTTAAGGAATTTAATAAACTTCTCTTGTTTCGTGGGTTGTACCTATGGAAAACTTTCCCGCGGCTGGACACGGAAAATCTTTCCATTTGTAAGTCAGTTACCAAAAAAGAAAAAAAAAAAAAAGCAACAGAGCTGTGTATGTATGGGCACAAGGATTTAATCAAAAGGGAAAAAAGACGCGAGGTTACTTTAAAACATTTGTGGGGGAAAAAATGGAATTAAAAGATAAGGCTATTTGGGCGCAAGCAAGGTGAAATCCAGACGAAGCTTTTTTCAACATTAGGTACTTTCCATGACGTTTTGGGGACACCTCTCATATATACAGTTTCCATGTGTTGGCGCCCACGTCAATATGTCTTTTCATCTCGTTTTCCACACACCTTTTGAAGCATCCTGATAAAACAGAACTGGAGAATAAAGTCGTTATTTTTGTTCTGTCTGTGGCTTCTAATATCAGAATGATGAGTTCCTAGTATTTGAAAGTAATTGGCCGCTTTGGGTATTTGGGATTCTTTATAGTGCATTCTTGATATTTTTCTAAGTAGAAAATCATTTGAGGTTAAAATTAGAAGTTGATGTTGGACACCCCTATAAAATGAAGATTGTAATCAGTGGTGTAGGAACCTGGGGTGGAAAGCTGTCCTTCCCCTACCTCCCCCGCTCCCCATTTGTAGATTCGTTTCCAGTTTTCAATCCCATGAAAAAGTGCAATTTGCTGTGAGTTAATAGTGGAATTTTAATCCATGGGAGAAGAAGAAATCATCAAACTTACTGTGGAGAAATTAATTTGCATCGTCCAGGCGAACTTTCAAGTGTGGCATTTAAAACTTACTCTCATATGAGTTCATTTTGTCTACACTGCTATAAGAAAAACATCAAATATGGAACATTTGAGTTCTTCTAAGATTCCAACTTTCATTTTTACTTTTGTATAATGATCTACACTGCATTTTCATAGTGACTCGTTTTGTTTTCTAGAGAACAGACACAGCTGGTCAAATCCATTAACATTTACAGTATTCTTTTTAGGAGAAAGAAGTCAACAACATTTTTGTTTTTTAAAGTTAGAAGAAAAATGGCTCTTTGGAAGGTTAATAGAAAGCCTTGAGGTCAAGGAGCTTGCCATTTTCGTGACTAACTGAGGTTTTTAAAACGAATAGTGCCTGGGAAGACTCCATACAGCTGTATACCCCTTTCTAAATGTCCAACAGTCCTTCAGTATTCGTGTGTAATTGATTCTAAGTCCTCTCACGGATACCCCAAATTCTCAGAGGCTCAAGTCCGTTATATGAAATGGACAACAAAAGCCAAAGTAGGCGAATGGGGATACAACAAACCAAAAAGAGACACTCTACAGAAAGGGAGAAATTATTTGCAATTTATAATCTGACAAAAGGTTAATGTCCAGAATATGTAATAAAGAACCCAATAGCACTAACCCCGAATAATCCCATTTTAAAATGGTCAAAAGATCTAGTTAAGAGAATTTTCAAACGACAGACAATAAAAGTGTCTGAAAAAAAAATGCGCAGCATGATTGATCATCAGAGAAACACAAATCCAAACCACAATGAGAGCCAAGCCCATTCCAGTCAGAACAGCGCTTACCGGAAGCAAAGCACGCAAAAGGTTGGTAGGACTACCTGGAGAAATGGGGAGACTGGTCCACCATCAAAGAGGATGCATATCAGTTCTGCCATTGTGGAAAAACGTGTGGCAATTCTAAAAAATAAAAACATCACAGATGATTCTGTGCTCCAACAAGCCCACGAGTAAGTAGAAATCCGAAGAATATGAAATCAATGTGTCAGAGATATCTATACTTCCGTGTTTCTTTCTTTCTTCTTTTTTTTCCCTTGGGGCCGGGCAGCACTGCTCATAACAGTCACAATATATAATCAATGTAAAGTGTGATGATGGATGAGAGTGCACAGAATGAAAAGGATGAAATTCTGTCATCGGACAACGTGCATGGAATTGGACTGCATTACGTTTTTAAGTAAGCCAGGCACAGAAATACAAACACTACATCATGTCACTCCCAAGTTGTTTGCAAAACAATCAGCCTCAAAGAGGTAGAGATGCCGAGTTGGGCAATGGGTGCAAATTCACAAGTAGACAGAGGATGGTGTTTGTTACACAACAGGGGAACTATAGATAGCAATGAGGTAGACTTCCCAATAGCTAGAAGAGAGGCTTTTTGAATGCTCTCTTCACAAAGAAAGAATGCATGTAGGAGTTGACTATTATTTGGATTTAGTCATTGTGCAGTGCATACAGGTATCAAAACATCACCTTATACTCACATTTGTAGTTAATAGTTGCTGGTTAAAAGTGGTGTATTGTTTGTCTATAACCCACACAATCCTCTGGCATATGTTTAATCATCTGTTTTATTTTGCATACCTAATCCAACGTTAGTGCTACTTGAAGTTGTTAAAGTAACAATGAGAAAAAGTAGCTGTGCATATTCAGCACAAAGGGTTTTTGTTTTTGATTTACAGAGAGAAGCAGAGAGAGAGAAAGATCTTCTGTCTGCTGGTTCATTCCCCAAGTGGCCACAGTGGCTGGAGCAGAGCTCATCTGAAGTCAGGAGCTTCTTCTGTGTTTCCCACATTGGCATAGAGTCCCAAAGCCTTGGGCCATCCCCTACTGCTTTCCCAGGCCACAAGCAGGGAAATAGATAGGAAGAGGAGCAGCTGGGATGCGAACCTGTGCCCATATAAGAATCCTGGCACTTGCAAGGCGAGGATTTAGTCACTAGGCCATTGTGCAGGACCCTTTTTGGAACATTTTGGATTTGGTTCAGTCTACAGATGGAGGGTGACTGTATGTTTCCAAGGCTGGCGTGGCATTTCTTCCATCTTCTGCAGATGTCGGTTCATATTGTGTCTTGCTTGTAGAGTTACACAGCCATGACACTCAGCCTTGACCTGTCTATATGGCCGATGCTTTGTATGATCACAATGGTTGACCAAGTGTAGGAGCGTTAAGGCATCTGGAGCTTTCTGTGGGCATCTTAGGGAAAATCCACTTATGATGGAAGCCAGTGGGGCCAGTGTGCAGAGGGAAGAGGGGGACAGAGAGATCCTGGGCTTCAGTGTTCCTAGGTGAGGGGCTGCCTGTTCCTTTGCTCCATAGTTCCTTTGTTCCACAATTATTTTTGAAGTGCCTGCTGTGTGCTGGTCATTGTTAAAGGTGCTGTAGAGATGTTTTTCCAAGACAGTCCAGGTCCATGTTTTTAGAGTTTACCTTTGAGGGATGGGAGACAGACAGCAAACACATGTGCAAAAAGCATTCAGAATGAGCGAAGTACTAAGAAAATGCAATGGAGCATGCAAGAGCTGTGATGGTGCCACACTCAGTGGTACTACAAAGAAAGGGGCATCAAGGGAGATCAGGAGAGCCCTCTCTGGGGGTAACCTTGACTTGAAACTTGATAATGAGTGGGAGTTATTCTTGGGGAGATCTTGAGTATGTGGAACAGAAGACACAAAAACCCTGAAGAATGAGCTGGGGATTCTGGAATATTCTCAAAAGGCCCGCAGAGCCTGCACCATCTTTCCCTGCTCTAGGTGCCTGGATCCACTCTAGGAGACAGTGCTGATAGTGATGAAGTCTGACGATTGAGCTCATCTTTTTCCGTGCTGTCACTCCTAAAATATCTGCTGTCTCGTTCAGCCATGTGACAATGCCACTGACTTGTAAAATATAGGAGAGAAGTTACAATACTTACTCCACCCCCCCAGGTTTATTTTACTTATTTGAAAAGCAGAGTTACAGAGATGTGGCGGCAGTGGGGGATGGGTGGTGGGTGTGTGGCGAGACAGAGCCCCTCCATCCACTGATTCACTCCCCGATTAGCCTCAATGACTGGGACTGAGCCAGGTCAAAACCAGGAGTAAGGAATGACATTCTGGATTTCCCACGTGGGTGGCAGGCACCCAAGCACGTGAAGCATCTTTGGCTACTTCCTTGGATGCTTTAGCAGGAAGTGGCAATGAAAGTGGAGCAGCCAGGACATGAATCAACCCTTATTGGAAATGCCAGTGTCACGGATAGTGGCTCAACCCTCTGTGACTCAACATTGACCTTTGCAAAGCTTGTCCCAGTCACCTGCTATTTCCTGCTTTCTAAGTGGCACTCACATTTGAGTTCATGATGTCTTGATTTTTCTCCATTTCAGTGACTCAGTTCTGTTATCCTTAAACTCTGCAGACAGTGAAGTCGGCCCAAAGGATTATGATGAGTAGGTGACAGATTGGGGAAATACTTATGAAGTCAAGTTCTGTTCAAGTCATCCATGTCCAAACTCAGCAGCCAGGGCACCCTGGGGTAGGTTCAGAAGGTTGCTCTCTCTGACCCAAGAAGTGAAGGAGAGTGCCCTGGTGGAGTGCTCACAGGGAGGAAGGGCACTTGGCTTTAAAAAGGCTGAAGAGAAACTTCAGTTGCATTTAAGTAGATCAAAGATTTGTGCCTCCAACATGAAAGTTTCTTTCTTTCTTTCTTTCTTTCTTTCTTTCTTTCTTTCTTTCTTTCTTTCTTTCTTTCTTTCTTTCTTTCTTTCTTTCTTTCTTTCTTCCTAATTAAAAAATTTTTAACCTATAGTGCAAGGGAACCACAAGTGTATCTGCTAGGATGATTTAGGCTGCGAGTCACGGGCATTCTCATTCTCCCTCAAGCAGGCTTGGGTACTATGCGTTTTATCTCATGGAAAAGGAAATCTGGGCAGGCTTTGGGGCAGCCTATGTTAGCAACTAAAAGAAATCATCAGGGCTCTGAATGCTTCCTGTTTTCCTGCTGCAGAGCCCAACTCATTCTATAACTTGGATGTGTATGCTGGTAGAAGGCAGTGTCCACAGCAGGCAAATCCTTCAGTGTTTGCATTCAAAAGGTAGACATGGGAAACATTGTAAGAATAGAATGGGAGTTCTCTATTTTTAAGATACAATTAATGTTAGTTTAAAAGGCAGAATGAATGAGAGAAGAGCAGGAAGAGGCAGCAGTGGGAGAAGAGGAGGAAGAAGAGGGAGAAGAAGAAAAAGAGGAGAAAGAAGAAGAAAGAGGAGGAGGAAGAGGAGAAATAGGAAAAGAAGAAGGAAGCGAGGAGGAGGACAAGGAGGAGTTGGAGAGAAGGAATAACCGAGGCTGAACAAGGTAAAAACCAGAAGCAGAGACTGCATTCAGGGCTCCCATCTGCGGGGAAGAATTCCCCAGTGTTTGGACTGTCATCCGCCACCACTGAGCTTCATCAGGAAGAAGTTGGGTCAGAAGCAGAGAAGCAGACATGTAACCCTGTGCTCAGCATGGCATGTGGGTGGTGCGAGAGGCTTCGTAACTCACCCTGCCGTAACATCTGTCCCTCCTGCATTGACGCTTTGGGCCAGTTTCGATTTGTGCTTCTGTCTAGACCAGGGACAGTCTCTAAGGAAAGACTACTTAGAGTTAAAATCAAAGCTAAGTACAGTGAGTTGATTAAAGCTACATAGGACAATCTTCTGGGGGTGGAAATGGAGTTGGCCTCCAATAAATCATCTCAGGCACCTTTTGTGCTTCATGGGGTTGAGAGATGAAATCCATGTGCTTGGGAAGAAGCATGGGTCCGTGCCTGCAATATGCTTGCATGGGGTATTGCGGGTAGACGTAAGGAAGAATAATTTAATATAGATCATTGGAATGTTGGAATAGCAACATGGGAGGATGAGAAATGTCTCTTCTAAAATGATGGGATTTTATTGGTCCAGAATTATGTTTGGCATACATGAAGGTAGAGTGTATCCTACCTAGATCATAGAGGAAGACTATGCATTCTACTGAGGAATCTTCCATGGGTCACATGAACCACAGCCAGTAAGTACAGCGCAATAATTTAGATGTTTGTAACAAGAACAAAGGAAACTGGAAAAATGGTTTGAGAATACTCCTGTCCCCTAAAAAACGTTTAAAACCTATGAAATAACAAGTGATTTCAAAAACCTTTTCATAAGGGAAATGAGAAAATACTGAGAACGGATGATGCAGAAAGTCATGCATGTCCAAGTGCAGGTGACACAGTTTTTGAAGGGAAATTTGTAGCTTTGAAATCTGTGATCAGGAACTCTGGAAAATAGAACAAATGCAGTACCGTAAATACCCAGAGACAATGCATTCAGCTGAGTTCTTACTTAAAAGCAACAAAATCCAAATTGGATAGAGTCAACCGGAAAATGTGTTTGTTGTAGGACATTTATAGATACTTTTGTTTCTTGGGAGGTCTGAAGAGCCTGTTTTGCATCATCAGCAGTTATGGAAGGACCCTTCTCTATTCAGGGCTGCCTTCCCAGCATTAGTGACATTGGTTATAGGACAGTGGGGTCTGCGTGACTAGTGCCCCTGGTCAGATAGGGGTCTCTGTCTGTATGAAGTACATGCTCCTGGTGCCAGTCTTTCTCAAACAGAAGTCTCAAATGGGTGGGTGTCATGGGGAGAGTGTAGGTTACATGTGTGGATTTTTGCTAAAGAGGGCTGGGAAGGCATATTTTTGGATTCTGCTTTGAGACACAGAACTCATTATTCAGTACACTTCCATCTTGGGAGTGGGGTATCAAAGTGCGTGGCAACAAGGAAGGCGTTGGGGTGGGCATTCAGCCTGGCAGGTAAGGTGTTCAGATTTCCTATCTGAGCACACGGGATTGAGTCACAGCCTCCTGCTGCTGGCTGTAAGAGGCAGCAGGGGTGCTGCTCCAAGTGAGTGGGTCCATTCCACCTATGTGGGAGACCTGGAGTGGATTCCTGCTTCCTGGTTCTGGGTGATTCAGTGGCTGGGAGGATTCTCCCTCTCTCTACCCTTCAGATAAATGAATGAGATTTTTTTTTAGGTGAAGGAAGGAAATAATAATGATAGTGACAGAAATCAATGGCCCGGGCAACTTCGTCTGCATTATTGAGATAATTTACAGACCAAAAAGACAGTTCCTGGAAATGACTCATAAGCCAGAACATCCCTGCCTGATGAGACTTCAACAAACGTTGATTTTAAACATACACAGGACAGAACATGGCTAGAAGATGTATAAATCATGAACTCACACATGTTCGCTGGCTCCAGATTTTAAGGTCTGGCCTCAGATGCCTGAGCACTCTGATTGCTGGGTTTGAAGGAACTGCTGCCTTCTTGTAAGAACACATGCAGTACAAGGCTGGTGCAGGGGCGTATGGGTTAATTCTTCACCTGAAAGCACTGGCATCCTTTGTGGCTTCCAGGGCATGTCCTGGCTGCTCTACCTCTGATATAGTTCCCTGCTGTGGCCTGGGAAGTGAGCAAAATGGCACAAGTCCTTGGTACCCTGCACACATGTGGGAGACGGGAGGAAGCTCCTGGCTTCGCGAATGACTCGGCAGATGGAAGATCTTTCTCACTTGATCTTAGCAAAAAGGCCGAGAAGTGATTGGAAGATCTTTCTCTATGCTTATCTTTGTAACTCTTTCAAATTAAGAAAAAAAACATACACAATAGAAAATAATCAAGCAAGCAAGGCAAACAGCACGGTACACCAACTACCGATACGGGTTATGTCATTACTATCCTGCAGATGGACAGATATTGTCATATTCTCAGTGTTTTCTGACTATAAAAACATTTAGTAAACATCTTTGTCATACTTTTGTTTCTTAGGCACGGAATTTCTGGAGCAAAATATGTGAACTTTTAAAAAGGCTTTCTGTTAAGCTGTTCATTTTCTTTGTGTGATGCTAGGAGCAGTTTTCAGCTCTATCCGTCGGAAGAGAGGGCTCAGCTCACCATGCCATTTCTCTAGCCTTGATTATGTCCCAGCTGAGGTCGTATCTCACGCTTGACATGTTGTAAGACAGCCGCCACGATCCCCCTCTTACAGATGAGAAAATCGAGCTGACTTTTCCCAGTCCCTTAGCAGAGGACGTAGGAGGCAAATCCAGGTTTTTCTGATTCTAAGCACTTGTTCTTAATTATTACTTTAGTTCACAGAAGATAGACATAGTTGACTAAATACGTAAATGAAAATATCTGAGGGATCAAAACCAGATGTTAAGTGGCACTTCCCATAAAAGTATTTCAAGGAAAATGAAGGGTTTTAAAATTCTGTGGGGGGCCCCATTTGGTAGCCTAGCAGCTAAAGTCCTCGCTTTACATGCGCTGGGATCCCATGTGAGCATTGGGTTCGTATCCCAGCTGCTCCACTTCCCTTCAGCCTCCCTGCTTGCGGCCTGGGAAAGTAGTTGAGGATGGCCTGAAGCCTTGGGACCCTGCACCCACGTGGGAGACCTGGAAGAATCTCCTGGCTTCAGATCAGCTCAGATCCAGCCATCATGACCACTTGGGGAGTGAACCAGCAGAAGCAGATTTTTCTGTCTCTCCTCTTCATGAAATCTGATTTTTCAATAAAGTAAGTCTTTGAAAAACAAAACAAACAAACAAAATAGAACAAAAAAACTCTATGGGAAAAAAAATTTAAAAAGCAATTTCGTGTTCAAGAAGTTAGGGAAGCTAGCTGAGGCGTCCTCTTCCAGAGACCTGCTGGAAGACTTGAGAATTCCTACAGCAAAGTCTTGGAAAATGCTGTCATGAATCCCATCTCTCATTATGTTTATTTTTGTCTTTTATATTTATTTACTGATTTGAATGGAGGGAGGAAGGAAGAGAAAGAGAGAGATATCGTCCATCGGTTTGTTCGCTTCCCAAATGCCCACAACAGCCAGGGTTGGGAACTCCAATGAGGTTTCCTGTACAGGTGGCAGGAAGTTCTTGGACCATTAGCTTCTGCTTCCTAGGTACGTTAGCAGAGAGCTGGAGTGGAAAGGTGACGTGGGATGTGGGCTTCCTAAGTGTTAACTCAGTGCACTGTGTCACAATGCCAGCCCATCTCGTTCCTTTCCATGTTTTGTGACATCGGTAAGGGTGTCTAGACAACAGTAAATGGCAATATTAATAGTGACTATTATTACATTGGCCTCTGATTTAATGAGCATGCTCCTGCTATTTCCTATGCAGTATTACACCAGTGTGAATTTAAGATAAATGAAGATACTGTGACTTTAAATAAGAATTGTATCTTGTTTCCGAGAAAAATTAGAAATGAGCATTGAAATGTGAAGGCATCAGATTCGCACAGGAGAGAAGCTTCAGTGGTTGTTGTTGGTTTGGTAAGTAGATTGACATCTTGATGGATGAGAGAGGCTGCCTACCGCATCTGCAAACGCACTCACTGCTCCTGTGCTGAGTAGGAAAGGAATGGATGTATACCACCTTTACGCCCCAAGCTGGAGAGCAATGCTAGGTCTCCCTTGCTCACCTCTCAGCTGGCAGATGTTCCTTGAGCAATTCCTACGTGTCATGCTCCATTTCGGGTGATGCGTCTCTATCAACACTTAGCATACAGAAACACCTCGTTAACTATCGTCAGTCTGAGCCAAGCAAGGAAAGTTGGCTTTTGAAGTGGGCTTGCTGGCATTCCTCCATGCCAAGGGGATGAAGAACGTGGGCATTCCTTCCCCTGTCTTGCCTGCTAGCTTTCTTACTGAGGCCAAATTGAGTGGCTGCTTGCCACAGCTGTAGGAACACAGACAATGCCTCTCCCTGAGAGAGATGCGCCAGACAGCTCAGCCTTGACTCAATACACCCAGGACGAGAAGACTTTTATCAGTCTGGACACAGGACTTTGCCTTTAGCTAGAAAAGTCCTCAGACTTGGACTTGGTGGTTTTTGGTGGGAGAACAGCTGAGTGGGTGATTGCATTTAAGCTTTTGCTCCCATTTTTTTTTTTCCATCAACCATTTGCTTGTCTACAAGTTTATGAGGCAGTAAATAGCCCCTGTGTGCATAGTGAATTCTGACATCACAGGTCTATGGCACTTAAACACAGCGGGTGAACCAGCGTTTTTACTAGCAGTACACCCCAAGGCTGAACAGAGCTCAAACCCACCCCACTACTCTATTGTAAAACTCATATAAAACCTTCCCTGGTGTTTCCCTGTCCTGTGTGAGACTAGTTTTTCATAGTCCGAGTGATTCCCTGTGCCACCCTGCACCACTTCGCTGAGATGTAGTTTTGATTTCAGAAAACCTGGCCGATGCACATGTGTTCAATTTGGGTTGTAGGCAAGAGGCGGCTTTTGGAAGCGTGTAGTCTTAATCTAACAGAATGGCAGAGTAAGAGCCAACCTTTCAGGTCACCGAAGAGTCTGCTGCCTTCCACCTCGCCTTCCTTTGTCTCCAACCTGGACCCTGTCAACTTCCAAGAAAGTTTGTTTAAACCAGTGAAGGGAATTTAAGGGGAAAAATAGATGGAAGGAAGCCTGGGGATTAAGGATGAGATATTTGCTCTTTCTGCATTTTGTTTGGAGAGATTACAAGGTTTCAAGGAAACCAGAATGGAAAAGTAATTGTTTGAATGGTGGAAACTTCATTTTGGAACCAGTGGAGATGAAGGCGCAGAGAGAGTTCAAGTGTGGAATTTTCTACCCTTGAGCTTGGCTATGCTGTCTCTGAGAGAGGCACATGGGCAATGTGAGTTGGAATAATAGTTTCTTGGAGCTTCTTGGAGTAGAAGTGATTCTTACTGAAGGCAGTGAAGGGACTGATGGCTCCACTGTCATAACTATTGGTGAATAAGGGAATCTCTTTACAGTTCCCTCGTATAGGGTGGGTTGGTCACAAAACACATACAAGCTGCTCAGAATATACACATTGATATATGAGTGTGGGGAAAGAATGAGTTCTTTTTCATCCAATATAACAGCATTTCTTACTTAAAATCTTACCCAGAAGGTCTATGTTTTGCAATTCCAAGATGACAAATTGATCTTTTGGCTTCTTTTTAAAATAGAAAGAGGCCTGTCAAGCACCTCTCCTTTGAGGCCTACAAAAAGACCCCATCTCTGTGAGATGTGAGTAGTCAACAGGCCACTTTCACCAGGAGTGGGAGGGCCAGAGCATGGGCCTTTGGGCCTTGGAGGTCCCTATGGGGAGGGCTGTTCTTGGGGAGCCCTGGTGTGGGTCACGCTTTTACCACTGGGTTCCTTGGGAGATGCACACCTAACGGGGTGAAGGTCACTGGGCATGCAGCATACAACGGCCAGTAGGGAATGACTGCCATTTGTGGGGCACCAAAGCTCCTGGTGCCACCACCAATGCCCATTCACCCAGCAGCATCTCTGCTTCCACTGCAGCCTTATCTTTTGCCAAATTCCACTAATGGAAAAAAAAAGGACTGTTTTTAAAACATTTTAGTGTTTGGGGGTCGGCTCTATGGCATAGCCAGCTCAGCCTCTACTTGCTTCCCATACAGGGAGGGCATCCCAGTTCAAGTCTCAGCTGCTCCACTTCCTATCCAGCTCACTGCTAATGCACTTGGAAAAGCAGCAGAGGATGGCTCAAATGGTTGGCTCCCTACACTGGCACAGGCGGCATAAAGGAAGCTCCTAGCTTTGAGCTGCCTTAGCCTGGGGGTGAGTGAACCACTAGATAGAAGATCACTCTCTAACTCTGCCTTTCAAATAAGTAAAATAAATCTTTAAAAAAAATTTTTTTTTTTTAAAACATCTTCCCATTTTGAGTTGAAAAGAACATTGGTTCTTCAAGGTTCTTATTCGAAGCTGTGATTCCTCACCTTGGTTTTTGGTACCCTGAGGAAGGTTTGCTAAATTCTTGGCCTTTTATTTTATTTAGTGATTTACTTATTTAATCAAAAGTTTCCCCCTACCGTTCCCCGTCACAAAAGGTTTCCTGCTTCTTTAAGTCATTGCCATTTGAATGGGAAAGCAAGATTTTGCAACGCTTCTTGTTTCAAATCAAATTCAGCCTTCACTTTTGCGTCCAGCTGTGGAGACCTGGACCTGCCCCATCTGGCATTCCACACAGAAAAGCTCCTACCATCTTTTGTCCCCAGAGAAGATGTCTTAGCTCAGCAATGGCCTAGGCTCCATGGTGGTGGTTTCCCACAGTGGTTGTGTGGTGTAGCTCTCTGGCTTTGTGACGTTCCTCTGAGAATTTGGGTTTCTGTTCATCTGCGTGCTGGAGAGCCTTGCCCTGGGCTGCCTGCGCAGAGACACTGCCCGCACGTTGGAGTCATCCTGCGAGCCCTATGACTGAGCCACTCACTCACGGCAGGGAAATGACCTGGGCAAGACTTCAAAACCAGTACAGGCCATCCAGGCAAGGCCCTGAAATATCTTTTGAGATTGCATGGAAATAGAGGGAAACTTTTTTTTTTTTCACTTTTTACTTTTTTTCAACTGAACTGTTTTTTCCAAGTTTCATTGTTGCTGTGTAGGTTATCTACAGGTCAGATGGTTGGGATTTCCTAAAATTGTGCTGTCCCCACAGTGTGGCCCGAGAGATTGTTTGCAGAGTGAACTGTGAACAGGACGGCCCCCTGAGCCCGACACAATGCTGCTATTTCTGTTTTCTTTCTGTAGCCCCCAGCAAAGGTATTTTAGGGTTCCTGGGCATTTGAGAAAGCATAAAACACCAGAGGGGGAAAAAAAAAGTCCTGGACTTCTTAAGCGTCCGGTCGATTCTATGGATTTCAGAGTCACTTTTAACTTTATCGCGCTTGTTTTGTTTTGTTTTGTTTTTAATAAAGAACGCTGCTGCCGTGCGTATCAGCAGGCCAGGGACACTTTGCAATGCTTTTGCTTTTGACGAAGAGTTCTCCTAGGCAGTTTCACTCCAGATGCAAAGGCAGATGTTGATGAGTTCATGGAATCGAAGGCAGAAGTGTCCCGACTTTGCCGCCTGCCCGGAAAAGCATCTGCTTTTTTTTTTTTTTTTTCTATTTAGAGAAAGGGAAAGAAAAGAAAAAAACCCATAACAGTCCAGATTTGCTTAATTTCCTGCTTTAAACATTTGTACTTTAAAGGAGCTCATTTGCATATGAAATTGAATCATGTGATAGCATATGTGGGGAAACTTTGACCCAAAAGCTTTTTCCTGGTCTGTGCACATGTTGTGGTTGGTCTCAGACGTGTGCATTCGCGGGCAGGCTGGCTTATCAGCCCTGGAGGCTTTGGCTCCCAAAAGCATCATTTACACACGAAAAACTGGTCCTCAGACTCATCCTGAAAATATTTTATGAGTTCACTTTGTTTGGATGTCAGTGCTGCAATGCAGCATGTTAAGTCACTGCCTGTAAGTCCAGCATCCCGTAGGGGAGGACTCCTGACTGTCCCTTTTCAGTTCAGCTCCTTGAGAACTGGGAAGACAGCAGAAGATGACCCAAGGGCTTGGACCTCTGTACCCAAGTGGGAAACCCAAATGCGGTTCCAGGCTCCTGGCTTTGGCTTGGCTCAGTCCTGCCTCCTTATGGCCATTTGGGGAGTGAACAGCAGTGGATAGAGCTGTCTCTCTGTATTTTTCCTTCTCTGCATAACTCTGTCTTTCAGACAAATACATTGTTTCAAAAAAAAAAAAGAATAGTTGCTTCTTCTGTTTTTACAATGGGGCAAAAAAAGACATTATAATAGTTCACAGAATTGCTTAGTATTTCCTCTCAGGAAATAATTTAAGGTTTGATAATTGTATCAATCTTTTGGGTCTAATGTTTTGGCATAGTTCACATGAACACAAACGGTTATTTGCTGCAATGAAACAACAGAATCGCATCGCTTCAGAATAGGGGTTTGAGGTTTCAGTGTTGTTCATCTTTTGCAGGACAACCTGTAAGTGAACAGTTTGGAAACTAATATTTTCAACAAAAATTTTTGAACCATGGTTACCTTTCAGGAACATTTACTTACTGGTCAAGGGTGAAAAAGTTGAAGGTAGCACAAAGGCATGGCAGGGTAAGTGGTAGGAAAGGTTGATTTGGATCCCCCACTCCTTGCAAATTTTTATATGGAAATCATGACCCAATAGAAACAAAAAGCTCCTTGATGGACTAGACAGTGGAATCATGCGTGGAGATCTTGACTCATCTTGTGTCATCTCATTATAGAACCAAACTGAACGTGGAACTAAGGAAGGCATCTGAAAATGGGGCTGGCGTTGTGGTGTGAGGCTTAAAGCCACCACCTGGAATGCCGACATCTGAAATGAGCACATAGCAGCTTTGCTTCCAATCCGGCTTCCTGCCAGTGTACCTGGGACATCCTCCAATGATGGCTCAAGGGCTTGGACCCCCGGCATCTGTATGAGAGACCTCAATCCAGTTCCAGGTTCCTATCTATGGCCTCGCCTGGTTCTGTCCATTGCGGCCAATTGGGGAGTGAATCAATATGGATAGAAGATCTTTTTCTGTCTTTCCCGCTCACTGTCACTCAGACTTTTAAATAAATAAAATAAATTAAAAATGTGTCAAATAAATGCTCAAGCTGGCTGATTACCCTTGTGATATGTGAGGCAGACATGTCATTGTCCCTCTGCACCTATGAACGCTGTTTCCAGAGGCATAGAAATGACACCGTCTGCTGGCCTTGACCCCACCTCCAGGTTTAAGGATGGAGTGTTGAGGTGGAACTTGATACTGATTCTAAACCATGGGGGGCTGGCTTCAAGGAAGGCTCAGGTACAAGGTGCGAGGCAGGCTCTGTGCTGCGAACACTGGCCACATTATCTATCTGGGAGGAAGACTGCTTTGCAGCCTTTTTTTTTTTTTTTTTTTGGTCCATGCTAAGTGGATAAATGTGGTTTGCATCACTAAGTGCCTTGGGAATGTCTTACGGGTTATTTCTGGAATGGACAAAGTTCAGCACAGTCTGGAGCCAAAATGTCCCCGTAATGGAGCCAACGCAGTTCAAATGTTTATGACCCGTCTCCAGAATGGTGCGCACATGTGAGCGGTTGGCAGCGCAGTCAGAACATGTCCCCCGGAACAGAGGGCGGAGCTGCAGAGGAGCGCAGCGACGTGGGGGCTGTCCTTTCAAGTCTTTTCTGGCAGCCTGCAGGTCTTTGAGGGTCCCCGATCCAGGGCAGGTTTGGGAGACCTTTCCTGTTCAAGAAATGATGCTTCCTACAATAGCTCGGATGTCCCTGGTCTGCAAGAAAGCCTCGTTTCCTGTGCCTTGTTTTCTTTCTCTTCTCTTGCTAGATTCCCCCTCCCCCCCTTAGCACCAGTTCTTTGCAGTGTCCCTGATGCTTTCAAAGGAACTTAGGTGGAACAGAATGTACCACTTTGGTCTCCGGAACTGGGGGTCTCTGTGAGCACGGAGAGGATGGGCTCCGACAGGTGAGATCATAACGAGACAACATTTCTCACTGGCTGAGCCGTAGCAGGGTTTTCTGAGGCGTTGTGCTGTGCCATGATGTTACTCCGATGGCTGACGAGATGTATATGCTTGTGTATTTTTTGTTTTGTTTTTAGAATTTTCTTTTTTTTTTTTTTTGATAAGGATTTATTTATCGTATTTGAAAGGCAGAGCTGCAGAGAGGGAGAGAGGAGAGAGAGGAGAGAGATATTCTTCTTGTTGACTTGCTCTTCAGATCATGATAGCAGCCTGAGCTGGGCCAGCCAAAGCCAGGAACCCAAGTTTCCTCTGGACCTCCCATATGGGTGCAGGATCCCAAGCACCTGGAGCATCCTCCGCTGCCTTTCCAGGTGTATTAGAAGATACATGGGTCATAAATGCAGCAAATGGGACTTGACCCAACACCCTATATGGGATGGTGGCACTGCAGGCAGTGGCTAAAGCTGCTCTGCCACAATGCTGGCCCCTAGAATTTTTTTAAGCATTAGGGTTGAGGCCCAGAGATTAACTTAGTTTTCTCTCAGTACTTCCAGCATATTCCTAATATCTTCCTGTGCTTGCTATGAACTCATTTTTAAAAGTCCCAACCATCTGTTTGCACCTATGAAGAAATACAGCAAAGAGTACCTACCTGATTTGCTTTCAGTTTAGTGACGTTTTAGGTTTTTTTTTTTCTGAAAAATATTTATTTAGTTACTCAAAATGCAAGGGTGTGGGGAGAGGAGAGCTTACATCTGTTGATTGACTTGCTAAATGGATGCAATGGCTGGGGGCTGGGCAGGCACAAACCAGGGTCCTGGAACTTCATGCACATCTCCCATGTAGGTGGCAGGGGCCCAAGCGTTCAGGCCATCTTCTACTGCTTTCCCAGGCACATTAGCCAGAAGCTGAATGCAAAGTGGAGCAGCCGAGACTTGGATGGTGGGTGTTGACATTGAAGATAATGGCTTAACTTGCTATGCTACAATGCCTGCCCTATGAATGCAATTGCTAAAACAGGTCTATTTATTTGTTTGAAAGCAGATTGACAGATACAGAACGAGAGGAGAGAGATCTTTTACCATCTGATTTACTTTCCAAATGCCTGCAATAGCCAGGGCTGTGCCAGGAGCCAGGAACTTCATCCTGGTCTCCCATACGATGGGCCGTCATTATTACTGCATCCCAGGCACATTAGCAGGAAGCCAGACTAGAAGCACAGAGAAACCAGGCAGCTTAACGTGCTGTACCACCATCGCCATCCCAGGAACTGATTCTTTTAAACATAGAAATGCTGACTTCTTTATCCCTCTTCACACACCTTATATAGCTTTGTTACAGCTTTTCAAGTTTGACTTGCGAGAAACATTTCCCATAGTGAGTTACTGCACAGTTTGAGCCAGGTACATGCATACCGCAACTCGGTGGAGGAGGAGGGCTTGCACGGCCAGCCTTGGTGAGTGTGCGCTGGGTGAACACCCAGCAAGAAGCTGTGACACGGCATTTTCCAATCACACAATCACCTGTGGGTCAGAGTTTTCCCTGCCAGGGTGATGCGTGAGCCACATCTGTGCAGAAGTGGGCTTTTAGCTCATTAACAGGGGCTGCAGTGACTGGCCCATGTTCATTTGCAATCAAACCAGTGATTCAACTGAAGCAGGTGCTGGGTGGCAAGCACATGTGGTGTTGAAGTGTGCCAAGTGATGAATATGTTTCCAGATCTCAGCTTTATTCCGCCATGTTGACATGTTTATTAACTATGTCGACATGTGCCCTGGAAACACAAATCTAATAGTGCGACTGCTGGGATCTTACCGCTCTTGAAGGTAGTGACCTGGCCGTCCTTGCCTTGTTCTTGTCTAACACACACTTAAGCAGTAAGACAGCACTGCTTACAAGGCTGGAGTGAAGAAGCCATTCTACCATGTTTCTGAAATCTCAAAATTACATGCGTCTTGAATGCCTTCTGCAGCTTATCCAACTACAGACGTTTTTAAGTTGTCATCTTGTCTTTATGAAGACTTATTTTATTCATTTGAGAGACACAGTTAAAGAGAGACGTGGGAGAGAGAAAAAGAGAAATCTTCCATCACCTGGTTCATTTCTCCAGTGGCTATAATGACTGGGTCTGGGCGAGGCCAAAGCCAGCAGCCTAGAACTCCCCCTGCAGCCCATGTGGGTGCAGTTCAGCCCACATGGTGGAAAACAATTTTAAAAAATATTTATTATTTTTTTAATTGGCAAGTTAGATTTACGGAGAGAAGGAGAGACAGAAAGAGCTTCCATCTGCTGGTTCACTCCCCAAGTGGCTGTGATAGCAGGATCTGAGCTGATCTGAAGCCAGGAACCAGGAGCTTCTTCTGGGTCTCCCATGTGGCTGCAGGATCCCTAGGCTTTGGATCATCCTCCACAGCTTTCCAGGCCACAAGCAGGGAGCTGGAAGGGAAGTGGAGCAGCCGGGGTATGAACTGGCACCCATCTGGGATCTTGGCATGTGCAAGGCAAAGGCTTTAGCCACTGAGCTACCTCGTCAGACCCCACATAGTGAATTTTTGTTTCAGTTTTTGTACTTGCTTATTCCAGGATTATCATCTGGTTATATTTTTTAAAATAACTTCAATCTCCATTGACGTTCTGTATCTGGTGTTATATCGTTCTTACAGTTCCGCTTACTTTGTGCAACGTGGTTGGTGCCAGTTCTTGGTTGAATTCAACAGATTGAGTTCAACAGATTGAATGTTGCTGATTTGCATAGCGATTCTGAGGGCGTTTGGGAAAAGCACCTCCTTCTGGAGTGATTGGGTTTACGTCAGCTCTGATCCCGAGTCCAGCATCGTCCTCCTGTGTACGTTAGGAGGCAGCAGGTGAAGGCTCATGCCTCCCCCACTCCTGGCTCCTGGATGCAGCCTGGCCCAGCTCTGGCTGTGGAGGCATTTTGGGAGTGAACCACCAGATGAAAGATCTTGGCCTGTTTCTCTTATTGTTTCATTATGTATCAAACATGTTAACATGTCAACAAAAAGTTTTTTTTAAAAATGATGTTGCTGAGTTAAAGTCTTTGTCTAATAAATCTTGTCTCTGGACATTTTCAGACTTAATTGTTTTTGATTGCTTTCATTTCTGGAACTGATTCATAATTTTTTTTTTACATGTCTTACAGTTTTTGTATAACCTTCCCAACCCCACAGCGAGGAGTTCTAAATAATATATTGTGATTGATAATGATACAAATCAAAGTTTGTTTTCCTCCCTAGCCAGGATTTTGTTGCTTGTCTTAGGGTTTCCTGAACTCATTCTGCCGAGCCTGTGTTCCTTGTCATGTGTGGTCCCTGACATTTCTGCTTAGATCAATGGCCAGCTAATGATTGGACAGCGATTTCCTTATGTGCATGGAACCAGGGAGCTGTCTGGTCACTGTCAAGGGAACCACTCTCTGTGTTGGAGCCTACTTTCAGAATGTACCAGTAAGGCTGGCATCTTTGCTTTCACCATCACTCACTGCTTGTCTAGAGACCCTAGATCAGCCGGCAACCTCTCGGCATACTTGGCCTGGGCTTGCATTCCCAGAGAGAGATGCATTTAATTAGCAGGCAACTGGGATCAGGAACTAGAGATGGGTTATTGAACCTGGCCCGTGATGTGGGATGGATGGCTTAAACACTAGGCTAAATCCCTGCTCCAGATACAGGATTTCGAGGGACTTCCAGCTCACTTCTCTTCTCACTTCTCCCTCTTACGACAATTACAGGCTGCTAGTGTTGGCAGTGTTTGCCAACTTGCTTTTTTAATTATTATTATTAAAAATTTATTGTTTATTTTTATTGCAAAGTCAGATATATAAAGAGGGGAGGAGAGACAGAAAGAAATATCTTCTGTCTGATGATTCACTCCCCAAGTGACCGCAACCATTGGAGCTTTGCCGATACGAAGCCAGGAGCCAGGAGCCTCCTCCAGGTCTCCCACACGGGTGCAGGGTCCCAAGACTTTGGGCCATGCTCGACTGCTTTTCCAGGCCACAAGCAGGGAGCTGGATGGGAAGTGGAGCAGCCGGGATCAGAACTGGTGTCCATATGGGATCCTGGCGCATTCAAGGCGAGGACTTTAGCTGCTAGACCACGGCACCAGGCCCACTAACTTGCTTTTCAAGGCTATGAGGAGCGGGGTGAGGGAGTGAGAGAAGTACAAGCTGAATGCCACGAAGCTGTCTGTTTTCCTGGAATAAAGGGTCCCTGGATTATTGCAAGCCCTGGGTTGATTTCCAGAGGTCAGGCAAGGCTGCTTAGGACAGTTTTTGCCAATGTGTTTGTTGCTGCTGCTATGGAGAACATATTTTGAGGCCGTTGCTGTGCCTCTCATGGTGAGATCTGTTTTGACTTGACTAGTAAAATCCAGAAAGCAGCCTTACCAGTTGATGGTCCATTATTAAGGCAGCTTAGTATGGCACGGAACATTCGTACCAGGGAATGTCATGAAACTCCCCAAAGGAAGGCACCAGTCTTGTGCCATGACCTTGAAAGGCTGTCATGATAGTTTAGATATGGACATGATGTGTGTGTGTAGGCGAGTCTGGAACTCCCATGTGTCCAAAGGCATCATGATGAAACAGAGAGAAGCTTTGGAAATGGCTGCTCAGCTTGTTCTTTATTTGTATGGTTTCAGAGTTCATGACAAACATGTGTTACATCACCATTGCTGAAGATGACATCATCCTAAGGTATAATTAGGGAGAGAAAACTATTGTTTCTCTGCTAAAGGATTTCACCCGAATGGAGTCCCTGTTTCCTTCACTGTCGAGAGTTGTTTCAGTATTTTCATAGTCACAGTGCAACTTTGCACCAGAAAATTAATTGTGTAAGAAGTTCAATGTCACACTTGCTCGGCGTGGTTGCTAGGATTACTTCAGACTCCGGGGAGAAGGGTGTTCCGTGGATGCCAGAAGACGCAGCTGTGCTTGGAACAGCGGGAAGAAGGCTGGAGCAATCAGCTGGGCCTCCCACCCTCCTCTCTTCCTGCCAATCTCGAGACAGCTCCAGAATGTGCGCAAGAGGGGAGAAGCATCTCTCCGGTCCTCGTTGGGTTTGGGGCCTGTGTGCCCAGGCTCAAGCGGCCACTGCAAAATTCACCTAAGGGGATTAAGAGATGTTCTTTGCTCCCTGCAAAGATGGCAGGGGCTGTTGCAAGTCTTCTGTTGTCTAATCCCAGACCTGCCCATGTTGCTGAAGACCTGCCAACGATCAGCATGTGAGGGACTGGACTAGGGAGCCCCTTGCAGCTTCGACAGGTGCCGGGTTCCTGCTGTGTGCTCAGCGGGTTGTCTCTGTTTTCCTGGCATTCCTTACCTCCTAGTCACGTGGCAGGCACCCAAGAAGCACTCAGCTGTGCAAGGGACAGAACACTCACTAGCAGTCTCCCAGTTTTCCCATTCCCGTGGCTGTGTGTGGCACAAGTGCTTGTGACTAGGGACCACAGATGTGCGGCCACTGTTTTGTGTTGCCTTTCTTGTTGCTTTGTTTAATCGTCCCCTTGGAGCCATGGGTTCCACAGGACTAGGACAGAGCTGTGGGGAACCTGTCCCCAAGGGATATTCCAGTTGCTCTACCATAGAGCAGTTTGGCTACTCATACGATAGACCCACTGTGCTGCCAGTCCTGGGCAAACAAAAACTTGTGCAGCACACTGCACTTGGTCCTAGTCAGCAGGTATGCTGCCAGCTTACGGATTGATGGTAACCATCTGCCTTCCTCTACCTACACAAGCAAGATTCACAGTGGAACAGTGGATGTCACACAATGAAATCCACTAACAGCACAGTCCTTGGAAGGTGTGTCCTGGTGAGGCCACGCCTGAGCTTTGGGTTGATGGAGGTGTCATTGTGATGATGGGGGCATCTCCAACATGACTGTGGTATTGTGAGATGGTGAGGGCAGGTGGCATGGGAACTAAACTGCCGCCAGCCCATCTACTTATACGTCTTTTCTATCTTTACTGACAGCTAAACTCAATCTATGGTGTGTGTGTTCAGCCCAGCGGCTAACCTGTTGCATCTCATGCTGGAGTATCTGAGTTCAATGCCCAGCTTTACTCCCAGAGTCCAGATGCCACCAATATGGGAGCCCTAGATTGTGTTGCCAACTCCTGGTTGAGCCCTGGCCATTGTGCACGTGTGGGGAGTGAGTGAGCCAGCTGACTCTCAGGGAGATAATATGATAACAAGCTGCATGTACTGAAGTGGTGCTGCTCAGTGCTTTGATGTAAGTGTCTGCTGGGAAATATTTTTCACAAACTAACATATTCATCACTTCACATTGTCATCTTTCTGATAATGCAGTGAGGTCACTAACTCCTGCCCTTTTAGCAAGTTTTGTGTACTCCACACACAATGTGACACTGTTAACTGTTGCCATAACCGTTGCAACTTCTGTATCTCTTGATCAGCATTTCCCCACTCCCCAGACTCCCAGACCCCAGGAGCTGCCACCATTCTACTCTCTGCTTCTAGAGTGTCTCGGTTTTACAATTGCATCATGTCATTTATAGGTCAAATCTTAAAAAAAAAAAAAAAAGAAAAATAAAGGAATCCAACATTTCTGCTTAAATGTCTAAGCATGTTGGAACATCTGAAGATGCTGACTCTGTTTCTCTTAGAATTCACTTACTGGAAAAACATCAGCCGTGTTACACTTCCATGTGCATGGAGCTGTCTGCCTTGCTTCTGAATAAAACCTCCTTATTGTAGGTGTTCACACATACTCAGCTTCGGTGAGACACAGAAGATGACCCTGCAGAGTGAGGAGGACTCAAAGCAGAGGGCAGGGCCTCACAAGATATAAGCAAAATTGTGCACATCTTAATGATCAAGATGAGCCGTTCTACCCTTTGGAAAATTTAAATTGGGGTCAGCGTTGTAGCATAGCAGCTAAAGCCATTACCTATGATGCTGATGTCCCATATCAGAGTCCCTCTTTTGATACAGCTATCTGCCAATGTGCCTGGGCAAGCAACATAAGATGGTCCGAGGTCTTGGGCCCCTGCACTATGCGGGGGACCTGGCTTCTGCCTGGCCCAACACTGACCACTGTGGACGTTTAGGGAGTGGAGCAGCAGATGAAACATCCTCTCTGTCAGGTAAATAACAAGTCTTTTAATGAATAGTGAATAAATAAAATGCCACCACTTTGGGTGGTTTTGCAGTCACTTCTCCCTCTCAGGCACTGATGGCAGGGTTGTGAGCTCTGGGCTGGCATGGTCTGCATCGCCTGGGTGTGAAAAACCTCACATTTAGAGGTTTCTGTGCGGGTGCACTGAATCAGAATTTCCAAGGTGGAGATTTTGTGTATATTTTCAACAGCCTCTCAGTGGATGCTAGTGCTAAGTAACAGATAAGAAGTGTGTGGAAGTGGAATTAAGAGGTGCTTATCTTGATGCAAACACTGCCTCAGGCCCATATTTTAGGATTTTCTCTGATAGGTGGAGTGATCACCCTCAGTAGTAATACTTGGGAACCACACTGACGGCCGGCCATGGTTGTAACAAATGCATGGAAGGCTCCATGTGGTGTTGAGAACATGTGACATGCTTTACTTCCTGCTTTGAGAATTTCATTGTAAGAGTCATCGAATGTCGGGGGTGCCGACTGGGTGGAGGGACCAGAAGGGAGATGTGGGGGACTTAGCTCGTGTGCTCGTCCTGTCTCCAAACACTCAACAGGTGGCCTATCTCCTTCCCTTCCTTCCTTCCTTTCCTTCCTTCCTTCCTTCCTTCCTTCCTTCCTTCCTTCCTTCCTTCCTTCCTTCCTTCCTTCCTTCCTTCCTTCCTTCCTTCCTTCCTTCTTATAAATATCTATTGCTTTAATTTGGAAGTCAGACTGATACAGAGAGAGGGAGATGCAGAAAGAGAGAGAGCTCTTCCATTTTCTAGTTTACTCCCCAGGGCTGGCCCAGGCTGAAGCCTGGAACCAGGATCTTCATCTGGTTCTCCCATGTGAGTGGCACAGGCTCAAGAACTTGGTCCATCCTCCACTGCTTTTCCTAGCCCATTAGCAAGGGCCTGGATAGGAAGTGGAACAGCCAGGTTGGGAACCAGCTCCCATAAAGGATATCGGTGTCCCCAGGCAGTGGATTTTTCTGCTACACCACAACCCTGGCCTTAGATTGTGTTTCTTATAGGCCATGGTAAGCAGGAGATAGCAGCCTTTATATTCCAGAAGAAGTTTTTGCCTTTTAAAAAATATTTATTTATTTTTATTGCAAACACAGATTTCCAGAGCAAAGCAAGACAGAGAGAAAGCTCTTCCATCTGCTGGTTCACTTCCCAAGTAGCTGCAACAGCCAGAGCTGAGCTGATCTGAAGTCAGGAGCTTCTTCCAGGTCTCCCACATGGATGCAGGGTTCCAAGGCTTTGGGCCATCCTCTACAGAAGTGGTTCTGCTATTCTCTCCCCCCCCCCATATATATGTATTTAAAATATATTCATTTTTTTTATTTGAAAGGGAGAATTATGGAGAGAAGGAATAGACAGGATGAGAAGTCTTCCTTCCACTGGCTCAGTCCACAAATGGCTGCAACAGCTAGTGACGGATCAGTTGAAACCCAGGAACTTTGCCCAGTCTCCCACATGGGTGCAGAGGCCCAAGCACTTTATCTATCCTCTGCTGCTTTCCCAGGCCATAAGCAAGGAGCTAGAAAGGAAATGGAGCAGCTGGGACAATAACTGGTGCCCAATAGGATTCTTGCACTGCAGGTGATTCTGCCTACCATGCTACAGTGCCATAACCTGCTACTCTACATTACTAAGAAGCTTCTAGATGATAGCCACACTGCTGGTCAAAGATCACCCTGAGTAGAGCTCTAAATCTAATTAAAGCTTGTGATTCTTTTCCTTTCCGTTAATTCCCTCTCTCGGTCCTTCTACCTGCTTACCTTTAGACTCTCTCCATCCTCACTTCAAGGCCAGGTTACGAACGTGGTAGAGCTTTCTCTCCCTCATTCCTCTAGACAGCTCCCTACTGATCCAAGTGCGGGTGGTTCTTTATGTTTGCTCTCACAAACCAGGCTTGCTGCAAGGTAGTGCCTGCATACCAAGCAATGAGAGTTCAAATGAAGAAGCATAAAGGAGCTCACAGGCACACAGCTGTGTCTTGAAAACAATGATTATGGGAATTAGCAATGCCATGCGAGCTCACACCTTTTTGACAGGCGGGCTTTATCTTTGAGTCAGACTGAGCTGGCAGCCATCTGAGACCCTGTCATTTTTTTGCACGTGCTGTGATTTAGCCGTGCTATCATTCCCATCTTGTTCTTGGGCAATTGTTTGTTTTCCGATCTAAGTGTGGCATTGATTTACATAGCCTGCGAAATGCCATCTTGCTATCCTATTGTTCTCACCCATCGAGATAATACTGGTTGTTGAGTTTGTCCTCTAATATTTTCCGTAATCTCCCCGCCCACTCAGGGTTATGTTATCTTTGTGGGAGCTGCACCCATCCATTCAGGACTATATTTTGAGGGCCGTTCCATGTGCCATGCACTGTTGGAAGTTCTGAGGATGCAGCAGTGAATGAGTGGGAACAACCTCTGTTCCCACGGAGTTGCCATTCTAGTGGGAAGTCAGGCACTGCACAAAGGGAAGTGACAGGTGTTGGGTATCAAGTAATGTCAGGTGCAAAGGGGGAAAATAAGGCAGGGGAGATGAGGGGGAGGTTAATTTAGATGGTATGGCTAGAAAAACCCTTTGGAAAATGGTGCATTTGGGCATGAATCAGAACATGCTTCCAATTCGTTGGAAATGATGGATTTTGACATGGGCCCGTCCCCACTGTTGATACCATTTGCAGAGTGAAGTAGTGGCTGGAAGATCTTTCTGTGTCTGTTTTTCTCCCGCCCCATCATTCTCATTTTCTAATAAAGTACATATCTTTTTTATTAAAAAAATTGAATACTTACATTCTTGGCTATTTAGCACTGGCAACCTGTCCCTGATGGAAAGCAATAAAACTCTCCCACAGGGACATTGGTTTAAACACAAAATTTTAAGTTTTTTTTTTTAATTTTATTTATTTTTATTGAAAAGTCAGATTTACAGAGATAAGGAGAGACAGAGAGGAAAATCTTTCATCTTCTGGTTTACTCCCCAAGTGGCTGCAACGGCCAGAACTGAGCCAATTTGAAACCAGGAGCCAGGAGCTTCTTTTTGGGTCTCCCATATGGGTGCAGGGTCCCAAGGTTTTGGGCCATCCTCCACTGCTTTCCAAGGCCACAAGCAAGGAGCTGGATGGGAAGCAGGGCTGCCGGGTCATGAACTGGCACCCATATGGGATTCCAGCACGTGCAAGGTGAGGACTTTAGCCGCTAGGCTACCGCACTGGGCCCTGGTTTAAATACTATTCTTCCCATGCCTTCCGGGTGGATAGTTTTTAGTGATTACTGAGTGCCAAAACTGAGGAGTGCAGATCATTGTGGGCAGAAGAGGAGGTGACCTGTGTGGGATTGTCCATCTGATAGACCGGAGAGCATGTTAATGTGATATTACTGTAACGAGAACAGCATCAACGTAGTTCATAGATACAACTCTAAGAGTATAATACTTGTCTCCCTTGCTTGCCTTGCTTTTCTCCCCTTTTCTCTCTTCTTCCCTTTCTTTCCTTTTAAAAAAAATATTTATTTATTTGTATTGGAAAGGCAGATCAGACTCCTGAAGAGAAGGAGACACAGATTTTCTATCCGCTGGTTCACTCCTCAAATGGTGCCGCAGCGGAAGCCAAGCGAATACAAAGCCAGGAACCAGGAGGTTTCCAAGGTCTCCCACAGGAGTGCAGGGTCCTGGAAGTCTCTCTTCTGTCTTTCCAGGACAGAAGCAGGGAGCTGGATGGGGAACGGAGCAGCGGAGACATGACCCAGTGCCCATATGGGATCCTGGCACTGGCGAGGTGAGGGTTTAGCCGGTGACATTGTGCTGGACTTGCTCTGCCTTTCTTTCTTTTCTTTTCTTTTCTTTTCTTTTCTTTTCTTTTCTTTTCTTTTCTTTTCTTTTCTTTTCTTTTCTTTTCTTTCTTTCTTTCTTTCTTTCTTTCTTTTCTCTCTTCCTTCCTTCTTTTCTTCTCTTTATTTTTGAGATAATTGGTTTTTAATTCACATTATAGCCAAATGCTCAATGCTCCACTAAATACAAAATTCAACCAAATAAAAAGTAAGAAACAAGCACTTATAATTCAGCAAGAATGTAGATAAGAACTATAAATAGTATCAAATGAACATATGATCACAGATCATTAAATTCACAGTAGCACAGCATCGGTAACCATTGGCTTGACAGATACAAAATGAAGTTTGGAAATCTATATTTGCAGCAAATAGGCATTTCATTAACTCACTTTTTTCCCTTTAAGTTTTAGCTGTAATATTCAAGGACATCCTCTAGCTTTTCTTCCCAGCTAACTTGGGCAAGTTAATTCTGAATAATAACAAACCACTGTTTGGACCCTACTTCTCCAGTCCAAAGCCATGGAGTTCCTCTCAACCTCCTCCCTTCTCTTTCTCTCTGGGTGGTGGGTGTGCGGCTCCCACTGCCTGCACTGTCCTTTGACCCCACAGAAGCCTGGGTACCTGCAGGTGTACTTGCTGTCATCTTCACGCTTACCTGCAGGCTGCAGTGTTGCCATGAGTATCTCGCTGGGCTTTGCAAGTGTGTGAACAGGTCGGGTGGGGATTTCAGGTGCTGGGTGCCAGGCTGCAAGTGAGGTGAGCTGTGGGCTCTGCATATCTTCCCGGGGTCTTGCCGCTGAGCAGAAAGCTCGCCTCCTGATCCCGCGGGTCTCAGTCTCCGTCTGTGGAGGTGCTTGAACTAGGCTGCATCCCTGGAGTCTGGGTCTCTAGGTATCATTTCTCTTTCTTTCTTAAGGTAACCAGGGTGTCAGAAGTTCAGTACTCTTCATTTCTCAAATATGTATTAGGATGAAAAATATTTCTTTGGATGATTTTGCTCACAAGGGAAAGCCAGGGGTTACAGAGTGGACCGCGGTGGTCTGCTGGGAAACCGACAGCACAGCAAGCCCACCTGCGAGGGTGGGGCGAGCAAATCCCCCACGGGTCTGCAATCAACTCTCCAATTCACCTCTTTCTCCATCTTTGCTTACTCCCTCGATAGGTGAAGACGGGTTACACCTTTTTTTTTTCCCCCTGCAAGCAAATCCGTAAAATGTTAGGGAGCCACCTCGGCAAGAATGGCCCTTTGTTCTGCTCCGTAATGACTCAGTAGTATGCTATGCAAAGGCTTATGCAAGCCAGGCTGGCTGAGGCGGCCCTCCTGCCCCAGCGGCTGGAAGTGTGTAATCTTCTTCGCAGGGCTGTGACTGTGACCTGCAGTTGCGTAAGAAATAATTACAGAAGCCAGCCAAGGCTTGTTTCTCCTTCCAGGTCCCGGGCTTTTACCCCCAGTAGCTTTACATGCTTGTTAATATTTAAACTGTTGAGTAGTAGCAGAATATTTTGTAAGCTTCGGTAATGGTTGCCGGGTTCGGTGAGGCCGAGTTGGAGAAGGGCATTGTGGGACACCCCAAGGTCTCTTTGGGTTTTCTTAGAGGACTTTGGTCCTCCGACAGACATTGACCTTGGGAGAGTGGTAAGACATTTCCTTCTGTGTCCCTCTTAGAATGGACAAAAAAAAAAAAAAAAAATCCAAAATGCCCTCTTAAAATCTCTCAACACTAAGAGCTTTTAAAATCAAATTTAAACAATCCTCAGCTCTGAGCCATATTGGGTTGGGAACTGACCTCAAATAGGATTGTAACTTTGAAAAGTGGGGGAAAAACAAAACAAAACAGAATAGTCCCGTAGCTTCTGGCTATCTGAAGAGGAGGAAGCAGAGATTGGAGCCAGCACGCACTGACTGCAAAGCCCTGGAGCCCCTGGTGCTCTGCCTGGCCGCCCTGGCTCCGGGGTCTGTCCTGCGGAAAGCCGGCCTCTTGACCTCCAGTCCTCAGTCGTCTCCTCTCTGCAGCATCAGACTGGTCCTCTGTTCCTGAGAATACGCTGGTGGCGCCGGTCTCTGGGAGATGGAGGCGCAGAGACAAAACATCAGGGGAACCGTTAATCTTGTATGAGATGGCAGAAGGGCTGTCTGGCTCTCAGGAGTCACTCTGGCCTTCCACCGGCCCCAGGGCTTTCTCCAGGGGCCAAGGACAAGGGCGGGCAGGGTCTGCTGTCCAGCCTTCCCTGGCTGTCACTTAAAGATGCGGCCACTGCTCCTAGTCCGGCTCCCTGGGCGCGGGAGCGCTCTCCCACTGAGAATGGCCCATCTCCTCTTGACCCTCCTGCTCTCAGTCTTCCCTGTCGTCCCATCTCTCCCCTTCTCGTTCTCTTTTCTTTTTAAGGGACTATATTTGTTCCAAATGTAAGACAATATGCTTTCCTGGTGAAAAGGATAGCTTCCAGACGGCCCAAGGACTGGGACCCCGGCCACCCGTGTGGGAGATCCCAGTAGAAGTTCCAGGCTTCAGCCTGGCCCAGCCTTGACTGTTTTGTGCCCATTGGAGAAATGAAGCAGTGGGTGGAAGATCTCTGACTCCCTCTGTCACTCTTTCAGGCATGGAACATACATGCCAGAATGAATAAAAAGAAAATTGCTTCTGAACAAAATAAGGAGAAACTTCCTCTGCAAACGTGCATGCTTATGAATTTCTCTGTAAGTTTATCTGCCTATCTATTTTTTTTCAACTTAATATTAAGTTTCTCTGCCCAGTTTGAAGGCAGTGACAAACACCACCACAGCACGCATCGCAACACACGCACATGCATGTTTGCATAGTTGAGAGAACATACGCTTGGGATAAATTCTTAGCAGTGAAATTGCTGGGTCAAGGGGTGTGTCATTTTACATTTTGATAGATACTGCTGAATTGCCCTGCAAGAAGCTTGCGCTGGTTTATCACGCCGTTAATGTTATGTATAAATGGCCTCTTTCCTCAAAATCTCACCAGTTCCAAGTACTATCAACTTTTCAGATCTTTGCCAATAGGCAACAAATGGTAAGTCATTATTGTTTTAATCTGCACTTTAGCAACGAAAGGTTGGGCCTTTTCCACATATCATGGCCTATTTGCTCTCACTTCATTTATTTATTTATTTGTCTGTTTTTTACTTTGGTGGAGATTGTTATCTTAAATACTGTCTCTGCTGAGTTTGGGGAGTTTTTTTTTTTTTTTTAAGAATGATTTATAGAGTTGTCATTAACCTTCATTGTTCACACACATATTCTGTGTTTCCGTCTTATAACATACCTGCTTCCTTTTTGCTAGAACTGCCAGGTTTCTGCCACGTTGTGAAGAACCCGGCCTGGATAGAGCAGACCCAACACTTGCCCAGGCTGTCTGCCATCCCTCTCATGGGTTTGCACGGGAGTATTTGGAGTGAGGTAGGGATCCAGTTGGAAAACAATGTAGTTAGGCAAAAGCCCCTGTGAGTAGGGAGTGAGAGGCTATGAGAGAAGGATTTGTGCCCCCTACACCTTGGGAGAGAAGAGCCTCCTCACGGGAATCTGCCTGCTTTCCTGTTCTCGGACTGAAGAGTCTGACCGTCTCATGTCAAAGTTGGCTGATCTTTGAAGGAAACTTCCAACATGAAGGATGTTATCTTGACAAGAAGATTAAGAGAAAAATGGGACAATGAGAGCTTCTGTGGAAAATCTAAAATGCAGTGGATCATTTATATGTATAAACCTTATAGCAAGTAAGGCCTGTTTCTATAATTACTGAAAACCAAAAGTTAAAAATAATAATTTATAACATAAGCATAATTTTATCATTTACAAATTATAAATTTATTCTTTTAATTTTAAACTTGAACAATTTTTAAAAAGATTTATTTATTTTTTATGGGAAAAACAGATATACAGAGGAGGAGAGACAAAAAGAACTTTTGTCTGCTGATTCACTCTGGCTGCAATGGTCAGAGCTGAGCTGATCCGAAGCCAGGAGCCTGAGCTTCCTCCATGTCTCCTACAGGGTACAGGGTCCCAAGGCTTTGGACCATCTGCTACTGCCTTTTCAGGCCATAATCAGGGAGCTGGATGGGAGGTGGAGCAGCCAAGACACAAACTGGCGTCCATATGGGATCCCAGTACATGCAAGGTGAAGATTTAGCTACTAGGCTGTCACATCAGGTCCTAAAATTGAACGCTTTTAAAGCATTTTGTCAAATTCAGTTAAAATGTGGGCATTATATACAAACACACATTTTTGTTTTCTTGAAATAGATATTAGTATCTCAAAGTGAGGGATTCATGATAACAATCAATGTGGGGAATGAAGACAGTATTATTAATTATATGGTATAATTCAGTGCAATAATATTTATAACTATGTACCACGTCATCCACTCAATTCTTATACTTGCTCTCTCCACGTATTAACTTCCACAAAGAAGAAAACATGTGGATGCTTGTCTGAGTCTTGCTTATTTCAGTTTCTTGCACCCATTTTTTGGCAATGAAAGAATTTCATCCTTTTTGTCGTTGAGTAGTATTCCATCGTATCTATATATCACTTTTTCTTTATCTAGTCATCAGCTGATGAATATCTAACGTGGGTCCACATCTTTGCTATTGTGAATGGAGCTGCTAAGATGTGCAAGCACAGGGCCTGGCGTGATAGCATAATGGTTAAGGTCCTTGCCTTGCACGTGCCAGGATCCCATATGGTCGCTGGTTCTAATCCCGGTGACCCTGCTTCCCATCCAGCTCCCTGCTTGTGGCCTGGGACAGCAGTTGAGGACGGCCCAAATCCTTGGAACCCTGCACCTGCATGGGAGCTCCAGCCTTTGCGCTCATTTGGGGAGTGAACCATTGGACAGAAGATCTTCCTCTGCCTCTCCTCCTCTCTGTGTATCTGCCTTCCACCCATCTGCCCCCCCGTAAAAAAAAAAAAAAGATGTGTAAGCACAGGCGTCTTGAATGCTGATTTCATGTCCTTCAGATATACTCTTAGGAGTGGGCTAGCTGGGTTGTCTGGTAGGGCTATTTTTAATTTTCTGAGGACCATACTGCTTTCTGTAATAATTATATCTGGTTTCATTTTCCACCAGCTCTGTGAGGGCACATTTTTTCTCAATAGCTTTGCCAGTATATGTTACCTTTTGATTTTTGGATAACGAACCCTAACTAGAATGAACTGTTATTTCATTGTGGGTTTTATTTGCATTCCTTGAGAGCTAGTGATTATAAACTTTTTCTCATGGATTCACTGGCCACTTGTATTTCATCCTTTGAAAAGTGCCTGTTCACATGCTTTGCCCATTTTTTAATTAGATTGTTGTTGAGTTTCCATAAGGCCTGTTTCTAACTTCACAGCTTGAACATAGAAAACTGAAAATCATCGAACTGGAAAAACAAGTCAAGTAGATCAATTCTGTTCATCTTTCGTTCATCTATTTCTGAGATGGAAATAAGGAATATGAAACGTTTTATTACTTTTATTTCAGTATCATTTCTCCCGTGTATTTTCTTGGTTGAATGGATAAAAACTCTTATGAGAGGTTCAAAACAGTTCATTCAGTATATGGCCTACGTTCCTTCCACAGTTTCTAAATAGGGGGAGGGGAGAGTTTTTTCTTTTAAACATCAAATAAGTTGATTGCACAATCAGGAACTTTAGAGGTTTCCAGTTCCTGGCATGCGTGATACAATATGCTTGTTGGCAAGGACCTGAGGTAACTCTGATTTGCAACATAAATAATATGATCCTGTAGCTCCCTCCCTAGGTGATTTAGTTAAAAGGTACTGAAGGTCTCTCTCTTGTAAGCGTGTGCCTCACAGGAAATTGTGTAATTTGTATCATAATTACAAGTTGATTTATGAGGATCTTATTTCATCATTTAGGCTAAGGTATAATATTACTAGTGTTAATACTGGATACCGTTTGTTAAGTATGCACTGTGTGCCATGTATTATAAACAACCTGCCTATATTTAACACACACACACACACACACACACACACACACACACACACACACACAGATCACACACAGATTTGCCCCGTAGTATCCCTGGGCAACTGGTTCCAGGACCCTCTGAGGATACTAAAATCCTTGACTGCTCAAGTTCTTTCTGTAGAATCTGTGCACATCCTTCTGAATACCACCTCTAGATTGCTCATGATATCTGACACAATGAAAGTGCTGTGTAAGCAGTTCTTAGAGTGTATTGGTGAGGGGGCAATGAAAAGAGACAAAGTCTGTGCATATCCAGTGGGGATGCAACCTTGCATTCTTGGATGCCTGTCCCTGTGTTCTAACTTCTACTCCTCCCTCCAGGATTACAAATCTGGGTCTATTGGGATCATTCCACAGATGAGCAAACACATTGAGCCTGAACAAGTATGCAGAGTGAGGTCAATAAGACTACAGAACTTATCCAAGACTGTCTGACTCCAAAATTTGCTCTTCCCACATTTGCATCCTGTGCCTGCCTCCACAGACATGTCTGGTCACAGTGAGGGGCAGGGATTCTTCAAGGCAAACGTTGAACTTCCCAGCAGTATAAGGAATTACAATCCATCACGCTCTCTTTTCCAGCCATCGCCTTCTGTCAGGGCTGCCATCAGCTTGTTGCCATGGAATCCATACTTCTTTCTTTTTTAAAAAAATTTATTTATTATTTTTATTGGAAAGTCGGATATGCAGAGAGAAGAGACAGAGAGGAAAATCTTCCATCCCTTGATTCATGTCCCAAGGAGTTGCAATAGCCAGAGCTAAGCTGATATGAAGCCAGGAGCTTCTTCTGGGTCTCCTGCACCAGTGCAGGGTCCCAAGCTTTGGGCTGTCCTCGACTGCTTTCCCAGGGCACAAGCAGGGAGCTGGATGGGAAGTGGGGCTGCCAGGACCAGAACCAGCACCTATATGGAATCCCGACATGTACTAGGTGAGAATTTTAGCCATTAGGCTACTGTACCAGGCCCCAGAATCCATACTTCTACTCCAAAGGTGTCCATCCCATTGCTGCCACCAACTTGTTCCTACCCATGAGTGTCCAGAGACTTCTGGGTACAGTGAGTGGCTTCTCCTGGTCAGGCCTTTGGTTCAGGCTGAAACAGGGGAGGACAGGAGAAGAGTGGGGAGGGGGCCGGCCATAGCTCTGAGACCCTCACCCACTGGCCTGGGTGTCTGCAGGCTGAAAGGGGAGGATAGGAGAAGAGTGGGGAGGGGGCCGGCCATAGCTCTGAGACCCTCACCCACGGGCCTGGGTGTCTGCTGTCAAGCCTGGTTTTCCTGTTATGTGCTCTTGATTATGCCAGTCCAAGCTCATCCAACCATCACTGCCTCTCTCCACCACTTTCTCCTACTTTGTTCCAGTAACACGTAAGGATGTCCAACTGCAGCAAAGTAGATGGAATAGAAGGACATTGCATTTTGTGAAATAAGCCAGAGACAAATGTCATTTAGGAAACTAAGGGAAATTAAAATGACAACTGTGTTGGTGCCACGGTTTAGCAACTTAAACCTCAATTTGCAACTCCAGCATCCTGTATGTTTGCCGGTTGGAGTACTGGAAGCTCCACTTCCAATTCAGCTCCCTGAAAATGGCCTGAGCAAAGAGTCCGAGTTTTGGGGCCCCTGCACTCACATGGGAAAGCATGAAGAAGCTCCTGGCTCCTGGCTTCAGATCGGCCCAGCTGAGGCCAAGGTGGCCTTTTGAGGACTGAACCAGCAGATCTTTCTTTCTCTGTGTGTCCCTCATTCTTTCTCTTTAATTCTTTAATTCTGCCATATGTAATGAATAAATGAATGAGTAAGAAAATCTTTTTAAAATATATATATATATATCATTAAATGTTAATTATTGGAAGCTGGGAGGGCTAAAGCGAGTTTGGGTAAAAACATAAAAAGGAATTGGATATGATACATTAATTGTGATGAGAATATTAATATGAGAAGTTAGTACAGGAAATGGGAACTTGTATTTCTGCCTTACAATTTGTGTTTGATAAGTTTGTTACTATTTTGCAATAAAATGCTAAAAAAGGGATGCTCAAGTTTGGGTTTGCTTCATTTTGTTTGTGTGGTTTCTTGTTTCACTGGTTTGCCTGTAAAGGCACCTCTGCATTATCCTGCCTTTTCCTAAGTCTGTCTTCTCCCTTCTTGGTAAACATTTTTGAAAGAATTTAACTCTTTGTGACACAGTGGGTAAGGCCATTGCCTGTGGCTCCGGCATCCCTTATGGCTGTTAGTTCATATTCTGGCTGCTCCACTTCTACTCCAGCTCCCTGCTAATGGCCTGGGAAGAAGGCAGAAGTCATCCCAAGTGCTTGGGCCCTTGCATTTGTGTGGGAGACTTGGATAAAGTTCCTGGCTCCTGGCTTTGACCTGGTCCTACCTTGGCTGTTGAGGCTATCTGGGGAGTGAGCCAGGAGATAAAAGATCTTTCTGACTCTCCCTCTCTCTATGTAACACCACATTTCAAACAAATAAACAATTTTTTCAACACAAGGTCATCGTGGTCTCAATTACAGTTGTCTCCAGCCCCACACACTGCCACAGCTGTCCAGGGCTCTGCAGTAATGCATCCCAAGGGCTCTGTCTGTCTAGTCACAAATCAGTCACACTGTCCTTGGCTTCCATGCCTTGCTGGAAACAGTGGAACTCCTCTGCTGGAAACACAGGCTTCCGTACACACTCCCAATCCTCCCTCCCGCTTTCAAGATTCCTCTGCTCCGTATCTCGCACGTAATGGTGGCATTTCTCTTTATTTAGAAACACATTACTGATTACTTCAGGGGCCATCTGGTTCCTCTGATGCACTCCCCCAAATGTGTACAATGTGATGTATGCTAACATTTTGTGTGTTTCCTGCAGCTTGCACCCTATTCCCCTGATTAAGAACTGCTGCAGAGCCCACGTCCCACTGGAGAGGGTTGTCTGTCTCTAGGATTGTAAAACCTAGTTGCCTGTTGATGTTTCTTCCTCCACATTGGCACCCCAACTCCACCCTGAACTTCAGATAGACACAAGGCTTCAAAAGATTTGTAGAAAGGTGGCATTAAAAGGCAATTTCACTTTCATGCAGAATTTTTGAAAATACACTAACTTTTGGAAGGATTCTTGTATTTGCAAATCTGCTCCCAGCTACTTCATTTAGGTACCCTTGCCATTAACTTAAAGTCAGTGGGTCCAATGCCCCACTCTGCATTGCACCTGGGCCCAGGCATGGCCCATGTGGTCTTTTTTTTGGGTGCATTAGAAAGATGTATTGTTTTGTCAAGGCACTTTGTGCATGATAGCACAGTTATTTCAACTAGACTATGAATGGCACCCTATTGGGTGTGTACACAGCATGGAGGATCTGAATAGTGTTGTTCACATATACACATGCATGTGCACATGAAAGCAAAGCTAATTCCTTGGAGTGCTGGCTGTGCAAATAACCTTCTCCCTGCCTATCCGATGGCTTGCTCCAACTCCTGGGGATCCACTTTCAAAGCCTGTTGAAGCCTGGCCATGCTCCGTTCCTACCATGGCATGTTTGCTGAGCCCATCTTGCCGCACCTGGGTTGTTGTAGCATCTTTCAGCATTGCTTCATCAGTTGTCTCTTCCTCTGTTCTCTTCTTCTCGTGGCAGCCAGAGTGAAGTTTGCAGCTGAGAAGTGCAGCTCTCTTTGTGCTAAAAAATCACTTTGGCAATGTCGCATCACCCTCAGAATACAGACGGAGCTCTGTGATGATCCAGTAGGTGCTCCTGGCGCTCCTTTCCTAAACTCACAGGGTTTGCAGTTCATAAGCATCAATGATCTATCCTTCCTTGAACGTACAGGTTTCTCTTGACTTCACGCCAGGGTTTACAATGTTCCCTCCACTTGGACAGACCCCTTTCCACTCTAGGTCCCTCAACCCTTGCTTATTCATTGCTCAGATTTCAATCTAGATACCCCTACTTCCAAGGAACCTTCTGGAAATCCTTAGAAGCTGAGGGAATGTGCCCTTTGCACAGTGAATTCATGGGGTGGCATGCCAACTAGCCCTGTGCTTGCTTGTTTATAGGGAGATCTGCTGAGCAGAGGCTGTACTATTACCTTTAAAAATATTTGTTTATTTGAATGACAGAGTTACAGAGAGAAAAGAGTAAGAGAAAAATCTTCCATCTGTTTGTTAACTTCTGAAATGATGTCAATGGCTGGAGCTGGGCTGATCTGAAGCCAGGAGCCAGGAACTTCTGTTTTTTTTCATGTAGATGCAGGGATTCAAGCACTTAGACCACCTGCTGCTGCTTTTCTGGGCACATTAGCAGGGAACTAGATTGGAAGCAGAGCAGTCAAAACTCAAACCAGCACCCATATGGGGTGGTAGCACCACTTGGGAGCTTTACCCACTATGCCACGATGCTGGCACCTGTGTTGGTGGTACCTGGCCTGCAGCAAGGTGCTTACAGAGATTTGCAGCTAACCTGAGGTTCACGGGCAATCTCATCTTACCACTGGATTTCCCATTCCTACGATTTAACTGATACCTCCTTATTTCATTGCAACATATAACAGGCCAAAAAGCCATTGATACAAAACGATATGTCTGTCAGCACATAGGAAACCAACCAACTCAATAGTAAACAAATAAGCTGATTTAAAAGATAGGCAATGGGCTAAAGACATAGAAATATACTAAAAGAAAGCACTCATTCCAATTGCCAACAGGTATGTGAAAAAATGCTGGGAGGTAGCACTGTGGGCTAGGTGGTTTAGCCAGAGCTTGCAGTGCCAACATTCTATATGGGCACTGGTTTGAGTCTCAGGTGCTGCACTTCGGACACAGCTCCCTGCTAACACACCTGGGAAAACAGCAGAGGATGGTCCAGTTGTTTGAGTTCCTGTATCCATGTGGGAAATCTGGAATATGCTCCTGACTTGGACCTGGCCTATGGTGGTCATTTGAGAAGTGAATCAGCAGATGGAAATCAACCTCTCTCCCTCTCCTCCACTTCTCTGTAAGTTTGCTTTTCAAATAAATGAAACACATCTTTATAGAAAACAAAAAATGTGGGGGATCAGGCGGGTCTCAGGTCGCCTGGCCTGCGTCCTGGGGCTGGCTGTGAGGTGGGTGCTGGTTTCAGGAGCCCCAGGGACAGGAGGTCCAGTGGGGCTTGGGTCACCTGGCCTGGGTCCTGAGGCCCACATGTGAGGTGGGTGCTGGGTTCGTGAGCCCTGGAGGTGGGAGATCTGGTGAGGTTTACGTCACCTGACTCTGATCCTTGGTCCTGCCCACTAGTGAAAAAAGCAGAGTAGTGGGCACAGACCCTGATGTGCATGGAGAATATGGCAGCCCATTTGATACCATCACAGAGGAAGGAGAACAGAGCAAATTGGACAACTGCCCTAGCAAACGATGGCAGCAAAAATCCAGGTGAATGGAGACTTGAGGTTGACTATGTCAGCCAATGGGCATCGGGCGAGGGGGTGGGGTTGCCTCACCCTTGGATCAGCGAAATTGACAGCATTGCAGAACTATCCAAGCCACTTTTTTAGAGCCCTCAGGACATATACTATAGCAGGAGCCTTGGTTGATATTAGGTGGCAGTTCTCCATCCCTGAGTACTGGGACATTTGGGAGGCTGGGTGTGGCTTCCCTTTTTATTTCTCCCCTTTCCACAGAGACAAGAAGAAATGGAGAATTAGGAAACAATGATTTCACCCACTTTTCCCTGATCCTCGATCCTTCCCATCCTGGTCAACCCTGTAAACACCATCTAATAAATAAAGTACATTTAATAAAGAAAAAAGGCTCAACATTTCTAATCCTCAAAGAGGATGGAAATAAGAACGACATGGTGAGCTATCACACTATCTTGTTAACAAAAGGATGCAACATAAGTGTCAGGCAGGAAGTGAAGAAAAGAAGACCTGTCAGCCGTGGTGACAGGCCTGTAAATGAGAGAAGTTGCGGTGTATACACACGATGGAATGCTACTCAACCATCAAAGAAAGCATTTCCACGGTGACAACACAGATGAGCCAGGAGGATGGTACGCCAATGGAAGTGCCAGACTCCAAAAGACAAAGACTACATGATCTCCCTTGAGTGTGTAATCAGAGTAGAAAGTTTCAGTTAAACCACAGTTGTGCATGTTGTAGAGTGGCTCTGTGACTGCAGTAAACTCTAATGTATGATCCTTTGACAAGTGCCAAGAGAGTGGGTCTAAAGCATTCTCACAACAAACAAGCAATTAGTATGTAAAGAGATGGGCATTTTAATTAGCTCGATTTTTATCGTTTCCCCATGCCTTCTCTATACATATCAGATCATGACTTTGTACACTGCAATATATACAATAAAGCAAACAAGCAAATGTTTCATCACAGCCTGATGCAAACTCCCAAATATGATAGAGTTGTCCTCCTATGATACTTGAGTTTCTAAGATTTGCTTTGCTTACTGTGTTAGGAAACAGTTTCTCTTTAATCTCTTTCCTTTTCCCTCTGGAGTCAGTTCTGTGTGCAACTCCTGCTGATGGAGATTCAGCATCTTCTGGATGAACAAGGTACCTTTATTATGCTCTTAGGGTCCTGGCTTCCATCCCTGAATCATCATTACTAGCTCTAAGTGGTGCCTACTGTGTGCCAAGCACTGTTCTTAGCACATTGCAGATAATCACTCATCGAGCCTTTACAAGCACTTGGGAGGTCATGACTGTCATTATCCCCATTTGATGGATGACTGAGGCACAAAGAAGTTAAGCAACTTGCCCAAGGTTCTAACAGATAATACGTGTTTGAGCTGGGATATAGTCATAGGCAATCTGCCTCCGGAATCCATGCTCTTAATTCCTTTCCTGTATAGACTCTTGGGCCCCTAGGCAACCTTAGAACCTTAGAAACTAGTACTAGGCACAAGAGCTATCACTGGTTTACAGATTACAATGTAGCATCACCGAGAACAGAAGACACCCTTGCCAGCCTCAGATGTTTAGATTAATAACTTAGTGCCTGTGGTCCTTATGTCGATAGGCTCCTACCCTACCTCATGGCTCTTTTGCCACCTAGAGGTCCAGTAGTGTTGTATCTAGTGTCAGATGCAATGGTTTAACATTGCTCGTGATGGAAGTATTTGTAGTGTGGAAATGTTGCAAATGTGTGTCTCTTGGGGAGGGTCCCAAATATTTTTTTAAAGGCTTATTTGTTTTTGTTTGTAAGGCAGAGTCACAGAGAGAACGAGAAATGTTGCAGAAATCTCCCATTCACTGGTGCACACCCCAAATGGCCACAATGGCTGGAGCTGAACTAATCTGAAGCCAGATTAGTTCCTTCCTTTGGGTCTGCCGTGTGTGTAGAGATCCAAGGAGTTGAGCCATCCTGGGTTACTTTCCTAGGCCATAAGTAGGGAGCCGGATCGGAAGTGGATTAGCTGGTACTAGAACTGGTGCCCATATGGGATGCCAGTGTTACAGGAGGAAGATTAGTTTGTGAGCCATCATACTGGCCCTAGGGTGGGCGGGACTGGTGTGGGCTGGGGCTTGTGTGTCTTAGATGTTTTCAGCTGTTGGCAACTTCTTAAGACTCTCCTTAAAGGCTTTGGACGGAGCTATTCAGCCTAAGGCCTGGCAGATCAGTCATGTCAAGGTGTCAGCATTTCCCAGCTCCTGTGAAGCCCACACAGCCTGTCAGCCCACGGCTCCCCAGGAGCCTCCATCTCTGGTAGAGTCATTCCAAGGCCGGCATTGGACACTTTCTTTGAAAGTTTCCTCTGCTACTCAACACAACGGCTGGCTTGATGACATACTCGGCATTGGCTGTTCTCTGCTCACCAGGTTCCCACCCCTGCTCCCTACTCCCGCACTAGAGAAAGCATGTGTCCTAAGGAGAGTTGGGCTGTGTATGCCAAGGCAGGGAGATCTTCTACAGCTGAGGACTTGACCTTTCATTTTCACTTTCTTGTTGAAAAACCTGGCCACTTTAGCCCTTTTCCTACAGTGCTCAAGACTGCCCTCTGGCTCTCCTACTCCCTGTTCCAGTGACCTGATTTTTTGGTATTTCTGATTCTACTGCTTGAGTTTTGTGATGTGTGATGCCAGCCACCTGTTACCACTCCTGTTTTCATAAGCTCCTTCTGAGATAATTCCATACTGCTGGCCAAGGATGTGCCTCTATCTTCCAGTGTCTAAGAGAGAGTGCCTTAAGGGAAGCTGTGGCATGCACTCAATATCATCATTCTGAGCCTGGCCCTGGACCCTGGGAACAGGTGTCACCTGATCTCCTTCCAGGATGGCAACACAGCTCTTGAGGGAGGTGTGGGCATTCAGGCATCTCCAGTACACGCTTCTGAGCACTTGAGGTTGGTAAGTCCGACTCCCATGATCCCGCTGATCCTCCCAATGGCTTAGCACTAATGGCTATCTCTGGCTACTGGACATGCTCAGCCCTAAACATGCATTTTGTTTTCCCAGAAAGAGAGAGGAACTGTATGGAAGCATTGAGAAGCCAAGTTGATCCAAGAGCTGGGCTGCATAGATGTGTGGGGGACCCTGCCCCATCACTGCCAGCACTTCCCAACTGTCCCCTGCCACTCCCATTTCTCACCACCTTGGAACCTGAGTTCCAAACACAGATTGCATGTTTTACAAAGTTCCTCTTTTGTTTTTAGACGGCAGTGAAAAGTTGTAGGCAAGAGAAAAATGGCCTGCCAAGGGGATTTTAAGAGATTTTATCTACTTATTGAAAGAAAGAGAAAGAGATTGAAAGATCTTACATCCCTAAATTACTGCAATGGTCAAGGCCGCACCAGGCTAAATCCAGGAGTCTGGAAGTCCATTCAGGTTTTCCATGCATTAGGATGGGGCCAACACTTAGACTTCCGCTGCTTTCTCTGACACATCAGCAGGAAGCTGGAAAGGAAGCAGGCAGGCAGGTCTCTGACAGGGGCTCGGAAAAGATGCCATCATCACAGGCAGTGGCGTAACCAGCTGCTGGCTGCTTTCAAGGGGATCTAGAAGCAAATGTGTTCACATACACACTGGGGCGTTATTTTGCATCCTGAGTCAAACAAAAAGTGATGACCAAGTAGAGAACTGTGACCTACAGGCGGTAGGACATAACATCTGGTGGGCTATATGAACTTAATTCACTGGTGGCTACCAAAAGTAGTTTGGATTGTTTCAGTCACAGCCTAAATGAAAGACAAAGGCTTACAATTGGCATTGGGAGTTCTTTTTCAAAGATTATAGAGAGAGAGAGAGAGAAAGATCTTCCATTTGCAGGTTCACTCTCCAGATGTGTGCAATGGCTGGGATTGGGTCAGGTTGAACCCAGGAGTCAGGAGCTTCTTCTCCCATGTGACTAGCAGGACCTAAACACTTGGGCTATCTTCTGCTGCTTTTTCAGGCCATTAGCATGGAGCTGGATTGGAAGTGGAACAGCCGGGGCATGATGTCTCAGAAAATGGCTTCATTTACCCCACCACAGTGCTGTCTGGGCTCCAGGATTTTTCTGGGGAAGACGTCATGGTTTGCATTTGACTGTGGGCAGATGCATTCTCTTTGTAGATCATGATTCCTCCAAAGACAGCAACCCTGTTCTGTCCTCTTGGGGTTAGCAATTTTCAGAGCTGTGAGGAAGGGGAAGTTGTGTTTGTAGTGGAGCAGGGGACTACCGGGGCTTCCTATCACACTGACCCTTCTTGTCCTTTGTGATGGGACCTATGGCTTGATTTTTGATGATGTAACTCAACAGAGTGACTCAGATGATGACATTTCAGGTAACTGAGTGAACCAGGGTTGGAAGTAGGGGGCGATAAGGCTAGCAGAAAAGTGTAGGGCAAGAATCCTTATTCGACAGAGATGTTTGGCTCCCTTTATGAGCCACTTTGTGCAAGCAGCAGACCATAGAGCCTGGAGGTGAGCAGAGCCTTGCTTTTATTGAATCAACAGTGACTAAAAGATATGCTTAGTTTTCATTTCCTGTGACTCATGTTGGGAACCTTGTTGGGCAAGATTGGTTTCCAATGTTAGTTCAAATACTTCAACTTTGCTCGTGGATATACCTGGAGGAGTGGCCTAGGACTGTTCTTTTTGGGCACAGATCATTTCACAAGCCAGGAAACTTACCCGGAGCTCCTACCTGGAGGCTAAGGCCACATACTGACCCCTGATGCATCACTTCATACATTCTGCAGCTGCAGCGCCTTCAAATGTGTAGATCTTACCAATGGGAGTCAGTTCAACAAGTCTTCCTGAAGCTGAAGCTGCAACCATGCCAGGCAGCAGAGCAGCCACAAGGCCCTCACCCTCTAGGATTTAAGGAGAGCTTAGGCTGCAGGGTCTGCTTTAGCCAGAGCCTAGGAGCCACATCATTGCACACTTGACTGTACTAAGGTTTTTTTTTTTTTTAATTGCATTTCTAAGTATGTCCCAAGGCTATTACTCAAAAGTTTTGCCTAATAAATAGGAGAACTAATAATTATTCAGTGGCAGAGTGCTGACTGTGTGGAACCACTCTGAGGGGTCACAAGCGTCTGGTTTGCCCAATCTCTCCCCGGCATTCTGACGCCCCTGATTGCAGAACTGAGGTGCAATTAGGGGTCAGGGGGCAGGAGGAGCTGTGTCCACATGATCATTCATAGTGAGGCTGCTTCTGCAAGCTGGTGTTGACTAAGGAGGGCATTTGCCTCTTTAGGTAACACCACCTAGTCTTGGGGCAGTCTTCCTTGCAAGGGTTTTGGTCTGAACTGTAAGCAGCACTGTCCTTACACACACACACACACACACACACACACAAGGTATGGAAGAATGTAGGCTTTGGAAGCAGGTGGCTTTCAGGCTGCTGAAATATTGCTTCTGTCCACCTGAGCCCTTTGTCTTCTCAGCCAACACACTGAAGAGGACAATGGACAGCATGTAAGAGCAGGTCAGGCATGTGGGCCTATGCTGACCCATTTCTTTGACAGAGGTGTAGATGGCTGGGGTTGAGCCAAATCAAAGTGAGGGGCCCCATTCAGGTCTCTACCATGTGGGAGAGATGGTGCCAAAGCACTCGGTTCACCTTCTGCTGCTTTTCCCGGGTGTATTATCAGGGAGCTGGATTGAAAGTGGGAATGGCTAGGATCCAAATGGATGATGCTGGCGACACAGGTAGTGGCATAACACACTTGCCACGGGACCAGCTCCTTTCAGACAGTGATCTCTGACACAGTTTCTGGGTTGCAGCACTGAGGGTGCTGGTGCCATGGAGACCTTTGTCTGTAGTGGGAAGGTGCTGGGGAGGAGCTGGGCATGATTTAGAGGTACTGGGAAGTGAACCTTTCATCTGGAAACACCTCTAACTAGATCCAGTAAACAGAGCTCTTCCACACAAGGCTTCCTCTTCTTCAGCGTGGGTTTTAGAAATTATCTCTGGTTTGGATAACGCATAAGCATCAACATTCTTTCTCTACAACCATATTTGCTAAGTCAGTATCATTTGGAGGCAATTTGCACACAGCAAGAGCTTGGCATTGTTTTAGGCATACAGTACCAGGTGTTGACTAGTCTATCCAGTTACGTATCACCAACTCAATCAAAATGTGGGGTACTCCCATCACCCCTAAAGCTCCCTGCTGCCATTTAGAGAACCCCCATCCCAACCACCAGTTTGACATCCGCTACCATTCTCACAGTGTCCTATACTTATGGTTGCATGGATATCATTGTTCACTCACTGGGTGCCGTAATAGGAATTTGTGTTGTCCAGTGTCTCTGGTAGTATAGAGTGCCAATCTGTGTTCTCACCACTGGAGAGGGGGAAGGCTACTGTGAGATGGAGCCGGGACCCCCGTGTGTCAGGGTCCCTTGACCAGCAAGTCAAACCCGGACACTTGTTGTCTTTGCGGAGCCTTTATTGTGGAGAAGACACAGCAAAACCGGCGCGCGGTGGGCGTGCGGCAGCCGCCGTGCAGCCGCGCAGCAGCCACACCATCGCGAGGTGCGCTCTCTCTCCCTGAGGTGCGCGCTCTCTCCCCGAGGTGCGCGCTCTCTCCCTCGGCGGGGTGCGCTCTCTCCGTCCGCGGGGTGCGCTCTCTCCGTCCGAGGTGCGCTCCCTCCCCGCACGGGGGTGCGCTCCCTCCCCGCGCGGGGGTGTGCTCCCTCCCCGCGCGGGGGTGCGCTCTCTCCCCGCGAGGGGGTGCACCCCCGCGCGGGGGTGCGCTCTCTCTCCCGCTCTCTCCGCTCTCTCCGAGGCGCGCTCTCTCCTGCTCTCTCCGTAGTGCGCTCTCTCCCTCTCCCTCCGTAGTTCTCTGGCTCCTTTATATGCTGGGTAACCCGGCCAATCAAAGTAAAGGTCACCTGTGCACGCAGTGGGCAGGCCAATCACCACACAGATCACGCGCTGTCCACGCGCCATCCACGCACCCCCGGGCCAATCACAGCAGACTTCCTGTAGCTTGTTTTTTCTAGCACAGGAGGAAGCGGCAGTCTGGCGCCGTCCGTGTAGGGTGTAGGATGCAGGCTCCCTACAGCTCCCCACACCCGTGTGTCCCAATCACTCCCCCTCCCAACCCCAGGTTTTTCATCTTCCAGCTGCTGCACTGAAGGTGTCCTGGGAGGCCCTGTAGGAGAAGAAAGCATTCTTGAAGGGAAGAGAGCATAAGCAGGAGCTAAAACAGATTCTGGAGCCAAGGAGGACTTCAGCGGAATGTCCCCAGGAAGGGCAGGTCCAGGGCAGTTCCAGGGACCCACAGCAGGACCTGATGGCCCAGTAGATCATTTCCTTTTTTTAAAAAAAAATGTATTTAACAGAAAGAGAAAAAGAGAGACAATGAGAGCAGTCTTATGCACTGATGGGCTCCCCAAGTACCCCCAGCACACATGGTTGGGCCAGATCCCACCTAGTCTAGGTCTTCCACATGAATGGCAGAGACCCAGTCACTGCTAACTCTATCAGATGGATTATTCTCTCAGGCTAGCAGAAACACGTGAACCCAACCTACATTTGATTTGCTGCTTAAGGATCAGAGTCCCAGGGAAGAGAGGCTCTAGTTGTCCAACCACTATAATGCATGCACCAGGGACTGATGGCTCCAGTGCAGGGACCAGGATGCTGGGATTAGAAGATACCAGAGCCTGATGCGGGCTCATCTAGAAAAATATCAGCTCCTCCAAATAGGGGTGGGTCCAGCTACAGGGTGATAATTGTATTAGCACTTGTCGGTCATACCTTTTGGGACCTGAAAACACCTGAAAACAATTTGCTGCATCACCAGACTTATTAGGGCTTGAACTGGCATTTTCAGGGTACTCTGTTGTTTCCACATTTATCTTCCTTTGGTGTTTCCAGATTGGGGATTTAAAAAAAAAAAGATTATTTATTTTATTGGAAAGTCAAGTATACAGAGAGAATGAGAGACAGAGAGGAAGATTTTCCATCCACTGATTCACTCCCCAAAGTGGCTGCAACAGCCAGAGTTGAGCTGATCCAAAGCCAGGAGCTAGGAGCTTCTTCTAGGTCTCCCACATGAGTGCAGTGTCCCAAGGCTTTGGGCCATCCTCAACTGATTTCCCAGACCACAAGCTGGAAAGCGGGGCTGCCAGGGTTCGAACTGACACTCATGTGAGACCCTGGGCTCATGCAAGGGGAAGACTTGGGCCGCTATGCTACCGCATTGGACTTTAGATTGGGAATTAAAAAAAAAATGATCATACTAGATGCGTTGCGTATGTGCATGCATTTGTTACCATGCCTCAAGTCCCTTGGAGCTTGCTGCATGTTTAGATTGCATCCGCTCTGCTACATAGAGAATTGGCTTTGGAATTTGCACTTACATAAGCAAATGAAGGACTGATCTGTTCCTCTCAAGTCAGAGTCTGAGAAACCGCAAGGGATCCGGGAAAGTACCTCTGAATAGCTTGTGTGTGATAAAAAAAATCTCTTAACAATTAAAAAAAAATCTCTTAACAACAGCCCCACCTCTCTCAGCCTCTTTCTTCTGCCTGTGAAACATGTATGCTAGTGTCGCGTGCCCAATTCTGAAAGCTGATGTTTGTGAGACACTAAAGTTGTCAACAAAACAAAAACCAATGGGAAGACATGTTACTGGACACATGTGTGGCAAAGCCTCAGAATGACACATTGTATGTCCATTGTACCATGTGGTCTCCAACATGCCTTGCCATATCTGAGAGCACTTTATGCTAAAGAATGCTGTCATGAAAGCATTCCTGTAACACACACTTGATCACAAGTTGATTGAGTTTAGGAAGAAAAGAAGAAAATAAACAACCCACTAGCACATCATCTTTGACATTTAATGAGAGTTTTCATGGCTCTGAAATGCTTTTGGAGTCACGTGAGACATATTCCAGACCAGCCCTTGTGGTGAAGGTTAGAGAGAGAAAAATCTGTTTTCCCAAGGTTGATCAGCCATATGAGATGTGGTAGCTATCAGGTCCAGCTCTCCTTGGCATTTCCGTTCTGAATTCTAGCTTGAATAGGTTACTTCTGTGATTTTGAGCTTGACAAAACACTTAACTACTGTGGGCAGAGCCAGCTAGGGTTTGCACAATTTTTCTACCTTTCCCCCCTCTTCCCCTAGTGGCTAAAAACTAGCCATTAGAAGCAAACAAATGCATGTCAAGGATTTTTGAGTCCATATATTATTTTGGGTCTTGAACAGATGTAGTAAAAACTAACTTTGTGAATGACCAGTCTTCAAAATTAAGCTGTTCCTGAAAAGAGTGGCGAAGAAGCCCAGGGATGGCCAGGGGAAAATGTGGTATTCTGTGAATGTTTATGCTTAGCCGTAGTTGTCCAAAAATGAAGGCCCAAGAAGTTTCTCTCTTGCAGGCTGTGCAAAAAGTTGGCCAACGACAAGAACAACATTTGTTTCTAATCATCCACCAGCCTTAATAACGCCGAGCAGACGCAGAGCAGGGAATATTGCACAACTCCCAGCATTCAGGACACTGGAGCCTTGGCCAATTTAGAAGAGCTCCTCAGCTCCGGGGAGAGTTACATTTTTCTGTTTTTGATCATGACCCGCTTGGAAGACACTTCCTAGCCCCATTTGTTGACAATATTAAGAATTAACAAATTATGTTGTTAAAGTACAACAAAAGTTTAATGGTTTCATTAGGGAACTATAAAGTCTTTTCCTTAAAAGAGAAGTCGCTGCAGTGTTTAAAAGCACCATCTGTCCCCTGAAGGACTCTATGGGGCCCCATCTTGAGAGCCAAGAAAAAGCTCAGTATTGCAGTCAAAAGATTTTAACAGCAGCAAAGCCGAGGAGGTGCCAACCAAGACCCTTCCCAACTAAGACAGTGATCAGTCACGTGAGTGCATTGAGTTAGATTTTTTTTTTTCTTAAGTAAAAAAAAAAAAAACAAAAAAAAAACAAAAAAAAACTAATGGCAAGTATGGGACGAGGCTTCGCTTCCTTCTTCATGTAGTAATGAGGGCACTGTTGCTGTCCAGGCCTTGTGAGGGCATAGTTCAGTGTGCTTAACCCCGGACAGCCCACTCCTGCCTGACATTGTTTCCCAGTCGTGACGGCTAGGGCTGCCTGCCTTCTGCCAGGCTGTGTACCTGGCACTGTGCAGAAGTGAGAGCAAGCAAGGCTGCCTTGCACCTGCATCCTGGACATGTTTCATGCAGCAGAGCTAGCCCCGGACACCTACCTCCAGGTGTCCCAGGCAAGGGGTCAGTGTGACCTTCAAGAAGAAACCGACAATTCTGAAAGGGGGGGATGACATTTTAGCGGCTACAGAAACCACTGACTGGTATGGGAGCTCTGTTAACTACTGTAATAGACATGGGTTCAGACCATTGCCTGCACGTTCAGCTCAGCTCAGGTCAATCGGAGCACGCCTGGGCATGCAAGCCCCAGATAACTGTGTGTTACGGTGGAAACAATGAGTCTCAAGTTCCAGACCCAGATCTGCCACATGCCATGAGCCCTTACATGTTCTCACTTATAAATAGAGGGCTCCTTTGGGGCTTGTGCCACTGAGGATAACACCACAGCATACAATACCAGAATCCCATACGGCTCAAGTCCAGGCTGCTCCTTTTCCTATCCAGGTTCCTGCAAATGAGCCCAGAAAAGCAATGGAAGGTGGTTCAATTGTTGGGCTCCCGCACGCACGCACGTGGGAGACCTGGATGAAATCTCTTGTTCCAGGCTTCAGCTTGGCTCAGCACTCACATTTGATATCATTGGGGGTGGGGGGAGGGTGAACTAATGGATGCAAGAGCTCTCTTTTTCTGCCCGTCCCTCTCTCTGACTTTGTAAACGAAATTAAATGTCAAAAAAGGGACTCTTTGCTTCATTGGAAAGTAGGGGAATCTGTCCAAGCCACTGTATCTGTCTACATATTTTGGGTGCAAACTGTTAAGTGTGTGGCCAGCAATGGGAACAGTGGACAAGGATGATTTTTTTTTAAACTTGTTCCAGAGTCAGCAAGATCAACCCTGAGGTCACGGGGGGGGGGGGGGGAAGGGCGCGGGTGAACCCCATTTTGGCTTGCTGGAACTTTGTGAAAAAAAAAATTTTTTTTAAGAACTCAGATGGAGAGACAAGAATCAGGCACAATCCCACAAGGGTGCTCATGTCCCTCAGGCACAGCAAAGACACCTGGAGTTAGCCCCCAGCAATTTCAGATCCACTGGCTACAGGCAGAGGCAGGGGCAGGGGGAGGGAGCTTGTCGTCATGGGCCTCAGCGCGTTCTTCACACAGCCGCGCACTTCCCGCAACCAGGAGCACAGGGTTCTACAGCACACAGAAGCTTTGAGGCCAGGACTCCTTTCAGAGCGCGCTTTCCTCTTGCCAGGATCCTTCCAGCTCCCTAAGGCAGCCAGCCGAAGGTGCTGCGGGGAAGTGAGCAGGGTTGGCTGGGTCCGAGGAGTGCACGAGAAAATGTTTAGCTCTGGGATCCCCGTCCCTCAAGGCTGGCAGAGTTCGTTTAGGGGTGTGTGTGTGTGTGTGTGTGGGGGGGTGATGGTGGGAAAAATGGAGGCTGCACCGGGAGAATTGGCCTCAGCCCTGGAGCCAGCGAGGGTGCAGTGTGCCAGGCAATCCTAACAGGTGTCAAAGGGCGTTTCCCAAGCCAAACAGACCCCTCACCCGCACCCAGCGCTCCACGCCTCAGGCTATGGTTCAGGGTCAACCTGGGAAGCCCCACATCCCCCTGTTTGCACAGCTGGGCTGCGACCCCTTTGGCCCGGGGAGGGGCGTGCTGGGATCTGAAGGGAGGGGGCTGCTTGGAGGCGAGGAGGACTAAGTGTTGGGAAGGGCTGTGTCCTGCCCTTGGCTTTAGGGAGGTCCTGACTCCGGAAGGCTAGGATTCCCGGGGCCTTTAGATACCTGGAGGGCCAGCGAGGGATTAGTTTTGTTGGCGATGCTAGGGGAGGGGGCGTCTCCAGTGGGCTGGTTCGGGTGGGTGTGCGGGTCCAGCGAGCTCAGGAGGCCGGCACCGTTGGTCACTTTCTGGGGTCACTAGAAATGCAGGCGCGTGCGTACTGGGAAACCCGAATCCCTAGGGCGGGAAGTTGACAGAGCCCCATCCCAGGACCCCTCCCCGGCCTCTCCTGGCTTCCTCCACGAGAAGGACTTGTCTTTGGGGACCGGAGACAGCGGATGGGACCTGTGAGGGCGCTAAGAACAAGCGACTCCAGGAAAACCTTGCAAAACAATGGGGCCGAATCCTTGAGGCTGCGGCTATTCCTTAGGAACAAAGGAGTTTTCTTCTCGAGCGGAGAATGGCCCCCTGATTGTGAAAACTCGGCTTTGCCCTGTTCCTCGTTGAGGGAGCTGTTTTTGCAAAAGAAACGCGATTATACATGCAGGGAGAACTGTGCAAGAGGAGAGAGTGGCTGTATTCCCCACCGTGGCCCTCCTGCTACAAGAGGTGAATGTTCTTGGCCTCTGCAGTGTGAGGGAAGAGGCTGCTGCGACTGGAGGTGTGGAGCACCTGCCTGCAGGTGCCGACTGCTCTCCAGCCTCACAGGGTGCTCCTGACCTGGGGGTTTCCTCGCCGGAGCCTGCTGGTCTCTATCCCCAGCAGCTACTCTGTTTCGATTGTTTTGGGGGTCTAATTCTTGGCCTCCTCCCAGCTCGGCTCTTTTAGCCTCATCCTTTGTGATTACCAAGTCAGTGGACACTTGTTGTTTGTTAACTCAGTTTGCAGATGGCCCTTCTTCTTCCAGTTCCCATTTCAAGGTCAACGCTCTGAAATCGTTTCTACTTTGCTCTCACCCCATTCTGTGTAGGCCCCTCTTGAAAAGAGCAAGGCCCAGGTTTAGTTTCTGAACACCCTGTGTGTTTAACTTTCCATAGGGGTTCGAGTCCCACCCACTCAGCGCCTTTGGACTTACTCAGAGGTCTGTGTTCATCTCTGGCAAACTCCATCTTCACAAAGGAGCCAACAAAACACCAAAAATCCTTACTTCTGGTTTGTTCACACCCATGCAAGGTATTCTTTAAACTGCCCTAGGTCATCTTTGGTGTGTCAGACACACTAAATGCCAAGATAGGTTTCCAGGGTTTTTTTTTTTTTTGTTTTGTTTTGTTTTTGTTCCCGATTACGGCTAATTTCCTTGAAAATGTCTGCTTGATTACAAGCTAATTCAGAGCTCCACAGACCTGCTGTGAGCTCTCCAGGGGGCAAGCACACAGGCCTTGCCTGGTGACTTCAGTGGAGACTTGCCAAGGTAAGTGGTTTCAAGTATAAGAAATAGCCAAGGCTGGACGTTTGTACAACTTCAGCATTAGCTCTTTTATTTTGAATAATCTGGGAGGAAAACCTTCCTTGGGACCCAAATGAAAACTCAGGTTTGGAAAGTGGGAGCCAAACCAAACCCTTCTCTTCGAGTCATCACCACAAGATGTGCCAGTCTGTGAGTTTTTATTACAAAATAAGCACTATTCCCCGGGAGGTTTCATAAAATCTATACAAGGATCTGTACACAGACACAAATAAAATAATATTAAAAAACAGAAATCACACTTGACTTCCAAGTGGCGGTGACCCTGGCACCTGCTCCCCCACCTCACACACACACACACACACACAGCGAGAACTTATACAATTCAAGAAGCGACAATACTTAGCAGAAACGCTCATAAAGCTGTAACCCGTTGCCTGCAACATTTGCGATTCTGTTTCAAAAATATATAAATAATTTAATTACAAAACCCAGCTTTCCCCCCACCCCACCCCCTCTCTCTTTTTGGCACAGTGAAGCCTTTTTTTTTTTTTTTTTGCACGCCAGGGTAACTCCGTCTCACTTTGTCATCCCTGTAAATGCCGCATACCTCCACGGAGAGGGGTCCCAGAGACCCCAAACAGTAGTCATAGCATTGGGTTACCAATGGTTCCCTGATGTTTTCAGAAGGGCGGTGGAGTGAGGGAGTGGGGGGGGGCAGCCAATGAAAGGGGTGAAGGGTGGGGAAGTAGGTAGAGAGGAGAGGAAGGGTTTTCAAAAAGGAAGGGGCAGGTTAGGCCAAGAAACTAAGAATTGCTTTGGTCCTCAGTAAAGGTATAAAAAGACAATATTCTGGACCTAGAGAAAACCCTCGGGTCCAATCGCTTTAGCTTTAAGGCACACCTGATGGAGAAATTTTTTTTTTTCTTTTAAGTCTCTTTTTCTCTGGGTGGAAAGTGCACGGCCCGAAAAACCTGCGTCCGCTCCTTCTCCTCCTCTCCCTCTGCGGCTTCCTCAGGCCAGGAGCCTTTCCACCTGGTAGGGCAGGTGCGGGCCGGGCCCGCAGGCCGAGGCCGCCTGTAGGGCCGCGGGCAGCCGCAGGGGGCAGTACGGGTGCGCGCCACCGGCGCCGGGCGCGGGGCCTCCTCGGAACGGTTTGGCGGGAGCCGGCGCGGACAGGGGCGCGAGCAGGAGGTGAGGCGCGGGCGGCGGCGGCTCGGTCCCGCGAGCGCCCAGCAGCGTGGGTTCGGCCGCGCCATAGGCGCACAGCGGCAACAGGGCCCCGGCGGGCGCGGCGGGCAGCAGCGCGGGGTAGGCGGGCAGAGGCTGGCAGGGCGCGCCGGCGGCTGAGGCAGGGGCTCCCCACGGCAGGGGCGCCCCGGGGAGCGCGGCCTCGTCCCGGTCGCGGCGGCTGCGGAAGGGCTTGCTTAGGATGCTGTCGATGGCGAAAGAGCTGGAGAACTTGGCCGCGGGGCTGGCGCGCCCCTCCGCGCGGGCGGGAGAGCGCACGCGGGGCGACGCCGGGGCGCCGGGGGCCTCCTCGGGCCGCAGGGACGGCGCCGGCACCGGGGCGCGCTGGCTGAGCCGCTTGCGCCGGCGGCGGAAGACCCCGTCGGCAAAGGTGTACTCGCTGTTGGGGTTGAGCATCCAGTAGTTGTCCTTGCCCCAAGGCCGCGAGGGGTCGCGCAGCACCTTGACGAAGCAGTCGTTGAGCGACAGGTTGTGGCGCACCGAGTTGCGCCAGCCCGTGTAGCTGCCGCGGAAGAAAGGGAACTTGCCCATGAGGTACTCGTTGATCTCGGCCAGGGTCAGGCGCCCGCCGGCAGAGTCGCGGATGGCCATGGCGATAAGCGCGATGTACGAGTAAGGGGGCTTGGGCCGCCTGGTGTAGGGCTTGCCGCGCGCGCCCTCGCCACCGCCCGCGCCGCCCGCGCCGGTCCCCGCGGCGCCGGCCTCGGAGCCCCCCGTCCCGGCCGCCGCCGCGCTCTGGTCCTCGGAGTCCGGCTCGCCGCCCGCGCTGCCCTCGCGCTCGCTGCCTCCCGCCAGGTTCTCGCCGCCCGCCGCCGGGCTGTTGGCAGCGCAGTCGCCATCCGAGCCGAGAGAGTCGTCGCCGGCCGCCGACGACAGCGGGGACGGCGCGTCGCTGCCTCCCGCGCCCTCTAGGTCACTGCCGGGCTTGTTGTCCCCGGGGGCCGCGCGCGGGGCGAACACCTCCAGCTTCATGTCCGCGCGCTCGGACCCCCGCCGGTGGTAGTAGTGGGGGACGGAGGTGCCGGGGATGGCGGGTCCCGCGGCCCCCAAGTCTTTCTCACTCCTTCACCTTCCGAGAGTCAGTTTTCCGTGGTAGGCTCCTCTGCCGCGCTGAAGGTTGGGCGTGCGTCGGGCTCACTCTGAAGGGCGGAGAGCGAGCAGCCGGGTGGGCGCTGTCTTCCGTTCAGTTTGGGGTGAGATGCATGCGGTGGGCGGTTGCGGGGCCACCCTTGGCGCCGGCTTTAGAAGCAGTTCCTGCCGGAGGGAGGTCGCGCGCCCATCTGCGCTCCGTTCGCGAGCCCACGAGCACGGGGCAATCTAAACCTGAGGTCCCTGAGCCTGGTGCCGCAAGTCCTTGGCGGGGGCACGGATACGGTGCGGGAACCGGTGCGCGCAGCCGTCTTTTTGGCGGGAGAGACCGGCGTCCTTAACCTTGAGCACCCGCGCAGCTGAATCCTCGAGGCTGCTGCTGTGCCCGCAGCCGCCTTCCCGCCCTCGGCCTCCCCGGCAGCATCCCCGCGCGGGGCCCGGCCGCGGCTGCGTGTCGCCTCCACCTTCGGCCCGGCCCAATTTAACCCTGCGGCCGCAGCGCGGGGGCGGGGTCTGGGCGGGGAGGACCGAGGTGGCCGAGGTGGCCGCGGCTGCCCGCGCGGGCGCTCCCCAGGCCGAGGCCACGCGGCGGCGCGGCAGGTTGTTTGTTTTGGGTCCGGCCCGCTCCGCCCTGCCGCTCCCGCCAATGAGGAGCGCGCGCGCGCGCGCGCCAGGATGTGTGTGTGTGTGTGTGTGTGTGTGTGTACGCGCGCGGCCGGGAGTTTGCGTGTGCGCGCGTGTGTCGCCCCGCCCCACCACTCCCTCCGCTCAGGTGTGAGCGCCCCGCCTAGGAGGGGTCCCCTGCGCCCCGGAATTCCAGGCGGCGACTTGGCGGGCGGACACACCTGGAAGGGCTGTGCCCCGGGACGCGCGCTGGAGGGGCCGGCAGGGGGTGGCGGGGATCTGTCCTGGCCTGCGGGCCTCCGCTGGGTGCGTCGGCGTGGAAACAGCGCTACTCGGCGGGGAAGCAGCCCCTCCTGGTCTCCTGTCCCAGTCGTGACCAAGGTGGCGAACAGCAGAAATCGCGCGGAGTGCACTTGGCGGTGACCCCTCTCGGGGAGCCACGGAGCTGGGCGCCCCTCCCTGTGATTTCCCTTGCAGGGTCTATTCTTTGTCCTTTTTTCCCCCCTTTGGATGAATAAAAGGCTGAACTTGAGCCTTTGTAGCTCACCTTGATTCTAGATCACTCAGGGCATCCCAACTTTCACTTTTCTTTTTCTTTGCACCTGTCTGATGGCTCCTAGAGGGAAGGGGGAGGCAAGCTCCCGCTTATTGGGACAGCGATGCCTGGCGCGGGGTGCTGCATACACCCCGAGGCTCCGGAGGAAGGCTCCAGGGGCCAGCGGGAGTTTCAGCCTCGGAATACCCGTTTCTGATTCCCCAGCAGGAACGCCGCGAAGCGCGTGTTCCCCGGGACCGAGAGCGCACCGCCTAGGCTCTGTCCTCTTTCCCTTTTGCACCGGCGTCCAAAAGCAAGGGCTTCACAGAGGCACCGGTGTCGGAGGCGGGGAGGGGGTCTTCCTTCCTCAGGGCGCACCCGCCTAATGCCTGTGGAGGGGTCGCTGTTCCACGCCGGGGCGCCCCGGCAAGGGTGCCCATGTAAATTCTCCCTTCGCCCTACCCCTTTACTGAAGAAGTTTGCTCCTTTTTCCTGTCTTTGTTAGAAACAGCGTCGCGGCTGCTGGGAGCTCATCTTTGATGTTTATTGGCTTGCTTTCCACCGTTTGTGTAGAGCTTACACTCTCTTATCTTTACTCAGCGGTGTTTCAAGACATTCAGAATGGGGCGGGGACCGTGACAGACCCATTGACGGATTGTTATTTTTTGTGTCTGAGGGGATGATCTCACTCTGAGGTTAGACTTTGGGCTGATTAGCTGTGTGGGGTTGAGACCCAGCGTGGAAGGGCTTCGCCTTGGGGGTCAGCTGCCTTAGCGGGGAATCAGCCTATCTGTGGCCCTGACAGCTGCCCATCGGTGTCCAGGATCAGGAAGTGGGGGTGAGCTAGTGAGCCTCCTCCTCCTCTTCTTCTTTATGGGAAAGATTTATTTACTTATTTGAAAGTGCTAACATAAACAGAGGAAAGGACACACACACACACACACCCCTTCCATCAGCTGGTTCACTTCCCAGATGGTTGCATTAGCCAGAGCTGGGCTGGTCTGAAGTCAGGAGCCAGGAGTTTCATCTGGGTCTTACACGTTGATGCAGGGTCCCATGCACTTGGCCTATCCTCCATTGCTTTCCCATGTGTATGAGCAGGGAGCTGGATAGAAAGCGGAGCAGCTGGGACTCAACCCAGCACCCTCATTGGATGCCAGTGGTGTTTGTAGGTGGAGGCACTGATCTGAGGGGAGCCAGGGAAGGGAGCCCAGCCCACTTGTGTAGTCCTATCAACTCTCTACAGCCCTACCCTCCCCCGGCTGTAGGGGGCCCCCCTCTTCACCAGGACCTCAAGCAAAACCAGGTCTTGCCTCATCTGTCACCTGTACCAGGGAGGCCGCTGCGAGGGCTGTGGGCTTGGAGCTGGGGGATGTGATGGGATAAGCCAATGGGGGAGGAATTGGGGCACTTCTCAGTAGGAGCAACTTCTGTGTTTTCACTTTGGCAGGTGGGAGCTACGAGATACTAAGAGGACTTCAGGAAGGAGGGCGGGAGATAGGCCACTCACAACAGAGGAGAACAGCTGGAACAGAAGCTGCGTCGGGGTGCAGGATGCAGGGGAGTTCTGGCCTTTCATTTTTAAAAAAAGATTATTTATTTTTTATTAGGCAGATATACAGAGAGGAGGAGAGACAGAGAGGAAGATCTTGTGTCTGCTGATTCACTCTCCAAATGGCTACAATGGCTGGAGTTGAGGTGATCCAAAGCCAGCAACCAGGAGCCAGGAGCTTCTTCTGGGTCTCCCACGCGGGGGCAGGGTCCCAAGGCTTCGGGCTGTCCTTGACTGCTTTCCCAGGCCACAAGCAGGGAGCTGGATGGGAAGTGGAGCCACCGGGATTAGAACCTGCGCCCACATGGGATCCCAGCGGCGTGCGAAGTGAGGACTTTGGCCTAGTGCTGGCCTTTTTGCTCATGGCTCTATATCCCCCTTCCTGCCCTTGCCACATGTGTACACCCCTGACTGATATCATTACTACTTGTTTCTAGCCAAAATCCGAAATAAAAATTGCTCTTCCCCCCGAGGCTAATGTTGGTATCAACTTTTCCAGCCATTGTTGGACAGCCAGGAAATCATTTGCTTTGACAGGCAGAAGAGAAAGCAGGCGTGGATGGGGAAGGGCACTCACTGTCTACATCACTGTCCTCGATGCAGCAGGTGAAGCCAGAGCTGGGTCATCCTGCATCCCATATTGGAGCGCTGTAGCATAGCAGGGGGAACCTCTCGCTGCAGGGCCGGTAACCCACCTTGGTGCTGGTTCTGGTCTTGGTGGCTCCGCTTTAAATACAGCTCCCTGTAATGTACCTTGGAAAGCAATGGAAGATGAACCAAGTGCCTGGGCCACTGCATCCATGTGGGAGATCTGGAAGAAGCTTTTGGTTCTTGGCTTCTAATGGCCCAGCTCTGGCTATTGAGGCCATTGGGGAGTGAACTAGTAGAAGGAAGATCTCTCTCTCTCTTTCTCACTCCCTTTTGTAACTCTGACTTTCAAGTAAATAAATAAAATACAAGGGTACTTAAAATATTCATGGAAGGTTAATTAAATCTAGGGGTGGAGTTTTACCCCAAGATGTCAGCTGCAATGCCCTGGTTTTACACTGCAGTCCCGAGTCTGAGCTCCTGCTGATGCAGGTTCTGGGAGGCTGTGCTGGTGGCTCAGGTAGTCAGGTCACTGCCACCCACAGAGCAGAGCTGGTTAGCTCCTCGATCCTGGTTTCTGCACTGCACCAGCCCCAGCCATTGATGTAGGCATTGGTCATGGTGGTAGGGCGGTGAACCAAAGATGGAGGCTATCTCTCATAGTCTCTGTCTCTCTTGCTCCCTGTCTCTGCAAAATAAACTTACGGAAAAACAGGTACAAAATGTCTTTGAAATCACTGAATAGTTTTTTCACAATATGCATTTCCACAAACTTGTTGAAGTATCTTCAGCTGTGGGGTGAATGTACATGGGTTCTGTGTGAACACCAGAGCATTTAGGTAAGAGGCTTGAATGTCCAGCATTTGTAGTGTCTTCAGACGTGCTGGAGCAATTGTCGGTGGGCACTAAGTGACCCTCATATTTCCCTTCATGCCAGCTTATGGCAGTGACTTCGTTGAGGAACAAAACACAGGACTTTGTAGCCAGATGTGTCTATCCTAGCTCTTCTATTCATAGACCCAAAGCCCCCTCTTGGCTGCCTTTCAACTTTTTCTTCCTCAAGGGTTTTTCTTGGAGAGTGTTGGCCTTCTTTGGTAAGGTCTGAAGAGGTGTGGAAGAAGTCAGAGACTTGGGGGAGCCTGGTCAGCCCTGACCCCTTGCTTCTAGTCTGCAGGTTGGTCATACCTGTGCTGCACGCCCTGGGATGCAGTGGGATATCGCCCCAGTCTCCTGCTCGCCTTCTCTGTGCAGAAGAAGTCCTCGAGTTTGCTTTGCTGGCAGTGACTTTAGGAGGGGCAGATCCTGTTTCTGTGGAAGGCCTCAGAAACCCTGGTATCTTTCATTGATTGTTACTGGTATGCTTGATAAAGTCCTCTGTGTAGGCGTGTTTCCCAGAGCAGCTCTGAGCTAGGCAGGACATCTGCCTGGTTCTTTAGACTAATCTACAGGTAACCCTTGTCCTTCTGGAATGTTCTCAGAATCTTTTGTATATTTGGTAAGGTGCAATATTGGTTTCTCCAGCTCTATGCTGTTTATTTTTGAAGTGTTGCATTCCTTTCCCCACCATGTTCCAGGTATACTTTCCAGGGCAGTCTTTTCCTCTCAGAGTCACAATGCTTGTTTGGCAGGAGATTTTTGGTCAGCTTTCTGGAAACTACATTGAAGAGGGAGAGGGAGAGAGAGAAGGAGAGAGAGAGAAAGAGAGAGAGAGAGAGAGAGAGAAGCTCTTTCAGCCTTATAAACTCAGATGTGGTGACAACCTTTTAGCATTGATGTGGCCAGGTTGTGGCTTATTACCAAACATGACTTGCCCTTCAGCTTTGTTCTCTCTTGAGGCAAGTAGAGCTGAACTTTTTGGGAAAATGTACTATGCCACACACCCCAGGCTCGGGGGAAAGCCCATATTGTGACCAAGTGTCTCCGACAGCAGGTGGACGCTCTGGAATTCTGTGCATCCCAATACTCCGTCTTGTTCTCAGCAGCCGCCCACCTTCGTGAACCCAGAAGCAGAACTGAGGCATCTTTTATAGGGTCCCGTTTGTTGATTGTGAAATTGGTCACCAGGACCGGTAGGCATGTGGCATAGTAGGCTAAACTTCCCATCACAGCTGTTCCATTTCACATCCAGCTCCCTACTTATGGCCTAGGATCCAGATACTTGGGTCTTATACCCATGTAGGTGACCCAAATGGAGCTCTAAGCTTCTGACTTTGGCCTGGCCCAGTTCTAGCCATTGTGGCCATTTGGGGAGTGAACCAGCAAATGGAAGACCTCTCTCTGTGCGTCTCCTTCTCTCACTATTATTCTTCCTTTCAAATAAAAATAAATAAATCTTGAAAAAAGCCTCTTTGGCCACTGAATTCTACTACAGGGAATACTTATCTTAGCCTGGTTGCCCAGGAAACAGAACTGGAGGGAGGGACTGCATGCAAGCGGTTTAGTTTGAGAGCAAAGCCAGAGAGCAGGAGTGAGGAGAGGGAAGTGGGTGTTGGGAAAGAGTGCTCCCACAGGCTGTCACGGAGGGGGCTTTGTTCTCTCAGTGCATTCCTAGGGTCTCCAAAAGGGATATTTTTGAACCACCAGGAGCATTAAAGCTTTTGTCCACGACTGCATCTCCAGTGGATCAAGGATGGCTTAATTGGTTTAAATGCCATCAAATCCTCCTTCAAGGCATCCTTTTCAAATCCCAGTTAAATGGCTCCTGTGGACCTGGCTCTGGCTTTGGGAAGGCGTGTGGGAGCCCGGGGTTAATGCACATTTAAACAATAAGGATTCCTAGAGACTTCCTGGTGTACTCTTGCAATCTTGTGAACTCCAGAAGATATTGGGCTCTGTTCGATATTCTCTTTTTCTTTTGCTATTTATTAATTTTTATTTGAAAGTCAAAGTTAAAGGGAGAGAAGAGAATGAGATCTTTTATTTCCTGCCTTACTCCCCATATGTCCATAATCTCCAGGACTCGGCCAGGCTGGAGCCAGGAGCTTCATCTACATCCTCAACACAGGAGACAGGGGTTTGAATGCTTGGGCCATCTTCTGCATTTCACAGGCCATCATCAGGGATCTGGGTTGGAATCAGGGCAGTTGAGACATGAATTGGTGCCCGTGTTAGGATTCTGGTGGTGATAGCAGCAGCTTTACTTGTTGCTACACCACAATGCCAGCCCTGGGTCTTTTACTAGTTTTACAGGTCACATAAAATTGCTGGAACTATTTGATAGTCCCTCAGCTGTATTCAGTTGTCTACACACAGGTGCTACATAATAACCCAAGCTCAAGCATGAGAAAAGAATGGTCACAGTAGGCATGCTTAGCCACACAGAGGGAGAATTCACTTTGCAACAGAGTAGGAGCCTATTCCAAGTGAAAATGAGTGGGTGTGGGTGGGGTGCTAATAGAGGCACCTGCTTTTTGTTCCAGGGTCTTGTAGGGGGATGGGAGGATGGGCTGGCATGGGCAGGAGAGGGTGTTGGAAAACAAATGGCAGCAGAGTCAGGAGGTTAACTGTGTAGTTACTGTGGAATAAGCAGTGTCTTTTCATATGTTCATTCCTCACAAATGATCCTTTGAGGACATCAGTAGGATCCATTAGATTATGAATTGTTGAAGAATGCCTAAAGGGTTTGTTCAAGATATTCCAGCTTGTGGAAGGCAAGGAGGGAATTAGCCTGTTGAGATGCTGGAGGCCAAGCCCAGGCAACTACCTCTTCTCTTTCTTATCTTTTAAAAATAGTTTTTTTATTTGAAGGGCAGAGTTACAGAGAGAGAGAGAGAGATGGAAAGAGAAATGTTTCATGTACTAGTTCACTTCCCAAATGGCTGCATTAGCCAGAGCTGTGTGGATCTGAAGCCAGGAGCCAGGAGCTTCTTTCAGGTCTCCCAAGGGAGTGCAGTGGTCCGAGCACATGGGTCACTCATCTCTGCTTTCCCAGGCCGTCAACAGGGAGCTGGAACGGAAGTGAAGCAGAAAACAGGGGCCGACATGGGCCCTTGCAGGTGGAGGCTTAACCTGATGTGCCATGGCACCTTCTTTCCTACTTCTTTTTAGCAGCGTAACTGTCCAGTTGCTTAATATTTCTGCTGTATTTTTGTTGGAGAAGTAGCAATGCCAGTGAGGATGAAATGAAATGCAATAATGGGCCTGAAACACTTATCTTTTTAAAAAAGATTTATTTTATTTTATTTTTTGTTTTTTTTTAAAGATTTATTTTTATTATTTTTTTATTGGAAAGGCGGATATACAGAGAGGAGAGACAGAGAGGAAGATCTTCCGTCCGATGATTCACTCCCCAAGTGAGCGCAATGGCCCATACTATGCTGGTCCGAAGCCAGGAGCCTCTTCCGGGTCTCCCACGTGGGTGCAGGGTCCAAAAGCCTTGGGCCGTCCTCGACTGCTTTCCCGGGCCACAGGCAGGGAGCTGGAAGGGAAGCGGGGCTGCCGGGATAGAACCGGCGCCCATATGGGATCCCGGGCGTGCAAGGCGAGGACCTTCAACCACTGCGCCACCGTGCCGGGCCCTTATTTTATTTTTATTACAAAGTCAGATGTATAGAGAGGAGGAGAGACAGAGAGGAAGATCTTTCGTCCGATGGTTCACTCCCCAAGTGACTGCAATGGCTGGAGCTGAGCTGATCCAAAGCCAGCAACCAGGAGCTCTTCCAGGTCTCCCACGTGGGTGCAGGGTCCCAAGGCTTTGGGCTGTGCTTGACTGCTTTCCCAGGCCACAAGCAGGGAGCTGGATGGGAAGTGGAGCAGCCCGGATTGGAACCGGCACCCATATGTGATCCTGGCATGTTCAAGGAGAGGACTTTAGCCACTAGGCCACGCTGCTGGGCCCTGAAACACTTACCTTGAGACCACTGCTTGATAGACAGAGAGCCATGTGTTGCGCTCTGTTGAACCCTTGGCAGTTCTCTGTGTTTTTTCCATGAGGGGTGCCATGAATCATCGGGCTGTGACACCCAATACAAGGATAGGCTCCTATCCAGTATAACATTTGCATTTGAACTTGAAGGTGCCCAGGCTGGGTGAAGTATCTGGTATGGATGTTGCATGTCTGCATCAATTATTATGTGTGTGTGTGTGTGTAGGTGTGTGCATGTGTCAATATTGAAGAGGCTTGGAGTTTATTCTGAGACATAGGCCATTGTGAAACACATCTGTTTGGTTCCTGCTAGTGGCGTCTGGCTTTGTGCACTAGGGTCCTGAAGAGGAACTTGTTCCCCGTATGTGTGATGAAGAGGGCACCAGAATCTGCATATGTTTCCTGTCTATTAGCCACATGCTGAATTGATCTACTGGCAAGCAGTGATGTCAACAGAGTCTATGAAAAGCTGTCAGAGCCTCATCTGTCATCGCAACAGGAGTTGATCACTGTGATCTAGGACACTGTGGTCAATCGAGAAAGAACAGAGTGAGGTGAGACAAGCCGAGAATGCTCAGCAGGTGACTTAGTAATGGTGTGGAGCTCAAATGTTGAGTGTTGACTGGGACAAGACTTGCCAATTTAACATCCCTTGGCAAAGGTACTGAAGAAGGGAAGGTCAATGGCAAGATACACCCAACGCTTTTGTGCTGCACAATTGTAAGGAAACTTGGAGCTGAGCTTTTGGAGAGGAAGAAGTGAGATGATGCATTAGTTCACTACAGGTGGATCTCAACCCTAGCTAGCCTTCTGTTTGTTGGCACAGTGAATGTCCATTGCCTCATTCCTCCCTGAAACTACCCACTCCCAACCCAACCACCACTGGATACTATAAGCAATCTGCCCCAAGTCAAGACCAGACATGGTCAAGGTTGGTCTGACCATAAAGCTCCTTGTCTTTTATCCTAAGGTCTTTTCTGATCCTCATAAGTAAGGACACAGTTCCCTGTAGGACACGAGTCAGGATCAGTTAGGCAGGCACCACGCAGGGCCCTTGGTGAAATGTTCTCCCACACAGGCACTTAGCGGACCTGTAGAGCAGTACAACTTCTGTTCTGCCAGTGGATTGGTAGGATTGGATGTAAAGCTTAGGGACTCAAGGGCCTCCCTGCGATGCCATGTTCCTCTGGCTAAGCCCTTCTCCAAGTCACGCTCCTGCTTGGCCATCCAGAGGACAGGATGGAAAGGCAACTTGTGAATCAGGCTGTGTGTGTGTGTGTGTGTGTATGTGCGCAGATACATGCAGAGCCAGAGAGAGAAGGAAAACTGGAGCTAAGCTCACTTGAGCCCTTGCAGACAAGTATGAGGCTGTAATTGGAGCTTAGCCACTTGACTTCCAGTAACATACCTGTTATTGAACAACTACGTAACTTTGAGTAAGTCACCCAACCTATTTGGACATTATTTCCTACAACCTTTCAACACAGAACATCAAATTGGATCATCCTGGGGAGCGTTTTCAGCTTGAAACTTTTGTGATTCCAGAGTGAATATTCCAGAGCTCCGGCTAGCTTGTTGGAAGCAGGCTAACCTGGCTGCAGGCTGCTGATGCTCAGGCCTTCTCTCCAATGAGCTGCCCTTCACTTCTCATAGAAGAATGTGGGGTGTGGGTGCTTAGTCGTGTCAGCTCTTCCTGCATCCTTCATCTCAGGCAACGCGCGTTTTGGCTGTATCCTCCTTAAGAGCTGTGCTTGGTTGTTCTCGCTCACTGTGGCTCTCAGGGGCTGGTTATGTTAATAAAGCTGGGGGAAGTGGCAGTGGAGGTGAAAGAATGGGGGAGTGGAAGCAGCTCTTCGTTGCAGAAGCAAAGCGATCACCTTGGGAGGAAGGCTTGGGCTTGGCAGTCTGGGGCCTCTGGACTCAGAATTTCCTGATGAGCTGGACAACACTGGCTTAGGTCTTGTTGAAGCATCTGGAAGGATTTCCAAGTTGAGTCTTTGGGGTCTTCCTTCCACAGAGGACTTTGGGGCTTCCTCTCCCTATCCCAGGCTTGGCTGTGAGGTGTCAGCCCCTGCTTGTATCCTAATTTCCTGAGCCACTACACCTTCCTGTAGTGTGGTGGGATTGCTGTCCCTCTCAACATCAGGAGAGTCAATACAAGTGGCAGTAGCTGTGTTACTTTGAGGGCTTGAGCTTAAGGTTGCCTTCATCCTTGATGGTGAGGTTGCCTGGATTTCCTGTGACCCTGCAGGGGTGGGACGAGCCACAGAAGGTGTTCAAGTACCATCCAACCCCAGTTCTTAGCCCAGTGACACTTCAAGCAAGACCCATGGGAGATTTATTTTGCTTGGGTTGTTTAGAGTAGGAGAATCTCTGTGGTCATACTGGGTGGCTCTGGTTGCTATATGGGAACCTAGACACAGAAGGGAACTGGAAGATGGCTTGAGGGGTATGGAACCCTAACTGTTCTCTCCAAATCTGCAGCATGTTTTCGTTATCTGTCTCTTCCCTTCCCGACTTGAGCCACCCCCTAAATCAAAATTGCACACTGCCTCAGATGAGTCAGCCTTGTTCTTCAATGTGTCCCGTGTTCAATCAACTGGATTCCATTCTAACAGGAAGCACACAGCAGTCCTTCTGGGTGCCAGAAGTTAGACTGCCTGTTTCCATTTTACACATGAGGAAAGCGGCTCAACGGGATGATGGACCTTGGCTTGGCACATGGCACTTTCAGGACCTGAACCTGGGTCCCTCATCCCCTCTGGTTCTTGTTTTATTTTCCTTCTGACGCCACAACTCTTCAGAAGCCTACTGACAGTAAGGACAGGATCCACAGCGGCCCTAGAAGGGTCTTTCCAAGTTATTTTCCACCTGCGATCTAGAATACAAACTGCTGTCACAGCCTGGTCAAGGGACACCTCATTCCCATCGTTTTTAATTTGGCATCTGCACTGCGGGACAGATTCCCACAGGGCTCCCTCTAGCCAGAAGGGAGCTCAGCCCATCCAGGCTGGGCCCCGAGAAGCACCACAGTCCTGTGGAGCCAGGCCCTGGCTCTGCACAGAGGCTGAGCAGAGTTCTTAATCTTTCCAACTCACAGATCACATTGGGAGTCCAGGAACACTAGGAAGTCTTGCCTTCTAAAAATGCATGCATATGAAGAAAATTGCATAAAATGTTTTGACTTCATAGATACTGAAGCTAATGCCTTTTCCAAAACCTGCAAGGGGAGTTGCTTTGAAAGATCTTAGGACCTGAATTCCGAGGATGGGGCCCAGAATGGAATTCACAGTGAGCAATTCCTCTCCCCCTCTACTTCCCTGCTGCACGCCCCCCACCCGCCACCCTGTCCATACCTTTATCTAGATAACCTAAGGCATCCCGCTGTCTGTGTGCTTTGGCTTCACAGAATTGGCCCTCCTCATTTCCATTCTCTTTCCCAGGCAGCTTGTAGCCCTTTGTCTTATCTTGTTCGGTGAAGATCTGTTCTGTCTGACACGTGATTACAGGAAGGAAGGAGGGCAGTGTCTGAGAGCCTGTGGCACTCACCCTGCAGGAGGTTGGCTCATCCCAGGCCTGCTCCAGGGGCTCAGTGCTGCTGCCTCCAGAGCCAAGAACCCTGGCTTTTTAAGTCTTGTGCCATAGCCCTTTTGTTCTAGCTCTGTGTTTAATCGGGATAATTGTTAGGATGAAATAGGATTCTTAAAGCATCTAGCACAAAGTCTGGCACATCATAGTAAATGCTGAATAAAGGTTTGTCGTTATTATTCACTACTAGCTTCATTTAGAAACTCTATCCATGAACTGTATCATTTCATTTGCATTTAACACCAGATCATATTTTTTTTTCATTCAGATTTTTAGAGCATATGGTTAACTATTTTAAAGAGAATAGAGAGGCCAGCAGGGTGGCTCATCAAGCCAGTCCTCCACTTGAACAGCCATGTGGGCTCAGGTTTTAGTCCTGGCTGCCCTATTTCCCATTCAGCTCTCTGCTCATGATCTGGGAAAGCAGCAGCAGATGGCCCAAAGTCCTTGGCTCCTAGATTCATTTTCTGGGACACCTGGAAGAGGCTTCTGGCTCCCAGGTTCAGATTGGCTCAGCTCTGGTCATTGCAGTCATCTGGGAGGTGAATCAGTGGATGGAAGATCTCTCTCATACTCTTCTTACTTGAAAGTCAGTTAACTAAACAGATCTTAAAGAAATAAAACAGATTTAATGGAGTTTATATGTACAATTTCAATAATATAATTCCTTTCCTCCTTCCATCTTTTCTTTCTCTTCCTTCCTTCCTCCCTCCTTTGCTCTTTCTTTCTTTCTCTCTCTTCCTCCGTCCCTCCCTTTTTTCTTTCTTTCTATTCATTCTGTTCTTCCTTCTCCTCACCACATCCTTACCTCCCCTCCCCATCCCTCTGTCTCCCTCCCTTCCCTCTTTTCCTCCTTCTCTTTTTTCTTCCTTCCCTTCCTTTCCCTTCTCTTCTTCCTCTCATGTCTACTCTCTCCACTCCCCTCTCCTCACCTTCTTCTTTCCTTCCCTCCTTCTTTCTATTCTCTTCCTTTTCCCTTCCCTCCCTCCCCTTTCCCATACGTTCCCCTCTTTCATTCTTTTCTTTCTGTTTTTTTTCCAGATACCATATTTGTAGCTTACACTATACTCAAAGATTTAAAGCTCCACTCTGTAAACCATTCAGCAAATCAAAGTGGAAAAGGCTTTAATTCAGCAAGAGTATATGAAAGACTATATTGTGAGAATAATCAGATGAAAAGATGTCAGTTTCACTCATGTGCAGTGCATGTTACAATAACCAGGGGCCATGTGGTTCACTATGGATGTGAAGTCTCACCCACAGCTCCACATCATGCCACAACGAGGCAGACGAGGATGCTGGTGCAGATCGCTAGTACTATGCCTGTTAGTTTGGGTTTAAACACATTTATCATATCTGACTCTGGTTACTGATGTAAGACACATTAAAATAAGTATTTTAAATATGAATGTATGTGCTTTTCATAAAATCAGAGGGAAAAGCACTTGGCTATTATCAGGGGATTATTCTATAGTTTCCTTCCTTGTGTTCTCTCACAGTATTTATTTATTTGAAAATCAGAACTACAAACTGAGAGGACATGATAGAGACAGAAAGAGCAGTCTTCACACCTCAAAAGTCTACAGTTGCCAAAGCTGTGCCTGCTCAAAGCAAGGAGCCAGGAGCTTCATCCAGTCTCCCATGCGGGCAGTAGGAAACAAGTATTTGGACCATCTTCTGCTGCTTTCCCATGTGCATTAACAGGGAGCTGGATTGGAAGTGGAGCAGTCGGGACTTGAACCATCACAGCCTTATGGGATGTTGGAACTGCAGACAATGGCCTAACAAGTTACGGTGTAGTGTTGTCCTCTCCATGCCTTTGAGACCCCCGGACAATGTGGAGAACATGGCATGCTCAGCTAATGCCAAAGGCATTCACAAAATGACTAATGCCTGTGTTATACAAGATTGCAGCCACAGGAGACATTGTGAATTAGAAAGAGCATGGAATGGCTGAAGTGGGTCAACACCAGGACAGTTTGCATCCTCTGCCTGAGGAGAAGCTGCGACTCTGTCCAGCCAGTGTGTTTGCAGAAGACTGTCCCTCTTCAGCTCTGCTTTGGGGCAGGAGGCAGAAAACCGACAAACAGAGTCACTGCAGTGAATGCAAGAGGATTCTAGATCACAGTCAGGAACTAGTTCACTGGGCAAAGTATCTAATACGACAAGGCTCCTAATGCGTTAACAGGGAGAGCGTGCCACAGCTCTAGAGGCGTGTGCATGTGTGTGAGCCAGGAGATTGGTGAAGCTTTCATTCCTATTTAACAATATAGTGCACATGTCATTAATAGGTCAAGAGAAATCAGGGCACAAGTGATTGGTACTGGACAGTTTGCTTCTGTTATTTGGTCATTTCCCCATGACACAGCAATGAGTGGCATGGGAAGGAATATTAATATCCTTTACGTGTGGGCAGTTTTGGCTATTCTAAGAGTCAGTGTGGATTACTTAGGAGACAAGCATTTAATTTAGAGAAACGTAGGATAAATAGCTGTGATATCTTCACAATGTCATTTCCTTCATCAGGTAAGAATAGCATCAATCACACCTACTAGACAAGTCAAATGAACAGTGGCTTAAACACAAAGGTTTGCAGTACCACCATACCAGGTTGGAAAGTGGGGCTGGTACTCAATAGGTTGTGGTGCCAGCATCTCATGTGGATACAAGTTCGTGTCCTGGCTGCTCTACTTCTGATCCAGCTGCCTGCTTATGGCTTGGGAAAGCAGTAGAGAATGGCCCAAGTGCTTGGGACCCTGCACTCATGTGGAAGACTTGGAAGAAGCTCCTGGCTCCTGGCTTTGACTCAACTCCGGCCATTGCAGCCACTTGGGGAGTGAACCAGTGGATGAAAGACCTTCTCTCTATCTTCCCTTCCCTCTGTTAAGTCTGACTTTCAAATAAAAAGCAGATAAGTAAGTAAATCTTTAAAGAAAGAAAGCAGAAGGTGATCAGTACAGGCCTGAGAGGTGATTCTACTAAGTCCTCAAAGGCCTATGTGCTTTTCAGCTTTCTTTTCTGCCGCTTGCAAATCTTCATAACCTACCCTGGGTGGTTGAGCTCTGACGTGTCCACCTTCTAGCTGGTGAGAAGTGAACGGACCAGACAGGGTCCTTTCCCCCTGCCTTGCATGCAATATTTACCTGGATTTGCATACAACAGTTCTGCTCAAATGCCATTGGCTGAATTTAGTTATGGGGTCACACTTACACAGAGTCTGAGAAATGCTGTCATGATTCAAGTCAACAAGGTTGGGACTGCAGTACTGTCTCAGAGGAGTAGGAGAAAACTGACAGCAGGGGCCAGCCTCAGTTTCTATTGCTGGAATTCACCTGCTCCAACCATAAGGCTTGAGTGCCATGTGTAACCTTGGGGATGGGGGACCCAAGGTAGTAGTATTGTGGGGCCTGAGTTTGAGTCTCACGTGCTGGTTTGATTCCTGGCTACTCTATTTCCAACCCAGCTTCCTGCTAATTTGCCTGGGATGGCCCGAGTGAGCTGTATAGAATTCCTGGCATCTGGCTTCATCCTGGCCCAACCTTGGGATTGGTCACTTAGGGAATAAGCCAGCAGATACAAGATTCTCTATCTTGCTCTCACCCTCTTGTTTCTCCTTCTTTCTCTGTTGCTATGCCTTTCAAGTAAATAAAAAAAGAATAAATCTTTATGAAAACTTTAGGCAAGGGGTTTAGATTTCAGTAATTTGGAATCTGTTTTAGAAAAGAAAAAACCAGCCCCAAATATTAATGTTCCTGTTGGCCGAGCGGTGGGGGGCAGGAGTCAGGTCACACGTTCCAGGTTGAATAAGAGTAGTGAACTTGGGAAGGCAGACAAGAATGGACAGGACTCAGCAAATCACTGTTCGCAGAAGTGATCTTTGGTAGGCAGTAAGGAGCACCTTACACTGGGACATAAGTGTCGAACTTGCAATGCGGTCTTCAGTGAGTTACTTGATATCTAGAGGCTTCCATATGCTCTTCAATCAAAGGAAGATCTATACCCACCTAGGATTTGGGATGGGGTAACATGTATCAAATATTTGGCCCCAAGTACAACAAGATGCGGTTGCTCATGACATAGCATTGACATCTATAGCTGGCAACTGGGGAACACAGATGGGTGCATGAGCTGGAAATCTGAACCTTGGAGGTTTCTGCTGGTCAACAGCTGGGCTGGAGGGTGTGTGACCAATGACAGCATCTGTTACCGTGTGTTCTGTCACATGCTTAGCTCCAGCACTGGCAATGGAGAGGTTACGGATGTGCTGCTGAACTCAGCCAGTTGCCTTCCCATGCTTTACTGGCATCTTCTGTGTTGATACCAGCCAGTCCTTGACAAATGAGAGCATGGGAGACGACAGGGAGATGGGATACAAATGGTCATGAGGCAGATCCAAGGGAATCCACTCTCGACCGAGAGAACCGTGCACAAAGGCTAGGCTTTGGGGAAGAGTTCACAGAGTCCCATCAACAGGAACTTAGGAATAAGTTGATCTTTATTTAAAGGTTTAAATTCTAACTAAGCTGCAGATCACTCTTTCAGATCTCTTGTGGCTGAATTCTAGGATATGGATGTTTTAAAAAAAGATTGCTTATTTCTACTTGAAAGAAGATTGTAAATGTACCTCTATAAGAAAGGCAACAAGAGACGGATCTTTTACTCTCCAGTGGCTACAATGATTAGAAGTCAGGAGCCGTGGGCTTTTTCTGGGTCTCTAAGGAACCTAAGCAGTTTGGCCATCTTTTGTTGCTTCCCCAGGCACATTATCATGGAGCTGGATGAGAAGTGGGACATCAGAGCTGCAGGTGGAAGTTTAACCTGTTGTGTCACAGAACCAGCCCAGAATATGGGCAAGTGTATGCAGAGAAACTTTTAGTTCCCAGTCTTCTGTGACCACAGTCATGGCCTATATTGTTTGTTCCAGAGGGAACTTCAGACTCAGCACAGCGACATGCAGTTCACCACCTTTGATCCGGATTTTTCCTGCCATTTTCTCTCTTAATGAAGGCATCTATCTAATCCAGTAGGAAAATTCAGCCAGAAAATTAGCAAAACATGCCTCTCCCACTACCCGTATGAGTCATTAATCCCTTAAATATGTCCTTTAAAAAGTAGCACAGCTCAGGTGTTCCTTGTCAGACCTAGGTCAGACCTTTGTCATGGACTCTTTGGCTGGGCTTAGCACCAGACCACCTCCACCCCATGTCATCTCTACAGCCATCTGAATTATAAACTGTTGACCTGGTCACCTGTTCCTGGCCCCCATTATCATCCCTGGAACAAAACCCAAATTCCTCTGTTAGCTGACCACTTTCAATGTCCTGATATACATGGCCAGTCTCATCCCTTGTCTGTTGCCCTCTCCTTAAACACCCCAAGCTCGCTCACTCTGTGCAGGTATTTTCTCAGCTGGGCAGCCTCTCTTGCTCCCTGTGCAAGTAGTTGTCCCTGAGATGGCCCTTTTTGAGTTAAGAAGGGTTTACACATGGGCTCCCCTCCTTGACCAAACTCTATCTGGCTTCCCCTGAGCCCTTTCTCAACTTGGCCTTGACCTTGGCTTATAAATACATGAACCAAAACACTAAGACTTTCTAACAGCTCTAGGCCACATTCCTAGGGTGACCCAAAGTCCTCTGTGAAAGTGCTTGCCTGGAAGCATTCAAGGCCACCAAGCAATTTACTGTTTGTCACAGCCAATACCTGCTGATAGTGTGAGAGGGTGGGAGCCTAAATTCGGCAGATCAGCCAGAAAGTCCAGGTGGATGTCACATGGTGGACCAACCGATGCATCCTTCTGCCATTTTGATACTTTCTTACCTGCTGATCTCCCCACTTATTCCCCACCCCTCATCTCCCTATAGAAGACTCCTGCAAAGCTCTTCTCTGTTTTCATAGCATTTTTATTGATATCTGTTCTTACTGCTCTAACTGGTGACTCAGCTTGGGAAAATTCTCTCACAGTTGTCATTGTTTTAGCATCTGTCCTGTTGCTCCTTTGTGGAGTCATTCATCTATTCAGTCGCTTTGTAATGGATTTTCTTTGGTGTGTTCCCTGTAAGGGGCACGCCTTGAAGGCCCATTCAGGTTGCTAGAACCAAGTGTCGTGGACCATGTGATTCTTTAACAATAGAAATGTATATCTCATGACTCTGGAGGCTGGGCATCTGCCATGTCAGTGCCACATGGCCAAGGTTTGCTGTGGTTTTCCTGCGTCCTCAGTTGGTGGAAGCACAACTGAAGAGCTTTCTCCAGAGTCCCTACTTGAAGTCGCTTTTCACAGCCCACCTGCTAGCATCACATTGGGGTTTAGGATTCCAATACATGGATTGTGGTGTAAGCAGTGGGCAGGACAGAAACACTCAGTCTGTTGCACCTTCTGAGAAGCTTCTTCTGGTCAGATCCAGTCACTTCTGTGCTTCTTTAGGACCGATGTTTCCTTTATGTGCTTATTGATAATACTGTTCTCTCAGATATTTGTGTGTTCTCCTTCCTAGAGCAGTATCTTTAAGGATCCATGCACGGGAGCACGTTGTGTTTGCTTGACTGTGTTTGTGTGTTTATGTGTGTGCAGGCATGTGTGTATAAGGTCTGACTCGAAAGATTATGGAACATTGTTGTGGGTTGATCAAAACAGCCTAGTGAGATCTTTGGAGGGATTCACTTTGCATCCTTAGGCCCTGCAATATGGAATGATTTGGGAACATTCATAAAGGTGCAAGGTATTCCTTAGTTGCCCAGGGGGCCACTAACAGAAGTCTGCTACAGTTGTAGAAAAGCTATATTAAGCCAATCTGTTCTGTTGTTGACAGACTCTCTTTCCTTATGGGAATGGAAGTCCTTAATACAACTTGTCTTATGTTAAGAACGGTTGTATAATGATTAAAAAGAACAAACCCCTGTGTTTCTGGAGTCTGTGTGAAACCAGTTCTGTCAAAATGCAGCTGCTGTAGGTCACTGGTTATATTTAGACTTGCACCTGAGGGATGGAGATGGAGAGCAGGAAACTTCTCCAAATAAGTTAACCTTGGTGGGCAGGAGTCGGAGTCTCATTTTGCTTAGCCGGCCTCACTCGCAGTGCAAGGGTTTATTTCTCCGAAGCACAAGGTCATTGTGGGATCCGTGGAGTCACAGCTGTGGGAGGCTAGGGTATGTGTGTAGGGCGGTTGGCTGGGTGGACATGCTGTCATCCTAACTAATGGGTTGTCGTGGCTGGCTGAGTCTGAGTCAGGCAGTGTGTTCTTCTCTGGGCAATGACCTAATTTGATTACCTGAACAGTTCCATCAACCAAGAAATGGGATTACAGGATGCATCTGTAAGGAGCCAGAAGCAGATGTTTCTCTTAGGGGAGGGGTTATGAATTGCAATTGGAAGCATTTTAAGCAGGGTGAGGGGGTGTTTTAAGACCTGTGGTAGGGTGGGGAACTAGGAAAAGACTGTGTTTCCGGTGCTTTGATTCGCTAGTGATTTTAGACAACGATACTCCAGGGGCGACTTAGGTTGATGTAGGTCCCAGTGGTTCCCAGGCACAGTTAGAGTGGTTCACTCTCAGAGGGCAGTTCAGGCTCTGCCCCTTGTAAGCTGGGTGACCCCAGTGACATGACATCTTTAAACCTCAGTTTCCTCCTGTGCAAGCTTTGGGTAGCCACAGTGTCAATCTCAGAGGACCAGGCTGAGGATGCAGCAAGGCGGCGCTGGGGAGCTGCTTAACAGAGGGCCTGGCTTGTGGGAAGGAATCGCTTACTCTCCTCTTGCATATGGCTGCCTTGCTTCCTGCTAATGACCTGAGAAAAGCAGCAGAAGCTGGGCCAAATGTTTGGTCCCCTGCACCCATATGGGGTATCTGGAAGAAGCTCCGGCTTTGGCTTGTCCTGTCCCTGGCTGCTGTGAACAGGGGGAGTGAACCAGTAAGTGAATACTCTCTCTCTTTCTCCCAGTCTTTCTCTCTCTGATTTTCAAATCAATCAGTCATTGGAAAAAAAAAAGAAAATTAATTGGGGAAAGGCAATTCAAACCCTTGCTTTCCTCAGTAATTGGGTTACGTTCTCCTCTTCTACTATGGCAACTCAGGGTCTAGGAGGCAGGCAGTGTGGTCCAGTCAGAGGTCCAGCATGACTCAGCTCCTCAGGGCCAGTGTGTCAGGCTGCCAGACTGGTCTGTACAAACAGGTCATTGGGTTATGATTTTCAAAGTCTTTCAGCTCTAGCATTCTTTGACTTTCTAACTTACCCAAATGCTATCTATGGTTTCTCTTGAATGGTGTTGCTTCCTCATCATTATAAAGTTGGATAATACTAAGTCTGACTATCGTTAAGGCAGGGACTGTCTGGACATTTCTGAATCACAAGGGAATTCTGTGTTTTGGCCCACCCTCCAACATTATGACTGCATTGGTTTGGGATGGAGCCCAGACATCAATTAAGCATTCTTAGGTGTAGGCAGCTTCGAGGACTGCTAGGTTAAACCATCACACCATCCATTATTCTCCCAACCCCATGCTTCTTAGCTGAGCACCATTAACATTGAGTCCTAACGTTGTTCCAGAGTGGTCCAGTGCTCTTGGACATTCTCTGTAAAAGAATCTCACCCAAGAAAAGTTTTTCAGGCAGAACACCCCTGAATCTCCAGCCTGCTGGGATCTTCTCGTCCCTGTGAGAAAACATCTGGGCACTCTTGTTCTGAAGAGTTAAAGGAATCTGCTTTGAAGAATGATGGCACTGAAGTGTGAGAGCCTAGAAGAGCTTCTCTGGGCAGCACTATTCAGGAGAGATAGATGATAGATAGATAGATAGATAGATAGATAGATAGATAGATAGATAGATAGATCTTCCGTATGTTGATTTACTCCACAGTGGCTCTGGGCTCATCCAGCCAAACCCAGTAACCTAAAACTCCATCTGGGGCTCTCACTGAGCTGCAGGGACATAAGTACTTGGGTCATCTCCCCTTACTTTCCTGTGGGCATTTTCAGGAAGCTGGATGAGCAGTGGAGTAGCTGGGCCTTGAAATGGCTGTCATAGGGAATGCTGCCTTTGCAGGCATCGGCTTAATCTGTTGAGCCACCGTAGTGACCCCTAAGGACAATTCCTTTTGATACACGTGTATTTCAGTTAGGTGTATTTCTGTGAACCCCGTTCTCGCTGAACAATTCTTATACCACATGACAACCCAAGGTAGCCCTTTTAGGGATTTTTCCAGGAAAGACAGTTCCATGAGGAAATGTTGAAGCTAAATGCTCCGTCTCCATAGGTGTCAGTTTATGTGCTTATACTCCTAGCCCTGTGCCCAGGCACAAGAATTAAGCGAGACACATCTTACAGGTGCTCTGTCTTTTGGTGTTCCTTGGAGAGGGTCAGTCTTGCAGAATATGGGAACAACACTGGAAACAAAGAGAGTCATCATTGCTGAATGTCAGGTCTAGACGTTATTTTGTATGAAGGGGAGCCACCTGGGGTTTTGGCTTCCATTCAGGGGGCTTTTGTGGTGATGGGAAGATGATTTAAAGACATGTGTGGCCATCTGGTGAGCCATGAGAGGAGCTGCCTGGAGACAGTGCCATGCAAGTACAAAGAGTGAGAAGCAATCAAGAGATCACGTGGTTTGGGCTTCCTGGCTATTCTGATACTGTGACAAGGGGAAGGGTGAGAAGTCTGTGCTAGTTTGAACCATTGGTTCAACAATGATGATGCCTTGATCGGGTTGGAAAGTTTCAGAATGAACCCTGATTGTAGCAAATGGTTCCAGCTACTGTTGGGCAGGAATGTGACATTTAGTTGGCAGATATTTTACGAATGTAAGTAGAGATGATAAAGGCAGCAGCATGTATGTGACGTCAGACCTTACTGTACCCAGATTGTGGGAGCTGACTCCTGTCCTTCCTAGGGTCATCTTGGGTTGGCCTGAAGGTCCCTCCTACCACCTCATCAGACCTTTTGGCATGAGGCCTGCAATTTCCTTGATTGCTCCCACAATGAAATCAAAGGGAGAAAAAGCAGGGTAACTCATTTTTTTCTTTTTTTTTTTTGATTTTATTTTTGATGATTTTTACATAATTGACTAGGGTAGGAAGGGGTGAGGACAAAGGGAAAGTGGGTAAGATCATCATTTCCAAACTTTCTTTCTCTTCTTCCTGTACCTGGAGGTAGGATGGAGATAAGGGCAGAAGCTGCACTCAGCCTCCCTACTGTCTCAGTACCTGATGATGGGGAATGGCTACCCAATGTCATCCCAGGGTCCCCCATGTGGAGCATGTTCTGAGGTTCTGTTCAGGTGGTTTTAATAGTTCTTACATATTGTTGATCTTGCTGATCCAAGGATGGGGAAATCCTTTCAAGGTCCATTGGCTACACAGTCCACCTTAGAGTCTATTTGCCCAGATACTTGGTGTCAATGCTTGGCTGGGGTAGTTGACTAATTTGATCTGCCCTCTATCCTGTTCTATGATACCAGATGTCTTCTGCAGGCCCCAATGGACTATCTTATCGTTATGTGCATCTGGGTGTGGCATCCACTGCCACACTAAACCACTGAGGAGACCCAATTCTGATATGTGCATTTCAGTGCTAGACCACGGATCCTGTGATTCTCCCTATGGGTGGAGCTTTGAGTGAGTCCAGTGGTTCAGTTGGGTGGATCTCAAAAGAAACCTCATCTGAAGCGATTCCAGACCTGGCTCTTATATATGCTTACCAGTTTGGGGTCTGCCTCAGTTCATCACCCACATCAGCCTATGGTAGTTGTAATTACTGGGTTGGCTCTGTCTCCAGCCCTGCCTTTTATATAAACCAATGGATGCTGCATTGCAATCCTGCCCATTGCACACTTGGCCCTCACATACTCCATTGGGAGCTGTAGCTTAGTCAGAGCAATGTTCAATAACTCTCACCAGACCTGCCCCCAGCCCTGGCTCCTGTGCTTGATTGTATATACAACAGCCAATTCCAGTCTGTCCCACATTCCATTTAGCTTTCACACACATCAGTGGGCATTGAAGCCTAGTTCACTCCAACTGACTCCACTATCCAGTCCACACTCAGGCCGGTGGGTACTACCTTCTGTCTAGCCAAGCCCACCCCTAACCCTGTTTCTCATGTTCACCAGTGGGAGTTGCAGCCCATCAGAGATGTGCCCACTGTTTCCCTACTGGGCCCGCTCCCAGTTCTGGTTCTTGGGATCTTGCACTCTCCAGGTGGTTCTAATGTCTACCTTGACAGGATTTGTCTCCAGTCCTAGCACTTGCCAGTTGATGCTACAGCAAAGCCCAACCAGCCTTCACTTACTCTGGCTCATGCATATACCAACTGATATAGTTGGTTAGCCCAGCTTGCTTTTCCCCCTAACCAAGTTCATACGCAGGTCAATAAATGTTGTAGCCTTGCCTGGCCTGATCTGTCCCCGGTCCCAGTTTTCATGCTCACCAGTGGGGGCAGTGACCCAACAGAAGAGCATCCCAAAGACCCTCCTCCATGTCTTATGTGTGGTGATGAGTGCTGTGGCCCAGTCTGGCATGGCCCGCCTCACTTTGGTATTTGCTAGTGGGTGCTGTAGCCTGGCTAGGCCCTGCCTACTTCCAGTTCCAGCTCATGCTGGTGGGATGGCAATGTCTTTTGATCCCACAGACTTGGTTCCCAGGGATGAGAAAGATACAAATGTGAATGAGAAGCCATTTCTCATCCCAACAGGTGCATTGTTTAAATGCAAAGGCAAACACTGGCAGGGCTGCCTAGGTACCCCAGGATGGTGATGACCAGTTTCTTCTGGGAATATCAGGGGAGATTGTTTGGGAGTGAGGACAGCTGGCTTCTGTCACATGAAAATTTTCAAGTGAAAAAAAACAGGGCATGTGGCCAAAGGTCATGAGTGAAAGTTTAGTGGTGTCGTTGGGAATGTCCTAGCTAGGGTGAGTGCAGAGCTGCGGGCTAGATCCCAGGATGTCTTTGGGAACGCGAGGAAGAGTGGGTGACAGAAGACGGTAGAACTCATAACCAGAGTACATGAAAAACTGGAAATTGGAATTAAAAGATACATTTATATTGGTGTTTTTATTTTAAACATGTATGATACAGATCTTGAAAATGTACAGGAAAAATGCATAATATGAGAAAAACCTTGTGTGGATATCAAAACCTTGAAGTACCAACAGAAACTTATTTTTAAAAGATGTATTTATTTGATAAATTGTGTGTGTGTGTGGGAGAGAGAGAGGGAGAGAGAAATTGATATACTCCCGAAATAATTTCAAATCAAATGTCACAGCTGGTTCAGGTCAAAGCCAGGAAACAGGTCCTCCATCCAGCTCTCCCAAGTGATTAGCAGCAGTCCCAGTGCTGGGGCCATCCTGCATTGCTTTCTCAGACTCACCAGCAGGGACCTGGATTAGCAGCTGAGACTGTAATCAGCGTTCAAGATACGAGCTGGTGGTGTTGCAAGCACTAGCTTAACCCTCCGCAGCACAATGCCACTGTCCCCTTTCTAATTGTTAGACATCCACTCATATGTTTTTCTAAGACATTTGGACTTTATTAGTGAACATCGGGCTAGTGCTAACTTGAAGCTCTAGAGTGACATGGTGCTCTTTGCCGGAGGTTTGTCAGCTCCTCCTCTCGACGAGGCGGGAGTTGGAGACCTGAGGAAGGAGCACTGGTTTTGGCTGCTCTCCTTTCTTCCCTACTTAATTCACCACTGGCCAAATGGTAGTGGTGTGGGAGGTGGCTTGGAAGCTGTAACTCCGCGATGCCTATAGCCTACCTGAAAAACGGTAGGTGCTATCTGAAAGTGATCATTGCTCTTAGTAAGGGCATTTCAACAGTCATTGCCTAATTGCAAGCCTAGCTGGAAGCCTGCCCCTCCAATTAGTCAACTGCAAGTGCAATTAGTTTGCAAGAACAATTTTATATCCAAGTACATGTTTTCTGGACATGTAAAACAGAGTGTGTAGAAAAATAAGGCCACGATGCTTTTCCTTCAAGTTTGTCTTAAATATTTGATAATACTTAGCCTGAGGGGAAATGTTGTTTATCTTCTTGTTCCTTACATGTGAGTTGCTTAGGATGTGTTTCTCTTATTGCAGTTTCTGCAGTGCCAATGTTGGGATATTCTCCAGGTTTGGAGCCAAAGAGCAGGAGAGGTAGGAATTTTTGTTATTATGGGGGGGCAGATCTTTGGGGCTCTGTTAACTCCTTGAATGCCATGTTCAAAGGTAGATCTTTTTAAAAAATACTTAATAATTTTTATTGGGAAGGCAGATTTCCAGAGAGAAGAGACAGAGAGAAAGATCTTTCATCTGCTGGTTCACTCCCCAAGTGACCTCAGGGACTGGGGCTGAGCCGATCCAAAGCTAGGAGCCAGGAGCTTCTTTTTGGGTCTCCCATGTGAATGCAGCATCCCAAGGCTTTGGGTCATCCTCTATTGCTTTTCCAGAGAGCTGGATGGAAGCAGAGTAGCTAGGACACAAACCGGCACCCATATGGGGTCCCAGTGGTTGCAAGGTGAGGATTTAGCCATTGAACCATTGCTCTGAGCCCTCAAGGGTAGATCTTAGAACTAAAGCCAGGGTGTGCTGCCAGGGGAAAGGTCTGTTCATGGGGTCAGGACCTGTGGGAACACAGTGAGGAGGTGCCATTGCTATCTCTCTGCTGGTTGTGGCATGGTGGATTCTTGTCCTTTTCTCATTGCTTTCCTTTCCAAACCAAGCCTGTCTCTGCTTTGCTCAAATATCCCAGCCCCTTGGCTGTCCCTAGTGGAGCTTCCCTGGATAAGAGTGCCCCTCCTCCTCTCTTCAGGGTTATTTTAGAAATGTGTTTAAAGTGTACAATGCAGCTCTGCAAAGTTTATGGGAAGCAGAATTAGAAAATGAGTTTAGAGCATGGGAGTTTGTTTGAGTGGTTCAAGGAGATGGTGAGGACTGCTGCATCGCACCCACAGCAATGCCCACAGCACCCACAGCAGCACCCACAGCAGCGCCCACAGCAATGCCCACAGCAATGCCCACAGCAGCACCCACAGGACCCACAGCAATGCCCACAGCAGCGCCCACAGCAATGCCCACAGCAATGCCCACAGCAGCGTCCACAGCAATACCCACAGCAGTGCCCACAGCAATGCCCACAGCAGCGCCTACAGCAGTGCCCACAGCAGCACCTACAGCAATGCCCACAGCAGCACCCACAGCAATGCCCACAGCAACATCCACAGCAGCGCCCACAGCAGCACCCACAGCAGTTCCCACAGCAGCCCCCACAGCAGCCCCCACAGTAATGCCCACAGCAGCGCCCACAGCAGTGCCCACAGCAGCTCCCACAGCAGCCCCCAAGCAGCACCCACAGCAATGCCCACAGCAGCACCCACAGCAGCACCTACAGCCGCACCCACAACAGTGCCCACAGCAATGCCCACAGCAGCGCCCACAGCACCCACAACAGTGCCCACAGCAGCATGCCTGGGTGTCACTCTCAGCTCTCATTCCAGACTCCAGCTTCCTGCTGATGAAGACACCAGGAGGCCTCAGCTATGGCTTGAACAGTTAGGCTCCTCCCACCTCAGTGGGAAGTTAGGATTGAATTTCTGGTTGTTGTGGACACTTGAGGTGTGAAGCAGAGAGTGCAAAAAATAAAAACGAGAGAGAGAGAGAGAGAGAGAGAGAGAGGTGAATATATTTTAGTGCCAAAAAGCAGTAGGAAGCCTGGGCCTGCATTGTGACACAGCAGGTTAAGCTGTGACATCTTTATAATAAGACTGCTGGATAGAGGTTTTTACTATTCTACTTCCAGCTCCTTGTCAGTGTGCCTGGGAAAGCAGTGAGTGGTTTCCCAGGTGACTGAGTCCTTGCTATCTGTGTGGGGTAACTGCATGGAGTTCCTGGTTCCCAACTCGGCCTGGCCTCCTCTGGTTGTTAATGCCATTTGGGAGAGTAAGTCAGGTGATGAAAGAAAGATCTCTCTCTCTCTGTGTCTCTGTCTTTCTGTTTCTCTCTCTGTCCCTGTTTATAACCCTGTGTTTCAAATGCATAAATAAATCAGAAAAAGATGAAACCTAGACACAGATTTTTCATAATATACATTTTCATTTTTCATGAATTCTCTCACATTTGGCTTTCAAAACATTTTTTTTTTTGCACCAAAATAGACTTATTTTTCTCTTCTGTTTTCTTTGAACTTTTTGAAGTATTCTTGAACAATCTGTCATCTAAATGTGCCCTTTCTTCCTTGGTGGGGTATCTCAATTGTTGTCTTCCCAGTGACAGTATGAGCTATTTGCGGAACACAAGCATTGCCTCAAAACATTTTTCACTTCCCCATAGTGTCTGTCCAGTTTGAAACCTCAAGTTCAACAACAAGTGGGTGTTGATGGCCTGTATCCAGGCCCATGTCCTGTGGCACTGAGCTACAAGATGAGGAGATGGAAGTCATTGCCTCTTTTGAAGAAGCCCGAATTCCAATGGAGCAATGTAGTTGCAGTAAGGTGTAACGAGCACTGGAAAACTGGGGCTCTGGGAACCCAGATAGGTAGAGTTCTCTGGGGAGAGCTCCAAGAAAGTTGCTGTTGAGCCAACACAGTCTTGCAAACTAGAGGGAAATGGTGTTCTCCAGAAAGGTGTTGGAAAGGGCTAGAGTTTGCATATGGGGCCTGTCATGAAACTCAGTTCTACTTGGGTGTTTTACCATGTTTACCCCTGACTTTTAACAGCATACTTTAGATTACCCTAGACACCTGCCATGGTTTTCTTCACATTATTGCCCTTAAATGTGGGATCCATTCACTCAAGTGTAGGGCCAGTGGTGCAGGCACTAGGTGGTGGTGGTCACTCTACACCCTTATTACCTGTGATCATGCTCTCTCTCCCATCGCTGGTGCCCCTACACGAACATGGCGATTTTGGTTTTCTTCTCCATGCTTGTAATCCTAAGAAGGAACTGGCAAGAGGAGCAAGATAGGCTTCTGCTTGGTCCCAGGCCAGGGTCAACTCTAGGGTATGTCCCTTGCTCCTCACAGAGAGACTCCTAGGCAACACTCCTTACATTGCCTGTTGCAGAATTCCTTTATGGTGAGTTCGGGTTCCCTCTGATGAGCTCTGATGATGTCCTGCTCGACTGTTAGTTCTGTTGGCTGTTTGTTATCAAAATCATTCAAGGGGACTGGTGTTGTAGCACTGTGGGTTAAACCAACTGTTTGTGATGCTGGCATCCCATGTTAGAGCACTGGTTCAAGACTTAACTGCTCTGCTTCTGACACAGCTTGTTGCTGATGTGTCTGGGAAGGCAGCAGATAATGGTGCAAATGCTTGTGTCCCTGCACTCTTGGGGGGAGATCCAGATGGAGTCCTAACTCCTTTCTTTGGTCTTGCCTGGTTCGTTATTGTGGCCACATTGGAGAGTAAGAGTGAACCAGCAGATGGAAGATCTCTCTTTCTCTCTGTCTCTTCTGTATTGCTGCCATTCACATAAATAAAATAAATATTAAAAGGAAAAAGAACCTTCTTGATGGACACAGGAAGCCAGAAGAAGCTGTGGTGTAAGATTGTAGTTACACCTATGCTTATATTCCTACCAATGCTACAGAAGTCTTGTCTGTCCTTCTCTTTCCTTGGAACAAGCAAACATGATTATCTACCTCATACCCGTGGACACACACAGAGTATGCACTTCAGTGCACACGCACATACACACAGGATACACATATGCACACATACACACATGTGATAAATACATGCATATATGTGCAGAATACACAATACATGCATTCGTTGCACACATACTATATACTCAATAGATAAATGTGCACAACACATTCATACATATAAACACATAGATACACAAATATATCCACACATCCATACACACTCACATACATGCCACATAACCTGCCAAGAAAAGAAAGTACAACTGTTCACATATTTTGAACTTCATTGTAAAAAAATTGGTTGAAATTAATTTGGAGGGTCTGGTTGCTTCTCAAGGGACGGGGAGACTGGTGAACTGGGCCTGACCCCAGCACTATCCCGTTCCTTCTCTGAATGTTCACAGTTCAGGTCCTTGGAGCTCACTGAATTTCAGGATGGTGAGACCAATCTTGGGCTAACTCTACACAGGTCTGGGTCCACCCCAGAGCTGCATGTAGAATGTTCTTGGGCCATGTTCCCTTCGAAGGCTGACATTTCAGAAGCCCCCAATGAACCCTGTTCCACCAATGTGAAGTTCACTTGTGCTTGCTGCAATTTTCCATTGCCTTTCCCAGGTGCATTAGCAGGGAGCTGGATCAGAAGCAGTTCAGCAGGAACTTGAACTGGTGCTCCCATACTAGCATGCTGGCATCACAGGTGGAAAGTTAAGCTACTACTCCACAATGCCAAATCCAGAAGAGCTGAGCTTGTGTCTGAGTGCAGTGTGTGTGTATATAAATGATGTGTAGGGGCTGGCACTGTGACCCTCATTTTTCACCCCTCTAAGGGTTCAAGGGCATCTGCTCCTGGGAGATAAGTTTAGCCAGGCCCCAGTGGTTCTTCCATTCCAGCCACTCAATTTTATAAAAAGCACAGGCTGCCTTTTCCCTTGCTTAAATGATGTAGCCAATTGCCTTTCCTCATCCACTAATTAATTTAGGAAACACAAATGCTAATTTTACTCTTAGTCTAGGAGGGCAAAATAAATCATGAGAAAGGCTGGCTCATGGCAGACCTGCAACGTACTTCAAGAGCAAAGTAGAATTTTCTCTCCTAGGCTTTAATGGATGAACTGAATTCTGATTCCCCATCTATTGGCTCAATGTCCAAATCCTAGGGGGATGGAAAAGAAATGATGGTGGTGTTTCTATTCCATCTTGTAGATGCTAGTGGGAAAGTGACTGCCAGTGCTGTAAAGGGGCTGGAGCTTTAGTTCCTGAGCCCTCTCCACTGCAAACAGACCAAACTGGAGAACTCATGGCAGCCGAATGCAAGGAGTTCCCATCCCTTGCAGATTCATAACTTTGTGCTGGAATCAACATCCCAGCAAACACCTGCCAAGCCAATCATTTTGCAATTAGATGAGAACCAGAAGCAGTCAGGGTTGTTCTGAAAGAAGTTCTGTCCCATAGCTGAGCCCCAGCAACCAGCAAGCATGGTTTAGGGGCAGGGGGACGGCATAGTGTTGGCCCATACCTCAGACACCTGCATATTGCACAAAAAGAAGGGACACAAATATTCCTCTAGACAAACCAGGTATCACTCAACAACGCTATGAAGTCACATATGTACAGTGGAATATTACACAATCTGAAAAAGGAAGGGAGTTCTGATACAAGGCACCCTGCGGATACATCTCAAAAACATTATGCTAAATGATAGACTCCAGAGACAAAAGGACACAACCTGTTTGATCACACTGATGTGAGACACCTGGACAATGAAATTTGTAGACATGGAATGTAGGATGATTGTTACCAGGGCTAGAGGGAGGGTTGGGGTTAGGTTATGGTTACAGTTATGGTTAGGGTTAGGGTTAGAATTAGAGTTAGGGTTGGGGCCAGTGTTAATGGGTGCAGCCTTTTCATTTCTGAAGTTGCAAAGGTCCTAGGAATGGATGGGTCAGGTGGATGGTTGCATAACAAAGTGTACCTAAAGATAACTTGCATGTGGTGTGCGTTTTCCCATGATTATAGAAGCACAGCCCTCACCATTATGTTTTAAAACTACTTGGATGTTTTTGTGTATTGCTTCAGCACCCCAGGGCATGCTTCTTTCCTAACCTGGCTTTTCATAAAATGAATAAATATTTTCAGTTTGATCGCTGTTCACTCGAGCAGGAATCGCCACTGTCCTTGTGTGTCTGAGAAAGCAGAGTTGTGTCTTGAAGTCTGGGATGAGGTCTCCCAATGGGTGAGGACCGTGCCAAGGTAATTCAGTCCTGGAGAGCCCTTAGGTGCTCCTTGGAACTTCCAGCATTGGCCTCTCATAGAAGAGGGTTCCTTTCTGGCAGAGATTTCTGTTGACTGGCAGTCTTTCCCCATTCTTGCCCTACTAAATGTTTTCTTAAAACACCTCTGCCCATAAATGCAACACAAACAAGTTGGCCTGTGAGTCATAAGACTAGCATACACGCTAAGTCCGTGTAATAGTCTTTATGTAATCGGCTCCTTAGTCATTGTCTAGCCCATTAGCTAAATAGGCAGCGTGCATTAATTTGAAAATAGGGGCCTCTCTGGTAACTACCGTTGCAAAGAGACTGAGCAAGAAGGAGTTTCACACGAGTTTAGCCACCAAGGTGTTTCTACAAGGTAAAAATAGATTTGTCTGAACACATTCAGAATGAACTATCAAATAGAATTTCTGCAAGTCTGCCCTGGGCATGGATTATTCTTTACATAGGAAAAACAAGCTCTTGTGGCCTCTCTGGACACATGTTGAAGTCTTGGCTGTGGCCAGCTCTGCATAGGTCAAGGGCAGTTAAGAGTCAACGGGTTGAACACTGGGCTCAACTACCTGGCTTTCCTTTGTAAGCTTCACTGTGGCTATGCCAGCCTGATTCCTTCACTGTGTCCTGGGAAGAGAGGCTCATGAGAAAGGTGCATGTTCTCTGCTTGGCCTGTGGACTCTGAGAAACAGGGAGCTGTTTTTGGCATGTGCGATATGGGGACAGGCGTGAGTGTCCCATGTACATCCAATGCAGACTTATCCAGATCAGCGTTTCTTCTTTCTCCAGAGGCTCCTCAGTTTACACGGTTCTACAAATGCTTTTTGACTTCATGATCGCGTGGAAGCAACCCCATGGACTGCTGTTTTCATTTGCAGTACAGTGTGCGATAGTTTACCTGAGAGATCTGAGTCTACGTTATGAAACAGACTTGGTGTTAGATGACTTCTGCCCAGGTGATGATGATTATAGGTGTTCCATGTACACATCAGGTAGGCTAGATAAGATCAGGATGTTCTGTTGGTTGGGTGTATGCAATGTGTTTCCAACTTCAGATGTTTTAGGCGTATCAGGATGTAAGCCATCATAAATGAAGGAACATCTGCATGTATGAGGGAGAGAAATGACTCACATAAGGTGGGATTTTATCAGAAAGAAGAGTTTGGGGAAGACGGGCGCCATCACCCACATGACACAGACACTCACACACGTGTTTATACACTTACTGAGAGATGCACTCGTACATTCAGAGGGAGATGGGCTCACGGACAGTTTGGAATGTTGGACTCTCTTCCTTAAACAAGACTCCTCGTGCACCTCATTCTTTCACTCCTGGGCGGAATTAACTAGGTGTTTATATGTGCCAGGCTTTGTGTTAGGGTCCTGGGGAATTAGTATGTTCCTGCCCTTGGGGAGGTTGGGGTTTTGAAGATACTGATTTCAGGGTAGGAGTTATAGCTAGGTGGGTTAAGCTTCCACCAGTATCCCATGTGAGCTCTGGTTAGAGTCATCAGCTTATCTGCTTCCTATCCAGCTCCTTGTTCATGCACCTAGGAAAACAGCAAAAGATGGCCTAGGTGTTTGGGGCCCTCTGCCATCTACCCGGGAGACTCAGATGGAGTTTCTACCACCTGGATATTATGGTCATAAGACATTTCTTTCTCTTCCTCTCTGTGTGTAACTCTGTTTTCCCAATGAATAATCATTTTGGAAACTAGGATGCTGATTCCAACAAAGGTGAGAGAATAGAAAAGGGTCAAAATCTGCTTCATAACAAGACTCACTCAGAACATTCCACTCAGAACATTTCACGGCCCACCTGCTTTGTGGAGTGCCTTTGAGCCAACACCACCGTGCAGTGAGAAGAGAAGGTGAAGAGAAACTCCATAATATTGACCAGAACTTGTCAAGCACTTCCCATGCATCATTTCTAGTTCTCACTGCAGTCTCGAGAGCTGGAGGTACTTGCAGAGGAGGCTGGAGTACTGAGCACTGAAATGACAAGCTCAAAGCCATGTCTAACTCCATGAGGACCCAGCTCTATAGTTCTTCCCTCTTGTGCTCTATACATAAGTCTATGTCTCAGATCGAAGACACCTGAGTTTAAGTGTTGCAAGGTATTTGGGGAAAAAAAAAATTAAGGAGGCAGCAACCGGGGGCTGTTCTGTGCCTCCTGGTGGTGATCCCACCTACAAAGTGAAGACTGATGGCAAAGACCATGTTTATGCAAGAAGCCATTGAGGAAGCTCATCAGGAACCCTTCCAAGCTGCAGGTAGAGATGCCTGACCTATTTGTAATGGGCTGCGATGGCATTTTGATCAGGAATATTTGTGGCTTTGCAAACACAGAGCACTGTTATGTCACCATCGCGGGCCAGTGGAACTTTGCTCTTGGAATTCATACTGACAAGTGGCATGACAGTGGGTTGGCGGCAGTACCACGGGCTTTGGTTTGGTTGGAAAGCTTTGCTGGGTAGAGAATCACAAATTGTGTTACTGTGCTTGAGTTCCTTTTTAATTTTTTAAAGATTTATTGTATTATTATTTGAAAGGCAGAGTCATAGGGAGAAGGACACACACACACACACCCTCCATCTGTGGGTTCACTTCTCAAATGCAGCAAAGGCTGGAGATGGGCTGGTTCAAAGTCAGAAACCAGGAGCTGCAGGGGCCTAAGGTCTTGGGCTGCCCTCCATTGCTTTCCCAGGCCATAAGTAGGGAGCTACATCAAAAGTGAAACATCCAGGACTTGAACTGGCGCTCACATGGGATGCTGGTACTGCCTGAGAACACTGTGCCTGGTGCTGGCCCCTGGAGGTTTTGTTTTTTCAACTCTTGTCCATGTTACTGACCCAGAGAGACCTGAGAGCAAGTGTTGCCTGTGGAGAGGGAGACAGGCCTGCAGCAGAGACATCAGGTTCCTAAATGCAAGCCATTCCCAGAGCTTGTGTCCAAGAGCTGGTAAGGGATTCTGAGATGCAGGAGGCCCGAGGACTTGGCATGAAAGCAGAACATATGCATCCAGCAGTGCGCGGCCTGCTTTGGGATCTCATGAGCTAAAGCCCTGGAGTACTCATCCTCTGGTCTCTAGGACCCCATGGAGGAAAGGGCAGTGTGCTCCTGGGGGACATATGCCCAGATGACCCCTGCAGGAGTCAGCCAGGATGCCTTGGGGCTCCTTGAGTGACCACCAGTAACCCCCTGCTTCCAATCAGCCATGTTCTCTCAGGCTTTTGTGTGGCAGAGTTGACATGCAGGGCAGGGGTACATTTGTCAATATTTGCTGGAACAGTGGTGCATACCCAGCTCTGGGTTCACAGACACACACAGCATGATAAGGCAAAGTTACTGTTTCTTTAGACAGGGCCACTGGATTGGAAGGTTGAGGAAACGCTGCACCCATGGGGTATACGTCAAGGCTCTCGGCACAGTCCCTCGTGATAACATCGTTGAGAAGGAATGAAGGTATGTGGACTAGAGGTTGGGAAGGCGTTGACTCCCTAACAGGTGCCTCCAATGCGCTTGGCAGCAGCGGGCTTTGTTACTACTGCCTCCGGTAGCTGGTACCCCTCTCCTCCTCGGAGTCGTTGATAGCAAGAATTCAGAAAACCAGTGCACATACACATGAGTGCTCTTATTCTGATTCTAAAGACCTGCACTAATTATTTGAAAGATACAATGACAGAGAGAAGAAGGAGGCTGGGAGAGAAAGAGAGAGATCTTTCGTTCACTGATTTACCCCTAGGTGGCCACATGGCCAGGACTGGACCATACTGAAGTGAGGGGATATAGAAGGCTATCTGGGTTTCTTCCCAGGTGGGTGGCAGGAGCCCACGCACTTGGGTGATTTTCCTCTGCTTTGCTGGGGCAGTAGCAGGGAGCTTGAGTAGAAGTGGAGCAGCCAGAACGTTAGTGGATTCTTTGATTTGAGATGTCATGTCACACATGGGGGCTTAGCCCTGTACACCACGAGGCTAGCCCCATGGGTTTTATTATTTATACCAATATAAAGTGCGTACTTCTCTTTTTTTTCACAGCAAAGTGGTAAAGTCTTTCTGGTTAAACTCAAATTTTGTGATGATTGCGTAGTGTTTCGTTACCTGTTTCTACCAAAGTGTTACTAAATAAGTTTTTGAAGTTCTCTTATCTTTTTAAGTAGTGTGATAGAAAAACGTTCTGGCATATAGATTTTATTCATTCGTATAGTCTGTTATGGTAGAATCAATTGTTGAAAGAGGAATTTCTGAGTTTAAAATTTAAGTGTGAGTTCTTTGGATTTTGGCAAACGGCTCCCAAATCCACTCCAAAAAGATTCACTTCAGCACTTCCATAACAGCCATTTAAAAGGTCTTGTTAAAAATTTTTAAATGAAAAATAAATAAGTAAAGACTGGTCTAAGTCTGACCAGGGCTCTACCCTGCTCAAGCACAAACCACCCTTTGGAAGGAAAGTCAAGGTGAAAGTCTAAACAGACCTCACAGGTCAGAAGAAACCAAGCAGGCAGAATGGCATGTGATTTTAAAAATTGCTATGTGATTTTGTTTTTTGAAGATATACATATATATATATAACATGTGTTGACATTCACAAAGAGAACTAACTACTACAGCTAAGCGGAAGCATGTTCATCATCAAATACTGTTACTGTGTGTGTGTGTGGTAAGAATACCTGAAATTCGTTCTTTGGGTGGATTTCCGTCACATTGTACAATGTTATTCTCTGTCATGTTCATGTGAGATTAGAGCAGTGCTTTACAGGCTTCACTGTGACTTTTCAGATGGGTTCACAGAGTCATCTTGGCTCTGGGGAGCTGCGTTGACTTAGCAGCAGCACATACGGTAGATGTTTGGGGCTTGTGGTGGGAGAGACAGGTGTCACAGGCGTGCCCCTTGACCTACTCCATCATGGCAGGACATTTCCTACAGTGCTGGCCATCCCATTTCCAACCTGGTCTTCCTATGTCCACAGCACTGAGGTTCACTTTGTACTGTCATGCTTAAGAAGACAAAGACAATGTGTACCTAGGTCCAGGGGCAGGCCTCACCAAGGGCAGACACTGCTCCTGCAGCAGAGACTGGAGGGTCCAGAGGGACCACAGCCACAATGGACTCGGAAGGTGTGACCTGCAGACTCTGGGGAAATTTGGTGTTCAGAGCTTCCTGGTCAGAAGCGTGACCAAGATGCAACCCAAAAGATTCTGTAGTGATGTCCCAAACCAGAGCAGGCTGCCCTGAGGAAGTGAGCAAAGCTTGCCATCTTGCAAGGGTTAAAGCAGCCTGTGGGTCTGCTGGGTCTGCCCAGTGTGGGCAACACACAGATATTTTCGATACTGCATAGCTGTCCCTGGAAACCGGACGTGTCCAAGATGAGGAGTAAGGAAAACCAAGGATGAAATCTCGGCTTAGCCACTACCTAGCTTAGGGCCTGCAGTAAAATGTTTTCGGTTTCCAGGGCTCACCTTTATTCTCTCCTTATACAAGAAGCTGGACAGGATTCCCACTAAGGTTTCAGGAATTGCTACCTTCCTGGGTCACTGGTTGGAATCTCCGAGAAGTGCTGATACGTGTGAGTTCAGCCTTTTCTTGTGGACACCTAGAAAAGTGGGTACCAGGTGATGCCTTGTCTGCCACGGTGAGCAGTGGCCCCAAGGTCTTGCAGTTTGCTCTGAAAGCTGGGCCCTGCTAATTGTTGCTCTGTGTCTTGGGTTTGAAGGAAGCTGTGCAAGGAGAACAATCAAATTAAGAGTCATTATTATTTTAATGATTAATTTTTACTGGAAAGGCAAATTTTATGAAGAGACAGAGAAAGATCTTTCAACTGCTGATTCACTCCCCAAATGGCCACAACAGCCTGAGCTGAGCTCATTCTGAAGCCAGGAACCAGGAGCTTCTTCTGGGTCTCCCACATGGGTGCAGGGTCCTAAGGTTTTATACCATCCTCGACTACTTTCTCAGTCCAGAAGCAGGGATTTGGATGGGAAATGGAGCAACCAGGACATGAACTGGGGCCGATACACCATATGGGATCCTGGCGCTTACAAGGCAAGGATTTAGTCACTGAACCACTGCACTTGGCCATATTATTATTGTTATTATTATTATATTTATTGTTTTCCTGTGGATCCAGGCCTGTGTTAGCAGAGAACAGAGGTGAAAAAGACTTGATAGATATATGAAAATTAGTTGAGGGTATTTAGGTCTTTCCTTTTTTTCTTTTTAAGATTTATTTATTTTTATTAGAAAGGCAGATCACATCTACAGAAAGAAGGAGAGACAGAGAGAAACATCCTGCATTTGTTGGTTAACTCCCCAAATGGCCACACTGACTGGAGCAGAGCTGATCTGGAGTCAGGAACAAGGAGCCTCTTCTAGGACTCTCCCATGGATGCAAGTTTCCAAGGTTTTGGCCCAACTTCCACTGCACTCCCAGGCCATGAACTGGGAGCTAGATGGGAAGTGGAGCAACCAGGGCAGGAACTGGTGCCCACATGGTATCTTTCTTTTTATAGCTTTGTTTTCCCAAAGACTGCACTGTCTGTGGCTCATGCGAAGGGGCTCTACTGTTCACTTCATTCTGCAGTGTTCTTCCAGTGTCCGCAGCTGAAGTCAGCTCCTCCCCATGCCGACAGCTCTGGTCCCCTAACAGGAACAGTCAGGCTCCCTGGGGGCCACTTCCTTCTTTTGGGTGCTGGCAAGGTGAGGCAGAAACAGGTTCAAAAGAAGGAAGCCATCCCAGCAGCCAAGAATTTCCAATCTAGTGAGGGAGGTCAAAGAATAAAGCTCATTTGGAAAGAGGCAGAACCTAGTGGGATGGGCAAAGAAGATGTGTATGTTGTCCATGTGTGCATGTGAACATGTGTGGGCCTGTGTGCATGTGTGTTGTGGCTCTCAGCTTCCCAAAGGCAACCAGCTATGATGGGGTCCTTCAGCTGGGGCCACGATGTCGCTGGCAGCCTGCACAACGTCTAAAGGACTTTGGATCATCTAACTCCAATCTTGTCTTTCACTTCTCAGCATGGATAAAACCTTTGCCTGGAAGGTTTCCTGGGTCCTCCTTGGACTCATTCTGCTCCTGGTCTGGCGCGCTGCTGGTAGAGTGGTGATGTGTGTCCAGAGTCCCACGTGAGGAGTTTATATCCAGTTATAGAGAGGCCAGGATGGATTTGACCTTGATTTGGTATTGCCTCAGCTGGTGAGGCTGAGTGTGAAGGAGGTTGACATCATTGCATCTGAGCCTTCACAGCCTGGTATCTCCCAAACTGGCAGTTCCACAGGAAACAGGCACGGAGTCAGAAAACCTGATGCACATTTGAAATCCTGCTTTCCACTCCAGAAAAGCAACTCTGAGGCAACTTGTACAAGCAGCAAGTGAAAACTGCCCCCTTGGATCAAATGCACAGCACTCCAAGTCCGATGGCACTAGAAGCAGAGTGTCTTGCCTTGCACGGAGCCAAACTCAGCAGTTCAGGTTGCTAACCTCAGCGCCCCTCACCCCGCCCTGCGTTTATCAGGAACGTGTTTTGAACAGACCCTTTGAGGTGAGAGGTGGCTGTGCAGCTGGGCAAGCTCACATTCTTTTCTCTAATGTGCCTTCCCTCCTGGGACCAAATGCTCCCTGAAAGGCGTCTTTCAAAGACTGTCATTGCCACTGAGGCACCATCTGAGATGACAACATCTTTCAGCAACTCACTGGCTGTGGGCAGCTGCAGGGAGGTGCACCAAGAGAGGCAGCTTTAGTCCAGCATGGAGCCCTGAAGCCAAGAGCCCTGCATCTGGTGTCTCAACTGTTAGCGCTTTATGCACCCATAATTTATGCTTTGAAGTAGAAAAATATATAAAAGAATTCTTTCTGCAGAGGCATTTGTGATCAGTAGCTCGTCTTGGGGCCGAGGTATGTGAGCTTTGGGGGGTGATCAAGTGTTTTCCAACAGCTTGCAGAAATGTCCTGTAGCTGAAGCGTTTTAGAGGCTCCTTGGTCAGATGCACTGAGCACTGTTCAGAACTCTTTTCTTTGTGCAGGAGGCAGGGTCAGGCAGGCACTGTGGCTCAGCTGGTTAAATTGTCAGTTGTGTTGCTAGCGTCCTATACCGGAGTGCTGGTTTGCATCATGGCTGTTCCGCTTCTGATCTATCTGCCCTGCTAACATGCAAGATGGAACCAAGTGCTTGGATTCTCTGCAGCCCACGTGAGAGAACCTCCATGAGCTCTGGGCTCCTAGCTTTGGATTGTCCCAGCTCTGGCTGTTACCGTTAGCTGGGGAGTGAAGCAGCAGATGGAAGAGCTCTATCTCTGTCTTTTCTTTCTTTCTGTCTTTCCCTCTTTCTCTGTCACTGTCTTTTGTGTAAATAAACAAATCTTAAAAAAAAAAAAATCCTGGGGCCAATGCAGTGGCTTACTGGGCCAATTCTCAGCCTGGAGCACCAGCATCCCATATGGGTTTCAATTTTAATACCGGCTGCTCCACCTCTGATCCAGCTTCCTGATCATGGCCTGGGACGGCGATAGAGGCTGGCTCAAAGTCTTGGGATCCTTCACCCAGGTGGAAGATCTGAACTAGGACCAGATCAGAACTAGGATCAGCCTAGTTCTGGCCATTGCAACAATTTGGGGATAGAAGATCTCTCTTCTCTCCTCTCTCTCTCTGTAATTCTGATTTGCAAATGAAATAAAATAATTATCTAAAAAATTCCATTGAGCATTTTCAGAGATTGTTGCCTGTCTATGATTCTTAAATAAGAAATCAGAGTGGAGGGGTTGGCCTTGTGGCATAGCAAGTTAAGCTTCTACTAGTACTGGCTGGTTTGGGTCCTGGATACTGCATTTCCAATCCAGCGCCTCGATAATACTCCTGGGAAAGTAGTAGAATACAGACTAAGTCCTTGGCCTCTGCACCCATGTGGGAAACCCAGAAGAAGCTCCTGATTCCTGACTTTGGATTGGCCCAGCTCCAGCTGCTGCTGCCATCTGGGGAGTGAGCCAGTGGATGGAAGGTCTCTCTCTCTCTCTTTATTTCTCCCTGTCTCTGATTTTCAAAACAGCAAACTTAAAAAAAAATAAAAAAAAAAACAATGAGAGAGTACAGAGCATGTTAGGAGCATATGAGAATGAAGAGATTGCAGAGCAGCCAGTGGATTGCCTGCACCATCTATTACCCAGACGAGTGTCTCCACAACCAATCAGAGCTGGGCAGACTCTCACAGCCTTTACGTACAGAAACAGTGCAGTCCATTGAAAAGTCCATGCAGGCGGTCTCATTAAAATTACTCGACATGAATAACCTGGGCTGTTATTCCAGGTGGCATGTCAGTAGAGACGATGTTTGTGAATCAGTAACACCAAACCTGCTGGCAGAGCTTGCCTCTCTGGGCTGTTGTGAAGATTGAGTGAGAGAATGCATGTTAAAAAAGCCTTGTAAATCAAAACTCACCAGGCGAATCTCGGGCAGCAAGATCATACTTAGCTTGGCAGGCTGAGGTTGGGAAGAGGTGACTTGGAGCTCCCAAAAGATCAGTTCTCTCTGTTGTGGTAGTACAGGCTCAGTTGCCTGCCAGGAATCTGCCTGGAGGCAGCCCCATCCTTTGAAGTGAGAGTTTACCACTGAGAAGGACAAGAAGGACTGATGCAAGGGAGATGGGAGCATGGCTGAAGAGGCCGATGGGTGGGGAGAGGGCACGAGAAAGCTGAGTTCTTTGGATATGACAATATCGTATTGGAACAGGGTGAGACTTCCTGCAGCAAGTACTCACTGATGGCCTGGTTTGTGCCTGCCCTCTCCGTCGGTTCACAGTGGAAAGCCACCAAAGAGACTATGTCATTGTCTTTGCTCTGACCTTGACCTCTGGCTCTAAGAGTCCCAAGTACGTGTACTGACAGGTGGGCAAGGAGGACCCTGACATGTTTCTCAGTTCTATAGTCTTCCAGTGTCCTCCTGCAACTTGACTGGTAATGGCTAACACTGGACAATTATTTGGTGAGCCCATTAGTTTGTTAAACACATTAATGCCAAGGATCACCCACTGAGCAACTTGAACAGAAATTTACTTTCTCACAAGTTTGGAGTTTGGGATCAAGGTGCTACTTTGATTCTGTTTTCTCCAGTTGGCCAATGCCTGTCTTCTCATCGTGTCCTCTTCACTGGTGTGCACCTGGCCCCAATATCTTCTTCTTATAAGGATACTGGTCATATTGGATTAGGTCCATCCTAGTGACCAATTTTTTTCCCCTTAACACCTCTTTTAAGTCCTGAATGTCAAACATAGCCAAAAGGGGTTGGAGCTTCATGTGAAGTTTAAGGAGATGCAACTCATCCAGTTTCCATAAGTGAGAATCCCAGCTACAAACTGCTGTCCACATCCAGTGACTTACCCAATTGGTCTTTGAATCCCTGTCCCCGTTGTTTGTATTCTTCAGCTCCCCGCATCAATTAACTACTGACTGGGGCACTGGGCGGGGGATGAACGACATGGGAAGGGGGTGGTGAATTGGATGCGGGACACTGCAATGGTGGAGGAATTTAATATCAAGTGGAGAAAATTAAAGCATGCACTGCACTAGCAGGTGCCCTTTCACCCAACGATCTGTGTATGAGTTGATTACAGCTCCCACAGCAGGCAACCTGCGTTGGAGGCCTGAAAGAAGTTCCTGGCTCGTGATGTCGGGTCAGCTCAGCTCTGGCCATTGTGGTCATCTGGGGAGTGAACCAGTGGATACAGGATTTTTCTGTCTCTCCTTCTCACTGTAGGTCTGATAAGCCTTTCCAAAATAAAAACAAACAAATAAATCTTGACAAAAAGAAAGCCTAGTCATAATTTTACTGTGGAGGCAGGTTTTATTCTTCATAGCAAATGACCTCTAGAGAAGTAAGTTTTCTGATTCTTCTTGGGCCTAAACTATGTAGCTGTCACTTAGGAGTTAGACATCTTAATTATGTCAATTCAGGGTTTGTAAATAAATAAATTTCACAGAGACCTTAAAACATTAGACTCATTCAGAAACTTCAGTTACTCCATCAGTCCCTACATTGTTTTAGTAGAAGGTCTTGCTCTCTTGTTAATGCATTGGTAATTTGAGGATGCCTCTATTATTTATATTGTGTTTTCTTATTATCTTTGGTTTTTTTTCCTGTAATGCAAATCTTAGAGGATTTAAAAAAAATCATGAAAATGCATCAGAACCATTTATGCCTAGGTTTAAAAACTTGCCAAAAATATGCTTCTCTTTTAATTCCATTATCCATGAACTTTGTAGCACCCTTGAGTAGAAGATGTGTTTCTGTACTTGTGGTGAACATTCTAGGGAATGTAGATTGAAAAATTCAGGGCCTGTGCCAAAACCGGGGTTAGGGATGGCGTGGCTCTGGTTGTGGTTATTGAGGATGGCCCTGACTAGGCCTTGGCACCGGCTGCGATGTGTAAGAACTGGATCTGTGATGGGCTGGCTGGGCTGGGCCTCAGCACCCGTCAGTTCATGTGACATACGAGTCTAAGGCAGAACTGGTCAAGCCTCATCCACTGTGCACTGACTGTTCTCCATCCTGGTGTTGTTGCAGTTTCACAGCAAGGAGTGGCCTCTCCCCTTCCTCCCCTGCAGACACGGGAAAAACACAAAGGATTGAAACGTGTGTCCCACCCACCTTCCTCCACACCTGACCCTCCCCACCCTCGTCAGAGACCTGCATGGGCGAGATTCCCTCTTAACTATACAAACAGTAGTAAAAATTAAAATTTTTAAAAAGAAAGTCCAGGACCATCTTTAGAATTGAAAACATTTTAACGTAATTTTCCTTTCCTACTTGTTCCGATTTTGTCTGAAGCCACCTAACAAGAATGTCTTTTTCAACTTAAAGATTTTGTAGTCAGTTTTCCCTTTAGCACATTTTATTTTCTGTAGTAAGAAGGAAACAGGAAAGAGGAGGGATAAAAATTTCCTTAATCTGGCTGTTTTATCACACGTTACAGTTCTCTCAGAAAGAGAAAGAAAAAAAAAAAAAACACTCTCACTTCATCCACATCAAACATTCTCTGGTTAATCAAGGAAAAGAAAATCTACACAACCCAAAATAAAGATATATCAACAGATTACTTAAGAAGCCAGACTTTCCAGTTTATGCACAGGATTTTCCACACATCGGCTCGGTCTACCTCTGTACACCAAACAAATAGCAGATCATAAAGGGAAACAGTTCCTCTTTCCTGGTTGAGTAACCAAGTCACACAGAAGTCATCATTTTTGTTTAGAAAGAAAATAACTGATGTCTAAAACTTGGGGAAGCAAGATTCCCCTGCACGTGGACGGCCTGCCTGAGTTTCACCCTTTAGCGCCAGATCCCACCGGCCACGGTTCCCGGAGTTGGGTTTCTCTGGACCTCTGCTTGCTAGGACATCCACGGTCCAGGGAAGAGGACCTGGACTCCACTCCCAGCCAACTGCCGCACCCAGAGACATACTGCAGGAACCCAGGCAGCGTTGTAATGCCAGGATGCTCTGTGTAATTAAGCAATTACGATGATCTCAGACGCAGGGCGTTCTGTTATTGTTTGACCCTCCTCACCCGTGTGTGTCGACTGAAAGCCTGGCCACAGCCGTCCTGCAGCCAAGCTCTACATAAACAACCACCTCTTAGCCTTAGCTCCCTTTGCATCTACGGAGGCAGGTGCTATTGGTATGTGCAGCTCACAGGTTGGAGCACCTGCTTTTCCCAGGATGTGGTGAGGTGCCCTGGCTATTGTAAGAGAGGTCAGAGTAGGGGCTTGACAGGGACAGGGAGAGCAGAGGTAAGGGAAGCAGGCCAAGCACCCCTGAGTATGGGAATCAGAGTGGGGAAGACTGGTTCTTTCTGCTAGTATCTGCCATTTTATGTCCAATCTCAAAATAAGGGGCCTGGGTTTCACTCAGTGCTGTCACCTCCAGCTCATAGACCGTCTCTGAGTCTACTTGGTGTATGGGGCAAGCCAGTGTGGTATGCAGGTGAGTCTGAAATTCACATCTTAACTATAGCACCCAGCTGCTGTGTCACCTATTCCATTTCTTACCCTCTCTGTTTCCTGGCCTTGAAAAGTAGTTGACCACAATGCCTACCTCCTGGCATCACTGTTAGGAGCGTGAGTGAGATATTGAACAAACTTGAATATCTACCGTTGTGTGCATAGATCCCCTTCCTAGGATGTTAGATTCTAGTCTTGTGCGGCAGTTAGCTGAGTAGCATGGAATGCACCTGACCCATTTGGCAATGTCGGATAGGAGGGTGAGTCTGTGTGGCCTAGAGTGGTGGGGAGGAAAGGAGAAACTTGGCCACCTACAGTGTAGGCCTTCCCTTTCTTGAGGTGTGTAAGAATCCTCCATTCTCCAGGTATGTGGTGCCATCAACTCTGAGCAGCTTGGAGGCTGGAGAGGCAGCAGAGCCTCCACGTTTGGGCCTGGCCTTTGGTCAGTTCTGGAATGGAGTCTTACCAGCCCTGTTGTTTGCTTGCGCTATGGTCTTGGCTGAACTGCTTTCCCGTTGTCTGACTTGGTGTCTGCCTTTATAAGCAAAGTCAAGAGCGTGTCTCTCCTGGGCTAGAGAGAGGGGTTGTGGGTTTAAGTGCCTAGAGCAATCTGCATGTGATGTGTTTCAGTTGCCCATCATTGGGATGGCGGGAGATCCCAGGCATGTGGTTGAGATGCAGTCACTTGTTCCCATGCCTCGCTGGTCCAGTGAGATCCACTAGGGACTCATGAGTTGCAGTTCTTTCTTCTTGAATGTATCACACTCCATCTTTGCATTTTCAGAGCCAAGACTGTTTCCTGTAATAGGAAATCAGAGAATGGGGCCTGGCACAATGGCTTGATTGGCTAATCCTCCTCTTTCAAGCACTGGGATCCCTTGTGGGCACCAGTTCATGTCCCGGTTGTACTGTTTCCCATCCTGTTCTCTGTTAGTAGCCTGGAAAGTCAGTGGAGGATGACCCAAAGCCTTTTGAGCCTGTACCTGTATGGGAGACCTGAAAGAAGCTCCTAGCTCCTGGCTTCAGATTGGCTCAGCTCCAGTTATTGTGGCCATTTGGGGAGCGAACCAGCAGATAGAAGACCTTTCTCTCTGTATCTCTCTGCAAATTTAAATTTCTAATAAAAGAAATAAATCTTAAAAAAAAAAAGAAAATCAGAGTATGGAGTACAGAGAAAGATCCAGATTCTCTGGGCCTAAGCTCATCTAGTGTGAGGGAACAAAGGATGTGATGTCATAGAGCTGAGGGAGTGATGTCACTCCCTCAGGATAGAGAACCAGAGCCTGTGTGAGGACACTGTGGACCAGGACGCTGTTTTTTCTCATTGAGATGGTCCAGGTCTGTGGAAGGGGTTTGCAGAGGGCTGCCTGATCAGGCTGTAGCACCACCTATATAAGAGTCAGGTCTGGGAGCGGGCCAGGCTGGGCTGCTCTGCGGCGCTGCTGGAGTGATGGGGCCAGTCCACCTCATCCCTGACCCCAGGGAGGACCGTAAAGACATCTGGTCTGGCTTGGGAGCACATGTTGTGGGACGGGCCCACGCCCATTACTGACTCTGTGTAAGGAGAGACAAAATACTGGGGAAAACACAAAAGGACTGGACAACGGAAGGCATTGAGTCCCTCACCAAAAGATGGAAAGAAGAGCAAGTTGAACAATGCTATAGGCTAGATTCTCCACCAAGCACCCAAGACTATGGGCATACCCAAAGACAGCCAGCTAGTATCAGAAGTGGTATCTCATACCCAGCACAGCAAAGCTGATGCATCTCAGAAAAAATGAGGCTACTTGAATGGTGCCCTTGGGATGATCTCTTCCCCATGGGGACCCTAGAACAGAATTGGGGGACTATCTCTGTCCACTGGAACCAATGTGATCTGGCAGCAGGAAGTGTGCAATATCTCCCCACCCCCTGCCACAGTCACAGGAGGGAGGGTGCGATCTTTGCCCTCATCCACTTCCCCCTCCCCCATCCCTTCCTGGTCCACCTCGAAACCTGTGATCCCCTTACCTAGGCAACAGGCATTTTAACATAAAGTTCATTTTTTGTTTTAAAAAAGGCAAGATTCAGGTGTGGACCCAACTCAGTGGCATAGTAAGTTAAGCCTCTGTCTGCAGCACTGGTAGCTCATGAGAGCACTGGGTTGTGTCCCGGCTGCTTCACTTTGATCCAGCTCTCTGCTAACGCTCCTGGAGAAGGAGCAGAAGATGGCCCAAGTGCTCATGCCCTGCCTCCACACGGGAGAGCCAGGGGTTCCTGCTTCCTGGCTTTGGCCTAGTCTAATCCAGACCATTGTGACCATTTGGGAAGTGAATCACTGCACGGATGAGTTCTCCTTCTCTCTCTGTAACTCTGCCTTTCTGATGAATAAATACATCTTTAAAAGAAGAAAAGCTACAGGTCTTTTGTAACCTAGCTGTCACCAGGCTTCCCCTGACCCATGCAGTTTCATTTCCAGCCTGGCCTCGGGATATTGGCCTGCCACAAACACAAACTGATCCTCAGCTTCTGATGGGTCAGCTGAACATCTTTCCCACCTTATGATGGTGTGTAAATGAGAGTGTTCGGCCGAACCTGCACTTCCAGTGCTGAGAGTGGAGCTCATCCTGGGCTCATGCTGTATGGGCTGTCGATGCTGGGCAGGTAAGCCCCTGCTGAGGTCCGGGGTCAAGAGGGGAAGCCAGCTTCTTGAGGGCTCTGGGGGGTGCTAGCTGCATGGGCTGAAAGTTCAGTGGGCTCAGTGTGCTTTGAGTGTGGGATATTTCCAATTCCTGGGGGACATGTGGAGGTGGACCTGGAGGCTGGGGAACACCTGCGTGGGGCTCACTTGTAAACTTCTGCCTTCAGCATGTTGTACTTCTGCAATCCTTCCTGCTTACCAAAGGCCTGGCCCCTAGCCCTGCCCTAACAGTCTCCAGCTCTGGGACCCCAGTTCCCTTCTGACACTTGGCAGTTCAATGAGACTCAAGAGAAAACATCTCAAAGCGCCTGGGCACCTGCAGTGGGCTGGGCAATGTAAGTGAGCTTTCAACATAAGACAGCCCTCCTGCCTTGGATCCCGACAGGCCATGCAGAGGCATGTTCCCTGCAGTCATTTGCTTTAACTGGTCTTCTGTGTGAAAGAAGTCAGAATTTGAGCTGCTTCTGAATCCTTTGTTGCACAGCAGCATCAGAAGTAAAAACTGTGTTGATGTCTATCTCAAATACAGCAAGACACACGAAAGAGAGAGGGGGGGCGCATAAGAGAGACAGACGGAGAGAGAGAGAGATATTTTCCACCTGCTGATTCACTCCCCAAATGGCCACAATGGCCAGGGCTTACCCAAACCAGGAGCCAGAAGCTTGAGCCAGAAGCTTAAGCCAGGTCTCTTGCTTGGGTGGCAGGGGTCCAAACACTTAGGCCATCTTCTTCTGCTTTCCCGGGGAGCCAAATTGTAAATGTGGCAGCCAAGACACAAGCTGGTGCCTATATTGGATGCTGGCATTACAGGAGGCAGCTTCACTTGCTATGCCACAGCAGTAGCTCCTAGAGACTATGGTCTTTAGCCTTAAGAAGGCTAAAGAACCACACACTTCCAACAACCCAGAAAACTGTATCCATAAGGGTTGCATTTTGTTTTATGTAAGTTTTGCCTTAAAACGAAAGACTTGCCAGCTAGTTAGCAACTTCTGCATTTATTTAGTTTAAAATATTTTTCCTAGTAATATTTCACTTTTTATGAGGCTGGCCTGGTGACATATTAGGCCACTGGAATTCTGTTAGAATGTGTCCTGGATGCTCCACTTCCAATGTAGATCCTTGCTGATGCGCCTGGGAAAGCAGAGGGGAGTGGTGCCAGTCCCTGGACCCCTGCATCCACATTGGAGATCATGAAGGAATTCCTCACTCCTGGGTTTGGACCTGCTCAGATCTGGCTGTTGTCACCATTTGGGGAATGAATCTCTTTGTTTCTTCTTTCTGTGACTCCACCTTTCAAATCAAAATACAAGGAATCTTTAAAAAAAAATTGTTTTTAGTGTATAGTTCTGGAGCCTCTTCTTAAAATCTTCCTGAGCATTGTATGGATTTCCATATTATTACAAATTAATTTTGAAATCACTTATTTTTAAGTTGTTTGTGCTACTGCTGAAATTACAACTTGGGGTAGACATTTGGCCCAGTGGTTCAGACAGCCCCTGGGACACCTGCATTGCACTTTAGAATGCCTTAGTGTAAGTCTCGGCTCTCTCGGCTTCTGATCCCCGCTTCCTGCAGACGTGTTCCGGGGAGGCAGCAGGGAGTGGTTCAAGTGTGAGTCCCTTGCATGTTGGAGACTCCAATTGAGTGTGAGGCTTCCGGCTTTTGCCTGACTCCTCACTAGCTACCGTGAGCATCTGGGGAGTGGCTTTTGCAGGAGATGGGAGAGCTCTGTCTCTGCATTTCATATAATAATATAGATAAATAAATTTTTTTAAAGATGAGACTGCTAATAAGAAATCACAATGGACGCCCCTCCACCCCCCCCCCCACCAGCCCTTGCCTTTGATCTTGTGCCTTGGGACCTTAGTAAACATCCCACGTGACTCAGTGGTGGTTGTGTGTACTTCACAGGGTTATCTGAGTGAGTGAGGACATCATTTGAAAGCAGAGAGGGTCTGATTTATCTCCTCTGCATCTTAATGCGGTTAATTTCTTCTTGGCACTATATTGCAATGACAAAGACTTCTAGTGTAGTTTGGAGTAGGATGGCAAGAACAGACACCTTTTTGTCTTATTCTCCATCTTAGGGAGAAGGTGAAGCATCAGCCTTTCAATTGAACTGTTGTTGATAGATACCCTTTGTTCCCTTCTGTTACCACTGAGTTAAGGGGTCTTCTTTTCAAATTCCTGGCTACTGAAGTTTAATTTTTCGTATCTAAGTAATCATGTAGTTACAGAGGGTAGAGTTCTACTTACATATAGTTTATAAAGAATTTATCTCCTTTATTTGAAAGGCAGAGTGATACAGAAAGGCAAAGCGGGAGAGGGAGAGAAGAGGAGACCTGCCATGCACAGGGTCACTCCCTAAAGTGGCTGGTGCAGGTGAAGCCAGCAGCCCAGAACTCCATCTGGGTCTCCCACACAGCAGGAGTCCAAGCATCTGAGTTATCCTCTGCTGTTTTTTCAGGTGCAGCCAGAACTTGAACCAGCACTCCCATCTGGGATGCTGGGCATTGCAGGTGACAATGTGGCTTATTGTGCCACCACACCGGCCCCAGTGGTTACAGTTTTCATTGGAACTTACAGAGTCTGAGATGAGTCTTAAAGGCTGTGTCTGCATGGGATTTGGAGGAACTGAGAAGGGACTTAGAGTTCAGGAAATGTCTAAGCACTGTTCAAGTCTAAATCAAATAGAGAAACCTGATTCAAGTCCATCAAAGAGCAGTTGCCTGTTACTGATGCTGTGTAGAGTGGTCTTCTGTTTTTCAGGGTTCAAAGAGCAATGTCACGTTTCTTCAGATCGACGTGTTCTTATGTTCCAACCCCTGTAGGTGGCCCTTCCACTTGCCGAAGCGCTTTGTGATGAAAATTTACCTTGTGTAATAGAATAGAGTTCATAATAAAACATTAACAACCTGCCGGAAACAGTTTTAGTAGCTCAAGCTGTAGAACACCACTGCGAAACTGAATCCATCCTGGCACATCTGCGTGTCTTAGCTTTCGTCTTCCCATCCTCATCCTTAGCACTTTCAGTTTGTTCCTATCATTGTGTTCGCAGTTAAAGAACTGGATTTCTCTAGGGCATTTCTCAGTCATTGGATTGTGCAGTTTTAAATCAGAAAGCTTGATTTTATGAATCATTTTATGTAAACAAATAATTTTGTTGATTAAGTGTGTTTCATCTCCTAATGATGGCAACGAATTTTGGGATTAACTAAATGATGGATGTAAAACTTCATAGGTGGTGCCAGGTCTGAGGCATAATCTTCTGTGAATGCACTTGTGTGCCATTTGTTGCATGAAGACTGAGTGGCCATTATCTTTGGATACTTAAGAAATCTCTCAGATGATTAAAGGCACAAGAATTATTATATACATAAATCATTTGCTCATTTTATGTTCGGTTGTTTATTTTTGTTTTTCTGAGAGACAGAGAGAAAGCATGCATCTACTGATTCACTCTCCAAATGTCTGCAACAACGAGGTGCAGGCCACGACGAAGCTGGACCTCAGGAGCTCACTCCAGGTCTTCCACATGTATGGCGTAAACCCAGTTCCTTGAGCCATCATTTGCTTCCTCCAAGGATCTGTGTCAGCTGGAATTGGGGGCTGGAGTTGGCATTCAAACCTAAGTGTTCCAATAAAGGAGCTGAGTATTTGAACCAACAACTTAAACAACATCTTAACCTGCCTGACGTCTATTGATGGAAGAACTAAAGGACCCAGTGTTCAGATGCAGTCTCTGTAGGAACAACTTGAGTATAGAGTGTACTCTATTTGTCAAACTGAAATAGCATGTCAATGCTTGTGGTGGACATTGTGGCCTGACAAGGTAAGCCTCTGCAGCAGCGGCATCCCATAGTGGAGTGTTGGTTTCAGCCTTGGATCTTTCCTTTCCAATGCAGCTTCCCACACATGTTTTGGGAAGATTGAAGGTGATGGCTCCAGTACTTGCATCCCAGCTGGAACTCTAGGCTCCTGACTTTGGTCTGGCGTAGCCCTGACTGCTGCAGGCATTTGGAGAATGAACCGGCAGATGGAAGATTTCTCTCGTCTCCCCCAACCCCTATACTACATTTAAAATAATCAACTAACTAAATAAATATGTAAACAAACCTGAAAGTGTGGTGCCAAAGGTTTCCTAATGAGTGTATCTGTGTATGTATATCTATGTGTGAATCTTTATGGCATGTGTGGACTAGATAATGTTACCCATTGTGGTGTAACACACTACTCCATACTTCAAGATGACAAACACTTTGTTTATCTTGGGGTGACTCTTGTGGTGCAGCAGACCAAGACAGCTCTTGGGATGCCTGTATTCCATGTTGGAGTGCTTGGGCCCAGAGTTCCACCTTTAGGTCCTTTGGGTTCTGCTTCTAGGGAGAAGCAGCTAGTGGCTATTCACAAGCCACACCCGGATAGCGTTCCAGGCTCCTGGCTTTGGTTTGGCTGAGCTCCAAGTATTGAGGCCATTTGGGAAGCAAATCAGTTTTAGTGATTCTCTCTCTCTCTCTGCATTTCAAATGCATTTTAAAAAATTAAGTAGAAAAATACATATTGTATCACATTGGTTGTGGCCTGGAATCTGGACCTGCTTAATTTAGTGGCTCTGGCTAAGGCCCGTTTGTCAGGTTGCATCAAGATGTCCTCTGGGGTTCAATAGAAAGGGTGTCCCACTCCAGGTGGCAGTTGGGGCCCCCAACTCCTGGGTGACTGAGATCTGGATATCATCCAAAGCACCACATACACTCAAGTCACACGTTTGCTTCCCCAAGAGCAAGTGAATCAAGACAGTGAGGAGAGTCCAAGGCATGTGTGTGGCCATTCACTGTTGCCCCTGCTACATTGTGTATTGGCCCAGTGTGGACGGTGTAGACAAATACGTGCCTGTAGTGGGGTTCTCAAGGCCCCTCTGGGCAGCTGCAACCAAGGATGAGTTTCTGCAGCAGAGCTGAGGACTTTGTCAATTTACACAGTACAGAAACATGCCTTCCATTGCATTCGCTTGATTTTAAAAATTGTTAATCTTTATTTTTCTTTTGGAATGCAAGTTTCAATGAAAATGAGCAATTATATATGTGTTTATGATGGTGCTTTGAAATGGGTGTGGATTGAAGAACCTCACAGACTTCACCCATTGTGAGCCTGGAGGGGAGAAAAGAAGAGAGGGAACCTTCGGGAGGGGACGGGAGACCCAGCACCAACTAAACTGTATTAGAAAACAATAAAAAAGAAATTAATGTTGACCAAAAAAGAATCTCACAGGTTTGATGTCACTTTTTTTTCCCAGTGAGAATGTTTAGAATCTATTCAATTTTGTGACCTATAATGATAATAATCTATGGAGTGACGTGGCAATAGCAATGTTACAGGATTTCAGCCGGGTAATTAATTATAGGTGGAATAGCAGGACTTTTTTGTGTGTTTGTTTTTTAAAAAATAATAGCCTGCTCCTAGGAAACTCCTCACTCAGAGAAGATAAACTCTCCTGGATTAACAGAAGAGCCATGAGGTGCCTCTGGGAGGAGTGAGGCAGCCAAGGTTGCCTAGAGCCATTTAAGAAAAGCCAGTGAAGCTGAAGGAGGATGTGTGACTCGCCTGCTGTTTGTGTCGGGGGAGGGAAGGCACTCACACTCACTGTGTGTCACCTTACCTCCTGGTCCTCACCACCACCTCGTGACCAGGGCATCCGGGGATTACTTACATTTTACAGGCAAACACATTGAGGCTGAGTAATTTGCTCAAGGTCATGAAGTTAGGCATAAGCAGCAGCTTTGGACTTCAGGCTCCAAAGCCCATTAAATGTTCCCCTGCCACCCCATTCCACCCCCAGCCCCAGGGGTGAGCGGTGCAGTGGGTTGCCAGCTGCTCTGCCGATGACTTCTGAGCTTGGGTGACTTAGTAGTAGGTTTGTAGTATGTCGGGGGCACAGTCATAGTTTATGTTTGCTATGTTGACAAAGAAATCAATGATGGGCTCCACTGACTCCTCCAATCCCAGTGTTGGTCCCGATACAGTGGCATTTGGGGGAGCTTGTGGATGAACTGAACAATAGGGCACCCTAGTGCCCTTTTTGCTCTGCACTTCCAAGGATTCCTGGGACACCTGCCTAGCCCTGACCCCCACCACTGCCTCAGTCCTTCCCACCACTGTAACACAGTGACATGAAAGAAATTCAAATGACCATGCAGTGGTGAACGGTGGGGACAATCGAGGGACCATCACTCTCTACGTGACAGACACATGTGGCTGTTTGGGGATCCTTTTGCAAGCTCTTTTGTTTCCTTGGTGTCTTGCTCCAAGTTTATTCCTTGAGTTAATGGGAGTGTAATTTTGTAGACTTGGTGTATATGTGTGTGTGTGTGTGTGTGTGTGTGAGAGAGAGAGAGAGAGAGAGAGAGAGAGAGAGAGAGAGAGAGAGAGAGAGATGGAGAGAGAGAGGTCATGAGAAATGGAAAAGTGGCCATTTAGTGAAGCTCAGCTTTTCCTGTTGTTGCTTAATCCCTGCTTTAATGTTCCCTAATTCTATGCATATGCTGGTTTATTCTGATAGCTTATTGATTGTGTGTATTACCATTTTCCCAAACAGTTCTGTGTGATGGTACAAGAGAGGGTTGGAGGAAGGGCTATGTGAGGAGGATCTGGTGAACAAAGCTGGTCATGCTAAACTCATGGTACTTCTAAAGTTTCTGGTTATAAACAGAGAAGTGGTCTAGCAGGCATTAGAAGACTGAACAAGAACAAGGCGTAGTATTATAGTGAACTAAAACTTACAACAATTCACTGTGACACACACTGTTGTACTTAATAACTGTTGTGCTTAGAATCATTACCAAGTGTCAGGGTCGGTGCCAGGCGTAGCAAGCTAAGCTTCTGACTGCAGGAGCAGCATCCCATATGGGTGCCAGTTTGGGTCCTGGCTGCTCTGTTTTCAATCCAGCTTCCTGCTTAGGGCCCAGAAAAGCAGTGGAAGATTTGTCCAAGTGCTTATGTCCGGCACCCATGTGGGAGACCTGGAGGAGACTCCTGGCGTCTTGTTGACTCAGCTGCAGCAACCATTTGGGGAGTGAGCTAATGGAAGATACCTCTCCCTTTCTCCCTGTCACACTGCCTTTCCCAGACACACCACCTTTGGCAGTCATGGAAAGATCTGGTACCCTGGGGGGTGGGGTGAGACTGACTCCCTTTCCTGCCCCTGGTTTCTGATGCTGTTTTCACCCAGCTCTCCCCGATTCCGGTATTAGCTTGATGGACACCGATAGCCTTCTATTCCAAAGGTGAGAGAAACTGAAGGCTCTCGAACCACCAGGGTGTGATGATGTCTGGGAAGAGCAGGGCAGAGGCAAGGCAGAGCAGGCCTGGCCTCTGTCATCTGTAACCAGCAAACCCTTCCTTAGCTCATATTCAAATATGAACTTTGAAATATATATTTGAAAAATATGTATCTATATGTATTTTGGGAGTATCAATGTGATTTACTCACTTCTCCATAACACTGCCTCCTGCATGGGCCTAGAAGAAACCCAACTCAACGTTGGGTCTTCAGCCATGGCTCCTTGCAGAACAGACAATCTAGGGAGAAGAGGAGTTGGCCAGGGTGCAAGGCTCCTCTTCCTCCACCCATCTGCTTTGCACTGAGTCCAGTCTTTGACCCTTGCAGACTTGCTGACACAGATGAACTCAGCCAAACATGAACAGACTCATTCGAATGCAGAAAGCACGTTGTGTATGTGCATGTGTGTGTGTGTGTCCCACGCAGTATTATAAAGCACGTGTCTATCAAACCTATGGCAATTCCAGCCTTCAGTTTATGGTTGAGCCACATAGCTTCATAAGGTTTTTAAAGGATTAGCAAGGCATATGAATAGGACCAGGTACAGCAATTATTCTTGCAACAGTCTCTCAGTGGGCAATTAGAGGATTAACCATACAATTTGATCAAATGTTCAGGCCATTTTTGCACTGTTCCTAACAGGCCTAGGAATAGAACCATTTGTCTTCGTATCACAGGCGTCCTTAAAGGAATCACTCAGCTAAGCGATTTACCAGCAGCAATTAAATGAGAAGCACTCCCGTTCGGAAGAGCACGGCAGAACGTAATGATTTTTATGTCTCCAACATCACAGAGGATTTCAGCACTTCTTAGGATTTCATAATCGTGTGTCATTAGTCCTCTGTGGATGGGAGGGAAAGATCAAAGGCCATGCGTACACACACACGTTTTATATACGGTCTGGATCATTCTTGTGTAAGACAAACAGCGTGACTAAAGGTTAATGGTAGAACTACAAGAAATAATGCCACGAATATTATGAAGCCAGTGAGTGATGAATAGATAGGTGCTCTCGTCTTCAGTGCAGACTTCTTGCTTCCTCATAAGTGAATCATTCACATGAAGGGAATAGCTTTCGTGGTGTGCGAACTCAGACTTCCCCAACCCAGACTGCAGTTAAAGACCTGCATTTGCCCTTTGCTTTGCACAAGACATTTGCTTGAAACGAATGGGATTTTTTACAATGACTGTGCACTAATGCACACGCATAATTTAAACATATATGTGTAATCCTTTCTCCGAGGTCTATATTGAAAACAGCGGTTACCTTTTAGCAGTTGCTTTAGGTTAAGGCAGTGAAGGCTGTATAAGCACACTGGCTGTTCTCATCTGTGGTCTCTTTCACATTTGGAAACTGTGCCATGCCATGGTTTGTGATCCCTTTATTTTATGAGTAATGTCAGGATCCCAAGTAGATCAGAGTCCTTCGGGGAGCTTAATCTAGTCTGCAAAAGGGCTCTCTGGCTGCTGCTGGACAACTTCCCTCCGAACTGCTGCCCTCACAGGCTTCCACCAGTGCTCTGGTGGGCCCCTTGGGGGGCCGTCGGCCCAGCTCTGTACATCAGCATGGCCCAATTGTTGCATGACACTCTTCACTTGAGGAGGAGGCTTCTGGTATTCTTCAAGGTTCTCAGTTTGAATCTTTTTGGGCAGAGGTCCCCAGGGACTGAGGGATGGGACGAGGAAGAGTCGGGGGTTGAAAGTTACAAGCTTTAAGCTTGTAAGAAGTCCAAATTCTGGGAATCTATATATGGGCACAGGTGGTGAGAGTATGTAAGTTAGTTAGCTTGTTGGTAATCATCATAACACAATACGTACATTTGTCATGACTTCACATTGTAAATCTTGAATAGATGCAAATGTTATGAACTAAATATACCAAAATTAAAACAGTTCAACTGTCTTTTGGTTCTGTTAAAGGCTGAATAACCCCAGTAGTGAACACACCAAGAAAAAAAAAGTCCTCTTGAGAAATTGAATCCAGCAAAGCTTTCTGGAGCCCTTAATGTCCCAATGTGTAGGACCCTCCTTGATTCGGCAACTTAGCTGCCAGTGGGGACTTTGAGAGGGCGAATGGTGCAAAAATTTCTCACAGGACACATGTGCTTTTTTTTCTTTTTAAGATTTATTTATTTGAAAGGCAGAGTGACAGAGAGAGAATGAAAAATAGACCAAGAGAAGGAGAGAGAGGAGAGAGAGAGAAGAGCTAGAGAGAGACAGCGACCTTTCATCCTATGGGTTACTCTTCAAATGACTGCAACAACAAGGGCTAGGTCAGGTTGAAAACAGTAGCTTAACATTCCATCTGAGTTTCCCATGTGGAACACTGGGGTCACATTCCATCCGAGTTTCCCATGTGGAACACTGGGGTCATCTTTCATTGCTTTCCCGGGTGCATTAGCAGGGTGTTTGATTGGAAGCAGAGCAGCCAGGACTTGAATCATTACTGTGATATAGGATGCAGTGTTACAGGCGTTGGCTTATTCCTCTAAGCCACAGTGCCAGCCCCCAGCTTATGCTTCTTAAAATGTTGCTGTTAAACACCACAGATACATCCCAAGGAAGCAGTTCCACAGGCTCAGAACCTTCTTCTCTTTTGTGTCTGTGCCTTTCATGTCTTATCTTTTGACTGTCAAGCACCTTACCTAAGGCTGAATAGGGCTGGATGGTGTCAGTACTGCCTGTTTGTGAAGCTCAGAGGCAGATGACTGATTTAAGTCTTGGGTTTCCACCCCAGGTGCTGGCTTCATGAGCCTGGCTTGGGGAAGCATGCTCTGGCCAGAATTTCTAATTATGGTGGACATGTATATGCCACCTGCTTGCAGGTTGTCTTTCCAAGTGGATCCGCTTGTCCACTTTCACGTTGGCCACATTGTAGCATGCTATTCCTTCCTCAGCTAAGTGTGGCTGCTTCATCTAAGCTGAGCCCTCTGCCATGGCCTTGAGAATTTGAGTCTGTGTTGGATAGCATTGGGGGTGGGATTTATAGGGTCAATGTGATGGATGTAGTGACTTTGAGTCCTGTCCCAAGGGAAGGGAATGGCCAAAGTGTGAGAGAAAGGAAGGGAGGGAGGTAGGAACATTGAAGGGAGTAAAGACACATTGTTCATTTCCATTCCTGCAGGGTTGCCTTCCTAATGGTTAGGTTCTATTTTTGGGCCCCTGATTCTCCGGATACCATGCCTATTAATGTTTCCCCCTATTGGAAGGGAGGTTTTGCGGGGCCTGCAAGTGGGTAGTGATTGGAGGCCCCCAGCCTTGGGCAACACTACTGAGCATGTTGGTGTCTCTCTGTGTGGAGTCCATGGGTGCCAGATGCTGCCCTGAACATTTTCCCTTCAAAGGGAGATGCCACAAAATTTTCATTATATACTCAGAGATCCTAAAGTGGTAGCTACAGTAAGTGGTGTGTGCTGTGGCCCACCCCACAGACTGATGGTATCCAGACCCAAAGCCATGAAGTCCCTTCATGAAACTGCTTCAGATAGGGAATGGAAGATGCCATCTCCTCTCCCTGCTTCTTAGAACATGATCTCTTCTGCTGATCCCACACAAATGCTGGTTTAGCAAGCAAGGGGCCTGGTCTGAATCATGTTCTGGTTGCTGAATGCAGAAAGGTGCCGAGGGTAATGCTGTAAGTGAGTGCTGAGGGGCTTAGTGACAGCCTGGCTAGAGGCCATGCAGGGATTTGAGACTAGGCAGGATCCAGGACAGGCTGAAGTCAGGATCTAACTGTCTCAGGAAGTCAGAAATGCTCCACGATGTTGGGAGTGCCTATCAAGGTCATTGATATTGATAACCCTGTTTGTGTGTTTGTCTTCATTATTAACAATTATCTCAAGGATAACTGATCGAACATCTAGCCCAGGGGCCCTAACCTAGAAAAGCTAACCACTGTTAGCTTTGTTGGTATCATCACCTCATGGGATGTGGAGCTGTGCGGTAGGTAGACCCTGGGACTTTGCTAGAACTTGGGTTTGTGATGACATGGTTGTTCTAGAATTCAAAGGGTCTGTGATGCTCCATTGCAACAGGGTGTTGATGTGGATTTGAGCTACATCATGGCACCATTTGGAAACTGGTTGGTTCTTCCATTCAGTTCCTGTGTGATTTCTGTAATCCCTTGTCCTTCTCCACTTGATGAGCTCCCTGCCACCTTAGACTGAGGATGGAAAGAATGAGAAGGCTTTTGAGATGGGCTTGGATGGATGTGTGCCGACCTGCTTGGGAAAGCCTTGATTGTGATATGGTGTAGGGAGAGGCCAGGGGGCTCAAGTCCTCGAGATGACCCCCCAGGCGTGTGCATCCTCTAAGGGGTACAAAGAAGCTTCAGGAGAAAACGAGGGGCTTTCTGATGGACTCTGATGGGAAAAGAACCTGTAAATGTGGGAGCAGCAGGAAGGCTGAGCCTTAAGGCTGTGATGTTGTTGAAAGTGGACTTTTCTCAAAGCTGCTGTTTTGGAGCAGGTAAGTGTGTGGACAGGCTGTGCCTTTGCCTGGGGCAGATGGCATGGTGTTCATAGACAAGAGGGAGGAGCCTGCAGCTCATCTCTGGTTTTATACTCCTGGATTCTTCATCTGGGACAACTGTCCTCACGCCCAGCTGAGAATGAACAACAAGATTTGGACGTGACTGACCGGGAGGGGAGTAAGAGCTTGTAGAGGGCTTGTAGGGTGAATCTTGCTGCCCTGGCTGCATTTCGGACAGGGAAAGGAGCCGATGTGTTGGCTGGGACACTGTTAGGACACCTGCAGGAGAGGCTGGGAGTGCGAACTCTTCCAAAGAAGCAGGCCAAGATCACCGCTGTGGAAGAGATGCCAGCCGTGGTAGGTGCCCTTGTCCTACTGAGGTTACCTAAGACTTCCTTTTTCTTTTTTTTTCCCCACATACATACCTGAAATTCTCCAGCTTGGGAGGCTGTTGAGCAGTTCGGCTCTGCAAACCTTCACTGGTGCCCCCCTCTTCCTGGAGTCCTTCCAGGGACTTGCTCTCCACCCCTCTGGTTCCAGCCGTATTCCAGGAATGCATTATCCCTACAGTGCTGAGCCCTAATGGAAATACTCATGACCCGAGTGCTCAAACCAAACCTGCCTTCTGATATGGCTTTCTATGTACATAAATCACACTCCTCCAGCTCAGTGTGTGTGTGTGTGTGTGTGTGTGTGTGTGTGTGTGTGTGTGTGTGTGTGTGTGCATTTCAAAACACTTGTGAGCCCATCCAAAGAGGGGTAGTTAAAGAAACTGTGGTCGCAGCTTGCCTCACGTCGGGGACCTGGGAAGGGTTGGAGACCAGATGGGGCTTTTCCTTTTGTTTCTTTCCTGACCCCAGATACAGGGAGAAAAAGATATTAGGGTGGAAACAATGGTATTATCCTTTCCTGTAACTCTTACCCTAATCAGCTAAGTAAGATTATTAAAAAATGCATTTAAAAAATAAAGAAATTGTGGTACATCTCTTCCATGGAATATTATCCAACCATTAAAAAGAATGAAATTATACCATTTGCGACTAGATGGTCCCAACTAGAGACCATTATGCTCAGTGAAATAAGCCAGTCCCAAAAGGATAAATGTCATATGTTCTCTCTGAAATGAGGCAGCCTTCATGAAAATTATAAGATCACTAACCCTTCCCATACTGTTTTTGCTGCATCCCATGTTTTTCTTTAGATTTAATATTTTTATTGGAAAACCAGATATACCGACAGATGGAGAGACAGAGGAAGATCTTCTGTCTGATGGTTCACTCCCCAAGCGGCTGCAACAGCTGGAGCTGAGCCAATCTGAAGTCAGGATCCTGGAGTTTCTTCTGGGTCTCCTACACTGGTGCAGGGTCCCAAGGCTTTGGGCCATCCTCGACTGCTTTCCCAGACCACAAGCAAGGAACTGGATGGGAAGTGGATTCTCTGGGATTAGACCTGGCTCCCATGTGGAATCCTGGCACATTCAAAGCAAGGACTTTTATCTGCTAGGCTATTGCTCTGGGCCCCCCATGTGTTTTAATGTTTTAGTTTTCATTTTCGTTTCTTCCAAATGGCTTCTTTTCTCTTGTTGAATTCATCACTGGCTCATGGATCACATGATGGCATCATTTTACCCAAGAAATTTTGTGTTTTATTTTTCATTTCTTAACCCATACATTGGTTATTCAGTGGTGTAATTTTTTTTGACTCCATGGTGCTGCAAATTTTTGTTTTAACTTTATACCTGTTGTTGACTCTGTTTTGTGGCTTCTCATTTAAGGGAATGTATAGTGATGGTGCAATAGACACTATCATGTTCAGATGTGAGGAGACAATGCGATATGCATCCCTACTTCCAAGTCAAAGATGGACTCCCAATGAAACTGTTGGACATGAGTAGACAATGGGATGCTGAACTGTCTGACATTGTTGGTACCAGCCATGTTGGGGCACACTTAAATAACAGACTGATGGACTTAGGACTGCTTCTGAAGGACTATACTATTGTAATATGTGGGGAAAATCAGTCACAGGGTGGGAATTTGGGGAGGGGATAGGGAAATTCCAGACCGTATGGAATTGTACCATAAAATTAAAATAAAAAAAAATTTAAAAACTTGTGGAAAATTAGATTTAAAGGTCATGCACTTTGCCCATGGATTTCTAAAGGCTTCTTGTATATGATGACTGTCTTTTATTTTCAACTTAGTTAAAAGCATTTTGATTTCCTTTCAAAATTTAAAATAGCCATTATGGTTTCATAAGATCACAAAGAAATAACTATCAAATCCCTTTCTCATTCACATCTTTGATGGCCTTTCTCACAGAAAGTCTGATGTCATGCCTTCCCTGCAACAGTGTGTCCTAACTGCAAACTGGCTTTGGGATAAACTTCAGTGACCTCGAACCAGGAAGGCCCTCCATGGGTCTCCCCTCACATCTCCATGTGGCTTAGATTCTCTCACCTGCCTGGTCAAAAAGGATGGATGCCAACTTTCCCAGTGTAGAAAATCAAGCTTGGAACAATTTCCAGTGTGTCTCATAGTAGAACTATGAGTAATCATGTCTTTTCATCTCAATATTTGGCCTCTGGACCACTTATATTTCAATAGTGGGGGCTGTCCTTTGCACTGCAGCGTGTTTAGTGCCTCCCTGGTCCATGCCACCAGGAACCAGGAGCATCCTTGCTTTTGGTGGTAACTACCAAAAATGAGACATGATAGAAGTATAACTTGATCAAATCCTATTGACTTGTATATCCATCTCTATCTCGTAATCCATTAGGTATCTTGGCTTGAATTGCAGAAGACCTTGTACTGCCCTGGTAATGACTTCTCCATATGCACACAGGGGCTCACTAGCTCAATGTGACGGATTTATAACTTTCCTGGTGAGCAGGTGGAGTGGGGAGGTGGTAGTGAGCAAAGTCACCGTTTTGAGTGTATTGAGCATTGTGTCTGCTTAGAAAGCAGAAGTCCAGCCTTGGTGCAAACTGAAGCGCTTTCTGAGCCACTAGATCTCTCCAACCCCACAAAAGCACCTGTTCAGTTTCCATGAGCCAGCTGGTGGAACCTCTTTTACCATGTTGTCTCCTTTGTCTTCTAGAATACCGCTCCCCCCGCCCCCAATAAACCTTGTCTAGGTTGTATTCTGTTTGCAAATGAGCCAAAGAATCTGAAGTCAGTAACACATTCCTGGCAACTCTGGCAATACCTGCAAAAGTGTTCCCCCCAGGGAAGATGAGAATGAGTGGAACAAGCCTCTCACTTTTGATTCAGTGTCGATAGATGAGTTAGTTCTCCTTCCTTGGTAATCTATTCACTCCACCCAAGTCAGCCTCTCTCTTTCTCTTTCTTGCTCACCCTCTCTCTCTCTTGCTCTCTCTCTCTCCTCTCTGCTTGGCCCTATTCTTTTCTCCTTTAACTCTTCTGGCTTTGTTTGTTTATTTGTTTCAGACTTGGTTTTTAGTTTGAGCCATCTTCCCAGGCACATATATGGGACATCCCAACACTTCATGGTCCTAGAACTGTTAATTTTAGTCTTAGATAAGATTGAGCCCATCACTGGACATCCAGGTGGTGTGGTTTCAAATACCAGGTTCCTGGGATGAATCTGATCACTGTGGAAGGAAAACAGGTTGTGTCTCCCTACCAGGCTCGGATCTTGAGTCAAATTAATGGATTTCTGGAACTAATTTTGGCTCAATATTTTCTGAAAGTGCAATCTTCATTGTCTTACTCAATGACTTTGCCTCCCAGGACACAATCTCACTCTTGCCCACCAACATTGGCTCCTCCTAACTACAGGAGTGACTGGAGCTCACCTCTGAGCTGTGCAAATTCATGCAGCCCATATACATTGCTTGTATTTTTCAGGCAAGTCAGAACCAGGAACTCTCATATTCATGTGTGGGCATTGATTCAAGATTGATTCAAGGGGAATATACCCATTGCTTAGACTTTTAATGACAGGCCACAAATTGTACCAAAGGAACCTAATGGGAAGTAGCCCTATCCCCAGGGGCTCTCCCCTGGGGTATAGCTCAGACAACAGAGAGTAGGATAGGCTGTGTGGCTTTATTAAGAGACAGTTTAGTATGTACCATCATTTGGTCTTTGTACAAGCTGGAGTTTCAGGATACAGATCCATGAACAGGTTGATACTCTTTATTATTTTCTACCTGGACTTATTACTTATTTTCTTTCTTTCTTTCTTTCTTTCTTTCTTTCTTTCTTTCTTTCTTTCTTTCTTTCTTTCTTTCTTTCTTTCTTTCTTTCTTTCTTCCTTCCTTCCTTCCTTCCTTCCTTCCTTCCTTCCTTCCTTCCTTCCTTCCTTCCTTCATATTTATTTTTTTATTGGAAAGTCAAATATAGAGACAGCAGGAGAGTCAGAGAGGAAGATCTTCCATCTGCTGGTTCACTCCCCAAGTGGCTGCAATGGCTGCAGCTGAGCCCATCTGAAGCCAGGAGCCAGGAGCTTCTTCCAGGTCTCCAATGCAGGTGCTGGGTCCCAAGGTCCTCGACTGCTTTCCCAGGCCCCAAGCAAGGAACTGGATGGGAAGCAGAGCCACTGGGATTAGAACTGGTGCCCATATGGGATCCTGGCGCATGCAAGGTGAGGACTTTAGTCACTGTGCTACCATGCCAGGCCCAGTTTGTTTCTTTCAAAACTGAAAGAAAATAGGGAGAGCTATCCCTCTATCCAGAATTTTATGACGCTCTATCAAAACCCAAATACAGCATTTTTCTGGGTCATCTCATGGAGGCCTATAGGAAGTGTGCCTACACAGATCCCAACTCTGCTAATGGTCCCTTAATTGCTATGCATTTTCTGGACATTAGGATAAACAAAAACTATAGGTGGGATCTCAGTTCACATTGCCAACCTTGGGAAAGAATATCTTTTAGTTCTCCAAAAACCAAGATAGGGCAGAAAAGGTGAGCAAAGGCAGGAGTTAGGATGCAAAGATCCAGCTCTTGTCTGATCTATACTTAACCACTTTAGAATGGGTGAGCAAAGGCCCTGATTGGACAGCCAGTGAGAATTTACTAGACAAGGACATGAGCAATGCATTTGTTGGGAAAGAAAAGATCAGTGGAAGAGATAGATTGTGGCTTGAGATGCTCTCATCACCACCTCTCAGATAAAGTCAGGTGCTTAGCCAGAGGCACTAGCTTGAGTCGAACTTCAGCACGACTCACTGCCATCACTCTCCTGGAGACTTGGGCCACTCTAAATACAGCAAGTAGGGAAACTGAGCTCGCGTGTACAAGAGAGATGCCCACTCTTGTACCCCAGCTCATCCTGTAGACCTTCTCTCCAATCATGATTGCCTGGTAATAGGGAGTGTTGGTCAACCTAAAGTAAGACACTTTCCTTCCCTTTCCCTATGAGGACTAACTCTACATCTCACCCATTTTCATAGGGTCCTGAACACCCTACCCTACTTCTGGGTAGAGATCTATTAAGCAAACTTGTGACCTCTGTCCAGATGGTACTGTGCTCAACCAAAGCATCCTACTATTGGTACTAAATAGGTTTAAATTCAGATAGACTTATCTGCATGGGGCACTTCCACCCCAGGGCTAGACTATAATTTTACCCAGTAGAAATAAACTAAGTTCAGGGGAAAAATATTAATGGAAAAGCTAGTGCCTTGTCAAACCAAAGACTCAAGAGCACTCAACCAAGACTGACCTTGTACATGATGGGTAAAGCTATTGTCTGCAGTGCTAACATCTCCAATGTGCATCAATTTGTATCCAAGCTGCTCCACTCCAATCTCTATCAACGTGCCTTGGGAAGCTTTGGAAGATGGTTCAAGTCTTTGCCCCCTCAATGCACATGGGAGATTTGAAATGAAATTCTTAGCTCTTGGCTTCAGACTGATCTAAATCTTGCCATTGTAGCAATCTGAGGAGTGAACCAGTGGATGGGAGACCTCTCTCTCTGTAACTCTGCCTTTCAAATAAACAAATAAAACCTAAAAGAAGAACTCAATTCCAGCAGCAAAAATTCTTGAAGCATGAATGAATTCAGGTTTGTCTGTCTTCCTGCAACACTCCGTGACAAAAAGCTAACAGGGAGGACTGATTTATATACAACTCATGGACCATGGATGAGGCAGTTTACTCCCATTCACCCCGCAAGCCCAGACCCTGCAGAATCTGCTCACTCACAGACCCGGAAAGGCCCAATCCTACATAGTTCTAGACGTAAGAGATTCAAAATCTCAGGCCCGGCGCAGTGGCACAGTGGTTAAGGTCCTCACCTTGCACGCCTGAGATCCCATATGGGCGCCGGTTCTAATCCTGGCAGCCTCGCTTCCCATCCAGCTCCCTGCCTGTGGCCCAGGAAAGCAGGACGGCCCAAAGCTCGTTGCGCTCACTTGGGGAGTGAATCATCGGACGGAAGATCTTCCTCTGTCTCTCCTCTCTGTATATCCGCCTTTCCAATAAAAAGCAGTAAATCTTAAAAAAAAAATTCAAAATCTCACTGCCTTGTTGCCTTTGAGTGGAAAAGCCCAGACTCAGGAAGACACGTGATGCCCCTAGACTGCTCTCCCTCAGGGTTTCTAAACTTTCCCTCACCTACTGGGAAATGTTCTAGCAAGAAAGTGGAGAGAACTCACACTAAAAACAAATGGTACCTTTATAATAGGTAGATGTTGTGCTGATGGGCAGTTCCTTTTGGAAAGAGTCTGATTAGAATACCGTTATAACCCTAATTTCTCAGCTGAAAGAGGATATAAATCTCACCCTCAAAAGTCTCAATTTCCCAACTCTCACCAAAAAACCCCTACAAATGTCTGTGTTAGATCTTGTACCCTAGGTATTGATCCAACAAAAGCAACTATTTCCCTGGAGTATTCCTGTCTTGCCCCAGCCAAGCCTAGAAAAAAGCTCCAGACAATTCTATGGATCATAAGCTTCTGACATTTCTGGATCCCAAATTAAAGGTTGATGGCAAAATTCCTGGAGGGACAAAGAGCTGCAACACAGAAGGTCAGTCAGTACTGATATCCCCAAAGATAAGAACTCTGAGACTTCTACTTAGAAAGATCATTCACTTTTTATGTCTGTGAATGGCTGGGAATGAATTTAGAAGTTCTGACACATAGGTTACAAGCAATGATGGTTTGTCCACTCCTCTTAGGGGAGATAATCTCTTGTAGCTGACATCCTAAATCCCCACAGGGTGATCACGGATCTTCCTTTGTAGACAATGCTATCCAGACTTTGTCAACCTCCCTAATATCATGCCATACTTGCCAGTTCTTCCAGTTGTCTGCAAAGGCTGGAAAGATGACTCATGCCATTAGGAAACCATACCAAAGCTCTTCCAAGAAACGACTGAGCTGTACAACCCAGAGTCTTCTCCAAGATCCCCACCATACCTGGGGAAAGTTGAGGATTCAGCTCCTTTGGCATTCTCTGTGGAGGACCCTTCCTTACCACTGAAACAGATCCTAAACCAAGTCATCAACCTGGAACAGGCCCAGATAGCTGTTTTGGAAACAGAAATCAGATTTTGCCAGCCCTTGAGAAAAAGCTATCTTCTCATATTGTGGTTCAGTGGAGGACTCGTTTCTTTGTAAGACCTGGAAAGGACTCTCCTAAGTGATCTTAGCCACTCCACTGTGGCAAAGCTCAAAGGGCTCTTGAACCAGGTATACCACTCCCGACTAAGCATCTAAGGCCCTGTAGGGAGCCTGCCTGTTTCCATGGCTCTGTGACACTGCATGAAGAGAAAGATCGGTGATGGGGTGGACATGCCTCCTGTATTCCTTCTTATGATCCTTCTGTGTTTACTTTCCACTGGATTTCTGAACCAAAAACTTCCTCCTCAGGAAGTATCTGTTTTGCACATGCTGGGTATAAAACGAGCTTAACTTTGGCAATGCTATGTAGCCTCCTGGCAACAACTGTGAAAAACCCTGGAAAACTAACCTTTTTGTAGTTTATTGCATAATAACATTGAGAAGCAGCCTGAAAAGCCATTTTCTGTGTCATATCCTTCCTCCATCATGACATAGCTGGGCACTTTGTTTTCCTGTTTCCATAGCCTGACTTTGACACTGCTCTTGAATGTGGTACCTGTACTAGTTGTTTCCCAGACTTACTCTTCACTACCTGTGCTCTAGGGGTCCTGAAAATAAATCACACATCTCTTGCCACTCCTTGTGCTCCATGCTTAAGTGATGCAGGTACCAATTGAGCTATAGACCTTCCACAACTCAATGCCTCAAACCCAGTGTTCTAACTGCATTCATTGCTGCCCCCAGCTAAAGACACTCAGATAGGAAGCCTGTGTTGGCCAATATGGAGTATGATCAGGAAAAAACAAGGCAGAGGGGTTTGGGATGATGAAATATGGAGCAGTTGAGCTTGCCAGGAGTGCACATGCTGGAAGGAGACCTACTTAATGCAGGAGCCTGTGGTTACCCTCCTGTATTCGTATCTGGGAGATTGGACAACTCAGGGGACTGGAGAACCCAGTTAAACTAGGTCCCAAACTCTTCTTATTCCACATGCGTATGCACAATACCTGTATCAGTGTTTGTTTTTCAAGTCTGCTCATGACAAGCTCCCAAATTACAAAAGGCCTGAGCCCACATACACTTCTGCACTCTTAGCTGTCTATTACTGCTTAAGCCACTCTTGATATGTAGGAGAATGTGCTTTCAGAGTCATGGGACTTTGGAGACTCTCTAGTCACAGCCCTCCTGCTATAACGTGGCACTCTAATATTCAAGTGGAAGGACGATGTGGACCATTGCTTTTTTTTTTTTTCTCTCTCTGGAAATGTGCTGGCATGCATCCATCTTCTGATCTAACTATGTTAAAACATCTTCAACTCCAAACCAATCAAGAGAAGGAAGCATCCAGACCTTAGTAACAAAAGACCTCCTACTGTCCGGCTATGAATTTTCTTGCCCTGCATGTCTGCCCTGTATAGCTCGAAGTGCCCAAAATCTGACCTTCCTGGGGGTGTATATTATATATATATATAATTCTAATCAAATCTAACAACGGAAAAGCCAAACAGGTCCTACACAGAACACTAAGCTGGGTACAAATCAAGATATGGTACACTGAAGGGAAGAACTGCATTTGTTCAACCCTGTAAAAGCAGCTTTTCAGCTCCTGCTGGGCAGCCTGTTGGTTTCTGACATGCCGTCTTTCTGGAGTTTGCACGTAAGTGCCCAGAAAAACATTGTCTGAGTTGCATGTTGACCCTTTGGTAATTGCTATTTGTCAGTGAACTGAAAAAAAAAAATCTGGAGTTGATAGCAAAAATGACTCTATATGTCACTGGATGTACCCTTGGCTGAGTTTTTTCTAGGAAATAAAATTTGCCCCCTATTGGGAAGCATTGTCATACATGGAGCAAGCAAGTACTTTTTTGAGGGGAAAAGAACCAGGTGATGCAGAGTTGAGACAGACAATATAAACTGTATGATTTTTGTAGTCCTGCAATGCAAACACAATTCATTTTGAACCATTTATTATGCAAGTTGTGTGGGAGAAAAATATGCCCCAGTGTTTCACGTGCTCAGGGAGATACCAACATGAAATATGGTCATGAATTTCTTGAGGTCAAGTGAATGAATGATTTAGCACCTTAAAAAGAACAGGGATATGTCACTTCTGTCCTAACGTAGGTGCCCACTCGCCCACACTGGCAAGCCAGGAGCAGCGTGCCATCTGATCATGGCGGATAATTGTGTTGGCTTGTTCTAGACTTCCAAGAAGGTGCTCTCTCTTGAGTGAGAATTCAGGTGTGTTGGTTTAAGCAAAGCAGTTTATGTAAGAAGGGTGTGTCCGTTTGTGAACCCACAGTTAACAAAGGCATTGAGGAGGGGCAGTTGGCACCAACAATTGAAGAGTTGTTGAGAGGAGACAGGGAGAAGTTGTCTGCTATTGTTTTCCTGTTGTGAAATGCACCTGGGAACTCACCTTGCTACACTGTCTAACACTCTTGACTTTCTGACATTAGAACTGGTTCAAGGAACGTTTGGACATGGACTCCTGTGTTTTTCCACTTGACATTTCTGTAAATTTTCTTGCCCATCTAGTTATTTTGGAGCCTTGGAATAAGCAACACTTTAGGATCCCATGGAAAATGACACCAATGAAGAGTAACAGATTTTTATGACTGTTCCCTGATGCGTGTAGGGTCAGGCTAAGAGAGGAGACAGTTGCCTGGGCCATAGCAGACCCTGGAACATTCTATTGTCTGGTTCAACTTCCTTGCTTTTGTCTTTTCATTTGTAAAACGGAAGAAAAGACCCGTAGGATTGCTGGGAGGTCAAAAAGAGGGTCTGTGGAAAATTTTGAACACGTTTGAGACTTGGACAACCTTTGTGCTATATTGGAAATCAAATTATAGTACTTTGGGGAATGCTCCTCCAATAAATGCTGAAAGACACCCTACCACGTACTCGTTGTTGAAACGGATAACATCCAGATCCTCCTACCAACAGCTCCTGGCTCAAGACCTGGTTGTTTGCTTTGCACTCACAGTTGAGTCAGGTACCGTGCACTCCTTTTCTTGTGTGTCTTTTGAAACCCTGACGCAGCCTTGGGATTGGTATTAGGTGTTTCTTCAGTTTTCACCAGTGTGGGCGTGGCTGGTCTTGCTTCCCTGCTGCCTGGTTGTGTTGCAAGAGCGGAAGCTCCACTGTACTGTGGCTCAGGGAAGCCGCCTGCCTTTCGAATCCTGGAGAATCTTTCCTCTGCTGGGAGAAGTTGACTCAGTCCTGCCAGTGGGAGGTGGTGAGTGAAGCTGGAAATCCGCATCTGGAAGCTCCAGGTTCAAGTCTGCTCCTCCTAGAGATGTGATGTCAGGGAAAGCAAACCACACAACTTGGGCAAGGCCCTTTAGCGCAAACACACTTAGTTTTTCATTGGTAAAAGAAGGGTAGATTTAAATCTTTTCTTCTGGCATTCCTTCATTGTGAATTTCAGCCTAGAAGAACAATAAAGTACTTGACTCAGGACCAAGTGGATGATGAATTCAGGAAGTATATTCTTGATAGCCGGCCTTCTCTAACACATCAAAAGCAGAAGCTGGCCAACCACAGCCCTTTGGCCACTCCAGCCTACTTCTTGTTTTTATAAATAAAACTTTATTGGAACTTGGTCATGCTCATTCATTTATACATAGCCTGTGGCTGTGTTTGCACTAGAGGAGCAAAGTTGAAAAGTTGAGGTACAGACTGCACAATCAACCTGCAAAGTCAGACATACTTATTATCTGGAACTTTATCTCCCCCCAATTTTTTTTTATCAAGGCTCTGTATGTCTGGCCCATTACTTGGTGGGGAGGCATTGAGATAAACCACACGCTAGGATCTGACTTTGAGAGATTCAGAGCATAGCAGGTTTGAGATGAAAGAATCGGGGGCTGGCATTGTGGTACAGCAGTTAAAGCTGCCATCTGCAGTGTTAGCATCCCGTGTGAGCACTGGTTCATGTCCTGGCTGTTCCACTTCTAGTCTTAATGACCTGGGAAAAGCAGTGGAAAATTGTTTGGGCCCGTTCCACACACGTGGGAGACCTGCATGTAACTCCTGGCATCTGATTTCAGGTTGTTACAGTTATCTGGGGAGTGAGCAAGGAGAGGAAAGATCTCTGTCTCTCCTCTCTCTGTAACTCTGTGATTTTCAAAGAGATAATGTATCTTTAAAAAGAATCAGAAATTGCTTAATTTTAAACAAAAACAATAATACAAACAATAACGTTAACATTAGTCTTATAAACGACTGCTCATTTTTAAAAAACACGGATGTAATTACATAGTAATATTTCTTTTTTGTCCTCTTGTCCTCTGCTCCGTGCTAACTTCAGGGTTTTTTTTTTTTTTAGCAATGTTTTTTTTTTCAGCGGAATAAAAAAAAATCACATCTTGCTTCTGCTTAAAACATCCCTTGCGTGTCCATCTGCTAGGGATGAAAGGGGATCATTTTCCGTGTACCAAGGCTTTTGGTGATCTGGCTGCTGCTTTCTCAGCAGCTCCTTCCACGTCAGCCACACGTCAGCCTGTGTGTCTTCATCTCACTCCAGTGCTTGCAACTTCTTGTGTTTTTTGGCTTGGTTGCCTTCGTACACACCGTTTGCTTCTGCCGGGATAGCTCATGCCATCACTGGTCTTTCTTTTCCAACTCCTATCCTCCCCCAATTTCCTTCCTAAGAACAAGAAATGCTTGAGCTTTTCTTCAGGTGACAACCATGGTGCCAATATAACTCTGCTCTGAATTTATTATAAAGTATTTTAAATGTGTCTACACTGGCGAGTCATGATGGAGCCTTGGAGTCGTGATGGGGGCTAAAGGGCAATGCGTTTGTTCTCTGGACAGCTCTGGGCAGAATCTGGAGACATTTTTGATTGTAACGACTTGGAGGAGGGTGTGCAGCATGCTCCACTGAGCAGCTGCAAAGGATGATGCAAAGCAGATTATGGCACAGAGCTCTCGCAACAGCACGGGCTCATCTGACCCTCTCCCCAGTTCCCAGCCCACGCCATCAATGCTAAGTGTCAGAAATTTGCCTACGCATTGGCCTTCCGTATTGCACTGAGTGCTTCCCGGTGGGGATTCTTACTCATCCCATGTGTTAAGATCCAACACACTGCAGACATTCACACTTCTGAAAGCACGAATGGCTTGCACTTGCTCTGTCTCCTCTCTCAAGTCTGTAGCTCAGAAGCAAATTCAAAGCTGATTGAAAACAATGTGCAACAGAAGACAGGACTGAAGGAATAAATACATTTGCTTTGATTTAAAAATTTTGGTTATGTTTGCAAGGCAGACTTATAGAGAGAGAGAGAGAGAGAGAGAGAGAGAGAGAGAGAGAGAGAGAGAGAGAGAGATCTTCCATGCACTATTTAGTTTCACACGTGACTACAAAGGCTGTATCTGTGCCAGTCAGAAGCCAGCAGTTTCCTTTTTGAATCCTATGTGGGTGCAAGGGCCCAAGGCCTTGGGCCATCCTCCACTGCTTTTTCAGGCCATAAGCAGACAGTGGCTCAGAGTGGAGCAGTTGGTACTTGAACTGGCATCCGAATGGAATGTCAGCGCTTCAGAATGAATTTTAAATGTTTAAGCCACAGCTCTGGCCTCTTGCATTTGCTTTTAATTGATGATCAACTTCCCTTGTAGAAAACATTTTCTCCTTTTCATCATTCCAGTTCCCACAAAGGGGAAGGAAGAAAGAGAACACAGGGAGGGTAAGCTGCTAAGTAGAGATGGCTGAGGGTCTCTGTGCACCTGCTCTCTAGTGCTCGCAAAGGAACTAAGTGTAGATAAGCACCTGTATGGGCTCATCTGAAACATTCACACAAGATGACGCAAAAAATCTGCCTGGACTCTGAAGCAGTCTATGCTGTCCTTGGCGCAGTTGTGGGGGTTCCTGGTTGCAAATATTTAGGAGGATGTAGTCAGCTGGAGGGCAGGGGAAGGAGCTGAGCAAAGGTCACAGGTGGTTCTGGGTATTGCCTCAGTTAGGATTGCACCTCCCACACACCTCTTTGAAGAGTGGTTCATTAGCAGGGCAGAGGACCTCTTGGTTTTCCCAGCCTCCCTTTTTCCTTGCCCAACCTCAATCAGAGTTGGGTTCCAGTGACCAATCCGACCAACCAACAGGTAAAGGCTCAAGACAGGCTTTGATCCTCAGCGTCGGAAGTGTGAGTGCAAATGAAGTCCAGAGGATGCAGTTAACTCTGGGCATCAAGGCAGACAGAACTCCTGTGCCTCCCCAACCACAGAGATCACTCCCACATAAATTTGGTATTGCTGGTCCCTGACATTCCAGGAAATCTGTTGGTCTAAGCCAGCTTCCACAGCGCAGTGTCTCCCAGACACATTCTAATGGGATTTCAGCTCTCATCTCTGAGTGCAGGCAAAGATGATCACCCTCGTGAAATGAACTTTCCCAGTGGAAGCTGTTCTAGCTGTTAACCTTTCTGGTGACTTCAAGAAAGTTGATCATATTATGCAATGCTGATGTTGCAGTTGGTGCAATAATCAGGCCCTCTGCCAGTCTGTGACCCAGGTGGGAGCTGCTGACAAAGGTCTATGTGCTTATCCTATCATCTCTTAAACTCACACAAATCTGCTAAACATGATAGTGAGGCTCACAATGCAATGTTGTATCTGTAGAGGAACTTTTGGGCTAAGACTAGCTCTTTTCAGAAAACCCAGTTACAGGGGCTGGTGCAGGATCCCATATGGGTGCCAGTTCAAGTCCCAGCCACTCCACCTCTGATCTAGCTCCATGCTAATGGCTTGGGAATACAGCAGAGGAATGTCCTGGATCCCTACACCCATGTGGGAGACCTAGAGGAGGCTCCTGGCTCCAAGTTTCAAATAGTCTGATCATTGTAACCAGAGCCCAGATATCACCCCAGACATAACTAGTGCTGAGGTTGGGAAACCCTGGGACATATGAGTATGAAACATCTTTCCCAAATGGCTCTACAACCACTGGCTCTGTTATTAATGCCCTTTTAAAATCTGAAGGCCAGCAGACCCACATTGCCTATCGTATAAGACTCGTGCAGTAATTGTTTCTCACCTTCAGACACTACAAAACATTAGGCCTAGCATTGGAGTTAGGTGTTGGCCTTGGTTATTCTGATTGCTTCCCCACCTGCTCTCCCCTTTGCCCTGAATAACCTGGTGTCTTTGAAGTTGTAATACCATCACCCCACAGCTCTCCATACACCTTTGTATGGTTATCTACTAACTTGGTTCCTACCGAAGAGTTGCATGGCCAGGCATCTTCCCCACCTCAACTCCTGGAGTCTGCTTTGGCAATGGCAAATCGACCTGGATGGTTTTCAGTGCCCTGGCCTCTCCATCTGTGATTCACTGTTATGATCCCCAGCCCCACCTGACTGTGAATCTCTGTATGGTAATTCTAGGTTTTCCATCAACAGTATCCTCAACCTAGCCACTTCCCAGCCCCAACCATCCACCTTGGCAAGTCTGTCACCCCCTCTGCTGACTTCTTCCTGACTCTGCATGACATCCTTCACCCCAGTTCCCACTCACCCAGCTTAGGTCCAGGCCACATCACTCTCGGCACTTCTTCGCGTGTGCTCTCAATGCTCCTGGCAAAAATTCCCGCTCTGCTGATCTTCATGCTTATCCTACTTGGCTCTCCTAGGCCCTGCTTCTAAGGAGGACCACACTTGTGTCCAAATCTCTCACCTGAGCCTTGAATTTCTGCTATTGAGATGTTCATGTTTTTCCCATCTCCTAAATGATAGTATGGATGACCTGGTTTCTTATTTGAGAGATAAACAATCAAAATAGAGCCAGCTCGTCACTTGGGTCTCTTGTCTATGCATTGCACATCCCTGCCTGTTCCAGTGATGGACTGCGCATTCCAGACTGTTCCAGTGATGGGTAGCACATTCCTGCCTGTTCCAGTGATGGACCACCTCTGCCTCCTTTTGGGATAATGTGCTTTGTCTCCTGTATTTTCACTCTTGGGGAGATTGCATCTGTGGTTAAGCCCTGCTTCTCCTGCATCCTCCACTTTCCCTCTCCCTCTGGATCTTGTCTCAAACAGCAGGCAGACATTCTGGACTCTTCCAGCTAGCCAGAGTCCTTTCTTGACACATCACCTCTGCCTGTCTTATTCCTCTCCTTTTTTCTCACAAAAAAAACCATGCTTTCATTCTTACTACATTCACTGATGAATTCCCAACTGCCCAACCAAGTGACCAATTCCAAGTTTCCATCTCACGTCGTCTCTCAGTCCCATCTTGGCAACTGAGCCCTCCATTCCTCAGCCTTTAAAGGCTTAGCCCTCACTTCTCATCTCTCTTCCTTTTCTCTCTATGTAGTCTCCCTTGTAACTAGTAACCATATCCATCACATGCCCTCTGGCAATTCCCACACTGTATCCTAAACTTTCAGATCAAATTCCCCATGTGCCTTCTCTACCTAAATGTTGTATGAGTCATCTCAAATCTAAAAATGCTTAATGTAGAACTCTGGGCCCATAATGCAGTCTCTGTTTCTTCGTCTTTCTCTGAGGATTGGCATTTGCTGCCTCTGAGGCATGGCGTATCTGCAGCTACTTTATCTTCAATGCCCTCTGTGTCCAGTGTGGAATGAGTCCTTGCAGTCTTACGTCAATGTCAGCTCAGAGATTCTGAAGGGAGGCCTTACTGACCACTGCGCCTAAGAGAATGTCCTCTACCTGGTCTCTTGGCCTGCTTTGTTTATTGAATGGCATCAGTACCTGTCTTTACACTGTCTGCATATTAATTTGTTGCTTGTTCTTTTCTTTCTCAGCGATATATAAGAACTAGTGCACAGGGATGTAGCCTTTTTTATCCACAACCATCTTTTTGGATTCCAGAACAAGGATGGGGGACAGAGGAAGCTAGTAGGATGCTTACAGCGTCTATAATTTCTGTCATCACCCTACTAATGTATGGATAGGGAAAGAAATGAGCCAAGTGGTTTTGATTTCAGCTATCCTGGGAGTGACATTGTCATGGTGGGCTTTGAGTTCAGTCTTGAAAGTAGGCGGATCAGGTGGCTTTCTTTAATTTCTCTGTTTCTGCAAATACTTAGCAGCATGACCTGAAATCTGGCACACTGAATTGCAGTTTAGGCAACTTTGTTTCTTATGTGATCTTGTCTATAGTTTGCTACTACATAAATTGGGCTGTTAGCTTAATCTCCGTGGATCTGGGTATAATCACATCAAATTACTTATAAGGTCTCCGTCAGCTGAACGTTTTTGTATGCTTTAGCTACAGGTTGAATTATCTGTTTGCCTTTACAATACAACTATGTTCAGAATGAACACTCTTGAAAGCCCGGAGTCTGATAAAGAAATGCTGAGTGACAATGAGGCTTGCATGTTAGAGTTTTCTGAAAAACAGATTTAATGAAGGAAACAATTAAGCATGAGGTTTCCAGGGGAAGAGTGGTGTTGAGGTATAGAAACTGAGGTCAAAAAAGAAAAGGATAGAACACGCAGTCACGCCTCAGGAAGCTCAGGGTCCCAGTGATGCCCGAGTGTGGATGCTTGTCGGGAATGGGAGATAAGCTAGCTTGCAAGGTGTGCTCACAGAGCAGTACTTGTGGGTGTGAGGACTTTTTACCACTTCCACAGTGGCTTGTGTGTGTCATGAACTCCCATTGCTGCAGAGCTGGTGAACGCTGTCCTTGTGATGCTCAACAGTAGAGCTGAGCTCAGGTTTGCTCTGGCTGATCTGGGAGGAAAGACTTGGCTGAGCTAATCATCAGTGACGGCTATTCACAAATGGCCTCTTTAGACGACTTCAAAGTGAGGGCTGTGCTGCAGACTTCAGAATAAGGATTTGTAACTGTTGTCTCAAAAACTTAAAACTTAAGCCCCTCTGGAGTCTTAGCGGGAATTCCAGGCAAGTGGCATTCTGTGGTAAATGGATCTTCCCTGTGGAATACTCCAGTTCTCTGAAGGAGCACACCCAATGCATTCTGCACAGAAGCCATGTTTACAAACATCTACAAACATTGTCTGTCTCCCACACAGAAATCGGAAGCATTGCTTCCTGCTAATTTATCAAGCCATCAGAACTTCCATTGCATAGGGTTATCATTAGTACTGATAAAATAGACCTTACTTAAGCAATCTTCCCCCCCCCCACCCCAAATCTGGGAAGCAGTCTTAGTATTAAACCTAGTTGATGATTTAGCCTTTTCAAAAATTGCATTTAATTTTATAACAACATTTCATAGGCTCTGATGTTCCCCCTTCCCCTCCCCTTGTCCTCTCCCCATGGTAGATTGCTGCAAGCATGTTCCTGATTTAGCCTTTTCCTCTTTCCTTCCCAATGCTTTCTTTAACCAGCATTGACATGTGTTAAAGGCCTCTATACAATTGATGAAGAGTCAGATTGAAAGCACAGAACATTTCGGTGTCAATAAAAATCAGAGTTCTAAAAGTTTCCATTCAGTGTTTGTTGCATGCTTTATAGGTTTTCTTTTTTCCCTTTTCTTTTCTTTTCCTTTTTTTCCCTGCCTCCTCCCTTCCTCCTTCCCTCTTTCTTTCTTTCTTTCTTTCTTTCTTTCTTTCTTTCTTTCTTTCTTTCTTTCTTTCTTTCTTTCTTTCTTTCTTTCTTTCTCTCTCTCTTTCTCTCTCTCTCTCTCTCTCTCTCTCTCTCTTTCTCTTTTTCGACCCTTTTCTGCCTGGCAGATTCCTGCCAAACACCCAGCATCTTCATGCTTGCTGGCCAGAGGCCCATGTTAGAGCTATTGCCGGTGTTCACACTCACAAATGTTGTTGGATAGCTTTTCCGAGATGTTACGGCAATCTGAGTCTAGTGGAGAACACCACTTACCTTGGGAAGGTCATTCATTCTGTGCCTGTCGAAGCTCACTGTCATTTGATACTCAAACCTCAAGGGGGAAAAGCCTGGGTGAAAGGAAGTCAGATTTCTTGTGGTTTCAGGAGTTGATTTGAGAGTGACGTCACCTCGCACAACAATATCCAGAGACCTGGTGTTCTGGGTGCCCTGCTGGTTCCTCCCCAAGGTTTGCTAGGTAGCTGACACTGCTGGCATTATATGGTGCAGACATCCATGCTGTCTGATGGCCCACACCTGTAACCTGGAAAATTACTGGGCTTCTGAGAAGGGGAAGGAGGGATGGAGCAATGCCACTCCCTTCCTTACCTGGGGACTTTTCCAGAGGAGTTTTCCTCAAGTTGCCTGAAATTTAGGGTCAGCAAAGGGGTTGTGCAAGGCTGAGAGAGCTTCTTGTGGAGACTGTGTTGGCCCTGGAACTTGATTCTACTCCTTGCCTCCTTCCTTCTTCAGCTCAGCGTGCTTGAGATTTCAACCTCCGAGCTGATCTCACTGCCTCTTGTAGGCCAGGAGAAGCTTCGCTTGCCTGTTGTCTCTCCTTTCCAGCCCAGTCCTCCCCTCTCTTGGTAGGAGTAGGAGAAAGAAATAAACTGAGTCTTATTTGGGGATCTCATGAGAGAGAGTTAGCTTTGAAAATCATCATCATCCCCCCCCCCCCCCGAAAGTGGTTTATGTCAAACAATACAAGCAAAACCAAGATTTTGTAGGCAATCCATCAGGATAGTTCTCAAGAATACAAGAAAGCTATAGACAAGGTTAAATAGTTGGGACTTGAGTCCCAGTTTTTGAAAAGCCGAAGGAATATTTTAGGCAATTCACTTTACTGCTAGTGTTCTCGGATTGCTAATTTTGGGTGACTGAGTTGTGGCTGAAATCCTCACAGGTGATTCCTAAGGCCGCATCTTGCTATAGAATACAACATCTTCTGGGATACTTATTTCCAAAAGAGACTGTATTTTTCAAGATGGAAACATTATTGGCATTGCCTGGGCTCATGCTTCAGCCCTACGTTATACCGCCACATTTAAAACTGGCTATCTAATAAAAAGTTATAAGTAAATCTTTTTAGTAACGAGCTGACAATAAAGAAGTGAGTAAACACAACATTTTGTATTAAATAGAATCAATTTGGATGTTGATTATTCTTGACCTAGACTTCTGGACTTGTGAAGACTGTGGAAAATACTTGGGCAATCACAAGGGTTGCTTTTTGGTTTCCTGACAGTGTAGCAACTTTTACAAAGGATGTTTATGTAACTGAATCCCGGCCCGACCTTGCCAAAGCAGCAAACAGGTTACTCTGCTCTTCTTATCATGAATAGTCATTGTAACTCCAAATTGCGACACTTTTTCTTTCATATAGGTTGCCAGTCACTGGAACCCTTTTTCCCCATTGGCTTCAAAACACATTAGCTTAGCTAATACGTTACTCTGGCTTCTAAAATATAAGCATTGATTGGCAAGTTTGTGCCAAATATATTGTGTAAATGTCTCCTGGAAGCTGTAAAATCTAATCTAGGGAGGCAGGAAAAAAATGTCTACAGTTATGAATATAAGGCAACAGTGATAGGTGTTCTGTTATCTTTTGCATTTTTTTAACAAGATCACACACACACACAAACACACACACACGCAGAGGTGGGGCAGGGAGAGAGAGAGAAATTTTCCATTTGCTGGTTCATTTCCTAAATGGCCAGAACAGCCAGGGCTACTCACATGAGTATCAAGGGCTTAGGTGCTTCGGGCAGGTGTTGGCGCCAAGAGACCAACACAAGATGAAGATTTGTAACTCTGCTATTCCCTGAGGGGCAGAGTGCCACTGTGGGTGCAGGGTCCCTCCCCAGAGCCCTCAGTTGGCCTCCAGTTACAGAAAGGCCACCTAACCTTGCCCCTTGGCCCACGGGTGGCAGAAGAGTCCTGTTGCTGGACAACAGTGTCCTGTGCTGCCTAAACCTTTGGAAGCTGCTATTTGTCACTCTGGCCTCCTTGTACCCTCTGGTGTGTGTGTATGTGTGTGTGTGCGCACACGCGTGCTGCCTTCTACCTCAGTGACCCTGCAGATGCAGCCGGGGACAGTCAGCTGGCAGCTGTGCAGCTGGCAGCCAGCTATGGGAGCTGTGGAAGAGGCCGCAGATCAAATCTACAGGACGAGTCCCTCTGAACTTAGGGAACCTGCAGCCTTTCAGCATCCTGCCGAAGTCGACATCCTCACCTTGCCACCTGTCTGCCTCTGGCTCATTGGCAGACCTAGAAAGTAAAGCTTGGGTGGTGAACGCTTCTTTCTCTGATGATTAAATCGGTGCATTGAGCAGGGAAGTGACCATGTCAGTGATCCCATAGGTAAGAGCAAATATCTGTTTTCTGGGGTCCAAGGCTAAAATGACTTCTGGACCCCCATTTAAGACTGAGAATACCCACTTTTCATTTGTTGCCTTTTACAATGATCCAAGGTACAAGCAGATTTTTTTTATTTTTATTTATTTTTTTTTTTATTTTTTTTTTTAAAGATTTATTTTTATTATTTTTTCATTGGAAAGGCGGATGTACAGAGAGAGGAGAGAGAGAGAGGAAGATCTTCCGTCCGATGATTCACTCCCCAAGTGAGCGCAACGGGCCGATACTATGCCGATCCGAAGCCAGGAGCCTCTTCCGGGTCTCCCGCACGGGTGCAGGTTCCCAAAGCTTTGGGCCGTCCTCCACTGCTTTCCCAGGCCACAAGCAGGGAGCTGGAAGGGAAGCGGGGCTGCCGGGATTAGAACCAGCGCCCATATGGGATCCCGGGGTTGCAAGGCGAGGACTTAACCACTTGCGCCACCGCGCCGGGCCCACAAGCAGATTTTTAATGACCCAAATGATAGATAGATATCATAGAAAGAATTTTTAAAAGCATTTGGCAAAATCCCACAAAATTAGAATCTGGGGCCCGCCACGGTAGCCTAGCGGCTAAAGTCCCTGCCTTGCACATGCTGGGATCCCATACTGGTGCTGGTCCTAATCCCGGCAGCCCTGCTTCCCATCCAGCCCCCTGCTTGTAACCTGGATAATCGGTCGAGGGGCCCGGCATGATAGCATAGTGGTTAAAGTCCTCGCCTTGGACACACTGGGACTCTATATTGGCCCTGATTCTAATCCCAATGGCCCCACTTCCCACCCAGCTCCTTGCTTGTGGCCTGGGAAAGCAGTCGAGGACGGCCCAAAGCCTTGCGACCCTGCACTTGCCTGGGAGACCCAGAAGAGCTCCTGGCTCCTGGCTTTGGATTGGCTCAGCTCAGGCTGTTGCGGCTGCTTGGGGAGTGAACCATTGGATGGAAGATCTTCCTCTCTGACTCTCTTCCTCTCTGTGTATTCGCCTTTCCAATAAAAATAAATAAATCTTAAAAAAAAAAGAAAGAAAGAAAATCAGTCGAGGATGGCCCAAAGCCTTGGGACCATGCACCCATGTGGGAGACCTGGAGCAAGGTCCCAGCTCCTGGCTTCGGATCGGTGCAGCTCCCGCCATTGTAGCTGCTTGGGGACTGAATTGGTGCACAGAAATTCTTACTGTCTCTTCTCTCTGTATATCTGACTTTCCAATAAAAATTTAAAAGAATGAAAGTGAGGATCTGTCAGATTTGGAATTCTCCTACTTCCCTGAGCTTGCCACAGGGTGCTGGTAGTCACCCTTGCTTTCCTTCATGTATGCAAGTGTTTTCCCATTAAGAAACTTTATCCTGGGATCAGTGTTGTAGCATGCTAAGCCTCCTCCCGGAATGCCGGCCTCCTCTGTGGGCCCTGGTTGGAGTCCTGACTGCTTCAGTTCTGCTGTGGTTTCCTGCTAACAGCCTAGGAAAGTCATGGGGGATGGATCAGGTGCTTGGGCTTCGGACCCACCTGCGAGGCCCGGAGGAATGCTGGCACCTGGCTTCTGACCAGCTCATCTCTGGTCACTGCAGCCATTTGGGGACTCTCTGTAACTCTGCTTTTCAACTAACTAAATTAATAAATATGTCATAATAAATAAGTAGCAATAAATAAATAGTCTTTAAAGAAGAAAGTGGCATCATGCCTCATTGTTTAAGATGGCTCTATGTGCTTCATTGTACTCATTTACAAAATTGAATGTCAGTGTCTTTTAAAATAGATATTTTGGCCTCTTTCTTTTCAAGAACTCTGAAGGCACTGCTGCGGTTATTTGTGCAGACTCGGTTCCTGGCAGTGGGATAGCTTGGTAGAAATGCTGTGCTCCCCTGGCACTGAGTTGGGTAGATCTTGTCAGACTTCCACAAAGACGGTAGCGTCTGGCACCACCGCCCGCAGGTGTGCGTGGCCTGGCCCGAGCATAGCTGCTTATAAGGTGTTGCCAAGACCCTGCACTTGTTCAGCGAGAATGGCTGTCTGCTGCCTTGCGCTTCCTCACCTCCATTGGAGGCTGGCAACTTCCCCTCTGTGCGTCGCTCATTCCATTTTTGCGCTTCGGTAAATCGTCTCATTTCTAATACCAGTTTAGTTTTAGGTTGTATGCCTTGACATTACCAATTTGTGAGAATTCTTTGTGTGTTATGGATAATTACTTGTATGTGTGGAGAATTCCCTTTTTGGAAATCATCATTTGGGTTTCTTTATATTACCATTCTCTCATAGCCATGGGTTTTATGTCTGTGAATTCAGCCAAACACGCGTTGAAACCATTTGGGGAAATGCACCTGTACTGAACATGAGTGCTTCTCCTTGTCACCGCCATGGATGTAGCATTAACTTAGTATTGGGTGGTGTAAGTAACCCAAAGATGGGTTAATACACGTGGGACGATGTGTGTGAATTCCATGCTCGCTCTCTCTATATATAATATAATAATATGCATGTATTACATTTTATATTGTATTGTGTATTATATACATATATACACATATATTATATATAATGTATATACAAAATACAATACCAAACTCCACTATTTTGTGTAAGGTGTTTGAGCACTTGTGAATTTGGTACCCACAGGGGATCCTGGAATAGATACTATGTAGACACTGAGGAAGGACTGGAGTTAATTAGGCATTTCTCTATCTAGAATGGAAAGAGAGAGAGAGAGAGAAACTTTGTATTTTTGTGTCTTTGAAGCTGCCTGCTTTTCCTTCTTACTTTGGGGCTTGTTTGTTCAAAGAGCTACCTTTCCACCAGCACATATGTGTATTCTTCTAGAATGTACTCGAAGGTATTGTGCATGTTGTTACTTTCTGTGTTTCTATTGAAGCCTTGGTTAACTTTGAAAATGGTGAAAAGGGAGTTTCTAATCCCTTTTCCTTCCAGGTGGAAAGCTGCTTGTGCCAGAATCCTCTGTTTAATAAGTCTACCTCTATCCACTGAATGGAAATACCGACTATGGCATCTCACACGCCCGAGGAAGCTGAGATCTGTTTCTGGGTTCTCTGTCGTATTTCCTTACCTCAACTGTCCATCTCTAGGCCAAGGACATACAACTGTATGTGTTACTAGCTGCTGAGCGAGGACCCCCTCCTCACTCAATATTCAGACATCTTTTTCTTTGCCACTTTTAAGCATTCAATTTTCCCTAAGAACACTTGATAACCTTACTCAACCCACATTCTCTCTAAATACCGTAGGATAACGATTACAATAGTTTTACATAGTGATTTTTTGATGTTGAACATTTAATACTGTAACACCTTTTCATTTAAGAACTTGATTTAGTTTTCTGTTTGTTCAAATCCCACATTAAGTCCCACAATATGATTTTACAATTTTTTTCCTCAGCGCCTAATCATTTATTTATTTTCCTATTTTACGGATTTATTCCCTAATACAAGCTTAAGTCAACATTCATGTCGATGTGAGTAGAGGAAAAAATTTAATATCAGTAGAGGAAAATTTTAATATTTTTTCCGTGTTCATCATGTATAAAAATACCTCTATTAATCAAGTTTTACTTAATTCTAATGACATTTTTTTTCAAAGAGTCTTGAATTTGGTAGGCATGGAATCCTCTCACCAGCAGAGAAAGATCATGCATTACTACTCCTCCAGCGTTTACATGGGCTGTTTTCCAATTTTGTTTGACAGGTTGTAAAACCCACGTTGACTAGGCTGGTGATCTTTCTCACCTTATTCCTGATAGTAGCAGAAACAACATCAGCCATTTCCCATTGACAGCAATATTGGCTGCTGCAACGTGATAAGAATTCTCTATGACATAGGAAGGATACCAGCCCTGTTGGCCATTCCTGCATTTATGACGTGCCGTGGGCACACATTTCCTCGCAGTGAATGCGGGATTGCTCTGAGCTCAGACTTGACTCTACACTACATTTGCTGATCTTTGGCATTGTAACAAAGTTTTTAAAAAATTATTATTATTTGTAAATAACGCTTGCTTATGTGGATTTGCTGGACACTGCACTTTTTTTCATCCATTTTGCTTACTGAAAGTGTGCTAGCTGTGAGAAGGAGGGAGATTTCCATCATGAACAAAGGTATATTTTATTAAAATTAAAGACATTTTAGACTTACTTTGGGGGCCCTCCTCAGTGGTCAAGTCTCTCATCCACTTTTTGAATCTCTTCCAGAGCAGGCAGGGCTACATTCTTCATTTTTCCTGGGGGACATCTTAACATTTTACATTTCATTTGCTAGAAAATCACCACTTTTTCTAGGTTTCAACTTCTTTGGCACAGAAGCATGACAACTACTTACTCTTCTTATAACCCCTTTTGAAGGATTTTATTCTTTCCTTTTTCTTAACCAGGACCATGGAAAGATTGTTTATTCTAATGGTATTTTCAAATGATCAGCTTTAGGATGTATTTCTTCTACTACTATTTATTTCCTCTCTTTGTTTATGTCAGCTTACAGCTTTGCTAATTCACCTCAGCTTTGTTGGGTTTATTTTTTTAGACATTTTCCCCTAATGTCTTATGATTAAGCAGTAAGAATGGCTTTAATCTCTTTATTGGTATAAAGTATTATTTTATTACTTCTGAATATATATATATATATATATTTAATTTATTTTTTTTTAAAGACTCACTCACTTATTTGCAAGGGAAGCTCAGACATTCTGCTCCACGGGCTGAGGTCAGGGAGAACCGCTGAGCCCTGTGCATGCCAGCAACCAGACTCACTAAACCACTGGGCATTACTGGTTGTGGGCAGGAAAATAACACCAACTACTCGATGGACGAGTTTCTCAGACACATTCCTGTGGTTCCCTGGTTGTTTTTAGTGATTTAGTCACCCTTTTAGGTTTCTAATTACAGGGTTTTGTTTTTATTTTTAAAAACAATGTGGTCTTGGAGTCAGTAATCTCCTTAGAGTACATTCTCTGTGCTCCTCTTAACAAATGCTATGCATTTGCCATCTGCATAGCTAGACACCCCAAAGAATTTAAATTTGAGTGTTGGAAGGAGGCATGAAAGCGATTTGAACTTGGCTCTCTTCATTGCAAATTGCTAAGGTGCCCAAGGACTAGCACAGTGCTGGTTGCTCTCAGGGTCACTGCCAGCATGTGTGAGCATTTGGGCTCTTGGTTCGATTCTGTCTTGCTCCACATTAGGCTTTCTGTATCTGTATGTTTTGTATCTCCAGATTTGATCCACCAGGGATGGAAAATATTGTTTCAAAGGTCTGTCTGTGCGGCTGGCATTGTGATGCAGTGGGTTCAGCTGCTCCCCGTGATCCCAGCATCCTGTATGGACTCCAGTTGGAGTCCTGACTGCTGTGCTTCTGGGCCAGCCCTGCTGATGTGCCTGGGCAGGCAACCATGATGATGCAAATACTCGGGTCCCTGTCCTTCATTTGGGAGAACTGGATGGGACTCCTGGCTCCTGGCTTTGGCTTGGCCCAGACCAGATTGTCTGGGCCATTTGGGGAGTCGCTGACATTCTGTGTTTTGGGTAAATAAATAAACATACATAGACTTTATTCTTGCTATATGTTCTGTTCAAGACAACGTTAGCAGCTAGTGGCTATTTACACAGCATATACATTGTGGCATGCATGGTAAATACCCTAGAGATTATGTGTGTAAGGATGTGTGCAAGTTATACATAAATGTTATGTCATTTCTAAAAAAAAAATATTTACCTATTGATTTGAAAGGCAGAGTTACAGAGAGCAAGATAGGAGATATGGATATCTTCTATCTGTTGGTTCAGTCCCCAGATGGCTACAACAGCCAGGGATCGGCCAGGCCCAAGCCAGGAGCTTCACTCAGACCTTTTGCCTAAACATTTGGACCATCTACCATTACTTTTCCCAGGCCCTTAGCAAGGAGCTGAATCGGAAGAGCAGCAGCTGGGACTGGAACCAGCATCCATGTGGGAAGCCAGCATTGCAGGCAGCAGCTTTACCAGCTAGGCCACAATATGAGATCCGTACTATGTCTTTTTACATAACAGATTCAAGCATTAGTGGATTTTCACAGCAGAGGGGTTTCCTAAAGCGTTAGGAAAAACATTAATACCCCATGGATTCTAAAGATTGACTGTATTTAGTTTTAATAACATTGAATAAGATTTAGTAGACATAGGGTATGGTATGATATAAAATATGGAAATGATCACAAATTACATGGTTATTATCACAAAAAGGAATATCCTTTCTTTTTCCATTAAGCATAATGAGAGTTGAACAAGCATGAATTTCACAGGGAATACATTGATGGCACACTAACCACGTGGTGAACAATTTTGGATTTTGTTTAGAGTTCATTCATCAAGTCTAGTTGCTCAACTAGGAGGCAAGCAATCTGTGTGAAGTCCAATGAAGGTTTGAGCCCCACTGTGTTGCTCAAGGCAATAGAGATCTCTGAGGACAGGTGAGGTCTCTTGCTGGTCAGCAGGTCTGGGGCCAGTGGGAAAGGTGTCAGAGCCCTGGCAGGACAGGCTTTCAGAGTTGCCTTGGCAGCCAAAGCTCTCATAGCATCTGTCAACTTCTTGGGTTTATCCATTGAAAGTCCAAGAACTGATGTCAGTAACTCACAGGGGACGTCTGACCAGGGTGGCTTAACATTGTCAAAGAGAGAATACTCTTAACTCCAACAATCTGAATTTCAGATCGAACTGCCAGACACCCTGCTTTTATTTGCCGAATCTGTTTAATTAGTATTTGCTCCATCATGAAAGCCAAGTCTTTTTTTTTTAAATGTAAAAGCATCCCATGCAATGTTTAGGACATAGTCATGCTAAAACAAAAGTCAGTTTTAGATTATCTGCAATTCAGATTCAATTGGATGTTCTGTATTTTGTCTGGCAACCCTAAATACGTGGGAGAGAGAAATTCTAATATTTGAATATTGGAGGAGAGGCATATTGGAGCCCCATATTCCTGTAAAATAATCTCAATTAGACCCAAGGCATGGGATACTAATGACCATTAAATCGCACAGTAAAGAAACAGCCAATTGTGGGTACATGGATGATAAGGCTTAGTAGGGCCAGCTCCATCAGGTACAGACAAGAGATCTGGTTGGAGTCCACCTCTGCTCTTCCAGGGTACACACCTCTGTACTCAGGGATCCTGACTACGAAAGGCAGAGAGATAGTGGGGACTTCCTTGCTGCTGACGGTCTTAAAGCATCCCTAAGTGCTCATGAGAAATACAATGAATGTACTTGTATGTCAACTATATTTGGAAGGAATGGAGGTAGGATTTGGGAGCTAATTAAGATTAGACAAGGCCCTGCAGGCATGAGATCATACGGGATGTGGCTCCCGTGACGGGATGACTGGCTTTAGAAGTTGGGGAGGGATGTCATCAGCATGCTTGCCCGGAATCATCATGTGACTCGTCTCATCATGGTCATGGTGTGATGCAGTAAGAAGGCCCTTATTAGAGCCAGCGTTGTGGTATAGTGGATCAAGCCAGCATCCCATACTGGCATCATTTTTATGTTACTTCACTTTGGATCCAGTTCTGTGCTCATGTGCCTGGGAAAGCAGCAGAAGACAGCTCACATCATTGGGACCCTGCACTCACATGGGAGACCCAGAGGAAGCTCCTGCCTCCTGGCTTCGGATTGGCTCAGCTAGGGCCATTTGGGTCCATTTGGAGAGCGCATCAGTGGGTGGAAAATATCTGTCTCTGTCTTTTTCTCTGTAACTGACTTTCACGTAAGTAAGTAAATCTTAAAATAAAAAGGAAAACCCTTGCCAGATACCATACTCTTGGACTGCTCAACTAGGGAAAGTCTTTGTAGAGGAAGAATACTTGGAAATGGTTTCCCACAATGGGTTTGCCCCTTGCTGGGTCAAAGTGTCCTCCAAAAGTGTGTTGCAGTTGGACATGCACCTGTTTGAGTAGGCACCTGTTTACCAGAATGTGAAATGGACACCCAGGGCTGGAGATCTGTAGGCTCTTCACAGGGAGAAATCAGGGAGGAAGTACAAAGAGCAGAAGACGTGAGCGAACTAAGGTTCAGCACTTGTTTGAGGGGAGACGGACTGTAGGTATGGGGTCATTCTTGGAGGGCAGCTTGAAGCTATGTGTAGAGATCCCCCAGTGCCAGATGGGAAATCTATCTTTTTGTCCTTTCAGTGAGACACATGGGTGATAGGAGACCAGAAAGTTCATGGAGGACCACTGTCAGAAACCAGTACCCGTGGCAGCTGGGATGAGGAGGGAGCTGGCGAGGCACTTGCAGGACTGATGTCCAGGGGAGAGGAGCAAGAGAACCTCATCCGGGCAGACAGGAACGGAAATACACCAATGACATCAGCAGCCACTGCTTCTTAACCATGGCTACAAAAGAAACCACCAATCAGGACATATCAGAGAATATACACTTAGAATGTTCCATATCACCAGGGAGGATTCAGAGGAGTGTGGAATCCGAAGAGCCGTGGGTGAAGGATCAAGGGCTTTAAAGAGAATGGAGCATGACATGAATCTTGAGCAGACCACTGTTACTAAGAAGAAATGACCACTTTCATATGCATGTAATTTCCCCCTAAATATTGTGTGGAAGGCATTCCTGCTTTTGCCAAACTGTTTGAATGGTCTGATTGAGGTTCAGTTTCCACATTGAAATTAGTCTGAAAAGATGCACAGGTTGTTATTTTTTTTTCAAATTGGATTTCATATGGTGCCTGGGGTGGGGAAGGCAGCAGTTGTGTGTACCACCCCTTCTGGGTTCCTAAGCAGGTGGAATTATCACACAAGGACTTGGGTAAACCAGTGACAGTCTTTCTCCTGGGGTTTGGAGAAGCTCAGGTGGAAATTTCCAGAAGCAGAAAGGATGGGAGGCAGCCTCAGGTACTGGAATGCAACCTCCCCACACTGCATGATCAGCTGTGCTCTCCTTTTGCTTGTCCACTACAGTGGCCTGCTTTTGGGGAGGGGCTGCGGGTCAGTGGTGAGCCCTGCTTTCCTCTGGATGCTGATGCTTAGCTAGTGGCCTCATCGCAGCCTGTAGTGCACAGCTGTTCACCATTTTAGCATCACCAGATCTGGGCTGGCACCTGCCCTTCGGGACCTGCTAGCTGATATGACCCTGAGCACATGACATAGCATCTCTGAGCTTCAGTGGTTACATGTGAGTGTGAGGATGGTTCCTGAAGGGTCAAGGCCTAGAAGCTTCACTCTTCAGGGAGTTAAGGAGATGAGGCCTGGTGGGAGGGATTTAGGTTGTAAAGGCAGAGCCCTCAATATATGGGCCAGCTGGCCTCCTGGTGCTCTTTGGCCTACTCCTCCTGCTGCCCATCACACATTGAAGCAGCATGGAGCTCTCACCAAGCAGAAGCCAACAGGTGCTGCCATGACCTTTGGAATGCTCAGCCTCCAGCACTGTAACCTGAAGGAAATCTCTTTTAAATCAATTACCCAATCACAGAAAAATTTCAAAAGAAAGTTACTGCAACTTTATTCTTTTTTTAAAAAAGTTATTTATTTTTAGATGAAAGGCAGATTAACAGAGAAGGAGAGACAGAGAGAGAGCATCTGTCTGCTGGTTCACTCCCCAAATGGCTGCAATAGCCAAAGATGAGCCGAAGCCAGGAGCCAGGAGCTTCCTTCCAAATCTCCCACATGGGCACAGGGTACAAGGCTTTGGGCCATCCTCTTCTGCTTTCCCAGTTAATAAGCTGGAGGAAGCTGGATTAGAAGTGGATTGGGCTAGGACTAGAACCTGCTCCGATATAGGATGCTGGCACCCACAGATGGGGATTAGCCTGTTGAGCCATCATACTGTCCCCTCTGTGACATTTTTCTTCTAGCAACAGAAAAATAGACCAAGACAGTTCTGGTTTTCAAGCAAATTGCATGTTCTCTTGGAGAGAGCCTCAATGGCTTTTGCTGTTAGGAGCATCGTCTTTTTCTCTGGAATTTCACATTTCAAAGAGAACAGATGGCACAGTTTTAGATTTGTGAGTCATCTAAGTGGTTCAGTTCCTGTTCGTAGGCCTTAGCTTCCCACACTTCTCTGTCTGTCTGTCTGTCTCTCTCTCTCTCAGTATCCTCCTCCTCTGTGTTTTTCCTCTCCTTCGAATAGCACAAGTGGCCGATCAAGGTGGGGGGCATCCAGGGACACAGGCTGAGGAAACAGATTCCAGACAAAAGGATTGCTGATAAATACAGGACAGCAAAGTTGAGGCCATGAGGGAACAAGGCCTCCTTTGGTTGCTGGCATGGAGCGTGACCCAACATCAATACAGTATTCTTTGCACTGACTTAGCGGTCACCACGCCCAGTCACTGTGCCGTGCGAGAATGGATCAAAGTCAGAGGGAAGCTCGGCATGGTTTACAAAAACACTGAGCTTACTGGCTTGTAATTTTCCCATTGGCGCCCGAGGCAAGAGGTATTGATCATAAAACAACCGAAACTAGTTAAAGAGCTTAACCGCCTCCAAGCCTGGGAGTTGCGCAATCCCAAAGGCCTGGTGGAAGCCTCCTGAGGAGGAAGTAGGGATGAGTGATGGAATGCACGGGCAGGGAGGGGCTGCTGACTTTAGTTAGGGGGCAGAGAGGGCTTGGAAGAGGCAGGCACTGACTTGGCAGATTCTCCTGAAGGAAGGCAGGGGCAGTTCCCGAGTCCGGCAGAGAAGTCGATCCGATCACTAATGCTTGGGTAACTGTTACCTGTTCTTTCTGAGCAACAGAAGGAGGATTAGTGAGCATGACTTCCATGGTATTTTGTACCCTAGAGACCACCAGAGGGTGGAGAGCAGAAAAAATGATGGGTGCAGAAAGTTAAGCCTCCCTTTGGAATCGATATCAGAACTTCAATTCAAGTCCCTGCTGCTCTGTTTCTCATCCAGCTCCCTGCTAACACATATGCGTACACTGGGAAGCAGCAGGCAATGAGTCAAGCACTGAAGGCTGTGGCACCCATGGGAGAGACCCCAGTGGTGTTCCTGACTCCTGGCTTTGGCCTGACCCCGCCCTGGCTTTGTGGAAAATCTTTCTTTCTCTTTTTTTCTCTTTCTCAACTCCCCTTCCTGCTTCTTCCCCCAGATCCATCAGTTAGCTTTCCATATAAATAAGTATCTATGTTATATATTATATAGTATACATTATATATTGTATATATGTAAAGAAGCTGGAGTGGAAGACTGCTTTGGTATAGAATTAGGGTGAAGGGACATTGAAGGTTATTGGAGTAACTGCAGTCTGATTAATAAACAATATAATGATCAAATCCTGTTCGCAAGTAGATGTCCATTTGTGAAGGATTTTTTTAAATTTTATTTTTATTAGAAAGGCAGATCAAATTTATGGAGAGAAGGAGAGACAAAGAGAAAGATCTCCCATCTGCTGGTTCACTACCCAAGTGTTTGCAACAGCCGGAGCTGAGCCAATTTGAAGCCAGGAACCAATAACTTCTTCTGGATCTCCCATGTGGGTACAGTGTTCCAAGGCCTTGGTCCATTCTCTGCTGCTTTCCCAGGCCATAATCGGGAAGCTGGATGGGAAGTGGAGCAGCCAGAACACGAACCAGCATTCATATGGAATGCGGTGCTTACATGGTGAGGATTAGCCAATTGTTCCATTGCACCAAGCCTGAAAGGATGCTTTTGAGACAATCACAATCTGTGACAGAAACTGGAATATCTATCTAACTCAAAATATACCCAGCAATGAGTTCCCCACTAACCAGAGCACCCATCAGTTCAGTTGGTATTTTCCTGGATCTTCTCTACCTGGCCACCTGCCTTCAGGTGCAGATCCCAGGATCTCTCCTCAGAGGTTTTGTCAGGTCAGCCATTCCTCGGCCAGCACTGCTCCTTTGCCACAACTGACCCTTGGGAAAGCTTCTTCAGGGAACATGGGCCAGTTGCATGCTCATCTGAGAGCCAGTGATTCTTTGTTAAGATTTATTTCTTTAATTAGAAAGGCAGAGTTAAGGAGAGAGAGATAGAGAGGAAAAGATTTTTCATATGCAGGTTCATTCCCTAAGTGGGTGCAATGGACAGGACTGGGCTGTGCTGAAGCCAGGAGCCAGGAGCCAGAAGCTTCTTCTGGGTGTGCAGCGCCCTGAGGACCTGAGCCACCCTTCACTGATTTCCCAAGTACATTAGCAGAGAGCTGGATCCAGAGTGCAGCAGACAGATCTGGAACCAAATCTCATATGGGATGCCAGTACAGAACCACAGGCTGAAACTTAACCTACTATGCCATGATGCTGGTCCCACCGACAATTCTTACTATGAAGCTCATGCTCACTGTCTGGGCTGGGAGCCCTTGCCTAGCTTGCAGTCTCCTGGGTGGTCTTATGGCCACGTCTCTGTGTTTCTTTTTCCTTCTCTGGACATTGCAAAGGAAGACATCCTAGATGCTCATTATGTTGGATTGCCAGTCTTGCTCCAATCTTGTCTCTTCCTCCCAAACATTAGCCTGTCTTCTCTTGTGCTCAGAAAGACTTGATCCCACCTTATCTCCCTTTCACAGGTCTTCATCTGAGGGTAGAGTTGGGCAAAGATCAGCAGCTGACATCCAAACACTTGGCTAATTTTCTTATCAGGTCCCAGAGTAGACTATCAGCTCCTATCTGGGAACACACCTGCAGAAGGAAGCTCTCCTGAGCTTAGAGTAGAGGAAATATCTCCCCAGTCTCTGATCATTCCCTCTTCCTGTTGGCCACTCTTTCTCACTGCTAATCCATCTCCCAGATGTGTCACTGGTCATGCCCCCTGACCCCCGTCTGACAGTAGTAAAGGAAAACAATACAAACAACTCAAATCACACTGCGTTGCAAGAAATGTGAGAGACGTTGGAGGAATCTGAGGGCCGGCCACCAGAGGGGGAATGGCTGACTACTAGGGAGCCTTGGGAAACTCTTGGTCTAAGCTCCGTGTCCTCCCTAGTCAGAGCTCCCAGTGTGAGGCAACTCCAGATCAGCATGGTGGGTCCTCAAATGCTTGGATTTGATTTTGGTTTTATCTCGGGGAGTCCGAATCACTTTCAGAAAACCTTTGTGGATTTATTCTTTATTTGCAAAAGCAAAGTGGGAGGGATGTGTTTGGGAACACATCAAGGAATAGAGCTAAACCTTTAGGAATTCATCATTTTATCTGCTAGTGATTTCATATGAAAAGTGAATTTTGGAAAACAGATGTGTGTTTGTGAACAGAAAGTCTGACCTTATCCCGCCTGATAAGATAAATAAATGATAAGTGGATAGATGATAAATAGGCAGGGAGATATTCAGAGAGCTAACTAGATAACTAGATAAGTAGAAATGTATGAATGTCAGTCCAGATACCTGTCATCAGGAATCCACACTATGTATGAGGACACTTTATCAAGTTGAACAGAAGGAGAACGCGCGAGCTGTCTGGGTGATCACATCATACAGCCCACCACCCGAGTTTGGTCTCTGGTTCTTTCTCCTGATTCTAAGCTCATGTGGATACCCGGAGGCAGGAGTGATGGCCACGGTATTTGGACTCCTGCTACCCTGTACTGGGAACCTAGGATTCGGCAGCAGTCTCTGGGGTTTGGCCTCAGCCCAGCACTAGCAGTTTGGGCATTTGATTTGGAAAATCAAATTGGAAAATCAAATTGGAAAATGAACCATTTGATGACATCTCTCTCTTTCTATTTCTGCCCTTATCAAACAATAACAATAACAAAGATGATATGATTTGGGGGGACATTTTGAACAGAACCTCTTCTGGGTCTCCCACGCGGGTGCAGGGTCCCGAGACTTTGGGTCATCCTGGACTGCTATCCTAGGCCACAAGCAGGGAGCTGGATGGGAAGTGGAGCTGCTGGGATTAGAACCTACGGCCATATGGGATCCCAGCTCGTGCAAGGCAGGGACTTTAGCTGCTAGGCCACGCTGCTGGGCCCTGGTTTAAACACAATTCTTCCCATGTCTTCTGGATGGAAACAAGGCTGCCAGGATTAGAACTGGTGCCCATATGGGATCCTGGGCATGTGCAAGGTGAGGATTTCAGCCACTAGGCTACTGTGCTGGTCCCCAAAGAACAGAGCTTTAACTCTTTGAGCAACTTGTGTGCCTACTGGGTGAGTGCAGTGAGAATCACTCAATACACTGATTTGTACAGAGTTCGAAATTATGAAAAATAGAACTTACAAGGGACTTTTTTTTTTTTCTCTTAATTTATCTCCTTGTTTTCTGGCTCAAAGCTGGGCAAGTGGGGTAGGAATGCAGAGGGAAATGTTCACTTTGGAATGTGAAAAATCTTCTCAAAGGGAGGAGAAAAAGAATTATACAGGCCTACAGCCTTTTGGTGTGTAATGAAAGAGGTGTCTGCTCCAAAAATCTTAAGAAGTTTCTGTCTGTGATTTCCAAGACTTGCTTTCCATCCGATCATCCTTTAACCTAGGTCACCAATGGATTTTGTTCACATGGCCATGTGGAAGTACAATCACAAAGCGTTGCTTCTCAACAGGAATTGAGAGGCTGTTAGGACATGACATGGGTGCAAATTCAGAGGGAGTCGTCGTTAGGGAAAGGTGGACCTGGATGAAAAACTCTCTCAAGAGCATTCTAAGACCTCAAGGAACTTTCCAGATCCAATATGTAATCTGTTTGATGAGTGGAATTCCCCCTGCAACCAAGGAAAACAATACTACGAGTGAAGAATAGTATGTATGCCTTAGCAATTCCCCCAAAGGATGTAATTTGGGCGCTCAGTGTTGACTGTGAAGTTGGGAATGTTTTCAGTAGCTTCCCTTGATGAAGCCGATTCAGTTGTCTGAACAACCTTCTAAAGCAGGTACTGGAATGACTTCAGTTTTAGTTTAGGAAATGAAATACAGACTGGTTGAATAACTTGACAAAAATCAGACACCCAGGTGAGTGGCAGAGCCATAATCTGCACCCAGGCAATCTGCATCCTGACTTTGAGCCACCACCTTCCACAATTCTCTATGACTAATGAAGTCTCGCCACACAGTTCTGTATAACCGAGCACCTTAACTGAGCCTCACCAAACACCACCAGAACTCGATGGAGATCCTAGATTCTATTTTTCTTCCCATACATACAAAAATCCATGTATGTCCTTACAAACCTGTAAGCCCCAGCCAACACACGCTCAGTTATGGCATGGGATAGATCAGTCTTCTTCCTTCTGGGCTCCATCTCGGCACTCTTGAGAGCCTGCTGGGAAGATGAAAGGGAGAGTCAGAAGGACCGGACTGGAGTGGAATTCTGCAGTTCTCACCATAGGCCTTCCAGGTATGAAAACAACACAGCTATTCACAGACGCCCTTGGGAACAACCAGGGCCCGTCTCACAACCACCCCACACACTCCCAACAGCCTCATCTTTCACTGAGCCCCTCCCTGAGCAAAGCATCTCAGCAGAAGACATACATCTTCAGTTCTAGGTGCGTCTCCCTAACCTTCTGTTTAGGAAGACTCTGGGGTGGAGTGTTTGCATTATTCCTCTGAATCCTAAGAACAGGAAATAGAAGAAGAAAGCAAGGTATCTAAAGAATGCTCGTTTATTTAAGTTGGCTTAATTATGGCCATTAAACTTAATTGTCATAATTGTTGCTTCACTGTCATAACTGTTGTTCCCGTTGTCCTCACAGGGATCACCAAAGGGATTGTGAGCTTTGTGTAGCTGTTTACACACTTTCTGCCAGCTCCTTAGGGATTGCATAGTTTGCTGGGGATCCTGCCCTGTCTCCCACGCCTCGAGGGTGGGGCAATCCGAAGTATCCTTGTCAGCCTGTGAGGGCTCAAGGAAGTCAACCCTACAACGTGGTAAAGCTTGTCAGTGCTTAGGTGTTCTCTGGAAACTTTCCTATTGCAACTATAAGTAGCTAATGTCATTGGAGACCATGTGTCAGATGCCTCACCCAGAGTCTTTGATTTGATCTCAGGAGCTCTCAGCATGGGAATGAGCACGCTTTTGTAGGTGAGGAGAAAAAAAGACCTGGTGAACTAAGGGAGTGGGATCACAGTTAGGAAGTGGCAACGTGGTGATCTACTTCAAACCTGGAGTGTCCTGTCCATTTACCATACCGGTTAAGGGCCTAGGCTTCCAGTCTTTGGTTTGAAGTCTAAGAGGCAGGAGGGAAAACAGCCCATACAAAAAAATATTTGTATGACACGATAATAAGAATGCACATAAACTTTAAAAATGCAGCTGATGTTTCCAGTGAGTCAGACTAATTTCGATTAATGGGTCCTTTTGGCACTTGGCAGGTTTCCATGGAAAGTTTGAAGGATATCTGGAATCGCAGCACTTTGATATCCCTTCACTTGCACTTGGTAGGTTAGGTCCGCGTGGCTGAGATGAGTGGTCTCCTCTGTCCGGGCTCATTTATTGCTTACTGAGCTTGCTGTAGCTCATGCTTACCATCCCTGTCTCCTGCCCATTCTCACACAGTTTTTACTTCTTGGGTTTTGAAGCTGTTATTGGGAGAGACATCTCTCAATAGTCCCCATTTCCTTTATTCTTCTTAATAGTTAATGATAACTAAATTAAACACTTAACGAAATCCGAATAATGTGGGTTTTTTTTCTTTTCTAAGAGAGATAGATTCATTTTCAATAGAAAAGATTTGAATAAATGTATTTTAGGGCTGGTGTGGAAGTTTGATGATTGAGGAAACTGGGATGCTTCTATTTCTTTCTCTTCAGCATACTGACAATATGGATTCCACCCACAATATTATCTCACAATACAGGATGGCTTTGGGGTTTCTGGATACTGCATGCAGTTTCCAAGTAGGATGTAGCAGAAAAGAGTAGATTTGCAAAAAAAAAAAAAAAGAAAAAGTGCACACCAGTTGTCCGGTTGAGGAACTCTCCTGAAATTCCTCTGTGACTACTAAGGTATTCAGCACCTCATTCCCAGAAATTTTCTTGGCAAGCTAATCCAAGACTCGACCTTTGCTCCTCGCTTCTTTCTCTTTACAATGAGGCGACCACACACATTCTAAGCAGGATCTACCATCTCCTCTTCACTCATGGCACCTTGCACAGACTCTTCAGTAACTGTCAATTTGCACTTCCCATTTGTGTCTGATGGGGGGCAGCAGCTGTGGCCGATCCCTCATGACAGTCTGCAATTGCTTGACATGCACCATTCAAACGCCCTCTCTGGGCACTATCCAGGTCCCACGAAATGGGCAGCTCTGCTACACATCCCAGTCCCCTTTTCCCGTGTTGTATAGCCTTGCAAGTTCCACAGTATTGAAAACTTACAGCTAGTTTTAGCTGGAAATATCCAATATGGCTCCCAGATGTGTTCCTGAGATTTTATTATAATAAAATTACCATAGTTGGCATTCCCACACCTGTGATATACTTGACTCCATGAGCTGGAAATACGATAGTATTTCCAAAAAAAGGGCGCAGAAATGGTAGCACTCAACCTATTCTTAAACTTCACCCCATTTGCATATTCAATATATCTACCTCAGATACCACTCGGTGTGATGTCTGATAGTTTACTGTGATGCTGTAAACCTGTTGTGAGGTCGTTTTGTTGTTTGGCTTTTTTGTTCATTGTTTCTTAAGGATATTCTTTTCCTTTTCTTAAGACAAATTCTGCTTCCCCAAATACCTTCTTGCCTTCTTGAATTCTTTCACAGGTGGAGAGAAGAGCTTGGGAGAAGCTCAGCAAGAGTGTCTGTTACCTACAACAATATGAAATGTGTGTGCAGTGACATGCACACGTGATTTGGCCTTAACTTGGATTCTGTTCAGTGATTTGTTAGAAATCCTTACGCCGGTACTGTACTATCTTGACTTTTGCACATTCATCACGTATGTTGGCATCTGAGGGACACACTCTTCCTCCTTGTGTTCTTGGCTATTCTTCCAGGGGCCTTCAGTCAATCTTCTAGTGGATTACTATAGAAGATTGACTCATTTACTAGACTTCCCTGGTCTGTAATCAAGTAATTTGGTGGTTGGTTGGACAATCAGAATTCTTTGCATACTTTTTTTTTTTAGAAGATTATGGGCATTCTGTTTCCCTGACCCACTTGGGTCTTCTTTGGCCATTGATGTGGGAAGACCAGGGGCTTCTCAGTTGTCAAAAACATATGAAAATGAGTTGTGTCTTGGATTCAGGGCAGCCACTCTCAGCACATAGCTTCATCTATGCTAACATTGTGAGGAAGAGAGAATGCTGTGTGGTAGTACAGGTCAAATCGAGGATGCCTCAGAAATACCTCGAGATGGACATGAAAGGGAAGTCAACAAGATCTCAGAGAAGATTTCTTCAACCCTGTCATTTCCCAGACTCTCAAGATCCACCCCTCTCCTCCAAATTTTAATTCTTGTACCATCGCTAGGTGCCCAGTGATAAAGCCAGCTCTGGCGCCCTGCTGTCCTGACATACAGTTCAGTGTATCTTTGTGACTTGTTTGCTCTTGATGAGGAGTTGTCACTGTTCCTGGCAAGGCTTTGGAACAACCCAGCAGCATGTGGAAAGCATTGCTCCCTGACCCTCTGCTCAAAAGAGCTTGGAGTTTATCTTGATTGAAGTTTGGCCAGTTCTCTTTCAGCTAAGCCCTTGGAGCTGCCAGACGGGGAACTACCTCCTTAGGAATGGATGAAAGGAAATATGTGGCCGCCAGTGCTCCTGATGTTGCTACATGGCTAATAAAAAGAGGTGGAGGTTCTTGCCAGGGCAACAGGTTTTTGACGTGGAAAACCATGTCATGTTTCCAATGATTCAAAGTGGCACAAAAGGTGTCTCCACATCCATTAGTAAAAACCTAAAATTTGGCTATTTCATTCTTTTAAACCAGCTGTTCATATTCAATCCCCTATAGCACCCTTTTTATTCCTTTTAAATAAAAGAAGAATAAAAAAGAGACCATCAATTCTTATCTAACTCCCTAGTTTGATAAAATAACTAGGAAATAATATTTAGGAAAGCACTGTATGTAAGTATACAACATCTGTCCTAAACTAGACCCTGTTTAGGTGCTCAGTGGCTAAGCTAGTGAACAAAATAAAGAATTACATTCTTCTTAAAAAATATTTGTTTTTATTGGAAAAGCAGATGTACAGAGAGGAGGAGAGACAGAAAGATCTTCTGTCCACTGGTTCACTCCTCAAGTGGCTGCAACAGCGGGAGCTGAGCTGATTTGAAGCCAGAATCGAGAAGTTTCTTCCAGGTCTTCCATGTGGGTGCAGAGTCCCAAGGCTTTGGGCTATCCTCGACTGCTTTCCCAGGCCACAAGCAGGGAGCTGGGAAGAAAGTGGAACAGCTGGGACTTGAAATGGTGACCATATGGGATCCCAGTGCATGCAAGGTGAAGATTTAACCACTAGATTATTGTGCCAGGCCAAAGAATTCTGGTTCCCAGAGAGTGAAAACTAATAGTAGCCAATTTGAATCAATGCAATAACAGATAGATTTATTTATTTGAAAGGCAGGCAAGAGAGAGAAGAAGGAAAAGAGAGAAGAGGAAGGGAATACAAAGAGAGGGAAGGGAAAAAGAGAGAGAGAGAACCAGAATCTTCCATCTGCTGCTTCACAACCCCCATAGGTGGTAGGGAGTCAACACATTGAGGGCATCATCCATTACTTTCCCAGCAGCTTTGACAGGGAGCCAAATCAAACGTGAAGCACTCAAACCTGTGCTCCTATGGGATGCAAGCTTCACAGGCAGTGGCTTAACCCACAGCACCACAATATTGGCCGTGAAACAGTGCCTTTTCTAGTAACACAAGCTTATTGGAAAATAAGGAGTTGAGTGGGGGCAAAGGAAACTGCAAAGAACTGACCCTTGGGCAAGCACTTGGTGAGGTGAGGGAGTTAGCTGTGGATGTGTAGAGGAAGAGTGCTCCAGGCAGCGGGATCCACCATTGCCTTTGAATACGGTCATGCAACAAAGAACAGCATTTTGAACAATGAGAGATTTTGTACACAATGGTAGCCTCTGGTGACCTGGCAGTCTTCTTCGTTTATATAAGTGCACTGAATGGTGTCCACACAACAATGAAGCTACGCTGTGACACTGTTCTTGGAATGCATGCCCTGATGTTAAGCAGTGCATATCTGAGTGCTCATGTTCTTGTGCATGCCAGAGTATATACTGACAAGTATTGAGTACACACACACACACACACACACACACACACACACACACACACACAAACACACCTTTCTTTACAGGAAATGGAGAATAATATATAGAGAGATCAATAATTATTTTACAAATGAACAGTATTTATCCTAAGCATGAGGCACTTATGCAGACACGTATCTTGGTGCGTGTGAGAATGAGAAAGGTGAACATGAAAAACTTGAGTCTCTCTTCTCCTCAGCTGGATGCAGAATCTACCCGTGGATCTCCCCTGTAACATTTGCCCTCTCTGAACATACAAGGCAAGGAATGCTTTGCTCATCTTCAGGTTTGAAGTTGATCAGTATTGCCATCTCACACTCACCCTGATGCTAAGAGGTCTTTCCTCTCTGTGTCCATTGGCAGGCTTTTAAACGTTGTCATGGCACTAGAAGTGTGCCTTACATTTGAATAGTTTTCTGCTGGGAGCCAAGGCTTCTTTCCCTGGAAGGAATGGAGAGGCCCAGAGTAACTGAGTTGCCACTTTCCTGGCTGTTTTCCATGGTGTTCTGATTCATATCGAGCTCAAGACATGTTGTATGCTTTGGTTCACATGCTGAGGCATGTCTGTTTTCAAAGGCATGACTTTGGTATCTTTTTACACTTGGTTGTCAGGACAGTGGAATCTCTTTCTAGAATGGGTGAAGCCCCTCATTGACTAGCTTTAGCTTTGGTCAGTACCTGACCTTGGATCTACCCTTTCCTTGAAAGAATATACCTCCCCCAGTCCCTTTGGATGCTTTACCAGAGTCCTTGGCAGAAATTCAGCTTATGGTGTGTGAATGAAGGTGGCTGCATTGGAAAAGGTAGTGATAACTGAGCTGCAGGTTCCTCTGGCTTATCCCATGCTGTGGGACAGGTTTGGGTCTGGCTCTCCATCAGGTTATGACATAAAATTTGGATCTGGGATCATCTCATCATGCACAGGAACAGAGATTCAGTGAAAGCAGTAGACACTCCAATCACCAGGATGCCCAGTGTGTGTGCCCTCCATGTCTCATCCCCAGGTTGATATGTTAAGATTCCGTTACATCTGTTTCTGACCTTGCAACAGATCTTCTTTCACTTTGACATCTGCGAATATTTTGACTCCCTTGGGCACCTCATGTAGAATATTTACAATTCCACCTGTGACAAGGCTTGCCAGTTCCAAGCAGACTTGGATTTAGTTTAATTGGAGAACTGTCCTCAAAGGTCAGTTCCACCTGCTTTGTAGAAGAGGGGGCTTGACAGTTTTTCACCCTTTCAATATCGGGGGGCAGGAAATGTCCCCGTCTTGAGAGATAGCACTTTTCTCTGGCACAACTCTTTTTACCTTAGGCTCTGGGGATTGGAAGATAGCATGATACTCTGGGTCTGAGATAAGGGGCAGCTAAGGATGACAGGGGACAGGATGTGGCATCTGAGCTTGGAACTGTCCTTGGAAGAAAGTCATGGAGCACCTGGAGGTCATAAAGGACAGACTAGGAGAGATTTATGGCTGATCAAAATGTCCAAAAGACTGAAGGCCTTCTGTTTTTGTGTTGAAATTTTTTTAGTGCCACTTTTTTCTTAATACTGTTTAATTGTTTCATGGTAATTATGAATGTTTTCACAACAGACTGTGAAGTTCCAATACATGTGCACACTGTGTAAGGATCAGAGTGATGTATTTCTTGCATGTTAGATGTTTACCATATCTTTGCAGTGGCAGCATTAAAAATTCTCTTGTCTGCTATGCGTCAACTTTTCTTGGATGTTTGGGCACCAAGTACTTTTCAGCCCTGGTTTCATGCTAGGTTTGGGGAGGAAATGGCAGTTACATCCTATGTCAGAATTTAACCCCATTAATCTCATTTTATGTTTCCATGGTAATTATTAACATTATCCCTTCACTTCCTAGAATATTTTTGGGGGGCAATAAGTGGGATGCTCGCCCTCTGAATAAGGAAAGGAATCATTACTGCTTCTCTTTAGTGGATCACTAGATTTAATATGTTCTTTCTAATCCCAGTGCCTTACTACACTCATGATAGCTGTGCATCCTTGAATGTGTAAAATTTAGTCATATCTGTTTAACATTCTCAGCTACTTCCTTCAGAGTCATTTCTGCTTCTGTCACTATTGCACTGTTTGTTGTTTGTCACATTCTCCTGTTACATGTCAGATGATTTTTGACTGAATCGCTAGAAATTGCAATTTTCATCTCATTTTATATCAATGTTTACAGCTTCCTTTATCTGTTGCTGAGATTGGTTCAGAGATACAGTTGAGTTATCTGGAAATGAATGGTCCTTTTGAAACTGACTTTCAAGCTTGCTTGTATAGCAACTGAGCAGCCTTTGGTCTGCCTTTTATGTCTAGCCAATGTTCCATGATATACACTTGTTCTTCAAAAAAACTCATGTGAAATTGCATGTTGTATAAATGAAACTGTGTATGGAATAAACACATTCCTTTCTCGGTTGGCTTGTTGAAGCTTGCTAATATTACAAGAGTTTCTCACTCGAGGATTCCTTGCCCTATCTAAGTGCAAGGGTTGCTCTGCCTGTTCTTTCCTCGAGTTCCCCCTCCTACCTCAAGCAGGTGTGTCACATGCATGTCCTGACCAGTAAATACTCAAGGAGGAGTGTACACAAACACCCTTTAGCTCCTGAGCTTTCCTTCTGTTTGTGTCGGTCTCTGTAACTCTCTGTCTTTTTAAAAATTTTGAATTTAATGGTACAATTCCATACAGTCTGGGATTCCCCCTCACCCCAAATTCCCACCCTGTGACTGATTTTCCCCACATATTACAATAGTATAGTCCTTCATAAGCAGTCCTAAGTCCATCAGTCTGTTATTTAAGTGTGCCCCAACATGGCTGGTACCAACAATGTCAGACAGTCCATCATCCCATTTTATAAACATGTCCAACAGTTTCATTGGGAATCCATCTTTGATTTGGAAGTAGGATGCATATTGCATTGTATCTTCACATCTGGATATGATCATCTCTGCTACGCCATCACTATACATTCCCTTAAATGAGAAGCCATGAAACAAAGTCAACAACAGGTATGAAGATAAAACAACAACAACAACAATTACAGCATCATGGAGTTGAAAAAGTGCACCACTGAATAATTAACGCATGAGTGAAGAAATGAAAACACAAAAGCTTCTTGGATAAAATGATGCCATCATGTGATCCATGAACCAGTGATGAATTCAACAAGAGAAAAGAAGCCATTTGGAAGAAATGAAAATGAAAACAAAAACATCAAAAACACAGGGTATGCAGCAAAAACAGTATGGAAAGGTTATTGAACTTACAATTTGCATGATGGGGCTTCCTTATATTAGAGAGAACATATGGTATTTGTCCTTTTGGGATTGATTTATTTCACTGAACATAATGGTCTCTAGTTGGGACAATCTATTTGCAAATAATATAATTTCATTCTTTTTAATGGATAATTAATATTCCATGGAGTGGATGTACCATGGTTTTTTCAACCAGTCCTCTTTGGACGGGCAACTGGGTTGCTTCCATGTCTTTGCAATTGTAGACTGTGCTGCTGTAAATATATGATTACAAATCCCTTTTTCATATGCAATATTGATTTCCCTTGGAATGTTCCTAGGAATGGGATAGCTGGGTCATAAGGCACGTTTATTTGCAATTCTCTAAGCACTCTCCATACTGATTTCCGTAGTGGTTGTACTAGCCTGTACTCCTACCAACAGTGAAGGCAGATACCTTTCTCCCCACATCCATGCCAGCAGGTGTTGTTAGCAGAGTTCTGAATGTAGACCAACCTCACGAGTTAGGTGAAACCTCAATGTGGTTTTCATTTGTAACTCCCTGATGGCTAGGAAGCCTGAGCTTCTTTCCATATATCTGTTAGCCATTTGAATCCTCCCTTCTTTTGAAAAATGTCTATTCATTGTTCATTTCCTTTGCCGATTTCTTCAGTTTTTTTTTTTTAACTGCTCCTGGGTTTCTGAAGCTCTTTGTAAATCCTGGATATTAGTCCGCTATCACTTGTGTAGTGTGCAAAGATTTTCTCTCTTTCTGTTGATTGCTTCCTCAATTTATTAATTGTTTGCTTTGCTGTACAGAAGCATTTTTGTTTCATGTAGTCCCATTTGTTTATTTTAGCTTTGACTGCCTGTGCTTTTGGAGTGTTTTCTAAGAAGTTTTTCCTTGACCCTTTATCTTGGAGTGTACTTCCTATGTTTTCATTTAATAGTTTGATGGTTTCTGGGTATCAATTTAGGTCCTTGATCCATTTAGAACTGATTTTTATATAATGTGACAGATGTGGGTCTTGCTTCTTAATTCTGCACGCTGCTATACAGTTGCCCCAAAAGCATTTTGTTGAATAGAGCAGGCTTTTCCCCTGGATTGTTTTCAGGTTGTGTGTGTGTGTGTGGGCTCTCTTCTGGTGTTTCTATTCTGTTCCATTGATCTCCTTCTCTCTTTCTGTACCAGTACCAGACTCTTTTGATGACCACTGCTATGTAGTATGTCTTGAGGTCTGAAATTGTGATTCCTCCAGCTTGGTTTTTATTCTTCAGGATAGCTTTAGCTATTCATGGTCTCTTGTGTTTCCAGATGAACTTTTGTATCTTCTTTTCTGTTTCTGAGAAGAATGTTTTTGGGATTTTGATTGGGATTGTGATGAATCTGTATATTACGTTTGGTAATATGGACATTTTGATGTTATTGATCCTGCCAACCCAGGAAATGGCAAGTTTCTCCATTTTTCAGTGTCTTCTTTTGTGTGTGTGTGATACTTAGCTTAATTCCTAGGTATTCCTCTGTGCTATTTTAAAGGGAACTATACTTACAATTTCTTTCTCAGCCATGGAATTATTTTTGTACACTAGTGTCATTGATTTGTGCTCATGAATTTTGTATCCTGTTACCCTGCCAAAGTATCTTATGAGTTCTAATAGTCTCTTGACTGAGTTTTTGGTTCCCCTATGTAGAGAATCATGTTGTCTGCAAATAGAGATAATTTTAGTTCCTTGTTTCTGATTTGAATTTCTTTAATTCTTTTTTTTTTTTTGTCTGATAGCTCTGGCAAGGACTTCCAATACCATATTAAAGAGTAATGGTGACAGTGGACATCACTGTCTAGTTCCAGATCTTAGTGGAAACACTTCCAATCTTTCTTCATTTTGTATGATGCTGGCATTGATTTTTCATAAATCGCTTTGATTGTGTTGTAGAATGTTCCTTCTATGCCTATCTTGCTTAGAGTTTTCAGCATGAAGTGGTGTCAGATTTTATCAAATGCCTTCTCTGCATCTATTGAGATGTTCATATGGTTTTTATTTTTCAATCTGTTGATGTGATGTATCACATTTATTGAATTGCGAATGTTGAAACATCCCTACATGCCTGGGATGAATCCCACCTGGTTTGGGTGAATAATGTGCCTGATGTTCTGTTGGATCCTGTTGACTAGTATTTTGTTGAGGATCTTTCCATCTATGTTCATCAAGGATATCAGTCTTAGTTCTCTTTTTCTGTTGTTTCTCTGGTTTTGGTATTTAGAAAGAGTTTGAAAGGATTTCTTCCCTTACTATTGTTTGGAAAAGCTTGTGGAGGATTGAGTTAAGTTACTCTTGAAATGTATGGTAGAATTCAGTAGTGAAGCCATTTGGTCCAGGACTTTCCATGGTTTGGCGGGCTTTAATTACCAATTCGATCTCAGTCTATGTTATAGGTTATTGATTGCTTCTTGATTCAATTTTGGTGGATTGTATGTGTCCAAGAATCTATCCATCTCTTCTAAGTCTCATTTTTTCACATATAGTGCTTGTAATAGTTCCTGGTAATTCTCTGTCTGTCTGAGGTATCTGTTGTTATATTTCCAACTGATGCTACTAATGTGTATCTTCTCCTTTTTTAATTAGTTGGACTAGTGGGGAGTCTATTTTATTGATTTTCTCAAAGAACTGGCTCTTTGATTCATTGCTTTTATGCTTAGTTCTTTTGGCCTCTATTTTGTTTATTTCCTGCCTTATTTTGATTGCTTCTTTTTTCCTACTAATCTTGGGATTCTTTTCTACTCATTTTCTAGTTTCTTCAACTGTAAAGTTAGTTCATTGACTGAGATGAACTTTCCTTTTAACACTGCCTTGATTGTGTCTCATAAGTTTTGATATGTTGTGTTAATGCCTTCATTTGTTTCAAGCCATTTTTATATTTTCCCTTTGATTTCCTCTCCAATCTATTGCTCATTTAGTAGCATATTAATCAGTCTGCATGTGTTTGCATTTCTTCCTGGGTGTTTTGACTTCCTGGTCTCTAGTTTCATTCTATGATGGTCTGAGAAAATGCATGGTATAATTTTGATTTTTAAAAATTTGCTGAGGCTTGTTTTGTGGCCTGTAACATGGTCAATTCTGGAGAACGTTCCATGTACTGATGAAAAAAAAAAGGTGTTTTCTATCTGTAGTATGAAAGGTTCAGTAGATATCAACTTAGTCCAATTGCTCTAGTGCTTGGGTGAGTTCTGTTGTTTCTTTTCTGGGTTTCTGACTCCTCAATCTGTCCATTGATGTTAAAGAGGTATTAAATTCCCCACTATTATTGCATTGGAGTCTATTTCTCCCTTTAGTTCCATTAATATTTATTTCATATAGCTAGATGCCTTGGCATTTGGCACATATGCGTTTTTATGGTGATATCTTCTTATTGAATGAATCTTTTGATTATTATGTGGTGTCCTTCTTCATCTCTTTTAATGTTTTTCACATCAAAGTCTATGTCATCTGGTATAAGAATGGCTATACCTGTACATTTTTCCTTACCATTCACTTGGAATATCTTTTTCTATCCTTTCACTTTCAATTTTCTCTGATCTTTGTTGGTGAGATATGTCTCCTGTAAACAATAGATAGATGGGTTTTGTTTTTGATTCAGTCCTCTAATCTATGGCATTTGATTGATGAGTTGAAGCCATTACATTCAATGTAATGGCAGTTTGGCCCTGTCCTTTTAGTAATGGATTGTTCTTTGATTTAGACTTCTGTTGGCCTTTTGCTGGGATGTTCTCTACATTTCCCTTTATTTTTTGGTAGTTATTATTCCTTTTCTCTTTCATGAGAATATCTTTGAGTATCACTTGTAGGATAGGTTTAGAAAAGGCAAATTCTTGGAGTTTTTCTTTATTGTGAAGGAATTTTATTTCATTTTCAAAGACAAAGGAGAACTTTCTTGGATATGTTATTCTCGGCTGAAAGTTTTTTCTTTATAGAATCTGGAATATGTCACTTCAGTCTCTTTTGTCCTGTAGCATTTCCTCTGAGAGGTCAGCTGTGAGTTTGATTGGGGTTTCTCTATAGGTCACTTGATTTTTTTTTCATGTGCATATTTAAAGATCTTTATGTTCAACTGAAGAGAGCTTGATTATCATGTGTCATAGTGAAGTTCACTTTTGATCAACCCTGTTTGGAGTTCTGTTACCCTCTTGTATATTGTTTTCCAATTTTTTCCCCCAGATTAAGAAAGTTTTCATTTAATATTTCACTGAGTACACGTTCAATCTCAGCGTATCTTTCTGTGCCTTCAGGAACTCCTATAACTCTTATATTTGCCCTTTTAATCATATATTTTAATTCTTGGATGCTGTTTTTAGCTTGACCCAGCTCTGCTTTCAGCTTTTTGTTTGTTTCTCCTTGGTGACAGGAGATATCTTCCAATTTTGATATTTTTTCTTTTGCCTCATTTATTCTATTTTTGAGACTCTCCACTGTGCTTTTTTTTGCTCCATTTTATTCTTCATTTATGATAAAACAGCTTTCATTTGACTTATTTCCTATGTGACATATGCCTTAAGTTCCTTGAACTCCTCCTGCATTACGTGCTTCTCATTGTTATTCACAAGATTTATAACAAATTTTCTGAATTCTGTGTCCTCCATTTTCTCAATATCTTCCGCAGGGAACTCTGAGGGTGGTCGAGGCTTTTGCTCCTTTGCCAAGGAGTCTTCAGTAACATCCATAGTGGCTCTGTCTCTTCCCTTTTGTCATTGCAATTCTGGTTGGCAGATTTTTCTCCTTAGGGCAGGTTTCTAAGATGTATTACCTGCAGATCTACAAGCCAATTTTTATGTTCTACCTATGTCCTGGATTAGGAAAATGCCAGCTATTCTGAATAACTGGGTTGTCAGCAGTACTGATCTTACTGACACGTGCTGGTCGTTAAATCTGAATGTCACCTGGAATTATTTTGGGTGGAGTCTGTTGAGTGCCACGATGGATCTGCTTTCTCTGAAGAGCATGTGCAATGCTCTAAGTGTTTATGTTCCCAGCTTAGCTCTTGTGCAGCTCAGCTGTCCTCCCTGCATTCCAACAGTTTCTGGTTCCGTGAAAATATCATCTGGGTCCTACTGATTTAGTGCATGCACAGTTTACCACTGCTTCTCTTGTCTTCTGAGCCCTTGCTCCTCTGTGCAAGATGGTACCCGGCAGGGCACTGGTATAGATCTTGGGCTGCTGTCCAACAGATCCGGGGACTGTACAGACCCCACAGGATGTGAAGCTGGCACTACTTTCCCTGTGGACTCAGCTCAGTGTGATTAGCTAGAAACAAGCCCTCTCTGGGCCATCCCTTCAAATTCGCTTTCTGCCCCACTGTACAAGATGGCACCCAGTGGAGCACTGACAAAGAATCGGGGCTGCTTGCTTTCAGGTACAGGGACCTCACAGACCCTGTAGGATGTGAAGCTGGTGCTACCTTTCCCATGGGATCTTCCAATTGTGATCAGCCAGAAACGATCCCATTCTGGGCCATCTGCTCAGATCCGCACTCTCTGTCCCACCACTCAAGATGGCACCCAATACCTGTGCTGTGAGATTCTTCACCCTGCCACTGATTCATCCCCTGGAGTCCTCTGATTCTTCTCTGCTCATTTGCAGGACCAAACTATTGAGCAGGTTGGGCAGGTCTCATTCTGCATTTGCCTCCTGAGCTCCCTGCGCAAATCTACACTCTCTCCTGGCTATCACAAGAGCTGTAGCCACCACTGGATTCCTGGCTGCCACTGGAGCTTGGATTGCTGGCTGCTTGTGAGTTTTATGCTCAATGCAACACTGCTCCGCTGTTGCCACTGCTTCACTGTGTAGAGGGCATCTCCAGATACCCTCCTACCAATTCTCCGACCTCTGTCTTTTCCTGTAATCTGCTCCTTGTGCTTCACCTAGTCTGTGATTGTCCCTCATCCCTAACCTGTCTGCATCCTAGGACACCATCTTGCCTCTCAGCTCACTCTTTTTTGTTACTTGACACTGCAAGGCTAGCTGCCTTGATATCTCTGAATTCTCCACTATGTCTGCTCGACTCAGGAAACCACCCAGCCCTTTCTGAAGTCCCTCTTCCTGCCCTATTACTAATGGAAACATCTTACTGGCAGAGAGCAGATTCACCCTAGGGCTTTTTTCTTTCCTTGCCTTCTTTCCTGAGTACCCTGTCCCCTGCTGTCCATTTTTCAGGTGTCCATACTTTGTGCTTAAATTTGTTGCTGTGCATTGCATTTTCACTGGCAAAGAAATTTGTTCAAGCGTTCCATCTATTCTTCCACCTCATCATACATCCATTCTCTCATCTATGTAACATCTACCTGTTTTTCTTTATCATGCTTAACCATGATTTTTTTCATGATTCTGCCAGGTTGCTGTCACTCCCTAATTTTTTTCAAGGGCTGTCTCCAGGACCAGTGCTCAGTCTGTCCTTTCTTCCAAGGCTTTACAGAAGATACTGCATGATTTGGGATATTTATTCATTAGTTTGAGCGTTAGCTGAAAAGTATTTCTTACCTTCTAAAGTTAAACATTTTGAATTCATTCTTTATTTTATTTATGTGTTTGAGCCAGTACTTCGACTTATTCTTCTTGGGTTCCTGTTAAAGTGAATTCTGAAATACAATGTGTCATGTCAGGAAAAGCATTCTAAACTGTGCCAGGGAAGATAAGAGTCAAGAATGGAGCAATGGGAAGGTAATAGATTATGATGGATCTTATGTAGCATGTGAAACATTAGGACTTTATGTAGAAATATTGAAGACAAAGAAATCCTTTTTTCTCAATGAGGTTATAGGGCAAGATTAGATATTTGTAAAGATCATGCTGGATGCAGTGTAGAGAGTGGATTATGTTATAATAAGACTAGATTCAAATGTCTGGATTAACGTGTTGTTAGTGATAAGTAATGTTAAACATAGCAGTACTGAATTGGGGATGAGAAAGAAAGAGAAGGGGAGAGAGAGAGCGAGAAGGAGAATGAATGAATATGATGAGATTGATGATAGTGGAGCTGACAGAACTTTGGTTTCAGAAGGCGAAGAGAGAAATGCAAGTGACCAGTATAACTCCTGGGTCCTTGTGCTATTGGTCATGAAAAAGTGGAATAGTCAGGGAAATAGGGGAAAAAAAAGAGAATATATTTGGTCTACAAGATGGTAAGCTCAGTTTTGCTCATAGATCTGAACTGCTTGTGGAACTTCCCTGGGGTTCTCTGGAAGCTACCTGGTTCCACACTTTGGGGCTCAGCTGAGATATTTGGGAGTCACATACAGTCTGCTGCCCAAGGGCGTTAGGTTTGAGTGATAGTGGAGACCATAAAATGGAGGCAGGCAACTCCTAGGGAACATGTCACTCCAGTCTGTACATAAATACTTTGCGTGTCTGGACTCTGAGATTTTCTGTTTTTAAAAAGTAGTGAAAACATAACCTCTGAATGGCCTTGTTGTTGTCATTTCATCTGGTATCTTGCAGAAAATTAAACTGTTTTCACAGTTATGCTTGCACCTTATGTATTAGCACTTTTCTGCCAGTTAAGGAGAAAGGTGTACAGCATACTCCAGTGTGTGAGGCTGCTTGAGACTGTTAGATGCCTCCCACCCCCAACACACATGCACACATTGCTTCTCCAATAAAGGCATAGAAGGCCAAGTACACACAAGGCCATCACTGTTTTTTTTTTTTTTTTTTTTTTTTAATAATTTTTGTTCTGAGCCTTGTGACACTGAGCTTTGTTACATGGAATACTCTGTGATTTCCAGGACAACAGGTGCCTTCCTGAGTTTGTTTGTTTGTTTTAACCTATATTCTCATACGGCACAAAATTCCTGTATTGGTCAAGTTTAATTCTGTCCATTGATTCCTTTTAGCATCCTGTATCTGTGAAGATGGGATTTGTAGGGGAAGTGATAGAAAATCACAGATCAGGGGCTGAGTCTAACTGTCTCTATTGCAGAAGAAAATCCTTCAGCCTCTCTGAGACTGAGCCTTGGGGATGAAGTAAGATTAGCCTAGGATTGTTGCAAGGATATTATATGACAATGCAAGTGTGCAAGGTAGTGATTGACACATACAAATGTGTGCAATAAATGAGCCATGGTTTTTCTGCTGTTACTGTGTACTTCTTGACTATGCAAAGGATTGATCCTTCAATTGCAACCAGTACCTAGAACCCTTATTCTGCACCTGCCTTCCATAGGCATTAGTTGTTGGAGGAGGAAGCACAGGTTGAGAAGGACCCTAGTGAATATTCTCAAAGATTTTCCCCCCGAGTTTAACTATCACTGTTTCCAACTTTGCAATCATCCTAACGCTTCCATCCAAGAGAAATATTTTAAAGCTTTTTCCAATCTTCTGTAAACTTTGGGGGACTTTTGATCTATGATGATGGGGCTTTCTCATTCCACCTTGCCATCTGGAACTCTTTGCTCAGGACTTTGCCAGGAAAAATAAAAACACAGCACATGAACTTAGGAAAATAACATTTGGCAGAAACTTGGCAAGTGTGAATCCTTTGTTGCCAGGATCTTTGTTCAAGTGTGGGTGGCTCAGATGGCATTTAATTAAATACATTTTCCTATAAATTCTCAGCAGTGTGATTATTTTTACTGATGGTTAATAACTACCCTATCTCTAAGGCAACCAAACTTCACAGCTTGCAGACCAAGGAAATCAGCATGTGTAAGTATCGTGCTGGTTTTCTAGTACCAAGATTATTCCTCATTCTCAGAGACACAAAGGATTTCTCTATTGCTTCTCACTGGAAGCATTGTCATTCAGAGCTTTACTCCCACCTGATACGCCTGTATAATAAAAGTAGCACCTTGTATTACCAGTGCCAACCATGAATCACTCACTGTCCTAGGCATCCACTGTCTCATTTACTCTTCTTAACTCTTTGAGATGCAAGTTCATATTTAGAAGATGGAAGCAAAAAGACTGAGTGAGGTTAAGCACCTTGCTCATGGCCAGGCAGCTGGAAAGTGATGGTTTGGAAGAGTGGACTGAAAAAGCTAACGCTGAGGTCTGCGATGTTTCCTACACATTACATGAATTCCATTAGAAGATGTGTCTATTGTGTTTTCAGAAACCATCTGAACACATTTCCGTTCAGTCAACACATGCAGAACAAAAAGTATTCCTGCAGCTATTCTGCTTCCCATCTCATCTCTGAGCACCTTCAATTCATCCCAGGAACATTCGTGATGTTACACAGCAGGGGAGGGAACACAGCTGGGGAGGGAACACAGTTCTGCTGCTGTTGTGGGACAGGTGAAACAGTTGAATTCATTTTTCTTGTGCTTTTTGAGTTTGCAAACAAGTTTACCTACGTAGAGAACTTGTTCCTTAGGGACAAAATTTTATGTATTTGAAGGTAGATTCCCTGCTAGTGAAGAGGAATACACATGAGAAAAGAAATAGCATTATATGAATAATTGAAAAGAAAATCCACATACGTACAGCTTCGTCTGCTACGCTGCATAGCAAACACTTCCTTTGATTTCCATATTAGAAGATACTTTTTGCCTAGATGCGGAATGTAGAAATTCATTTCTTCAGTTCTTAAGGATGTTATTCCCATCATCTTCTGCCTTTGGTTATTTCTTTCGGGAAGTCAGCTGTCAGTAGATCTGTGGCTCTTTTGCATGTAATGTGCCTCCTTCCCCCTGATTTCCAACTCTCAAAAACAGAGTCTGTTTTTAATATTTCCTTTTGTTTGTTACTTTGGGCATGTTGAGTCTGTGATGGTGTTAGCATGGTGTAACCCCGAAGTATCTAAATGTTCTCTGCCTCTCCTTTTGTAGCTATCCTGCTCTGATTTTGTAGATTTTTTTAAAAAATAAATGTGGATTAGATGTTTTTAATACTTTGGGAAAACTTTAGGTCATATTTTGTCCCTTCAGCTCTCTCTCTCTCTTACCAGTCTCTCTTATTTGACATGTTTTCACTTATCTCGTATGTCTCTTTCTTCAAATTCTTGAGTTCTCTGGTGTAGTGCCCTGGTCGTTTGGTTTCCACTGCCTGACTCTGACACCTGTGAAGAGCCTCTGTGGGAGCAGCAGCTCCTTGGGCAGCAGCAATGATGCCAGGAGAGAGTCAAGAGAAACGCGGCACCTACCTGTGTTTCCCTTGCTCTGGAATCTCTGCCCCTGGAGCCCTGGCTGACTGGACTCCCGTCTGTTGTCTTTTGGCCAGAGTAGCTTTGTACATTGTACAGTGGAACAGTGGATTGATGGAGAGCTGCTGCCTCAGAGCCAGTGAGGGAAGTTCTATCAGCAACTTTGAGTTAGAAACTCTGCTTCTTTGCTCCACTTTACCTATTCAGATAATAAAGTAGTCGCTCCTGAGGACATACACTGAGACACAAAACTATGTTAAATATGTTATAATGTATATGATATGTATCATGTGTTATAAAATGAATTATATCTATGCGGTTACATATATTATAGACCCACTTATTTTTACAGTCAGAGTTACAGGGAGAGAGGGGAAAACAGAGAAAGAGAGGAAGAGAGAAAAAGGGAGAAAGATAGCAAGCTGCTGTTTTACTCAGCAGATGACCAAACAGCCAGCTTTGGGTCAGGCCAAAGCCAGAAGCCAAGAGCCTCATCTGAGTCGTCCACATGGGTGGCAGGGGGTCAAAGAATTGCACCATCCTCTAGTTTTTCCCAGGCACTGGAGCAAAAGAAGATCCATATGTGCCCATAAGTGATGCTTACATCATGGTCAGTGGCTCAACTTGCTGTGCCATAATGACAGACCCAACATATGCACTTGCATGTAAAATTAAAATTTGAAGATATTAGGTTATCAATTCAGAATCCGGGACAAATTGTTTTGAAATAATGGGTCTTCTGGTTTCAATTTTCTCATCTATACAAAACTATACTGTCTCATCTATTTAGTTGTCAGAATTACTGCGAGTATTTAAAGGGAAATAGATTTTTTTCTAACAAAATGTTTCGTTATTTCTTCCCTATCTAGAAATTTTGAAAAATAATCTTTACTAAAAATGTTACTGTAACAACCGGTAGCAGTAATCAATTTTACACTGTGTCATCATTTCCGTATTTGCTATCTCTTTACCCATGAAAGAAAAAAAAAAAAGAATGAACAGATATAAACTCACTGTGAAATTCTGGTTAAAATGCAGCATGTATTGAATCTGTAATATCTGCAGGCGCAGTCTACACTGCACTTGAAAGAGATTTTAAATGTTTCCTAAGAGGGAAGAGAAATGTTTGTTCACAGAGCTGCCCTTTCATGCCAAGATCACCCAGACCTGCTAGAGATCACCACAAAAAGTTATGAGTGGGTGTGTGCCTGTTTTTCTGAATATTGTTAAATACACAAAGCGATAACCACAAACCATGGTCATCTTACACAGGCAAAATGGAGTGAACCCTTTTTTTGTTTTCACATTAAGCTAATCTAAAAATAACACTTTCATTTCTTATTAATAGTCTAGTTGTTAGCTCATGTTTTGCTGTGGGTTCACGGTACCAGAATAAATTATGATTTGATTATAGGGTGGAAAGAGCTGCGCTGAGCCATTCAGGAGAGGGCTGAGCACACACCTGTAGGCTGTCCCAGGCCTCACCCCAGGATCCCAGGTGTACCAGGCGGGAGCAGGGGCAGGAACACATGCCTTTGTTCTGATAGGAGGTGCAGGAAGGCTGCTTACTGCAAATGAAGGGACAGTCTCTCTGAAACAGGGCCTCTTGTTTGTATTCCCATTTCGAGATTTTTCGATGTTAATCCAGATCACAGACAAGCTGAAAGTCAAGCTGCACTGCCAGTGAGTACCTTAGGGCTCCACGTTCCCTGGTGATCTGTTCACCGTAAATGACCTCCAGGTTCTGAGTGTCAGTGCTTCCTTCCCGCTCTGACAGGAGCCCAAGGACTTCAGTGCAGTCTGAAGAAATGCTCCTGCTTACCCATGCGACTACAATTCTTTTTCTCAGTTACAAGCAAAGAAGGTGTGGGAAGAACTCCCTCTGAGCTTCTCCTCCCCAGTGTCCCAGCCTGGCCTTGGGGAAGCCGAGATATTGACTAGGACACAGACCTCTAGGGTTCAGGCAGCCTTGTTGCATATTGAACAGTTAGTGTAGCAGCTTCTTTTAGTAAGGATTAGCTGCTATGATCAAGAGTTCCCCCACCTGCATATCCACTTCTGGTCTCCTGCTACGACTGACATAGTTATTTCTTTTCGTAGACCATTCTACTTGTAACACCTGTCGGTGAACTAGTGATTGCTATAGGTTGCAAGGATTTCCAGGTATACATGACAGACCCACCTTCTTTCTGCATCAGACAATCTTGCGACACTCATGGATTCTGATGGTTGCTTCTCTGGGCTTCTCAACCACCAATGTTTTTCTTTACCTGGAGCACTAACAAGCTAACCTAAAGGACACAGTGGCTCTAGCCAGTCTAGCATCTATAGTAACAGCTCATGTAGAGCAGAGCTCTTTCTCCAGGCTCCCTTCTGGTTCAGACACCAAAATTTGGTCCAGTTCCCTGTGATCAGGACAGCAAGGCCTCAAAAGTAATCCATGGCAACCTGCACCTAAGGGTGCATCACCAGGAGGCTCTGAGGGCGGCAGGACCCAGGTACTCTTTAGAGAGAGGGAAGCTCTGAATTGTGAGCAAATCAGGAAAACAAAACAAACAATTCCCGCCCCAACAGTTTCTAGATTCCTAAGAGGGAGTCTTTCAGGAAAGAGGCAGAAACGATACTTAGGTTTAGTTGGGAACCATGAGCTCCAGGATGGGAGTAGAGCGCAGACACAGATGCGCTTGGATGCTGGAATTTTCTGGATCTGTGGCTGAGGGAAGAACTAGGCAGACAAACCATGAAACAGAGACATCTATACCCAAGCTCTCCTGCATGAAAGATGAGTGGGTGGGGAGGCCAGGGTGTGGTTTTCATGATTCCCATCTCCTAATGGCACTAAAAGCAGAGCAAGGTCACTCTTGTACCCTTGTGGTAGACCAAGCTTTTTAAGAAGAGAGATGTCTTATCCATGTCTGGTTCACCAGTGTCCACCTCAGAGAGGACCTCAGGGGACACTGTACTGAAGCAAAGTCCCAGCAGAAGTCACAATGACCCTATTCAAAGGGCGCTGACAAAATGTCCTGAACCCTCCTGCTCCTCATCCTCTTCTCACCAAACACAGACTATTTCTTTGTTGCCCGACTCTTAGAACCTGAGAAAAGCCATTGTATCCAAGCGTAATTTGTTGACTTCAGTATAATCATTGATCCAGCAGGATCTGAGAGAAATATAGAGGTAGACAGATGGATCTGGGGCACTTTTGGGCATTTTGCTCTGCCCTGAGTCTGGACATATTTTCCAGATTGTTCTCTGTTGATCCCAAATGCTGACCTGTTATTAGATGGTCTACTTTCCTGACTGAGTTTTAAGAGTTGATTGTTCCAGATGGTGTTTGTTTTGTTTGCTATATGAAGATTTGGGCCTTGTCTTTCTTTACTGTCACTGCCTCAAAGACTTTAATCAAAGGCTCCTTGGAAAGAAAGCCAGCTAATTAGTGTTTGTGATGCAATGAGGCTGGCTCTCCCTGAGTGCCTTAAACCTCTTCTCTGAAACACAAACATGCCACACTCAAACTTTCATTGTCAAGGAACAGGAGAAGCATACCAGCTGACTGTTGGGCCAAGGCCTCCTGTTGATATAGGTGGCAGGAAATCCAGGCTTGGGCAAGAGAGACTTGTAGGTACACATTCACTCCTCCCCAAGAGGCCGCTGTGTTGAAAGTGGGTGAGTGGTGTGTCTGACCTCCAGCTAACTCCTGCACTAGAACACCAAAGCCTTGGCTGGGACGCACACCCCGTTGTTCTCATGAGATGCACCTATTGCCATCAGGTTATATGGAGCATCTTCCAGGAGATTTTCAAGAGAAAGCAGAAATGGGATTCAAAGGCCTCTATTTTGTTTCCTAGGTGTTTGTATCTATTCAAAACTAAATAAAAAGCTCTACTTTAATTCTGCCAACAACATTTATTAAGTATCTAATGTGGGCTGAGTTCTGGGTATAAGGCTGAGAGCCCTCAAGTGACAAGGCACACTGGAAGTGACCCCCAAGATGTACTTAGGTTAGAGATGAGGGGATTAAATCAAGCTGGGATCTGGCTTTTTCTTTCTTTCTTTCTTTCTTTTTTTAAACAGAGACTAGGGAACACAAGAGGGCATGCAGATTTCAGAAAATATTCTAATTCAAAAGGTTGAAGATTGGTCTGTGCTTAGGTCAGCCTTAGTGAGCCTTGGTAAGTTTTCCTCTCTGAGGGCTGCGCCCCGACTCCGCCTACGGATGCCTGTAACCATGCGGAGTGTAGAACTTACACTACTTCTCTCTAGATGTGCCATCTTACGATCAGGTTTCATTTTTAAATTAGATGATTAGCAACAGCAGCTAACATAAAATAGAACAGTTATACCGTAGTAAAAGTTATTGAAGACACGTGGATTGTTTATTTCTCTGACATTTGCCATGAGTGATATGGGAGACTGATCAACTGGTAACCCCTGACTGTACTCAGGCAGTAGGATGCCTCCCCCATCCGGCTCTGGAGCTGGGTTAGCAATGCTGCCCACCTAATCTATAGCATGCATCGTTTTCCCTTATCACTCTTCATGATGAGGTGATTACCTAGCCTTGTTATTGTAAAGTCATTTCAACATCAGCTGTTATCTAGGTTGGTACATCAGCCATCTTGTTAACTGTGTATTTGTGCAATGTAAGCCGGCTGATTGGAAGTCTTGTAGTTGGCATATGCAGTAATTTAGACAAAAGTTGAACTGATTCACCTTGAACTATCCATAAAAGGAGTGGTAAGTAAATTAACAGTTAAAGAAATGTGAGATTTGCTGAAAAAAAAAAAACTTTTGAAGAGATTCAATTATTTTAAAGGCTCTTTAAATTTGACATTTACCGTAAAGAAAATAAGAATTATACTTAGCACATTTTTCTGGAAATCTGTCAGTTTAGTTCCACTGTTTGAGTGCCTTGAAAAGGCTTAAATTAAATTTCTCCAGATAATTGTATAATTTAAAAACAGCTAACCAATCACACAAAACAGTGTAAGTTGGGGGTCATTTTAATCTTTTAGTGGAAATGTTAATATTATTAAAAAGGTCAAATAAATTCTGGAGTTGGTTGATGAACTAATACTTCTTAAAATTTCCAAAGACATGAAACCTCTTGAGACTGTGATGAAACATATTTTTGAGAAAAACACCAATGCATGTAGAGCTGATTGGGTCCCTTGAGGGTCTTATGGTGGCCCAGGAGGCCACTGTGATGCTTGAGCAAGCTCTTCTGACTGTAATGGGCAGAGCCAGTGTTCAATTCACACAGCAGCTTCTAATGCAATGAAATTAGAATTTTCCTATGTATGGCTCCAGGGAGGAGTCAGTTCTTGAAAACGTTAACAAAGTCATGCAAGCATGACAACATGCAGAGGGGCAGTCTTGGTGGCACATCAGGTTAAACCACAGCTTGGGACATCTGCATGTCAGATCAGAATGGCACAATTGTGTGCCATCTCCCCTTAGATTCCATCTGCCAGTTAAGGTATAATCTGTGGACTGACAGACAGACAGGTGCACACATAGCTGATGGGAAGCAGCCCCTCTGAACATGAGGAGACATCTTCTCCTTTCCATTTTTAACTGCTCAAATCCTCACCTCCACTACTCTTTGACTTTTCCTTTTTGGGCAATGTCTGGCCACGTGTGTTACAGTTGGAGAGATGACCAAGTCTGGCTGTGACTTTGAAACCTGGAAGAAGAAACTGGTATAAACTCAGGTCTTTGAGGGCTGGCATCGTGGCACAGCTTGCTGCACCACTGCCTGTGATGCCAGCATCCCGTATCTGAGTGATTTTTTGTTTTTGTTTTGAGTCTGGTTGTTCCTCTCTCAATCCAGCTGCCTACTAGTGCTTCTGTGAAGATGGCTTAAGCACTTGGGCCTCTGCCACCAATGTAGGAGACATGGATGGCTCTCTGAGTTTCTGGTTTTGGCTTGATTCAACCTTGGCCATTGTGAATATTTGAGAAATGAAACAACCAATGGAATCTCTCTCCCTTTCTCTCTCTCTCCTCTCTCTCTCCCTCCTGTCTGTTCTTCCCTCCATCTCTGTCACTCTGCCTTTCAAGTGGAAAAAAAAAAAACCAACTCAAAATAACTTATGTCTTCCAAGCGGGGTAATGCCCTAAAACCTAGAGAATTCTGGAAGGCTGGGGCATTTGGTGGGTTGACCAACAGCTCTTCAGCCTTCCTTCAGTTTTCAATGTAAACACCCTGTTGGGAAGTTAGATGCCCTCCAGTCCAGCGATTTTCCCAGTTACTCTCCAGTTCCTTGCACAGATCTCTCCTGGGGCAGTGGAGAGGGCCTGGCCATTTGCAGGTGTCCTGGCTCTGACTCCATCCTGCCACCTGAATTTGTTGTCCACATAGTCACCCCTTGGTCCTCCAGCTGTTTTTAGGCACCACAGCAGTGCCTCACGTTTTGTCTTCTGCACAGCCCTGCTCGCCCATTTGCTTCCTGAAGTGAACTGAAACAATACCAGATCCTCAAAGTAACTTGCTTTGTTGCTTCCTAACTTCTAGAACCACGGACCAGAGGGTCTCTGTTCTTTAAAAATTACACTGGAAGACTGGCCTGGGGTTCAGCTGCTACTGCAATACCAACATTCCATATGGGTTCTGGTTGGAGTTCCAGCTGCTCCACTTATAATCCAGCTCCCTGCCAATGCACCTGGCAAAGTCAGTGGAGGACAACCTGAGTGCTCAGGCTCCTGCGCTCACATGGGAGATCTAGCCCAGGCTCAGTAGTTATGACCTCTTTGGGGAGTAAATCAGTGGATGGAATGAAAGATTCTCACACTCTCTTTCTCTCTCACTCTCTTTCTCTGCCTCTATCTCTCCGTGACTCTAGCTTTCAAATGAATGAATAAATATTTGAAATATTAAAAACAAATTGCAAATCATTTCTACGAGTTTGGCAATGGCTTGGTGAATATTATAACAAGTATGAATAAGACAAAGAACAGCTGGGACAAGAGTGAGTACTCAAAAGGAAAGGCAGTTATTATTATGACACAAGATTTTCCTCATATCGCAGGATCTACTATCTTATTATTCTAATGGTATCTTTATGCTGTGGAGGATAAGAAAGTATTATTTCGAAGATCTATTATTTATTAGATTGATGGAAAAGTGTGAAAGAGTTTTGCTTTGTATCTAAGTATATAAAATGAAGCTTACTTCTGAAGTAAGTAGCTGCTGAGACCTATGCAGTAGACCCTGAGGTCTTGAACTGCTTCAGGCAGCCAAAAATGCAGATGCCAACTTGAGAATGTTCTTTGTTGGGACCCTAGAAGGAAAATCCCTGCTATTCTGTCTTACCCTCCTTCCCTGGTACCTGGGTTCCCCTAGGCACACTCCTTACTCCCCGTGGAGGCTCTAGCCAGCCTACAGTACACAGTCCTTAAATTTCTTGCGCACTAACCTCAGGTGCTGACCGTGGCAATGCGTGCCTTTTCCATCCAGAAGGGTCTGCACCATAGCATCCCACTAGCAAGACTGATTCCACTGATGTGCTGAGCCGGCATGTGGAAGGACCAGCTTTGGCTATGTTAGTTCTGCAATCATCTACTTGTTGGATGAGAGTTCTTGTCTGCATGAACTAATCTTACTGGATCAGTTTTTTCTGACCTCCTAAAACAGAATTATTTTTTTTCTCAGATTATTTGATGAGCCAACCCAATGCCAAGAGCTCATAACTCAATCCAAGGCATCCAGGTGGGTGGCAGGAACCCTTTCCTCTTGCAGAAAGTTGCAGTGAGGAACCAAGTTGGGACTTGAATCCAGGCACTCCAACATAGGATATGAGGCCAATTGCCCATCTGAGGGGTCTGGCGTGTCAAGGGTAGAGGAAGGGAGAGCTTTGGGGTGATGTTCAAGATGACACAGATTGAGAATTATAAGCTTTATGACCAGCAGAAAATAGAGACTGCATTTTTATTACTTTTTTATTGGAAAGTTATTATTTTTTAAATTTTGGATGATCTTTTACATACTTGATTTGGGCACAAGGGGTCAAAGGCTTGAGGGCAGTTGGTAAGAACATTGTTTCCACATTCTCTTTTTTCCTTCCTGCATCTGGGGGAAGGTGGGGCAGATAAAGGGAGAGGCACACCCAGCCTCCCAACCATCCCAGGGTCCCCAATGTGGGGCATGCTCCAAGGGTGCTGCTCAAGTGGCTTGGTTAGTCCAATAATTCTGAATTGCTGTTGATCTTGACACTCCAAGCATGACAAAATCTCTCTAGAATCTGCTGGCTGACATAGTACACCATAGAGTCTGTGTTTGCCCAGTTATTCACTGCCAACACTTGGGTGGAGTAGTTGATCAATTTGTTCTGTTCTTGTTCTCTTTTATGGTACCAGGTGTCCTCTGCACGTTCTAATGCACCACCATATCATCCATGTGCCACTGGCTATGCTATCCACTGTTTTGTCTAAGGCACAAAGAGGAGTACACATTTCAAAAGACTTTAAGGTACACCTGGACTGTGTTGCTTAGATCTGAGATTCTAATGTAGGCTGCTCTAATCTCAGATGTCAGCCAGCAATGGAGTGAGAACATGATATGTCCACTACCATGGGCTCTCTCTCCTGTACCTGCACCCCACACCTCCCATGAAGAGGAAAAGATTCCATTCTCCTGCCCTTGGGTCATGCCTGGCTTTAGTAACTTGCTTGGCCAGTTGAAGACGGTGATACAATCTGGACTTCAAGGTTACAGGTGCCTTGGAATAGTTGCTCTTTGAGGCTCTGCCTTGCACCATAGCTGCCTAGTTATGTAAATTGATGGATAGGCCCAGCCCAGGTCCCAGCATCAACTTCCAGTCACACGCATGAGCCGTTCTTCTGTTTCTAGTTGAATCTTTGGATGACTGCAGCCATGAAAAACTCAGTGGCACACTGCCCAGCCCAACCCAGCCCAGCCCAGCCCAGCCCAGCCCAGTCCACCCACAGAACCACGAAAGACTTGGAAAGCCACTTCTTGGGTTGTTATGTAGCAAGAAATCAGCAGAATGGACAGGGGCGTACAGTCGGCCGTCATGTCTGGCTGTTTGTAAGTTTACAGAGCAGACCACAGCTCTACCACACTGGCAGTTCTATTTTCAGACATGACATAGCCAGGAGGAGCGGTGGGGCCATCTCTGAGGTCTCAGACAACTCCAGAAGCCTCCACCTGCCTGAAACCACCGCGTGGGATTCACAAAGGCTGACTTGGCCTGTTAGCTCAGCCCTGTCTGATTCATTGGGCTCTTCTGATCTTTCACAATGCAGAAGGACCCCCATGTGGAGACAGTGCTGACTAAATGACCATTGAGTATGATCCTTGGGTGCTTTATTCATTTATTTTAAAAGAAAAATTTATCATCTTTTTTTTGAGCACTAAATAGGTTTTTATTTTTAAGCAACTGGTTTATGAAATTAAATTACAATGTGTATCCACATCTCAACGTGTTTAGTTTCAAATAATAACATTTTGGAATTTCATAAGGAGCCAGACATTAATTTTATCAAAAATATAAAGAGCTCTGTAATCTGTATAATGTGATCATATTTTAGTTTTTGTAGTTTTATTATGCACAAAGACTATTTTACTGGATGAATATATATGCAAATAAAGTTAGGTTGGGTTGATTTTTTTAAATTGCATTTCATTTTCTAACATTGTTTCATAGGCTCTGATGTTCCTCCAATCCCTTCCCTGCCCTCCCCCCATGGTGGATTGCTCCACCTTATTGCAGTATTACTTTTGAAATCCAGTCTTGTTTCTTTCATTGCAAGCATGTGCCAAACATAGAGTTCAGCATCTTATTGTCCAGCTTCTTGGGGAGACCAACTGTGGTCTAAAGGCAGAGCTGGCAGAATATCGTTCCGACCGATTAAAAGCCATAACATAACATCAATAACAGTTTCCAACATTATGGGGTTAATTGACATTGTATTGGGTGACTGATAGGTTAGAAAATGCAGGTTCTTAACCGCATCCTGTGATTACCTCATAACATTTCAATTTTAGTTTGTATACAACTGGCTTCCATCTACCTTAAAATGGCTGTAGGATACTATTCAGCTGTCTCTCATCTATTTTCATTTTAGTATTTAGCAGTTTATTCTGTTGAAGCATAATTTTTTACTGAACTTGGCAGATTTTGGGATAGTCCAAACTGGCTTATAGCTTTAAAAAGGCGTATGTCACCAGTTGAGGCACAGAACACTGTTGGGAGGGGTGTGCAGAGAAATCCTCCATATGCTAGTTAGGAGTAACTTATTTTCATGTCCTACCTAGTAAGGTATGTGTGAGTCCCCACTGATCGTTTCCTGTCTAGTTCTAAGCTTTCCTTGTTGTTCTCTGTCTATTTTAATTTTTTATTTGTTTTGTTTTGTTTTGTTTTTTGGGGGGCCCCAGGGCAACCCTTTTGGTCATTGCAATAGAGGGTGGGGATTCAAAGTTGGAACTAAGTAAGGACCAGAGAAAGCTCCTCTCCCTAGTCCCAAAGGGAGTTTATTGTTCTTCTGTTTCTGCAGACAAGTTAATTTTTGTTGAGAGAGAGAGGGGGAGAGAGAGAGATCTTTTCTCCATTTTATGGAAGTCCACAACAGCCAGGACTGTCCCAGGCCATATCAGGAATCCAGATTTCAATCTAGGAAATCTGGAAGAGAGGCAAGGACCCAATCACTTGAGCTTCCCAGTGCGCACATTAGCAGGAAGCTGGGTCAGAAGCAGAGCCAGAACTCTTAAACCCACAGGGGTTTGTGATGGCCCCAAGTAGTGGCTTCATGGTTGCATCACTACACTACCCTTGGCTGGCAGACCTTAAAAAATTATATGCTCAGGCTGGCATGGTGGTACAGCGGGCTCAACCGCCAATTTCAATGACACCATCCCATCTGAGGACCAGTTCAAGCCCCAGCTACTCTGGATGCAATCCTGCTCTATGCTGCTGTGTCTGGGAAGGCAGCAGAAGATTGTTGAAGTTGACTGGGCTCTTACCATTCAGGTTGGGGACCTGGATGGAGTTCCCAACTCCTGGCCTTGGAAAGGCCTAGTCCTTACTGTTGTGAGCAACCGAAGAGTGAATCAGCAGATGGGAGATGCCTCTGTGTTTCTTGCTCTCAAACTCTGTTGCTCTGCTTTTCAAGTAAATGAACAAGTAATTAAAAAAAAAAAAGTCTTATGTAGTCTCAGCAGGAAGGAGGGGATGGGGAGCCTAGTTAAGTGAGTATCGTATGAGTGGCACCAGCAGAACAGAAGCAAAAACTAAGCACAAATTCAAAAGATGAAGCAGGCACAACTGAAAGCTTTCAAGAAGCGATGTTTGGAGTAGGTGCGATGTGAGCTGTGTAGAATCCATACTGACGGCACACCGGTAGGCACCCAGCTTCCTCCCAGTTTTTCTTTAAAAGAGAGGCTCATGGATCTAGTATTTGCATCCTCCATGCATTCACACAGTGAGAACTCTGTGTGGTGGTGTGTACTGACTGAGTCATCATAGCAATCATTTCAGGATGGGTATGAATTCAGAGCATCATGGAACATGCCTTCAATCTATAGAACTTTGGCTTGTTGGTCACAGCGCAGAACACCTGGGGAGGAAATCAAGAAAGCCATCTGTGAAAGTGACAGGCCACATACAAGCTCATTGAGGAGGATGGACTCCTCTAAGTGAATAATAGTTTACCTACTTAAATTCAGTGAGTTTCAGTTATGGCTTGGTTATTTTGGGGAATGGAACTAGGAAGAAATGTGGGCTGAATTAGGGTGCCCTGAGATGTTCTTGTGGTGGATGGAATAGCCCAGGAATATAAAGTCAAAGGGAAGTGTCTGGTGATCGCTGGGGTTCTGGCCACTGAGCAGTGGCAAGGTAGAGGGTCTCCGTGCCTCTGGTCCCTCCGCAGTGACTGTGTTCCTGAATGTACCTGCATTCCCAACCAAGAGCCCTCTTTCTTATCTCTGGCTTGGTCACCTCATGTCCAGGGGTTGGGGTCAGGTTGTCATTGACAAGCCCCCTTTTGGAGAATGGGCACTATCTGCCTTATATAAAACCCTCAGTTGTAGAAGGCCCAGTGATGGGAGTGTCTGAGGTGCTGGTGATTGTCAAGTGGGTGTGAGTTGGTTTTCTGTAGCCTGGCTTCTGAGGGTCTGTGCCTCCTGCACCATCCCTTCACCTGGCCTTTCCTGCTCTGCCAGACTCTGTGTAGCTGTTTTCTTCTGTTTTCCCTGGCTTGTGGCCTTTCACATTAAAAAAAAAAAACACTTTGATTTTAGTGAAATTTCCATAGGGATAAAATGTTGTATTCAAGGGGCTAGTGTTGTGATACAGTGGACTAAGCCACCACTTGGTTGGAGTCCAAGCTGCCCCACTTCCAGTCCAGCTCCCTACTAATGCCCTTGGAAAGCGGCAGAAGATGGCCCATGTTCTTGGGCCCCTGCTATCCGCATGGGAGGTTCTGATGGTGTTTCAGGCTCCTGGCCCAATTTCAGCTGTTTTGGTTACTTAGGAAGTTAACTACCAAATGGAAGATCTTTTCTTCTGTCTCTCCCTTTCTCTGTAATGTCGCTTTTCAAATAAATAAATACATCCTTTAAAAATTGCCTTCAAGCACCTTCTTAGTTCAGGATTAATGTTTCAGATTTCCAGTAGTAGAATGTAACTCACACAGAGCTTATTGCAACAGAGACTCTGACAGTCCCTATTGCATTGGGGACTTTGGAGGAGAGAGCTCATATCCTTCATTAACTGGGAGTTTCTGTGAAGTTTTCTACTCAGGGTTCAGTTTAGGATTTGATATGGGAGGACACCAGCAGCAAAGATCCTTGCAAGCAATCCCAGAGGTCTTGAGTCCCTAATATTGAGAGGGAAGGTAACTCCAGAAGTTCATACACATGATCGTTAGCTTGAACTTGCCCTTCCAGATGTTGGCTTAAACTCTAATTGTCTCTCCTATCTTCTTTCTATTTTCCCACAACCCTACCCACTAGTGGACATTCTATAAATATCACTTAGGATAATTAAGTCATGGAGATTGCACACATGTAAACAGCCTAATGATAATCTTGGCATGCACACTATTTGCACAGACTATGTGTGGCGATCCAGGGGTAAAAACGAATCCAATTGAGGTGTCTAAGAGATTACGCACAATATATGGATAAGTTGACTCCATGGGTGTTGGGGCTACAAACCTCGGTTCCAGTCTCCTTGTATGCCTGTGAAGGAAAGGTTGTGTTTGAAAAGGGAAAATGACCCTGCTGTGTCTGAAATCGATGCAACAGCAAGTATTACTGAAGACGCAGCAGCTGCAAGAGGAGGAAGAGGACAGAAACTTATGTCTTCAGGATGCACTCCTTCCCTGTGGGTGGGCCTTGTGCGGTAGCGTGCTGCCTTTCTGTCTGATTTTGTTCAGCACAATGTTCCTGCCACAGTGGAGAGTGGTTAGTGGCTGTCCTCCATGTTATACGAGTCCTAGATTGCCTGCAGCATCCCGGGGGCCCCATTACTCCTTAGAGCCACTTCAGAACTGAGGCTGTGGTTCTTGGCTTTGGTGGCTTTGGGGGTGGGGGGACGGGGGAAGGAGGAGCACAATACGAACGAGATCTGTACACCTTACTTGACACTAATGACATTCCTGCAACTCAGCTGATCAGTTGAGTATCCAGTGACTCCTAACCCAGATTCTCATTTTCAGGGCAGAATTTTTGGTCAACTTACGTTTCTGGTTGGTGCTACAGGAATGCACTGGAAAGCTAAGATTGTGAGCCAGACTGCTAAACTATCTCTCAGTCACAAAGCTGAGCAGTCCCAAGCAAATGCTCACAGTGCACAGACTTGCCCTCAGTCCCCAGAGTTTGAGATTTTCTGTTGATATTTCTGGTGACAGGAAGCCCAGTCTGCCCCTCTGCCTCTGGGTGTTCCTTGATTCATTTCCTGTGTTCACCCATCCATAGCCTTAAGGAGCTAGAGAATTTGCTTGGTTTAGCTTGATGTTTTTAGTACAATCTCTGGGCCTTTCTAATCTCTATTCTGATTTTCCGGGATATGGTCCATTGAATCATTTATGAGATAAGAGGTTTTTGTTGAAGAGCCTGTAGATTCTTTCAAGCCCAATAATCATTTTGTTTAGAACTTTGAGGACATTTATTAAAATATCATAGATTAAGTTGCAAATTTATTTCTTTGTTTCTTTACTAAAATACAAACTATTTGTGTATATTTACAGTGCACACATTGCAAAATTATAAAGTCAAGGCAATTCATGTACATGATTTCACTTTCCTGTTTTAGCTACCTGAGTTCAATCTTGCTGCAAAAATATTAAATGGAAAATTCCAGAAGTAAACAGTCTGTAGGTTTCAAATTGTATAACGTTCCTGGGTAGCCTGGTGAATTTTTGAACTATCTCACTCCATTCTGAGGCAGGAATCATCTTTGTCCAGTACATCCAAGGTGTCTTAGTCATCAGTTGGACTGTAGGGATACTGCCATGCTTACATTCAAGTAGGCTTGATTTTATTCAATAATGACTCCAAAGCACAAAATGGTGGTTCTGTGATGTTGGCAACTCAGATAAGTCAATGAGAAGCCACCAGGTGTTCTTTTTAAGTGAACAACTCGAAAGTTTAACTTGCTTAGCAGAGAAAAAGAAGCAACACCATCTGTTAAAATTGCTAAGATCCACTATAAGAACAAATCATCTAACACGTGAAATTGTGAAAAATGGAAAGGAAATTTGTGCAAAAGTTATGGGGCTTGAAGGTGGAAGGGTCATCCATTCTGCAGATGGAAGCCATGAACAGAAATCATATCCTGACTGATGAAAGTGTGCTGCTCTAGAAAGTGTAGGATTTGGTATATCTGTGGTTTTGAGCAGCCACATGAGGTATTGGAATGTATTCCCTGCAGACAAGACACGGCCCAGCCCACATCCCTAACCTCTCATACTTAACCTCCCCTGCCCACCATCTTGGTGAGAAAATGGAACTGTAGCCACTCTGTGGCATGTTAGCTCACAGAATTAGTCATCTTTTAAAAAATACTTATTTTTATTGGAAAGTCAGCTTTTATATGTAGAGAAGTAGAAACAGAGAAAGAGGTCTTTCATCTGCTTGTTCACTTCTCAAATAGCCACAGTGGCCAGCACTGAGCTGATCCAAAGCTGGGAGCCAGGAGAGGAGCCTCTAGGTCTCCCATGTGGGTACAGGGTCCCAAGGATCTCGGCCATTCTCTGCTGCTTTCCCAGGCCATAAGCAGAGAGCTGTATCTGAAGTGGAGCAGGCAGGTCATGAACTGGAACCTATATGGGGTATTGGTGCCACAGGGAAGAGGGTTAACTTGCATACCACCGTGCCAGCCCTAAGAGTGAATCATCCTATAATTGCTAAATGACAAAAATGCCTCTCTATTGCTAACCCCACCACCATGCCTCATGACCGGCACTCTGCCATCTGCTTCTATGAACTCAACCTGTGAATGTATGAGATCACACTCAATCCAGATGTTCCATGATATTATTATCATGGCCTGCCCTCCACCATTCCCCCAGCTAACTTCCTTTTTTATGATTGGTGAATTACAACAGACAGGACCTTCCATCATCTTCTCTTTGTGTCTTTATTTCATCCATCTTCCTTCTTTTTTCTTTGTACCGTATTTCCTCTCCCGTTTTATTCCCTTGGGTCGCATATTCATTTACTGGTTGCTTTCTTCATACTTCCACTTCGTCTGTCATGAAAGAGTTTCCAAGTGGTAGGAACTCAAGGTGGCGTGCGCATCTGTTGTTCTAGAGACTGTACCTCTCTTTCTCTGATACTTTCTGAGTCTGTCACTCTTCATGCTCTATTCTAGAACATTAACTTTTGATATACCATGAAGTCAATGTTTCATTGTGGCAGGTGAAGCTGCCCCTTGTGATATGAGTGTTCCATTCTAGTCTCTTCTGCTCCACTTCCAATTAAGCTCTCTGCTAATGTGCCTCTGCTAAAGCAGTGGATGATAGTCCAAGTTCTTGGGTCACTGCCATTGTGTGAGAGAACAGATGGAATTCCAAGCTTCCAGCTTTGGCATGGCCAGCCCTGGTCATTGTACTATTTGGTAAGTGAACTGGTAGATAGAAGATTCATTCATTCTTTCTCTTTCACTTCTCTTTCTTTCTCCATGTGTGTCTTCTATAAAACCTTAAAAATGTGCTTGAGGAGGCTGGAAAAGTATTTGTCCTTTTTCTTGGTCTTAGGCGCTGTTAAAATTGTCAAAAATTCAGTTTTATTTCCCTTGATTTACCCAAAATTTAATTTTACAAAATGTTAGTCCTATGCAAACCAAAGACATTGAGTTTGCCTGTATCTAGAGACTTTAAAATAGAAGGGTGGCCTAGCAAAATAAACAGTATGAAAGGCCTAAGCTTGATTTCACAATAGGTTATCTTTTATCTGATAGAAAGTTCCAAAGACTTGATGTTCTTCAAGTTGTTCTTGCTTAGCCAGTCAGAGAAAATAAGCACAATTGCATGAGTGCACTTCTGACCTCATTTTAGCCATTTATTGATTTCAATTTCTTCTTCCCCCAAAGTTTCAACATTTCTATGAGTATTCAAAGGGCCAGGAGCCAGCTTCAGTTTTCCTTTGTCTTCTCTATTCCTTGTGCGTTACATAGGTCCCCGCCACCAGAACATTTGCAGGGGAAAAACAATGGTAATTCTGGTGTCTGGAGAGTGAGAAGGATTTATTGCAATCAATGTCAAAAAGATGAAACATTTTCAACTCTCTAATGTATAAATTCACTTCATCAGTTTGGAGGGCTGCGCATGGTGAACATTTGATCAGTGATGAAAATATTATTGATATGTTTTTGATGCTTTAGTGGGAACAATTTGTTTCCTGTATTCTACTAATTCCCACACTCCAGTAATTTGGGGATGGGATACATCCCAATACAGTAAGGTGTTGCATGATACTATTTTGATCTACAGTGAACTGCCTATACCATAGTGATCCTTTAAGAATTAATGCAGCTAGGGCCTGATGCGATAGTGTAGCAGTTAAAGTCCTTGCCTTGAACATTGCAGGATCCCATATGGGCACCGGTTCTAATCCTGGTGGCTCCATTTCCTATCCAGCTCCATGCTTGTGGCCTGGGAAACAGTTGAGGACGGCCCAAAGCCTTGGGACCCTGCACCCATGTGGGAGACCCAGAAGAGCTCCTTGCTCAGATTGGCTCAGTTCCAGCTGTTGTGGCTGCTTGGGGAGTGAACCATCAGATGGAAAATCTTCCGCTCTGTCTCTCCTATTCTTTGTATATCTGCCTTTCCGATAAAAATAAAAATAACTAAAATCTTAAAAAAAAAAAAGAATTAATGCAGCTAAAAATCTCCTCTTGCCTATCGATGTCATAGCTGTTGTGATGTCACGATATAACACGTTTCTCACATGTTTGTAGTGAAGTATGTGTAATACACATATCACACTTCCAGCCAAATGAAATGCAGCGTATTACACAATACACAACACTTGATGATGGTAACAAATGGCTATTTCAGTGGCTTACACGGTTTATCCTACTATATTTTAAATCACTGTTTTAGAGAGTGCTGGGTAATGTTAGCAGCAGCCTCGTAGATCTCATGTTTACTGTGTCTCTTGACCATATTCTCTTGTGCTTCACTTAATCTCATGCTAAGTATCATGACGTTGGGAGCAAAAGGTTGTGCTATAAAGCATAGCCTGGGTGCTGCTAATCATTGATGTTTGTATCAGCATAGTTTACAATGTGCGCACACTGACAGAATCATGGATGGATGTGTGTCATAGGCTGTCCCCACTGTTAACTGACATGTGTCCATATTTACTTTTTGAGCCTTCTGTACAACCAGGATGACATATTGGTCACACTGACAATATGACACAGTTCAAGCTAATTAGTCATTAGCAAAGTCTGGTTCCTGGGGTCTAAACTAACCAAGCAGGCAGAAATATAAGGTCGGTTGATGACACACTTGGGCTTTGAGATTGTGGGGACACTGAATTTCAGCATAGCAGCTGGGAGCCAAGAGTTCACGACCTATAAGCATCATGTGTTGCAATTTCCTTCATTTTATCAAACAAGAAAGTAGAACCTATATACATCAAGAGATCTACCCAGATGTAGTCGTCAGAGCTCCAGTGTAGCCCAAATTTAGAAGGAGTCTGCATTTTCTCATGAAAAACTTGGTGGTACTTCTCCAAGTGTTTTCTGTGTACCCCAGGTAGGGTTTGGGAGTGCCCATGGTTCTCTGCCTTGCACTGATGTTGCCAAGGCAGCAGTAGACCACACTGTGGGCTCCTTGGAAGGCATGAGGCTATCAGCAGCATCTATCCTCATGCTACAGCAACTGTGTGCAAATGTACACACCCATGGTGGAAAGAGAGAGCACGCAGAATCAGACTGCACCAAGAATGCTCTTGACGAAGCAACTTGAACTTGTAGAGCCACTTGGCCTTGTAGAACAGGTTTTGCTCCCACTCTGCATGGGAAGTGGGGCCAGCTTCAAGCCCTTCAATTGTACCACTGATTGCAATGGTCATTGGCCTCCAGGAAATGCATCTGTAGGTCTCTTCTGTAGGTGGGTCCCTTTTTTCTGTTCTTTTAAAAAAAGATTTATTTAGTTTTATTGCAAAGTTAGACATACAGTGGGGAGGAGAGACAGAGAGGAAGATCTTCCGTCTGAAGTGACCATAACACTGGGAGCTGAGCCAATTCGATTTCAGGAGCCAGAAGCTTCTTCCAGGTCTCCCACGTGGGTGCAGGGTTCCAAGGTTTTGGGTCGTCCTCGACTGTTTCCCAGGCCACAAGCAGGGAGCTGGATGGAAAGTGGAGCCACCAGGATTAGAACTGGCGCCCATATGGGATCCCAGCACTTTCAAGGCGAGGACTGTAGTCACAAGGCCACCGCACTGGGCCTGGGTCACTTTTTTCATGGCACACCATCTTTCTGTGCAGTGGTGATCAATGGACAGAAAAGCCAGGGTTATTTAAGTTTTAGCATGTGGAATGAGTTAGCTGTATTTGTTGTCAATGACAAACTGAGTTTGGAAAGGAATTTGAGAAATTTAGCAAGCTTTCACTGTAACCTCTATTTATTCCAAAATCTTATAGATATTTTCTGATGAGATCACTGATAATATTAACAAAGATTAAATATTGTATCATAAAACAAAGTGCTTTCATCATTTGGAATATTGGTGTTGCTCAATGAGAATTAGATGAGTAACATAAAAGTCCCCCAGGAGAGACCAGTAGATTTTAAAAAATGATCTATGGCAAATTTTATGTGCTCATGTCCCATTTTGCAACTAATTATTAAGAAATGACTGTTTGGGGCTGGAGGTAGCAAGTTGAGCCCCAACCTGTGACAATGGCTTCCCATATCAAACTGTTAATTTGAGGCCTAGTGGCTTTGCTTCTGATTCAGTTTCCTGCTATTATGCCTAGGGAAGCAATGGAAGATGTTCCAAGTCCTAGGCCTTTACCACTCACATGGAAGATCTGGCTGGAATTCCAGACCCCTGGCTTCAGTCTCGCCCAGCCTTGGCTGCTGCAACCATTTGGGATATTTGTTTGCTTTTGTTAATGTATCTATTAGGTTTTAGAGAATGTGAATACATTATTTTTTTATTGTATACCCACACACATATGTATACACTAACAAAAGTTCTTGAGGCGTGAGTCTTTATAATTTATAAGGATCCTAAGTCCAGGAGTTTTGACATTGACTGTTTAAGAGGCTGGTGGAAGATTCTAACAGTTTTCCCACTGTCTGTAGTAGCCGAGAGAAGGGGTGGAAGACTCCAGATTCTTTTCTCTATGTTATTAACGTGAGTTGCTTTCCTTTGTACCCTTATATTCCTGTTTTGATCTCAGCATTTGTAGGATGTAGCTGAGACTCCGTCAGTCAAGAGCACAAAGCTCTTGTTGAGCCCTAGTTCTTGTCTTTGAGCTGATTACAGTAAGCACAGCGGAGTATTCACCTGCAAGAAACAGCAGCTCCACCAGCGACACTGCTGGGGTAAGGCTACATCAGGCCAGGTTCATTGCCGAAGGATGAATCCAGAAGGCTGGGGGTTACTCAATGTAACTTGGACACATACAGAATTTGAAGGCCATTGTTTGGGTAAACAGGGATTCATGTTTTTTGTTGAAAGTACATAGTTCTTCAGTAAGTGTGTCACTCCTGATGGTAAGTCATCCTCGTTAGCTTTCTTCACAGTTCTCACGTAGAATCACACCTAAGCAGTACTGCCACATCTCCATCCAAGCTACTTTCTCTGTGCACAGAGGGTCACACTAGTCCTACGTGCACAGAAGCCTGCAGCCTGGGGTTGGACTGCAGTCCCACGTAGTGACCATGTCTTCATGCCAAGACTGAACTAGCTTCTCTTTGTTGTATACATTGAATTGAAATCAAACTTCTTCCAGTTTCACGCCGTGTTTGGGTAATATAGAACTCTAGTGGTAGGGAGGGGGCAGACAATGTTTCAAGAGATGAAGGGCTTTATAGAGGGAGGAGAAACCATCATAGAAAACAGACGTGAGGATACTCCAGTGGGAACCGAAGGAGGAAGAAAGCCCAGTGGTCAGGGTTTTGAATTCTGTTTCCCTTCATTAGAGAGCTGAAATAAAAAGAAGAAAAAGAACAATATTGCCAAGAATTCTCCTGCCTTTATGGCCCTTCCTGCCCTTTGGGCTCCATTTTGCCATTGGTTAGCATTCTTGGAATAAGACCCTGACAGCAAGTACGGTTCTCAGATGTGGGACAAGGCCATTCGCTTGCAGGACTCGCTACAGTTGCATCAGAAATATTTTAAGCATGGAAGTTCCCTTATCTTCTTTCAAGAGGTGTTAAAAAACAAAACAAACAGGAACAAACAAACCAAAACTAACAGTCAGAGTGATAGCGACTGATGAACAAAAAAGGTGGTCTTCTCTGTTGGATCACTCTGCATACATGGCCAGGACAGGGCTGGGGTTAGACCTGGAAGCTGAGAACTCAGACTCCCATGTGGGGGGCTTGAGCTACCACCACTGCCTTTCAGGTACACGTCGGCAGGACAGCAAAGTCAGGAGCCAGAGCTTGGAATGTGCGAGACACCAGCATCTGCACTGTCAGGCTAAATTCCCATGGCCTTCACGTAATTCTAATACCTGTGTTGAAAAGTCTGGCTTGAAACCAACTTAGATATTTTCTTCCCATATTTGTTCTTGGACCCAAAGAATCGGTCTTCTGAAAAAAATGCTTAACTGCTGAGTTTTCTGTGTTGTGTGACAACAATTAATGTGGGCTCCTTTAAATGTTTCTGGAGCCCTCACCATGCTGGCTCAAGGCTCTGAAGATATTGCTGGCATATGGAGCTACAGAACCGACAGGCTCCAGAAACACCCAGCAGTTATCTGGGTCAGAACTCTGCCTCCAAGCACAAATGGCTTCTGACACCAACAGTTATCTTCTCCATCAAGCTTTCCTGGGAACTGGTGCAGAACTTTCTCAAGTAGTTTATTTCCATGGTTTATAAAAAGGCTTGCATTTTGCCCAAGATTGACGTTAAGTTAAATTTGATGTAAAGCTTTTGATTCAGTTAATCCACTTTTAGGAAGAAGAAGGAAGAGTGGAGGCCCACCAATCGTTTTTTAAAAGCTCTTTCTGGAGTACTTTTTTTTTTTTTCAGATGAACTGTGTACTTAAATGGGGGAAGAATAGTATTAATTTGGTTTGTGTGTATGATTATTAATTGAAGTGCATGTTTTGTCAAACTATCGCCAGGCAAAATGTCTCCAATGAAACATTCATCACAAACTTGGAGGGACAAGTTTTTGTTTGTTTTTTGTAGATCTTACCATAAGTATGGAAGGAAAGAAGGCACTATTACAATTAAAGAATATATGTATTTTAGGGCCTGACATTGTGGCATAGCGGTTTAAGAAACCACTTGCATCACCAGTATCCCATCTGAGCACCTGTTAGAATGTAGGCTGCTTTACTTGCTAACGTAACCAGAAAGCAGCAAATGATGTAGCCCAAAGAGTTGAGCCCCTCCCCTGTCATGTGGAAACCCTGAAGAAGCTCTTGGCTCCTGGATTCATCCTGGCCCAGTTCCTGTCATTGTAGACACCTGAGGAGTAAATCACTGGGTGGGAGTTCTTGCCCTTTTTTTTGTTTCTTCTCTCTCTCTCTCCACTTCTCCCCTCCCTCACCCCACCTGCCTTGGAAATCAAAAAGTAAATCTTTAGGAAATCATATTTAAACTTTACTTCAGAAAAAAGTGGGCTTATCTACTATACATATTCCCCATGTTTATTTTTTTTGCAAAACAGCATATGGACTTTTAGTCCTTTTCCTATTTCTGAATTTGAATACAACTTATGTTTTAAAGACTCAAATGTTCTTTCTTCGAGGTCAACGTAGACATAAATAATGATTAATTAGGCAGCTAATTTAGTCTATTCTTTTCCCTCCTTCCTGTGTTTGTACCAAACAAGAAAGAACAAAACTTCTTGTTTTTCAAGCCCTTAATGGTTTATTTATTTTTGTTTAATTAAACTAATTCAGAAGAATAAAACGTCATGTTGATGCTTATAGGAGTTGCTGCTGTTAAAATCATCTTCTCTTCAAAAAATGTTGAAGCTGGCTAATGCTTAGACACCTCTCAGTAGATCACCTGGAACTTTTTTGAAAAAACGTATGAGCCCAAGCCTGCAATGGTTTTTTCCCTTGGTACTGAAGCTTCTTAAACTTAGGTGCCACATGGTGGCTGCAGCAGCTAGAACGCTAGTGCTAGAACTCAGTGTGTGAAAGATGTTCACAGAATGTTAGATGATTTAGACATGAGTCCATATCAGTGTATCATATTCCCTAAAAATGGAAGCTCCTCTGTCACCCTGACAAATGATCACTTGACCCTCTCTTGAGGCAATGTCTTTGGACACATTTATTCTGACAGGCTCCTTGGTTCTTGTGTTGAAAATTATTTAAACGTTTATTTTATTTATTTGAAAGAGTTGCAGGAATAGGGGAAGACAGAGAGTGGAAGCTTCCACTGGCACGGGCCATTGCCCACATGGCTGTAATAGCCAAGATTGGCCCAAGACAAAGCCAGGGTTTCCCACATGGGCAAAGGGACCCAAGGATTTGAGTCATCTGCTGATGCTTTCCTAGGTGCATTTTCAGGGAACTGGATCAGAAGCCAAGATACAAAATGGGATGTCAAAGTAGATGGTGGCTTCACATTCTAAGCTCACACTGCTGGTCCTTAAAATTTTTGTCTCCTTGGACACATAGTGGAGTTCAGCTCCAGTCTGACCATTTTTTCTGTCTGTGTGAAATGTCTTATCCTTAATGACAGAAGGAATTTCCTGGCATTCTGTCCATGTTGCTGCCTTCTTCAGGAATCCTGTACTCAACTGCTGTGTCTTCTGCTCAAAAACTTGTCATTGAGTCACTCTCCTCTCACCCCATATGTGACCCTCTTGGGCTTCCATAGTGTCTCTGCTCTTGTCCCTGGTGATCTTCCTTGGACCATTGCCTGAAGAGCCCCTCCACTGATACGAACAGATCTGCTCTATTCCTCACCTGTGTGGCCTTCTTTCACTGCCAGTACCACTTGACCCACCTGTTTATTTATCTTGCCATCCTGTCTTCTTTATTTGAACACATTCTAGCTTTATAGTACATGCTTAACTTGGGTGCACATGTGGGTGTGCATGTGTGTGGAACACTGCTCATGAACACTGAACTGTACCAGCCAAGTGCCTACAGAGTGGGTTATTCATCTCTTATGAGAGTGTGTACTAAGTTTGAATGGAAAAAGCCAAGTGTAATGCAGTTCCAGAAGGAATGTCAAGTACTGCACACATTGATGGTTTTATCCTAGCCCTCACTGCTTTATAAGCTGTCTTGTCTTAGCTTTTGTCTCTTTTAGTAGATGGTAAGTTCCTTGAAAGACTTGCCAGCGGATTTGAAATGGTAATACAAACCCCTTTACTTAAACAGAATAAATTTATTTCAACACTCGTTAGTGCACATTCCAAAGATAAGGCAGAAGTATTGTGTGACCCAAAGAGACATGGGTAACAGAAGCCATGGGTTCCTGGATGCTGACAGTTAACTGTGGTGGCAGACATCAGGATGTCAGGAAGTGGAGACCCCCATCCACTCAGGACGCCAGGGTTCCCACCGCCAACACGAGGGAGAATGGGTATTGGCTGGAGCAGACAAAGGGAGAAGGAAGTGAGAGAACTCAATGAGAAGAGAGGTGGACAGAGAGAACCGAGGGAGACAGTGAACACAGGATCAAGGATGAAGACCAAGCTGCTCCAAGATTTTCTAGATTCAAGTTCCTAAACACATTGTTGTTCATGTCAAATTTTCTTTTCTTTCTCTCCACTTCGGAGATTTTGCTGGTATCCACATCTCTGGTCATTGAATCACAAGTATCAACGTAAGCTGAAACTCAATGACAAATTCACCCAGAGTGTTAGCTCCTGTGCAGGTTGGTCTGCTGATTTGCCAAGCTTCAGATATGCTTCTTGGTTTCTGTACATCCTTACATTCTAGAACCCAAGAAATGCCACCTAATACATATATATATTTTGTTTCACACATGGAAACTGCCTTCATTCATCATTGTCTGATGATCACTGCCTCTTTTTTGGTGTGTGTGTGGGTACAGGTTCACAATGACCTCACCTCTGCAGGTTCTTTCAAAAGCCCCATCCATTAAAAAGCCATCTGATACATTTCAAAAGTTTAGAGGATAAAAGATATTGCGGCATGTAATGAATATTTGCATACTTGAGAAAGATAAAGAATAGCTATTACCAACATGAATGTAATAAGGGACCTAATTAGGTGATTAAGTTGGAATGGGCATTTTCAGAGGCTTGCTGTCAGTATGCTATGTAAATATTTGTGTAAGATGTAGCCTTGATGAGCACCTGTTCAAGCTGTCTTAATAGACTTCCTTTTTAATGACTAGATTCATGTTTGTTTTTCTATATGGACTTTCATATTATAAATATACATAGACAATGGGCTTTTGATTAAACATTTGGAGTGAGGGAAGGAAACAATGTTGGTGCTTCAGGTCATGGTTTCCCAAAGTCTGGTCCTGAGAATGGTAGCTTATGACAAGAGTTGGCAAATTTCATCTAGAAATTGCTGAAGAGCAAATACTTCAGGTTTCCAAAGTCTTGGGGAGTCTTTGTGCTGATTATGCAACCTTGCCTTCATGACAGAAAGGGTTCACACACAACACAAATGGGTGTGGTTATGGGCCAAGAAAATTTTATTTCCTAAAAACAGTTGAAATAACACCATGTGACTAGTTGGGATGAATGCCTGGGACCATGGATGTCAGGAGGGACTCTGCATTGGAAGAGTCGGAAGAGTCGACATCTTGGTTTATAAACTTGCTGCTGGCTATTTTAGTTTCTAAGAAGCCTCTCCCCTACCCTACTGTCTCACCTCTACATCCTTAGTTTAGCAGCTAGATTTCTGAAGGAGTGATTTCTCTGTACCTCAGAGGTCAGAAAAGTTAGCCAAAGCTAGACTACTCCCGTTTTTATGAATGGACTTTTATGGTTGCCTTTGACCTACACAGGCAGGGTTCAGTAGCTCTTACCAAGTCCCTGAGGCTCACACAGCCTAAAATATTTACTACTTGGTCCTTGGCAGAGAAAGTCCACTGATTCATTACTTGCGTACAGCTTTAGTCTTAGCATGAAGCCAAAATACCACAGGCAAGAGAGGATGTGGAATATTCTTGCCAGGCAGAAATGATATGGGGTACAGGGACGACTAAGCTGAGTACACTTATTTGATCATTGCAGAGGAAAATGCATATATAGGCATAACCATGTGTATCAACTACAACCAAAACAAAAAACACACACCAATGGGGTCAGCTACATATCATTGACACTTTGTAAATGTTTGTCTTGTCCATGTGTTGCTCACAAACCCATTGAAAAGTGAGCTTCAAATCACCCGTGATTATTGGCTCCACTGCCATCACAATCTGATCCTTCCAGTCTCTCAGGTCATCCCAACTGAGACCAGGGGAATGTGAACGGCACCACAAGGGGCACTCACTAGCATCTATTCCTCCAAGAAGATTCCCGTTTTCATCACTCTTGTGATGCATTTTAAATTTTTGTAGCATGTTTGTTAACTTCATGTGATGAAAATGTATTATTTTTACCTTATTGTAGACTGTGTTCATTGGTTCTGTATTTTAGGAAGTGTAGCGGGGGCTGAGATGTTCAGATATGGAGACAAAGTGCTGTATGTCTCTGTGCATCCAGACCAGAGATGGACTCCTAGTGAAAGAATTCAATACTTCCTAACAGTAAGATGATGGACTCCCTGACAATGTCCATGTCTGCATTGTCAATAACAGCATGACGGACTTGTGACTTTTCGCGAAGGACATCCATTGTAAAACTAGCGGTGAGATTAATGGTGGCGTGGAGTGGCCTTGGGGAAAAGCACAGGCAACCTCAGAGTCTATGCAACTATATGCTAAAACAAAGTAAAATATTTTTAAATGTAAAAAAAATGAAAATAAGAGCAATTATTATCATCCAAAGATAAGCCTATCACAGAAGTTAGGTCATAAGCGGGGAATAGTAACAGCTAGTCACTCTTGGGGAATATTTAAACTATCATGATCAAACTCCACATGTATCATTTGGTGTACCTCTGATCAAAGAAACTCAGTCAATATTTTAAGCTTTAGTCTGGTTTCTTTCTTCAATAGTTGAACTAGTCTAGAAGGGAGACCCTAACACAAGTTGAGGCTGGTAGCCCCTTTCAGGTCAAAAACTCAAAGTGAATTTTGTCTTTTACAGCTAAGCACGGGAGAGTCTAACAGGTACACTCCTTTTCATGTCACACTAATTCCCCTCCGACAGGGGGTCTGACAGCTGACTTCCAGGAACATAGCTTCCTGCTGTGTGGGGACTTATGTGAAATGTGTGGTCCCATGATATGCATTGGGCAGAGTACATTAAGCTGCCATCTGTGATGCCAGCATCCCACACTGGTGCCATATCCAGTCCTGGCTCTTCACTTTCAATCTTGCTCCCTGTGGATGTGCCTGGAAAAGCAGTGGAGGGTGGCCCAAGTCTTTGGGCTCCTGCAAACACATGAGAGACCTGGATGAAGATTCTGATTCCCAGTGTCAGACTAGTCCAGCTCTGGTCATTACAGCTATTTGGGGAGTGAACCAGCAGATGGAGGATTATTTTTTTCTCTCTCTCCTTTTCTTTCTCTCTATCTCCTGCTCCCTCTGCAACTCTGCCTTTCAAGTAAGTAAAAGAAATATCCAAAAACATAGTTAACTTGTACTAGGAGGAATGTATGCATTCTCTATGGTAGGGAATATAGACAGGAACTCAGATTTGCTTTGAGAAACACATAAACAAAACACATGGACAAAGCACAGGGAACATCTACTTTGATGAGTTGTATAGACATTAGGAGCAGCAGAACTAATTTGGGCAAGGTAGTCAGGGCTTTGGGAGCCCCTGCTTAAGAGGTCACCCCGACACCCCAGCTGACAAGACTTCCATGGGACGCCAACACAGAGATGCACAAATGGAAGAAAACATTTTAAACTCATCCATATTTGTGCTATTTTAAACATTTATGTAGCTTATGGAAATGGGGAACAATAAATCTGTGCAGTTTATAAATAAATGAATATGCATCTCTTGAGTGTATAATCTCAAAGCCTACAATTTAAGTAGGTTGGAGACCCATGTGTTCACAGACTCAGCTCGAAAAACTTGGGTCTACTGCACATCTGACCTAAGGCACCTACCTCTTTTGTTGCAAGGTGGCAGACAGAGTGCTCTGCTGAAGAACAGATGCCCAAGGGAGATTGCCTTGTGGTGCAGTATATTAAGCCACCGCCTGTAATGCTCCACTCTGTATGGGTGCAGGTTCATGCACCTGCTTCACTTCCTATCAAGCTCCCTGCTGATGGTCCAGGTTAAGTAATAGAAGATGGTCCAAGTACCTGGGCCCCTACCACTCATATGGGAATCCTGGGTGAAATGGAAATTTCTACTTCCAAGCCTTGGCCTGACCCATCCCTAGCCACTGAGGCCATTTGGGAGTACACCAATGGAAGGAATCTCTCTCTCCCTTTCTCTACTTCTTTGTAACTCTACCTTTCAAATGAATAACTTCATTAAAAACAACGAGCAACTGGACAGGGTTAGAATCCAGGATTCTGATTCTCACCATGGTGCCCATCTCACCATACTGCTCTCTCTCCGGCTCGCCAAATCCACAAAGACTACGCTTACAGGTGACATGCACAATTCCCAGTAGATGAACTCTCGCTCAGCAAATTCTTCCCTTAGAAAATTGAAGCATTCTCTGTGATAGTTTCTCTTGCTTCCCCACAAAGCGATCCAGCCATGAGGAGGCTGGCTCCTCGTGGACACACATGAGAGGCAAGGATGAGCACGCATGGGATGCGTGGGGTCCTGGGGCAGGGATTAGGCTGCCTGCATTGTGAGTTTGAGTTTAGACCCAGACACTGAGGAGAGCTGGATGGAATTGCTTGAAGAAGGAAGCATTCCTCAGAGGGCTGTGCCAGCATTGTGGCATCAACTGGTTCTTCCTCAGCTCATTCTTGTGCTAAATCACCGATGTTTGAACGTTAAGCCAACCTCCCGTTGGTCCGCTGTTTGGTCCACTCCTGATGCATCAGCTTGCTATAGGCAGTTTTATGATGCGTCTTGAGAACTTTGGTCCAATTTGTCTTCCAAATTTGTTCTTTCCCAGAGTTATTTTGGGTGTTCTGGTTTTCCCATTTGTATATGAATTTTGGAATCAGTGTGTCCACATACACCCATTATCCTCCACACCCCAAAGGCTGCTGTGATTTCAGTTTGTTTTTTGTTTGCTTGCTTTAAAGATTGATTTATTTTTATTGGAAAAGCAGATTGACAGAGAGAAGGAGAGACAGAGAGAAAGATCTCCCATCTATTGATTCAGTCCCTGAATGGCTGCTATGGCCTGAGCTGAGCTGGTCCGAAGCTGGGAGCAAGAAGCTTCATCCAGGTCCCCCATGTGGGTGTGGAGTCCCAAAGCTTTGGGTCATGGTGTGCTGCTTTCCCAGAAATACTACTGATTGATAATTGGTTTAGATTAGTTATTTGAAAGACAGAGTTACAGAGAAAGAGAGAGAGTGAGAGAGATTTTTTTCTCTCACTGGTTCACTCCCCAAATGGCTGCAACATCCAGAGCTGGGCCCAGTAAATATGAGGAACCAGGGAGCTTCATCCAGGTCTCCCATGTGGGTACAGAGGCCCAACAACCTGGGTCATCTTCCACTGCCTTCCCAGGCAGAGTAGCAGGAGCTGAATCCAAAGTGGAACAGCTGCAACTTAAACTGGCACCCCATGGGATGTTGGTGTTGCAGTCAGAAGCTTAGCTTACAACACCACAGTGCTAACTACTCATTGAATTCTAAACAAATGGGACCTCATCAAACTAAGAAGCTTCTGTACAGCAAGGGAAACAATCAACAAAGTAAAAAAGCAACCCACAGAGTGGGAGAAGATCTTTGCACACGATATAGGCGATAGGGGGCTAATTTCCAGGATATACAAAGAACTTCAAAACAACCAAAAAACCAAAACAAACAAGCCACTCAAGAAATGGGCACGGGAAATGGGCAAACATTTCACAAAGGAGCAAGTCCAAATGGCAAACAAACATATGAAAAAATGTTCCAGCTCCCTAGCAATAAGGGAAATCCAAATTAAAACATCGATGAGGTACCACCTAACACCAGTAAGATTGGCCCACATAAACAAGAACACCAACGACGCTTGCTGGCGAGGATGCGGGGAAAAGGGAACCCTACTCCACTGCTGGTGGAGCTGCAAATTGGTACAGCCTTTATGGAAATCAGTCTGGAGAACACTCAAACAACTCGGAATCTGCATGCCATATGACCCAGCAATAGCACTCCTAGGAATATATCCAAAACACCTGTTTTACGACAAACCAACATGCATCCCCATGTTCATTGCAGCACAATCAGTAATTGCAAAAACATGGAAGCAACCGAAATGCCCATCAATAGAAGATTGGATAAGAAAGCTTTGGTTCATCTACTCCATGGAATACTACTCAGCTGTTAAAAAAAAACAAAATGCAGTTCTTTGTGGCTAAATGGGCACAACTGGAAACTATAATGCTAAGGGAAATGAGTGAATCCCAAAAGATTAGATACCACATGTTCGCCTTGATTTAACCTGTAATTTATTGTTTGGTTGTTTGTTATTTTTTGAACGTGTCATTGATGCTGTCTCAACCCAGATGTTTCGAAGAATGGAACTTGCATTATTTTTAACATATTGTTTACCCAATACTATGTCAATTAATTCCATAATGTTGTATATTGATACTGAGGCCTTGTTGGGGCTTTTAACCGACCAGATCTTTACTCTGTTAGACCTATCTTCAGACCATAGAAGGTCTCCCCAGGAGGCCACTGAACTTATCTGGACAATAAGACGCTGAACTTTATGCTAGGCATGTGTTTGCAAGCAATGAATCTCAACTGAACTTGAACTATGGTTATGCAGCAAGGTGGAGGAATCCACCATGGGGGGAGGGGTATGGGGAGGGGTGGGGGGAATCCCCAGCGCCTATAAAACTGTACTACACAATACAGTGTAAGCAACAATAAAAAAAAAAAAAAAAAAACTACTCATTGAATTCTTAAATATGAAGTCAACCTTCATTTCTGGTAGGAGCCTCATGTATTGGTAAGGTGTGTGTAATAGATGAGTGTGTAGGATATTGATATGTGTCATCTGCCAATGATTAAGCTTCCTGTGTATTTGTTCCAATTTGCCAACGTTTTTATTAGAATTGCTGCATTTATGGTCATAATAGTTACCAACCTGCTGGGTTTTATACCAGAACTTTTAAAACACAGTTTTGGTGTTAAGATAGTACTATCTTCAAAGTTTGAGTTGGGAAGATACTTTCTCAAACTTTTGTGGAATCATTTGCATGGATTTAGTATTATTTCTTCTTCAAATGTTTACTAGCACTCTCCAGAAAGCCACTGGAGGCAGGATGTATCTTTGCAGGAAGAATTTTAAGAACAAGTGACATTTATTTGATCAGTAGAGAGTCACTGATATTTCTTCTTAAGTTGTTATCTCTGAATGAATCCATTTCATAAAAACTGTCAAGCTTGCAGGTGTAGTATTTCCTCATTATTCTTTCAACATCTGTGATCTCGGCAATTGTGGCTTGTCCATTATTTCCTTGAAAAAAAAATCATTAGTTTTCTGCTTTTTTTTCTATGTCAGCCTGTTTTAAATTTTATTTTAAAATTTCTTTTTATTTATTATTATTATTTTTTTCCCCTGTGATACAATGTTGTAGGTATAGGGATTCCTCCCTCCCTTTCTCCTTCCCTCCTGCCATCCCCCCATATTATCACAGTGGTATAGTCTTTTAGTAACAGTTTAACATTTTGCTATACAAATGTGTCATGGTATTGTGGGGGTAGGTAAAAGTAGAAGAGCTAGTGTCCTATTGTCAAGGTGAATTTGACTATTTCATTGGGAGTCTTGCTTTTAATCAGCAGAGACACATGCCACAAGGTATCTTCACTTCCTGGTATGCTAGGCTCCATTATATAGTTCACTTATGAGAATATGTATATTTACTTGGTTATCTATGTATCTATTTATTTTGTATTTTCTCTGCTATTTGTTGTTGCATTGATTTTCACTTTGATCTTTATTATTATTTCTTTCTGCCTAATTTCTGTTCAATGCACTGACAATTTTTTAGTTTTTTAATAACAAAGCAAGGTATCTCTTTAAGGTATGTTTATTTTTTAAATTTGTTTTTATTTTTAAAGAGTCACAGAGGAGAGACAGAGAGTCTTCCATTTGCTGTCTCACTCCCCAAATGGCTGCAGTGACTGGAACTGAGCCAATCTGAAGCCCGGAGGCAGGTGATTGCTCTGTGGCTCCAGTGTGGGTGCGGAGACCAAAGGCTTTGGACTATCTTCTGCTGCTTTCCCAGGCCATAAGCAGGGAGCTGGATGGGAAGTGGATCAGCTGGGACATGAACTGGTGCCTGTGTGGGATGCCAGCACTGCAGGCAGAAGCTTAAGTCTACTGTGTCACCACAATGGCCCCCAAAATATATGTTTGCTTGGCATACTTGTTGGTGGATGACTACCATATTCAAGCTAACTAATGTATCTCTCACAGCTCTGAAGATCTTAACGAACTTCATGTGAACAATACAAGGTTCACAGTAGCTATGGTCACCACTTTGCACCTTAGACTTGAAGAATTTGTTCATATGGTAGAACATCCTCACATGTGGTGTCCACCATCCTGCTCTCTGCCTCTGTGGGTGTGACTTTGTAAGTTCCACACATAGATGAGGTCATGGAGTGTCCCCGTGTCTGGTCTCTTTGCCTTAGTCTGATGTGCTTCAGATTTATTCATGTTATTACAAATAACAGGATTTCTTTTTTTTTTTGTGAAGATGCCTTATATACCTCTGAAGGATGTCTCTCACACAGGTAAATGCTTAGTTCCTTTCACCCATCAGTGGACCAATGGTTATTTAGATTGCTTCTGTATCTCACCTAATGCAGATGATGCTGCAGTAAATATGAGAGTGCAGTCATTTCTTCCCTAGGTACATTTTATTTCAGTAGGATATGTAAGGGTACTTCAAAAGTTCATTAAAAATTAAAGCCTATCTTATCTTGGTGTGGTAGTTTTTGAGGCACGTGAGTATTTTTTCATGATGCACATACCCACGAACTTTTTGAAGACCACCTGCCTACTTAGAAGCAGGTTCACTGAGTGATACAGCATTTCCATTTTTAGTTTTTTGAGGAACCTTCCTACTTTTTTCTCTATGGACGGCATCAGTCCTTGTCTGTACTTATTATCACTTATTTTTTGATACTAGTCATTCTACCAGATGTGAACTGAGACTCATTGTCGTTTTGGTTTGCATTTCTCTGGTGATAACTGATGTCGAGTGTCTTTCAAAGCATCTTGGGATCTGCACAGTGATTCAACAGGTGCATCTTCCCTACATCCCATTATCCCATTGGGCACCAGTTCTACTCTACTACTGACCTTGGCTGATTCATGGTCTGGGAAAGCAGTAAAAGATGGCACAGATCCTTAAGACGCTGCACCCATGCGGGAGACCGGGAAGAAGCTCCTGGCTCCTGGCTTCAGATCAGCTTATCTTGTGCCATTTCAGCCATCTGGGATGTGAACCAGTGGATGGGAAACTTCTCTCTTTCTCGCCATCTCTCTCCTCTTTTCTCTGTAAATCTACTTTTCAAATAAAAAAGAAAAAGAGAAATATCTCTCCAAGGTTTGCTTAGTTTTAAATTATTTGGTTTTTAGTTTTTTTTCTATTCAAGTGGCTAAACCATTTTTTGTTATGTATTTTGGGACTTATAATAATTATTTGAAAGCTAGAGAGAAAAGCATATAAATCCACCATGTGCTGGTTTATACTCCTCAAATGCCAGCAGTTTCGGTCAGAGCTGAACTGGCCTGCAGCCAGAAACCCTGAAATCAGTCTCCCACATGGATGGTAAGAACCCTATCTCACAGGTTGCACATTAGCAGAAAGCTGGATACAAAGCAGTGGCAGGACCCAAACCCACGTACCCCAACATGGAATGTGGGCATCCCAAAAACATCTTGACTGCTGTGCCAAAGAATCACCATTATTGTTATATTTTGAATATTAAACCTTTATCTGATATATAAATTACAAAATATTTTCCTCCAATGTGTGGACTGTCTTCTGAATTTATTGTACAAAATTTATTTTAGTTTGATGTGGGCCTATTTTTTTTTCAGCTTTTTGCTTTTGTTGCCTGTACTTTTAGTATCATATTCCAAAACTCATGGTCAAGGTAAACATTAGGGACTTGCATGGTGGTTCAGCAGATCAGCACGGTATGTGACGTTGGCATCCGTTTGATGGCTCTACTTCCTGTCCTGAGCCTTGCTAATGTGCCTGAGAGAGCAGTGGAGAATGACCCAAGTGCTTAGGCCCACAATCCATGTGAGAGTCCTGGACAGAGTTCCAGGCTCCTGACTCATTTTTCTTCTCTCTCCCCCCACTCTCTGTAACTTGGTGTTTTAAACAAACAAATAGATGTTTCGAAAGACCAATATAAAAAAGCATCCCCCCTCCATTTCTTCTAGAAGTTCTATGGCTCAAGTCTTCTTACCTTTAAATCTTTAACTTTGAGTTGATTTTTATATATGACAGGAGTCAATTTTCATTCTTTTGTATGTTGACATCCAGTTTTCCTAACATCATTGATTAAAGATTTTTTCCTTTCACCATTACGAACTCGTGGTACTCTGGAAAAATGATTACTTGACTATAAGCACGAATTCATTTCTAGGCTAATCTGTTCCATTGCCGTATGTGTCTATTTTTGTTCTAGTACCATCCTGTGTTGATTACTATAACTTTGTCATATGTTTTGAAACTGGGATGCATGATCACTTTATTTCTCAAGTTTTTGTTTGAACAATTCAGTGTTTTGTGTTCTATATTAGTTTTAGGATTATTTGCTCTATTTTTGCAAAAAAAAGAAATCTTTAGAATTGTTATGGGGATTGTGTTGATCTGTGATGACTTTGTTGACTAACTTTAGCAATATTAATGTTTTTAATCCACAAATGTCAGACATCTTTCTGCTCATCTCTTTTTCGATGTCTTTCATCAATGTTTTACAATTTTCTGTGTACAGAGCTTCTCCTTCTTTATTAAACTTACAATATTCCCAAGTATTCTGCTATTTTCGATACTATTATGAATAAAGTTTCTTTTTTCCTTCTTTATCAGTTCTTTGTAATGTAAAAGGTACGATAGCTTTTTGGTGTGTTGATTTTGTATGCTGCAGCTTCATTGAATGTATTTGTTCTAATGGTTTTTCAAACGGAATTCTTTAGGGTTTTCTACCAACACTGGCTGCTTCAAGACATTCGTGAAGCAACCAAATTAGAATGTGTCTGTTTTGCTACAAAAACTTTTGAAGCCAGTGCATACTTTTTTTTCCGTAATGCACAACTCCAGGAACTTTTTAAAGAGCCTTCATATGAGTGTGTTTTTTTTTACTTCTTCCTTCCCAATCTGATGCAGTTTGATTTTCTTGTCTAATCATTCTTTCTGGAAGTCCAGCACTGTGTTCAATAAAGCTGACCAGCCCGGGCATCTGGCTTTGCACTGGAGCCTGGGGAAAAGCTTCCCATCTCCCTACCCCTCGATTATGATGTTATCTGTGAGTTTTTTCATAACTAACCTGTACGAGAGTGAGGGAATTTCATTCTCTATTTGGTTAACCTGTTTCATCATCACTGTATTTTGATTTTTGTCATATGTTTTTTTTTTCTGTGTCTGTTGAAATGCTTTTGGGTCTTTTCTCTCCCATCCTGTTAATGTGCTGTTGATTAATGGTATGTGTTGAATCAACCTTGCATTTCAATCTGACTTGGCTGTGATGTCTAGTATTTTGGATGTACTGTTAAATTCTGTTGCTGTTTTATGGATATTTCTTTCCTCTTTATTTTTCAGATGGCTGCAGTTTCCCTGCATCACCTGGGTACAATTCTGTTACCAGGGTGATCCTTTCCTCCTAAAATGAGTTGGAAAGGATTCCATTCAGTTCTTTCGTTTCATTTTTTGGGAGAAGATTTCAATAAGGATTGATCTAGATTCTTTGTATGTTTGGTACAATTTAGATTTAAGCTTACCTGATGCTAGGCAAAAAAAAAAAAAAATTAAGAGGGCTTTTGATTACTGATTTAATTTATTTACATATTTGGGCTTTTTACAAGCTGAATGTTTATGTGTTTATAGCATTTTATACATTTCTTTTAGGGTATGCACTTTGTTGGCGTAAAGTTAACAAACATTGCTTATGGCTCTTTTTGTTTCTAATACATCTATAGTAGTGTCTCTTGTTTCTGATATTGTTATTTGAATCTTTTTTTTTTTGTCTAGTTAAGGGATTACCCATTTAGTTTTTTAAAGTCCCAACATTCAATTTATTTTCAGTTTTCTATTTGTCTTATTTCTATTGTTTTCCTGTTCTTGATTTCAGGCATACTACTTTAGTCTATTGTTTTTTCCTTCTATTGTCTTAATTTGTTCTTCTTTTTCTAATTCCTAGAGGTGCAGTCAGATAGTTTACTTGACCTGACTTTTTTTAGTTAGTGTCATAAGCTTCCTTCTGATTATTTTTGGTGCAGAGGGTGAGTTTTGGCTGTTTTTTAATTTTCCTTCATATGATGACTTATCTATTTGAAAGGCAGACACATGTAATATATCACATATAATAGGATTAACTGCATTACATTTAAGACTTTTATTATTTATTTTTCACTTACGTTTGTTTAATTTTTCCGTTTTTTTTTTTTTTGAATCCTCAGTTGTAACTTTGCTTTAACTTCCACTGTTACAGCTATGTTCGTTACTTTAGACCAAGCTTTAGAATTTACAATAAATACCTAAAGTTGTCATGGTTTTCCATACAGTAATTTCACTTTAGGTGTAATTTAAAAGCCCAGCACCAGCTTGCTTCCCTCTCTTCCTTCCTGGCCTTTATCACGGCGCTTTGTACCTTCGCAGCCATGCATCACTTTATGATGGGATCACATTCTGAGAAATACATCATCAGGCAATTCCTCGTTGTGAAACCTCATAGGATGTATTTATACAAACCTGAACAGGGTGAGTCACTGACCCAGCATGGCCTTTGTTGCAGCCGACAGACACAGGACCCGTGGGATGTGTGATGTTGCTGCTGGTGTAACAGTGAGATTTTGGATGGTTAGTAGGAGTGCACTCTAAAATCATGACTGAAGTGTAATAAGCACACAGATCAGGAGCCTTGTCACTTCTCATTATTGTTGAGTATGCTGCTCTGTACCTGACTATATGTGTCATTGTTTTACGCTACTGACGGCATAGTAGATCTGTTTGCGTCAGCCTCAGCACACACACTGAATAATGGGTTACACACATGAGAGTGGAGCCAAGACATTTCCACTACTTAGCGACATCGTGATTATAACATCAGAGTTCATCTCAATTAAATACATAAAAATGTTAAATGGCTTATTATCTTTTATAGAAAGTTAGATAATAAAAAGCCTTGTGTATCTGACCACATTTTCATAGGTCCCATCATGTTTTATGTCTTCGTGTGGGTCCACATTGTGACTGGGTAGAATTTTTATTTTGTCTGGAGGACTTCAGAGTTCAGGTAATCAAGTCTTTTGAACTGTTCAGTGCTTTGAAAACTATTTTTCCTAATTCTAAGCACCTCCTGTGTAACTTAGCTTGTTTTCTTTATAAAAAGATATACTTTATTTACTTGTAAAGAGAGTGACAGAGAGACAGGGAGAAAGAATATGAAATCTTTTATCCACGATTCACTGGTCCCAATGGCTGGGGCTGAGGCTGGGTCAGGCCAAAACCCAAACCCAGAAAATCCATCCAGGTCTTCATGTGGAAACCAGGGGACCAAGCATGTGGGCCATCAGTGCTGTGTTCCCACTATTAGATGCAGAACATCCAGGACTTGAATCAGCTCTGTGACAATGGGCTTAACTCACTGCACCACAATGGTGGTTCTTCCCTTGAATTGTTTCCAGCTTCTTTCAAAAGCATGAATGTTTTTGTTTGTTTTGAATCTGAGAATGTATTGAGTCCATGATCCTAGCTCTTAAGTAATTGCATCCTTTCGTACTCCTTAGCTGGTTATTTCTAATAGAAATAATGTCTTATAGAGGCAAACTAACGCACTGCACTTGACTAGTAGAGTAAAGTGTATGCCTTGTGTTGCAGCATAAAACTCAGGTTTTCCATCCTGCATCATTTACAATGAATTACTCTCCTGAGTTACAGGTTCCATCACTTCAACTTCTGTAGCTACTCAGAAGGGTGACACTTAGGGATTCAAAATAGACCTTTGAGGGCCCTGTGCAGTAGCCTAGCAGCTGAAGTCCTCACCTTGCGCACTCCAGGATTCCATATGTGTGCCGGTTCTAATCCTGTCAGCCCCATTTCCCATCCAGCTCCCTGCTTGTGGCCTGGAAAAGCAGTTGAGGACAGCCCAGAGCCTTGGGATTCTGCACCCATGTGGAGGACCTGGAAGAAGCTCCTGGCTCCTGGCTCCGGATTGGCTCAGCTCCAGACTGGCCACTTGCATAGTGAATCAACAGACAAAACATCTTCCTCTCTGTCTCTCTTTCTCTCTGTACTTTACTTTCCAATGTATTTTTTTAAATCGGCCGTTGAGATGTTACATTGGAATTGTTCAGATCACTCTGCAGTGTTTGATTATGCATGACAGCGTGGTATTTTTAAAGCCCCCATTCGCTTACAAAGCCAGCCATATTGTTTAAGACTATTGCAAAATGCCACATTGCGTTACAGGCAGAGCTTAGCATCCTGCCCAGGGAGACTCTGAGTTGCTCTGTGTGTACTTACCAGAAGTGCCTTTAGAGCCTGAGCTCATTTACCCCCATGTAAACATCTTCATGGAACCGGTCCATGCTCCTCTCTCTGGGCACAAATGCCCCGATGCTGGTAACCTTGTCTTTTCTTTAGCTGTTAAGTATATGGCTTTAAACTCATTCATCATGCTCAAAACGCTCAAAATCATTCAAGGATTTGTGCGGTGAGTTCAATAAACTTGATTTCCAAGCAGGTGGGCATGCTGCCAAGAGACAGACGAACCCGAGGGTGGGATTCTGGCATGTCTTCCTGAATGCGCTGTGCTATTAAGGAGGAGTGTTTCAAACAAGAAGGGACAGCCCAATCATGCCAAGTTGTGAAAGTTTTTTTAATGTCTTGTTTTTTACAGTAATTTCAGGTTTTGTGCCAAGTCATAAATATTTCTAAATTTAGCACAGATCACTTATCTCCAATACTGGGTGTATCTTCGTCTCGTCAAGTCCGAAACTTCATTTTTGCCAAACCTGGGGAGAAGGAGCCACTCCCTTAATTATCTGACTTGGTGCTTGTTCACTTCTGACCACTCACAGTTAATTCGAGGCACCGCAGCCAGGCGCCTGTCAAGTCTAATGGATTCATCACTACTAATAAGTTAGGCGCCTAATTTACTACGAGTTGGCACTAGCCGTGACGCTGGGAGCAGATCACATGTCCCAGCTGATGTGCGGATTCTTCCCCGCCGAGGTGGACTCCGCTGCCAAAGTCGGTGAGCAAAGCTGACAGCACTTGATGACTAATCCCGCATCTCGTGCAGAGCAGTTGGCAGCCTGCACCTCTCTGCAAAACACAGCACGTTTCTAACATTCCTCTCAATAATGATGATAATAATAGGAGAGATGGTGGGTGAGATGGTGGGGGAGCCTGACTTTCAGATCCTCTCCATGGAGCCCGTAAGAGGAGAACTGATGTTGTCAACAGGGAATTAGGATTCTCTGGTGGTGGAAATGGCCTATGCCACCCTCCGCTGCCCATGTTTTGGCCAAACAAACATGTATTGACGGCCCCACGAAAGACTAATCTCTGGACTGATGGAAAGGAGCAAGCAATTGAGAATAAAACCTTCCAGCAAAGTTCTTAATCTCCTTATGATGGGGAAACATCTAGAGCACTGGGTAACAGATGGAGTTTTGCAACCTCTGAATGACCGTGGCACGCCCTGGGCACCGAACACTGATTCAGAAGACACACAAGCATAGGAAAGCACTGAAGGTAATGCCAAGATGGCAGAGGCCATTGGTGGCACCCAGGAACAGGCAGCAGTGGGTACAGCTCTCCTCCCAGCTACCTGGGAGGCATGGACAACTGCAACAATAAAACAACAGCCATCAGTTGTTGCCAAATTAAGTTCTCCCCCAAGTTTTAAGGCTTTCTTCTACTTGTCCGATAACTGAAAAGATTGGATGTTACCTCAGACTCTTGCTTACAAATCCATTCTCTATTTTTTAAGTTCAGTAATATGGCTTTAGTTTTAAGTACTTAATAAAACCCTCTTTTCTATTGAATTTCAACGAGTTAAGAACAACTAAGCCCTGAAAGCAAGTAGTTTCCTGCCTTGAGAAGACAGATAGGGACGTGAGAAAGATGGATTCCACGAGCATCTTGTGATCAGAAGCAGTGAGGCATCAGTCACAGAATTTCTTGTCTGGGGTCTCACGCGGTGAGCAAGAAGTATCAGTATGTGTTTCGACACACTGTCTCCAAAGTCTTTGCCCACTTCAGAGCTCCTTGAACATACAAATGTATGAGTTCCTATTAAGCCTGGGAGATTTTGGCTGTTATTTTCAAGCATTCTGTGTCACTTCCTCACTCTCCTCCTGGACTCCACTTCCCTTACTAGTATTCTTTAGAGGAACTTTGACTTTGTCCCTAGTTCTCTTGCTCACTTTCTCTCTATTTTTCTGTTCACTGTTGAGGCTGGTGAATGTTTATGGATTTTTAATGGCAGCCCTAAGTTTATTCCAAGTAGCACTCACATTATTCAGACTTCCCAGAATGGAATCCTCCAGGGTCCATGATTGAGATATTCTTTTAGGTTTGTCTCCATCTATTTTATATAACTACAGGGTTGGGCCCAGCACAATGGTGCAGTGGCTAAATCTTCACCTTGCCAGCGCTGGGATCGCATGTGAGTACCAGTTTGTGTCCCAGATGCTCCACTTTCCATCCAGCTTCCTGCTTGTGGCCTGCGAAAGCAGCTGCGATGGCCCAAAGTTTGGGGACCCTCTATCCACGTGAGCAACATGGAGGAAGTTCCAGCCTTTGGATTGGCTCAGATCCAGCTGCTGTGGCCATTTGGGGGAATGAAACAGCAAATGAAAGATCTTTCTCTCTGCTTCTATCCTTCTCTCCATAAAATCTTATCTGTCTTTCCCATCAAAATAACTAAATCTTTTTTTTAAAATCTATTTATTTTTATTGGAAAGGCAGATATACAGAGAGGAGGAGAGACAGAGAGGAAAATATTCTGTTCGATGATTCACTCCCCAAGTGACCACAACGGCTGGAGCTGAGCCAATCCGAAGCCAGGAGCCAGGAGCTCTTCTGAGCATCCCATGTGAGTGCAGAGTCCCAAGGCTTTCGGCCGTTCTTGACTGCTTTCTCAGGCCACAAGCAGGGAGCTGGATGGGAAACGGGGCCACCGGGATTGGAACCGGCGCCCATATGGAGTCCCAGTGCGTCCAAGGTGAGGACTTTAACTGCTATGCCATTGCGCTGGGCCCAAAATAACTAAATCTTTAAAAAGAAAATAAAATAACTACAGTGTCTCTGGATAACATAATAGTGAACACATCGATAAAAGACTTTCAAAAAAGTTGAAACAGAGGATCACTTTTTTTCAGAGTATCAACATAAATGCTACCATTACTGCTAATATTTGAATGATGAATTCCTACTGTAAATGTAATGTTAAGTGCTGTGAAGTAGTGTGTAAAAATGTGAATTATGGGAAGGACTACACCATCTTGGGATGGGTTGTCATTTGGTCCCCTCATTGTGGCTGCTGACCTGTGAAACTCAATAGTGCAAGGTTAGAGCCCAGAGCACAAGACTGCTAATAGTTCTATTGCAGAGCCACGGTGTGCTTTGTACATTCTTCCCTTTCTGAGTGTGAATTCAAGGGTCTGGCCAACGCTTTCAACAGGCAAGGGGAGGGATGATCTGGTTGTCTTGCACTAGCCCTACTTGGTACAGGCATCAAGGAGCCAGACCTGCCCTCAAGACCCAACCTCCACCTGCTGCTTGTTCAGGACCTGAAGCATCTCAAGTCCTGTGATGCTCACCCTCTCAACACAGCCACCAGCTAGATGGAGGACTGTGCACACTCACTGGACTGTTTCTGTCATTTCCCTTAGTCCCATCTAGGGAATTTCTCTCTTTAGATCCAGATGTCCATTCAGTGGTTACAAATGCCTTCCTCTACTGCATTTCCCCAGTTGTCCATTTGTTAGAAGGGCATTTCCTTTATGTCATAGAGCAGAGCTTAAAAATTGCCAATCTCACTGGTTCTGTACTTTAGGGGATGTATAATGGAAGTGTAGCGGGGGCTGAGATGTTCAGATATGGAGACAGAGTGCTGTATGTCTCTGTGCATACAGACCAGAGATGGACTCCCAGTGAAAGAATTCAACACATCCTAACAGTAAGATGATGGACTCCCTGACAATGTCCATGTCTGCATTGTCAATAACAGCATGATGGACTTGTGACTGTTTGCGAAGGACATCCATTGTAAAACTAGCAGTGAGATCAATGGTGGGGGAGAGGGGCCTTGGGGAAGGGCACAGGCAACCATATATGCAACTATATGCTAAAACAAAGTAAAATATTTTTAAATGTAAAAAATCCCAGTCTGTTGCTAGTCACCAAACTCTGGTCATGCTGGGCCAAGCTCCACTGAATCTTCAGATACCTGATCCTAGGGTCTGTCCTTTGTTCTGGTGAATGGTTTGTGGTAGACACTCAGTTATGGTGTATTTCTCTGGGGAGTCTTGATCTTGATGGTTTGTAGTGCTGGGCTTAAGCCCCAAACACTGTCCAGTGCAGTAACTTCCTCTAAGTACAGAAGGACAGAAGGGGAGCTGAAGAGCACTTGGATGTAGTTCAGGTGTGGGCATAAACCCTCTCTAGTGGACTGTATTCTAGAAGGAAAACTGTGTTCAAGTTCAGGTTGACCAGCTCCCTGACGTGACCACATGAGTAGCTTCATGGGCTGACTCAGTTAGAATACCACTCCACCGCCAACTCCAATGGCTCTTTCTTCTGCCCCTAGCATTTTTCTCTATATATCTCCTTCTCTACCTCTCTTATTTTTCCCATCTTTTGTCTGTCCTTCTTCTTGTTCCTCTCTCTGCTCTTTCTCTCTCACTCCTCTGCCTCTCTGTATGTCTCTGCCATTACTGGTTTTCTCAGCTCCCTTCCCCCAACCCTAACCTGCCCTGCTTCTGGTTAACGTTTCCAGGTAATTGGCCTCTCAGCCTGACATGATTCAACAGCCCTTTCTGGGGCTCACATGACAGGTTCTGCATGTTAGTCACAGAGCAACCAAGAATGCCCCAGAGCAGTAGAGACCACAGGCAAGAATCTCCCTGGCTCTGACATGCAAGAGCTAACACTCAGCACTAAATAAACTTGGGAATTGTTCATGTGGATGTGACATGACAAGCCCCAGGCCAGAAATAATTGCACACTCAGCTTTAAGTTTAGTTTGCATTTAGCATTCAAAGAGAACTAAATTTTCTATTTAAGAAAGTCTATTTTCAGTTGTTTACCTTGTTGTTAGATGTAGGAGGAGTGTGTGTGCATACTTCATATTTTATAGATCTCAAAGGCCAATCTGACCTGTCTCAAATATTTTCATCTCAACCCCAAATACATATTTGCTCCTAATATCACTGTTTGCATAGGACTGTAAGGTGATGAACAGGGACACCCCGTTTCCCAGTAAAATGCAAGGATTTGTTGCATAATACATTTCTTTCTCAGTAAAAGCCTGCCCCATTGGTCTCTTGCTTGGATTGGATGTTGCCTGGAAGGTTAATTTGCAGCCCTGAAATTTCATGGTGAGGCACAAACCCCAGATTTCCAGACCATCCCACTAGCCACTAGTAGCACATTGCTTCTGCAGCTTCAGCACTCCACCTGCCTCCTAAAAGACAGCGTCAGTTTGTATCAACCCTGCTCTCCTCATTTCCAACCCTAGAAAAAGGCTTCCAGAGACTCAATGTCAGAAAGATGATGGCTTGGTCCAAGAGCACCCACCTGCTTGAGGCTGACGAACTGGAATACATACACCTCAAACACCAGCCGTTTTTAACTGGTGGCTGAACACAGCAGGTACATGTCATAGCGTCAGGAGGGAGGAATACTGCCAGGCTGTGTGCACTGTGGTTTTGCTATATTTCAAGATTCTGAGAAGACCATGCTGTTTTTTTATTTTATTCCAAAGGAATATCTTTGGACAATCTTTGCTTGCACTCTTTTCTCTTAAATACACAACCCCAGAAATTGCTGAAATGTGAGCTCCATAAGATCTGTGTTATTCTCTATTTCGTCTGGATCACACAGCACAGAGCTTGGCACACACTAAGCCCTCAGCAAGCATTTTGCTGAATGGGATTAACTCTTGGTAAGAGAATGCATTTATGGAGTTCAGATTTGTCTCAATGATTCTAATGTGAGACTTAGATCTGTCACAGGATGTGACCACTTGATTAAAACATGCCATAGAAAAGATGACTTCTAGCCAAAAATCCCGAGAAGCAGGCTGCTGAGGGAGGACTGACCTAGAACTAAAGAGGTTGAAAGAGTACAAATGACCTTCAGGATTATGGTAGCAACAGGGGCAGATGCCCCTCTCCCAGGTTAATCCTCCTATAGAAAACAGGCCCACTGTAAGCATTCAAAACAAACAAAATGAAACTACTGGGAGATGTGAGAAAGAAACTGAGAGCAGGCAGGAGTGACCAGGCTAACAGCCGCCTTCAATCTCTAACCAGAACTCCTAGGTCAAGGTCACTATCTGACCCTTGGTGAATCCTGCCTAAGAGTGGGCGGGAGAGCACACTTTCTGGGGTGATGGCCTTGTGTCTTACTTCGCCAACTGCCACAGTAAATGACATGATCTTTACAACCATCCATCTCAAGATGCTTATAAAAACTGGTTTTTGGAGATATGGGCATTTGGTCTAGCTGTTAAGATGCGTCCCATACCATAGTATCTGGGCTCAACCTTTGGCTCCAGGACCTGACTCCAGCTTCCTGAAAATGCAAGATGCAGGAAAGCAGCAATGGTGGCTCATGTCACGAGTTCTCTGCCATGCACAGGGGAGACCTGGATTGAGTCTACAGTGTCTGGCTTTGGCCTGGCAAAATCCTGGCTGCTGTAGGCCTTTAGAGAGTGAACCAATATATGAGAGCTCTCTGTGTCTGTCTGCCTCTCACATTTAAACAAAAATCGTCCTTTGACTCACTATTTTAGTGAGAAGCTATCAGTCTTTATTTCAGTGACTAAGTACAAAGACCTTAAGCTAACCTGTAAGCTGGTATTGGTAGTCCTGTGATCTAGAGACCTTCCTTTTCAGTATTTCACAGAAGCTTGCTTACCCCGCACCTCTGTGTGTGCAGCTCACTGTGGGCTGGTGGGACAGCAGGAAAGAACACCCCCAGTTTCTGCTGTAGGGATTTCCTTTGTCATCTGCCTGTCACGGGCCAGGACAAAGCTCCTTCTCTTATGTTTTTTGCACAGCCTCTTTTACTGAGAGGTCCTTTTGGAACCAATGGTGTCATCAGCTCCACTGGAACCATAAGGCCAACAAGATGCTGGATGATCCAGGTCTCAAGCTTGTTTCTTATGTCTTGGTTGGTTGAGAACCCGTAAGAGGAAGTATTCCAATGTGAGTCTGGAAATCAGGGTCGTCAAAACACATGCTGGAAACCAACTTTGCATTTTGCCTTCCGGGAGATCGCACATAGACACAAATGGCTCCTGTGGACCTCCCCAAGGAGGCCATGCCACACCACGCCCTCTGTCTCTATGGAAGCAGCCACAGCATGTCCTGGAGGAGGAAACCCTTGCTCCCACCTGGCACAGCTGATTGAACACTTGATTTAGGAATCCAAGGCGATCTTCTACAGTTTGGACACTTTCCAGGTGAATGATGGCCATGAGGACTTGCTGGTAGCAGGCCCTCGGTGATTGTATCTCCCCTGGGAAGTTGTCAACCAGAGTGGAGTATTCTTGAGCCCAGACAACACCCCAGGCCCATTGTTCCAGTGAATTCATGTTCTGGTGGGGGTGAATGCCCAGTCCTGATGGCAAACTGTGCATGTCACTCTCTTGTTTAGAGAATCAGAGGTATTATGAACTAGTGCATGTTTGTCATTTGAAGTTGGAAAGGAATAAGAACCATGATCTCTGGCCTTTTGTGGTCAGGTATTTTAGTATGGAATCATGTGTTGAAATTAAAAAAATAAGTAAGTAACATAAAAAAACAACAAGAAGGAACCTTAGCGCCTGAGTCAGGCCTCTGGGTCACCTGCAGATTTCAGGAGCAAAGGGCACACTCCATTCCCCAGTGTCTGAGCCCAGAGCCTACTGGATGGCCTTATCCAGAGAGCTAAGAATCCTGTTTCTACTGTAGAGGAAATCTCTCCTGGGAATCTTCCTGTTGAGCCTTCCATCCAAAACCGCGTGAACTTGGTGTCTCTGGTGGGGACTGAATTGTTTTGCTGTGGATGCCAGTGAGGCTGCCATGGACCTCTCCAGTCACTGATGGACTCAGCAGTGTGTAGTTGTACTTTGCTTGTCTCAATAAAAGGGTCATGGATGCTTGGCAGGTGAAAATCCCCCGTGTGTTGGCTTGGATGTCTTAGCTGTGTCTTTTAGGTGGTCAAGAAGAAACTTAAAGGACTATGTTTCACATAACTTCCTCTTAGTCCTGGGGTCTGTGTCTGTTGAGGGACTGTCTTTGCTGTGAGAAATGTCAGGAGATGACACCGTTTGTCTCCCTTATCTGTCTCTCTGTTGCTACACTTGCACTTAGATGTGAATGGCATGTCCAGATTCCTGAGTTAAGACTGAGTTCACTTGGGAAAACACACTCTCCAGTTGTATGGGAGACAGGTTGTGAAGGGACTGCCCCAGGAACAGGCTGGTGATACTTGGGCCACAATGGGCCAGGAGTCTGGACAGCAAAGCCACAGGGAAGGCACTCATGGCTTTTATCTTCAGTGTAACTCACTCTTTCCCTCTTGGACTTCCTTTAGACTTCCTTAGAATGTTCCTAAAGATGCTTTATAAAATTACTGAATGGTTAGCTCTCCAAATCCAGAGGTTGGTTCCACATCAACTAACTGCATGCAGATCAAAAGTATTCAGAAAAAGAACGTCATTACATCATTACATAGCGTTTACATTGCATGACGTATTCTAGTTAATCTGGAGATGATTTAGAGAAGGTACTAGTTTTCATGCAAATGATGTTATTTTTACAGTCTTGCTATTTTCGGGAGTTCTGGAACCAGTCACTAAGGGATAAACGGATGTTAGCTTGCTATTGGAGAGAATGGGCAAGCCAAGGTACAGAGAAATACTAACATCAATGGCTGCCATAGGGACACCTCAAGACATCAGGTTGTACATGCTATCCAGGGCTGTGCCACCTCCGCCGGATGTTGTGGAATGAATAACTTGACATCTCAGCACCCAATATTTCTGCAGCACTTAATGCTGAGCACGAACCATGGAGTTTGGTTTCAGATTCACACATTTGGAGGAAAATTTGGGATTCCTTGTGCGATGGTATTCGGTTGTTTGAGGCAAGTTGGTCCACATGGAGTTCAAATAATAATTGTCACTGGATAACTTTCAGAAATACATGTTGTAAAAGGAGACGTACAGGGAGATGAGAAAACCCAGCTCTGAAATTGGAGTTAATACCACCACGACTGCTTAGTCCTTTTTATGTGGTGGACACATCTGAGGATGACGTGAGAAGTTGAGATGTTCAAGAGCAATGGCAGAGAAGATTGGACAAAAGTGAGGTGATACCTCACAGGAAGTATAATTATGGCTGTAATTGGAAGTATGACTGTTCTGGTTATAGTTCCATTTACAGCTGAAGTTTGAAATCTGCAGACTTGCTCCCTGGTAGATGCACTGTTTATAGTCCAAGTGTCATTTGCATAAAGTAACAGAAAGGAAGCATTGAGCTCTCCAACCCCAGATGCAGGTGCACACTCCATTCTTGGTTTTGAGGACATTTGCTCTTGACTTCTTGATATGAAAAATAAATCACACATGTCCTGTGGGCATTGTGGGATGATACTGTGTTGGTCTCCAAATTTTGTCTCCTTTTTTCTCTCTTCTTTTTCTCAGTCTCTTTCTCCTCTCCCTGTATCACTCTTCATTCTCCTTCCCTCCCCCAATACTCCCCTGGTCTCCCCTTAGCGTCACCCAGGTCATCCTCCAGTGGATAGCTGTTAGGTCTTGTTGCTGCTGGTGGTATAGCTCTACTTGCAAGGACCTAGACAGCTTTTCAAAAATTCCATGCACATGAGAGGCAAGTCCCCAATGGGTGACTCTCAACCTTCTAATCTGACATATTCCACTGGTGATTGTCACTCATCAGGCATCCACCTGAGATATGTGCTTTGGTCCTTGTTACTTATTTTCTTAAAAGAAAGTGTATAAAGGAATTGGGGATTGGGGCTGGTGTCATGGCACAGCAGGCTTCTCCATATGCAGTGCCATCAACCTATATGTGCATTGGGCCAAGTCCCGGCAGCTTCTCGTCTGATCCAGCTTCAGGCTAACGGCTTGGGAAGCCAGCAGAGGATGGTCCAAAGCCTTGGGATCCTGTGCCCATGTGGAAGACCTGGAAGAGGAGCCTGCCTCGTGGCTTCACACCAGTCTAGCTCCAGTCATTGTGGCCATCTGGGGAGTGAACCAACAGTTGGAAGATCTCTCTCTCTCTCTGTTGCTCCCTCTCTCTCTCTCTATGACTCTTTCAAATAAAATAGACAAGTCTTTGAACAAAGACACACTACATGGAGGGCCCAATCCCGTACTGAAATGGCCTGTTGGAGTCCTGGCTCTGCTTCCAATTCCACTGTTCACTAGTGTTCACCCTGGGAGGTAGCAGATGATGAGTCAGCAGTTAGGTTCCAGCCGTGTGCATGGGTGACTGAAGCAGAGTTCCAGGCTCCCAATTTTGGCTTGGCCCAAGTCCTGGTGAACCAATGAATGAAATCATTCCTCTTTTCTCTTTTTTTCCCTCTCTCTCTCTCTCTTTTGGGCAGTGGGTGGAAAGAAAATAAATACATTTTTAAAAACCACTTGTTCTTTATGAAAGCACAATTACAGGGTACAACCTTGTTGTACAGCCCTGGCTGTACATGGTGAGCTGTCCAGCGTGCCACATTATGCCTGATGTCCCAGTGTAATTATTAACAGCACCCATGAATGTGCCACTTTGACTTTCGCTATTACTGCAGCCTCCTGAACTTTTGGCTGAGTATTCCATGTTTCTCACTATTCCCATCAATTCTACACATTTCTGACACTGGGGTTTTCCTCAAGCTTATTATCCCCATTACCAGCTACTTCTGTTTACATATGGCTTGTCTTCTAGAAACTCCTGTTGAGATTGGATGGCTGTATTAGGAGGTGGGACCTTTGGAGGGGCAATTAAGTTGCTAAGTGTGGTATATGCTACTCTCATAAGAGTGAGTGAATGCTTCTCTCATAGGATTGGCTTAGCAGGTGCAGCGGTAGCCTGGTTGCAAGTTTTGTTTTTCCTTATCTGCCTGCTTGTTTTTCCTGCATCAAGAGACAGCAGGAGGCCCACACAAGATGCGGATTTTTGATTGATTGATAGTGCTGCTTACTCCTCTTCACATTCTAGATGTGGAAAAGTAGTGTTTAGTTCTTTAAATTTAGCAAGAGCTTACATGATTTTAATGTTTGCACTGATTTAGGTCATGTGGGGTCCTCAGGGACACAGTGCATGAAATACAAGGGCACACTTTGCCTCTGTTTTTGTTCCTTCCTGCTTCAGGGTGGCAGACACTCCCGCTGGGACAGGGGGCAGGGATGGTATACCTGTTCTTTTTTTTTTTTTTTTAAAGATTTATTTTTATTATTTTTTCATTGGAAAGGCGGATATACAGAGAGGAGAGACAGAGAGGAAGATCTTCCGTCCAATGATTCACTCCCCAAGTGAGCGCAACGGTTGATGCTATGCCGATCCGAAGCCAGGAGCCTCTTCCGGGTCTCCCAAGCGGGCGCAGGTTCCCAAAGCTTTGGGCCGTCCTCGACTGCTTTCCCAGGCCACAAGCAGGGAGCTGGAAGGGAAGCAGGGCTGCCGGGATTAGAACCGGCGCCCATATGGGATCCCGGGCGTGCAAGGCGAGGACCTTAACCACTTGCGCCACCGCGCCGGGCCCGGTATACCTGTTCTGGCCTTCCCATTGTGCATATCCCATCTAACACTGCTTTTCCAGGAGCATGAATTTCCAGGGCCTTTAAATTTTCTGCACAGCACAAGGATTTCTAGGCTGTGAAAGGAATCAAGATGCTTCTCATATTTGTAAACAACAGGGAAGTCAAAGATGAGAAGGCATCAACACCAGGTTTTCAATGTGGTCATCATACTGTTGTATCCAAGTGAACCAAAACAGAGGAACGCCACATGCTGTAAGGATGTGCTGGCAGCTGAGAGTGGGCCCATGCCCCAAAGAACTCTTGAGCCTGAACATAGTGGGGTTTATGAAGGCAAAAACCACAAATTGGGAAGGGCTCAGGAGGACTGAGCTAATACACTGAAGCTAACACAGAGCTTTCTTAAGCGCTGACAAATTACTAATCACTAACTTTGAAGCCTTTGTTATAGTACCAGGTGAAACTCATTTTGATCCTGGTCATGCTTGAACAGCCTAGCCAGGGGTTCAAGTCTACTTGCCAAGAAGGATGCCATTCTCTCGGCCAGGTTACAGGCTCATGTGGGGAGGGGTGTACCTCACCTAGGATGGAGTCCAGCTCAACATACAGTCTCTTATGTTGGGCCTGTTATTTCAGTTCACTCAGCATAATTAAAACATGGCCCCAGTTTTTAGGGAGACTCCGGCTACCCCATGCTTCGGGGGCACATACTTATGAAGTCCTGATAGCGATGTGACATTCTTCCACAGTTTGCCTTGGAAGATGGTGAATCTGTTGGGGCTAAGTGTCTTTTTTCTGCTCAGCCTCATGCTATGTGCGTGGATCTAGGTCAGGGAAGTCAAAAGATCTAGTTGAGGCATCCAGTTTACCAGGAGAAAAAGGAAATTCATACTAATTCATACTAAATTAATCTTTTTGGCCCCAGAGGCAGTTTCAGGATAAAGAACAAATTTTTCCCATCAACGCTAGTTGAGTTGGAGGTTAGCATCAGTGCAGAGTTCCAGGAAATGACAGCAGTCCCCCACCTTCTCTTGGGTTCTGTACATCTTTGAGGTGTCCAGCTGTTCCCAGAAGTAATGTCTGCTGGCTACATGGAGAGTCCTGGGCCAAGGCCCTAGCCTTTGCCGCCAGGATGGCTCTGGGTTTGTGTGACCTATGCCAAGTGTTAGCATACACACGTGTGTGTTCTAGGAATGCAGCTGGTCCCCACCTCATTTACAGGCAGGGGTGGGGCATGATGTTGAACTTGAGCAACTCCTCCCATCTGTACATCCATGTACATGCCAGATAAACCAAGACCCAGCTGGCATGGTTGGCATTCCATCTTTCTGACCCTTGTTTTGGAATGACGAAGCTTCTAATACCACTGTCTGCCATTAAGACTCTCTTACTGACATGAAACAAATAAACTAGAGTCATCCTTTTTAAAATTACTTGCATTTTTTCTTCATTTATTCAGATCAAGCTCTTTAGCTACTTACTATTATGGTATGAGACTTACCATTATGGCTCTCAAAAAAGGTTTATAGTGAGTTATGCTACTGCCTGTGATTCTCATATCATGTATCACAGCACTGCTTCAAGTCCCGGCTGCTCCACTTCAGATCTAGCCTCTGCGCATACACCTTGAAAAATAGCAAAGGATACCCCAAGTTCTCAGTTCCATAGAGGACCTGGATGGAGTTCCAGTCCCTGACTTTGGGTTGGCCTTTCACTGGCTCTTTTAGCTATTTGGTGAATTAACCAGTGGCTGGGAAATCTCTCTTTCTCTCTCTCTCTATGTTACTTTGCCTTTTAAATAAATAGGGAAATGCATATTTTTGGGGAAAAAAAAGAAAAAAAAAAGGAAGCACTTAAAGAAACATTCCATGAAGGAATAAGGAAAATGTATTACTTGAGTAAATGGCCTGCCTCCCACCCTTCATTGGCAGCTCCATGGAGCCTGGGATTCACTTTCACTTTTCTTCTAATTCTCCATGCTCCTTCCAGGGCCTATCTGTCCCTGGCGATTAGTGTTTCAAGCCCAACTCAGACTGGTGCTGTGCTAGACATTGCTTTTGATCCTGTCTCTTACTACTACTTTTGATATTTCATACATAATTACGCCATCATCATTCATACAGTCATTGGGCTGGACCGCCATGCAGGAGGGCTGGTGGATTTTCCTCTTTTCCCAAAGAATGCTGTGAGATGCGTGCAGATCCATGGTTCTAGTGTATGAGGGCTCAGTATGACTGCCCGTCTGTTTCTGATTGCTGTGGGTCTTCCAAGGCCAGGCAGGGTCGCATCTGTACAAACGAAGAATCCTGTGAAAACGCCTCCAGGGCTGGCTTCCAAGGTGTCTCCAGGGGGTCTCGGCTACTGAAGAACCAATCAAAGTCACTGCTTATAGCACATCTGTTTGTCCTCATGGGGGTTCATTCAGATTCTCCCAACCTGGGTCATTTTGGGAAACCCTTTGCTCCTCTTGCAGCCACAGGAGAGAAGAAAAGCAGGAGCAAGGGAGAGATTCTTGTTTTTGAGCAGCAAAATTTGCACTGCACTCACTCCCTGTCTGATCTTCACTATCAGAGTTATCCGCTCTGCATCATAGGCGCTTGTGGATATGACCAAGCTCTTAAACACACCAAAAACTTTGCAACAAATCTGTTTCTGTACCTGATTGAGTGTTAAGTCATATTCACCTTAATCATATTAAAGAGTAGGCAGAAATAAGAAAATAGAAAGTCATGCATCTCATCACCAAAGATAATTTTATTGCATTCATTTCTTGTTATCACAGCTAAAATACTTGAGACAAGCAATTTAGGAAAAAATCAGGGCTTTTCCTTTCCTTTCCTTCCTTTCTTTCTTTCTTTCTTCCTTCCTCCCCCCTCCCTCCCTCCCTCCCTCCCTTATTTCTTTCTTTCTTTCTTTTTCTTTCCATGATTTATTTGCTTATTTGGAAACTACAATGTGTGTGTGTGAGAGAGAGAGAGAAAGAGAAAGAGAGAGAATCTTCCATCCACTGCTTTAATCTCCAATGAGCTGTAACAGCTGGGCCAGTTCAAAGTCAGGAGACTGGAACTCCATTTGAGTCTTCCACATTAGTGGCAGAGGCCCAAATACTTGAACCATCTTCTGTTGCACGGAGTTGGATAGGAGGTATGATAGTCACAACTCAGCTGGTGAGAGTTGTGTCTGGGTGTGGATCAGGTATGGCTAGGCTGTAGCACCAAACAGTGAGAACCAGAATGGGTATGGGCAGGTTGGACAAGGTCACTGTTCCTGCCAGAACAAGAGGTAGACAAAGTCAACCTGGATCAAGGACCTACTGGTGCGTGCAACATCTGCCATTAAGAAGAAATCTGACAAAGGAGCTTGGGAATCTCCTTTGACAGAATGCAATCCTTGTAGGTGAATGCAAGAACTAAGGCAAGAAGTAGCCCAGACCAGGTTAAGTTACAATACCCACTGGCATACATGTTTGTCAGACTTGAGGGTAGGCCAGGCTGGGCCAGTTCATGACATCCATTGGCAGATCTGAGAACCAAGATGGGGTGCAGGAGGGGTGGGATCAAGCTGCAATACCAACCAGTTTATAACAGGGCTGGTACTGGGGGTTGGCTTGGTCTGGCTAGGCTGTAGTACCCACCAGTATGAGCTGGAACTAAGGGTAGGCTGGACTGAGCCAGGTTGCAGCATCCTCTGGTAGACACTAAAGTGAGGTGAGCCATGACAGTCAGGGGGAGGTAGGTGCTGTCTCCATGAGCCCTAGGGGTAGGAAGCCACCTGACCTGGGTCCATGTGCCCTGGGGGTGAGAGGTCTGGCAAAATTTTGGTTGCCTGGCCCTGATTCTTGGTCTGCCTGCGTGGTGGGTGCCATTTTCATGAGACCCTAGGCGTGGGGGGTCTGGCAGGACCTGGGGTGTCTGGCCCAGGTCCTTGGCTCAGAACGTGATGGTTGCCAGGTCCTTGAGTACCAGGGTTTAGGAGTCTGGGTGTGGGGTGGATCACCTGGCCAAGGTCTTTGGGCTCGTCTGTGCAGTGGGTACTGCGTCCATGAACCCAAGGGGTGGAGAGTCCGGGGAGGCCTGGGTCACCTGGCCAGGATCCCTGGCCTATCTGCACTGTGGGTGCCATGCCCATGAGTCCCATGGGTTTGGTCTGGTAGGGCCTGGGTCTACTGGCTCGGGCCTTTGGCCTACCTGTGAGAAGTGGTCTTTCTCAGTGAAAAGATGGAGAAGTGGAGATTGGCCCAGATTCACATGGAGGATATGACAGCCATCCAGCCCTGCAGGCACATCTGTACCATCCCAGAGAAAGCAGGACAGAACAACTATCCCAGCCAAACGATGAAGCAAATATCTGGGCGAATGGAGACTCTGATGTTGACTATGTCCATCAATGGACATTGGAAGGGTTCCCTCATCCTTGGATCGGTGAGATCAACAACACTTCAGAACTATCAAAACCGCTTGAGTAGTACCCTTGGAGTGTGTGCCACATTGGGACCCTGGGTTGATACCAGTTGGCCATCCCCCATCCCGTGGTACTGGGGCCGTTGGGAGGCTGGGTATGGCTTTTCCTCTTATTCTACCCCCTGAAACAGGAAGGAGAAAAAAAATTTGGAAACAATGATTACACCTACTCTTCCCTAACCCTTGATCCACCCTACTCCAATCAACTATGTTAAGATCATCTAAAAAATAATAGCTGTATAGAGTTCATTGGAAGGCATATCAGAGAAAAAACATCCAGTTATCAGGTATCCTCATCATGTTATGGATATGATTGTCTAGAGTGGGGCTAAAAGAGAGACAGTGGTATTAATGCAGATTTAAAGGGATGTGTTGACAAAAGAACAAGTGTGTGTGTGTGTGTGTGTGTGTGTGTGTGTGTGTGAACAACTATGAATGAATTCTGGATGAAGAATTCATGTGCTGGGCCGTTAGGTGGTAGGTGGTTTCCAATGCTTTGTGTCAGTAAACTGCACTGGGATGAACAGCTCTGGGTAGAGGTGTTAGTTTTCTTTCTTTTTTTTTTTTTTAAGATTTATTTATTTATTGGAAAGTCAGATATACAGAGAGGAGGAAAGACAGAGAGGAAGATCTTCTGTCCGATGATTCACTCCCCAAGTGAGCACAATGGCCAATGCTATGCCGATCCGAAGTCAGGATCCAGGAACTTCTTCCGAGTCTCCCACGCGGGTGCAGGGTCCCAAAGCTTTGGGCTGTCCTCGACTGTTTCCCAGGCCACAAGCAGGGAGCTGGATGGGAAGTGGAGCTGCCGGGATTAGAACTGGCGCCCATATGGGATCCTGGCGCGTTCAAGGAGAGGACTTTAGCCGCTAGGCCACGCTGCCGGGCCCAGAGGTATTAGTTTTCATGGGTGATGATTTCCTTAAAATGGATTCCTATTCATGGGAGCTCTAGTTGAAAGTCAATGTTATTTATAATAGCCCCGTTTCAGGCCTCACAGCAGTGGAATCTTGGGGAAAATAACTTGCCTTTTGGTCTCCTACTATCTTTAATCATGAAAAATAAAAGAATCAGATCTTTCATTGGGAGACACAATAAGAAACAGATCAGTTGAACATATATCCCAAAGACCTTCTTAACTTAAAACTTTCTGTATTTATTTGAATGACAGAAAGAGCTGCCATCCAGTAGTGCAGAAGCAGATGCAAACAAGACACAGTCACTGTCTGGCAGCAGCCAAGAACTTGCCATCAGTCAGGAAAGCGGCTCTGTCTTACACCGCACTTGCGCAGTTCCCTCTGCTGCTCCTTGATGTCTTCTCTTACAAACTCAGGGATGCAGATACCCTCAAGTGTGGGTTGATGGGGGTGCTAACAGCAGGACTCTGGGATAAACAGCCGGAGTGAAGGATGTGTGTGCCTGAAGATGCTCGTTCCACATTGACCACTCTCCCAGAGGCGGTCATTCACCTCTGCCTCCCAACAGCTCTCCTGCCATCTCTGCAGGCCGGGACACAGCCTGTCGGTGGGCACAGTGCCGCATCCCTGGGCAGAACAGGCAGCACAGCACTCGCCTCTAGTTTTTAATGTGGAAGAAACCAAGATTTGTTTTTGTCATTTATAAGTCTAAATGACATTAATAATTAGCATAATTATAGTTTGCTTTTACAAGTCTCTATGGTTAATTTTTCATCTTGTTAATGATGTGCTATGCATATAATACCATCTTGGGGTGTGAAAGCATCAGGCCTGATTGTACATTAGGACTGAAGTGGCTTGTGCAATGCTGCATGGTGTTACTCCCCTTGTCCCATGGTTGGCCTTAAAACCATGTTATCTTCCAGCCAGTCATGTTCAAGAGCTGAGATAGGGTTTTATGACTAGTGGAAGTTTTGTCTCACTGCTTTTTTAAGCTATATTAGTTAGTTCATTTTGTAATTTCAAGGGATGAGTGCACACTGCTCTATGTTTCTGCAAAGTGGCCCAGGTTTGTAAGAAGGTGGCTGAGTGCTGTTCTAAGATAGGGTTCCATGTGTGGCTTCACATTTCTGAGGTCACTCTAAAGCATTTGCAAGAACATGTCCTTGGATGTAACTTTCTCTGGAGCCTCATATCCTAGAAAGATTCCTGATCTCCTGGAGATTGTTAACTGCCTGATTTTGAGTTTCTGTCAAGCCCTCTAAAAGCAATTGGAATTCACAACCTGCTGAGCTCCTTGCTGTAGTTCTTCCATGAGACTGGGAGTCTGTGCTCCACCTACTCACCATCATGATGCCACAGATGGGAAGGGGTAGGGACTCTGATTTTCTAAAGCCTGATTCTCAAGTGTTCCCTCTCCAAATGGCAGCCATAGGCATGGCACTACCCCCTCTATGGGATTTTGCCCCCTGTCACCACCTTCACCACCTCTTTCTCCTCCCCCCTCACCACTGCAGATGCCACCCTAATGCCACACACCCTCCTCTTCCAGTCTCTACCCTGTAAACTTGGTACCTGCATGGCCCCAGCACCAGTCTGAGACTGGGCTGTGGTTTAGGTTGAGGAGTTCATGTGAGCACACCAGTCTCCATGCCAGCACCTCTGATGGAGGGAACAGAAGCAATGTTTCTCATTGTCTGATCAGAACTGCTCTCTTATTCGACCCAACAGATTCTGGGCGAAGTGGAAAGGAGTGGCTGTCTGTATGAGTGAACAGCACAGTGGGAGCCACTTTCTGAGCCTCCTTATCTGCCCAGGCCAAAGAGATTGGGCGTCTGACACCTGGCCCAGACATAGAAGGCACAGGTGGTTCCTGTCCCAAGGACTTTATCTCGGTAGTAAGATACCTTCCCTCAACTAAGTCTCTTCTCACCCTTCTGTTACCTGTTTTACTTTCTGCCCCAGGAGACCCCAAGCCCTATTTGCCTTTTGCTGCTGCTGTTGTTTTTGTTATTCATTTACTTATTTGAAAGAAAGAGAATTTCCATTTGCTGGCTCACTTCCCAATGAACTTCTCACAATGACTGGGATTGGGGGTAAGCTACAGTTAGGAGTCAGGGACTTGAGCCAGCTCTCCTGCCTGGGTAATAGAAGCCCAATCACTTGCTGCCCCTCAGGAAGATTCATGCTTAGAAATGCGAGCAGAATGGGGACTCAAAGCCAGGCACTCCACTATGGGGCACAGCTGTCCTCACTAGCATCTTAACCACTAGTCCCTAAATGCTGGCACTAGCCCCCATTTCTTTCTGTGGCTCAAAAATCCTGTTTGAGTCTCAACCACCGGCCCTTCCTTTGAATCTGGTACTTGACATGTGGTTCCCACTCCTAAGCACGAAACACATTTGATTTAGTTTTCCTTCTGTTATTCTGTCTACAGTCCATTCCATTCACAAAGTAAAATTGTCCAAACTTTAGAGGGAAAAGACAGAACATAAAACTATCAGTCCAAACACACATGCTAGTGGATGCGACAAAGATGTATCCTTTCTTTGTTGAAAGATGCTTCTTGGATGATCTTCCCCTGAACTTGATCGGATAAACTCTTCCCTGTGAGAGGACTGGTTTCCCCTGAAGGCTCAGTTCCCTGCTCAGTGCAACTAAACAATGCTGTACTTGCCAGCACAGGGATGCTGACGGCATAGAGTATGACAAGGATCCAGGGAAGCCCTCTTTCCTCGAGTACGATGATTCACATTGGGACATGTGCTTGGAGAAACAGGGTGAGTTTGTGAACATGATGGCAGAGCTAGGAGTCTAAGGAAAGATGCTTTTCATGAAAGGAAAAATCCAATGTTGCTAGGACGCCATTTTCCATCCTACCTCCAATGTCCTGTTCAATTCCGTTTCAAGATTAAAGAAATTGCCCACTACAGGGAAGAGTGTATAATTGGCAGGACATAAAGGAAGTGGGTCCTTGGGGCCCACCTCCCCCAGCAGATGAAGCACCTGTGACCTGAGGTTCTGGGCCAGAACAGGGGGCTCTTGGGGAGCAGTCACAATGAAAGGAGGCGTAAGAACAACTGCCAGTGATAAAAGAGCTCTCCTAGGAGCCAGACGTTGGAGACATTGAACCCTGACACTCCCAGGGAGAAGGAGTGTAGCTATGTGAATTCTGTCTGAAGATAGCCCCTACTGTCCTGAGACAACTCACTTTGTGGGTTGTGGTTGGGATGGAACCCAATGTCTGGTTTATAGAAAGATGTTTGTTGGACTCCATAGCAGGAGTTGAGTGGGAAGGCAGGGCAGGACTGAGAAGAAAGTGGGTGGGAGAGAACATAATTGAATTTGGGGTGTCTGTGAGACCTTACTGTGAGACCTTGTCATTTGGGGGTCCTTGTGTGAGGTCACTCCACCTGGCTTGGTGATGGAAAGGATTTCCTGGGAAAGTAGACCAGAGATGCCTAAAGACACAGTCAAAACTCCTGATGAGATCACAGGACAAGAAGCAAACATGGTTGATAGCTGCAAGGAAAACAGCAACAATGTGGTTAATTAACAAGGTCAATGTTTTTAAAATAATGACAAGAAAGAGTGTGATCAGAGGTTTTGGGAGACACGTAACTTGGCCCTTGGAGGGGTGGGTCGGGGGGCAGGAACAAAGCTGTTTGTGCCTTCAGTTGCTCTAAAAGATGACCCAACATGGTGAAATTGATCAATAGCACAAGTTTTTGCAGCTCAGGGTTCTCTAGACTGGAAAGTCTGATTTGACTTACTAGCAGCAGGTGCTGCAAGAACAAGTGGGAAGATAGGAGGAGAGCTAGTTCAGGTCTCCTCCTCCTCCTCTTCTTCTGAAGATTTATTTGTTTGTTTTAAAACAAGAGTTATAGAGAGGGAAGGAGAGGCAGTAAAAGAAATCAGTTTGCTTGTTCACTCCACAAATAATGGCTGCAGTGGTCAGGACTGGGACCTGCTGCAGCCGGGGGCCTGGAACTAACTCCGTCTTGATCTCCCACATGAGTGTCAGGGGCATAAGTGCTTGTGTAATTCCCAAGGCTTTGTTGCATCAGAAGTGGAGCAACCTGGACTTGTTCCTCCTGGATGCTGGTGTTGTAGGGGGACCACAGGGAAGGTGTTTCTTCCTCTCCTTACAGAGACCCTAATGCCATCTTGAGAGTTTGAGCTTTATGACTTCATCAGTCCCAATTATTCCCAAAGGCCCCAACCACTGACAGCACCGATCTGTGAATTTGGGGGTTAAGTTTCTAGTACATGAACTTTGCAAGGCAATATGCTTAAACCACAACAAAGGTGAACTCCAGAGTTTGGGGAATAAGAGCTTGCCACGATCCCTATTTTATCCGCATTTCCTCTTGCTTTTGGCCCCAAGGGAAGAGAGAGGGAAAACAAGGAAGCAAAAGAAGGGTAGACTGACAGTGTAAACCCAAGCTAAGCCACACAGTCTGCTGATGTCAAGAAGACTTCCATTAAGCTTGCAGACTTTCTCACGGAAGGAAACCTGGCTCTATCTTCAGGGTCCAGCAAGGCCTGCCCTCCACCAAGGCCATTCTCACTCCTTCCTCTTCTTCCTCTGGAGTCAATTTCTGTCCACTCTCATTAAGGCCTTTCTTAACAAGGTCATGTGGTACCAAAAAGCTGTGTGTGGAGTCCACTGCTATGTCTCTTATCTGACACTGTTTAACTGTCTCTCTCCACATCTATCCTGACCTGCAATCATGTCCTCTTCTGCCCTTATTGTACTTCTTCCTGACTCTTCTATGTCAAAGCTTGGCAAGGAGTTCCTCAGCTTTCTTTCCATACTTGGGGTCTCTGGAACTTGGATCACTCCATATGCTACATAGTTTCAGTAACTGCAAAATTTCTATTTCCAGTTCCAAATCCATATGGACACATCTAAAACCAAACTCAAGCTCTTTCCCTGCAAATCGACAAGACTGACAAATGTTGCCCTTCTCAGGAAATGGTTCTGGTATCCTCTGAGTTCCTCATGTCAGAGACTTCAAGTCGTCTTCATTTCCAGAAACCCCATCAGCAGTCAATGTCCAAGAGAGGCCGCTTCCACCTTCCGCACCTTGAGTCCCGTGATGCTCTCTCCTGTAGGCACCCATGAGCCCAACTGTCGCTGCGTGTCATCTGCAAGTGTCCCTCACATCCCACATTTATTGTCCTGGCTTTAGCCAGGACGTGTTTTTAGGAAGCATACTTGTGGCAAGATAGTTGCCCCTGGGATAAACTTTGAAAATCCATCCCACGACCTCGGTCTGACCCAGGTTTCACCATCTTGTTTCTCTTTCAGCTCTGTGTTCTGATCTTGGGTTTCCATTGCTTCTTGGCACATGAGCACTGGCAGTGGTAAATTCTCAAGATGAGCAACTGGCATTAGGCAGTTACTTTGAACAATGTTTGAAACGGAAGGCTCTCTTCCCTTGAAAGGCTTTGTACGCATAAGTTGGACTGTCCTATCTATCCTGGGTGATTTTAAAAGCATGAGGGGTGCGGGTGGTACAAATGGATTTCTAGCCCTGTGATCATCCTCATTGTGTATTGGGAGGCTTTTTTTTTTCTGATTTAGTTCTCATTCTTCATTTATCAGATCATATCACTTCCCAAGTAACGCTAAAAGTCCAACCGACTCCATCACGTTCTTAGCATGCTTCTGAGCAAGACAACTGCAGGCCTCTTACAGAGCTGTGATAGAAAGCCCGATGGGAAATGTAAAAGTCAGAAGAGCATATCCTGAGTGATTTATATAAACACACTTGCTAATTATTACTGGAAGCCAGCATGACTAATGGAAGAACAGATGTTTTTGAAAATAAAAGGTCGCAAGCATTTCCAGACTCTTAAAGCATGCATTTGTGTAGCAAATTTGCATCTGGATTTCTTTGTCCTGCTTTGATCTCTGTCTTTTACACACAAGCCGGGAGAGATTGTTGCTAGAAACATCAGTTCTCAGGCGTAACAGTTGTGACAGAAATGGTCAGAATGGGGTGAAGTCTGCGGGACAGGAGGGTGGTTATTCCAAATCTGAGGAGGATGGATGTTTCAAGTCGCCACACGCCATGGAAAGAAGATGAGCGGTGCGCTGTGCACAATTGTTCTGTTTTTTTGTTTTTGTTTTTGTTTTTTTTTTTCCAGAATGGGTGGATGAGTTGCAAGGATTAATCTCGAGTTGCTCTTAGGTCCTTTGAAAGGCGAGGCCCTATAGGCTCCCTGCTGTATTTGCTGAGTCCCTGCCTTGCTTTGATGAACCATGTTGTCTAGGTTCATCTGTGTTGTCCAAATCGCCACCATTTCCTTTTGGCTTAGAGATTGAGTGTGATTCCATGGTTGTGTAAGTATGGTACTTCTTCCTTATCTGTCTTGCTTTCCTCACTGATCTAGGAGCCACTGATGGCTACACTATGAATTGCAACATTGTAGAGACAAACTATTCATGAGTTTTAAATAACTTTCATGGTAATAACTTGTTGGGGTTATTCTATTTCATGGTTAGCTGCTCTTGGCAATCTCTCACTGTATCCAACTTACAAATTGATTGTTGTCATGGTGTACACAAGGGCTTCAAAAAGTTCATGAAATGCACATTATCTTTGAATTCTCTTTCCTGCAAACATTGTGAAAGACCTCATATGTACTGCCTAGGATAACATACAGTGTATACGCAGCTCTTGGTACTACTTGTGGTTTTAGCTATCTGCTGAGACTCTCAGCCATGGAGAAGGGGAAGCTACTGTGTAACATTTTCCCTTATCCATTCATCTGTCCCTGGGCACTTAGGCTGCTTCTGCTATCTGGCGATTGTGGCTAACGCCATAAAGAGAAAGGAAGTGCAGGAAATCACTTTGACACACTGATTTCCCATTCTTTGTGTACATACCAGAACTGGGAAGGCTATAGTTGTCCTATTTTTTAATTTTGGGAGGAACCTCTGCATTGTCTTCCATTACTGACAGTACCACTTAACATTCCCCCAAACCACCTAGCATATGATTTCATCTCACGAGTGTCCAGAAATAGCGAAATCTACAGTTGCAGTCAGGAATAGGAATGGGCACATGCCTCTTGGAGCAGAGGGGGTGATGGTGCCATGCTCTAAGTCATTCAGTTGTGTATTTAAGAGGAGTCAGTTCCATGGTCTAACAACCACACCTCAGAAAAGTTGTTTTTGTGTGTGTTTTTTCTTTTTTAAAGCTACTCGCTTCCTCCTTTCCCAAGTGTGCTAGCAGAGTCTGTTGTTCCTTCCTGCACAATCTGGCTGGTAAAGCACCTCACCAGGGCTGCTTGCTGCAGACACGTTCAGACACCGCTGGCTCCAAAGGAATCCCCTGGAGCCAGATTTTCCCCAGATAATATCTTAGACGCCACATGACCAGTTTGGCTAATTTAAAAATGCAATTCAGAAGCATGAAAACCGAATGGGGTGGGGAAAGCGCTGTAGCAGAGCCTCTGGCTGAAGTCCCTTCCCCTTAGCCTTAAGGAAGTTGCCTTTTCAAGGAAGGTTCATGCATTTATCCTTCATCGGTGTGGCGGGGCGCAACCCAAGAAGCCATGGAAATCAATGAACAAGTTTACTGCTCCTTCTGGATAGAAGCACTTGCCATTCCTGCGGGGCAGGTCGGATGTCAAGGTGCAGCCCGCAGGTGAGCAAGAAGCGGCTGGTAAGAATCAGGTGCTTCTACATATCTTACAGAGATGGAGACCCTCTTGAAGTCAAAAACACAAGACCAGCCCCCCGCCTCAAAATACACAATGGGCATGTAGAGAATGATATGCCATCACACTGCCAGGAGTCATCCAGGCGGAGAAGAGAAAGAGCCAAGATGGGATTTTGGATCCCTCTGGACTGAGTTTTGAAAATAGACACAGATGGATTTCACAAGTGAAAGAAGGAAGTGAAAGTCACATGGAGTCCGTGACTGAATGTCCCTTGGCTATGTCCAGAAGTCTATAACTTGACAAGCCATGGCGCCGCTGTGTGTTTGTGTGCCAAGCGGAGGGTGGGGTCATAATCATGATGTGCCTGGGGGGCTTAGCAGCATTCTTTAAAGCTCTGACCACGCACTGGTGTGTGCAGCTGCTCAAGGGGCACTGCCGATGAAGCAGAGCTGACTGACTAATGAAACACTTCATTTAGCTTGCTGCCCGTTGCAATTTAAGTGTTTTCCATGGCCACGCAGGCCGGATTCCTGCATCAGGAAACAAAGTGATGGTTTATCTGGAAATAGTCATGCCCGGCAAAAATCCCCAAGATGGGCTGAGTTCACCTGATGACTTTCAATGCTGCATTTCTTTCCATGTGCCCACATTTCTGCCAGTCCTCTCCCCCTTTCCACACAGCAACAGCAGTTTTTCCAAGTATTTGTCCCTGGGCAAAGGCTCTTGGAAAACATCACTCTTCGCCACAGGATCCTTTGTTGCCCGTGTGTCACAGTGCTTTCAGGGCCTGAGCTGGGGTCTCTCAGCTCCTGCTACAGAAAACCAAAATGACTTTCCATTCCCAAAGGCCCAGAAGTCAGTAGGCTCTGATCCGTGGAAGCAAATCCACCTTCCATACTGCTTCTGTGTGGTCTGGGTGCTGAGAAGGGATTGCACACTCTACAATGTCGAGAAAAACATTCAAAAGAAAAATGACATTTCATAATGCATGAAAATGATGTGAAATTCAAAGTTTAGTGTGTCCATAGTGAAGCTCTTGGGGAACACAGCCATGCCCGTGCTGTATGTGTTTGCACAACAAGAACAGAATTCAGTTGCTTGCATAGCCCAAATGGTCACTGCCTAGCCCTTTCCAGAAAACACACACACACACACACAAAACTTAGATGGGCTAGAAATAGCACCAGGAGGTTTGGTGATAACCAAAGATGAGATCTGAATGGAAGTTCTGTAAGATTCCAGTGACAGCACGACTTGAGTGGGAACTGTCTCTTGATGGCCTACGTCAGAGTCAGCTGGGGCAACCCTTTTATAGTATGTTGAGGATGAAGAGTGATGGGCGCAGCCAGTTCAGAGGCCATCATCATCCTCATGGCATGTTGTTGTGCTGCCCTTTGTCACTTCTGAAACTCTGTTCACTATCGTACACACTATTGGTTTCAAAATGGTTTTTCTATTCATATTGGAAATGGGAATGAGAAGAGACTCTTCTGAATGTAGTTGCCTTAGTGGCTTCCTGTTTCATCCCTCAACTGAGTTGTCAGGAGTCTGGGGGTGAGCCTTGTCCAGATTAGCTACTCAAGGGTCTCTCCTGATGCTCAAGAAATCAAAGACTCTCAGAGTAGGATTTTGTAGCCATTGAGGAGTTGTAGAAAGGGTTCAGCTGCCATCTTTGTGCTGCTAAGAAATGAAATAGGGTGGATGAGAACTAGATAGAACACAGTAGAAAAATCAAAGCAGACTAACAAAAAAATGTGTCACTCAATGTAAGGTGCATTTTGTGAAACTCTTGCTTCAGTTACATACTGATGTGGTGCTACGGAGGTGTATATGTGTCTTCCTGAAGGTGTCAGATACCTGGTAGATGTATGGTGCTCTGCTGTGAAGGAGGTCACACTAGTGAATGCATCCCAGAAGCAAAGGTGGTGAGGGCTGGAGTGTGGCCTTGGCACCCTTGTGGTCCAGCACTTCCTTCCACAGCCTCTCCTATGGTTCTATTCCAGGCTGAGTATGGTGAGTGGTGCAAAGATATGATTCCCATCCTTGGAAAGCTGCCCACCATTGGCAAACAAGATTCATTCCTCCACTAGAGTGAGCAGGCAGTGAGCGTGCTTGGTGTGCAGGCGGCAGCACTTCACCCAGAACCTGAGCAGATGGCACACGTGAGGATGCACCTGGGTGTTTCCTGCAGCACTCAGAAGAGCCCACGGTCTCTGCCAGCCATGGAGCCTTGAGCCTGGTTCCTCTGGCAGCAACCAAAACACTGCCGTTTCCAACCTGGAGGTCAGAATGCACCATGCAGTGCAGTGGAGTTCTTTCATTCAATTCTTCAAAACACCTGGGTTGAGACAGTATCAATGACAGGTTCAAAAAGTAACAAAGAACCAAACAAAAATTACAGGTTAAATCAAGGCAAACAAGTGGTATCTAACCTTTTGGGATTCGCTCATTTCCCTTAGCATTATAGTTTCCAGTTGGGCCCATTTAGCCACAAAGAACTGCATTTTGTCTTTTTTAATAGCTGAGTAGTATTCCATGGAGTAGATGAACCAAAGCTTTCTTATCCAATCTTCTGCTGATGGGCTTTTCGGTTGCCCCCCCCCCCAAAAATGTGGAATGTTAGTGGAAACAACAGCATACTATCTATGGAGATTTGGAATCACATCAAGATTGTTTTAACTGAAACCTGAGTTTCTGGCTTTACCTTGTAGAGTCTAAACTATTTCACTCAGCAGTGTGTTCCTTTAGCCGTCTAAGAGAGGAAACAGCCCCCTTAGAGAGGCACTCCACAGACTTAAAAAAGTCCGTGCAACATGCATTATTGTGCAAAAACCACACCTGAATTACAAAAGTGTTTTATACCAAAATAAGCCTATCTTTTCTCCCTTTTTCCCCCCAGGAATCTTGGAAGTACCCTTGCATGGTTTTTGGGATCTTGCTGGCTTAATTTGTGCAATTTCATAGCCACTGAGCTCAAGTTGGAGTTTGTTATGGAGAGCGATTCATTTTTGCCTTCAAGCACAGTTAGCAGCTTTAAAATGCCTGCTAAGAAGATAGGTGAAAATGGGGGATATTCTTTTCCTCCACCAAAAAAAAAAAAAAAAAAACAATCATTTACTTCCACAGCAGTGTCCGTGACTTAGAGAAGAAATCCTGTGTCCCCTATCCTAGATCGTTTGTTTCAGGAAAGTCATCCTGGCCCAAAGCCAAATTGACAGCCCCGTTCTGAGTGGATGAGTTCCCTGAGAGCCTGGACTAATGGCACTGGCAGCATCACTTTCTCAGGCCAAGTGAGAAGCCATATTCCATCTTGGGTGGTACAAGAAATCCACCAGAGCACTGAGCTTCTAGACATGGGCTGGTGACCACATGTTTCGATTTACCCTTTTCCATAGATGGCAGCGTCTTCTAAAGGCAGTGATAGCAATGATGATGCCAGCGGCACCCTCCCACACAAGACAAGGTTCTGCGATTGCAAAACCACTTCCTTACATTAACCTCTTTTGCCTCATATCTCCTTTTCAGAAACAGGCTAGACAATCATGACCACTAAGAGAAGAAAAATCATCAGAAGTCAAGTTAGGAGAACAATTCAGGCCAATCAAAGGCAGGAGCCAGGAACAAGGAAGGAAACCAGGGCCTCAGGAGTTTCCGGAAAGAGTCAGAGTCAATTCCAGAAGCAGCAGCAATGTACGAATAGTGTGCTAGGTTTGCCTTCTGGGCCTGTGTCACATCTTTACAAGTAGTCAGGGGCATTCTGTGTATAACGTGCATATATTCTATTCAAGTGCTTTCTACATTTCTTAGAACATGGGATTGTTGGCGTAACAAAATCCATGCCTTATCTGGTACACAAGGAAGTCCCAAACTATGCTTGTGTTAACTTAGTTGTTCCACCACATCCCTTAGGCTGAACATGACTTGTCTGTTCAACTGTGTCTTCCTGTGTCTGTGAGTTCTGTGCTAGGCTCCATTGTCACAGGCCAGCTGTGGTCCAGTGGTTCCATTGTCGTGGGCAGACACTAGACACTCAGTGGGAGAGGAGACACGAAGACTGCTTCTGTGCATGTTCTGTTGCTGACGACGCAAAACCACATGGGGTGAGCATCAAAGAAGAAAAATTTACTTTGGCTCATGGTCCTGGTCCAAGGTCAAGGGACCACATCTGGTGATGGCCTTGTCACCAGAGTCCCACGGTGACACAAGATGTCATACGGAGAGGGACAGGAAGAACAAGAGAAGCCCAGCTAAATTAAATGGTTTTGTAGCAGACACACTGTCTAGATGAGCCCATCTGCCCATCAGTCACGTGGATGAGGGAACCCACTCACGAGGGCAGATCCCAGCAATTAAAGGCCCACCTGACCCCATCTTAGTACCCTAACCCCTCAGTGCGGCCATGAGGGAAGGCAGGGCTTGAGAAACTCACAATGATCAGTGTCTTTCAAGGAATGGGCCAGCTGCATTTCTCCTTCCACACACAGCTGTTTGCTCTTCTCCTTTCTGTTATGAATTGCACCTCACCTGCAGGTTCCGGACTCATGGTCTTCCCAGGCACCACCAGAACCCTCTTTATAAAGGACCGAGTCTTGGGTGTCTGTTGTAGCAATAGTCAACGGCCTGAGACATTCCATACACTCAGCATTCGTTGCCTCTTCCCGCTCTGGACACCTCACGTTGTTGAGCTGGCCATGTCTTTCTGCCCTCCTGCTTGTTTGCTGATCCAAGTCCTCAAGAACAACCTGACAAGGATTGCATGGAGAGAAAGGGATGTTCCCGAGGCCAGTGAACCAGGGTCTCTGTGAAAAAAGAGATGGCTGCCTAGGGCTGCCCCAAGTGGGAACGTGGGGAGGCCAGTGTTTGGAGGCAGCAGTGGAGTGGAAGGAAGAGAAGACACCTCTGCTTACTATGTTGCTCTTGAGTGTGAGTCACCCTGCTTTTCCACGCAGCTCCTTCATTGTACTATGTTGAAACAACCCTTTCGTATCCTCCATTGTATCTGTCCAGTTTATTTGTTCGCTCATTCATTGATTCATTCATTCATTCAGTGAAAATTTCATGAATTCTCTGCTAGGTTTTGGACATCGTGCTAAACTCTCAGCATAAAGAGAGAAAGATCATGCATCCTTATCAGGATCTCCTCCTGCATACAGCTTCCATTCTGTTCCCCTCTACTGTGGGCTCCTGGGTGAGATCTGGTCTTAGAAACACCGAGAACCCAGAACTCAGTAGTTATGTGGTCCTCTGTTAGCTCCTGTGCCTGCTTTTGGGTGCTTCCAACAAGGCTGTAAGTGATTTGTCACCCCCAGCCTTGAACCTAGCCCAAACCACCCCCAGCCCTGGCCGGCCTTGAACCTAGCCCAAACCACCCCCAGCCCTGGCCAGCCTCATCCCCAGCCCAAAGGTCCCAGTCATCTCCCCATCGCGTTGCACACCATCACCAGCCTGGTTAAAGTCAGTTGATGCCTGGAATCTGGTCTCGGGTTGACACCGACTACCTTGGTTTCATTTTGGGGAAGAGGAGGTGACTCTCCTCTCCTTCCTACAATGAATGTTTACTGTTCTTCATGAGTCTGCGTGGGGGCAGGAAAGCGGAAGGAGCTTTCCGCCACACTGGCAACCTCACTGGCAAGCAGGCTGGCACATTCCGCACCTTGCTCTTCCTGTTCCGACTTCCAGGGCCTTTGATGCACCGTGGAACTGGTCCTTGTTCACAGTTTATTTTTCAGGTTGTAGATGTGTCATCGCAAGAAGCAGTTATGTTATGGCTACAACAGGATTGGCCGGGAGACCTTTCTTTGTAGAATCTGAGCTTGTACACGCTCCCCGGGAAGGCCCAGGAGCCGTAAATCTCCAAGCCTTCTGGAGTTTGTTTATGGCTAAATAAGAGTCTCCCCTTCCTCTGGACTCCACCCCTCTCCCCTCTGCTAGCGGCTTCTCTCAGAAGGTGACTGGACACCATGGAAGAGTTCATTATTTGCCTTCTAGAAAAGTCAACTCTGAACTGACAAAAGTCATTTTAAGGTATCCATTTCATTGAGAAGTTCAGTATGGTTTTCCAATTGCACGTACACCTGTTTTATTCTGGTTTGCTTGTTTTTGAGCAAGAATGGATTACGTTTAGTTAAGAGCAATGGATTCCCCGGAAATGAACTCTGCCAGAATGAAGCAGTGACAGCTGCCAGGGGGTCACAGGCTCTCTCTTCCCCTTTCTTTCCCCCACCCTTGCATCTTTCCCCCTTTCCTTTCCTCCTTCCTTCCGCTCACTTCTTCCCTGGCCTCTTCTCCTGTTCTACCCTCATGTTCGACTTGACCTACTTGCTAGCATGGGGACGAAGCCAATTCCCTTTCTGTCCTTGCCACATTTCTAGCGTGTCATTACATCACATTCTCCTGGAGGTGGGCGTGCCCTATTGGAATGAGTGCCGCCAAATAAGTGAACCTGCCGGTGTGTGTCCGGGATGGAGTAGGAAGCATGAATCTACAGACACATGCACGCTTGCAAACGGGCACACATTGAACCCACCTGCCTTGAGCCCTTGTTCAAAGGGGATAATCCCCAAATTAGGAGATCCACAGCTCTCTGTTCAGCCCTGGCTTTATCTCACAATTGTCTGGAGGGGTTACAAATATCTCCCAAGTGAAAAAAGCTATTTTTGTCCTCATGGGCAAAGTTGATATTAACATGGCTTAAGAAAGAGCTCTAGTTCTTGTTAAGTGGCTTTTTCATTTTTTCTGACTTCCCAGACTGGTTCTCAGAGGGCCTTAGGTGGTATTGTGCATGGCCTTTCTTGTAGAATAATGGATTGTTTATATTACACAGCCCCATTGTAAGATCAGTGAGCCCCCGAAGGGCCTGTATAAACATTGTTTGCAGGTGGTCTCTGTGTGTCACCCTCCAGAAGACAAGTTCTCATTCTCAGGAAACGGCCTCACCAGAGCCCGCCAGCGCCGCAGCTGCAGCTGCAGGCGAGCCAGAAGGTAGCCGATGGCCTTCTGGCACACCTTGGGCCTGGAGCATCAGGGTTTGAAGCTCCTGCTGTTCTCCAGTGACACCATGGCTAGAGGCCTCCAGGTCTGGGTCTGAGCTCAGAGGGTAAGGTGGTCCATTGTGAGACTCTGAGCAGTCTGCTGCTCTCCTTAGAGACCACATTCTCTTCTCTCGGATCCTCAGGGTAGCAGCAACCTCCTCTAAAAGATCGCGTTGGGTTTTGCCCTTGTGTCTCAAGCCACACCCCTTGCACATCACTGTTTTTCTTCCATGGGAAAGACGTGCGGGCGAGCTGTTGCTTTTCTGAGCTCATCCTGCTTGAGATTTGCAAAAGATGCACAGGAGGCTCTCTCTGTGCACTGAGCTCATTTCTTCTCTGTAGTGCCAAATAGATGTTGGAATTCCAGAACCACTCGGCTGAGTTTCAGATATACTTGTGGATGGCTACCTAAGGATGAGATCCAAGAAAACTTTTGCTCAGTGTGAGTGTGCCAGAGGCATCGATGGTCAGGGATGTTTTCTCCTTCTTCTTTCATGTTTGCTCAGTCAGTAGCAGAGTGGTTGTCCTGCAGTGTGGCAGGTGCAGAGCCCTTCGAGACCAGGATTAGAGGAAGTGTCTTCTGATGTTGCCCTTGCCTGCCTTGTAACAAAACTTTACTGTGTGTCAGGGGACACTTTGTCCACAAGTAGGGCTGGCCTGAATGGACGCTAACACGTCTTTCAACACCTACCACCCCACCACATCTGTTACCCTGAACTTCCTCATAACCAGTGTGACTTCAGTGCAGAGTTGGCATAAACCCAAGCATGTGCAATTGGCCTAGAGAAAATAAACATTTTTGAGTCTGTGAGATTGCAGGCTTTGCTTTACAAAGTTCAAGGGTGTGCAGGCTATCTTAGGTATGGCCCCAGAAACGCCACAGGCAGAAAGTTGTTTTTGAAGAGGCATGTTAAAAGACATGGTGTTATGCAGCGAGGACTAACCTGCGGCGGACGGTACGTTGTTTGTGTTCTCCCTGTAATTTATCTTTCAATAGCTGGGCTGGAGAAAAAGCAATAAACTATGAGCTTGAAGTGTCTCGGCTTTGATGCTAGGGCAGGAGTTCTCAGGCCCTCTCTGAGTGGGAGCTGTTGTCAAGCGAGAATTTCCTACAATCCCATGGACATTTCTCCAAACCCAGGGCTGTGTTTTTGCTGGATCTTATGAGACATTTGGGCATCTCTTGAGTTTTCTTAAACCAGAAGTAGGAGAGAAGAGGTTACTGAGGTCATGGCCAGCAAATTAGCCAGAGCAGCAATTAACACAATGTGTTTGATGTTGGCCAACGCACGTTATTTGATCTCATTCTTGGACTACCTGTTTCTGCAGTCTTGGGGAAGGATCGTTTTGAGTTGTAGTGTTCACACCTTGCATTTGCTTCGCATGCTGCATGGTAAGGTCAGATACCTCTCTGGCTTGCATGGTGTCAACTCTTGGTGTATGAGTGATCCTGTTGATGATCTGAGACCGACACTTGCTTTCTGCTGATGGTCAATGTGGCTAGACCTTAACTGGACTTACGCATGTGCTTCTAGAACATCCGTACAAGGGACTGTGACACTGCTGTTTGGGGCTTCTCTCCATCAGCCTGTCATCATGGTTTACACATGGTCCCCAGCCTTTCCCAATGGTTCATCTGCTGCAGACCTGTTAGCCAACATAACCATGTTGAACAGTGCTGGGCCAAGTGCTCATAGGTGGAAAATGTCAAGCCCTTGGCCACTAAATCATTGTGTTGGACACTGCCAAGGCAATCGCAGCTGGAACCCAAAGCCCAATAAACCTATATAACAAGCTAATTTTTCTTTTCTTTCTTTTTTTTTAAAGATTTGTTTTATTTTTATTGGAAAGGCAGATATACAGAGAGGAGAGACAGAGGGGTAGATCTTCCGTCCGATGATTCACTCCCCAAGTGAGCGCAACGGCCGATACTATGCCAAACCGGAGTCAGGAGCCTCTTCCGGGTCTCCCACGCGGGTGCAGGATCCCAAAGCTTTGGGCCGTCCTCGACTGCTTTCCCGGGCCACAGGCAGGGAGCTGGATGGGAAGCGGGACTGCCGGGATAGAACCGGCGCCCATATGGGATCCAGGGTGTACAAGGCGAGGACCTTAACCACTTGCGCCACCATGCTGGGTCCAAGCTAATTTTTCAATTGGTCATTTTCATGGGCATTGAATGATGTTAGAAATAGGGCCTGGTGCGGTAGCCTAGCAGTGGAAGTTTTCGCCTTGCACTTCCATATGGGTGCCAGTTCCATATGGGTGCCAGTACGGCCATTTGGGGAGGAATCAGAGGATGGACGAGTCTTTATCTATCTGTCTCTCCTTTTCTGTGTAACTCTGCCTTTAACATGAAAATTTTAAAAAGCTTCCTCACCCCTGGCCCGAGCGAAGGTCACTAAATCACAAGGTCCCCATCTCTGAAAGCAGCAATACTTCTTTCTACGAGGGGTTAAGGTCTCAAAGAACCAGATGAGTTACCCCGAGGTGAGGCCAGCCTTGGGGACTTTGGCTGTTACTCATATTCAATTCCCTTCAGCTTCCACACCAGATTGGGATGTGCCAGACACCAGCAGCATGATATTGGGACTTTCCAGTGATTAATCTTTCTCAAAAAAACTGTTTCCTGATCTGGAAGGCAGAGCAACTGAGAGAGAGGAAGAGACAGAGTAAAAGAACTTCTGTCTAATGCTTCACTCCACCCATATGATTAAGAGCCAGAGCTGGAATAGGCCAAAACCAGCATCTAGGAATTCCATGCTGGTCTCCCCTGTGGGTGGTGGGACCCCAAGCACCTGGACCATCATCCCCTGCCTTTCCAGGCGCATGAGCAGGGAGCTGATTCAGGAGCTGGGCAGCTGGCTATTCCGATTCGGATGCTGGTGTCACAAGCTTGTGGCTTACCCCACTGTTCCACCTTGTTAGGAAGTGGTCTGTGTTATTGACAACAGAAAATCTTCTGCTGGAAGAAGATTTCACTTCTTGCTGTAAATTCCTGTTTGTCAGATGGAGGCAGATGAAATTATTTCCATAGCTTTTCTCCCTTTGGGAAGAGTTCTTGTACCTTGAGAGGAACTCACTTCTCTGTCTTGATTGGCTCCAGTCCTTGGTTGGTATGCAATGCCTCAGGAAACCTGTGGAGCTCACCTTTCATAGTGGCTGCTGTGCTTAAATTGTTGGCTGTAACAACCCAGGGCCCTACTGGGTCCCAGGGCCCCAGATATATGGTTTAAGGAAGTCAAACTGCTCACAATGAGCTTTTTAGAAGAGAAAGAGAAAAGCCAATGAAGGTAAAAGGCATGATCAGGAGACACGTGTGCAGTTGAATGATTGCTGCTGGGGCATTAGCAGTGGCCTGGAAATGAGAGCCATGTTCAGACCTCAAGAGGTCACCTGTAAGAGCCTTTGGATTTCATTTTCGAAATGAATAGTATTGACTGAGTGACTTGTAAGGTTACTCTTAGCACATGTATGTTGCGATTATCTTAGGAGAGGATTTTCTGTACAAAGGGCAGAATTTGTCTTTCACTGTTGTTAATATAAAGACAACAGATTTAACATACTTCATAGATATAGTGCTAAGAATACATGATGGGGCTGTTGTGGTGTATCAAGTGAAGCTACCTCCTGCACTGTCATCATGGCATCCCACATGGGCACTTGTTCAAGTCCCAGTTGATTTGCTTTGTAACTACAAACTTAATCATCCAGCACATAAAGAGTTCAACAGGTAAACAGTAGAAAGACCACTGCTCCATGGAAGTATTGACAAGAACTATGAACGAGAATCAAATAAAAAATATTTATTTTGTACCTTATGTGTGAGCTACTACAAATCAGAGAAGACATCTAGTATTTGTCCTATAGGGGTCTGGTTTATTTCATGAAGCATAACGGTCTCCAGTTGCATCCATTTTGTTGAAGAAGACAGGATTTTATTTCTTATAGCCAAGTAATATTCTATAGTGTATATAGGTCATATTATCTTTATCCAGTCAACAGCTGATGAACATCTGCATTGACTTCGTATCTTAGCTATTTTGAGTGGAGCTACTGTAAATATGGGGGCACAGGTATAAGAGGGAAGAATTGAAATACACCTGTGCAACTTACATCTTTTGGTCATCATCATTTAGAGCATTGTTAGCATGGAAGACAGACAACTCTGAAAGTAGAATGCCAGCAGAAGATGACTGGTTTATGAAGCATGTCAACTGAAGGTGTGCTCCACTTGACTGGCTTATAAAGCACCTCTCAGTTCTGTTTCAATCTTTACAAGCATGCTAGGCTTGTTGATTGCTAGGTTCCAACCACCCAGAAACACACTTGACATACAGAATAGCTATTGAGGGAACGTATGAATGACTGAATCACAGGGTGGACCGTTGCACCTGTCGTCAAACCAGGCTCTGATTCCTACATCCTAGATGCATCTGTCATTAGCCTTTCCTGCTCATTTACACTTACGTGGTTTTGTTCCTTCCATGCAATTCGTCAATCCTCCACAATCCCTTCCTTGATTGTGAGATCCTATTTTAGTAACGCCTGGGTTAGTTCTTGCTTAGTTCTCATATCTCATCAAAGTGAACTTGTTAACTTCCTCTTGCATGTCTGATGAGGCTAAGGTTTTCAGCCCAAGTCTGTGTGCAGAGTGAAAGAATTGATACGCGTGGTTCACAACTCAGCCATTGCAGTGAGGCAGATGTAGGCTGCATTCCTTCTTCTGCATGTCACCTAGGAGGAAACCTTTTCATCCTCTGTGCTTTTGCTTCCTCACCTGTAGAGGGGACTAATATCACTCACCTTGAGTGTTATTGTGAAGATCGAATGAGATCATTCTAAGAGGCGTTTAGGAGTCTGCTGTCCAGCAACAGCCCATGAAATACTGGCATCACTGTGGAAGCTTAGGGCGTCTGAGCTTACCCATCTTAGCAGGTTGATGAAAATAGCATCTCATCTGGTAAACAAAACAAAGCAAACCTGTCACCTTCTCATGTCAAAAAACCCAATGTGCACAGCCAGGTGACAAACTGCCAGGTCTCAGGCTTGCAGATTTCCCCACAGGGAAGAGAGGAGGGAGCATGAACTGAATTCTGTTTCCTTTCTTGTGATATTTCCTCATTTCTTCTCAATTATCTCTCTAAAGGATTATATGAAGGTCCGATAAAAAAATTCATTCAAATCCCATATTTCCTACCAATTGTTGGAAACATGAGACCATTATTGGAAGCAGGGGAGGCTGCTATTTTAGCATGGCATTCAGTATTCACGTGTTAGTATTTGGGGATCTTGACAGTCCTGGGAGTGTGCCTAGATTTCCAGAACAAAAAACCAGAAAGACCTGGTGGCCCCAGTGACTGACAGTGTCCCTTCTCTCCTAAGATGCCTATTAGCTCTGACTCTGTCATAGCTATGTGACAGAGTGTCAGAGTTTGTTAGAACAGAAAGGTATGGCCAGGAAGAGAGAAGAGTCAGAGGTTAAGGTAATAACAAGGCAAAGGCAGGAATGCTGGGTTCTTGCAAAAGGAATCCATAGGCTGACTCCCTTTCATCTCGAAAACTAGCTTCCTTCCCTCCCTCCACCCCACCAAAAAAAAAAAAAAGGCTACTGGAAGATGCTAAAATATGAGCTAACTTCATTTTATTCAATCTACCCTCTCACTCTTACCCTGCCTCACTTTCAGTTGAAATGTTTTCATTTCCTCTTCTGGAAGGTTGTTTCCCAAACTTCACCCTCTCTAGAGAAAAAGCCAGAAAAACAAATGATTGCCCATGTTCTTGTTCAATCATAGTGTTGGCCTTGGAATTGGATTTTTGGAGAAAACTGTGACATCGTTGTATCATAGCCCTGCCCACTCCTTCCAAGATTTCCAAACACACAGGGATATGGGAGGGCTGGGGCTGGGGGCAGTGGTTGGCTCCTGCTCTACAAAGAAAACCAAAGAGAAAACGGCTTTGACCTTTACGATGGCAAAACACAACACTGCAGTGTTTGCATGAGCAACACTCAAGCAACGTCCAGATGGGCTGCCACCCCCACATCCATCTCCAGTCCTTTAAGAAATGCAAGAGAGAGAGAGAGCAGGTGAGAGATGAGGACAATAAAAGGCAAGCACTGACACCAGCACAGCGAGTGTGTTTGTCTTTGAGGTCCTCTCTGGTTTGACCACAGGTAGTTGCTCTGCAAGTGGGGGTACAATTCTGCCCAGCTCTGCAGGGCTCTGCAACTCCCTAAGTAAACCATTTGACAAAGAGGGGAGAGCAGCGAGCAGTGACATGTCTGGGAGGCGGCAGGTTGGCTCAGCTGGCACCGTTGTTAGCAGTATTTGTTACGTTCCGTCCATTAGAATGTTTTTAAACAATGAGAAGCATGTCATCTTGATTTAACACGATAATCCTGAGTTTACAGAATTTCTTCACACTGTGTGAAGCTGGTTTTAGACTTGGCTGTCTTACTGAGCTTCGCAGGTGGAGTCAGCTGAGAACCCAGGAGAATCTCCCTCCTCGTGACTGCCTCCCTCTACCCTCACCAAGCCCAGTCCTCTCAGCTTCCACTCTGCACCAGTCTCAATCTGCACGCTGACTTTGGGGTCACTCAAGCCACTGCCAGTTCTCTCATTTTTCCTTGTTCCCTCAATGCTGATGGATGCACTTATGAAGTTTTTGATAGAGGCTTTGTTAAGAGTTGAGTTACTGCTGCAACTAAAACGCATCAAAATACCTAGAATCTTCTTTCTCATTTTAACTTGGCTGGGAAATAAAATGACACCTGTAGAAGGATATTACTGTATCGACCTATCTATTCTTATCAGAACACCCAAGTGTTTTTCTCCTTCCTGCTAGATAGCTGTGTAACCAACTTGCTGTTCATTTGCCGACAATGTAGCACTCAGAAGAAATATTGGATATGTGCATGGCTCAAATCACTCTGAAAGCTACAATCCACATCAAAGAAAAAGTCTTAATTGTCCAGTTTAAAAGACAAAAAGGTGACTTGTACACACTGGAGAGATCTCCAAGAGTACTGGAAGCAGTTTCAATTTGTGATTCCTTAGAGCTTTTTTTTATGTGAGTTAGGATTTTATCAACATGGCTCATAAACGAAAGCCTTGAGAGTAGGCAGAGACAGAAAAACAGAGTCACACAGTGCTTCCGACACTGGTATATTCCCCCAGGTCTGCAGGAGTCAGGGCTGGACCAGCTCAAAGCCTGGAGTCTGGAACCCCACTCAGGCCTCTCACATGGACGACAAGAACCCATGAACTTGAGTCACAATCTTGGGAACCCCAGAATGCATTAAAAGGAAGCTGGATTGGAACCAGAGTATGAGGACTTGAAATAAAGCACTTGTCCCAAGTGGCAGCTTAACTGGCTGTGCCCCAACGTCCATCTCCAAAAGAGATAAAAAATAAGTTTTAGAATATTACTTTGTGATTTTTTTATAGTATCTGCTTAATGATTAAATCAAAATTGACAAATAATTATGAGCTACTGGAAAATGTAAAATTCCTGAGGTCTGTGCCATGGTACAGTAGGTTAAGCTTCTTCCTGCGGTATCCAGATCCCATTTAGGTACCAGTTTTAATCCTGGTTGCTCCACTTCTGATGCATCTCCTGGCTAGGAGAATGCAGGAGTGCTGAAAATACCGTACACTGTTATCTTCAGGTTATGAGTGTCAAATAATCAAGTGTTGCTTTCAGGCCTGGACCCACTCCTAAGATCTCTCATTATGCATATGCAAATATTCCCAAACCCGAAAACGTCCAAACTCTGCTAGTCTGAGTGTTTCAGGATTTGTGGGTCCTGGACTCGAATGACAGCTCTGTAATGGCCTACACGGAGCTTTTCTCAGGATTCTTAATCCAGTCCTAAATTGTTGTCTTTGCAAGATTAGACTTCTCTCCATATCTTTCTGATTTGGTCTGGGCTAGAAGAACCACAATTTGTCTAAGGCCTAGCCCTCATTCAAGAGGCAGAGTCCCTTGGGGTCAGAAGACCATCACTAAGGGCAGATAATGGGGCCTGGGAACCCTGGCAAGTGTTATGGACCCGCTGTGGTTGGCATTACCTCCATCCTCTTTGTGTGAGATCTGCGACTTGATCTTATCATTAGTTTGGCCACTGGGCAGGAGAGACATTGAATGAGGTGGTCAGGAGCCATTCCTGGGCATCTGCTGTCAGCCACATACCCAAAGGCAAGTGTGTGCTTACGCCAGAAGACGGAGCACGGAGTTATAGGGTCCTCAACCACATGCACCTTTGCTTCCTCTGTCAGATGTGCTGTGTGGACCTGCAACACCCCAATCCAAGAGCTTCAAGCCATTCTTACTACATTCGAATTCACTTATCCTTTCCACATCTGCATGGACTGTCCTATGAGCCCAAGCGTTATAAAACAAAACGAAACAAAACTTGGAAGAGTCACATGTAGAATGAGATTGACAGATTTGCTCATTCCACAGCCATTGTTAGGCTGGTACAAAGCTGTTAAACTACCAATTTGGCAGTCTTGATAAGCTTGTTGATGAATCCATTTAACCTGTATGGGGCAAGCTCTGCTGAAGGGGGCCCACTTGATTCTGGGTGAGTCAGTAGAAGTGATGAGCTCCAGGGCAAGCTGTGAGCCTGATTGACTTGCTGTGTATGGGCAGAAGAGATCAGAATAGCCTCAAACTACCTACAGTCCCTAGCTGATGGTGCCTGGTTATCACACCTACAAGAAATGAGACACAAACATGAAAATGACTGGAGCATTGAAGGTGTTTTGCACCCTAGCACTGCTCTGCCCCCGCCATCACTGATCCCTCAGCAGTGTGGTACCCATGCTGGCTTAGGCTACTTGCCCTGATGAATCTTCCTGTAATACTAAAGTCAGGCAGATACATGGGCAACTCCTAGGAAGCCACGATTTAAGGAAAATTGAAGAGAAAGAAAACATTCAGCAGGGAAACCAATAATCATACAATGAGGATGATGTAGATTTCAAATATCAGTCCCAGTAAGTTGATAAACAAGCAAGCAAGGAATAACAACAACAACTAGAATAAGCAAATAACAAGAAAATGATTAGTCCAGAATTCTGATGACATAGTGTGTAAAGAGACCAACATTCAAACATTGCAAGGAATGAAAAGAAGTGGTAAGTTGTGGTTATAATGACAGGAAACGAGGCAAACTCTGACTTGGGACAGAACCATGTGGGAAGACGTCATGAAATCTCAGATTCTCTTGAACTTTCTGTGTCTTCAGAAGTAACCCACTTCTCTCAGCTAGCAGTTTGTCCTCTCCACTTGCTTGAGAGCAGTATAGAAACCCTTGCTTTACAAGACAATAGGTTCCTCTACCCAAATCTGCCTCTACCTCCTATCCTAGGGACAAGATGATAGTGAGAGTTCGGTTACAACATAAACCATGTTGGAGAGTTCTAGCCTGTCAAGGGAGAAAGGGAATGATCAGTAAAGGAATAGTACCACTCTGGCTTGGTCCTAGGGAAAGCATCCACAGATTAATACAATGTGTAATGGGAACTTAGTCAAAGCAACAGCTCGTGTTAAGTCATGTAGATTGAAGTAACAGACTGGCATGGCAAGCAATGGATAAAGGATTACAAGAATGCACAAAACTGGGCCTTCGTTCATAAGGCTGGAACACACACCAACTAATCATGTGCTGCAAGAAGCTCCCAAAATCATCAGAAATGAAGTGTATCAGAGGGTGTGTACTTAACTGGCAAGTATAAGTGGTGAATGCTTCCAGGCAAGCCAGAGCTGAGAAGGCTCGTGGGGCTGCTTGTAGAACTGGCATCCTAGATAGCAATGGGGATGATCGGACCCTGAAGACATAGGGGTGATGTTTCCTGTCCACAGCAAGAGGGACACGATTACCAGAACAAGCAGGACACTTGAATAACCTCCAGGAAGTCCTGAATACCATAATTTTTAGGGCAAGAAAGATGGGCAACTAACAAAGGAATTGCTCAGAATCTACAACTTCAAGTCACACTCCCTTGCCCAGTCACTAGAGTTGAGCAAGTTATTAGACTTAGAATCCATTCTAAAGAGACGCTCATCTCAAGTCCTTAAGGAAGGATTGGCAATACTACTCAGTGTGTTTGCGTGTGTGTGCATGTGTGTGCATGCACATGAGTATGTGTTGAGGGGTCCTTTCTCAAATGCACCTGCATCCACTTCCTTAGTTCACCTCTCCTAGAAAGAGATGAATACTCAGATACTTGAGGAACGCTGACTATGGGATTTAAGTTTATGGAGACATCAGAGCACCTACATTGTCACCCAGCTCATGGGATCAAAGCATGCATGAAGCCCTAGCCCAAGATCTCACTCACAAAAGGGTTCCCTGTGACTAGGCAATGTCACAGTCATTTCTTTGATTTCCCAATGTATCAGTATGATTCTTGACTGTTGGAAAAACCAGCCATTATTCCTTTGATGTGGTCTAAGACCAACTAGATATATCCACCCCTTCAAGAAATCACAAATAATAATGCCATCCCAAGGATTGAGATTGATGCCACCTACAAAGATGTGAAGGGTGATGAGGTGGTGGTTTCCATCATATCTCTACTTAATTCACATCTCTGGATCTACAGAAACCAGTGAGATCTTGGCAGATGTCAAGTTCAATTAAATAGCAGCTGCAGCTTTGTAATTGGTATCCCAGATATGACATGTTTGTCAGAGCAGATGAAATCTGCCTTAGACCCATGGTGTGTGGTCATTGATCTGAAGAAGACATTCTTTGCAGTTGGGGGCTGGGGTTGCTCAGATGTGGCTGCTGCAAGTGGAACAGACAAGAGCCCCACTCAGTTTTTGTCATGTTCCAGCCCACAGGGAGACCTGAAATGTCTGGACAACAGTAGAATATCACACAGGCCACTCTCTCTACTGTGATGACAACTGCATGTTGATGACACCTGATTATCAGAAAGTGACAAAGCCTTCAAAGACTTTTGTGAGGTGTGTGAATGAGCAGTCCACCTGCCAAAGACTTGGGGAGTATTTGATTTGTTAGGCTGGGATCAGGAAAGCAAAAACACTATGCATGATGCAGAAACAAAAAGGATTTATCATGAGGATGAGACGTGGGGAAAGTACAGGAGCTGATTCTGCAGTCCAAAGAAGGTTGCGATCTCTGCCACTGGTGGAGGCCTGGAATCAGCAGAAAAATGGGACAGAACATGGCAGAATAAGGTTAGACTGGAGCTGTGACAGCAAGCTGTCACCTTCTGGAACACTCTTGGATCCACAGTGGGCAACTGGAACCAAGGGGGCTGGGGGTTGGGTCTGAAAGGTGTTCTGGCCCAGGAAGCTATGTATGCAGCAGCTCAAGGTTCAGAGGTGCTTAAGGAGCCAATCTGTTGAGGGCAGAAGGGGAGCTGAGGTCAGGTTGGCTGCCCCACTCCCCACTCCTGCAAGCTAAACCAGCAGGCCAGCAATCATGTTCTCCTGCAGTCTCCCAACTTGGACTACACCAAACAAAGCCACGCACACAAGGCTCATTCTGCCTTCCAAATTTCATGCACATTCCCCCTCCAGCCAACTCTTAACTCTGAACTATCCAGTGAAGGGAATGCTGGGAAATATAATCCACTTTAGGAAATTTGACGAGTTCAAAGTTACAAATAGTGGAGCTCCCATGCAAGGGAAGCACTTGAGGACCCATGATCTAGGGCACACTGAAACACTCGCTCAAAAGGGAGAAGGTAACTCTCACATTAGCACTGCCAGGAAGGAGACACAACCCTGGCTTGTCATCTTCATATTCTGAAAGCAACATGTTCTCCTTGCTGATACTGCTCCAACCCCACTCACCAAGTGACATAGGAGGTTATCAGTGTGCAGTGAACCCAAAGGAGGAACACCCTTGGGACCAGGCTTCAGTATCAATGGCTCTACCATGTCATCTGATGAGTCGCATGGAGCCAGAAAGCAACTATAATGACAAAAGTAGGTGTGAAGGGTGTGACATCAGAACTTGGCCCCCGAGGCTCCATGGTGGGAACATATTATCTACCACAGGGAACTCTACATTATTTGACACAGAGTTCCTGCCACACCACAGGCCCTGGTCAAAACTGAGAGTCTGACCTTGGGACAACACGTGTAGTATTGGCCAAAGCCTCCCATCAACAGCTACATTCCATCAGAACCCATTGTGTGGTGTAGCAGGCCTAGTAACAAATTTTTCTTAGGGCATAAATGATGTATTGGGCTCAGCCATAAGGTCAGAGGGAAAAAAAATAAGCTATATGACCAGGGGGTCCTCCCCTGTTCCATATGATCCCCATTGCTGCCACACCAGTTCCCCAGTTCAAACCTGGGTTTGGGGGTATCTTTAAAATTATGCACATTTATGGGATGCAGTACAGCACTTTGATATATGTGTATAATATGCAGAGATCAAATCATGTCCATCATCCCAAATACTTATTCTCTCCTTGTGTGAATAAACTCAAAGCCTTGCATTCTAGCTATTTTTGAAATATAAAACAAATCATTGCTGTCATCCTTGAGCTGTAGAACCTATTCCTCTACCTCTAACCTCTTTGTGTCCGTTCCTTTTTTATAACTACATAGGAGAACATTCAGGGACAAATGATGGAGGAGGAGGAAAGGTTGAAACTGATTTATGACAGGAGATGGGTGAATACTATACCCAGACTCATGGGTAGTGCTTGTCTTGGTTGATTAGTCCCACCAGGGATCTGGAGAGAGAAGGATTGGAATGGTTGGGAAGAAAGAAGCCTCAGGAAGAGGGAGGTAGGTAGGTCACCCTAGGGGGTGGGCCTAGATCATTCCATGAATGCACACCATGGGGGCACCCCAGGACAGAGACCTACACAGCCCTCTCCTGCTGCTGCTGCAGGCAGCTCAAGACAGCAGAATTGCCATAGCAGACATGCAAATGTTGCATTGTGCTCCCCCACCACTGGTGATCAGGCTACCACCAATGCCTGAAGTCAACAGTAGAAACCAACACTGGGTTTCTAATATGGCACCGTCCTTTGCTACTGTGTCCTGGGCTTCATCCACATGAACCAAACACCTATTGCAAGTGCAGTTGTGCCTCACCTTCTCTCAGAGGCTTGGCTAACAGCACTGCTTGAGGGCTTACAGATACCATGGAAACATGCAGCTATTAACTGCACTGAGCCACATCATAGCAAATGACCTATGGCTCTCATGATCACAAGATCTCCTGAATGGTCACCTACCTCACCATCCAGAAGCTTCTGGTCAAGCAGAGCAATAGAATGGTCATTGGAAGGCACAGCTTCATGTGCCAGCTTGGAGATGATGTAGATTACCATGAAGGTCGTCTATAATACTCAAAAGCCTGCCGATTTACATGTCAATTAAATCTAAAAAGGCATCTAAAACTAAACTTTTTAAAAATTACGTTGCATTATATGACACAGTTTCATAGGCTCTGGGATTCCCCCAACCCCTCCTAGAGCCCTCCCCTGATGGTGGATTCCTCCACCTTGTTTCAGTATTACAGTTCAAATTTAGTCAAAATTCTTTCATTACAAACATATACCACGCATAGAGTCCAGCATCTTATTGTCCAGATAAATTCGACAGCTTCTTGGGGAGACCTTCTCTGGTCTGAAGGTAGAACTGGCAGAATATCATCCCTATCAATTGGAAGCCCCAGCCCAACATCAACAACAATTTACAACATTATGGAATTAATTGACATGGTATTGAGTAATCAAAATGTTAAAACAATGCAAGTTCTTAACCACATCCTATGACTACTTTATTGACCCTTCAATTTTTGTTTGTACACAGAACCAGCTGCTATATATGTTAAAGTGGCTATAGGGTACTATTCAGCTGTCTCGTGTCTGTTTTCATTTTGGTATTTAGCAGTTTATAGTGTTGACGCATAATTTTGCTGAACTTGGTAGAGTTTAGGATAGTCTAAACTGGCTTATAAATCTGACAAGGCCTTTGTCAACAGTTGAGGCACAGAACAGTTTTAGGATGGGTGTGCAGAGAAATCTTCAATACCCTAGTGAGGAGTAACTAATCTTTGTGTCCTATCTAGTAAGGTATATGTGGATCCACGTTGATCATTCCCTGTTTGGTTCTAAGCTTTCCTTGTATTTCTCTGACTATCTATTCTGTTTTTTGGCGGGTGGGGACCTCCAGAGCGACCCTGATGGTCATAGCAAGAGAGGGTGGGGATCCAAAGGTGGAACTAAGTAAGGACCAGAAAAAGCTCCTCTCCTAGACCTGAAGGAAGTTTGCTATTCTTCTGTTTCTGCAAATCCCTCAGGGCTCCTGGCTGTTGTTCGGATCCTCACCAAGGACCTTTAGTACGGGCACCAAGGACTACATCCCAACAGACAAGGAGACCACGGGGAAATGGAGTGCTTTCAGAGGCCGAGGACTCCGAGGTCACCCAGCCCCGTTTGGAACTACCACATGGGAAGGAAGAAGCCCAAATCCTTCCTCGCAGGATTCAAAAACATTTTGTTTTGACCAAAAGCTATGTACCATGACCCAACCAAATTGGCACACTATTTAGCCTGCAGATCTAGGCTCAGTACTCAGCATCCTTGAAGATGTGAAGTGTAATCTGAGCCTACAGCTGAGCAGATTCAAAGGCCCTGAGTTAAGAAGAAAATTCCATATGTTGGCAGTGCAGGTGGTACCTTAACCTTCCTGTCCCATGCCTACTCTTTAAAGCAAATGTAATAGTACTTATTAAAAAGAGTTCCTTTCTTGGGGACCCCTGGTCTCTGGGCTGCTTGTTCTATGTAGCTGTTAACTCCTGGACTTCCTTGGGTAAAGATGATTCATACTAAACATGACCACACTTGGACCACTGGAGAACTTGCCTGATGGGGTGGGGTACCTGTCCTCTCCATCCTCTAAATATGAAGCTAGGGGGCTATAAGCCAACAGGTTCCCCATCTTTCACCATTCCTTGGATCTGACTAACAGGAGAGAAAGCAGGTAAGAATGGGCGTGTCAGAGAATATGCAAGGGATGGATGAACCATCTAACCTCTCTTATACCCTCATGATCTTCATGGAAATTAGGCTTTTTGAGAAAATCAGTTGGCTGAATGTTTTATAGCAAGACACTAGTGCAACAACAGCTGCCGTTTGGGACTGAGAGTGTTGCTGGCAATGACCTTGAGTGTGATCTTCCTTTCAGCCTGGCGCTGGTGACAGTGGAGGTTACACCTTGTCTTTATGTTGGAAGAGGGTTTGCAGCCATGGCCTTCCCTGTGTCATCATCTCTTTAACCCTGCTGCAAGGCTTCTGTCTGAGACAAGCCCGGTTCGCTTCAGCTATACTCATCAGCCTTCTGTGAAAGTCTGTGCAGGGGGCAGTCCTTGACCTTTTCCTGATGGAGAATAACAGTCCATGCTCTCAGTGGGTCATTGTGGTCACATTTAAATATTTGACTCACAATAAACCATTTGACTCGGGAGACTCCTGGAAGTAGCTGGCCTTTTTAGGCTCGGTTTGGAAGGTTTGCAGTTTAAGCTTTTGCTGAGGGTGGAGACTGATCATCATAGAAAGGATGACCACATAGTGAGCCAGGCAGCAGAGAGAGGGAGCACTTTTGTCCTCTATATCTGTGTGCAGCCACATATATCACATATGTCTATACCTTGGGTAGCCACCACAGCTGGCCTTCTCTCCAACACTCTAAGCCAATCTCATCACTTTCCATATATTCCTAAGTGGATTAAGTACCCTCCTAAACACATGGATGGAAGACTCTAGGGACCAAGCTTTGAACACCACACCTTAACAGCCCACAAAGTCAGTCTTGGCTGGGCTGTGTTCAGGAGCTGAGTCCTTAAAGACAGAAACATCTGTGGATGTGGACAAGGATCAGAGTCTGCATACAGCTTCAGGATGTCCCAGGGAGCCCCTGGGGACAAACAGGCTTACTGCTTGTCAGCTGCAGGTGCTGGAGCTGCCAGTGGGCCCCAGGGATCTCTTTGCCTCACATTCTTGTGTGCTCACATTTGCAAAACAGAGCCAGGATAAGGGACCGCCACTGCCACAGAACAAGCTGCGTGTATCACCCACTCAGACACTGTGCAGATAAAATTGCTTGTTTTGAAAGTCATTCCTGTGATGAAACATAGTTTTCTCAGGAATTTCCATATGCCACTTTAAACCACAATGGTCTTGGGAAAGAACATGAAATGGTAATATCTGTTAGTGATGTAATATGAGGGCTCTTCTATTCCTTATCTTAAAAGTTAAAGTTTGAGGCAGGGGCAGTAGCATGGCATAGTAAGCTAAACATCCACCATGGTTCTGGCATCCCCTATATGTGCCAATTTGCGTCCTAGCTGCTTTACTTAGCCAGTTCCCTGCTTACTGTTTGGGAAAGTATTGGAGGATGGCCCAAGTTCTCAGCCTCCTACACTCACATGGGAGACCAGGAAAAAGCTCCTGGCTCCTCGCTTCAGACAGGCTCAGCTCTAGCCATTGTGATTATTTGGAGAATGAACCAGTAGATGAAAGATCTCTCTCTCTCTCCCAGTTTCTCTGCAACCCTGTCTTTCAAAATAAAGATGAATTAACCCTAAAAAAAGGCAGAAAGTGGGAAGGACAGTTCCACCACATGGTGTGGGAAAAATAAAGGCAAGTATAGTAGAATCCGGAATGACTATAATCTGTAGTTGATCTGGGATGGCATGGAGCTGCACTTCCCAAGAAAAGGGCCAAAAGCCATCCTGGAGCTCCCTTAGGGTTTCTATGTCAGAAGGTTGTGGTATGAGTGGCAGAATTAGAAAATGATGGACTCTTTAAAAGGTAGGCCCTAGCGACAGGTGATCAGGTCCTTGGAAGGGTCCCAGCTCCCAAAAGCGATTAATGCTGCTGGCCTTATGGGTGGAGAGAATTCCCAGGAGAGTGGGTTGCTGGGAAGGTATGGCCTCTGATTCCCTGTGCCTTCTGTGTCAGCCTGTGCGCTCACTCCCTCACACTTGCTCCACCCTGCTGCCATTGGCCTCTTGGAGACCTGGTCAGGGAGACTCCCTGGAGCACTGAAGTCAGCACCGGGCTCAGTTCTGTGACTTGCATCAGCCTCTTCCCTTCCTATCAGACCCATTTCAGGTGTTTTTTAGAGCAACAGAAAGCACATGAGAATTTCTTTCCTAAACGGAGGGGGTAAAGCAACCTTTGCCAAATAGAACAGGGTGGGTTAGGTGATGAGGGGAGTGGATAGGAAAGGAAGGAAAAGAAGGAAGAGGGGCTGTAAGCTTCAGTGAGACCCTCATTTCAAGATTCAGCAAGGTTAGGCTCCTCGTGCTTGGTGGGTGTGGGTGAATGCTGGTGTGTGTGTGTGTGTGTGTGTGTGTGTGTGTGTGTGTGTGTGTGATGAGAATGGTTTCTGAATGCCATGGGTGTTGTACATGCATAGCCTCTGCAGGTGTTGCACGCATATGAGAACTGGGTTGTGGTTGTGTGTGTGGAGTTGCCTGTGGGCATTTGGTGTCTTGTTGTGTGTTGGGTATGTGGAGTTGCATTGTGAGTGTGTGTGTGTGTGTGCGTGTACGTGTGTGTGTGTGTGTGTGTGTGTGTGTGTGTGTGTGTGTGTGTGGTGTGTGTTGTACGTGAAATGTTACTGCTAGAAGTTTTGTTCCTCAGTCCCCTGGGCTGCAGAACAAATAAGAAGCAAGGGCACCTTACTAGGATAATCCTCATCAAGAGAGTGATTTAGAATGGCCAGATGAAGCAAACCTTCAGGATGGGATGTGGGCTGTTTCCTTCTCTGCTGTGGGCTACACAGACATTGCAACAAAATGAGAAAAATTGATCCAGATGTTCAGAAACAGACCACGAGTCAGGGCCATGTGAGGAGCCTCTCTGCTCTTGGGAAATCTGAGTCACTCAATAAAGCAGCCAGGTCGTCCTGGAGGGACCATAATCACCCTGGAGAAGACTTCTGGTTTGCTTTGAGCAAGCTGGGAGACCTTCCAGGCACCCCAAGAGAGGTGGCTTTTGCAGTAGAACTGCTAAAGAAACTCTGGGAGAAAAACCCCATGAGTAGAATGTACATGACAAGAAGAACATGCAAGATTCCTGTTCAACATCGGAAAGCAAATTGGTGCTTCTATGAGCACTTGTTTCCATAGCTCACTGGTTTCATCCAGTCAGCCCTTGTCTCATGTTTGCAGTTCAGAACAGTGATGACACAGACAGGACCGGTTCAAGGTCAGAGCACCACTCAGGATGTGCTTGGCTCAGGGCTCATTCCAGGGGTGGGGCAGGGACTAAGGCCAGATTCATCTCTTCTCTCACAGGGCTCAGCTACCAGCAGGGAATTTGAATACCACACAGTTATTTAAACCCTGCGAAAACATGGAAAGATTCACTGCCCTTGGAGACAGTGAGGGGGAGGAAAGACAGAGAAGACATGGTTCCAAACACAGTGAGAGCCCGGGAGGCCCGGAGATGGTCTGAGGGAGAGGAGTGGTGTGTGTGTGCACAGCTGGAGGAGCTCCTCAGGATCGGAGCGCACAGGTGTGGGGAGAAGGTCAGGAAGGCAGACAGGACAAGGGTAGAAGGAGTCCTGGAGGTGGGAGTCTACATTCCACCTCTAGAAGGACACTGGTTTCTCCCCCAACCATGAGCTTTGGTTCAAATCCACTAGGATAAAATCCATGCAAGGATACCCTGCCCCTAGTTATGGTCTCTACATTATGGGGAAACTTCAAGCCATAATTTGATAAAGCATTCAGTTGTAAGTGAGAGTAAAAAAATTCCTAAGGGTCACACTTGCCTTTAGGGTTTAAAGGGAAGAATGAGATGTCAGCATTGTGGCATAGCACATTACGTTGCTGCCTGCAACAAAAGCAGGGTGTATCAGAGCATTGCCTCCAGTCCCAATTGCTCCACTCCAAACCAGCACTCCTACTAATGCAGTAGAAAGCAGTAGAAGATGGCCCAAGTGCTTGGGCACCTGCCACCCCACATGGGAGACCAGGATGGAATTCCAGGTTCCTGATTTTGGCCTGGCCCAGCCCTGGTTGTTGCAGCCATTTGGGGAGTAACCACTCGGTGAAAGATCTTTCTCTCTTTCCCTTACCTCTCTCCCTTCCTTCCTCCCTACCACCTGCCTTTCAAATAAATAAAATATCTGTAAAGAAAAAAAAAAAAACCGAGGAGAATCAAGATGGCAGAAAAGGGTAAGGACACATTTAAAGGGACAGAAAAACATTTAATCAGGATGAAGCAGAGAGGACATATTCCAGGAAATAGGAGAGGACAGAACAATAGTAGAGGGGTACCTGGGGACTGACAGACACAGGAAAGCAGCAGACACAATGGTGTGGTGTTGCAGTGACTGATACTCCAGCGGCATTCAGCTATTGGCGATCTGAACTCCACCAACAGCCAGAACTCCACCAGCAACCAGGTGGGAAGGGACTTTCACTGGGAACTTGGGAGGTGAGCCCAGACAAAGAACTGTCCATCCTGCTGGTCCGTTTGATTTGACCAGGAGCAGAGACAGAGCAGCAGATCTCAGATGGGCAGTGCAAGAACAGGGTGGATTTCACAGCCCAGTCAGCCCCCTAGAGCTGAACTGAATGCTATTTGGCATAAGGAGGCAAAAGCAAGGGAAAGAACTGAGCGTGTGCTGAGCTGGGAGTGAACTCATTTCTGGCTTAGTGAACTGCAGCAACGTGGCATTCTACAGGTTCCACCCAAGACAGGTCTGGGTAGCCCTCAGACCTGATGGCCAGCAGATCAAGAATTCTAGTAGTGGTAAGTCAGGTGCCATTTTGTACACTGTGGCAAAAGCTTTAGGACAGCAGGGGACAACAGTGAACTGCGCATGTGCTGAGCTCGTGAGACCTCGCTGAGTTCAGCAAATTGCTGAGCTCACGAGAACTCACTGAGATCAGCAATTTGCACTGCTCCAACAGGAAAATAATACCAACTGTGGCATTGTACTGGTCAAAATAGGTCCGTGTGGCACCCAGGCCTAACGTCCAACAGGTTCTGGCAAAATCAGCACCACCAATAACCTAACTATATAGGACACCTGGTGTCTCCCTAATCCTAAGACCTGCTCCAACCGGAAATGGGAGAAAGGTTGCAGAGAAAACGGTGCAGCCTCAGCACGGTATCACAGGAGGTGGAGAGTGGTGAGCCAGGAACCAGGGCTGTGGAGACCACAGTGGAAATCTAACATAAGAACCCAGACCTGGAACTCTCTGGAGGTTGTGGCACAAGTGACTGCAAGCAAAAAGTTGTGTACCAACTGCAATAAGTGAAATCTCATTGTAGACCTGTGAGTGACAGAGCTTAGAGACCTGAACTAAGGAGAAGACTCTGCTAACCAGAAGTGTAATGACCAAGAGCAAAAGAAGAGACAAAGGCATAATGAATATTACCGAAAACTCCTCTGCAAAGGAGAAAACCCTATGCCAACCTCAGAGTTAACTGAGGAAGACATCAAGAAAATGGGGCATACAGAATTCATAAAACTCATTTTAAAGCTTCTGATCAACAATGAGAAGCACATACAAGATTCAAAGAATTTAAAGAAGCAATAAAGCAAATCAAGGCTGATATATCAGAAATTAAGAACACAGTACAGCAAATTAAAAGTACAATGGAGAGTCTTCAAAATAGAATGAAGAAAGCAGAAGAAAGAATCTCAGAATTGGAAGATATTTCCTGCCATCAGGAGGAAACAAACAAAAAGCTGGAAGCAGAGCTGGATCAGGCCAAAAAAAGTATTCAAGAATTGAAAGACACTATTAAGATGCCAAATATAAAAGTTATGGGAGTCTCGAAGGTGCAGAAAGAGAAGCTGAGTTTGCAAATGTATTTAATGAAATAATCAAGAAAAATTTCCCTAATCTGGAGAAAGAATTGGGAAACAAGATCCAGGAGGGACACAGAACTCCCAACAGGCTTGATCAAAAGTGATCTTCACCACGACACATGATCATCAAGCTCTCTTCAATTGAACATAAGGAAAAGATCCTTAAATGTGCACGTGAAAAAAAGTCAATTGACATATAAAAGAATGCCAATTAAACTCACAGGAGATCTCTCACAGGAAACTCTATAGGCAAGAAGAGAATGGAGTGACATATTCCAGATTCTAAAAGAAAAAATTGTCAGCCTAGGATAACATATCCAGCAAAGCTTTCTTTTGCCTTTGAAAATGAAATAAAATTCTTCCACAGTCAAGAAAAGTTACAAGAATTTGCCTCTTCCAAACTTGCTCTACAAATGATACTTCAAGATGTTCTCTTGACAGAGAAGAGGAATAGCACCCACCAAAACCAAAGGCAAACGGGAAGAACATCCCAGTAAAATGACAACAGAAGACTAAACCAATGAACAACCCATTCCTAAAATGACAGGACCAGAGTACCATCCATACATATTAAACTCTGAATGTAAATGGCCTAAGCTCAATCAAACATCATAGATTAGTAGACTGGATTAAAAAATAAAACATCATTATTTATTGTCTAGAAGAGACACATTTCACCAACAAAAATCAGGAGAAACTGTATCACATGGGTTTTGTTGTTTTCTGTTGGTTTCATCTCTTCAAAACACTTTCTTCTGATTAAATCATTCAATGACTTGTAGATCATACAGTAGCATCATATTCTTCAAGAAAGTTCTTAATTTTCATTTCTTCAGCTACATGTTAGTCATTTAGTAGCATGTTATTTAAATTCATGGTGTTGTTAATTTCTTTTTTCTCCCTGATGTTGATTTTATTTTATGGCTTTTCACTTCAGAGGATGTATAGTAGCTGTGTAATGGAGGCTGTCATTTCTAGTAACATGTCGTTTAACTTTATGGCCTTGTAAATTTCTATTTTTCTTTCTATTGTTGATTATGTATTATGACTTTTCATTTAAGGGGATGCACAGTAACTATGAAATGGAGACTAACATCCAGATGTCAGGATACAATGTAGTATGCATTTCTACTTCCAGACAAAGATGGACTTGCAATGAAACTGTTTACTATATCTTGACAATAGGATGCTGGACTCTCTGCCATTGTCCATGCCTGCAATGATGGACATATTACTGTGTATGAAGAACTATGTCTTAATAATGATATAGAGGAACTAGGTAGCGGGGAGGGAATTGGGAAGGGGATAAGGGAAACGCCAGGAGCCTATGGAACTGTATCATAAAATGGCAATAATAATAATAAAATGTAAAAAAAAAGAGAGAGAAAAGCAAGTTATGAAAATGAAATGCAAAATTTTGGGTTTTTTCCTGTTTGTCTATGTTGGAATGCATTATTAGTAGAAAACACCAGTGCTTTTCTACATTATCAAAAGAATTCTGAAGATAACTGGCTAATATTCATTCTTCCATCACAGCCTTCCCATTGAAATGGGGATGAAGTTGGCTAGCAACTGCAATGAAAAACACGGGAACTAAGATTCAGATTTTACACTAAATGAGCCTTCACAGGAGGCTGTGCAAAAACAATTTCATGACTAAAACCAAGAATTGGAAAAACTTGAATTTCTCTCTCTCTTTTTTTTTTAATATAGCAGAATCTTACAAGTAAAAAAAAAAAAGTAGCCCTAAGTCTGCAGTCCATTAACCGATACACTCAAAGAACAATGCGTTCTAGGTGCAAATGAGGAGGCGTCATAGTGTTGATATGAGCCAGTCACACTCTGAAGGGAAACTCTGTGACTGGATTGACCAGCAGCTTTGAGCTTGTAGACTTCTCGAATCAGTCCACACGGGGAGTCCGTGGACCTCACGCTTTCTTTTGCACGCATGTTCTGTCCCCTGGCACGTGCTCCACCGGTCATATTTTGGACTCTGGGCATATTTCCTTCAGAAACGGCTCTCTGCTCTGCCTATTCTTCATATCCACATAACCACAGAGAGAGCACTCGTCACCTCACCTCCTGCTGCAGGGAGTCCTGGAACATCACTCCTCCCTTTTCCCAGAGAAAGGCCAGAAATTCACCCTGGCAGTAAGGCTATATATATTGCAAGATAGACATTATAAAATGTTCCTTTCCTCCTTAAATGCTTATCATCCAACATAGCCTGAGAGTTGCAGACATCCAAGCTCTGAAGCTTGGAGATGGACTGAAAGAATTAATATCATCAACATGTGCGGACTCTCCAAAACAATGTATAGGTTTTGTGTGATTCCAATCACAACACCAAAGACATTATTCTCAGATCTGGGGAAAAAATGGTCCAAAAATTCGTACAGAATCAAGAGAACTTGCTTGAGCAACCCTGAACAATAAAAATAAAGCTGGAGGCATCCATAACACCTGATTGCAGTTAGAATCAAAACAATGTAGAATTGGCATGAGAGAGAAAATTCTGCACTTCACAGTCAATGTGAGATATTTTTTTTCCCCAGATTTGCGAAGAGCATATTTGGCGTTTGGATTGGAGCCACCCTTGAGCCTGTAAATTGCTTGGGGCAGTATGGACATTTTGATAATACCAACTTTTCCAATCCACTAAAATACAGACATTGAATGGAATCTACACACACTCTCCAGGGAATAGAGAAGGAAAGGCCTTGATTTCCCTTCATTTCTTCTGGATTGCAAAGGTTATTGACCTGTTGAGTACAGATAAAAGGTTCTCAGGTCAATCTGTGGATTCTGAGTATAAATCTCAATTACTGGCCTTTTGACATTATCGTCTCTAAACAGAACATACGCTCTCGTGTGTGTGTGTGCATCAAATATCTTTTAAAGTCTTTTAAAAAGTTTTTCATAAAAACAATGAACAAAAAATATAATTAAGATAGTTCATGGCAAAGAGAATACCCTAAGCAAACCCTACATGATAAACTAAATGTGAATTCAATTATAACATTTTTCAACTATGTAAGATGGACAAAAATTCCAGGTTTACAGCACATTCTTTTGAAGAGGTTATCAGAAAACTAAGCAATCTCTCAAATTGTAGGAAGATGTAGTAATTAATTTTATGAAGATGAATTCTTCATTGTTAGGAAAATAATAGAAGTGTTTCTTTTGACTTCCAAGAGTCCAACAGACCAAAACATCTACATATAAAATAGATGGATTGCAAAATGATTCACAGCAACATTATGTAAATAGCGAAAAATGGAACCAATCTAAATTTCCCTCACTTCAGAACCAGTGAAATGATGGCACGTCTATATGACAGAATATCTATAAAAGAATGAAAAGGGCAGAAGTTGTGGTGCAGAAGGCTAAGCCACAGCTTGCAACAACAGCGTCCTACATCAAAGCATTGGTTTGACTCTTGCCTGCTGCACTTTCAATTCAGCTTGCTGCTATTGCACCCGGAAAGCTAACAAACGATAACCTAAGTCACTGGGTCACTCTACCCACATGGGAGACTGAGCTGGAGTTCCTGGCTCCCAACTTTAGCCTGGTCCAACGCTGACTGTTAACAACCACCTGGGGATGTGCACCAGAAGATGGACTATCTCTTCCACTTGTCTCTGTCCCCTCCCTCTTGATGCTCTGCTTTTCGAATAACTTAATAAAAACATCATTAGAAAATGAGAAGGAAAGATCTCTAAGATGTGTCATTAACAGGAAAAGCAAACGAGTGCAGAATCTTTGAGGGAAGAAAAAGATGAATTTTAAAGAGTTAGAAGAAAGAAATAGAAGTTGGATCCTGTGCATGTTCATCTGTGTTACATGTATGAAAAAGGAATTTGTAAAGTAAAATGCAGGCTCCAAACTGCACTTTCGTAGGTTCAAATCCAGGCTCACCACTTAACAAGCACGTGCTCTTGGACAACTTGTGGGTCCTGTGATCTAGCCCTGTACCTGGAACGCGACATGATAGTAATGGAACCCAAACTAGGAATATGGGAATAAAAGTGGGCAGACCCTTTGAAGTATTTGTGAAAGTGCTTGGCATGCATCGAAATAGCATTTCCTATGATTATTGCTTACAAATCCACTGGAGAAAAAGACCAGCCGCTGGGTCTAGCACATGAGTTGTTGTAGATTTGAAGCTGTTTTATTAAGCAGAATTGGTCTGACATCTTCAGAAGTAAACTCAAATTGCGGTTTTGATGAAGGAGGTGTGTAGACAAACCGCTTTTAGAGAAAAAACTATAGTATGTAAGCAAAAGCAGTTTCCTGATGAGACTTTGTCTCAATACTATTGTTTGTTTTACTCAACTGTATGACTTGGCATTTTAAGTATATGTTGGCAGCTATGATGATAAAATGAGAACAAGTGAGGGAAATAAGTTTCCAATCTCTGTTTATACGACCTTGATCCATCTCCACCGCCTCCAACAGGCAACCTGCCTGCACAAGGAGGAAGATCAGATGGGAGGTAGTAAACTTGCAAGCTGAGCAAGCAGCCTATAATGAATGGTGTATTGGTTTAGTAATTCAATATCTGAGCATTTGAATTTGATCTGTTGCCATGCTGAGCATCAGTGAAATCATCATTAATCAGATAGGATCTGGATCTGAGCAGCCTGGAAAGTGACCTCATGTTCACAAGTGTTGGTGGCAGGAAGCTCAGTGGCACAAATGGAAAGAAAAGTTCCAGAGGCTGGGAGGTGGAACGCAGGACTCAGCTCCACAGTCCAGAGGGCCTGGCAAGAACGCAGGACTCAGCTCCACAGTCCAGAGGGCCTGGGGAGAACGCAGGACTCAGCTCCACAGTCCAGAGGGCCTGGGGAGAACGCAGGACTCAACTCCACAGTCCAGAGGGCCTGGGGAGAACGCAGGACTCAGCTCCACAGTCCAGAGGGCCTGGGAAGATGGAGGGATGCAACAGGTACAGGCCAGCACTGAGCCCCAAGCAGGAGCCAAGAATCCCACCGACAATATCACGGGTGCTATTAAGATCCACCTACAATCAAGTCAGGAGCAAAGAGAACTAGCTTTACCTGGGCTGCTTGGGCACATAGACCAGGAAACCATAAATTCAAGCAACCTTGGAATTGTGCCCCAAGGTTAAAATCACAAGGTGGGCTGCTGGCTACATTGTTTTCTTATCTGGAATTGGGATCTATATTATTGCATTTCAATCTTTTGTACTCTTAGGGGAGACATGTTTTTCACTAAAAGCAATATTAGTGAATCACAGTTGGGCCAAAGTTCAAAGATCATTTGGGGGCAGTAGGCAGAACAGTTCAATGGTCCAGGAGCAGATGTGTCTGAAAACCAATTTAACAATGGCCTCTTTACTCAATCTTAAGTACTCTAAACCAATACTACTCCATTTTTTTAGTTTCTTTTTTGACAAGAGGTTAAGTGTTTATATCTTTAACAGGCACACAATAAAAGCTAGCAGGGACCAGCATGTTGGCACAGCAAATTAAGCTGCCATTTGCCATGTCATAATCCAATATGAGAACACAGGTTCAAGTCCCAGCTACTCCACTTCTGATCCAGCTTCCTGTTAACACACCTAGGAGGTGCATCTGTGTGTGTGTGTTACTTTTTCAATTGGTCTTCCTTTCAAATAAATCAATATCTTTATAAAAATTAATGGTGAGCAATCACCTTCACAGGCAGATACTTTTCTGAATTTACTCTTGTGTTTCCAATGTGCCCCAAACGACACTTAAGAAATCTGAAATGAATGGATGAGAGGACAAGATAGTATAAGACACAGCAGCATGTTCCAGGACATGCCTGCTCAGTTTGGAGATCAGGTAGATGTGTGTACTTGTATGCTTACACACAATACGTCTTACTGTGTGCACACGTGAGCTGTTTTATCGTGTGCATGAGAGCATATGCATTATACTGTGTGCATTTGTGAACATAGATGATACTGTGCGCACATGTGTGAGCACGTGTGTATGAGCTCGTGTGCATGCTTGTCGAGGGGAAAAGCAGGGTCAGGACCAGTGGGAGCGGCACTGTGTTGAAAGAAATTTAAAAAGCGGATCCAGTCATCAAGTTAAAATTACGTTTTAAAAGTAAAAAAAAAAAATCACTTTTTATAAACCAAAATTCTTACTCCTGGAAGGAGGGTAGAAAGAGCTGACAGGCCGACATGGGGCTTGGTGTGAAAGAATTAGAAACCAAGGGTTCCTTTTTAACTAGCGCAGCATGGGGTTTCAATCACGGCATTTCGATTTGCATTCTGTTTGTGTTCTGTTAACACACAGTGTTCCTTTGGGAGAGACTAGACCACACGTTATACTTTGCATTGTCAAGGGTCAATGTTTCCCAATAAACCAAAGCACGCCCAACTTGAACTTTGCAGAGCTGCCCAACTCTGCTTTCCATGGTCATTGCAGCAGCCAAGGTGCTTGGAGCTTTTAACAAATTCCCACCTAACCTGGAACTTCCAGGGACGTGAGAACTGCTTTTCCATAGTGTCTTTGGGACAAGGGAGGCCCATCCTGAATCAACCTTTGAATAAATTTAAAAGGGAGGCTGAAGGTGAGAGAAGTCAGGTCATGCCTGGCTTCCAAACCATACCCCTAGGACAGATTTCTGGTTACAGGAACGCTGGGATAAACCATGTGAAACCTCTCCAACAACAAATACCTCTATAGAAAGTGTGAGCAAGCAGCCTGTCCAACACACAGCTGAGTTTGCATGACTGTGGGCAATCAGCATGGAAGAACGAGGTGAGGGGCCGAGCAGGGCTGATGTAGGGGGGCACGCTGCAGAGCCTTGGGTCTGGGTTCCAAGCAACAAGGCAGACACTGAGACTCTGCCCATTAATTCTGTCCCCACAAAGATTGTCATTTCAGCGAGCACAGAATCTTGGTACCTGGAGCTCTGTTTTAGAGGAGAGACATGGAGAGAGATTGTCCATCTGTTGGTTCACCCCCTAAATGTTCACAATGGCCAGAGCTCAGCCTGTCTACAGGAGCCAGGAGCCAGGATCCTCCCACAGATCTCCTAAACAAAGGTATCCAAGGACCTGTGCCATCTTCAGCTGCTTTCCCAGGCCATTAGCAGAGAGCTGGACCAGAAGCAGAGCAGCTGAGACATGAACCAATGTCCCTATGGGATGCCAGCACCACAGGCGAAGGCTTAGCTCACTATTCCATAGTTCCAGTCCCCGAATAGACAGTTGCTAACCAAGCATCCTTGGAACATTGCCTAAACTTAACCCTGAATTTGTCCAAATACAAATACCAATGAAAATGGAATTATCATTAGAGCCTTATCCTCTGTTTAACATCGAATTAAATTAAAATTAATCACAACAAGAACAGGAACAAGACCTTCCACCACAGAACATGGAATCCTCGTAGTTCCATGGCCTTCTTTAGGGATTTTTATTTCATTTCTACCTGATCTCATTCTGGCCAGGGGTACACATAAGAGGCAAGTGGGCACGCATGTCTAATTTTCAACTTGAAGGACCGTAACATGTGAAATTGGGACAATTATGTAGTCATAATAGTTTCAGAAACTTCTCCCTCTACTCCTGAATTTCATGAAGCAATGCTGAAATCTATCAAATGTTGAGATTTTTTACAAAGCTGAGTGGTACCTATGAATAAGGCATTACGGTGTTGTCTGTTCTTTTCTGTATAGTCTTTCACACTGAGCAAATTTTCCAGTGGCCTTCTTTTTAAAGAATTTATTTAAATGTGAGAAGGCCAGATGGAGAGAAAGGGATTTTCTACTTGTTGGGTGACTTCCCAAGTAGCTGCGACAGCCAAGTCAAGGTGAAATTGAAGTTCTATTCAGATGCCCCCTGTGGGGCACTTGTTCACTTCCCAGGTGACTTAGCAGGAATGTAGTTGGAAGTGGAGTGGCAGGGGCTCAGACAGATACTCCTCTAGGGGACGCTGGTGTCGCCAATTGCAGTTTTATCTACTGCGCCACAATATCAGCCTCTCAAATGTCCTTTTGACAACACACTATTTTTTTCTAAAAATGTTATTCAGGGAAAAAACCCTCAAATGTCATTAGGAAGTTATTTACAATACTTTGGATTCTATACTGTGTAAAGTACCTTTTAACTACTGAACACATTTCTTCTGGAGATTAACTTGGGATCAACTTTACACTCCACTGTGTTATCTTCATAGGGATTTCCCTTAATTGACAAAACAATGACATTTTATGAAATAATGTTCACAGAATCTGTGTTCTACTTTGTATAGTACGGGTAATCATTCATCCATTCAAATGATATGATAACTAACATTATTCATTAAATGTCAGTTCTCTGAGCATACCTCGGAAAAAAGTCGAATGAACATATATGTTCATTTTGATGCAAAAGAAAATTGACACCCACATATACTATTTATATGATGCACAATTCCCACAAGCCTGTGGAAGACCCTCCTTTTCTCTGGCTTTCATAATATTTTGCACCAAAAGTAACTTAGCTATTAATTCCATTTGCATGAACTACTTGGAACTCAACTGCACTTGGAGCATAGGCTTAAAGAGGCTTAAAGAGGCTGGACTCCAAAGGCAGACTGCCGACTCAGCTGGCCACTTAACTGCAGATCTGTGGCCTTGGTCTTTATAAATGGGAATGATAACAACACCTGCCTTTTAACACTGTCGAGAAGATCATGAACCAACAACTCTCACAGTTGATAGAACTTAGTCCAACACTTTACGACTGGCTCCTAAGAGCCGGGCCCTATGTTGCCTGCTTCACCAACATTATCTCCATTTATCCCCAATATTACGAGAGGGATCCCATTATTATACCTATTTTGCAGGTGAGGTCATTGAGGTTTGTGGTTGTTTAATCCTTGCCTTTATGACTGTTGTTACTCCTCTATGTGCTCTGTTTGATGCTTTGTTCTTGATTAGAAATAAACCTCTGATTTTATCATCGTTCCCATGAGAAAAAATTTCATCCACTTTGCATTGATTTACTTGTGGTGGTGTGTTTGTTTTGTTTTGTTTTTTGTTTTTGTGGTGGCGGGATGGGTGGCGGTGGTTGGAGGAAGGCGGAGTGCACTGAGGCCAAGAACAAAATGAAGTGAAATATTCGTGAAATTAAATCAAGAACAGCCCTTCCCCCGAAAGCTAGGGCTGGCACGGTGGAAAGAACGATGGCCTGGGCTGTCTTCCTGGGTCTGCCTGGCACTGCTGTCTTGCAAAAAGCAACGTGCACACTCAAGAGCTTCCCCTTCCACCTGCAGAAGCAGCCCTTGGGATGGAGGGCAGCCTCCTGCATACGCGTTCTTGTCCTTTCAAGTCTCTGACTTCAGATTCCTTTCTGGTCACCTGGTGGACTGAAGCAGCAACAGCAAGGCTCTGTATGTGAATCTTCCCTTGGGTAGAAAAGAAGTCCCTTCCACCAACGTGATAAACCTGGATTTTTGAGACAGCCGGGTGTCGGCACTGAAGAAGTAGCCAGATATTAAAAAAACAGTCTGTAGACGGTCTCATTTGTTGTTTCTACAGGTTCGCTCTGCAGCAGCTGGGGCCTCCTGCGCTTCTCTGTGATGTCACCATATGTTTAATGTGATGGAGCCAATGGAGCCAGGTCTGTCTCTTTTGTCTTTGAGCTTGGTATAACTCTTAGGTGAAATCCTGCTGCACACTACCCGATTTGGAAAGCATTTGGTAACAGATGGGATAAGCAAGCTCAGATGCAGCCGATTAACCTCTTTCCTCTGCTGATGACACGAACCTTTGAGTCTTCCAATGTGTGACAACTGTAATCATTTAGGACTCCCTTGGTTTTACAGCATATATGTCAGACACAGTCGCAAAAAAAAAAAAAAAAAAGGATTTGAAATCTTTCCAAGTCCCACTGTGAAACTTTGTTCACTGAGCTGTGGAAGGAAGCAAAAGGGAGGAGGAAGAACAGTGCCAGTTCAGTCAATTGGGGAGACTCAGAAATGGCTGGATTTTGCCGGCACTGGTTATCCCAACTTCATCTAGGGCCCCAGGGCAACTGTGCCAACATCCGTGTCTCATTTCTATCAACTGTAAAGTGAGGATAATGGCTATTTATATACCTGGAAGGGGTGAGGTGGTGATGAATTAGTTAATGTGTTGAGCGGACTTTGAAGTGCTACATTAGGCTTCATTTAGATTGCCCTTGTAATTTCATGAACTCGGGGCTCTCCACCAGCTGAGCAGTTGGGTTGTCGTGATCAGATTTTTTCAAATGGCACAGCAATTTTCATGCAGACGCCTTCGTCAAACTGGTTCCTACTGGTATTTGCAATTAAAGGAAAAAGAGTGAGAAACACTTGAGCAATCACCGTGTCCAAGTGTACCAGAGGGCAGGATAATCTTTTCTTGATAAAGGAGGCAAATATTAGTTCCTCTCCCCCCTCTGCTCCTCATGCCCTCTCCCCCGCTCGCTCCTATCTCAGGATCTTTTTCAGTTGCCTAGCCTGGAAAATTGGAAGCAGGGGCTCACAGGAGGGAGTGACATTTGGGAGTGAGTGTTAGAGCTGGGTGCAGGGATCTTTTGGCTCCATGGCTTCGTGCTCACTGGTCATGGGAGGACCAACCTGATGCATGTGGGTGTCTGGGCTCCCGGTTCAGCTGCTTCCTTTGTCATGAGCCCAAGCTAATTACTTAGCCCCCAGGGGAAGAATAATCCAGGATCAGAGGCAGATTTTAAAGAGGTTCCAAGATGGATTTCATTTATTAGAAAAGCAAAGAGAGAGGCCCAAGAAGTGGCCTAGCAAGCTAATCCTCTGCCTGCAATGTCAGCATCACATACAGGCTCCAGCTTATGTCCTGGCTGATTCATTTCCAATCCAACTCCCTGGTTATAACCTAGGAATGCTGCACAGGATAGCTCAAGTACTTGGGATCCTGCAACAAGGTGGAAGAATTGGAGGTGTCTCCTGGCTTTGGATTAGCTCAGCTTTGGCCATTGCAGCCATTTGGGGATTGAGCCAGTGGATGGAAGTTCTTCTTTGTCTGTCTTACATTTTCCTGAAAATCTGCCTTCCAAATAAAGAGTACTTACAATTTTTTAAAAAGAAGGGCAAAGTGATACAGAGAGAGGGAGGGACAGAGAGACTATTCTTATAATATTGATGGCCAGAGCCAAGGATCTGCATCCTAAAACCTGGTCTTCCGTGTGTGTGAGGGACCAGGTACTTGTCTTCCCAGGCATATTAGTAGGAAACTGAATCAGAAGCAGAGCAATCAGGGCAATGCCTTCACTCTTTGCCAAATGCCAGCCCCCTGCCCCACAGAACTCTTTGAAACCAAGAGCTTGGGGTGGCATGTGCCAAAGCCCATGCTTTCTAGGTGCTTCCTGGAAGTCAAGTAAGAGTTATCAGTGGGGTGGCCTCCATGGGTGTCCAGCCATGGTCACACTGCATGCTGACTCACAGTCAGGGTATGCACCACGCCAGCTGCACAGCTTCAAAGTGTCCCCTCCCCCAAGGTAAACATCAGCAAGTGTGATCCGGCAGGATCTGGGGAAGATCGCTCAGGGCCATGGCACTATGGCCCAGTGGTTCGGAGGACACGTGTCCATCCACAGCTGGTGGTCTGCCCTCCTCTATGTCAGGCAATGGATGGAGAAGTCACTCGTGATCCACCGATCTTGCATGCAGGTACACAGATAAGAAGGCAACATCACGTCCCCAGCCCAGACGTGCTGACCTACAGGAGGCTCCCTGGGGTAACTCAGCCCTGCCTTGGCTCATCTAGGCCTGGAGCTGTGCATGAGTCCCGGGGGGTGGGTGGTGACGGCAGAACATCTCTAGGGGCAGAGGGGGCTTTTTTTTCCCCCCAGTTTTACTTAAGGAAACGATTCTTCTGAAACAACCTGGTACAGTGAGTTAAACCTCCACCTCGAGTGCCAGCATCCCATAAAGGCACTGATTTGAGTCCTGACTATTCTACTTTGGATCCAGCTTCCTGCTAATGCACCTGGAAAAGCAGTAGACCTACTTATCTTTTTTCTTGGTTCTCTTCCATTAATGCCTTCTAGATGAGGTCCAGGAAAGAACAGTTAATGTTTTTCGGTTGAGTGGACTAGCATGATTCTGATGTAAGATGAAGCATCCTTGATTGGTCTTGCATTCCCAGTCAGATAAACATTTCTGGTACATGTACTACTCATAGTGTGGAAGTAAGGCAGAGTAGAAACTGCTGGAGCTTTGCCAATGAGGGGGCTGGGCTAGTGCAGCCCAAGCATGTGCAGTGCTATGTGAACTAAAGGATTCCCTCCGTTGAATTGGCAGGCCTGACTTGCGACAGTAGCCAGCCTCCTGACTTCCCATGGTTGTCATGGAACAACGAGTGGATTCCTGCTGGGATAGAACTCTAGTTTGCACACTTTCCTCTAAAATGCACAATTTGCATCTTCCTGCCCTGTAACATTCACTAATTTGCCCCTAGTGGAATTGTTTTCATGAAGTGGCAATCACCTCTAACTCTCTCAAAAAGGATTTATTTCGTTCTATTAGAAAGTTAGATCTACAAAGAGGAGAGACAGAAAAATCTTCTATCTGCTAGTTCACTCCCCACAATAGCCATAGCTGAGCCAATCTGAAGCCAGAAGTCAGGAACCTCTTCTGGGTCTCTCACGTGGGTGCAGGGTCCCAAGGCTTTGGGCCCTCCTCCACTACTTGCCTAGGCCGCAAGCAGGGAGCTGGATGAGAAGCGGAGCAGCTGGGACTGGAACTATTGCTCTTGCAGGTGGTAGCTTTACCCACTACCCAGCAACACCCATCTGCCAACTTTCTTTTTAAGAGAAAGAAGGAAAACAAGAAAAAGCTATGAGGACTTTCTACTGTTCTATTTTGCCTGCTGCTGTGGCTCACAACAGCCACAAAGGGCAACAAAGTGGGTGCCCAAGGGCAGATGAGCCAAACTGTAGTCTGGGGCTGGGAAACTGTGTAAGGCCTGTGAAATCATCTGGCCTTGCAAAGTAATTGTAACTGGAACTACAGCAGGCTCATTTTTTCTGTTGATCATTTTGATATAAATATCCAAATCACCCTTGGCTGATAGGAGGTTCTCCACTCTTCGTTAGTGGTGACAAAGGTAGGCAGGCATTCTTTGTGGGCATTTGCTCAAGTCCTGGTGGTTCATCTTCCCATCCAACTCTCTGCTAACAAACCTGGGAAAACAACAGAGGATGGCCAAGTGCTTGGAACCCTGCACTCACGTGGGAAACCCAGCTGGGGTTCTAGACTCCTGGCTCTGGACTGGTCCAGCTGTTTGGGAAGTTACAACACTCTGGGTGTGAACCAGAGGATGGAGGATCTCTCTGTGTCTTCTCTCTGTGTGTCACTCTGCATTTCAGATAAATGAATAAAATTGTTTTAATGAAGCAGAGCATTTAGTGAAGGCAGCCCTCTGATTGCGGCAATATGGATGGATGTGGAGAACGACAGTGAGCTGAGTCAGGGACAGACATGCTGTGTGGTCTCACAAGTCCCGTCCACAGACACAGGCAGTAGAGCAGCGATGGCTATGGTGGCAGGATTAGACAAGGGCAAGACTTTGGCTGAAAGGGGTGCTTGCAGTTGGCAAGTAAGTCCAGAGGCCTGAGGTGCTATCTGGTGCCCGGAGGGAACAGTGCCAAACTGCATCCTTGACATTTGCTTCAGACAAAACAGAGTCATCAGGTGAGCTGCTAGCCCAATGCTCCAGCTTGACCATCGTAGCATTTCACAGACCGCTCAGGCGCCAGCTCATCATGCTGTAGCCTTGAAAACCATGCAGGTGTGTGTGAGCTAGACCTCCTTAGGCTGTGTGTGTGCGCGTGCATGTCTGTTCATGTTTAGCTGTCCCATTCAACAAAAAATTTATCTCTTAAATAAGCAATCAAAAGGATTGCAACTTGACCTATGCAATGATCTTCTGTTGCCATGGCACTGGGACTTTCTTCTTTCATTTTTGTTTTGATGCAGGATGGGGAGAGATTTTCATTACTTTTATTTGAAAGGCAAATTTATACAGAGAAGGAGACTCAGAAATAGAGAACTTCATTCCACTGATTTACCTCCCAGATGGCCACAATGGCCAGAACTGAGCTGATCTAAAGCCAGAAGCCAGGAGCTTCTTCCATGTTTCCCATGTGAGTGCAGGGGCACTATGACTTGGGCCATCATTCACTGTCTTTCTAGATACATTAGCAGTGAGCTGGATGGGCAGTGGAGCAACCAAGACACAAACTGGTCTCAATATGGGATGTTGGCAGTACAGGTGGCAGTACAGGAGGAGGATTGGCCTGCCACACTGACCCTGATCCTGGGACTTTCTCTTGGCTTGCCGTGAGTACCCAGGTGTAGCAGGTGCCTGTGGGGATAGTGAGCGTTCCTCCATGCTGCTACAGCTACTCCTGACTCCTGTACATCTTGTTGTTTCTCTCTGAGGCCAATAGAAGACTGTTTGCCATCGCATCCCAGTGTGTTTAATTACATGCTCTTCTTCATAGCCTTGGTGTTTAGTCCATCTCTGGGTAAAATGGGACCACACACATGGAACAAATATCCCTCCAGGGCAGCCTCAGTGTTCTGAAAGTGAAAGCTTTTGTCTTCACCAGTTATTTCAATATTCATCCTTGTGTTGGAGCAGCTTCTGACTGAATTTTTAAGATTTTCTTCTGCTCCTTTTGAAGTGAAATAGTCATTGTTTTCTGCACGTGGAGCTGTTGGGAATCACGTAAGATTGTAGCAATGGAGGGCAGCAACCCTCTACGCAAAACCCAGCTCAGAAAGGAAAAAAATGTGAGGAAGAAGGAAACCCCCTCCAGGGCAGGGGCAGGTGGGCTCACAGCCGTTCGCCAGATGTCATGACATCGGCCGCCGAGAGTTGAGCACGAGGCACACCCACACTCGTAGGGGAGCAGAGCGGGAGCTGGTAGCTTATCAACGAAAGTGTCAGTGTTGGCCAAGGGAACGGCTCTTGATAACGCTTTCCCTCTGCACAGAATGACTGAGGATGCCCCTCCCCTAGGCTCAAGTTTAAAATAGGCTGAACCAGAAAGAAATAACAAGGCCTCTTGCGAGAGACTTTTGTGTTTATCCAATGCTGCTTGGGGGTCTACAACGGAGGCTGGAGAACATAAAAGACCTGCTAGTATATACTCAAGTTGTTCAGGGTCATGGAGCATCTGACACAGCTCCTTGACTGGGCCATGTCTCACACGGCAGCCACAGACTGTGCACAAACAATGGGTGGAGCCATTTTCCAAGAATGCAGTGTTTACAAAGGCAGCTGATGCTGTGGGCTGCATCTGGTTTGGGGGCAGCCTTTCTGTGACTCTGCTTCATACAGGTGAAGGAGCCTTCCCTCTGGGGTGAGGCCTTCGCTCAGGAGTCAAGCTGGAATTCGTGACTGCCGCTGGCTGTGCAATAGCCATTTCTTATGCACTCTCTGTGTCTCCAAGCTTATATCTTACTTCAGGTTTTAATGAAAAGGATCTAGCCATTTATGAGAGAGAGAGAGAGAGAGAATCTTTCATCTGTTGATTCATTTGGCCTTGACTGGGCCAGGCTAAAGCCAGGAGCCAGGAGCTCCCTCCAGGTCTCCACATGGGTGTCAGGGGCCCAAAGCTCTGAGCCATCTTTCACCGTTTTCCCACATGTATTAGCAGGAAACTGGATTGGAAATGAGGCAGTAAAGACTTGAACCTTATGGTGAAGGGAGAGGGTTTCGGCTTGAAAATTTTAAATGGGAAAGTCCAGAAATAAACTATGTTTTAAGAGAGAGTGACCACATTTGCACAACTTTTATGAAAGCATATGGGTGAAGGTGGCCAACTTTGCTGTTGTTGGCAGTCTCTTGCTGTGTTTGATGTTGCACGTCAGACTGGATCACAGATACACATGCATGGGAAGATGCACGGTACACATGAGTTTTGGCACCGTGTGTACTAAGCTGTTGCTGGGGAGGCTTAGAAAGTCCCCTCCTGCAATGTGGTCGTTAAGGTGAGAGGAATGCAGGCTGAAAGAGCCGTGGCTAGCTCAGATGAGGACAGGAGAACTGTCAGAGGTGACTGCCACCCTCCACCTGACCCAGTGCACCTCACACCTGACTGAACATGACCATCTAAAGGATTTCATGGACCAGGTCTTATCCTACCACAGCTGAAACAAGAATCTTAGGGATGGAGGTGGGGGGAGGGCGTGTGCTGTGGCATAGCAGGTGAAAGATGCCATCTACAACACTGGCATCCTACAGGGGCACACGTTCCTGTCCTGGCTTCTCCACTTTGAAGTCAGCTACTTACTAATGGTACGAGAAAAGCAGTAAAAGACATGGGAGACTTGGAAGAAGCTCCTGGCTCCTGGCATCATCATGGTGCAGTTCTAACCACTGAAGCCATCTGGAGAGGGAACCAGCAGATGGAAGAGCATCCCTTTCTTTTCGCTTTCTCTGTAACCATGATTTTCAAATAACTAAATCACTATTTTAAAAATAGTCTTGTGGAGGAGATGAGGTTGAGAAAATGCACCAGTTCAAGGCTCACTAGGTCATTTTCAGGCACCACCTGAGGGGACCATCATCACATTGTCTGGATACTTTGCACAGGTGGTAAGTGGGGACATTCAAGATATTACCCGCAGGTGGGCACTAGGCACCTCAGAGCTTCAGGTGAGAAAGAGGAAGTTATTGAGACCTCAGCCAACTCTAGCAGCCCCCTCCTTCCCACCTCAGGACCCTTAGCATATACCCAGTGTACCTTTTTGTTTTGAAGATTTATTTAATCATCTAAAATGCAGAGTTATAGAGGAAAATATGGGAAGGGGAGAGAGAGAGAGAGAGAGAGAGAGAGAGATCCTCCATCCTCTGGTTCATTCCCTAGATAGCTGCAATTGCTGGGGCTGAGCCAGGGTTCTCATCCAATCTCCCACATGATGGTAGGGACCCAAGCTTGCAGGTCACCTGCTGCTGTCCCTTAGGTACGTCAGCAGGAAGCTAGATACGAAGTGGAGCTGCCAGGAGACAAACTGGTGCCATATGGCACAATGCCAGCCACTCCACATGTGTGTGATTTCTTCCACTTCTTTTATTTTCTACTTCTTCTTACCCTCCGCTCCCCAGCCAGCTGACATTGAGACCTGTCGATCTTCGAGTGCCATTGCCATGGTGGTCCTGCATGCGGGCCCTGCATGGACCTAAGTCTTCTGAAGTCACAGTTCTGGGGAGGAAGATCACTTTCCTGGGCTCCCCGGCTCCTTTCACGCCCCGCTCTTCCTTAAGCCACACTACTTCCGGCTCTTGATGAGGAACTTCGGTCACCATGGACTTTGTGGAGCTGGCAGATTTGATTGAACAAAGGCTGAGGAAATGAGATCTGCCTCCCTCTGTCTACCAGCCTTGTAACTGGATGGTGAAGCTCTATCTGTAGAATTCTCACTGTAACCAATGGTTGGCTATGGAGTCACATTGCCTCAGGTGATTCTAGAGCATTCTCCTTCCCAAGAACAGCAGTACCTTCCTCATTGGAGATACCACAGCTCATAGGACAGTGCAGGCTCTGTCAGTTGCCCTGAATCTCTCTGCTCTCACTCTGGGGAAGGCCTGAGCAAGTCTTCCTTGGAGCTGACCCCATCGGGCATGGCTGGTGCCTTCTCCCTTCCCTGGCTGGCATTGGCTAACCAGCAGATACTCACATCCACTCAGCCACACTGAAGTTCTTCAGTGTCTACTGCCTACCGGGTTAATTGCTACTTGCCAGGGGGTTTTCACAAGCTTTCCTTTCCTTCCAATGCAATCTCCATCAATGTGGGTTCCGGAAGGTCCTTAATTCTCGAGGCTCAGCTCCGATAGCACTTTCTCACAGCAGGAAAAGAAACTTGGCCTCCATTTTGTTATGTGCCTGCCTTGTGTGCTGGATGGTGGTCTGAGCAGATTTCAATTACTTGCATGATCATCATTGGCCCTGGACATGCGCTCAATAACTTCAGTAACTAGTTTGGTTTGGGATTGGGAGGAGGTAGACACAGGGTGTGAGATGGACTTCCCAAATCCTTCAAAGGTGTCAAGTCAATATCTGAAAAAATCTGGCCCTTTCCATCCTGAATCAGCAGAGTCTGAGACCACTTAGTCCATGGGAGAAAGATGGGAGCCTCACCTACTGCCTTTGATTCCTGAGTGCACCCCTCCCTCATGCTGCCTCCATTCTCAGTTCCCTCCTCATGCGCTTGATGCTTTCTGGAGCCCAGAGTCCAAGTCCACTGCCCCCTGTGCTGCCATTTGGAGATCTTTGATTATGATTAGGTGATCTCTGGCTGCAGGGCATTGAAGCAGCAATAGGGTGCCCAAGGCCATCCCCACCCTCATGCCTGGAGCTTAGGATGTTTCCACCCATCCCAGTTTGCCCAAGACATCCGGTGCTGAGCTGGCACTGTTCTCGCTGCTGCCCAGGAATAGCCTTTGAACTTTCTAATGGACAGATGCAACAACAACAACAAAAAAGGACATGGTGACAGTTGCACCTGGGCATGGTGGCTCTACAGAGAGATGTTGGCTGGATGAAAGTGGATAGAGCACAGACAAGCAGTGTTCCCTGGAAGCCACAGCAGACAGAAAGACAAGTCTTGGAAACACCTGTCATGCCTCCCACCCCGCAGCTTACCACACACACACACAAGATTTATAAGCCATACCCTGTAGAGCACAGTGAGCCCACCTCAGGGAAATGTAAACAGAGAGAATAAATAACAAACCCACGTTGGGCCTCCTCTGTAGGAAGCCAGAAGCTGTGAAGCGTCCCGTGAATTCATTTACAATGTCAGGACACTTCAAAGGCTGTGTAGGTGGAGACCCAGTGCTTGGAAACACACTTCAGCCCTGTGCAGGGGTCACAAGGTGGAGTGAGACGCTGAGACCCCTGCTTACTGTGCATCTTGGGTCATTTCATATGATAAAGGACCCCTGGGCTGGGGCAGAGCCATCACAGTGTGAGCAATTTAACATCTGAGAAATGGGAGATGTCTCAAAGTCACCTGACAGTGCAGTGATCTCCCACCACGATTCTGTGGCTTGCTAATATTTCTCTCCAGTCTATTCCTAACAGATGAGTCCACTGGGGATCTACTCATATCAGTGTTCAGCTGCTGGAACACCTGGCTGCATGGGCCTGTCCTCTTGGTGGTGCCAAATTAGCATGATCTTCCAGAGAACTGGATTCGTTTTTGGGTGGTCACTGTTACTCTCCAAGAGATTAATAAGCAAGAAGTTACTTAAAATCCTAGTGGAATAAACAGAGCATTAATGACAAATAATAAATGTAATTTCAGTTCATCTACAGTATATTGTGATGAAGTCAGCTTCATTCATCTTGCAAGTGGTTCTGCAACCAGGTTGGGCAAAACCAAATGTCTGTTCTGGCAGACATTTGGTGAGCAGAGAGAAGAAGCAAGTGAGAGATTATAAGGTGGAAAACCACAGTGGGAGTAGGAGAGAGGATGTGCTCGCTAGGGTTCTTAACTTTCATCTTATCTCAGGTCCATGGTAGGGATAGCATCTGCAGGAGTCCCCTCCTCAGCTCGGTAGTGCCAGTTTGCGTCACTTGCACCCAAGAAGCTGAGCTTCAAATCCTGTGCATGGAACACAGGACATCAGAACCACAACCCAACACTGGGAGGTTGGGGGGATGGCAAAGGAAAACATCTCCTGTCGCGATGACCCTGGCTTTAGGGACAGTGGGTACTAGATGGCCAGCGGGGCCTCCTCAGTACCTGGCAAAGCACTTTCCAGGCATACCTATTTGTAGTTGCACCTATCATCATTAGAATGGGGGGAAAAGCAGGCAAGAGAGCAAGAGAGGCTACTCTGGTCTTCTGGGGATTTCACTATCAGCCCATGTTATTTATTTTTTTTCTAAGAAATGCTGTCCTTGGAGGCGGGTCTCAAAGGCGGGTCAGCCTTTGCTCGCTAACATGGCTTCGGCTTTCTGTGCTTCTTTCCCTCTGCTCTTTCAGCTTCCACTATTTATACAACCCTGACTGAAGAAGAGAATTTGTAGATTGACAAGCTGAAAACTTGGTGAGTCATTCCCCCACCCATTCACACACATGCATGCCCCACCACATCGCCCACGTTTACACACATCACATCTATGTGCACACACTACACATCATGCATGCATTATATACTACACACATCACACATGTGAAAATACTATACGTCACACAGAGAGCATGCATGTACATACACTATGTGCAGAGCAACATGCACACCTCACAGCAGACATATCACGTGTGTGAGTATGTATCATAATCCACATATATCACATGTATGTATATACAGATACCCTGCACATCACACACAGTTGTAGCCTCGTTACAATCCTATACATATCACGTGTACTCACATCACACATCACACGTGTGCCCACACCTCACACTTCAAACACGTGTACAGGTGCACTGCACTCAACACACACACAATATAATGCATGATAGCACATACATTGAAACACACCACGTGCACAGTCACACACTGGCTAGTGTGGCTTTTCCTTCAATCTTGAATGATGAGTAAGGATGTCATTTTCCTGAGACTCCTGCTGTTTATCTTGGGTGTAATAAGAAGGTTAATTGCTACGCCCTTCTTGGTGTGAATACCCTCAAGGGGTGGCACTTGCTGTGTGGGGACCAGGCCTGCACATATTGATAGGGGAGCTTGCATATTTGGTGGCAGAGGCAGTCTTTGAATTCTAACTGGCATCTTTCTGATATCTTTATTTTGTGAGGGCGCTCAGAGAGCGATAGTACTCTCATGGACCTGCGGTCTGAGGCCTGAACACTGCATGAAGAGGTGTGACGATTCTCACTCAATCCTTTCGGGAAACTGACAGAATCCTTGTCCACAATCACAGTTTTCAGAATTTACCAGGCCACAGCCTGAGAGCTGCTAGCTTGCTTCTTTACCTGGAAGAGAACCTTTGTTTCTTTTTATATAGAGAGATTTATTTATTTATTTATATAGAGATTTATTTATTTAGAAAGAGAGAGAGATCTGATAGGTTGGCATTCCACAAGGGCTAGAGACTAGGACAGGCCCAACCCAGAATCCTGGAACTTCATGTGAAATTTTCCAAGCACTTGGGTCATCTTCTGCTACCTTCTCAGGCACATTCTTGGGGAGCTGGATCAGATCCAGAGCAGCTGGGGCTCAAACCCATGGTCCCCGAGGGGATGCCAGCAGCTTCATCTGTTACCTCACAGTGTCAGCCCCGGCTTTGTTCTTTTTACTTACTGTCCTAACATCCTTCATTGTCCTATTACCAGCCAATGCCATGCAGGATCATTAGATATCTGAGTGTAGTCGTGCAAAATAAACTAGATGACTCACTATAAGTCATTAATGGACAGTGATAGAACTGATGGGGGCCTTCTCCCGAGGCTGGCGTGCCCAGGCCTATTTCTTTGTGAACTAATTGCCTGGCCATGAAATATCAGCTGGATTTTCTTAAGTTATGATATCTGAAGAAATGCCTCAGTGGAGTAGGCTTTGTTGTTTAAGCCCCTCTTCTCTAGTTCCCCCTGTCCCATCTGAAATTGGGTGAAGAGAGCCAAACACACTATTAGCTCCATGTCGCCGGAAACTGCTTGCGTCATCAGCCACACAGGGAAGATCAGAAAACTGTAGCCACCAGGGCCCTTGCTGACAATCAACAAGGAAGTGACGAAGAGGGGTGTGCACACTTTAGGTCTCCAGTGTGCCTCTGCACATCTGGCCAGTGAAAGCTAGGGGAGGAAAGATGCCAGGCTGAAGCCCACTTGCAGGAGTGTGTAATTTCTTTCAGAAGACCAAGGGATTTGTTATTCCCCTAAAAGCCCTGTAATAAGGAACCATGTTGGCCTTCCAGGGCCTATGGTGCTCTTTCTTCATCTACATCGAGTGGGTCTGAGAGAGGCAGCTCTATTGTTGGTTATTGTTTCGTTAATGCAGTTCCTAGCACCCCTATTTTCTTGAGAACTGAACCATGACTTCTATTCACTGATAACTTATCCAGTGTTGGATGGGTGATTAACCTTAACTTAAAAAACAACCCACGTTGCTGTGTTTCTGGCCAAGGCTTAGTCTACTCGATTAGATTAGAGGCTCAGACCTGGACAAGAATCCCAGCATTCCTAGCAAGTAAGGGTATTGGAAACTGACTGAGTCCATGTCATCTACTCACTCTAGCTTTTGATCGGATCAGGGCAGAGAATGACAAAGTCGCTAAAGTCGTGTACTTAGGGTCAGACTCTGGTGGCTGCCACGACCTCAGGCGGGTGACTGAGGGCAGGTGAACAAACTTGGTGACTGATTCCTCACCTTGCAAAGGGGTGTGTGTTCCCAAGAACACCCTGTGGTATCAGGAGAGTGGCTTGATGGCATCTGAGGTTGAGAACAATGCCCCACGTATTGTCAGTGTTCCACAGATGCTTGGGATGTTTCTGGTTATTACACACTGCCTGTCCGCCCTCTCTCTGTTTTTGTTTGGTTTTGTTTTCACTGGCACCTCCAACTTTCAAGGGTAGAAAAAAAACCCTCAGGCTACTTTCACAGCCACATCCAGAAATCTCTTCTGAATGTATTTTCCTTCATCTTGACTCCTTTGCGTTAGCAGAGCTGGACCCAGTCCCTTCCCTTGGGCTCCTCTTATGTAGGGACAAGGTAGAAGCAATCACTGCCATTGAACTCCCCTCCCAGAGCCTTCCTTCCCAAAGGGCATGTCCATGCTTTGCTCACGTTTCTGGGGCTCCTCATTCCTCTCTTTGTCTTTTATTCATCCTTAATCTGACTTCTGTTCCCAGAGACATTCCAGAGAGACTACCAGGTGAGATCAAGTTCAAGTCACTGGTGTATGATTTTAAAAATCAGATCAACTTGGTCACCAGCACAAGCACACACAGAACATTTGCAACCTTTGGGGATCTCTGGCTTCTCCTGTGAGCCAGAGGATCCAGCAAGCCTGGAATTAGATCCTACAGGGCACGTGTCTTGAGGAGCTGAGCATATGTGGGCACTCAGAACTGTTACCAGCTCTCTCAGGTCCAGTGCCGACTTTTGTTATGCACATCCCCACCTAGTTCCTGGAGGCAGGAGATTTTCACAACAGTTGCCTTACAGCAGCAACCAACCACTGCCCGTAGACCCAGAATGACATCTGGGAGCCCAAAGACCTGTGATGCCTCTCCTGGCTTCTGGCAGGTGTTGGTTGGTTCCTTCATTTCCCTTTGTTTCTTCTCTAGTAGTAAGGACACTTGACCTCTGACTCTCACAAGCCAGAGAACGGCCTTGAGTATGCCTTGTGAAGGACAAGGTCATCTTGCTTCATCTCATGGGGCTTCCTCAAGGTCACAGAGTTTGTGCAAATGGCTCCTCTGCTCCGACTCTCTGGTAAGAGTTTTTTACACAGGAGAGCTGAGGAGGCCATGACACCAAGCTTCCATGCAGATGAAGCCACTCCTGGAAGAGGGGAGAGAGAGCATTGATGACAACACCCAAACTCTCTCCTAGGCTGTTGCCTTACTTGGTCACAGGAAGCAGAGCCTCCGTACACACTTACCCTCCAAGCTGGCTTTTTCTACAAAGGGCCTCCCACACCCATCCTCTGCCGGCAAGCTGGCATAACGCCAGCATAAATAAAGTCTGCGTTTTGCTTATTAGTCACCAGTATCAAAACACATGGCCTCTCTTTCTATTGTTGTGTACCTGGTTCACACCCTCTGCAGCCTGATGCTGCCCCTGCAGGCCTGACATGCCCTAAGCTACACATGACATTGATTCGCTGACGTACGAGAGAAGCGTGCCATCTGATCTGAGGCTACATGGAGTTTTCTGAGAGGTGCCCAGGCGGTGACTCAGGCCCTCAGAGAATGGGGCACAGAGAGGTCACACAATATAGCAGGGGTAAGTTTCAAACTTGGAAGGCTTCTGGTTGGAAAACACATTTGAGATTGATCGGCTCATTGATTTCTTAGGAGACAATGACATGGCAATTTCCTCCCAGAGATCTTGCCTTTGCTTCTTCAATCAACTATAACTATTGGAACTAGATCCTACGTCCCCCTTGGGAGGGCCAACTCTTTGAGAAGGAGTCACTACGGTTGAGACTACTTGGCCAAAAGTACATCTGATCTTAGCAACATGTCAGCGAGCTGTCAGTGGCATAGCTCTGAATGGCCACAACAAGCACAACTCTGTTTGTGAAAAGGCTGAGATTCTCTTGGGTATCTAGCTCACCATAAACAGATCACGCTGCAGAGGAAAAGTCTAGCTACTTGGAGATACTTGATCAGCTCAGCAGCCAAAATGGGTGGAGGAAAATAAAACAATCTCAAATCTGTCCAAAATATGAAAGGAAAGCTTTTAAGGTTAAAAATGCAACAAAAATGATGCTAAATTTCTAATGGAAGCTAAGGGTTATAACTTCTCTTACGTGAGTGGAAAGTGTGAAGTTATTAGCATATTGTGTCAGCGAATGCAAAGCCCTACATTTTAACCTGTGCTGTGACAGTCCTACAGTCTGGAGAGATTGTTGATGCTCATGAAGTATCCCAGGGCTTCCTTACACCTCCAGACTGCATTGCATTTTCTGTGGACTTGTGGAAGAAGGACGAAGAGCAGAGTGTGCCCTTGTGAGTGCAGGCAGGTCAAAGCCTGTGAGCTCCCTTCACTGCTCTCATCCCCTGAGTTCCAGGTTGCACAGCTGTAGAAGTAGGGGGGTGTTGTCAAACCCACCTATAGCTGTGCTGTTATAGAGGCATGAACAGTTGTGTGCTTGGTCTACACCAACACAAACATTTCCCCCTGGAATCTGTAACAGACCCGATAGTCACTGTCATTGAATTAAAAAAAAAAATCATCAGACAAAAAAAAATCCAAGTTCTTTGGATTTACATGACAAGTGCCTTCTCATCACACCATTAGTGCTTCTCAACAGCCTAGAGTTGAGTGTTTGGGTGTTGTCATCAATGCTCTCTCTCCCCTCTTCCAGGAGTGGCTTCATCTGCATGGAAGCTTGGTGTCATGGCCTCCTCAGCTCTCCTGTGTAAAAAACTCTTACCAGAGAGTCGGAGCAGAGGAGTCATTTGCACAAACTCTGTGACCTTGAGGAAGCCCCATGAGATGAAGCAAGATGATCTTGTCCTTCACAAGGCATACTCAAGGCCGTTCTCTGGCTTGTAAGAGTCAGAGGTCAAGTGTCCTTCTCAACAGCTGAGAAGCACTAATAGTGTGGTGAGAAGGCACTTGGTTAGAGGTGGGGGCTGGTTACAGACAATCCTCAGAGGCAGCCCCTCCCCATGCACCTCATTCCTAACTTCCAGATTTGGATGCAACTTTTTCTACACTCTGCTGGGAACTGGGTAGAGTATTCTTGCTCAGATACGAATTTCTGCCCTTTGTATTACTAGCATTAAACCCTTCCCCCTCTCCCAAAAAAACCCATAAAACTCAGTTTAGAAATGTATCTGTATTGAAAGAGGCCCAGAAGGCAGGAAGAAGAGCCTGAAACAGGCTGGCAGAGTGAGGGCCAAGGAGCCGACCTCAGGAATAACTGAGTGGGCAGGTCAGGGCGAGGAGGGCCATCAATGGGTGGGGTCAGAGAAAGCAAGGATGTCGGTGGGCAGGGCCAGGGCAAGGAGGGATGTCACTGGGCAGCACCAGGACAAAGAGGGATGTCAGTGGGTGGGGCCAGGGCAAGGAAGGATGTCAGTGGGCAGGGACAGGGTGAGGAGGGCCATCAATGGGTGGGATCAGGGCAAGGAGAGATGTCAATGGGTGAGGACAGGGCCAAGTAGTGACCATCAACAGTAGATCCCATCAAAGGTTGGCGTTGATGAGGACACTCATGGGATGGGCTAACAAAGTGGCTAATGTACTGGTTGTTGTGCATCTGGGGTGAAGAAAACAAAAGAACACCCTGAGAACAGTGGGCGTCAGGTTTCCACCTTTGAAGAAGACAGCTCAGGACAGAAGATGAGAAGACTGGGATAAGCACCATACTGGAGTCTCAAAATTGCATGTGTCTGTATGGACTTGGGTTTCAAAATAAACACACATTTGTTACAACAGGAATAGATACACATGTTCTAACAGAGAAATGCATCCCTGTATGTGAGCATGTGAGATGGAGGACATGCATTCGTAAGAGAATACTTCAAGAACTGCCTAGAGAAATGGAATTAGAAGGTCAGTTTAGTTTGATACAAAACAGATTTGAAATCCATGGACAGATTTTTTTTGGAATATGCATCTGGAGGAATGTTTTGAAGAGTCTTATTGAAGACCTACATGAATGATGCAACAACAGTGAGACGGATCTCTAGCACTGAACATTATTTCTGAGTAACATTCTCTACTCAGAAGATCCAGGAATCCTTGGGCAAATGGATGATTTCAGGCTAAAGTGAGGCATGTCCCAAATGAGCCTGGAATGGCAGTCGCCAGAAATGGGGACTTCTCTGGGATTGACAGGGACATGTGGAAAGGGGTTCCCAATGGCCAAATGTTGGATAATTTGAGTATCAATATGAATAATGTTAGCAGATGACAACCCATTGAATAAAGTATGAATCTGTGAGGGCATTAGGAGATACAAGCAAAGAAATGAATAAACACATAGGGATGAAAGATTTTCTTCATAATAGAATGCCAACTCTTAAAGCTAACTAGGGAATATAGATCAGAAAATATCTGATTGGTGACCAAAATCAAAATGCTTGATTTAAGCAAAAATCGATGGGAGTTGGAAAAACCATTGGGGGAAAGCTTAACAAAGAACAAACTGTTTCCCTCCAGAAGACTCGTAAATTCCAAGAGCTCCACACAGCCAATCCACACCCAGGAGAGAGGCCTTAGCCTGTGGGTGATGACCACTTCCCCACAAACCAGACACCCCCAACCACCACAAGCTTCACCTCTAATACTGCCATCCCATTAAGGTTCCAATGCGGGAACGTTAGAATGGACGTGCTTAAATTACAGCAGTAATTAAAAGAGATAACATAAAGCTAATTAACTGGGCTGGTGTTGTGACATAGCATGCCATGCTGGAATCCCACATGGATACCTGTCTGCTGCACTTCAGATCCAGCTCCCCACTAGTGTGCCTAGGGAAGAAGTAGAAAGTGGTGAAATGTGAGAGACCTAGAGGAGGCTCTGGGCTCTTGGTCTCAGCGTGGCCCAACTGCAGATATTTAGACCATCTGAAGAATGAACTAATAAATGGAAGAGCTTTGTCTCTCTATCTCTTTTCTTTCTGTAACTCTTGCTTTCAATTTTTTTTTAAAAAATCACTAACTTAATCATTCTACATAGCCAGCGAGTAGTGGGAAATATTCTTACGCCATTACTTCTGCTAATTTTTGGTTTGAATAGTTAAATGTACAGTTCTAGAAAATTCTCTCTTTGCTTCTAGAAAATATGCATTTGGGGTATATATATATGCATATATTATATATACACATAATAAAAGGATATATGAAGGAAAAGGACAAAGTGAGCATGATAAAACCACAGCTAGGCAAACTGGAATGCCCTGCAACTTTTCCTGGAGCTGGACTTTTATTTTTTTTCTACTTATCAGTTGCTTTGGGAATATCTTAAAATACAATGAACGGAGTTCACACTGTGAAGATGCCTGTGTTTCTCCATCACCTTTTGCTGTCTTCTCACTTCTGGGAGCTCCAGGAATGTCTCTGCCATTGGTTAGCCCTGGGTGAGTCTGAGATCTTTGCATTAAAAGGAGCAAATGTCAGCGAAGAGAATGTAAAACCACTTGAGGAAGAGATCCAGCGCTCACTGCTCCAAGGTGTCCCGAGAAGAACAAATTCCTCCCGCTGTGGCTTTGTTCCAGGCTTCTCTCTGAGAAGCTCTGCTCCTCGGAAGGCTCCCAGCCAGTGCTTGCTCCTTTCACAGGCTCCTCCCACCCCACCCCACACAGCAGCCTTTCTCTACTCTGAGCCCAAGTAGCAACTGATCTGCTTTGCCCAAAGGGGATTACCCAGGGCACTGAAGAAACTTTGGGTGAGGTCCTCCTTGTTAAGGTCTGTACAAACAGGCCTCTGAGTTCAAAGGCTAAAAAAGGAAATTGTGATAAAATATGCAGAACCCTAGTGGCCATCTTAATTGTTTCTGAGTGCACCTGCCAGTGACATGAAGTAGTTCAGTTCATGACATTATCCTTGGTAACCCTTTTCGAATTTTTAAGAATTTGGCTGCTCTGATCCCGCATGTATAGGATATTCAGTTGTATGTTCTTTGGTGACTGGCCTACACTGAGTGTAATGTACTCAAGGTCCACTCCCATGGCACTAAAAAGAAGAGATGGGGTATTCATCTTTATTCCATGCTCTTGCCATGCATCAAAATAGATTCTCAGAGCTGACTTGTATAAGGTAAGTAGTATGCAGATGATGAGGCAAAACACACACATGCGTGTGCACGCACGGATACACACACACACACACTGAGCAATGCACTTCACGAGTGGGCAGTGGGCCCAAAAGGAAACAGGGGTTGGGGAAGAGAGACAGAGAGCCACAGCATCTCCTCCAGTTGTGGTGTCCCCAGTTGTTGGCCTTTTTCATGAAATTGAAAGGGGGTAGGAGAAATGTGCACCTGGATGTTTGAAGCAATCTAGGAGTTTTATGGTGTCTCCATAATATTTCATGTGGAGCTTACTCTACTTGCTTTTGTTTTGTTTTGTTTTAAGGTTTATTAGTTTGAAAAACAGAGAGGGAGAGAGAAAGTTCTCTTCCATCTGAGGGTTCACTCCCCGAATGGCTGCAATGGTCAGAGCAAAACAGGCACAGAGCAAGGAACCAGGAGCTTTATCCAAGTCTCCCACATGGGGAGCAGGGTTCCAAGCAGCTGGGTCATCTTTCACTGGTTCTGTAGGCTTATTAGCAGGGAGCTGGATGAAACTGGAGCAACTGGGACTCAAACCAGTGCCATTATGAGATTTCCAGAGCTGCAGGAGGCTCTACTCACCACACCACAGTGCCAACCCCAATATACATATTTTCACTGTGCTTTTCTCTCAGATTCTGGACGAATGCCAGAATTTGGAGCATTATGATTGATAAGTAGGAAGACAGAGCAACATACGAGGTATCCAGAGGGGACAGTGGCGTGTAACTTGGCAGATCCTAAACTAGCTGCCTGCCTGTCCCTTATCAGTAGCCTGTCTTAGAATCACTTCCTTCCTTCTTAAGGCTGAATAATGTCCCATAGCTTGCAAACACATTTCCTTTATCCATTTATCCATCCATGGATGCACACTTGGGTTGTTCCTATTCTTTGGCTATTGTGACCAAAGCTGCTATTACTGTTGTTTTACAGACAACAGTTGGAAATCCTGCTTTCTCGTGAGTCTACATCCAAAAGTGTCATTGTCACAGTGGATAGTAACTCTGTTTTGAGGAAGTGACATATTGGTTTTACATCCGCATCTGCAATGCTTGTGTTATAAAAGGTTTTGTCAAGAGGCTCACACTGGAAACCACCTTGATCTTGTGCTATTCAATTGTAGGAAACTGTAGCATATGAACCCAAGGCAAGGTCCGTCACGCCTAGGAGCTCACCCCAGGGCGTATTCTGCCTTGGATTTGGAATCAAATGCATGATCGCTCACACACACACACACATCCAAAATGAGTTATAAAAGACAATTAGCGACCTTCCTCAAATCTGCCCTAATTATGTCTTTCCGATCTACATGTGAAGGTCATCCAGAATATAAGCAGAAACCTGAAAACACACAAGTATTATTTCCAGGAAATGTGCATACCAACATGAAAGGTACGGTTTCCTTGGAAGTATCCACATGTCTGACAGACAGCAAAGATAAGACCAGGCTTTAAACTAACCCCCATGGCCTCTGCTGTAGCACAGCGGGCCAAACTGCCACGCATGACAATGGCATCACACGTGAGCATCGGTTTGAGTTCTGGCTGCTCCACTTCGAATCCAGTTCCCTGTCAAAAAAACAGCAGGAGATAACCCAAGTACCTGGACTCCTGCCGCCCGTGTGGGAGACCCAGACTGGGATCTGAACCCTTGACTTTGTCCTAAGAAATAAACACATTTTCAGAAAGGAGGTTTGGAATCAGAGAAGAGTTGCTGCTCTCTGACACATTTCAGGTTGTGAACGGTTGGTTCTAGCATCTAATCTGTTCATCTCCCTCATCTCACACCAACACCCGATGCTCTTCCACCACAACATGGGGTCTGTTTGTGGAAGTGGCTCCCCTCTCCATGCTGCTGCCTCCCTGGGCTCTTCGCCAGTGAGTAGAAGAGACACAGACTGCCTTCTTCATGTCTCTCAGGCCACATTTCTTTCCTGATCTCATCTTTAGTTCGCATTGCTTTGGAAATTCCCACACTGGCATCTGGAAGAGAGGATGGGAAGAAAGAGGGAGGCAGAGAGGGAAAGAGGAGGCGTGTGCAGTGGCCTTGTTTGTGCACTTCAAAGGGTTTACTAATGAGGCTGCCTATTGTCTCAGCGCCTTGTCTATACCTTGGTTTTGCAATCTATACACAATTTAGGGAGATCACAGAGAACCGAAAGGAGCCTCACGACAGGATAGGACAGCCTACCTCCACCCCTGGCTCAGGTGGAATCAAAGGGGTGATTGTCAACGGTAAATGAATTTGGTCTGGAGGACTTGCAGAGCTATTGGAACAGGTTCAGTGAAAGGAAAAGAACGTGTGTGGAAGAGGGGAGATGAGAGAAGTGGCAATGGGGGTTGTCGAGAGCCAAGTGAAGATGATCTCTTACTAAGACAACCTCCTGATGCGTGTCTTTGTCCTGCTAAACACCTTTCCATAGTGGATACAGAGAGAACAACATAAATGCTTTGCCTGTACCTGTGCCCTGCACCAGTGGTTGTCAGCTGGTGCTAGTGGGATGGCCATCCTAGACTGCTTTCCCAGGCCATGAGCAGGTAGCTGGACAGGAAGTCGAGCTACCGGGATTAGAACTGGCCCACATGGGATCACAGCACATTCAAGATGAGGACTTTAGCAGCTAGGCCATCGCACCTGGCCCTCAACAATACTTTTCAAAGGCTGAAACCAATGATGGGTCCCAAAAGACTCAGGTTCTTTTGAGACTGGCCCATGGAAGGAGTCTAACAGACCTGACAAAGCCTTTAGATAAAGGTGTGTAAAGAAATAGATTCACACGTCAGTGACTTAAATTCAGACATGATGAGAAAATGCCATATACATGGGGAATGCCTAAGCCTTCTTCAGCATGATTCTATCAAAGACCGTGTTTTTCCTACAACGTGGAAAGGCAATGGCTATGGTTATGGCTTTGGCTGTGTCTGTGACTGTGGCTGTGAACTCGGTTTGGGTTATGGCTGTGGCTATGAATATGGCTTTTTGGCTATAGCTGCGGTTACCTTCATCATATGCCATATCTATGCCAACACTCATAGTTATGTCTGTTCAAACAGAGACCTAGATTAGGTTCAGTTGTAGATTTGTAAGGTTGCCAAAATATCTAGGTCAAAACAACAACAGCAACAACAACAACAAAACTCAGAGACTGTTGTTTAAAGCAGAAATGGTGATTCATTCTTGGCCTAGTGTGCCTTTGTGGTAGACCCACATGCCTTTCACCAATGCAGAAACATGTGTTACATTTGTACTATGTGTTACTCACAGGACCAGAACCAAATGACCTAAACAGACACTGTCCCTCTCCTTGTGAAAAATTATCACTTTGTTATCTCTCTCTTCTTACAGAACATCCATGAAATCCACCCCTTTTTTTGTGACAGAAAGCTAAAAACAACAATGGAATTGATGTCTGTTAAATACTTTCAAAACTCTCAGTACAAAAGTCTATAAAAAAGACAGAAATGGGAATGACAGCTCCAGGACAGCGCAAATGAATCAGACGAATCAGAGGAATACGGACCATGCATGCAACCTTCGGGGAACAAACGTGTCTTCAAGGAGGGCAGGTGGGTCATTTTAGTTGCATGCTGATGACGAAGCCTATCTCATGGAAGAGATGGACATCTCAGTCCATGGCCACCCAAGCCCTGGGCGCACGGCCAAGTCTTGTGAATTGAAGCACAGGAGAGCCAAGGTAAGGATTATGCCTTCATGTCAACCCAGAGGATCTCTAACCAGGAGTGAGGATTCTGTCTTCATGCCAGTCTTCAGGAACTGAGAGTCTGGGGGAGCTCACAGAGTCTCTGGCAAAGCGGGATCTGAATCAGACAGGTTGTTTTAGCAGATTAAGAGCTGTGGAAACACTGGAGTTTTGCGCCTGTGTGAATCCCCAGGGCCTGAGGCAGAGTGTGGGGTAAGTGTTCAATCCTACATGCATGAGGGGTGAGCTAAGACGCTGCTGGGATGCACACATCCCACATTGCTGGAGAGCCTGGGCTTGAGCCTTGCTCAGCTCTTCCTTCCAGCTTCCTGTCTTTGTACATCCAGGGAGGCAGCAGGTAAGAGCTCAAGGATTTGGGTAAGAGCTCAAGGATTTCCACCTGGGTAAGGTGGAAGCCCAGAATTGAGTCTGTGGCACTAAGTTTTGGCTTGGTCCAGCCATGTCTATCTGAGGCATTTGAAGAATAAACCAGTGGATGGAACATTTATTTATGTCGTTTTGTCTTTGAAAAAAATTAGATAGGGCTCGGCACGGTAGCTAGCGGCTAAAGTCCTTGCCTTGCATGTGCCAGTTCTGATCCTGGCAGTCCTGCTTCCCATCCAGCTCCCTGCTAGTGGCCTGGGAAAGCAGTTGAGGATGGCTGAAGGCCCTGGACCCTGTACCTGTGTGGGAAACCTGGAGGAAGAAACTCCTGGCTCCTGGCTTTGGATCGACACAGCTCCGGCCATTACAGTCACTTGGGGAGTCAACAGATGGAACATCTTCCTCTGTCTCTTCTCCTCTCTGTATATCTGACTTTTCAATAAAAAAATAAACCTTTTAAAAATTAGATAAATAAAACTATCTGTATCATATCTGTCTATGAGGCAAACAGTAACATTTATTTTTCACAGTTACAGTACTGAGCACTTGGGTCTTACAATGTTGTTCCAGTTTTTTATCTACCCTCCCCTTTTTTTTTTAGTAAATTTGAATGATACCTTATTACTTGACTCTGAAGCTAGAAGATTTAAATCTACTCAGTTTATCAAGCACCCTAGGCAAATATGCAGTACTTCCAAATACCAGAGAGAAGTCAACATTCATTTTGTCTTTCAGTCTTAGTAAAAACATCCAAGTATATTTTTACAAGCTATTTTGAGGGTTTAGAAAAAATAGAAGATCAGCGCTTGTCTCTTATTGCTGGTCCTGAATGTCTATTATGATCTAGCTCATATGAAGTTTCAAAGAATGCACAAGGCATGCTTTTAACAATAAAAACACGAATAAAATGTTGGTGACTTACTTTGTAGTGGGCATAGCACAGGTAACTTTTCAGGGATTATTTTTAATCAGAACAATAACTGTAAGGTAGAAATTGGTGATCCTTTACAAAGGTGGAGGAAAGGAGACAGAAAGAAGCCAGTTGCCTGCTCAAGGCTACATTTGTAAGGAAGAGTCAGGTTCATTCGATTGGTCCCAGCACTAAGGATGGAAACCTTGTGCTTCATAGCTCACTCTATATTTTTTCACCAGCTCCAAATAGAAAAGAACTGTTCCCACAAAGGCACGCAATGTACACTTGTACTTGATGATGTTTGTCCACAGGCTTGGGGTCCCTGGATGAGAAACCTGGGGGAAAGAAAGTTGAGCAGGAAGCTGACTTTTCCATGAACTTTGCAAACATGTTGGCAGAATACAACAGAGGGGCTGGCCATGGAAATGTTCGAACCTTTCTTATTGAACTCAAACTCACTGTGTGCTTTGTGGCCACCTCTCCCCCATCAAGAGACTCCCAGTCCCAGGCCAACCCAGAAGCCAAGACAACAGGAAGCAGATAACAAAATGCTGCCCTCAGCTCCATGAGTCTCCTGATGTGCCGTTGGTGGTCTCAGGGAAAGGTCACACACAGCTGAAGCAGCCCCCCTGGAGCTGAACATCTGAGCTTGGAAGTCTTGGAGGAGTCCAACTCTTTGAAAACTGGGGGGAAGTTTAATCATGTTTGAAGGTGGCGGCGAGTGCAGGATGCGGGGATGTTTTCTTTCTTTTGTATGAGGCAGGCAAGCAAGCAAGAGGAAGAGCATGTGTGTTTAAAGTGGAGAGAAGAGAATTGCTATTTTGGTGCACGACAGCAAGCAAAGCAGAAGTGCAAAGACATCTGTCCTTCCTTGCAACTTGAAAATCAGAGAGCAGGTGGAAGCCATGCATGTGGGGCCGAGAGAGTGCTGCTTGGGTAGAAGCTGCCAAGGTCTGATGGCAGAGGGTACCATGCACCATGTCTCCTTCCGTGGAAGTGGGGATGGGTGGAGGATGAGACTCCTTTACTCAGCAAGCATCAGCATCATCAACAACTGCCCTTGGTGGGATATTTCTTTTCTTTTAAATTGTATTTATTTTATTATTTTTTTAAATTTAGATGATGTTAACATAGTTGAATAGGGCAGGAAGGATCTCGAGGGTTAGAGAAAAGTGAGGGTGATCATTGCATCCAAATTTTCTATTTTTTCTTTCTGTTACTGGAGGTAGAGAGGAGGTTAAGGAGAGAAGCCACATCCAGTCTCCCAACCATCCCAGTAACCAGGGATGGAAAATGGCCACCTAATATCAACCCAGTGTCCCAACATGGTGCATGCTCCGAATGTTCTGCCCAGGTGCTTTCAGTAGTTCTGAAATGCTGTTGATCTCACCAGTCCAAGGATGAGGGAACCCCTTCAATGTCCATTGGCTGACAAAGTCAACTTTAGAGTCTCTATTCGCCCAGATATTTGCTGTCATTGTTTGGTTAGGGTAGTTGTCTAATTTGATCTGCTCTCCTTCCTCTGGTATGGTACAGATGTCTTCTGCAGGCCTCAATGGGCTACCATATCCTCCATGTGGATTCGGGTTAGCTGTCCACTGCTCTATCTTTTCCACTGAGGAGGACCACTTCTCACAGGTTGGCCCGAGGACCCGGGCCAGGCAACTCAGGTCCTGTTGGACCCCCTGCCTCCCAGGGTTCATGAACCCAGTACCCACAGCACAGGTGGACCAAAGACCTGGGCCAGGTGGTTAAGGCCAGTGGAGTATTTCTAATCTCAACAAAACAAGAGAGGACAAATGAAAATCTGTTATGATGACCTGCTTAGAAATGCAACTATCCAGATGCTCGCAAAATGGTTAAAATCTGACTGAACAGGCTGAGACTAGACTAAGGCAGAAGGGAATGCTGCAAAGTTGAGAAGACACTAGAATGATACAGGCAATGACTACCACTCAACAGGAAGTGTTCTGGCAGCTTTGCCTGCAACACAGATATAGTGACCAGATATCTGTGCAACAGATCCGAGACACAGAACACAACTTTCGTTCCTTCCATCTGTCCCTGTAGCTTTTCAGCTGTGTCACTTTTCAGCCCTGTAGTTTTTCAGCCCCTGAGATGGGACCCATAGATGGTGATAATGGTTGATGTGGGGAGGGGAAAAATGTTGAGCAGTTAAATATAATGACTAAGCATCAGCAAATTACTCAGCAAACCCTAAACCTTTAACGCTTTGTCTTTATTCTCAGGGTTGAAGCAAACAATAGTCATAGGTGTGCTCAAGTTGGTGCCAGGGGTTAAACCAGCCAGCTCAACTAAGTGACAGCAGACAGCAGGCCATCGCATTCTGCCTCTGTGTCTCTGTGGCACTGGGGTGCAATGAGGCAACTGTGTGGAGCTGAGCTAACTGCCAGCAGCTGGGCAGCTTCCCAGTAGGGAGAACAATGGGTCTCTCTTCCCAGCTGGGAAAGTCACAGTCCCTCTGCTTCCCAGCGGGGTTTAAGGCCAGAAGCATAGTGTCACAGGCTGCTGTAGGCAGGAGACATCAGTCCTTTCTGGTGTTCTTGGGGGGTATTTGTTGACTGGAAACCCAACAGGTTACTTGCAGTGATGTGATCTGTGTTGTAATTACTGAGTCTTTAAGCAGAGAGACTCAGGAAGTTAGCCATTACGAAGTGAAAACCGATCTCCAACACAGCAAGTGAAACAACCCAGAATCAATAACAAACTTTTTTTTTTACTTAGTTCTTTTACAATTGCCAATTTTTAGTATAAGATTTCACATAGAAGCCAAGAATCTGTAACACATTGGTGTGAGTGTGGTATGACAGATTCTCGGATCTGTCTAACCCTTAGCTGAGTGCCTAGCTGGAGGCCCACCTCTTCTCATTCAGGTTCCTACTGCAGCCCCTAGAAGGCAGCAAATGTTGGCCCAAGAGCTGCGCTTCTCCTAACAATGAGAAAGTCCCTCTTGCTGTTGGCTTGGCCCACTTCTGGCTGTTGCAGGCATGTGGGAAATCAACCAGCAGACAGAAGACCTCTCTCTATCCCTCTTTTTTTCTCTCTCTCCCACCTCTCTCTTTCTCTATGTGTATTTGAGTAAATAAATAAATAAATCTATGGGAAAAAACGAATCTGTAACACAAATTCCCAAGCTTTGTATGTTTATCCCCAAAATTTCTTCTTCTTTTTTTTTTAAGATTTATTTATTTGCACTGGAAAGGCAGATCAGATTTACAGAGAGAAGGAGAGACGAAGAGAAAGATCTTTCACCCACTGGTTCACTCCCCAAATGATCGCAATGACTGGAGCTGAGCCGATCCAAACCCAGGAGCCAGGAACTTCTTCTGGGTCTCCTACGCAGGAACACGGTCCAAGGCTTTGGTCCATCTTCCACTGCTTTCCTAGGCCACAGGCAGGGAGCTGGATGGGAAATGGAGCCGCTGAGAAACAAACTGGAGCCCACATGGGATTTTGGCACTTGCAAGGTAAGAATTCAACCTTTGAGTCATTGTGCCAGGCACCTCCCGAATGTCTGTGTTATACACTTAATCTGTGACTTCTTAGTTAATGATATTTGGAGGTGGGGACTTGAGGAGTCAAGAAGATCATACAGGTGGGCTCCCTGATCACATACATGGCTTTATAAGAGGAGACCTAATCCAGCAGGCCTTCTCCTGCCCTCCCTCTGAGGCTTCTGACATATGAAGAAGCAGCCAAAAGACCCTCCCTAGATGCCAGCAACCTCCATAACCGTGATCTGAATACATCTCTAACTTTTTATCAACTGCCCAGTGTCTGGGATGAACATACACACACACATCTTCGTTATAAAAGCAAAGCTGACCATTCTGGTGAATTTTCAAGTTTATTTATAAAATGCTAATAAATCTGAAGAGCAGTGGGTGGCACAGTTTATCCTAACTGGCACGTTAGGGACACTTTACAAGTCTGCTTTTATTCTGTTTCCCCCACTCCTTTCATTGTTATTATATTCCATGATACAGTTTTTGTAGGTTTAGGGATCCCCCCTCTTCTTCTGCCTTCCTCCTTTCCCCTCTGACTATCCCCCCCACACACACACATTATTACAGTAGTATAGTCTTCCGCAACAGTGACAAGTCTAACATTCTGCTGCTTAAGTGTACCTTGACATTGTAAATATAGGCAATGGTAGAAAATCTGATCTGAAATTGTCAGGGTATATTTAACAGCTTCATTTTATTTGGGAATAAAAGAGTCCCTTTTTATTTGGGAGTAGAGATGCATATTGCACTGTATCTTCACTTCCCAGTATGCCAATTTCCATTAGACAGTTCATCTATAAGAATGTATGTCCATACTTGATGACTTATTTATTTGTTGTGTATTTTGCATGAAGAATGCCTCATACCAGAGAGAACATATGATATTTGTCCTTTTGCAACTGACTTATTTCATTGAACATAAATAATTTCCACCTGGAACCATTTTGTTTTAATGGTAGAATTTCAATCATTTCAATAGCTCTGTAGTATTCCATGGAGCAGGTTCTTTATTCATTCCTCTTTTAATGGGCATCTAGGTTGTTTCCATGTCTTCACTATTATGGATTGTGGTGCTATGAATATAGGGATGCAAGTTGCTTTCTTGTTTGTAGATTTTATTTCATTTGAATCTATTCCCAGCAGTGGGATAGCTGTCCCCCACTCATTTGAAGAAATAAGGAAAGAATTCATGTCCATGGCGATGGGTGAACATGGCATGTGATTCCACCTGTTCACTTTGTAAATGCTGTCCCCAATCCCATGGCGTAGTGCTACTTGCCCATTTCTTAAACTGGAAGGCTCGGGATTTCTACAGCAAAATGGAATCAATGGGTTTGACTCCAAGAGCCCCCGAGGACACTCGTTTTCAGTGTACCTAGAAATGTGTTGGGAGCTCACACTGACTGTAGGACAGGCCTTCAGAAAAGATAGGAACAAGGACATGGGTAATCACAGGTTCAAAGCTGGGCTGGAGGTAGAAAATGTGTTGGTTTCCATGTGGCTGGTTTCCATGATGGGAGTGACAATATAGTCTTTGTTTCTGTTGATGTAGTGTCAACTTTTCCACCACACCAAAAAAAGTTCTAATTATTGAGCATTGTCTCAGCATTAGCCAGAGGGAAAAGTGACATCTTTACTTTGGGAAGTATAAACAAATCTTCCCTGGCCTCCTTCCCCTCACTGAACCAATAAAAGTGTTCAGAGGAGATTCCGCTGCTGATGTCTTCCTGGTTTGAAGAGCCTGGAGTCATTTTATGGCAGCGACAATCAAGCAAAAACTTTCCCTTCCCTTCCTTTTTTCTTTCCCTTTCAGCAAAATAGAGACACAGCTAAGAGCTGAGGCCACCTGAGCCCCACTGCACAGTGTCACTATCAGCCAACAGAGGCAAGGAATTGAATATTTCTTGAGATATAAACCTAGTCCCACTGAATGGAGCATTGTGATGTCTTGACTGAGTTTGGTTTTTTTATCTTGCAGTCACATTGTAGTGACCAGACACGCAGAGATGGCTTGATTTTTCATCTGGGTTGAGGGCGAGCCACCTTTAAACCTTCAAAGAGAAGAAAATCATTATGAGTTACAGTCCTAATTCTTGCTTTCCACTGTACAGTCACGCAGTGGGCAACATACTTCTCCTTTGCCTTCCCAGTTTGAAAACAATCATTTTACCAAACTACCTGGTTCAAATTTGTAATATCAGCTGGCAGTCAAAAATGACTCATCTAGACTTCAGAATGTGCCCAGCAGTTGTCTCGTTGGAAGCTGGGAAGTGGGTCTTACGTTTTGTGCTTTCTCCCTTATTTGAGTCCTGTCGGATGACAGGGATGCCTTTTGCTCCCTCTTGCCTCCGAGGGGACACTTGCCAGGTCTGGAACTACAGCTTTGTGTTCTGAATCCACATCAGACCCAACCTTTTGCTTCCTCTGACTTCAGCTGCCTGGCCAGCTTGGGGGTAGGAAGGAAACCACAGTTTCTGCCACTCTGTGTGTCAAAGGAGGTTTGTTTATCCTGCTCATTAAGTCAACAGACCAGCAACTTCCTGCCAAGGATTGCATTCTGGAACTAGAAAGCCAAGCTGATAAACCCAATTGTTCTGAGAAATATGTTAATAGCGTACCTGATAACTTCTTTCCCTTGTAAAGCCACTGAGGGAAAGTCTGGGTGTTCAATGTACGAGCAACATTGGGCTGGCTCATTGGGTTCTCACTGCTCATCAGGTAAAAACACTTAAGCAGTGGGCTCTAGACCAGTGTTGTTGAGACCAGGCTCTCCCAGGGCCAACGGCTTTGTTGATAGGACCCGCCCAGACCCGCTGGTCTGTTGAACAGACCAGCCAACCTGCATTCAACCTCAAAAGCTGAAACTCCATCTCCGCGGCGCTGGCAGTGTGGCACACTGTGTTAAGCTGCTGGCTGCAATGTTGGCATCCCAAAAGAGATCCTATTCCAGTCGCCACTGCCCTGCTCCTGATGCAGCTCCCGACAAGCCTCCGATGACAAATAAGACCATCCGTATGGCTCTCTCAGTTCACTGCTATGTCATGAAGAATCCTACCAATGCTGCAAGACAATAAAATCCATGGATAATGACCCAAATACTTGGGTCGCTGCTACCCATATCCGCATGGAATTTCCTGCTTTTGCTTTGACCATTTTGGTCATTTAAGGAGTGAGTCGGTAGAGGGAAGATCTCCGTCATCCTCTCTGAAACTCTACCTTTTAAATCAATAAATAAATCTTTTTTTTTTTTAAGAATTTAAGAACTAAAGACTCATTGATTTTGCCTATTAGGATTCTGAGTACACATGGGGTCCGTTTTTCAATATCTGTTTTCTCAGGAGGATATGAGGAAAAGGAAGAGAATCCCTCCCTCCCCCGCTCCACCTTGAGCATCCTCTGTCTGCCATTTTGCAGCACTCAGTACTTCTCAACAATGATTTATTCAAGTGATGTTAGAATGTGGTGCTGTAGCATTGACCCGATGACATACTCTGAGTCGTTGCTCGTTGTTTACCAAGCGGTCTGGTGCAGGAGATGAGTTCAGGATTGCGGTTTCAGGATTCCTGGCCCCCAGGTTGACATCCCACATGCCCTTGCAGTACTTCCCGAGCAAGGCACACACTTTGCGGGTTACCACTGGGAAGCGTGGCAGGTGTCCAGATCATTATAGGAAGAAAAGATGAGATGTGAGCTGACCAGAACCTTTTTAAACAGCATACATCTTCTGCCTCACTGTATATACTTACAGAAACAGCTACAAGGAGGAGAGGCAAGCCAAGGGCTGATTACAGACATAGCTAGTGATGTTTGAGCAACCAAAACAAGAACAGGCCCAGAGACATCTGGGTTTTGGTGAGAGACCTAAGACCAAAGAAGCCAGGGAAAATCTAACCATTACACGCGGTTTCCCTGTATAGTTTCCATGTATAGGCTTCCCGTAAAGACCGGAGCTTCCAGAACAAACCAAAGGCACTTGCTTCCACTGGGGAAGAAGGGCCCCCAACACAGCAGCATTGATGTGGCTCACCCCGTGTCTTAGCATTGTATTGAAAAGCCAAGATCAGAAGGTAACTCGGCGAGGGGTGGGCAGGCTTGGCACAGGAGCTGAGCCAGAATTTCTGAGTGGTGATCACAAAGAGACGTCCTCCCTACTTAGCAATAGAACCCTCTGAGCTCAAAGTGAACTTTTTTTTTTAGAGAAAATGGCGCAGAGAGGAGTATATGAGGGAGAGTGTGGCTTAGCTTGCAGAGATGCCCCTGCCATTCTCTCCAGGGATGGAAGGTCTGAGAGACGACAAGCATTCAATGCCTGTGCTGTGCCAACACATGCACCGCTTAAATTTCATGCTATTCTAAAGAAGAGTTGCTGAAATTTTGGGAAGGGTGAATAGATTACTCAGGCACAGGAGTGGATTGAAACCTTGATATCCTCACAAGGAAGTGCAGCCATGCCCCACTCAGGACTTGCCAGTCACCTAGTGCTGCTAGCAGTCTTGAATAAATGTGGTGTCAGTAGCACTTTTTCTCTATCAAGAAAGAAAAGTACATCAATTCAGAAGTATTGTTTATTTAGACTGTCATGCCTACTTCTTGCTTTTACTTTAATTTTATTTTAAAATATGTATTTATTTTCTTGAATGGCAGAATGACAGAGAGAGAGAGAGAGAGAGAGAGAGAGAGAGAGAGAAAGGGATCTTCTTCTGCTGGTTCCCTTTCTAAGGGGCTGTAACAGGCTGGGACACACTGAAGCCAGGAAGCAGAAACTCCATCCTGGTCTCTGACCTGGCCACTGGGGTTCAAACAATTGACCCATTATCTGCCGCAGAGAGGACCTTAACAAACTCTCTAATACGATGCTGGTGTCCCAACCAGCAGCTTAACTGCTATACCACAATGCCTGCCCCACTTCATGTCTTTTTAAATAACTGAGTGTCGTTTTTAAAATTACATAAGTTACTTGCTAGGGTCTCTTGGATAAGTTCCAAGTGCTGTGTGTTTAATGTCTCCATGTTGTTGGTGACTTCCCAACAGGAAGGAGCTTCCTGCCTGCCTCTGCTTGCCCACCTCTCTGCTGCATTCAGATCCACCATCAGCCTTGTGTAGCACCCCAGGTTCCACCTCTCATGTTTTGTCAATTAATTTCCAGTTCAGAATTGTCATCTCTTTCTTGAGCCACTTTGGATTCAAATCCCTAAAGAGGACTAGAACTGGAAGTTGCAACTTTCAGAACTCCCATCCTAACTTCTAAAACATAACAATGCATCATCCAAACTCTTTCTTACTGTGAAGCTGAAAGTTACAGTAAAAGCCTCAGAACTTCAGCATTATCTCCAAACCATACATGCCCAATGGAATGGCAGAAAGAAGTGAGATGGCCCTCTCTCTGCGCAATGGCAATGAACTTTAAAAAGCAAGAACCCATTGTGCCCCGTGTCCATAGCAGCATCATTTATGATAGCTGAAAGGCAGGAGTATCCCCGAGTGAACGGATAAGCCAAGCCAAGCAAAGCATCACATGCAGATAATGGGCTAGCAGTCAGCCTTAGAAAGGAAGGCCATTCTAACACATGCTGTATCAGAGATGCACCTTGCAAAAATGATGCTCTCAGTAACATCAATCTGACACAGAGGGACAACGACTGTGCTAAGTCCAGCTGGAAGAAGCACCGAGAGAAGTCAGAGCTGCAGAGACAGAGCTGGGGTGGGGAAGAGGGAGGAAAGAGGTCTGGAGTTTTAGTCTTGAGGGGTGAAGAGGATTCGGCACAGGAGAACGGGTGGATGCCAGTGCTGAGCATGCAAAACATGAATGTGTCTAACACTGCACACTATGCTAAAAATAACTTAGGATGGTAAATATAGTATTATGCCTATTGTATTGCCATTCTTCTGAAAAAGTGAAAAGCAAGGAGGTGGCACTGTGGTGCAGTGGGTTTAAGTCCATGTCTAGCTCTGTATCTGAATGACGGTTCCAACCCCAGCTGGTTTGCTTCCTATCCAACTCCTTGCTAATGTGTCTTGGAGGGACCAGGTTGGAGTTGCTGGCTGCTGGCTTTGGACTGGCCCAGCCCTGGCTAGTGTGGTCATTTGGAGAGTGAACTAGCAGTTGGAGGATCTCTCTCTCTTCATATTCTGTCTTTACAATAATTAAATAAGCCTTTTGAAAAGTGATAATGGGCAAACTGCACTTCCAGAATTTTCTTGTGTTCCTAGCCATAGTGTCAGGAATATATCATGGAAGTTTTTTTGTTTTTTTTTTTTAATGTAAAAGAAAAAACTATCTAATCTGGTTTTATACCTTGGACTAATGTACTGAGAGAATGACCAAAGAATTTTTTGATTTGTTTATTCTGATAGATATTCAAGTTAATAGTAAAAAGTTAAGGATTAAAATGCATTGGCTTTGAGTTGATCTAAACACCATTTTTGTTTTAAAAAATGAATGTTGCCCACGTGTTACAAGCATTGGGCAATTGCTGAGCTGTTTGTCTAGCAGTGGCCCCTTGCCGTTGCTTGCCGAGGCTGAGAGGACTTGGAAAGGACATGCTCCTTGGCAAGGACTTCCCACAGATCTGGGATGGGACCGTCCAGGCCTCATTGCTACTTCCTTCCCTCCAGGAGCCTGTCCTAGAGCTCCCTGCTCCCATTCAGTACCATGTCTGTTCTGTCATTACAGGAAGGTGATCTCAAGGTCATGAAGAGCCCCCATTGTAAGATCATCATGCTTTAAAAGAAGGACCACCTGGTCTTGCATAGAAAGTTAAGCCTCTGCCCATCCACATGGCATCTCATAGGGCACTCGCTCATGTCCCAGCTACTCCACTTCCAATGCATCTCTCTGATAATGCACGTGATGAAGCAGTGGTGGCCCAAGTGTTTGCGCACCTGCACCTATGGGAGTGACCCAGATAAAGTTCTAGCTCCCAGCTTTGGCTAGGCCCAGCCCTGGCCATTGTAGTAGTTACTCAGCAGATGGAAAATCTCTTTCTATCTCTTTCCCTAGGTCCCTTTAACTCTGTCTTTCAAATAAGCAAATCTCTAAAAATAAGAAAATGAAAGAAGCATCACATACCTGTTGTGGAGCAGCAAGTGGTCCCATACTGCTGACCTGTGGGTTTAACATTGGCTACAAAGGTACATTTTAGTGTGTATGTTTTTGTTTCTTTGTTATTTTAAATTTTAAAATTATTTTTAAAGAAGGACCATGAGCAGAAAGAAAGTCTACATCTTCCTCAAGGATCAGGGTGGAAGACCAAGCATTGAGACCTGGGGCAAAGGGAGAGAGCGACTGTTTCAATGATGGCAAGAGGAATTCTGTGCCTGGGCGGTCTCCCTCCCCTGCACCCCACACTGCCTGTTTCTGATGAAGGCAGGAGTTGGGGCCAGGGCAGAGGCAACGCCTACAGTTGCCATTTTGCCTGGATGGGGGGAGAGGCAAAGGATGGCAACCCAGCTTAGCTGGGTACATGCTGCTAAGTTCATGATTTCACATCAGCATGCCACGGCTGCAGACAGGAGTCTGCGCACATGGGCCCAGCTTCTCTGCCACTCAGATGCCTGTGCCCATTCCACCTGAGGCTTATAGGGGTCTACGGTCTCTTTCCTGAAGCCAGAAGTTTGATGAACATGATCATAGCAGGTGTGCTGGGAAGAAAAACATTTACACCTTATGCACTAGGCAGCAAATCCAAGTCTACACTTGCTAGATCAACTTTAAATTACCTCTTTTTGTTGTGATCTGTGCTATATTTTTTATGTTATATTTTTAAAAAGAATTTACTTAATTTACTTAAGCCATAGAGAAAAAGATGAGAGGGAGAGAGAGAAAGAGAGAGAAAGAGAGAGAGAGAGTGAAAGAGAGAGAGAGACAGGCTCCCACCTGCTGGTTCATTCCCCCTGATGGCTGCAGTTGCCAGCATTTGGACCAGGCAGCAGAGTCCAGAGCTAGGAGCTTCCTCTAGGGCTCCCTCATGGGTGACAGGGCTTCAAACACTTCGGTTGTCGGCTGCTTTCCCAGGCCATTTGCAGGAGCTAGATCAGAAATGGAGCAACTGGGACTTGCACTAGCGTCCAGATGAGATGCAGGCATTGCAGGAGTGGCTTAACCCACCATGCAAGCTGCAGCTCCAGCCCTGTACCCTCTCCTTGCACCTCACACAGATGAACAGCTAAGCCTTGAGAAGGGCAAAGAACAGCCAGGAGCAGACTCATGAGAGGTCAAGTTGATGGCTTGCACAGAGAACCCCGTAGCGAACACTCGTATAGAAGAGGCAGATGCAGGGAGCCCTCCTTGGTTGGCATGGGAGTGACTTTGGACCTGGCTCTCGACAGTGAGAGTGGATGGCAGCATTGCGTCAGCCACCACTGATGGTGACTTCCAGCTCCACTAGAGGTGCGGCCGTGCTCAGGAATCCGCAGCCCTCATCACAGGCCGAGTTCAAAGTCACAGCAGCAACACGTCAGTGTGTGGGCGGCAGTGAATCAAGGCAGTGGTGAGTGGCGCTTGCAGAACCTCTTGTATTCTTTTGTTCCCAGTCTCCACCCTGTGGCGTGGCTCCCCTTAGGATTTTTTTTTTTCTTCCTGGAGTTAGAGCTGTGCGTACACGCACACAGCTGGTCCAAAACCTTCAAGTCAACTTCCGGTTCCTTATGGCTCCTTCTCTCCTTTGGCGGATGGTGTGGAAGCATCCACACAAGGACCATACTGGACAAATTCACACCAGCGGGTCTGTCTTGCCCGCTTCAGGTGTGTGGGAAGGCATTGCAGCATTGTCCAAAGATGTTAAATCCGAAAGAGACAGTGCCGTGGATCCCTGCACTAAAGCCTTGAGCATGTGGAAAGCTTTCCGAGTTCTGACTCTTCTCAGACTCAATAAAATTAAAACATAGGTTTTCCCAAGGGGGGAGTGTATGTATGTGTTCGTGTGTATATGTCTCTTTCTCTCTCTCTCTATATATATATCACATATATGTGTATAAAATCTATAGATATATGTGTGTATAAATGATTCATACTGTTATTTGTAGCTCTTAACAATTAAGTTTGGGGCTCGGCACAATAGCCTAGTGGCTAAATCTTTGCCTTGCATGTGCCGGGATCCCATATGGGTGTCGGTTGCTGTCCTGGCTTCTCTACTTCCCACCCAGCTCCTTGCTTGTGGCCTGGGAAAGCAGTAGAGAATGGTCTCTATCAAAGCCTTGGGATGATCCACCCACGTGGGAGATCTGAAAGAAACTCCTGCCTCCTGGCTTTGGGTCAGCTCAGCTCTGGTCATTGCATCCACTTGGGAAGTGAAGCAAATCTTTCTTGTTTCTCCTTCTCCCTGTAAATCTCACCTGCCTTTTTCAATAAAAATTAAATTTTGATTTAAGAAAAAAATCTGTTATATTTTAACAATTTGGATTCTTTTTGATATTTATTTATTTGAATGGCAGAATAACACAGAGTGCGAATGTATGTGTGTATATGAGAGAGAGAGAGAAGACAGAGAGAGGGAGAGAGATTACCCACGTGCTGTTTCCCTCCCCCAATGGCTACAACAGCCAGAGTAGGATCAGGCTGAAGCCAGGAGCCAGGAGCTTCATCTGGGTCTCTCACATGGCTACAAGGGATGCCCAAGCACTCAGGCCATCCCATGCTGCTTTTCCAGGTACATTAGCAGGGAGCTGGATTGGGAGTGGTGTGGCTGGGACTTGAACCTGTGTCTATAAGGGATGTCGGTGCTACAGATAGCATGTTACCTCACTCTGCCACAATACAGGTCCCAATCGAATTTTTATAAGACCTTTTGATTAAATAGGAATGGAAAAAAGTTTGTTTTAAAGCCAAGATGAAAACCATTTACGCAAATCTCATTTGCAAAGTGCAGTTGAACTGCTTCAGAAGAAGCGACTTACAGGGTCTTATAGCATCTCTCTTCGATGGTGTCATCGTGACCTTGCCCGTGGTCCTCGGGGTGATCCTGAACTTCTGCTGAGGTTGTTGATCTTGTGGCACAGACAGGGTAACAGCCCCCACAGTCTCTTTGGTGACTTTTGAAACTTGTCCCTAGAACATTGAAACCTTAGCGGTTATGCAAATCCTGACTTCCTGTTTCATAAATCTGCACTGTGAAAAGTATGAAATCCATTCATTTTATATAAATTGAAAATAAAAAATACAAATAGCCTCCCCTAGAAAAAACCACATTATTACTATTCTTTTTTTTTTTAAAGATTTATTTTTATTATTTTTTCATTGGAAAGGCGGATATACAGAGAGGAGAGACAGAGAGGAAGATCTTCCGTCCGATGATTCACTCCCCAGGTGAGCGCAACGGGCCGATACTATGCCGATCCGAAGCCAGGAGCCTCTTCCGGGCCTCCCACGCGGGTGCAGGTTCCCAAAGCTTTGGGCTGTCCTCGACTGCTTTCCCGGGCCACAGGCAGGGAGCTGGAAGGGAAGCGGGGCTGCCGGGATTAGAACCGGCGCCCATATGGGATCCCGGGCGTGCAAGGCGAGGATCTTTAACCACTTGCGCCACCGCGCCGGGCCCCATTATTACTATTCTTAGCATCATAAAACAGCAAGTGTCCTAAGGCAGTATCTGTGGACTTTCACACACACCCTCAGTCACCAGGACCGCAGCTTGGGCTACTGGTTTATGTCCATTTTTGTTGAGAGCCTGAAGAGCCTGTGTTGTCCCAGGCCTATACTTGTCAATCCGTGATGACAAATTGCATTCCTGTGCCTCTCTAGGTTTGAGTGGTTGCCTCTGAGGACCAGTCAGGTTTATTCCCACCTGGGGCCAGGGTGCCAGCTCTGTAAAAAGTCAGGGGAGGCCAGAGCAATCTTCAAGGATTCCTAATGACTGAGCCCATTAAAAGGGGCAGAAGCACAGTTTGGAATGCCTGGGCTTTGTCTGGTCTGTGACACAGAGGAGAGAATTCCTGTAAATCTGGTAGCAAGGATGTTTCCATTGTACTGTTTATATGTTTTGTTCCAATTTTTTACACTTTTTCCTCACACTAGAGGTAGATGCGTAGTTCAATGCCTATAACTTTTTTTTTTTAAGTGAAAACAAATGTAAAAGATAGATCAGATTCAGGATCAATAGCAAACCATACTAGATAGCAAAATCAATGTTTCAATGATGTCAGCTCTCTTTTATTTAAAATGACTGATTTATTTTTACTTGGAAGGAAGAGTGAGAAAGAGAGAGGAGAGAGAATCTTTCATCCACTGGTTTACTTCTCAAATGGCTGCAATGACCAGTGTTGGGCTGATCTGAAGCCAGGAGTCAGGAACTTCTTCCAGGTCTCCCACATGAGTGCAGGGCCCCAAGGTCTCGGGCTATCCTCTGCTGCCTTCCCAGGCCTTATGGGAACAGGATCAGAAGTGGAGCAGCCAGGGCATGAACAGACACCCTTAAGTGTGTCTGTCAACAGTAATGGTTTAACCCATCACATCACAATGCTGGCTTATAAATTAGGAAAAAAAAAAAAGCTCATGGATCCTGCATCTATAAAATACTATGTGAAGCAATGAGGTCAAACAAAAAGCAGTATAGATTATATACATGTAAGGCCAACACATGAATTGAGTAGCTCAAAGTTATAAGAACTGCAGATTTGCACAAAGTTTAAGGCCAACTGTGAATGTCAAGTTCCCACATTGCACAAGAGGGAAAGCTCGTTCCGCCAGGCCAAATTTAACCACATGCCAAGCTGTTGACACTGTCTTCAGTCAGTTAAAGGAGTGAGAACCTACAAGCATGAAAACTGATGCTATCATCCACCAGGTGACTAAAGCCAGGAAGCCATCTGTCCTGCTCGTCGCTCGCTCTCCTCATTATCCCCATGTCTGCACTACGTCCAATCGGGGCAAATCCACTCCCATCCCCCAGCCCAGCCCCACCAAAGCCCACACACCTGCCCCAAAGGCGGCAAAAGCAACCTTCCACATCTATTCTTGCTTCTATTCTTGCCCCTTTTCACTCCTGCTGCACCATGGAACTCCCCTGATATTCTCAGACTGTGACCATGGAACTCCCCTGATAAGAGTCCCCTGATAAGGTGTGCAGGGGCCCCCTTGCACACCTAGCACAAAATCCATGCTCCCTTTTTTCCCTTGGTCTGCAGAGCCTGGCAGCTGCTGGCTGCACTTCATCTCGTGAGCTCTAAGCTGGATGCCCAGTCTCTTGAGAAATACCACACTTTTGCTCTGTTTGGGCTCCTGGCTGCCATTCCCTCACCTGGAGCTCTCTAACCTGCACCCATTTACTTTTTATTGTTATAATTATCTCTCATTATCATTTTATTGTAATTATTATTTCCAGATACAGTTTTGTAGCTCTAGGGATTCTTCATTTCTCCCTCTCTGTTCTCCACCCCAACACCATTTCACCCATTATGGTTGTAGTAACAGTGTAATCCTCAATCTAGAGTCACCAAGTCCATTATTCTACCATCTAAATGGGTCACGGCATTGTAGGTATAGGCAATGGAAGAAAATCTAGTGTGACATTGCCAAGGTATATTGAACAGCTTCATTGGAAGGTCTCCTTTTATTCAGGAGTAGAGCAGCTTATTGCAATGTTATCTTCACTTTCCAGCACGCTAACCCACTCACACTTCAAGGGTGCCTGCTGGATGCCTTTCTCTAAGCCTTCACCATCCCTGCTATCTGTGCCCTAGCACCTTGGTAATTCCTTGCTGCTGCTGTTTATAAGCTGCCCTGATTGATTTATTTGCTTGTCTGTTGATTGCCTGCTGCCCCGTAGTAGACAGTAAACTCTGCAAGGATTAGGAAGGAATCACAATGATTTGTTGCATGCCCAGCACCAAATTCCAAGGTGCCTGAGCCCAGCTTTCATCGCAACCCCAGTGTTATTTGCTGTGAGACTTTCTTTTCTATCATGTGCTTGTCTATTGCAGGTTCTACAACTCACTGATGATGCCCAACTTGACATTTGAAAATACTCTGATAATACCAACTCCAGAATAAATATTCACTCTTCCTGGTCCATTTGATGATGACAGTTTGCAAACCTGCGATGATGAGGTTATTTAAAACTCCTTCCAGTTCCTTCAGCCGAGGTTACTGATTTTGACAAAACATTCAACTTCTCAAAATAGTGAGAGCTCAGGCAACTAAAATTTCCTTTTAATATTCACATAACTGAATGCTTTCATGCGATGAGCAATAGGAATTTTATTTTTAAAAAGAAGAGGGGAGTTTCCATACATGAAATAATTTCTAACACAGCATGCAATAAATCAAGTGTATTTGTGCTAATGTAACGTAGTGACTAGACTGACGAGGCTGGTGAAGTAACAGGCATATCATTAACTGCAAGGCCTGCTGTACCAGCCATGACAAGATCATGCCCAGACAGACCCAGCACACTCCACAGGCAAGCACAAGCTCTAGGGGTAGTCATACTGCTCCCAAGAGTGGAGTAGTTCTACACAGAAATTGCCAATGTTATTATAAAGTCGTGTTTCAAATTTTATTTCAGATTGTATTTACTAACTCTGGAACAGGAGATGCAAACTTTTTAAAAATAAACAAAATGAATGACAATTAGTAGCAAAAAATATATTCAATTTAAAAAGTCTCTCTTTGTTGAAGTCACCCAGATTTTCCTATTTGAAGAAAGTTGCTGGTACTACACTCTGGCATATGCTTCCAGAAACACTTTTGTGGATATTCGCTCCCCTTTAAAAAAAAATGGTGTTCACATTTCCAAATCATATTCTTTTCAAAAAAGAAATAACTTTGTAACAGGGACAGGTGTTCCGGTCTAGCATATTGGGTCCCTGTGTCCCACACTGGAATACTGCTGTGAGTCCTGGCTATTTCTTGCTTCCAATCCAATCTGGAGGCAGCAGATGATGGCCCAGGTGCATGGGCCCCTGCTCCTCACATGGGAGAGCTGCACTGAGTTCCAGGCTCCTGGCTTCAACCTAGCTCGCCTAGCTATTGCTGCTAGTTGGGGAGTGGATCAGTAGGAGGAAGATCTCCCTCTCCTTGCTACTTTCTCTGCTGTCCACCTTTCAACCCAAATCAATAAATATATACCCACCCCCACAAAATACACTTAAAGCTTTAAAAAATAACCTTTCACAGTAGATTTGGGGCATTGATCCAATCAGTTCATACCAGTCGGCCTCGCTGTTTATTTCAGTTGCGTAACATTCCACCCTATGGGTGTGCCATCATTTATAATCTTACATTGTATATTTAGCTTGTTTCTAATTAGTTGCTACCAGAGCGATAAGACAATGAATTATAACCCTGTGCAAACCTTGTGCGTTGTAGATAAATGTACTTCTGAGAGTGTAATCCCATAAATAGTATTGCTGAGTCAAGGCTGTGTATGTTTAACATTGTGACAGATCCTGCCAAGGGCGCACCAATGGGCCTGCCTACCCTCCCACCACGCCTGTGTCAGTAGGCCTGTCTCCCCATTCATACCAGCACAAGGCTTCCTCGTACCTTTTGATATGAACTTGGCAACCTGAGAGGTAAAAATGGCGTCTCAATGCAACTATTCTAGACTGAAGATCTTTGAATACATCTAAGAGTTGTCTGTAGTTCTTTTCCGGTAACTTATTTTTATTGGGTTATCAGTCTTTTCCTAGTGGATTTTAGTAATACATTAAAATAGAGCTCACAGAAGAAAACATGGGTGAAAATCTTCATAATCTTGAATTTGGCAGAAATGTCTTGGATATGATGCCAAAACCATTGTGATGCAGTGAGTAAAGCTGCCACTTTCAGTACCTGCAGCCCGTATGGCTGCCAGTTCAAATCTCAGCTGCTCCATTTCCAAACCAGCTCCCTGCTAATATGTCTGGAAATGCAGAAGAAACATGCACCCTTCTCGGAGACCTGGGAGATGTTCATGGCTCCTAACTTGGGCTGTCCCTAAGCACTGGCAAGTGTGGCCATTTGGAGAATGAAGCATCAGACAGATTTTTCTCTGTTCTCCTTCCCCTCTTTCTGTAATTCAACCTTTCAAATAAATAAATAACTCTTTGAAAAAAAGAAGAAAAAGCTATGATGGTTGGGCATAAGCAAAATTAAGACTTAATGCATCAGATGAGATTCTCAAAATAGTGAAAATGCAACAAATGGAAAGAGAGAAAATATCTGTGATTTGTACTCTTGATAAGCGATTACTTTCCAGAATATCAAAAGAACTCTGTCCTTAATAACAACAAGAAAATAAAACAACTCTAAAACAGTCTGGAATAAACATTTCTTTGAAGAAGGTACACAAGTGGTTGTTAAATATATATGACCAACAACTGGGGAAGCACAAATCAAAACCACGAGGGAAGATAGCCTCTTACCCATTAGGACCACTGTCATGAAAACCAAGCAAAACAGAAGATAAGAAGAGGCACGCAGCTGTCGACAAGTGGGAACCTTTATGCACAGTTGAAACATGCAATTGCAAAGCTGCAGTAGAAGTTTATAGCAGGTTCCTTGAAAAAGTAAAAATACATTTCCATGTGTTAGGAATTCTGTTTCTGGATATATATCGGATTTGGCAGCAGGGTCCCATCACGCTCACAGAAGCATTGTTCACGGTAGCTAAAAATGAACACATCTCAAGTACTATCAACAGGTGAATGCATAAGCAAAATGGGGATGTGCACACTCAAGGCAAAGTGGGGAGGGATTCTGCTGCATGCTACAAAGTAGACATACCTAGAGAAAACTGGGCAAATGAAACATGTCCATCACAGAAAAACAATGATTCCACCGATGTAAGGTTTCTACATGGGGCAATTCATAGGAGAAGAAAGTGGAAGGGCAGTCACTAGAGGGACTAGCAGGCTAGATATAGGATGTGGGGGATACAGTTTTGGCTTAGGATGATACAAACTATGTAAATGGATTTACCTGCTCTAACCATTTTTAAGTATATGAAGTAAGTCACAATATGTCTCCATAAGGCTTTTACCTTTACAAGCTTCACACCCAGGAATCAGTGGCTCCCTGGTCCTGTCTCCTCCCAGCGCTGGCACCTGCCATTGGACTTTCTAGCTTGCACCTCACAGTGTCCTTCTGTGGTTGGTGTCTTTCTTTGAGCACAGTGTTCACAGCCCATCTGTGTTGAAGCAACTGACTGGGTAACCTTTCCTTTATAGGGAATCTGTTATTTGGATCCATTACTTGGACATTGGACATTGTGTTTATTCACATATCTCTTCATGGTCACTTAGTGGTTTCTGTCTTTTGGCTGCTGCAACAAAACCCTTAAGAATCTGACTGTGTAAACACTTGCTTCAATCCCCAGTTTCAGTTGTTTTCGTACACTAGCTATACTTTAGTGGCTTTCTGCTCCTGCCATACTACCTCCCCTAGCGACTGCACCATCTCTCTCTCTTTTTTTTTTTTTTACACACTCAGTGTAAAAGAGCAGCTTCACTTCCTCCATTCCAGTTTTGCAATATTTTCAGCTATTTAACTATACAATTGGACAGTTATTTTGACAATTTAATTTTCATTCCAAAATTTGTTGGCTGTCCAAAACATAAAATTATAAAACAAATAGTTTAATATGTAGCAAACCACTCTCTTTGGCTGATCAGGAACTTATGGCAGCTAAAATAGGATCTTTTTTTATTCTCTTAAGTTATTAAATAAGCTGTGAAGTCTTTTGTATGGAGTTAATATCTACATAAATATTAAAGTTAATAATCCTAACAGAAATAAACCCTGAAAAACTTGAGATTTCTAAAAACATTGTATGATACTTTATTAAATTTTATATACTGAATTACGTACTCTCTTGAATCCATATGTTGAAGTCCTCTACAAAGTGACCATTCTTGGAGATAGTCTTGAAGGAGGTGATCAAGGTTAAATGAAGCCTTAGGTTTTCTAGTGTTTCATAGAAGAGGAAAAGACTGGGTGCTAGTGTTATGGCATAGCAGGCTTAGCTTCCACCTACAACACCAGCAGCCCATACTGGTGCCAGTTCAAGTTACAGTGGAGGATGAGCCAGGAGTTGGGGTCCCTGCACCCATGTGGGAGAAGCTCCTGAATCATGAATTGTGTATGGCTGGCCCAACCTTGGCTGTTGCAGAAACTCAGGGAATGAATCAGCAGATGGCTTTTTTCTCTCTCTTCTAAAATCAATTTCTTTTATATTTAAAGGAAGATTTTTTTTTTTCTTATTGGAAAGTCAGAATTACAAAGAGAGTGAGAAAAGGCAGCAGAGAGAAAGATCTTTCATCAGCTGGTTCACTCCCCAAGTGGCAACAATGACCGGAACTGAGCTGATCTGAAGCAACAGCCAGGAGCTTTCTGCAGGTCTCCCATGTGGTGCTGAGTCCCAAGGCCTTGGGCTGTCCTCTGCTGCCTTCTCAGGCCACAAGCAGAGAGCTGAAAGGGAAGTGGAGTAGCTGCGACATGACCTGGCACCCATATGGGATTCCGGACGTACAAGGAGAGGACTTTAGACACTAGGTCACCACACCAGGCCCTCTTTATTGTTATTTTTGTTTAAAATTTATTCATTTTTGTTGGAAAGGAAAATTAGATTTACAGAGAGAAGGAAAAACAAAGTGTAAAACAATCTCTAAAAATAGAAATGATAGGAAGCACGCTTTTTATGGGCTCCCTTTTACAACATTTGGGGAAGTAAGAGCATTGAAATTTTCTCTTGGGTGTCTTTTCACCTTCATGGTAATACGTTTCAGATGTAGTTTCACTCTGTGGAAAGTTGGACTACGTATTTCCTTTCGTATAATCCTCTCCATTTTTAATTTTTTGTTTGTTTGTTTGTTTGTTTTTTTTTTGCTTTCCATTTTTTTTATTATTATTATTATTATTTTATTACATTGCATCATGAGACACAGTTTTACAGGCACTGGGATTCCCCCCTCCCCTCCCCAAAACCCGCTCCCCCCCCATGGTGGATTCTTCCATCTTGTTTAGAGCCTTACAATTTTACAATTCTTTGATGTAGATCAGAAGCAGTCTACTCATATTGATTATTGATTCCTTGATTACTTCACAATATCTTATTGCATGAGATACAGGTTGTTTGGGGTTGAAATAATATTACTGTTTCAGATTGACATCAATTCATAACAACCACATCAACAACAACACCAACAACATCGACAACAAAGTATATCACCCTGAAAAAAAGTAACACCACTGAATAGCCAACACATGCATGACAAAAAGGAAACACAGAAGTCTCTCGGGAAAAATGGTGCCATCATATACTTCATAAGCACATGATGAATTCTACTAGAGAATAGAGATTATTTGGAAGCAACCAAACTGAAGTAAAAACATCAAAAAACCAGCATAGATTGGACTGTTGGAGTTACCCTTTCCATGTTGGCTTCCTTATATGAGAGAGAATATATGGTATTTGTTCTTTTGTGATTGACTCATTTCACTCAGCATAATGGTTTCTAGTTGGGACCACCTGGTTGTAAATAGAATAATTTTGTTTTTCTTAATAGCTGCATAATATTCCATGGAGTAGATATACCACCGTTTCTTTAACCACTCTTCCTTGGACGCACATCTGGTTTGCTTCCATGTCTTTGCAATTGTAGATTGTGCTGCTATAAATATAGAATTACAGATCCCCTTCTCACAGGCAGATTTCACTCCTTTTGGGAATATTCCTAGGAGCGGGATAGCTGGGTCATATGGCAGGTTTATTTGCAATTTTCCCAGCACTCTCCATACTAATTTCCATAGTGGTTGTACTAGCCTACACTCCCACCAGCAGTGAAGGAGGGTACCTTTCTCCCCACATCCACGCCAGCAGGTGTTGTTATTCGAGTTCTGGGTGTAGGCCAGCCTCACTGGAGTTAGGTGGTACCTCAACGTGGTTTTCATTTGTATCTCTCTGATGGCTAGGGAGCCTGAGCATCTTTTCATATGCCTGTTAGCCATTTGAACCTGTTCTTCTGAGAAATGTCTGTTCATTTCTTTTGCCCATTTTGTTACAGGGTTGTTGTTTTTGCTGTCCCTGGGTTTCTGAAGCTCTTTGTAGTTCTTGGATATTAGTCCCCTATCACTTGTGTAGTATGCAAAAATTTTCTCCCATTCTGTTGGTTGCTTCTTCACTTTATTAATTGTTTCCTTTGCTGTACAGAAGCTTTTAAGTTTGATGTAGTCCCATTTGTTCATTTTGGATTTAATTGCCTTTGCTTTGGGTGTCTTTTCTAAGAAGTCTTTCCCTGTTCCAATATCTTGGAGTGTGTTTCCTATATTTTCCTTTAATAGTTTGATGGTTTCTGCGTGTAAATTTAGGTCCTTGAGCCAGTTAGAGCTGATTTTTGTATAATGCGACAGGTGTGGGTCTTGCTTCTTTATTCTGCAAGCTGCTATCCAGTTGTCCCAACAGCATTTGTTGAATAAACCAGGTATTTTACCTGGATTGTTTTCCGTTTTCTTGTCAAAGATTAGGTGAGTATACATGTGTGGATTTCCTTCTGGTGTTTCTATTCTGTTCCACTGATCTTCTTCTCTGTTTCTGTACCAGTACCAGACTGTTTTGATAACCACTGCTCTGTAGTATGTCTTGAGGTCTGGAATTGTGAGTCCTCCAGTTTGATTTCTATTTTTCAGGATAGCTTTAGCTATTCGTGGTCTTTTGTGATTCCAAATGAACTTTTGTATCATCTTTTCTATTTCCGAGAAGAATGTTGTTGGGATTTTGATTGGGATTGCATTGAATCTGTATATTGCTTTTGGTAATATGGTCATTTTGATAATGTTGATCCTGCCAATCCAAGAACATGGTAATGTTCTCCATTTTTCAAGGTCTGCTTCTATTTCCTTCCTAAATGATTTATAGTTTTCATCATAGAGGTCTTTCACATCTTTAGTTAGCTTAATTCCTAGGTATTTAAGATTCCTCTCCTCTATTTTAAAGGGGACAGTACTTACAATTTCCTGCTCAGCCATGGAATTATTTGCGTACACTAGCGCCATCGATTTGTGTTCATTAATTTTGTATCCTGCCACTCTGCCAAAGTCTCTTATGAGTTCCAATAGTCTCTTGACTGAGTCTTTTGGCTCCCCTATGTAGAGAATCATGTCATCTGCGAATAGTGATAATTTCAATTCTTCATTTCCAATTTCTATACCTTTAATTGCTTTGTCTTGCCTAATAGCTCTGGCTAGGACTTCCAAAACTATATTGAAGAGTAGCGGTGACAGTGGACATCCCTGTCTAGTTCCAGAATTTAGCGGAAAAGCTTCCAATCTTTCCCCATTTAGTATGATGCTGGCATTGGGTTTTTCGTAAATTGCTTCGATTATGTTGTAGAATGTTCCTTCTATGCCTATCTTGCTTAGGGTTTTTAACATGAAGTGGTGTTGGATTTTATCAAATGCCTTCTCTGCATCTATAGAGAGGATCATATGGTTTTTATTTTTCAATTTGTTGATGTGGTGTATCACATTTATTGTTTTGCGAATGTTGAACCATCCCTGCATGCCTGGGATGAATCCCACCTGGTCTTTTTAATGCAAAGATTTACCTATGTTTATTTGAGATGCCAATTTACACAGACACACAGACACACAGACACACAGACACACACACACACACACACACACACACACACACACACACACACAACTCCCATCTGCTTGTTCACTCCCCAGATAGCCACAGTAGCTGAAGGAATTTTAAGCCAGGAGCCCGGAGCTCCTTTCGTGTCTCCCACACGGGTACTGGGGCCCAAGTACTAGAGGACTTGAGCCATCCGCCATTAGCTGCCCAGACAAATTAGCAGGGAGCTGATTGGGAAGTAGAACAGCTCATCCTGGCTCCAACCCTTTCCATTTATAAAACGTATTCTTACTCATTTCTTGGTTATGTGTTTGTCCTCATAATTGCTATCACATTTTCAAAATCAACACACTTGATTTGACACTAAATGGTCTTGGTTAGGTCTTGCACTTTGCTACCTCTGTGTTCCTTTGTTCTTGCCGTGGATTCCTCTCTTATATGGTAAATGTCACCCATCAAGGAATTTTACAGAACCATTTTGTGGCTGCTACATGCTCTGAGTTTTAGGGGATGAATGCACATTTTGGTAGGAAACGAAAAGGTCTCACATGAGAAGCCTGAAGCATTATTGAATGTTCCTAGAGAGACTCAAGTTCACCTCATTCCACTCTTTGGTCATGACTTGCCTTTTGCCTGAATGTTCCTGCATTTGTTTGTTAACCCTAACTCAATAAAAGCAAGTTTATCAAGATATGACTCAGTATGCAGGATTCTGTATTATTGGTTTTCTTCCTGGTCCCCAACCCATGCCAGGTCTCCCTCTTATTTCAGAATGGTTTGATATAGCAGAACACAATATTTCCTGTTTATTGCTTTCATTTTTAAACAAAACCTCATTAATTTTTGATGACAGAGTGACAGAATGAGAGAGAGAGAGGTCGCCTATCTGCTGGTTCATTGCCCAGACACCACAGTGACTGGGGCTGCTTCAAGCTGAAGCCAGGGAAATGAATTACACTTGGGAAGGCAAAATGGAGGCAGCCATGGCAACCAGGCACGATTCTTCACATACCGGAGTATCTCCTGGGAGAAATTCTATTTTTGCATTAAAGTTGATCTCCAATTCAATCCAATCTTTTCTAAAACTCAAGATGCAGGGTTTGGTTTTCCTTTTTCTTTTTCTTTTTCTTTTTTTTTTTTCCATTTTATCTACTTTTTGGACCAATTTTATAACTTCCAGAGACAGAGGACACAAATCTTATTTTTCATCTTGAATTGGAAGTCCTTAGAAGATGATCAGCATAACACCTTAAGCCCTTCTTCATTTTTTAAAAAAGATTTATTTGTTTTCATTGGAAATGCAGATCTACAAAGAGAAGGAGAGACAAAGATCATCCGGCAAGTCAGAAGCTAGGAACCAGGAGCTTCTCTCCAGGTCTCTCACATGGGTGCAGGGTCCAAAGACTTGGGCCTTCTTCTGCTGCTTTTCCAAGCCACAAGTGTAGAGCTGGATCAGAAGTGGAGCAGCTGGGACACGAAGGTGCCCATATAGGATGCTGGCATTAGAAGGTAGAGGATTAGCCTGTGGAGCCACCAGGCTGTCCCGTCCTTCCTCATCAAGCACCTGCCACCTGGTAAGCATTGTTCTAGGATGGAAGCTTTGACAGGATTGGAAGGAGACACTGCCCTTGCCCTCTTGAAGCTTACTGTCTAGAGATGGACAGCAAAAGCAGTAATAGGGAGAAGTCTGACTTCAAGCAATTTAAAGACCACTAGTCTCTTTCCCCAAAGGCTCATTTATTTGCTTCCTTGTTTATATGTGGAGGAAGACCAAGGAGGCAGAAGCCGAAATGAGGAAGGGAAGCCTCAGGATTCATACCTGATCCTGGACAGCGGGGGATCTCATCCTCCCAGCTCTTCAGCCCGCCAGCATGACTCAGCACAGCCCAAAGCCTGGAGCTTAGCACAGTATCCTGGGCTCCTGTCTCATGCTTCGCCCCTCTTCTCCACCCATCTTCAAGGTAAGGGCCTGCCCATTTCCTCCCATATGTGCCTGCAGGTGTTACTGAGTGGTGACTGTCAGCAAGAACAGGACTCACAACAGCAGAATTCCCAAGAGCTGCACCCATCTAGGCTCATTCACATGCACTCGAGATGCTCCACATTTGTCTTTACTGGGGACTTGGTTGGGGTCTCTATGAGAATCAGTCCTTCCTCATCCTTTGGGATGGTTCACCTTTTGGCCTCGCTATCAGCCATGGTGCCAAGGCCGCATGCGTTTCTTTCCATTCTGTCCTCACACCCCTTGAGAATAACCCTTGACACTGTCTTAATGACAAAGGGTACTGGAGTTCATCCAAATCCATTACCTTATTATCTTTTATTACCTTTTTAAGCCATACCTACCAAATGGGGACAGGTCCAGAGGGTCAGCATGGACCTCTAGCTCCCTCCTGGGTCCTGGTCCTGGTCCTGCTTCCTGGGGGCAGAGAGAATCTCGGAACAGCATGGAAAAGAGGCCCGGAAAGCAAAGCACTATGTTTCATACCCGCCTGCTGAATCTAACTCTATGCACTCGAGGCCTCAGCACCAGAACTTGGAAGGTTGCTTTTATGCTTTTGGTCTTTTCTTTGTTAAGGGGTTGTTTGTTTTCAAGTGAGGTTTTAGTTAAAAAAAAAAAATCTTTTGAAAACCCTAAGCTTTCTCAGCTGTGCAAAGGGAACAAAAGGGAACAAAGAACTGGGCTTGGGTATTTTGTCCTGAACTTGAACAGGTGTTCCGAGAGGAAGTGGGCTGCCCTTGCCAGAGCTGCATGGTGCTGGGCTGGTGGACAAGAAGTGGTCACAGGGCTCTCAGCTCCAGTCTGCTTTGTGTGTTCTGCCCTCAGCTGGCCTGCCTGGCTCAGATGTCTGTTTTAGACTCGACCTTTTTAAAATCAGCCTTTGTTTTAAAACAATAATTCAAGAAGGCTACTAGTTCTTCCCCAGAAGCTTTCAACCTGAACCACTTATTCTCCTGTGGCCACAACTACCAGCTTTTCAGCCAAGGCACCAGGTGTGGCCCTATGGGATCAGAACCATTCTGGGGGTGTCTCTGAGTCCCCAGAACATCACCTGCCAAACCTGGAAAGGAAGGTATGATCCTGATGGCACGGGATCCTACTGTGAGACTCCTGGTCACACTCCCGCTGTGCCAATGCTAGTGACAGACTGGAAGGCTCAGAAGAGGAATACCTGTGCACAAAGTCTGTGCTGTGATGGGAGGTGTTTGGTTAGTCTGAAAGGGCAGGAGAAGTGGTCAGCTCACAGACGGCCTGATAGCATTTTAGCTACAGCAGACTGACCACGTGATGGTGGTCCTGCAGGAATGTCGTGCAGCTGAAAATTCTTATTGCCCAGGGATGTCATAGCTGTTATGACATCAGCTATTGTGGTCCAAGTGCACTGCCTTCCTCATGTACTGATGCTGATACTGATGTAAATGCAGCTGTTACAAGGCTGGCATAGTGGCATAGCAGGGTTAGCCCCCGAGTCAGCATGGCTGCTCAGCTTCCAATCTGGGCTCAAGTGCTCACATGGGAGACCTGGATGGAGATTCTGGATTCCTAGCTTGGCTTAGTCCAACCCTGGCACTCACAGCCATTTGAGGAGCAAGCCAGTGGATGCAAGATCTCTCTTCTCCCTCTCTTCCTGCACAATTGCCTTTCAAATCAATAATTTTTTTTAAAAAAATATGTAGTCTGTATTCTCAGCCATATAAATATACAGCACATCTGTACTCACTACACAATGTTTGAAAAAAAAAACCTACATTACTGATTTATATATTTAACATACTATGAGTTGCTATTTTAGTGTGCCTTCTTTTTGTTTAAATTTTTTATAAAAAGTGTTGACTATAATACAGTCTGCCATGCAATGCTAGCAGGGGCCTCATATGACTCAGGCTTGCAGGGGCTTTTAAAAAAGTATTTATTTATTTATTTATTTATTTATTTATTTATTGTGGCTCAGAGTTACAAGAAAAGAAAGAAGCAGAGGGAGGGAGGTATCTTCCACTCACTGGTTCTCTTCCCAAATGGCCACAGTGATCGGGGCTGGGCCAGGATGAAGCGAGGGGTCAGGAGCTTCATTGGGGTCTCCCGAGTGTGTACATGGGCCAATCTGTACTGCTTTCCCCAGCGCACTAGTAGGGAGCTAGACTGAAGTGGGACAGCCGGAACTCGAACCAGTGCCCATATGAAATGCTGGGTGTTGCAGGTGGCAGCTCTACCCACTACACCATCACACTATCCCTGCTGTGCTTCTTTTGAATGACTATACCATTTCAGTCTCCGAAACTACATTCCAGGTGCTGCCGCAATGACTAAGTCCCTTGTTGAGGCATTTAGCAGAGTGCTACCTGCAATTACTGGGAAGATATTGTGGGCTGAGTCTGTGAGGACAGAAGCAGCTCAGCAACCCGGCTTGTGACAGGAAATATCCTGGAGTCTCTCCTACGTGCCTAGCAAGACAGACACCGCACACCTGTGTCAGGGCCAGGCTCTGAGACACCACATTGTGGGCCTGGAAGCAGCCTTGCCCCATGCTTACACATCACACGAGCTAGCTGACGCTGCCTGTTGCAACATTTTGATCAGAGAGCTCCCTTGCTAATACACCACCAGAGGAAAGGTTATTGAATCAAGGTCTCCAGGCCACAGCTCTGCTACCACTTACACAGCAAGTGAAATCTACTAAGGCAGAGGGAGCTTAACTACCAGTAGATTACAGATACACGCTCACTGGACATCATCCACAATGTTTACCAGGGACAATCATGTCACTTGCCATTCCATCATTATCCTAAACTGGTTCTCTTTAGAATTCTAAGCATATGTTTGCTCTGAAGTAAAAACATTTTCTGGAGGCAGAATCGTGGTACAGTGGGTTAAGCCTCTGTTTGCATTTGGGCACAGGTTCAAGACTCGGCTGCTCCACTCCCTATCTAGCTCCCTGCTGTGACCTGGAAAAGCAACAAAGGAAGGTTGTAGTCCTTGGGCCCCTACACCCACATGAAAGACCTAGCAGAACCTCCGGCCCTCAGATGAGCTCAGCTCTGGCCATTGTGGCACGCACCGGTGAATGGAAGATCTCACAATGCTTCTCCTTCTTTCTGTAACATTTTCAAATAAAACAAAAACAAATCCTAAATGTTTGTTCCTATTTCATGTGATTAGTTTTGAGGTGGTGATATGAGCATCTTGCAAGGAAAGTCAAATCCAGGGAGACATGCAATTAGATTCTTTCTCAATATCTATAAATAGGGTAGGTCAAAGCAAGCTCAAACAAACACAACTGTGAGGAATTAGATGCAATGGGAATTGATTTCCCAATTTAGTTCAAAAGGCTCCTCAGAAACATCTTTTGCCAGGAAAGGCCTGTGACCTGCCTTGTAGAGACAGCGACGGTGGCTTGGGAACATCTGGTTGAAAGGATATGTGAACTTGTCAGGGTGACTTTCAGAACGTCTTCGCAGAGTCCTCAAGATCTCCGTGTCATTTGGTGTCTGGCGTCCTTTGCTGCATGTTTATGTTCTCAATTCAGCAGGGGTATATTAAATAGTTCATTTAGAACATTTTAAAGTGGAAACTTCCTGTGCTTTTCATGGATGTTTGTTCCTCAAGAACAAAACCACAGTGTGCCTTAAAAGCCACAGTCTGTCTTTGGCCCCTGCAGAAAGCACACTGGATAAACATCCCCCCGCTGGGGGGTTCCCGGCCAAGCACCGCCTCCGGGTTTAATTTAGCTAACGGGGCGCTTGGATCGCTCCGTGGCTGTGTCGTCACAAAGCACCGTGTTCCTTCAAGCTCTCAGAGCCCGCGACAGGAACCAGTGACTTCCTGGGAAGGGATGTGCCCGCTGCGTGTCCTGCTTTGGGGCGACCTCTCCGGCCATGACATTGGACCTTGCCTTTGGGCCTCGGCAAGAAACTCCGGATCTTTTCTAAACAGAGGCTGGAGGAAGACCTCCTGTCCTGGTGCTCCTACTGGTGTCCTGATTACAGTGGCGAGGGCTCGGTTGTCACGTGTGTCACGCGCAGGGGCCTGTAGGGGCTGTGGGAAGAGCAGGCGGAGGAGGAAGCTAGGCCTCTGTTCCTGGCTGGGCTGTAGCTCACAGCTGCTCTTAGCAGGGACACCTGTTTCTTCTTCAGGGCCAAGGCCACGCTGCTCCCGTGTAGCTCTCAGCCAATGGCTGAATGCTTTGGGGCTCCTCTGAAGGTTAGCTTGAGTTGAGGACCTTGGGAACCTACAGAACCCCCCTTAGATGGCACAGCGTATAGGGACCCACCTGGCATCCTTGGATTCACACCAGCATGGGTGATGACTGCTGCTCACTCCTGCACACTTGCTGTCGGTAGATTTCCTTTCAGGCGATTTGGGTGGTTTAAGGCTCTAGGCTGGCAGTCCATCCTGGGTTATCTTTGGGGGATTGGTTCCATCACGTCCTGTGGGTACCAAAATGTGCAGATGCACAAATCCCTTATACAAAATGGCTTAGTGTTGCCTATAACCTACACTCATATTTTGAAGTATCATTTATTTGAAAGGGAAAGATAAAGAAGCAGAAATAGGGCGGGGAGAGGAGTTCTCCTATTTGCTGGCCCACTGGATCTTGAACACAATTCACTGGATGGCAGGTGCCTACTTGAGCCAGCATTGCTGTGCCCCAGGATCTGCACTGGCAGGGAGCTCATGCTGAAGCTGGGTGTTTTGATGTGAGATGCAGGGATGCTGGTGTGTCAAATGCCAGGCTAACCACTTGCCTCTCCTGAATATATTAAACGATGTCTACATTGCTTTTAATGTTTAATATAATGTAAATGCCATGTAAATAGCTATGTCATCTAGGGCATAATGTCAATGAAAGCTGCACATATTCAATACAGGCATAATTCTCATTTTTGAGTATTTTCTACCAACTGAAGTTGATAATGCAGAGAAAGGCAACTGTAATCCCACCTGCTTTGCAGAAGACCCAGACTGACATGGGTGGAATCGGGATTGACCTAGTGAGGAGGTGGCAGGATGTACTTCTGGACTGCATCACGCACTCACCGGAGGGTGACGACAGGAGATTAATTGGTTGGGTGAGGATGGCCGTGTATTGTCGTTAAGGCAAGACAGTGGCTCTGCTCAAGAGGTCCCTGGATTTGCTCTTGGACCATCATCGGATGGTGGATTATGTTAAGACAGGTGCAATGATGCAAGTGTTTGAAAAAGATGGTGAAACAGTATGTACCAAAGAGAGCAGTTGAATGGTTGCTGCTAAGTTCAATTCATGTCCTGCAGAATGAAGCATGAAGCCTGAAGCCCACTCACCAGCCACCCTGGCTAAAGCATAAAAAGAGCCTGAGCACTTCAAGTGTGGATGCCAAAGAGACTTTTTCCCCTGGCACCGGAGGTAGACCCTGGTGAGTGGCAGGGACTAGGGCAAGTTTTCAGCTCGAGAGGTACAGACACTGTACCAGTCAGATCTGTAATCTGCTTGGCAGATCCTAATGAGAGAAACTCAGAATTCTGAGAACTAAAGAGAGGTTCCTGGGTGAATGTTCCCCCAAGATGTTAACTCCGTGGACCCAGTGGTCCCTGTGGGGTTACACAGCTACTTTATCCTCTAGGGAGCCAGGACAATAGCTGAGCCTGCCTCCCAACAGAGCCTTGCTGGGTGACATGCACACAGCCCAGCAGTGGAGGAAGCGTGCTCAGCCCAAAAAAGGAAGCTCCCAGATGGCATGCTTTCAATCAGGAGTTAGGGGAGGTGCCTGTGGTTGGATTTTGAAGGTGTTTGACTAGTTAGGAGATTCTTTCTTCAGTATGTGGTATTCAATACCCTGGCCAAGGTGTCAAGGAATCAGGGCTGAAAATAGAAAGACCCAACCTCTGCGGAGTGAGAGTTGCTCCAGCAGGTGGAAGATGAAGGACTGTAGAAACCAGGGACAGAGCCAGAGGCACAGGCTAAGCCCCTGCTCTCAGTGCCGGCATTCCATATGGGTGCTGGTTCATGTCTCAGCTGCTCCACGTCTAACCCAGCTCTCTGCTTATGACTTAGAAAAGTTGTGAATGTCAGCCCATTCACAACTTTGGGCCCCTGCACCCATGTGGGAGACCTGGCTGATGTTCCTAGCTCCTGACCTCAATTTGGTTCAGCCTCCGCTCTTATGACAATTTGAGGAATGCACCGGTGGATGGAAGATATCTTTCTCTCTCCTTCTCTCTCTTTCTCCTCTCTGAGTTACTCTGCCTTTAAAATAAATCTTTTTAAATAGAGAAACCAAGGACATTGGCGGTGCTGGAGAGGGTTTATTGGATGAGGCCAGAAGGGGCCCTCCATTTGCCAAACTCCCAAGGTTGATACTCTCAGAAGAGTCTGGAGGACAAATTGTCAGAGGCACCTGGCAGGTGCCAAGAAGATGCACTAGAATTTAAGAAGCTCAGTGATAGCAGCCCTGTGCAGGCCAGGGTTGGCAGCACCAGAAGCAGTCATCAAACTCCATAGCATCCAAGAAGATGAGTTGTAGAAGTTACAAACCTGGAGGCCACAGCTACAGAAAAAAACTTGCCCAGGGTAGCTAAGAGATTATATAACCCACAGGGAGATTTAAAGATGGCCAGCAGAGTAAGGATCAAGGGGGAATGGTTCTCCAGCAGGGGTGCTGCCCAAGATCTTTACTAATAACTAGACTAGAGGAACGACAAGTTAGAGAGGTCTCTGCAATGAAAAGTACCACCTCCATTGGTCCCAGATTTCCAGCTTGAAACCCACTGACTGTAGTACTGGCTTGTTCGTGCACTGCTAACAGGATGTGCTGATCCCACCAGCTCTTTCTCTAAATATCACTCTCCAGACTGTACAGAGGAAGGTCATACTTTTTAAATTTTATTTGCTTGATAGCTGTATTTACAAATAGAAAGAAAAACCCTCCATCCACTGGCTCACTTTCCAAATGACTGCAATGATCAGAGCAGGGCCAGGCTAAAGCTGGGAGTGTCAAACTCCATCTGGGTCTCCCATGCAGGTACAGGAATCCAAGATGTTGGGCAATCTACTGTTGCTTTCCCAGAAGTGTTAGCAGCACGTTGGATCAGAAGTGAAGCAGCCAGGACTGGAACTTATTCTTTTACCTCCACACTATAGCACCTCGCCCCATCCCCTTGCAGCCAGACTTCTTAAAAGCAAAGGGACACGGTGTGTGAGTTGACAGGGATATGCAGAGACCCACAGGGTCATCACAGCCAAGTCATAAATTGGCCTGGCAGGTGTCCAGTTAACAAGGCACATGCTGAGTTGGTGTACAGCCTGCTGCTTGAAAGGGTCTTTGCTCAGTTCCTCAGTAGATGGTTGGGCCAGAGCAGAGAGGGTGTGGTTCTGTGCTGATGCGCCGGAATTGTCATGGTAGGAAAGGCCAAATGGAAAATGTGGAAATCTCTGATGCCAAAGCACATCCATTATCACTTAGCTGGGCCACAACTGCAAGTGAAAACAGTATTGTCTATCACTAGGAGATAGGGAAAGAAGGCAGAGACTGGTCGCCACTCAGGTGGCGTATCTTGGAGAATGAGTGTTTATGGCCACTGCTCCCAGACTATGTTAGCAATGAGCCAAGGCCCAGCTGCTACAGAGGCTAACAGGGTGCACGCCTGCTGTTGGCAGGTGCATTCTCTGTCACTGCAAATAGAAGGGGGTCACTGGGTATGTTTTTGAAACATCAGTATCTGTGATACAAAAACAGTAGCTTCCACATTTTCCCATTTGCCAAAGAATATAAAATGTTCAACTTAGATTATGTAACAGCCAAAACATGCTTTCTTCACATTTCCAAAATTATGTTTATCAGATTGCGACACAGGCACTGCACACACATATGGAAATAAGGAATATAGTAGTCACGGTAACACAAAAATAAGTAAAAATAATTTCCTGATAAATAAGTAAAATTAAAAATAAAAAGAAGTTCCCTCCAATTTAAGGAAAAAGAAAAGAAAGGAGGGGGTCAGAAACTGCTCACACGCAGGTAGGAAGGGTGGTAACACCCCTGATAACTTGTCGCAGTGCTGTTTGAACCCTCTGCCTTCCATAACAATGCAGTTGGGATGAATTACCATGGCGTGTTACATTGATCAACAATCTTATATTGACTGGACAAGACAAGTGAGATGAGCCTGGCATCCTGGGTGACTTGGAAAGACACTCAGTACGACAAACCTTACAGTCTCGTAGGGGTGAGGACCACAGTGATGTTTTGGGGACCACCAACTGAGGTACTAGTTTACTGCACTAACGAAAATGATATGTCGTTGCACTTTGCAACCACTACCACAAAGAAGTGAAGCAGCATGCGGGGGGCTTCCTTCAAAAATCATCCCACTCCTTGCTTAGGAGTGAAACAGAGGGCTGTCAGTTATAGAGGACCTGAAACAACCAAAAAGAGGATGGCAGGCTGTGTAGCAGGTTCAGGCCATATATGAGGGAGTCTGTTGCTTAAAGCCAAGCAACCTAGTAGATCCTATGACATTGGAAGTACCAGGGGAGGCACACACAGGCCCCCCGATGCCAGAGCACAGCTGTAAGGAAATACTTTTGTGTGCTGTTGGGTCCTGGCAGGCATAATTTCTTTGACCAGGTGTCACCAAGTGACAGCGTACCTGGTGTTTTCTGACACCAGATGGCAGAGGTTGGTGGAGGGAGTGAGGACTGCTCTACACAGAGGGGCAAGAAGGGTCACACCCAGGCATCCACCAAGGGGCTTCCTGGTTACTCTCCTATTCCACTTGAAATAAAATGTAGGGGCTCCCGGCAGCCCTGAGGGAGAAAGTGATACTCGAGGATTGAAATCCTTCATACTTGAAGATGGAGTCATTCACAGTCACTGAGCTCACAAGATTCTAGGGATGAAAGAATATTTAGAATGGGTAGCAGCTGAGTGCTTAGTTGGATTCTCGGATCAACAGTAGTGGTGAGCAATGTGGCCCAGCCCACCCTCCTCCCTTCACAGAAGGAGCCACAAATGAGCAAGCGATTCACCTAGGACCCCTGGTGCATCACGAAGGCCGTAAGAGCCACAACCCTCCTGCTGTGGGAGTCCAGCTCTGCCCAAATCCAGCATTTGCCTCTGAAATCTCTCACCATGTCCTGGCCAAGCCCATACTTCTCTCTGGTGCTCCCAGCCAAGGGCTGAGGGTGGCAGCATTGGAGGCCAGCCTATTGTGCTGCCTTTGCTTCAGGATTCTTTAGTAGCCTTTCCAAGCCTTCAGCCAGAGGTTCTTGGGATTCTGACATCAGACTTTCCCACTGTTTCCATCTCTGAGGGATTTGCAGGCTCTTGGCACGTGTGAACCCATGTCCCAATGCCTTTTGGAAGTTTGAACCCATGTCCATGGATCTCTTGGGACCTTGGTGTCTCATAAGCAATCCAGAGTTGGATTTCAAGAGTCCACTGTGCTTTGGGGGAGCTCTCACTCATCAGAGTGTTAGTCAGTTGAAATTCTACCTGCAATGGGGATCCTGGTGCTTGCAGGTTAAAATCATTGGCATGAGGAGATGAATTGATGGGAACATGGATTTCCTGCGTGTTTGTCACTGCTCTGATGGTGAGCCGTGACTCATATCGCCACTTCCCATCTCTCCCATGCCTCTTCAAGGCGCTATCTCTACATTGGTGTGTTCGTTACTTACCAGAGTTCCTGCTATTGTGGTCCCTTGATTTGGAGTATTTGTGTGGAGAGAGCGCTGTGATTGATGGGTGGGTAAAATCCTCATGGCTGGATCTCTTCCACACTGAAAAGATTGATGGAGAGGAGATGATTCCTGAATTTTCACCACATCCCTCTTCCTGAGAAGTTACCTGTTAAACAAACACATTGAAGGACAGATCATCCTTTCAAACCACCTGAGGTTTGTCTTACCATCGCCATTGAAAAACGTGAGCCTCAGACAGATGAAGTCATTTACTTAACATAGAGGAAGCACACAGCTGAATCTGAATTCAAACATAGCTTTCTGGATTTTCCCAATGTCAGGACATGTTTCCTTTGCTTGCTCTTTTCTTTGTTAATGTTTGTCTGGCTACCTAGTTGAAAGCAGAGTGAAAGAGGCAGACACATATAGCTCCTATCCGCTGATTTTCTCCCCAGATGCACCCAATAGCTAAATCTCAGCCAGACTGCGGAGCAGAGCAAGAAACTTTAACCAGGTTTCCCACAGAGGTAGAAAAAAAAATCTCACTACTTGAGTGATCAACTTCTGCTTCCCAGGAAGGGAGTCAGGGGACAGAGCTGGGACGTCAACCCAGGCATTCTGATGTGGAATGTGAACACCCTGACCCGTCTGCTCGCGGCCACACCAGAAACTCACCCCCCATTGCTTACCATTCGGAGGGTGACAGATGGAAAAAAATGGATGAGTCCTCGCAATGTTCCATGCCTACAAAAATGAACTCGGGGACTACTAGCACACGGCTGGAAACATGGATACAATGTGTAGCACACCATCCAGTAAATCACTTGCTGGCAAACCTGCCTTATCCCACTGGGTTGGGGTGGGCTCTCAATGTCAAGGACTGCCTGAAACATTTCTGGAGCTCAGTGTGAAGCTTGGAACACAACAGATGCATGAAAATGCATAGTCAGTGGAAGATAGGAAAGACTTGTGTGCTGTGGAACAGGAGGATCTCAATGGTCTCGGTGAACCACTGACGTTTTCAACTCCATCTCATTTCAGAGTTAGGCTCTCTAAGTGGTCTTCGGATTCCTTTATGTTGAAAAGGCATGTATAGAGTAGTAAATTACATCCAGAGTGTATTTCCAAAAGGGTGCAGAAAATGGAATTAAAAGATAAATTTATTTCAACAGAAAAATTTTTAAGACTGTGGGAGAATCTTTGAAGCATCATGCAATATGTGGGGGGGAAGGCATGAACTAAAAAAATATGTACAAAAATGATCTTTTAATTCCATTTTTACGTGTTTTGAAGCACCCACACATGGGCCACAGAAGCATGAATGATGCATCCATGTACACTGCAAGGGGGATGAGAAGTTCATTAACCTCTTCCTGGTTTGGAGCAATCAGAAATGCCGTGAAGTTCAATGCTGAGATGCTAAATGACCACATGGAGCTCGGTTGGCCATGAACTAGGACGTGGACTTTCTGAAGATTCACAGTGCTTGTGAGAGAACTGGCACAAACATTTGCAGTAATGTCAGAAAAGCAATGCTAAAGCATTACAGTTGGCTGTGAGGAGCCAGTGCCATTCTTACCGACCAACACGGCTTGTTCGAACTCTGGTTGGAAGTGTGGTGTATGAGTCGCTGTAATTCTAGAGAACATGACTTTCTTAAATCAACTGTAAACTTTTCATGATCACCTAAAGAACAGAGTTACTCTGCCCATTCTAAATGTGTTTGGAGTAGAATTTCCCAAGGAATGCCGGGAAGGCAGATCCCATCCATTAGCCCAGTGAAGAAAGTGTTTATGTTTATTATGTGAACCCATAACTGAAACAGGATGCTGTCTAGCTCTGGGATGGACAGGTGGAAACACTTAGTGGGAATCCTATCCTCTGCCACACGCATGCGACCTGTCCTGTGAGGGAGAAGAATCAAGAATCTTTCGGATGTTTACCTATAGAGCAAAGCTAGATGGCCTCTTATTGGGGAACAAGGATTTCCCTTCTCATCAGTGAGTGGGCTGCAAGAGTTCCTAAGTTCACTTAAGACTGCTTCCCATACTGTTAGCAAATGATCTCCTGTACTCACCCCTGCATGTCTGCCCGGTCAGGACTGCATCTCAACGGGTGGCTGTCCTGCCCACTCAAAGCAGTGGCGGTTGTTCGTTTTAAGATTATTTATTTTTATCAGAAAGATTTACAAAAAAGAAGGACACACACAGAGAATGGACTCTATCACTTTAATTCTCCCTAAGACCTGTGGGGACTCTTGCTTGCTTCTGAGCCGTCCACGTTATCTGTTCTAGTTTGCTTAAGTAATGATGCTTGTTTTATTATAAAGTGAAGGGGCACTGCTTGGCATAGCTTGATACCATATCAGAGTTCTGGGTTTGAGCCTTGGTTTCATTTACAGTCCTAACTCCCTGCTCTTGCACGCTGAGACAGCAGATGATGGCTCAAATACTTGGGTCCCTACCACCCATGTGGGAAACCAGGACTGAGTCATGGATGCCCGTATTCTGTCTGATTTAGCCAGATATCTTGGCAGAATGAGTCATCGGATGGAATCTATCTTTCTCGTTCCCTCTGTCTCTCTCTGAATCCTTTAAAAATAATGGAGTTAAAAATAACACACTCTCTCTGAAACCTTTAAAAATAACTAATGGAGTTCTCAAAACTCATTGACTTTCAAGTTAATAATTAAAGCTTTAAAAACAGTATTTAGCATTTATTTAGCACTACTTATGTGCAAATAGCATACCTGGCACATTCATTTAATTCTCGCAGTAACTTGTGGGTAGATAGGTCCTTTATTTATTTTTTTCTATTTTTCCACCAAGAAATTAAGGCTGAATGGAGTGTCCAGGATTACATGATGGGGGCTGCTCATCCTGGGATCGGGAGCCACAGAAACTCAAGTTCTTTCCCTGTACCTCTAATTCTCATCCTGGCTGCACAGAACCACCCAGCGATGCCATGGCACATTGCTCAGACTCATGCCTGTCCCAGAGATTGGACCCATGTCTGAAGGTGGTGCGAGAGGCATCGTATATGTCTGTTCTAACTCTCCAGTTCATTGCTGAGCTGTGGACGTTCACCTCTCCAACCGCCTGCCTGCCCCATTCAGATATGTTTCATGGAATCATTACTCAATGGCCAACCACCCAGCAGATCTGTTTCTCATGTGCCTCAAGCCCAAATTTCTGGCTTATTTCCTTTTTCAAATGGGTATATTTCTGTTTTGCCAGCATTGACTGGGTGTGTTAAGAAATTTTTCCCACAAACCCAAAATGCAGGTGCATTGAGTCACATAGGAGATCTTTATTCCAATGGTGGCCATGAAGAGGGAGAGAAGGCAGAGAGAGCCCACGCATGTGGGAGCATACTATTATGGCAGGGGACTGGTACTGAGACTATGGGGCTGGGAGGAATTGGTGAATAGGGCTATCAGGTACAGGGCCATGAGTTACAGCGGATTGGTGGAGAACAGTGTTACAAGGCTACCATGGATTGGCAGAGAAGTTAAGGGGCATGAAACTTACAGAGGCAAACCTTTAGGAAATCAAGACCTAAGAGAAGCAGATATTTGAAACGACACTGGGTCTAACATGGCCTGGCTCTTATCAGTCTTCAGGGCCGATGCTTATGGGGTGTCCTTAGCACGTACAGTGCCCGATGCCCCTGAGGGTTGTAAGTGTGTCACAGGCCCTGTCCTTGCAGGATTGAGAGGGTGGCTGGATGATGGAGCCAGCAAGGGATTGGTCAATACAGCCTCCTGACATGTGCAGATGAGAGCACTTATGACACAAATGAGGTCTAGACAGGTCCTGTCATCCTGCTATATTAAGATAGAAGGGAACAGTCATCATCGCTGATCTGTGTGCCAGGCTCTGTGCTGGGTTTGCTGCCTATAATCCCTAGTCCTCACCACAATGCTGGACCATTATTACCCACGGTGTACAGATGTGGAAGTAGAGGTGCTGGAAGATGGAACAGACAGTGTAATCCATGTGCAAGGTCCCAACTCAGAGCCAAGGAGAGAAGAGTGAATGATCCTTAGGAAGTAAGAAACAAAATGAGCAGGAAACAAGACAAAATGAGTCATTTTCTGCCCACTGCCGACATTCCTCTAAGCACCCTTGCAGATGCAACATATAGAGGGTTTTATAAATGAAAACAAAAGGGACTGGCATTGTAGCATAGCAGGCAAAGTGACACCCGTAACCCATTTAGACAGAAGCTCTTGTCCTGTCTGCTCCATATTATGGACATTTGGAAAGTGAACCAACAGATGGAAGATCCTCCCTCTCTCTCACTCTCATTCTCTTTCCTGCTCTCTCCTTCTGTCTATAGCTCAAGTAAAGAAATGCATCTTTTTAACAAAAGAAAAAAATCACCCAGCACCTCATAGCTTCATATTATACATAAGATGCTAAATTATCCATCTCCAACTTGTTGAGGAATCCAAGCTTTGTCATCTTTTGATTTTCTTCTTTAAGGGTCTTTGATGGACAGTTTCTTGTCACTGTCAAATCTCAAAAGGAAGCCTTTGGAGAACATTTCTGGCCATCTTCTTTCCTAAATGTGAAATTTCTCAAGTCACTTCCCCTTGGAGTTGTGCCATCAGTTATGGTTCATTTGCTCTCGTTCTCTGCCACGTTTGATCTGTTCTTGCTTTTCTGGCCATTAGAGCATGGTTTTAGCTGGATCCAATCAACTTCCTTCTTCCTGCTTTCCATTGTAATCCCTGAAAGAGGCCTTGAACATGGCAGCTTCTGGCAGACAGACTGTCAAACAATGTCCATCAATCACCACTCACATGATGACTCCAGAGAGCAAGAACAGGAATGGTGCAAACCCTCCATCAACTAAATGAGAACCAAGGGCTGCTTGGGACCAGTCCTGTGTGTGTTGTCTTGTCTCTGCATAGTCATGGAGGCCATTCCTCCTAAAGTTTGTGGATTGAGCTCTGCCTTGTGGGGTAAATGATCCACTGATAACTGGGCTGAAATGTGCTAGGGATGGCTAAAAATCATATCTTCTTCTGGGTAGGAGGGGCGGCATTATGGCATAGCAGGTTAAGCCACTGCCTATAAGGCTGGTATCCCTATTTGGACAATGACTCAGGTCCTGGTTGCCCCATTTCTGATCCAGCTCTTTGCTCACGTGCCTGAGAAAGCAGCAGTGCGTGGCCCTGGAGCTTGGATTCCTGCACTGAAGTGCTAGACTCAGACCCTGGCTTTGGCATAGCCCAGTTGCAACTATTGCTACCATTTTGAAGTGAACCAGTGGAGGGAAGCTCTCTCTACACCTTTCAAACAAATCTTTAGGGGGAAAAAAAAAGATCTCTTTGGGGACTATAGATTTAGCAAGATAAACTCAAAGGAAGGAAATAAATGATGCCCAAAAGACAACAAATATTTTAACCAGGAACTATAGCCAGTCACAGATTCACATGGAGCAGATGTCAGTAAAAACACAAATGGTACAGGAATGGTAGCAGCGATTGGGAGAACAGTGGTCTACTAAGATGCATGTGTCCTTTCCCTTGGAACCTGAGAAGGTCACTTTCCAAGTGACAGCAGCTGTGGATACAAGGATCTGGAGGTGATCATTGTCCTGGAGTCTCTCTGAGCCCAGCATTCTCAGAAGCGGAGACCTGCCTTAGTTAGGCTCACAAAGGAGTTCGTGACCTTAAACAAGGGCTCAGAAACCACACTGCCAACTGTGATGGCATAGGCCAAGGGGCCTGGAAAGTAAAGGAAACTTGACTTTATCCTAGTGTGAACTGAGCTGGAAGGGCAGACACAGGCAGGAAGCTCCTAGTGGACCTACAGGTGGTCCCAACAAACCCTGGTATCAGCAGGACAAGTCAGGTAGGAGACCCCAGGATAGATGACTCCAGGACTGCCTCAGAGGGTGGGCAAGTCACTGAGGGGAGAGAAACGAAAGGTTATTCCAAAGTAAACCTGGAAAGTGGGGTTGGGCTATGTTCTTAAAAAAAAAAATCTATTTGAAATATCTTCATTTGCTGGTTCACTTTCCAAGTGAAGCCAAGCTGAAGCACTGCATCAGGAACTCCATACCATCTCCCTTATGAGTGGCAAGAATCCAAGTATTTGGACCATCTCCTGCTGCTTTTTCAAGCACATTATTAGGGACCTAGGAAACATAGTAACTAGGACTCAAACTGGTGCCTATTTGGGATGCCAGTGCTGTAGGCAGTGGCTTTTATCCCTGCACCATCACACTGGCCTCATACTTTGCTATTTCCAGGTCACTAAATTGGGTTGCCTGAATTTTAGCTTCATGTTGCCCAGTTGAATCCATTTAAAGGTGTAATCTTAGGCAGTGCCTTCACACACTTACAGATGGAACACAATGTCCTTGGGTTTCTCTGGGGAGCTCAGGTGCTTTGATCTCCATGTTTACTGCATCGTAAAGGCACAGACTGTAGTTCATTTACTTTGAGCACCAGAAACTAGGGTTGCTTATAGGACAGGGACACACTGAAAATAAACACTTGGCTCTGCAGGGACAACTTTCCGAGTTGGCTCAACCACGTGCCCACTTTGCAGTCAAAGGTTCTACAGCACAGAAGCTAAGACTTTCATTAGACAGGTGAAATGCAGGTTGATGCAGCCTTTATATTTTATGCAGGCTTATCCCTGTTATCATGTGTTAGTGCAGGGAGCCAATGACTTGAGCTGTAACTGCTGCTTCTGAAGATTTTCACTGGTGGGATGCTGGAGTCAGGAGCCAAGGCCAGCAGCTGGATCCCGGCTCCCTGATGTGTGGCATCGATGGCTTAGCCAGTCAGTTAAATGCCGGTGTCCCATCACGGATTGAGGAATCCTCTATCTAGGGGCTCCTCCTAGCCTCTTCTCACTCCAGCCTTGGAGCCAGCAACTCCTCCAAGAATCTTGTGGTCCCACTTAGTCTCATATTTTTAACAAAAAGGGGAAGGGTAGGGGAAACCTCACCAAGTTCCTCATCCATGGGAGTCTTGAAAAATCCTGGGAACAAGTGAGCCTCTTGATGTGCAGAGGAGTTTAAACTTAAAGGCCTGGATTTTTCCTCTTCTGGGAAAGCCTACCCCATCTGCTCTATGGAGGCAGACCAGCCCAGGACTTCTGCAGCACAAACTCAAGAAAACCACAAGAATTCAAGTTCACAGAGTGACTCATCTCCAACCCGGGCGTGTGAGTGTGGGACTTGCTCGTGGTTGCATGTAAAAAAGTTCCCATTGCATGAGGCCACTTTGAAAAATTGTGTCCACGTATCCCCAGATGAGATAACATATTGGTTCCTTCTGTTTATTGGTAAGATAACACACTCGTTCCTGCTTCCTGAAAGAAGAAAGTCATATGTTGTGTTAGCAGCAACAAGAGCTCTTTCTTCACTTCAATCAATGTCTTGATGGCCAGTGTCTAATTTCTGAAACTCAGGAACTTAATTGTGACCAAAAAAAAAATCCCTAACTAGGCATTTATTACAAGCATATAGGCATCACTATATACAGGTATCAATAAATGGTTAGGATGCAAACTCTGTGTGTGTGTGTGTGTGTGTGTGCGTGCGTGTGTGTGTGTGTGTGTGCAGAGGGAGAGAGAGAAGTAAAATCTGAGGAGGTGAAGAAATATGCAAGAGGTTAAATAGCTGACTAGAATTTATCTTGGTTTTTTTAGATTTAAAAGATGCAACTCCTAGGACAAGAGATCTCAAGAGCTTTTGGAATTTTTACTTGTTTGGTTAGAAAAATAACCTTTTAAAATAAAATCTTGGGGCCAGCATTGTGGCTTAGCATGGTAAGCTGTGAGCTGCAAAGCTGCAAAGCTGCAAAGCTGTGTGAGTGAAAATTTAAAGTGCTCATCCGCTCCGCTTCTGATAAAACGCCTAAGAAAGCAGCGGAAGATGGCCTGGGTCCTTGGATGACATGTGGGTGACCTTGGTGGATCCAAGCTCCTGGATTCTGATCCCAGCTAACCCTGAGCAGGGTAACTTCCATCAGCAATGATGGTTATCCGTAAAGATCACGCCTGCAGGGTAACTAACCCTTCTTTATAGAGCAGGGGAGATGGGTCAGGGGAAACATGGCAGAGGAAGAAGAAACACAAAGCTGAGCACCAGCTCGGCCTGGGCAGAGGGAATGCCCATGCAGTTGGAGCACAGCAGGTGTGTAGTGTGGGCAGAAGAACAGACAGGGTTTTAGGTTCTGGGATGGCTCACTCCCCAAGTATATAGTTGTTGCTGAAGCAATGGATTTTCCCTTGGGCACAAGACAAAGTCGTTAGATTTATTTCCCAAAGGCCACCTGGTCAGCTGTTTGAGGAATGGATGACAGCTACTTAAGTATGAACTTTGGCTGTCATTGGCTTCACTGCATGGTGCAGGCAAAGGTGATGGTCTGGACTAGATGGTGGGGTGGACCAGACTTACAGAGAAATGGCTGCAGCCTGAGTGTATTGGGGAAGCAACGGGTAAAACTTGCTGGCAGTTAGATCACACATGGGAAGAATAAGATGGTCAGTTTGGGGCCTGTGAAGGTTGGGGGTTCATGAGAGAGTCGAAGAGAGACAGAAGGAGCAGTTGGAAGCTGTGCATGTAGCATTTAGCAGCCTACAGATGACATGCAAGCTGGCACAGTGTAGAAGCTCATTTGAGGGAAAGTAGAGTGATTTGTGTAGACATGAAGAGGCTGGTTTCCCCTGTTTGTAGCAATCTTTTCTGAAATGCACAGGGAACGTCAGGGCCATGACTGCCCAAGGCCTTTCCTTAGGCCATGGCTAATGAACATGGGCTTGGGCCATTGTCCAACTCTGCATCAGAGTCTTCCTAGTTTGTTGTTAAGCCAAAACTAAGGAAGCAGGTGTGTCCAGCCCCTATCATTTTCCCTTTGTTTTCTGCAAAGGTCTACACTGGGAGGACAGGAAGAACAGAGAGGAAAAATGTGGGAAGAAGAGATGATCTGGAGAAAGAAGAGAAATTCCTGGTCATCCTGTGATTCCAAGAGACAGAGTTGAGACAGGGAGCACAGTCTTGTCCCAGTTAAGTGGACACCATCATCACCCGCTTTGCAAAGTACCTCCTTCGTCTGGCCTATGGAATTTGCTTTGTCTCTCTTTCAACCAGAAAAATTCTATGTGAAGCAATTAGGCTTCCCACAAGTTTATTTAAGTCCCTTGTGGAATATTCCAGTAGATCTACCCAGGAGCATTTGGTTTCAACTTCAGTAATGAGTAATGTGCTGTCTCAACTGGGCACCTGGCTGAAATGACGAGTGGGGTCTCTTGGCAGAACGAGAGGTGGGTGGTGGGCAGAACAGGCTCTGGGCATTTGAGGGAGAGGAGCAGTACCTCATACTGAACTCTGACCAGTGGGACATTGAGCCAGAACCTTTATAGCCACATGGGGTTATGTGTGCCAGTGGTAACTCTGGTCTTACAAGTGCTCCATGTGACACCTTGGCTTCTTCTCCAGGCATGCTGGAGTGTGAGTGTGGGGTATGGCAGAATATTCTTCTGGGGTGCCTGTCCAGGGTACATGGGAGGAGTCTTATATGTGGTGCAGGCACCCTTAGCCTCATTCACCCTGGGCACAAGTGGACCTGGTAAAGGATAAACCATGAAGAGGCAAGGACAGCCTCAAGTTAAGGGGGCATGCTCACCACTGTAGGAAGGAGTGAGTTGGATGAAGAGGAGGAGCAAAGAGCTGCTTTCCTACAGTGTCATAACATGGGATGGATGGAGCAGAGCCTAATGAGAATGTGAACTCAGCCAGGACAGAAGAAAAGCCCAGAGATAGTGATGTCACCGGGGAGGCTCTGGGGAGTGGGGCACATGTCAGGGCACCACAGTGGCTCCTGATCATCTGAGCTGGAACAGAGTAGACCAGGTGATTGCTGGTGCTGGTGTGAGTGGGAGGTAGAGACAGAGCTAAGGGATGCAAGTATGTGCTGCAAAAAGGCAAATGTTATAGAGAGGGAAAGACAGAGAGATAAGGTCTCCCACTTACTCGTTAGTTCTCACAAGTGTCTATAATGGCTGGAGCTGAGCTGATCCAAAGCTCAGAGTCAGGAGCTTCCTCCAAGTCTCCCACCTAGGTGTAGAGTCCCAAGGATGTTGGTACCACAGGGTGAAGGATTATTCTGATGTACCATCACACCAGTCCCTCTTTCATTCTTTTTAATCTCAAAAGAAAAGAAGGAGGAGTCAGCATTGTGGCAAAGTGAGTTAAGCTGCGACTTCTAACACCAGCATCCTATATGGGCACCAATTTGTGTCCAATTTGCTCTACTTCCAATACAGCTCCCTGCTAATGGCCTGGGCAAAGCAGCAGAAGATGGTTGAAGTTCTTGGGCCCCAGACACACGCATGGACACACCAGATGAAATTCCTAAGTCCTGGCTTTGGCCTGGCTCATCATCTTGACCATGGCAGTCATGTTGGGGATGAACTAGTGTTGATAGATCTCTTTCTCTCTCTCTCTCCTCTCAAATAAGTGAATGCATCTTTTTAAATGTGGGGTTGGGGGGCGCTGAGTAGGAAAGAAATGGAATGACGACTAGCAGGAATAAATAAGGGTAACCCAAGGGAGAGAGAGTGTGTCTACATAAAGAAAGAGCAGGAGCCCAGGAGAAGGAAGTCTGGAAGAGAAGGGAAACAGGCTGGGAATGTGTAGCATCTTCTCATGTTCACAGGTCCTCTGCAATAAAGCAGAAATCTCATGGACATGTACAACTTGTACACAGCCCCATGTTGTGGAGGCACCAGTCTCCTCCCTAGACTGTCAGATGGTACATGCTGCCTGGAAATGGAATTTCTTAGAACCACAACACCTCCTGACACAGTCCTCAAAACACCAGAACATCCAAACCGAGGAACTTTCCACTGCATCACTGCTCAACCATCTGTGTCATGAAAGACAAGGAGAGATGGAGCTGCTGTCCCAAACTGGAACAGCCTGAGAACACAGAACACCTAAGGCTGGGTGGACCCTGATGCAGACAAAGGGCAGTGGTAGGAACATCTGAATGAAGTATAGGGAGGGATTAGCTAATAATAGCATTGTAGGTAGTAGTTTGCCAACTTTGATTTGGGGAAGCTGGATAGTGAGTAAGCAGGAGTTTCTCACTCTGCTTTTGCAGTTTTGTTGGAAGCTTGAAATAGTTTCAGAATAAAATATTTAAGAAATCTTAAAAGATAATAAAAACAGAAATCTTGACAAAACCACCCTGGCACCTTGAAATAATGCTTCGCAAATACTGATGCCCCTCAGTGTCTTCTGAGAATGGATTTGGGAAAAGATTTTTGGATGCTCAACTGCTTTATGTAAAATGGTAACGTGTTTGCATATAGCAAGTGGTCATCATCCTATACATTTGGAATCATCGCTAGCTGACTTATGCCTAATGCAGTGCAAATGCCATCTAAGTAGTTTTTACACCGTAATGCTTACAGAATAATAACCAAGAGTTGTGCATGTTCAATATGGGTATAATTTTCTACAAAAAAATACAAAATTGAAGAAGATTTTTTACCAACTGTGCACCTTACAAGGGTTTAAAATATCAAATATGTAAAGAACTCAAAAGAGTCAACAGCAAGATTCATCTCCCTGATAATGGCCTGGGAAAGCAGTGGAGGGTGGCCCAAAGTCTTGGAACCCTGTACTCACATGGAAGACCTGAAAGAAAAAAAATAAATCTCAAAACAAATGTCAACAGCAGAAACAAAACAAAAATCACGTAATTCAGTTCAAACATTGACAAGTCATTTGAATAGACATTCCATAAGGACATACAAATGCCCAAAAGCTATATTAAAAATGCTCTACATCATTAATCACCAAGGTAATGAAAACCATAATGAGGTATCATTTCACTCCACATGCAATGACTGTAATAAACATGACCAAAAAAAAAAAGTGACAAATGCTGGTGAAGATATAAAGAGGAACTCTCGAACACTGTCAGCGGGAATGTGAATTAGAACAGCTTTCTGGATTACAGTATGGAAGCTTTTCAAAAAAATTAAAAATGTCATTTGCTTCCACAAGTCCATTCCTAGGCATGCTCCCAAATGCAGCGGAAGTGCAGTTTACCAAGGAGACACGCATAATCCCATGTGTATTGCAACTTTATTAACAGTCAAGACAAATAATCAACCGTGTCCATCAGTGGATGAATGAATACAGACAATGTGGTACATGCACCAATGAGATCTCATTAAGCCATAATGAAGGATAAAATTCTATCATTTGTAGTAATATGAATGGAACTGGAGGCCATAATGTTAAATGAAATGTGCCTGACACAGACAAATACCGCCTGGCTTCACAACTATGTGGAAATAAGAATGAAGTGAGCTTAAAATGGTAGAGGGTTGAATAGTGATTCCCAGAGGCTAGAAAAGAGAGGAGAAGGAGAGAAATGAGAGAAGGGCTAGCAGGTGAAAAGCCATTGCCAGAAAGGAGTAAGTCCTGGTGCTCCATTGCACAATGAGTATAACTAGTAATAGGAATTGTTGTATAATTCAAAATCCCCAGAAAAGGCTTTTGAGCGCTCACATCCAGAGAAGTTCTTGTGTTTGAGACATGGAGCACCCGAGTGTTCTGAGCTGGCCAGCTCATGATGGATGGAGTAAATATTGTGAGACCTCACACAGTGCTTCATCGACCCATGCAAATAAGCAAATCTGTAAGTAATCAACTGAAATAGAATATTTTCAATCTGCTATTGATTGAATAGCAAACCGAGCATAATTAACATTTCATCATATTTTTAAACACTATTTTTCTCTTGAAGCTTCTAGGTGTTTTGCAGATTGGTCTTAACTGGTACCACAGAACAGTTTTCAAGGCAGAATGGCTGTGAAAATAAGCAATATGTAGCTTCTAGTACTTTTCATTCCTAACTATTGTTTTTTGATCCAGAGGCATGAATTTAAAGAAAATCTTGGGGACAGGTGTTTTGGGTACTTGGGGAGTACCAAAAAGCCATCTTCCAAGACCCCAGCGTCTTTTATGGGCACCTGTTTGGGTTTGTGTCCCATTTTCTCCACTTTGAATCCAGCTCCCTGCTATTGGCCTGGGAAGGCAACAGAAGAAAGTCCAAGTGTTTAGGACCCTACCATCCATTTGGGAGACTAGATGAAGTGCTGTTTTCCATCTTTGGCTTATAGTCCTGGCCATCGTAACATTAGGTCTAGTCCTCAGAGCTGCTGCCCAGTTCTGACTGTCTGCTGATACAGATTCTGGGTGGTGACAGGTGATGACTCCACCTCCTTTGTGGAATGTATGGGTTTGGTTCCAGGCTTCAGGCTTTGGTCTGTTATGAGCATTGAGAGGTGAACCAGTGGCTAGAAGAGTTGACTACTCCTCATGACTCCCTCTTGCTATTCTGTTAATTCGTCCTTGCTTGTACGATTCATATATCCCTTTCTCCATATTCTTATCTTAAACTGCCAAGTGCCAACGTTAAGGACTTTCTTTGCTTCAGTCATGTTCTTCACATGAGTACAATAATTGTGCTGCTCAGAGTAGCACTCAGTCTCGCAACGTCTTGTTTTAATATTGTTCAAAGTATCTGCCTTTCCTGGCCACCCTTTAACTATTTATCACATCCCTAACCTCAAAGAATACTCAAGTCCATTATTATGGCATAACTACAGCTGCATAAATTTTTATGTGATTAAAGTATACAGAAGAAAAATGAGAACTTCCATTCATTTCGTGTCTGTGAACTATTTTATCCTGACTCAACATACTTCTACTTCCATGGCTGGAAACTGTGCCCAGAACAAAGGAAAGAGGTTGACCACATTTTCCCATATTTTAGAGAGAATTCACTAATGTGGATTATATGAGGTAGAATCTATTGTAAGCTTGGATGTGATGAGCATTTCTGGCCTGAGGAACCAGTGTTGCCTGCAATTCCCAGGAGCTGAACCATGCTGAGTGCAAGCACTGAGGGGACCCCACACTGCTGAGAGAGAGATTTGAGGTTCACAGTCAGCCTTTTCCCCAGTGGTCAGTCAGTCTCTCAGGTCTGGTTGTCCATAACTGATGGCTGAACCAATATCAAGCTCATTCCTGAGCTCATGGATCCTTGAGACACACAATTTCCTCCAAGAGGGGGTTCTTGGTGCACTCTTCAGCTTGCTATACCCACTCATTACTTATTTGGGGTCCATCACAGAGTTTATACCAGAACCTTCTGTGGCTCAGTTAGTATGAAGAAAAGTCAAAAGATTCTGTGCAAGGTAGGAGGAAGTCCAGCCAACCATCCTGACTGTCAGCTGCTTATGCCTGCACCATTAATCTAGTGTATTAGTAGGGAAGCCTTCCATGAAGATGAGATTTCTCTTTTCTGATCTTTCCAAAGCAGCAGGAGTGACCATCTCATTGCTCATTTTGCCTCAGAAGTAGTGTGTGTGTGTGTGACAAATTTGAAGTAAACTCCAAATGCTAGAATTCTGAGAACTTCATGGTGTAAACCTTCCTACCATGAAGCTGTGCCTGACAAATCAGTGCCAAGGGCAGAGAATGAAGCAATGTCTTTGTTTGTCAACAGGCTTCCCAGCCTCCAGGAGCCTGGTTCTCTTGTACAGCCATCTGCACAGGCAAAGTTCAATGCAACCAAGAATCTGAACAGCCAAGCAAGGCATTCTTAAATGACACTGGGCCTGATTTAGACCCCAATAAACACAGTGCTTGCCCTGCCAGGAAGACACAATTCTGAGCTGTGCATGGTGGAAGTTACCTAGTGAGATTGTCCCCTACCCTCATTTCAACCCTAACCCTATGACATAGGATTGTTTGTTGTACAAAAAGGTCATTGCTTTTTTGCTTTCAAAAATAACTGTGGAATTCCCTAGTCAAACATCCAACAAACTGGGGTTGGATCAAAGGTTGCTATAGAGAGAACCTGTTAGATTGTCTTATGTAGACAGATGGCTGGGATAAGCCAGTTGCCTGATGTGGACAGGAGACTGCAGCTCTGTATCTGTGATATATGGAGGCTTCTTTTTGTTTCACACTGTTACACATATACCCATGAGTAGGCTGGCAGTTGTTTGGAAAAATGCATCAAACTCATAGTGGAGACTTGGTCATTTATTTTTTTTTCACCTTAAAATAGTATAACTTTGATACCACTGCAAAAAATGTATAGTACAGCAGGGCCTTTCTAAACAGGGAGCAGGAGAGGATGGTGGTTGAGATAGGACGTGTTTGAGCAGTGTTTGTCTTCCAGAAGAAGAAAGGAAGAGCTGCAAGGTGCTGAGAGGGAGAGGCTCGTGTATTCCATGACTCTGGTGTAAAATAAACTTCCCTTAACTTTGCACTTATTTAGAAGATTAATGGGTAAAGATTACTGTAAAAACTGAAGTGTAATATCGTAGAAGTATGTAGAATCAAGCATGAGTGTTACATAGTTTGTGTTGTATGAGAAACACTCGCATATTTGCACAAAACCTTTTAAAAGTTCAGCATGTAAAAAGAGGTGCACTTCTCTGAAGGCACATGAACTCATTGTGGGCTCTGGGTAACTCTGCTCCCAAATTCACAATCATGTTTTGCAAAGGCAGCTAAAAATCAGCCTTCAGAGAGCTTTCTTGAAACCAAAAGGGATAACAGTGCATGGCCCTGGAAGTTCTGAGACCGTTGCATAAACTGTTGGGGAATTTTCTTTTTATATTTTCAAAAATTCATTTATATATTTGAAAAGCAGAGTTGTATAGAAAGAGAAGAGAGAGAGAGAAAGAGAGAGAGAACTCATCCCACCACTGGTTCACTCCCCAAATTACTATAATGCCCTGAGTTGGACCAATCCTAAGCTAGAAGCCAAGAGCTTCCTCTGAATCTCCCTCTTGGGAATAGGGGCCCAAAGACCTGGACCATCCTCTGCTGTTTTCCAAAGCCTTTAGCAAGGATAAAACCAGGCCCTGTAGCAGCAATATCCCATAAGGGTTCCAGATGCTTCCACTTCTGATCCAGTTCCCTACTTGTGGCCTGGGAAAGCAGTAGAGAATAGGCCAAGTTCTTGGGCTTCTGCATTCACTTGGAGACCCAGAGGAAGCTTCTGGCTCCTGACTTTGACTTGGCACAATTTCAGCCATTATGGATTGTGATGGATTCTCTATCTCTCTCATTTTAACTTATATTCCAATAAATAAACCTATTTTTTTTAGAAATGGGGAAAAGAATAATATTTTTTTTCCCATTCTGTGTGGTGAAGATGAAATGCTCAGAGTAGGCTGGCACAACCAGTGTTGCATGACAGATAAGCTTCCTACCTTTAGGTGGAGTAGCTTTTGTATTCATCTTATAGATAATAAATTACCATGCATGGAAAACACCTAAAAGTCGGTGCTAGCTTGGAACACCGTAATATCACTGTGTCTCCTGGGCCTGTGGGACTCAGCAATGTGACCTTGCTTTGTCTGCACCTTTGGAAGGCACAACTCATCAACCTGCTGGGCAGGTGTTATCTGCTCATCCTCCACCACCCTCCCCCTCATGCCAGGCAGCACCCTGAGCTTTGGGTGCCTACAATGATGGTTACATGGTGATTAAGCTGCCACAAGGGACATCAACATCCCATATTGGAGTGCTACTTGGAGTCGCACTTGACCTGCTTCCCATTTAGTTTGCTTCTAGAACCCCTGGGAGGACAATGAAAGATGGTCCAATTGCTTGGATCTCTGCCATCCACATGGAAGACACGGATGGAGTTCCAACATCTTGACTTTAGCTGGGCCTGGATATGGAGAGAGTGAACCAGGATGATGTCTCTGTAGCTCTTTCCCCCTCCCTCTCCCTTCTTTCTCCCTCCCTCTCCCTTCCTTCTCCCTCCCTCTCTCCCTGGATTCCTTTCTTCCCCCCTCTTTCTCTCCCTTTCTTGTCCCCCCTTCCTCTCCTCATCTCCCCTTTTCCCTTTTTCTCTCTATCTTCCTCCATTTCCCACTCTCTCTTCTTCCCTCCATCCTTGCCTCTCCTTCTTTCCTTCCCCTTCTCTGTGGGTATGTTATTTTGCCTTTCAACCAAATAAAATAAGTATTCAAAAAATAGAAGAGTACTTTTAATTCTCTTGATGAAGGGACTTGAGAATATGAATAACCAAAAGGAAGGTGTCAAGGGTAGTGAAAGTTTACAGATATTCAAGTACAGATGGTTTGGTTTTATGGCTCAGAGCAGATAGAAAGTTGCGAGGTCTGGAAGGCAGCATTACAGCTCTTCTTTGGACCGAGATGTAAAGGGGGTGAAACACTGCAGTGGTGGCAGACAGCACCAGTTTTCTTAAAGAAGAGATTTTCTGGGGTAGGCATTGTGGCATTGTGATTTTCTGGGGTAGGCATTATGGCACTATGATTTTCTGGGGTAGGTATTGTGGCATTGTGGGCAAAGGCACCGATTGTGGCACCCACATCCCATAAGGGGTGCTGGTTAGGGTGCCAGTAACTCTGCTGCTGATCCAGCTTCCTGCAGTTACACCTAGAAAGGTAACAAGGTAATTGGGCCTCTGCCAACCACATGAGAGCCCTGAGTAGAGTTCTTAGCTCTTTGCTTGGGTCTGAACCGACCCTGGCTGTTGCAGGCACTTGGAGAATGAACCAGTGACTAGAAGCACTCTCTATCTCTCTATATATGAAGATGAATGCATATTTGAAAAATATTTTATTTCTATTTGAAAAGCAGAGAATGAGAGAGAGGGGAGAGAGAGAGAGAGAGAGAGAGAGATCACGTGTGTGCACGCAAGCGAGAGACCCACAATGGGTGGGACTGGGTCAGGCTAAAGCTAGGAACCAGGAACTTCTTCCAGGTTTATTACCATAGGGGCAGCTGGGGACCAAGCAGAGTCAGCCTCTGCTGCTTTAATGGGCACATCAGCACAGAAACAAATTGGAAGTGGAGCAGCTGGGACTCAACTTGGCACCCATATGGGACACTGGTGCTGTAGGCAGAGGCTTAACTTATTACACCATGGTGCCAGCCCCCCAGACAAATATTTTTAGAAAAAATGAATTGCTGCTCCATGCTGCAGATGAAGATACAGAGGCCCCCCAAAAGCCAGCTCGGTCTACCTCACTCTTGAGATCCTATATCCTAGGAAAGCCTGATATGGAAAACTTAACCTGCAGCAGAGACACACAAAGATTGTCTGAGAGCAAATGGGGGTAACCTGGAACGACAGGCAAGAACTAAAGAAATGAATCAACTCCTTGGAAAGTGAAGATCTCCAATGGGCAGGAAATTGCAATGTCGAGAGTTGGCTTACCCCTCTCCCCTTCCTTCTGTGCATCCGGCATCACACACATACTTCATGTCACATAGTCTGGGGTAGGTGCCCTCAGAGCTTCTGTCTGCAGCCCATTCCACAATCTCAAAGAACATCCTGAGGCCAGAGGGCCTGGCATCCCCAGGAATCATGTCACGGTGTTTAGTTCTGAAATCACCGCAGCTTGAGTCTGTCCAACTCTCCAGTCAAACAATGAAAAACTCCCAGGACCCATCACCACTACTGCGATGAAACACAAGCTCTCATTAATGCTTACAGAATTGCCACTAAGGTATCTCTTTCTGACATGGAACTGTTTTCTTTGGTCTAGATGGAAAGAGATGAGTTAGTGTAGACTCCCAACCTGAGACAGCCCCCATGGGAACTGGACACCTAATATCAAAGGCAAGAAGTCAGGAACATATTCTACAAGAGCTGAGTCAGCTAGTGTGCTCCTCACGTAGCCTATTCAATAAGGCAGATTCCACGAGATTCCAGCCACCAGCCCCACCCTCTCCCACACCATGCTTTCTCAAACTTGTGCTACCTGCCAAAAGTTGGCCTAAGGCTTTGGGGCAGAGCCATTGAATCCCAACTCTTGGTTTGTTGGGACATGTCAATAAACACCTAAATACTGAATTAAGTGAAGTTACTAGGGTGACTACAGCTTGGTAGGAGCCAGATAAACTTGTAGACAGAGGGAGATCAAGATATGGGAGCCAGCATCAAAAGTTCCTGCTTGAGTTGCTTGTTCTAATGTATGCAGACACCTGTGCACACAGGGAGAAGCCCAAAGGGAAGAGGTGATTATAAAACCCTAAGCTCTAGCTTTCCTCCTATGCAATGTGATTTTGGCACCTCACTCCTGAGTGGGACTCTGTGAAACATGGATTTTTTTTTTTCCATCAGTTTTTACATATAGAATGTTGTTTATACAGATTACCTTGAAAATGGCCTTACTCTTATTTATATTGCCCCCTTTGGGGATGACGTTTTACCAGAAGTCTCATTCTCTCTCCACACAATCTTAGAACTGACTTTTAGAACGAGAGAGCCAGATGGAGAAGTTCTGCAAATTGTAGGGGCCAAAGGGGAGACAAGTGGATGGAGAGTCTCTAGCGTGACGTACTTTTATTGTGACTTACATTTAAAGATTTAGGATGTTATTCAAAATGAAGCATTTAAATTTTGGAAATACATACTTATTTCACGTGTGCACCTCAGCACAATGAGGTTTGATGCCTAAAAACTATAGGAATAAATCGTATGCGATTTAGGGAGCAGACCTTTGGCTCAGCAGTTAGAAACACTGCTCCGGGTGCCCAGGTCCCAGGTCAGTGTCTGTGTTTGAATCTCAGTTCTGCTCATGATTCCAGCTTCCTGTGACAGTGATGGCTCAGCACTTAGGTCCCTGCCACACAAGTGGGAGACTGAGTTCCTGGCGTCTAACCAGATGAGAACTGAACCTAGAGGTGGAAGCAGGCTTACTTTGTCTCTGCCACTCAAACAAAATGAAGATGAATTACTTCATAATTTTAAAGTCAAATTTTGCTTACAGAGTTGGTCTCCAAGCCATTTCTATTTTCAAGATAAACAATTACTGGGACCTGCACTGTGGCATAGCAAACTGCTGCCTACTATGGTGTCATCCAATAAGAGCACCTGTTCAAGTTCCAGATACTCCACTTGAATATTTATTGATCAGTTTTAAAGAAAGTTACAGAAGGAAGGATATAGAGAGATCTTTTACCTGCTGCTTTATTCCCCAAAAAGCTCCAACGGATCAGGCTGGGCCAGGTTGGGCCACGTTGGGGCAGTCTGAAACCAGAAGCCAGGAACTCCGATTGTGTCACCCATCTGGGTGGCAGGAGTCCCAAGCACTTAAGCCATCTTCTACTGCTTTACTGGGTGCATTAGTGTGGATTTGGGTTTAGAGTGGAGTGGCCTTGGGGCTGGCATTGTGATATAATGGGTAAAGCCATTGCCTGCCATATCATCTCATACCAGCACTGGTTCATGTCCTAGCTGCTCCATTTCTAAAGCAGATCCCTGCTAATGGGAAAACCAGCAGATTCTCAATGTTTTGCCCCTACACAATCCACACAGGAAACTTTGATGAAGTTCCTGGCTTCTGCCTGGTTCAATTCTGGCCATTGTGACCACGTGGGGAGTGAACCACCTGACAGAATATCTCTCTTCCCATCTCTCCTTTTTGCTCAGTAATTCTTTCAACTAAATAAGTAAATCTTAATTTTTTGCACCAAAATTTATCTTTTTAAAGTTTATTTAAAAGGTGAGGGGACCACAGATACAAGTGGGGCTGTTTGGGGGTGGATTTGGGAGGATGAATTAAAGTGAGCAATAGGGAAATACTTCTTTCTTTCATTTTGTATCTACAGGAAGAGAGATGCCCCCACCCTATTGCCAGCCTTCATATGATCTAGGAAAAGGAGGTGGTTCCATGGAATTGCTCCAAGTTCCCATGAGGGGAAGGATGTCCTGGGGGAGGGATCATTTAATTAATAGATAGGCAGAAGGAATTTACAAACAGCAGGGAGAGTGTAACTAGTGACCCTAAATCAACTACCTACCTGTCCCATTTCATTTCCTCATCAGAGGTTTCTGGCTCTTATTCTAAGGGTTGCTGAAGGGTGAAGATTCATCGTGTCTTCTGCAGTTACTTCCTGCTGGTTAAAAGAGTAGGACTCACCAATCCTGGGTTCAAAATACTCTTTCTGGGGCCAGTGTGGTAGCATAGCAGAGTCATCTCTTGCCTGCAAACACTGGCAGCCCATGTGGGTGTTGGTTTGTGTCCTAGCTTCTCCACTTCTGAGACAACTCTCTGTTTACAGCATAGGAAAGCAGTGTAGGCTAGCCCAAGACCTTGGACCCCTGCATCCTTATGGGAGGCCTGAAGGAAGCACCTGCCTTCAAGCTTTGGATCAGTGCAGTTCTGGTGGCTGTAGCCATTTGGGAGTTAACCAGCAAAGGAAGATTTCTCTCTCAGTAAAAATCTGCCTTTCAAATTAAAATCAATGAATCTTTTTAAAAGAGGACTCTTTTTCTATCTCATCAAATGGATTCCTATCATGGCCTAGAAAACTTTGATTAAGTACCCAAGGCTATGTCTCCCACATCATTACTCTGAGGTATTTCTGGTTTCTTTACACAGGAATCTGCACAGTAAGTGGTCTACTCATGCATGTCTGCTGAGACCACACTGTACACCCATGGATTCTGTTCCCTGAGATCGGAGATCCTGACATGTCTGAACCCAACATGAACTGAAAAGCTGAGGTGCTTGCAGACACAAAAAGCCATTGGTGTATCTCCCCCACATATGGATGCATAGGCCTGGCCTGGGGAGGTCCTCTAGGCCCTCCTTCCCAGTGTGCTCCAAACCCCAGCCCTCATGTACACTGGTGGGTGCACTGGGCTGACCCAGTTTGTACCCAGCCAGGCTCTCACTCATGCTGGCAGGTGCACCAGTTTGATCTGATGTGGACCATAGCTATAGATTTTCCCACATCAAGAGCCCTCAGTATTCCTCACCCCGGTCCAAGTACCCTGGATAGTGGGTGGTATCAGTCCATTTGTCCCCATCACTCACAGATTTAATATTGAAGAAACGACAACCATGCCAGTAAGTTGATATAGTTAATACATAATTAGCATGAACCAGGCACAGGAGGCGCAGGAGGCGCAGGATGCCAACCAGCTATTGGCCGCTTTTCTCCCAGCAGCCGTAACACTTGCATAAGTACAAGGCAATTTAGTCAGTTGCCTACAGCTGGGGAATATTTTTCATAAAACAATTCCATAGGCTCAGGGATTTCCCCGTCCGCCCTCTCCACTCCCCATATTACTACAATAGTATAGTCCTTCAACAACAGCCGCCAAGCCTATCATTCTGCTATGTAAGTGTACCATGGTATTATAGGTAGAGATAGTGGTAGAAAGTCCAGCATCCTGTTGTCAAGATATATATATAACAGTTGCATTGGGAGCCCACCTTTTATTTGGGAGCAGAGGTGCATATTGCAACGTATCTTCACTTCTTGGTTGTACTTTTACTTTATGGAATACTACTCAATCGTTAAAATGAATGAAATTCTACCAATTGCAATAAAATAGTTCCAGCTAGAGACATTATGCTCAGCAAAATAAGCCAATCACAAAAAGACAGATGTCCTATGTTTTCTCTAGTATAAGGCAACCTTCATGAAAATATAAGATCAATACATACATAGGCAAACATGTTTATACATATGTTTATCTAAGAGAGAGAAAATAAATCTTATTTTTAACAAAAGATGATCGGGTGTTTTGCAGCATTTTCCCGAATCAGATTTGCAGGTGAACTCAATACATGAAGAATGCCTTCCACATAGGGGACAGAGACTGTCATCCTTCAGGATCAACATACAGCATGTTTAACTTGAATGCGGGCACATGGGTAAGCCTGTTTGTGTCCCGGCTGCTCCACTTCCCATCTAGTTCTCTGCTTGTGATCTGGGAAAACCTTGGGCCCCTGCACCCACATGGGAGACCTGGGGGAAGCACTTGGCTCCTGTCTTTGGATTGGCCAAGCTTGGCTCTAGCATTTGCAGACATTTGGATCATGAACCAGCAGATAGAAGATCTTTCTCTCTGTCTTTTCTTCTCTCTGTAGTCTACCTTTGTATTATTATTATTACTATTAATTAATAATAAGCTGATCAGAAAAGACTGAAAAAATTTAAAAGAGAATTAGATATGTCACAAAACACACCTAGCGAAAAAGCAAGTGTGGCAGGGTTTGCCCTCTGACGTAGCAGATAAAGTCACTGCCGTACCAACATCACATGACAGCCTTCAGTCTGAGTCCCAGCAGTCCCCTTTATGATCCAGTTTCCTACAGAGTCCTGGGAAAGCAGCGGAGGATGGCCCAAGTGTTTGGGCCTCTGCCACTTGTGTGGGAGACCCAGACAAAACTCCAGGCCACTGACTTTGGACTGGCCCAGCCCTGGTCATTGTGGCTCTCTGCGGGGACTGAGCCAGCCGATGGAAGATATCTTTCTCTAGCCTTGGCTTTCAAATAAATAAAAAAATCAAGCAAGTCATAAAACAGTTACCAAAAGTCTGAGCAAAGCATTAAAAGGCCCTCTGTAACTGTTTGAATTATGAAGAAGTTCCACTGAAGTGCCACCAAAGAGGATATTTCCTAATTTCTAAGAATGGAGCACAAACAACAAGATCTCTTGTAGCTCATGTCTCCTGTTTCACGGTTCCGCTTTGAACTTATTCAGGTGCATTGGACTTTAAGCAGTTATCCAGGAAGTTTGTGCATCTGAAACTTTGTGCGTGTTAACAGTTGGAATACCTGGCCCAGATGTCTTCTAAAGCAGAAGCTGGCATATCCCAGCTTTCTCTAATGCTCGGGACCTTGTGTCATTTGCCTCGGGTTGTTTTTTTCTCCTTTCTCCTTCTATGTTAAGTCTTCCCTACACTGTTGGCTACATATTTTTCAATATCTTTTCATTAGTGTTATATGCACTGTGTACCATTTCTGTGTGTTTTTCACAAATGCTCAGAAAAGAAACAAGATCCTCATGGTTGATTAGCCTATCTACCTTACAGCTGCTCAGTGCTATCTTCCAACTGTGATCCTTTCAGGGCACCCACAACGAGGCGTCCTGTGCGGACTGCTTATCCCACTGAGTGAAGCCATTCAGGACATTCCGATTGCAAGTCCAGAAGGTTACACAATGAGGAAGCGCTTCAGCCAAAGCATATTACAGCTGATTAAATATGACTGCATTTGTTTTAAGAACTTGGCATGTCGATGCTTCCTGGCTTTCCATTTGAGATTCAGTCCTGAAATTAGAAAACTCGCCAAGTTGCTGATGGCTTCGAGTCATAGAATCAGGGACATTTGATGGGAACAGCAGGACCTTTGAATGCTTTGCAGGGTGAAGCAGGTAATGCACCTGTTTGGTGGATTAGCAATTTCCTCCAGAGAAAATGCTAAGGGGGATGAGTCTTCTGAATTCAGGATTGTCACTCACGTACAACATCACAGCTGTACTTAAAGGGCTATTGCAAGCCAACTATCCAGAATTCTGTTTCGATAGTGAGGGTTGGGGGGAGGCGGGGTGTGGAGGCTACAAAATCAGTTGCCGTGGTAGTGACACCCATGAAAGACTCTTCAGCTGCTGGGGACAATGTAAGAAGACTGCCTTTTGTTCAATGGATCATTACACATCTGTAGAATTATGGAACATTTCCTGGAATTCCCTTCTTAAAATATTTTTTCAGAAAATTATCTTTGCTCAACCAACTTGGATCAACTCTAAGCACATGAATATGACAATGTGTGGAATTGAAAAGAATGGATATCTTGGAACACACACAATACCATAACAGACTTTAGAAGGAGAAGAACTTAAAACAGACCACAAAAGAAATAGAGCCATTCTCCAGCGCATAGAGCACCAGGCCTATGCTGAGTACACTCAGCTAACATAGAGTGAGGAAAGGAGACCCATAGCACTTTTGGAAGCAGAGAGCTGCGTGTGCTCATCCTCCTGAGCTGTGAGCGGAGGGAGGCGGCCAGGTCTCACCAAGTCCCCTTCCTACGTAAACAATTTTATTACATTTGTACATGTCATCTAGTCAGGGTTTGCTGGTCTTCCTTTTGTGCCCCCCTTAAGTCCAGGCGCTGTGCTAAGTAGGTCGTATTCGTTCCCTCGTTTCATTCTCACGACAAAAACCTTGGCACTAACAGTATAACAACTGTTCCAGCTACCCTCTGGCAAAGCTTTAATTTCTGGTTCGTGTTCATCATGAAAACATTTGTTGTCAATCCTTGAGGTTTCTAATACAAATTTCTAGCACTTGGATGTGCGGGTTTCTCCTGGAAAGTTCGTCTGTTTGCCAAAAGTGAACAGAGCATTGAAAATCCAAACACATAGGTACTTTCCTGAATTCCTTGATGAAATGGTAAGACATCAGTTCTTTCTGCTGGGGGTACAGAGTTAACCTGACTCGAATTTCATAGCCAATGAGTGGTGCTGCACTGTATTAAATTATTTTTTATTATGCTGGAGGAGGTGAAATTAAATGACTTTTAGGTATAATATTTGCTGCAACACTTCAGAAAGTTGTGGGGTTTTTTTAGTAATAAACTATGGGGTTTTTTAAAAGATTTATTTATTTTTATTGGAAAGGCAGATATACAGAGAGGAGGAGATACAGAGAGGAAGATCCTCCATCCAAAGATTCACTCTCCAAGTGACCGCAATGGCCGGTGCTATGCCAATCCGAAGCCAGGAACCTCTTCCAGGTCTCCCAAGCAGGTGCAGCCAAAGCATTGGGCTGTCCTCAACTGCTTTCCCAGGCCACCAGCAGGGAGCTGGATGGGAAATGGAGCTGCCGGGATTAGAACTGGTGCCTATATGGGATCCTGGCGCGTTCAAGGCAAGGACTTTAGCTGCTAGGCCACGCTGCCAGGCCCTATAAACTATGTATTAAGTGCAGGTTTAAGTGCAAAGAATAGCACAGACCTCAGCAAAAGCATGGTGCCATGTAATAATCCTTTGGTCTGAGAAATAACCAAATTTTGCCTTGTCCCTGGAGCCTGGTAAAAGGGTTGGAGCAATTATCCCTGTTTAACATCCCACAATGACACTATTCCTGTATCCAATGTCCAAGTGTGTCAAGCGTGGTTCTGAGTAAGCTGAGAAATTCAGAGTATCCTACTGAGAAACATGCTCACTGGCCTCATGCTATTGTCTTCACAGAGAAAATATTTTAGGACTGAGTTCATAAATTGGAGCACTACGATGTAGGATGTTAATGATTTTCATTAAATCTCCAATGATCGAAAAAGTTTCCTTAATTTATGCCATCTCCACCACCACCTTGCCTCCAGCTAAGCGTATCCAAATATTGGCCAGACAACACTAAACTGTTAACTTAGTGTTTGCTTTGTTGCTGTCATTGTTTTTTTATATAATGGGATTAGTGCTGTAAAAGGTTTTGGAGGGCAATTTGTTGTCCAGGAACAAGACCACATTCCTAACCTGTAGAAGAGCTGAAGCTTGGGACAGAAGTCTTTGTCTAAATGATCTCAGGTTGGACAAGTGTGACAGTGTGAGCTGAGGGTCCACAGGAACAGGTGCCGATCCAGTCCCTGTCCCAAAGAGCCTACAGTAGGGTACAGAGAGTGTCAAGGAAGCTGCTCTGTGGGGAGCAGTAACTTCACCAAGTAAGCATTCTAGAACACAAAGAGCGCCATCAGAATCACTCGCAGGGCTTTACAATGCCACGATGCCCAGCCTATACCCTCAGGCTAATGGAAACAGGATGCAATAGAGACCTCTAAACATCCAAGTGATTCCTAAACACGAACAAGTTGGACATCAGTGACTAAAGGTCAGGGAACATCTGGCTCTGTGAGTTGATAATGGAGAGATATTAAACACAGTGTGAGAGCAAAGATGCTTTTCTGCTGTCTGAATAGAGACAAGACGGATCAGCCTGTTGTTTTCTCCCGGCCTGGGTGTAATGTCACCAGGCTTGTGGCTTCTACACAGAGATCCTTGGGGGGCATGCGGGGAGTGAGCCTGTGGGTGAGAGCTCCATCTCTGCGTCTTTTAGTAAGTGAGTAAGCACAGATTTTTTAAAAGATGAATTTAACATCCGTAACCCACTTAAACATCATTACTCTACATGCTGAGAACACTTAGATTCTGAGCCTACAGCTGGACAAAAGTTACCTAAATGTAAGGGCTCCTTTATCAGAAAATGCTTAGTATGCCATGAAATTAATTGAGTATTATACTGAAAAGGAACATCCTAGCATTGTATGGGTGGGCACACTTCTGCACCATCCTAACACTGAAAAATCCTGTATCCAATGACCATGAAGTTAAGAACAATCTGTAAATGGGATCTCTGTGGGAGAGCAGACTCCGGATAACGATGAAGAAACAGTACAGTGTGGCTGGGGAAAGCTGTGAGCGGGAAGGACAGACTTCATGAATCTGTTCCTTTAGAACTTCCGGCGACAAGGCAGGTTAGCATCAAAATGGAGTGACACTCTACAATGATGACAAGGGGTAAGGAAAAAGAGTGAGAGAGACCTGGAGTTCCCAGAACCAAGGAGTAGTTACCTAAAGAGGCTGATTTAACTCCATGCCTTGCAGAGCACCATGATGGGGAGGGAGAGCGGGGAGAGTCATGAGTTGTGACCCTGAGACCTCAGGGTCTGGGAATGAGAAAGATGAGATGTAAGTCACCAAGTGACTTCAGTACCCCACCTTGACAGTGTCCGCACTCCCTCAAAAACAGATGGGTGCCTCGGCCCTGCCTCTACTCTTCAGTCTGGGACACCCATCGCAAGACACGTAATGGGAATATTCCAGACTCCTTTATGTTTTTCCAGTTTTTCTAGAATTCCATACCATTTCTCAAACATGTCAGCTTGGCCAACCCCCAAATGCATGTATGTATATATGTATGTATTGCAAAACTTCCTCTTCAATCTGTCTACATTTTTAAAGAAAACATGAGCCATCTGGTTCGGTTTCGTTGGCTTTACCAGTCAAAACTGTCTTTGAGGAAGCTGAGTGGAAGCAAGCTTTTGCCACTGGGATCGCTCACTTGCTCGCCAGGCATTTGCTAATTTCTGGGTGAATTCCAGAGGGCCAGGGCCCTGCTAGCAGTGACTGACTCACCATCAGAAATGGTCTCCTTTGCCTCTCCATGCTTAATCTCCTCTATGTTTGTTTAGGGGATTTATTTCAGCATAGCATAGACTGAATTTCCTTTCTCTATACTTTCCTTTGTTCAAATAACAGCTATAAAAATAGATGCCATTTATATCATTGTCCCCAAAATGAAAAACAGAAGAATATAATAACATTGTAATCCACATTTTAAGCAAAAATAGGCACACATACATAAGGAGAAGTAATATGTTCCATGCAGGCTTAACAATGCCCTTTGAACACAGAAGAAACTTGGAAACAACTTGCATATACTTTTTTGTATCCTGAAATCCTTTCATTCCACGCTGTGCCATGAGCACTTTTACTAAACGTATTCTTCAAAAATGTGATTTTATGGCTGTATAACATTTAAAGATACACCTAGCCTTTAAACTCTTGCCAATTCTTCATAAATCATGTTCAGGAGCCACTTTTGTAATGAGTTCTTATTCATATCTTCTGCTGCTTTCCATAGACTAGATCTGGGAACTTGATTTGCTAGATTAAAAAGTATAAACAATGAGGCCAGCGTTGTGGTGTGGTGAGTTAAGCCACCACTTGCAAAGATGTTGGGGTGGTGACTCAAGGAACCATTCCACTTGTGATCTAGCTTCCCACTGTGAAAGGCATTAGAAAATTATTTGAGTACCTAGGTACCTGCCACTTACGTGGGAGGCCCCGATGGAGTTCCTGGCTGGCTTCAGCCTGGCCCAGCCCTGCATATTTATGTGGGGATTGAACTCATAAATGAAAGACTGTCTCTCTCTTCATCTTTCTCTCCTTGGCTGCTTTTAAGTACACAAATGCATGCATAAATTAAAAAATGTCAATATTGCCAAATTACTCTTTATAATTCTGTTTCAAAACCTTTACAGTGTGAAGTTAAATAGTTTATTTCACAACACTCCCTAGAAGTTAGCCATTTTGGTTCTTGCAGACTTTTCAAATAAAAATTAAAATTTAATGTTGTCAATTTAAAGTACACTTATTTTATTCAATGACAAAGCAACAATCATTCATTTTCTTTTATAATGTTAGAGGGAGAGAAAGATTGTGCATTCCCGTCCACTGGTTTATTCCCCAAATACCCACAAAGAACCAGGACTGGGCCAGTCTGATGCCCAGAGCTGGGAGTACATCCAGGCTTCCCATGTGGACGGCAGGGACCAAGTCACCTGAGCCCTGACGGCTGCATCCCAGCATCTGCATGTGCGGCAAACTGGAACTAGGAGCCAAAGCCAGGAATTCAACTCAGGCATTCCCACATGGGACATAGGTACCTTAAACACTTGGCCCACGATCTGCTTTCTGATCCTCTGTAACACGCTTGAGAGGAAAGAAAAGAGAAATACAGCCATGATCCTGCAGGGCAGCATTTTGGTTAACAATAGATCACACATATGATGGTGATTCTTTCATTTAGTCCAGTGCATCATCGTTCATATCATCAAGATTTGTATAAAATCTACATTTTTTTAATGCTTGCCCAATGACAAAATCATCTAAAACCATTTCTCACCACATATCCCTGCAGTTAACAAGCACCAGACTATAGATTTTTTGGTTTAAAATAGCAATTTGCAGTCTCAAAGGAGAAGATTTACAAATGAGTAGTCGAATTAATTAAGTTGTATGGCCTGCCTTGTGGCATAGCACGGTACGCTGCCACCTGCTCTGCCAGCATCTCATATGAGTTCTGGTTCATGTCTTGTCTGCTCCCTCACATCTGACCCAGCTTTCTGCTAATGCAACTGGGAAGGCAGTGAAAAACGGCCCAAGTACTTGGGCCTCTGTACCCTCCTGGTAGTCTTGGATGAAGCTCCTGGCTTCTGGCTCCAACCTGGCCCTGGCCATTGGAACCATTTGAGAAATAAGTCAGCAGATCTCTCTCTCTCTCCCCCTTCTCCCTCCTCTAACTCTCTCTCTCTCTCTCTCTCTCTTTTTCTCCAACTCTGTATTTCAAAATAAATACTGTCACAAGATTAAATCTTGTGAAGAAAACATCCTAAAAAATCTTCATATTTAACAACGCATTTCTAGATGGCGTTCCAAGCAGAATTCCTGGAATCTCAACTACCCTGTGGCAGGGAGAAAATCTGATAAACACCTGAAGACAAATGACATGGAAGACAAGTAACCATCCATAAACCAATATGGTGGAATGAAATTTTAAAGCCAAGTAATACTAACATCACACGTGTTTACAAAATGTGTATTTGCCAAGACAGAAAATGGGGAAAAATGGTGGAAAACTAAATACAGTGAGAGGTGCCTTCCCTATAACATTCACTTTCTGGGGAGCTTCTCCCTGCAGATGCGCTGAGGGTCCTGCAGGAAGAGCAAGCTGGAAAGGGCCAAGAGACCTTGAGGGGCTCAGCTAGGAGGCCCAGGTATAACAGCCCAGAGCATCAAGCCTTGGCCATAAGACATGATGGGTGTTGAAGGAGGACAAATCTTTGCCAGGATGACACATGTTAAAAATCATTGCTTTTTCTTCCATGCAATGACTCCAGATGCTCTGTAGTATTTCAAGCAAACTGTTGGGACTACAGGCTAGGCAAACACTTCAAAGGGCTTGGCCCTCGGCCAGCAGCTCTCTAGAATGTTGTCACCTTCGATTTCATATCTCGAAAAGTTGGATGACTCCAGCTGTCTCCAATGGAAACAGTGAGAATACAACTGGGTCATCTAAACCGCGCTGGTCTAAAAGCACTGCATTCTCTTTCACAATCACTTTGGCACATAAGCCATACGGACCATATTCCAGCTACTTCTAACATGACTTTTTAATGAGCCAGAAAAAAAAATCTCGGTTTGTAAATAACCCTAATCCATTGCCCTAATGTTTCTAGTCCATAATGAGAATAGCTACTGTTTAATGGAGCATTTATGGTTGCTTTAATGATTAAAGCATACCGTTTCATGAAACCACCTTTTCAACAAACCACTCCTAGATATTCTACACTGGATATTAATTTTTAAAGTAATGTTGCTTTTCCCTCCTCCTTCTCCTGCTTCAGTTTAAGGTTGTCTAGGAGTACAAGTCATACCCGCAAACATCTGTCTTGAATGGGGGCTCACAGAAGTGAAGGAGAAAGGGGAGATAGCTGATGTTCACCAAACCTGTAAATAATATAAAAAGAGCTTCTGGCAAGAATGCCAGGTGGTCTGTACACAGAAGAAAACAAACCATTAGTATTAGAACAAAAAACAGCATCCCATGTAAATGACCACACAAACACGGTCCCCTGGGCACTGGAGGGAGACAGGAACTGGCCTTGCAAACATTTAAAATATTCTCCCTGGAGTTGCTGTTTGGAATTAAGGACTGGCTTCCCTTTGGTTCGAAGTATACTGGCTCTCAACAACTACACTGGGAAACTGATGTGTAAGAGAGATACCTGCCAGCATATAAACATACAAGGATGAATTATTTTTACAAGCCATTGCTTGTGTTCATTTTTTAATGATTTGATAGGGAAGAATTTCACAACTAATTATGCCTAGTGTTACAAAGCTAATTTTATATTGTAAACCTCCGCCAATTCGCTGGTAACTAAGAAGGTAAGCATGAAGACAGATATATAATCAAGTACTTTTACTTTGTAATAGTGTAATATTAAGTTATGTGTAGTGTTGGATTATGGTCTATATAAGTTTATGGGTAAATACAGTCTCAGCTTTTTTCTACGACGTGTTCTTATAAACCATAATTGTTCATTAATCCCCCTTTAGTTTATTAGTATTACTGTCCATTAAAATTTATGAAGGAGAACTTTTCCAAAGAAAGTCACTCCCCACTTGTAAAAGAGAGCCCACTTGGAATGTAAATTAACTACTCTGGGCCACTAGGGTACAATTTAGTAAGTAGTGGTAATACTGAATTCAAACTAGGTTAAAGGAGTTACTCTGCTGTATCATGTAGCCAAGAACCCAGAAAAAGCCTTCTGATTACTGGAAGATTCTAGATCACTCGTACTTAGAAGAAATCAATTGAGAGCAAGAATTTTCAGCATGTGTATAACTTAAAATTTTTCAATAGCCATTTTTTATAAAGTAAAGAGTAAATTTTGTTTTAAGAATTCATTTTATCCAGTGTGTTCAAAATAGTATACTTAAGCACGGAAGCAATTCAAAAATCCTTCTGTGGGCCCAAGACTGTTACAGAACAGCCGAAGCCTCTGTGACACTGGTATCCCATTTGAGTATCAGTTCAAGTTCTGGCGGCTCACTTCTGATCCAGCTCCCTGATTCTGTATCTGAGAAGGCAACAGAAGACAGTACCAGGAATTGGTACCCTGTCACCGGTGTGGTAGACCCAGATGGAATTTCAGGTTCCTGGTTTCAACCTGGCCCAGCCCTGGCTATTGTGGCCATTTGAGGAGTGAACCAGCCAATAGATCTGTGTGTGTGTGTGTGTGTGTGTGTGTGTGTGTGTGTGTGCCTTTTTTTCATAACTCCTCAAAATAAATAGACTCATGTTTTTAAAACAATGCTGATGTTTAATGCTCAAAATCTGGAGTGTCCTTTGCACATACAATAAGCTCCCACTAGAACTTGCCACATGCAAAGCGCTCAGAAGCTGGCATACCACCTGTTGCTAAGGAGCTACCATGATGGATAAATTAGCCCTAGACAATCAATCTGCTCTGAACATAGACATATAATTGACAGCATCATTACAGTTATTGATTTGTTTTTTAAAAATTACTGTTGGAATAACAGCAGATTGAGGGAAATGGTTGTTATTAAATATATATTTAAGCCTGTGATTGAATTAGTAATTCAGGATAGGGCCATCTTTGGAAATAAAACACAGTATAGTTCTTGTAGTGGAAATAATTCATTGGAGAGAACATTTTCTGCCTTTCACATAAAATCAATCGACTACACAAGGATACATTTGATCAGGAAGATTTATGTGCAATCCTCTTTTAAAGCTTTGACTTAATCTATGTTTTTTTTTAAATCCTTTAATTTTTATTTGAAAGGCAGATTTACAGGAAAAGATAGAGAGATTGAGAGAGAGAGAGAGCAGGGGAGATCTTTCATTTGCTGATTTAGTCCCCAGAAAGGCTGCAATGGCCAGAGCTGAGGCAGTCCAATGCCAGACGCTGGAACTTCTTCTGGGTCTCTCCAAGCGCAGGGCATATTCACAAGGAGCTGGATCAGTAACAGAGCAGCCTGGCTTTGAACGGGCACCCTTATAGGATGCCAGCACTGCAGGTGGAGGCTTATTAACCTATCATATCACAGCACCAACTCTAGCTCATTCCAGTTTTAAGTTTGCTACAATCTAGTAAGAAAAGCAAAATACCAGCAGATTTTTTTATACATATGCTACAGGCTTGAGGCATACCAGGAACAACCATATCTACAAGAAACAAATTACAGACCGTGGTAAAGACTAATAAGCAAGGAAAATGTAAACTCTGGGTTGAGTCTCCATTGTGCTCCTCATTTGTAGTTAATGAGATCAGAGGGCAATCTGGAAGGATTTGGTCCGTAAGACTCTACCAGGTAGAGCAAGGATCTCATGGAGATTGCATGAGTCACAGAGGACAAGTTTCACTCCCATGGGTTTGGAATCTCCTTGTTAAAGGGACAGCCTCATAGGTTTTCCCTTCCTTGGACACAAAGATCTCTCCGCTGTACGCTTGAAGCAGGTCTCACCCCTTCCCTCCCACCCCCTGCCTGTGGAAGGCTGCTAAATCCCCTGGGTTTGTTGTTGGAAGTCTTGGGCTCTTTAGAACATGAACAAAGCGTGTTGGCCTTTCTGGGAACGTTGCGTGCATTTCTAATATTAGGCTTCTGGAGAGCACAGAATCTGAAGGAAAAAAAAAAAATGCTCCAGTCAGTGAGGTGACTACGTGGATGTTCCAAAGAGCAAATCAGCAAAGGAGGTGATTGGTTTAGACTCCACAAGGAGCCCAGCCCTGAGTTGTCTCCAAGAGCCAAGTGACTCATTGTGATTGTGGACACAGTATCGCTTGATAATCGTAATGACCTAGGTTGGAGCCCTAGCTCTGCTGCTTACCAAACGCTTAGCTGCCAGCGTCACTGTGAGCTGACCTCAGTCTCCGAATCCGTAAATACAACATCTACACCACGGAGGCATGAAAAAGGTTAAGTGGACAAAGCAGAAAACGTCAGGCACGCCAGCCACACAGGGAAGAGCTACCGCTAGCAGCAGCAGCTACTATTAATTCCCCCAATGAATTAATGAGCTCAACGAGCCCTGAAAAGCCATTTTCGGTTTCATCCTGAAAGTCCACATTATGGCCATTCACGTGGCACCAAGCTGGAAAATACGCTCAGAAGAGTCGCTGTGGTTGGCATCCGGGTTGAGAGTTAGGCAAGCAGACCAAGTGCCCAAGTTCTGAGCAGAGTGTTGTAGGTTCTGTATCAGAAACAACATCTAACAATAGCGTCTCAGAGGAACCTTGCTGCTTGAGGGCCTATGGGGACATTTCGTGAATCTTTTAAATCAGAGGAAGTCAGGCTTTCTTTTCTTGGCTATTCCCTGGAAAAGCCGAGATGTTGCTATTGAGAGCAGAGACAAGGGTGGGAGACAAATGCCCTCCACTACACGTGTTGCCCGAGTGTTCAAACAGAAGATAATGGAGCAAAGGGATTCTGTTAGCAGACCTTGCCCTCAGAGACACCCCTCACCTGCTTGTGTCCCTCCTCCAGCTCAAAGGATCATGGGAGTAAAAGTCCACAAATTGACTCAAGTTGTAAAAATGGCCTTGGGCTGGGGTTGGCAGGGGCAGCAGCAGCTAATGGACTTCAACACCTCTCCTTCTGTTTTCTTTACTTGGGGCCTTGAAAACTGCAGCCCTTGTCTCCGGTCGGGTACACATTCTCTCGATTCAGCTGGAACTCCGGATCACACGAGCGAGGAGGTGAAGCCCTAGCCCTGGCTGGGAGAGTTTGCTCAGCATCAGCCACATTGTGGAGCAGTGATTCCATTTCTACGCATTCATATCTGTAAAGTGGCATCTCCTACGTGCCAGGCTGTGCTCCACATGGTACATGGAAGTGGGTTTGAGCATTCTTGCCAGGATCTCACTTCCTGTGCTCAGTTCTTGCCAACTCAGTTGCTGGATGCATGTCTTTGGGCAAAATGTCTGCTGTCTATAAGCCTTATTTCTTAGAACTTTGAATTGGGCGCAATAATAGAACCAATCGTTATTCTTACGGAGTGTGAGCAAAGGTTTCTTAATAGTGTCTGACACATAACTAGTGTTCATTTGGATGGAAGCTATTTTCTGGCAACTTGAAAAATCAACATGATTTTTCCCCCTCAAATATCTGAATGAATCTATGGCTTACCATGGACACGGAGTAAGCTGCTATTTCTGAGTTCCTATTTCTGGAGACTTTTAAAAGGCTAGCTAGCTTGGCCAAAGTCACAAGCAGAATCTCAGGGCACAGCTAAAACTCAAACACAGGCAATAAGTACTTTGCAATTCCTTAATACATCAACTAGTACTTCTGCTTGCCTGTGGTGGTACGGCCAGGAGTCTGTTCAGCTGAGGCTGGAGGTCGGCTCTGAAACACACCTTGGCACAGAGTCCGTCCTTGCACTAACAACCCTGTTAAAGAGAGAATGGAGGAACACAAACTGAAAATCAGCCTCAGCGACCACTTTACCCAAGTTGTAGAGGGCTTGATCTTGCTACATTTTGACTATGTTTCTGATAAGAAGGTACAGAAAGCTCTCTCCATGAAGATATTTTGGTGGAGAAAATAAAATGTTTATATTTTTTTCATCTACTTGAAAGAGTTACAGAAAGAGAGAGAGAACTCTTTCATTCACCGGTTCACTCCGCATATACCTACCACAGCAGCCAGAGCTGAGTCAGGTTGCAGTCAGAGCCTGGGACTCCATTCAGGTGCCCCACAAGGGTGGCAGGGGTCCAAGCACTTGGCCCATCGTCCTCTGCCTTCCAGAGTGCATTAACAGGGAGCTAGACTAGAAATGTAAATGCTAAGACTCAAATTAGCACCCTAAGAGTAGACCAACCCTCTACCGTAATGCTCACCAAAGAAGCTTAACGTATACATAAAAATACTACCTTGATTTCTCTATTTCACCCCGTGGTTGCCATCAGGAGTCACAGGTAGTCCCTCCCTTTATTTGGTTGGAATCGAAAGTAAATTGATTCAAGTAAAAAAGATAGAAAGTAATACATGGGAAAAAAGTGCAGAAAGTAAACCAGCATCATTTCCACTGAATTGAAATTCTCCCAGAACATTACCCTTCCAGGAAATTTAGTTCTAATATAAATTTATTATATTACCAGGTAAATTTAGCTCTAATATTCCTTCATATTTGCCTGCTTTGATGGAATGGATACCAAGCTGTGTTCTAGAATGGTCTGATCTACACCTGGTGCATTGGGCATGTGCTTTAGAATGTCAGTGGGGTTAACAAAGGTGTTCTTAGATCAGTTCACTCTTCTCGGATTGGCCTTCTTACTCAGACACCGAGTGAGTGGCTCCTCTGTGCCCTGGAAGGGTTTTTCCTTCGGCCAGCTCTAATGCCCCAATGTGCATTGGCTCACTCCCATTCTGCGTGAAGCCACTCTGAGGCCGCTGGAGGCCAAAAGTCCAACATGGCGCTCTCTGGCTTAAAATCAGGGTGTTGACAGAGCTGGTTCCTTCCGGAAGCTCTAAGACAAAAGTTCCTCTCCCTGTGTCTTCCCACTGCCAGAAGGACATGCCCTTGGATGTGCTGGTCTCTGTTCGTCATCATCTCTCCTCTCTCTGACCCTCCAGTGTTCCTCTTATTAAGACCCTATAACAGGAGGCCACTCACCTAAGATCACTTCCTTCTCACATTCTTGAGATGACTCCATGTGCAGCCTCTTGGCAGTGTAAGGTGGCACAGCCATGGGTTTAGTGGGTAGGGGCCGTGACTCAGCTCACCACAGGACCCAAAGAGGAGGAACAAGATTTAACCGCAAGTCCAGCCTTGCCAGCCAGTTAGCTCCTAATAATGAGGTCTTCTAGAAGTTGTCTTCCTCTTCTAAGAGATTATCCTTTCAAATTGGTCTGACTTTCAGGAACTTTCACTAAAGCTCCTGATTACATTACTAAAAATGAAACAAACTGAATGTTACCTACAGATACCAAATCAGTAATTCTTTTGAAAGGAGCAGAATAAAGGTTGGATGTATGGGTATAATAATTACCATAATTTCCAATGATTCAACTTCGGATTCCTTTCTATACTCATTTGTTATACAGTTTTCCATTAGGGCATTTTGTTGACTCTGGCATTTTTCAGAAGCATTAAGTTAGTTTCCACAGCTATTTTCAAAGGTCAGTAAGGAAAAATAATAGGGGTTAATTGGAAAATAAGACAGTTGAGCAAAGAACATCTCAGTTAATGAGAAATAAAGACTGTATTGATTTCATTTTATAAATAATATTAACCCTCAATAGCAATTAACAAAGAGACTGCTTGTTCAAGTTATCTGATAAGCCAGGGTCATACATTTAGAGTATTAATCTTGGAAAGGATATTACCACCCAGGAAGTCATTGATCTGTTGACCTGAAGGCAAGTCAATGAAAGTTTTATCTCTTCTGCACTGCCTGAAATCTGAAATCTTGCTGCAACTAGGGGTAAGAGCACTTGTAAGAAATTCTGACTAATAGAAAATACGTGAAATTGCTTTTCCTATTGTAGAACCACCAAGAAGCTGGTTTCTTTTTTTGTAATGATTTAGTTTATTTTTTACTGGAAATTCAGATATACAGAGAGAAGGAGAAACAGAAAAGTCTTCCGTCGGTTGAAGGAGCTGAGCTAATCCAAAGCCAGGAGCCAGGAGCTTCTTTCAGGTCTCCCACATGGATGCAAGGTCCCAAGGCTCTGGGCCATCCTCCACTGCTTTCCCAGGCCATAGGCATGGAGCTAAATCGGAAGCAGGATTGTCAGGATTAGAACTGGAGTCCATATGGGATCCCAGTACTTGTAAGGCAAGGACTTTAGCTGCGAGGCTACCGCACTAGGCCCAACAGGATGGTTTCTTACTAGCTTATCCATTGTAGACCTTTGGCGGTTGACAACAAAAGAATAAGAGGGAAAAGAAAAGCTGTAACAGTCAGCATTGGCCAAATAAGCAGTTACAGCACCAAGGCCATACCAGTGTGTGACTAATAGTTGAAAATATTTCATGGAATGACCCTTGCCCAAAGACTATGTCCATATCTTTCTCAAACTGTGGAAACTATTCCATTCCATGGATCAATTTGCAATTTCTCCGATCACCTTAGAAGACACTACCGCTTGCTGTCTGAATCCTTCCAGTTTCTCTAAAGAACTCTTGGGTTAACTGCTTGCTTCTGGGTGCTCAAAATTTTCAATGAAGAAGCAGATTCCAGTCAACTCACCATAAGCAACCCCAGTTGTTCCTATTCTTGAATTGTTTGTACAGAACATCTTCATGCTTACGGTTTTCCCGGTGGCTGCTAAACCAGGTGACAGCCATAGAGTTAATATGATTTTTCAAGACAATCAAAAAATCATCTACTGCAGATGAAATTCCATCTTATAAATTCTTTGAGGATAGAGGCGTACTTCAAAAAGTCATCAGCAGAGTGGAAGTCGGTGATAAAGTTATACACACACTATTGCGGGGTAAATATGTCCAGCCATTGCGAAAAAATGATGAAAAGCTAAAGACAGAATTTCTGTATGTATAATTCGGGGATCTTAATCCTGGGGACAAACCCAAGAGAAATTAAATGTGTCCTTGGAGAGACAGCTGCACTCCCACTTTGGCTGTGGTTCCGGTTGCAATCACCGAAAAATGTCAATGACGTAAATGTCCATCCACCAATAAATAGATATGAATAGAAACTGTGACCTGGATACATAATTAAATAGTACTCAGCCACAATATAACAATACAAGTAAAACTGGAAGTCATTACATTGTCCGATAAATTGGGGGCAGAAAAGAATAGTAATGCATGAGCTCACTCATTGTGAAATCTTAAAAATGGTGATTTCATAGGAGTTAAAAGTGACCTCAAGAAGGCAGGTGGAAAAAAAGAGATTCAAGGCCAAGAGGATTCTCTTGGGAACAAGTTATGGCTCTGGATGGAAGGGCAGTGGGAGGACTTAGTGCCAGGTGGTGTGATGCAGATGTAGGCAGAGGATGCACTGAAGGCACGGGAGCAGGTGTGCATGTACTGAAGAAGTCACTGACTCAAGAAAGAGCATGACGCGGTGAAAAACATACCAGCTGGAAATGCTTACAAATCCCTACAGGAAGTCGTTTAATACAAGTTTCTAAAAGAAAATGATGAGAACACAGAGAATCTTCTGGGAGTTCTGTTTCTAAAAAGCTGCCATAAAAACAGCTAAACAGATGATCAGGGATTCACTTTCCAAAACAAATTTAAAAACCCACCGCAAGTGGGTTTTTTTTTTTTTTTTTGGAAAGGCGGATATACAGAGAAGAGAGACAGAGAGCAAGATCTTCCGTCCGATGATTCACTCCCCAAGTGAGCGCAACGGCCAATGCTATGCTGATCTGAAGCCAGGAGCCTCTTCCGGGTCTCCCACGCGGGTGCAGGGTCTCAAGGCTTTGGGACGTCCTCAACTGCTTTCCCAGGCCACAGGCAGGGAGCTGGATGGGAAGCGGGGCTGCCGGGATTAGAACCGGTGCCCATATGGGATCCCGGGGTGTGCAAGGCGAGGACCTTAACCACTGCGCCATTGTGCCGGGCCCTGCAAGTGTTTTAGTAGCATAGTACTAGAAAGCATATAGATGATGGAATAGTTAAGTTGAGGTGTTTCAGGACTGGCACTGTGGTACAGTGGTTTAAGCTGTGGCTTGCAAAGCCTTCATATCTGGAGTATCATTTATGTCCTGATTGCTCCAATTCCAAGCCAGCCTCCTGGTGATGCACCCGGGAAAGCACTGGATGAAGACATAAGTATTTAGCTCCCTGTTATCCATGGGGGGTAACTAGATGAAATCTTTGGCTCCTGGCTTCAGCCTGGCCGAACCCTAGCCATAGCAACCATTTATGGATGGAAGCTCTCTCTCTTTTTCTCAACCTCTCTTTCTGTTTCTCCCCTCTTCATCCTCTGTCACTCTTCCTTTCCACCATATAAATGAAAGAAAAAATTTTTAAACAGTATGGCATCTTCATACAGTTAATCACTACACTATAGTTCACACTCTTTTTTCACAATATGTGGAAAAGCTTATAATAAGAAACGTGATATGGTGGAGTTCATCAGAGCATTACACGTACTTAGAAGAACTGATAAGAAGAGCTGGTGGAATTATGGTAATTTCTATTTGAGCACATTGTCTACTCTTTTCAAAGAGCACCGTTACTTCTGCAAATATGAGAAGAATTTTTTTTTAGTGGAGAAAGATATACAACTACCACACAGACTTAGACAAAAAAAAGTACCAAAACAAAATTAATTTCAAAATGGCTGGGCATTGGAAAGCAGACATCAACCACACTCACACATTATTATCATTATGTCTCATTGCCAGTTAGAAAAAGAAAGAAAAAGCATACAGGGAGGTATTTATACTGCACAGAAAGCATAGCAGGCTGGAGCCATCACCCTCAGATTCTGGGCAGATGCTGCCGTGTCATCTCCTGATTGTTAGCCAGCGTCAACTGTAGCTCTTCAGATGCTTGCGGACTACTCAGTGACAAATCATCTCATTCACCATTTGCTAGGTTAATTGATAATATCCCAGGGCCTAACCTTGACAAAATGAAACGGTCTGTGGAAATTTAACATTAGCATTGGAGTAGTTTCTCCCTTCCTTCTTTAAAAAACAACCGGACTACTCTCCTTGTGAGTGGCGCCAGGCTACTAAATGAGTAAGAGTGGAAGAAGTGATTTATTTTTGCTGACAGCCTTCTTGTGTTTTACAGCCACATGTCCAAAAAGTCTTTGATGTTGTATTTCCTCTTGGACACTTCATGTGCAATTGCTTTCCTCTTGGGATTCATTCTTTCCTTATAATATAATCAGTAGCTGACCTTGTGGTCTATGCTTACTATGAGAATTTAAAACCTGTTGAAAGAGACAAGATGTGGATACTAAGCAGTTACATAATTATGTCAAAAAATGAACCCAAGAGTTTAGAAAATGCCTTCTCCCACTGAAGACATTTTCTCAAGCTCACCAAATATTTGCTGAAGACATTAATGCGTATGATTCCAAATGATACAACATAGAAAATAGATATTTGGGAGCCTGACATGATGGCTCAATGGCTAAATCCTCACCTTGCAAGCACAAGGGTCCCATGTGGGCACCGGTTTGTGTCCTGGCTTCCCCACTTCCCATCCAGCTCCCTGCTTGTGGCCTGGAAAAGCAGTAGAGGATGGTCCAAGTCTTTGAGACCCTGCAACCCATGCAGAAAACCCAGAAGATGATCCTGGCTCTTGTCTTCAGATCGGCTCAGCTCTGGCCATTGCAGCCACCTGGAGCATGAACCAGTGGACAGAGGATCTTTCTCTCTCTGTGAATCTGTCTTTCCAATAGAAATAAGGAAGTCTATTTTAAAAATGGATATGTGGTGCAATCAATTAGAGAGCAAGAAACAGGAACAGAAGCTAAAGAAGTAATGATTGCAGGCATGCTTACAATTAATTTGGAAAAACAAGAAGTCCCACCAGGTAACACTCACAGGCAGGTGCTATACCCTAGCAGTTTCCTGGGCAGGCTGTTGTGTTAGAGAGAAGACAGACAGAAGACAAGAGATGGCAAACTAGGTCTGTCTCAAAGGCAGTCTAGCCTGGGAAGTGAGGTCTCTAAACTTAAGTAGGCTATGAGAAATCTACTGGAAAGGTTGAGGCAAAGGAATAAGATGTTAAAGGTGGCAGTTTGGAGAGCATAGAATGAGTCAGAAGCAAGAGAAATGGGAGCCTTGTGAGAGAGTGAAACAGCCACCCCTTGACCTAGGATAGCAAGGAGGCAATTAGACCTAAGCTGACATCCATGTGAACAAACAAGTGATACCAGCAAAGGTGTTCAAAGGAAAAAGTGAAAATCAGCTCCTGATTGATAGAAGTGCAGAGAGTGAAGGGAAACCAATGAGGAAAACATTTCCAATGGCCGTGCCTGGTTTCCTAAGACAGTTAACAACTTTTAAAGTGAATAAGTTGGACAAAGATCAGTGGAGTCTGACCATGAGGTTAGGATAGCAGCTAAGGGACCACATGGATCAGTTCCAAAATCATTTGACATTTTAAAGAAGTGGATACAGCCCAGTTGATATGTTGGGGAATAGAACTTACACATTCTTACGCTGGCTTTCTATTTTGATATCTTAAGTGGATTGTAATTGTACATGGTAATTGGGAGGAAGGAGTTCCACTTGGAAGGATACAGAAGCCCTCAGGAGGAGAGGGGACATAGGTGTTAACCAGCCTTGATACCTGTTGAGTCTGCAATGAGACCATGGCTCTCTAATTAGATCCAGCAGCTCAGGCCAAGGATGATATGGCTTGAAGCTTCTTTAGAGTCAGGGTCCAGACCGTATAAAGGAACTCACATGTTTAGTTTAAGAACACACCGCCATGCAAAAATTCTAACATTTTTGATTTTTCATTTCAGTTTTTGTCCCAATCTACATGTACATTACATAGTTGCACCAACTATGTACAGAAGTTTTGCATTCCAGGATTTTTTTTCTTTCCCCCCAAATCCTAGTTTTCATTAAAAAAAAATTCTAATTTTAATCTCTTCTGAAATATTGCATCAAATTGATATAATTCTTTGTTTACTTGGGCTATTTACAATTTCTGTCCACCACAGATCCTGCTGCACTAAACATCTTCATGCGTATTCATGTTTCTGTTAAATTATCTCATGTAAGATAAATCATCAGGATATCAAATCCAAATGTGTAAACAGTCCATAATGTTTGATTATCATACCTTCATTTTGTTCTTTTTGTGAAATGGTTACATGTGCTTTATATAAACTTCATACAATCTTTACAGAACTACAAAGCAGAGAATAATAAAATTCCCCATGGTCTAAGCTCCCCAAAGTAATCACTTCTGTACATTCTAAATTTTGTACTTATCTTTTAGATTCCCTTTTCTTATTCATACTTGTACTGACATACATTTAATTTGCATGCTCCACTCACTCAAAAATTCATCATTATCCAGAGTAGAGGCAAAGTATGTCTTTGTACAGTATAGTGAGAGCACAATTTGTTTATCCTTCCCTTGTGGATGGATTGTATGTCTCTGCTATTGGCGACAATGCTATAATAAATGTGTGTGCACACACACATTTGGATAATTACACTCCTGCGAGTGCGTAAGTGGAATTACAGTGCTGCACAAGGGTATAAGGAACAAAACTTGAACTTGGCATAGATGAGCTTGTGAAATTACGCTCAGAAACACATTGCTTAATAGAAAGAAGTCAGTCAGGTCATTGTTATTATGCAGCTCCATTAATATGAAATGTCCAGAATTGGCAAATCCATGACATATAAAATCCAGGACAAGGGCCAGGGGCAGGAGTCACTGTTGATGAATTTAGGGTTTCTTTTTGGGGTGACAGCTTCACAAATCTGTGCATGTGCCAAAAATCACTGAAAAGAAAACAAAGAATTCCATTGCCTTTAGGAACAATTCCCAAAGCCATCATCTCCACTCCCACTGGCCCCATGTGTAGCCTGGTTTCTCCTTCAGGCTGCTGCCCACTGCTGGTCTTGTGCCTTGCTGAGGGTGGCCTTTTCTCCTATCCCCTTACATTGTTTTGGGGACTGGGAGGTAGACTCTTTCTTTGATCCTTGTTTCCAGTCTCTTCCGTGGCTGCTTCATCCCTTCTTCCCTCCTCAGCCTTCCAGTAGCTCCTCTCACTACCTGGGGGAGATGCTGGCCCTGTTTCCTGTCTCATGGGGAAATAGTAGACCTCAGATGATAAGTTCTTTTTTCTGTAGATTTTTATTTAATTTATCCAGAAGGGAGAAAGAGAGAGAGAGAGAGAGAGAGAGAGAGAGAGAGAGAGAGAGAGAGAGAGAGAAAATGAATCTATAGACCACTATTCCATCCAGGAATACATAGTAGCAGAAAGCTGGAATTGGGGACAGTGCCAAGGCTTGAATCCAGGTCATTCCATATAGGATGCTAACATGAAAATAAAGAGGATGAACACAAAGCAAGTCCAATAGTTATTACTTCTCCCATGTTGCTGCCAGGCACGGACATCTGACCAGTTGCCGCTGAGGTCTACAGAGAACTCAGACTTTCATAAATTTACAACAAATGTATGGTCTTTTTCTTACTAATGTTCTTGTGTTGATGACATATTGAAGTTTTCAGGTTTTGGATAGGCAAAGTTAGATAAATTTATTTTAACACAAATTTCCACTGTTGATTGTTACTCTTTAAACAGACTCCTGAAGTTTTCCTGTGTATCTAGACAGTATTGATTTATATGGGAAAACAGGGGCGAATCATAATAACTAATGTTAATGTGTGCCTTTAGATTGGATTTGGATATTTGTTTGAAACATAAACATTTAGGGGTTAGTGCTGTGGCATGGCCACTGAGGCTATTGCCTACAATGCTGGCCTCCCGTGTGTACACAGGTTCAAGTCCCTGATGCTGCGTTTCCATTCCAACTCATTGCTAATGTACTTGGGAAAACCGATTGAGTACTCAGACCCTGCCACTCACTGCTCACATGAGAGACCCAGACAGCCCCTGCCACCCAGGTGGGAGACCAGGATGAAGTTCCCAACTCCTGGCTCTGACCTGGCCATCACAGTCATTTGGGCAACAAACCAGAGGATGGAGGATCGTTCTATCTCTTCCTTTCTCTCTGTCCCTCTGCTTTTAATATATATATACATATTAAATATATATACACATATATATGTATATATATTCTTATTTTTATTTGAAAGTAAGAGAGAGACAGAGAGAACCCTTATGTCTCAGTTGTTCACTCTTCAAATGCTCACAGCTGTCTGGTCAGGGTCGAGCTGGTCGAGCTGGTCAGGAGACTGCAGCTCTTGGCAACCATCATGTCTCCCAGGGTGTACATCAGCAGGAAGTTGGAAAAGGAAGCAGTGCCCACCCTCCCCAACACATTCTTAAAACTACTGGAGAAATTTGCATATGAACTATGTACTGGATGGTGTGAGGTTATTGCTAATTTTCTGAGTTCCTATAATGTAGTTTTGGAGGAGATTGTTCTGACTTTGGAGGCAAACACTAAAGCATTAATGGAGAAATATCATGAAGGCCAAACATTTTCAAACATGTAGCATATTATTTAATAATTCTTATAATATTTACAATTACATATTGATTTGTACTAAAATGTGCTTTATATCATAAGTACTATATTTATGTAGTTTTATACGTTTACACACACGGGAACTTCAAAAATTCATGGAAAATGGAATTAAAAGATAATACGTATTATCCACAAGCTAAAGGGGGAGATTTTCTGACATATCTATGTAAATACATGCATAGTAAAATATTTTTTAAAGGTTTATTTTCTTTTTATTGGAAAGGCGGATATACAGAGAGGAGAGACAGAGAGGAAAATCTTCCGTCCAATGATTCACTCCCTAAGTGAGCACAACGGCTGATGCTATGCCGATCCAAAGCCAGGAGCCTCTTCCAGGTCTCCCACGCGGGTGCAGGGTCCCAAAGCTTTGGGACGTCCTCCACTGCTTTCCCAGGCCACAGGCAGGGAGCTGGATGGGAAGCGGGGCTGCCAGGATTAGAACCGGCGCCCATATGGGATCCCGGGCATGCAAGACGAGGACCTTAACCACTGCACCACTGCGCCAGGCCCAGAGAGTAAAATATTAACAGTTACTGAATCTACACAAAAGTTAACCTGGTTTTTATTGCCCCATTCTTTCAACAGCCACCATATATGTTAGATCTTGTCTTTTGCAACTAAATGGATCCAGTGGGAAATTATTATGCTTCTTGTAATAGGCCAGTCCCCAAAAGATACATATTTGTGATTAGAATTCCAAACGTGGGAAATATGACCTCTGTAAGCAAGCTGAACATTCTGGGATTTACAGTCTGGGTCTATTCTGAGTTAGAGTAGGACTTCCATTTTTTTCTCCGCTTGCTATCTCATGAAAACTTTACATACTGGAATGTTAAGCTTGTGATTGTGAAGTGAAAACAAATGCCACTATCATAATTTGGGAATAATAAAGGGAGAGGAGAGGAAAGTGGGAAGGGGGAGGGAGGAACCCGTCCACTTCTTAATCTGTTTCATGAAATACGTGAAATCTACTCCTGTTAAATACATTAAAAGTATATACAAAAACAATTTTCTCATAACACGAAAGTTGTGGGGAAATGTATGCCCCCATCAACAGACGTTTTGATTCAACTCAAGGGTCAAACTTTGTGCGGTACTGATCACCACTTGGGTGGGAGGGGGAGGGGAGCCTGTAGGGAACAATCATGGAAAGAAAAAAGTAGAAAGAGCTGTATTTCAAAAGGATGTGCAAGTTTTCTAATTTCTAGCCAAGCACACTGAAATCCTCCTGAGTCATCCTTTGAAGGAGCAGAATTTGCAAGGGAAGCCTGTGAACCAAGGACATCACTTCACTAGCTGGAAATTGCCATCCCCTGCCTGGGGAATAACCAAGTGAGTTCTCTCTGTGGATGGCCACCTCTAGGCCCTGCCCTTACTGTCATAGCACATACCTTTCAAACCACACCCCTGGGCCCTACCTACCTTAAGCTCTTGGTTTAATTGACAGCTCCAGTTTTCACACTCACTCCTGTGGTGCTTGAGCAATGAGTTGGTCTTAAAGGCCTGAGGGTTCCCTGGGAAAGTGATTCTCAATGCATGACAAAGTTTGCAGCACGACGGAAGTCCACAGAGATTCAGTGCCTGACAGGTTCTAGGGTTGGGTAACAGTGCATAAGAGGAGTAACATCTTGGTAACATATTTATTTGGAAGCAAAGCTTCTGTGGCACAATTTTCTTACTTTAGAATAAATCTCAACACATATGATAGCAGGATACATTGGATTTGTGCAAGACATAGAATTTTTTTTAAGTACGAGCAGATACTCAACATTGGTATTTTTCCTTTTTTTTTCTTAATAGAAAAATGTAATGTCATCCAGAGATGTCTCAGATACTATTTTAATCCCTGGAGATTTCAGGGCTCTGATGAGACCATTCTGGAGAGGGAAGGATTGCAAATCTGATGTCCTAAACAGTTTGCTTTACCTACAATGCTATGATACACACAAATAGAATGATGGACTTGTGACTGTTTTGAAAGACTACACTATTGTAACGTAAGAGAAATTGGGGGATGTGGGAGAATGGGGAGGGTGGAAGGGGAAATCTCTGAACTTATGAAACTACCATCGAAATGAGTTTCAAAATAAAAAAACAACGTGCAGAATGGAGGGTTGGAAAGTGGACCTGTCAACTATCATTCAACACTTTCCTGGGTTCTCTCTTCCCCAGAGTCCACTGTGAATGGGCTTGCTCAGAGAGCCCCTTCCAGGGAGATTTTCTTCCCCACCTCTTCCCAGGGGCCATTGTTCCCTTCTGTGCTTTCCTCCCACCAGGCTTTCCCTAGAGCAGAGCTGAGAGCTGAAGTTACTCATTGTCAGCACAGAGTTCCTCTCACGGCAGGAGCTCACCAAATACTCAGGGAAACCATTCTTTAACTGAAACTCAGTCATCAATAAATACATGTTTTTTAAGATTTATTTTATTTTGTTTTATTTCATTAGAAAGTCAGATATACAGAGAGGAGGAGAGACAGAGAAAAATCTTCCGTCTGCTAGTTCATCCCCAAGTGGTGGCAATGCTGGAGCTGAGCCAATCCAAAGACAAGATTCATGAGCTTCTTCTGGGACTCCCTTGTGGGCGCAAGGTCCCAAGACTTTGGGCCATCCTTGACTGCTTTTCCAGGCCACAAACAGGAAGTTGGGTGGGAAGTGGAACAGCTGGGATACAAAGCAGCCCCCATATGGGTTGCCATTGAGTACAAGGCTAGGATTTAGCCACTAGGCTACCATGCCAGGCACATCAATACACTTCTTGAAAGATTTATTTACTTGATTTTGGAAAGGCTGAGTTACAGAGAGAGGCTAGACAGAGAGAAAGGGAAAAATCTTCCATTCACTGGTTCACTCCCCAAAAGACTACAATGACCAAAGCAGGTTCAAGCTGAGGACTCACAAGCTTCCTCCAGGTCTCTCACGTGGACAGCAGGGGCCCATGCACTTGGGCCACATGCTGCTGCTTTCCCAGTTGCATTAGGAGGGAGCTGGATTGGAAGTGGAGCAGCCAGAACACGAACTTGCACCCATTATGGGATGCTGGCCCCGCAGGCATATTAAACTGCTGCACTATGGTGCTTGCTCATTATCAATACACTTTAAATCTACCTCAGCAATCTGGAAGCTCTGAAAGGTCTGCATTGTCGTGCCCTTATCAGAGAGCCAGTTTAACTCCTGACTTTCCACTTAGGATTCATCTTCCTGCTCGCATACCCTGGAAAGCAGAGAATGATGGCCCAAGTGCTTGGGTCCCTACCCCCGATGTGGGAGACCCGGATGGAATTCCAGACTTCAGTTTTCTTGCAATCACTTGGGGAGTAGACTAGCAGATGGAAGATAACTTTGTTGCTTACTTTGTCTGTTGGGCTTTCAAAACAATTTTTCTAGTGACTTAAACTGTTTGTAAAATAAGAACCTTTACATCAATCATTCAATCAAGACAGAAGCAAAATGGGCACACACAGGAACTGAACTGCACTACGTAAACTTAGACCAGATTTTCCTGAAAGTCCTTAATGTTACTACATGAAATGCATGGATTTTCTTGACTTTTTGAAAATTAAACATTGTCATAAACATTAAGGTCATTGCCTTGATTTCTTTTTTAATAATCATAAGCTGAAGTACTAAATGGTAAAATTTCATACTTATAGATGTCCAGTCAATTGGTTTGTTGATGACTGGCACAACAGAACCATGGTCTTGTAGCAGAGGTACGTACACACATGGGCTTCTTGATATTCTCTGAGTTTGACTTAGTCTGCATAGAATCTTAGCTTTCATTGACTGACCATATCCTCACTATTTGGGGGAGGTTAAATTTATGTTCCACTTGTCACAATTTCTATCTTCTACCTCTGCCCTCATTTCTGCTGTGTCTGTTTGGGCCAGCCTCCTTGGGTGGACTGTGGGATCCCATCCTTCTGGGCGAGCACCAGCCAGACCTCTGCTACGAGGCTGAGAACATCCTGGACCTTGGGGACCAACTACACTTGCTCGGCATAGGATGTGGGAGCTGCATCACACACCCTACTTCTCCTCCCCAGCCTTCCCCAGAGATTCAGCTATGCCTGTCCCCTCCCTCCTTAAGATAATCTCTGTGATAGTATGACATAGGACTGAAGGACAGCTGTGGCACTCCCAAATACAGGTGTTCCAAAGGCAGGGAAGAGTTTGAAAAGCACTATGGGACGATTCCTACACAGGATGATGGCTATTGCTGGCCACTCTTAGGGCAGTTGGGAGTAGATACAGAAAAGGGAGATGTGTGGACCTTGCCAGACCTGAGCCTCTCTCCCATGTGCCCTTGGAGCAGCTGCTCCAGCTCCCACAACAGGTCCATGGTAGAAGCCGTCATTTGAGCTGGTTGCAACCCTTATTCTTGACGCTGGTGAGGAAAACTGGAAGAAACCCTGAGGAGACGGAATTGGCACACAGAGTAGGACCATCCCAAGGACAGCAGCACTAATCCAGCATAACATCAGCAGCCACTGTCAGCAAGGGTGCAGGGCATTGCATAGGCCACAGGCAGGGCTCTGGGGAACATCTGCTGCCATGGTGATCAAGGATGCCTCAGACACAGGCTACCCAAACATGCATCCTATTGCCTTTACGACAGTGCAATGGCCCTTACATCAGAAGGTTATTCAGAATATAAAACAACTGAGCATAGTGCCCTGTTAGGATGCTCAGTAAATCTCACTACTTAAGATTTCCTTCCCTTACTTGCCAATGAAGAAATTGATGCTCAGATTTTTCCAAAATCACACAGCTAAATAAGACACAGAGGGGGAATGGGAGCCAGGCTATGCACTTTCTTTGATCTGCAGGTCCCATACAACTCCTACCTCCTCCTCCTCGTTCTTCCCAGGGTTCCTTGCAAGGACGAAAGAGCAGCAACTTGGCTGTCTGTTGAATTCTGGTCAATCCTGCCTCCCCCCATCTGAGCTCCTGGCTTGGCAGTGCCTTTTCCAAGGCAGGGGAGAGTGAGGGAATTATTCATGTCGGGCGCCTGCTTCCAGGGTGGAGACGATGACTCAGGTTCAAGCTTTGGGCCCCCACCCTGCTCCCACTAAGAGAAAGGAATCTGGACCAAAGGCCAGGAGATTAAAGGTGGAAAAAGCCAATGAGAGTAGATGTTGTGGTTGGGCTTTCTCCTCGCACTGGAACTTACCTGCAAAGATGCATCTTGCAAAGATGGTGCTGTTCCAAAAATTTGGCAGATCAAGTCCCAGAAGGATCAGGTCCCAGGCAGCCACGCCAGGGGAGAAACCTGCTGGATCGCCCCCAGAATAGCTTTGGGTGTGGATCTTGATCAGTCTGCTCAATTGTACAAGTGTGAGTGATGATAGTTGACCAGTTGGGCATTGGATTTTCCATAATTTAAAACGGAGGATATTACTAACACATCTGAGGTGAATAAAAGCGAATAACAAGAAATGATTGACACTGAAGAGGCAGTTTGTCACTCAGAGATGCCAAGTTTGGGATTGCACCAGGCTGTGGGCGAGTTAGAAAGAAGCACCAGGGTCGGTAGGAAGCAGAGTGACCCTGGGGTTACTACAGGCAGGAGCATTTACTGGAGTTTCTGAGGGAAGCCAGGGGCAAGGCAGGTCTGGAGGTTTGGGCTTATCTGCTGTGGACACTTCAGTAAGTTCTGTCACCAAAGGCTATTCCTACCATATAGAATCTGGGCTGGGGTGATTAGGGCAGGTGGCGTAAGAGCCCAGCAAAAGGGGTGGTTGGTAGGGAATTTGGTTTGATTGGTTTGCTTGTAAAAAGCAAGCTCTTTAGAGAGCACTTGCTCCCATCTAGGAACTGGCTAAGCCCAGAAAGAGTGAGCTCTCCAGGGTGAAAAAGCCCCACAGCTGCTGAGGTGTGAAAATCCAGACAGTAGAAGGTAGGGGTCATATTTTCAGACCATCGACTAGGGTGGCTGTGGCCTTGTAAGGGTTACTGGCTGTGGTCTGGGAAAAAAAAAAAAGCATGGCGTAGCTGCGGCTGCCACCCCTGGGTGCCCACATTTCATTCTGGAGGAACACACCATGGAGGTCAGAGTGCCTACTTTCCAAGGTTCTCCCAGAGGTTACTTGCCCAGAGCCAGGTAATGCAGGTGCATAGTTCTGCAGGTGGAGCCCATTTGTCCAGGGCTCAAGAGGTCCAGTGGGTACAAACCCATGCTCCAGACTTCCTGCCCAGGCCTTGCCCATGGGCCCCTGAAGGCAGGCAACCCAGCACATTGCTCACCTGTTCTCAGGAAGGGAGGTGCAAGGAACAATGACTGTTTAACCTGCTGTGGGTTTCTTTGGATGTAGAGAGATGAAGATAAATAAGGGAGGTCTCCAGTAATCAGCTTATGCATGGCTATTCTCAGGAACACATAATGTCATTGGAAAGGCATTCACCCAAGGGCTGACAAGATCTCAGCTCCAACCCAGGCTCGCTGTAGTCCTTGCTCCTCAGGCCTCAGGCAAGGTGGCCAGAGCCTATTTATGCAGCCTTCCATTTGTGGACACTCTGACGCCTCTTTGTTCTAAAAACACTAAGGAAAATGCAGGAATGTTTCAAGCAGCCTTCTCTTGCATGGGAAACACAAAGGTTTTGAATACCTGCAGCCTGCAGCACTCCAGCAGTTGGTGTGTGCCAAGCTGACTGTAGCCAGAGACATTCCTAATTCCTTTGTCACATTTCATGTCTTCATTGTCTCCTAAGTTCAAATTCTATCTTGGTCATGTGGTTCTTCCTGGCATACACAGGTTTTATATGTGACTCGATGTCATGGTGGCTTCTTACAGTGACTGAGTTTAAGCACAGAATGAGGTGAATGAGAAAGGTTAATGAGAAAAGATGTTTTAGACATGGCAGCTTTAGCATAGGTGTTTGGTCCAGCAGTTCCATGTGGGAAGTCCTGGGTGCAAATTGTGCCTTTGTTCTCCGTTCTAACTCCCTGCTGATGCCCACGCTGGAACGCAGCATGTGGTGGCTCAAATAGTTAGATTTCTGCCACCCAAGTGGGCAAGCAAGATACAACTCCTAGCTCTTGGCTCCTTGCTGAAGCCTGACCCACACACAGCCCTTGCAGGCGTTCCAAGAATAAAATAATACACTGATAGTTACAAAAAGCAAGGGGCAGCGTGCCTTGAAAGAGACTTTCTCTGCCAACGAGGGGCTGTGACTTCCAGAAATTTCCCAGCCACGGTCTGTTCCCCCTTGCAATTGGACCAGGATTTTTGTTTTCATTGCCAATCTAGTCCATCAAGTGGTTTCTGATATTTACCACATGAAAAAAAAAAGACAAAAGAAAGCAGTTGTACTTCCCCTTCTCCCTCACAGTCAATAAATCTTATAGGCAGCTGGGAAGACATCAGCATTCTACAGGTAAGAGATCCAGGTGTCTGAGGCTCTGCATTGCCTGTGTCGGCAGTGGTAGATAGTGTTAAATAGGGAAAACACAGACTTAGTCTCCACCCCTTCATGGATTTGAAAAACTCTAGCTTGGGGTCTCTAGCTTGGTTGCTAACCTCTGTGCTTATCTCCGCCCAGCCATCCAGGAGACACTGAAGGTGCCATCCAGCACAATACCCTCTTCTCTGAAAGGCTACAAGCCTGGCATGCCCTGCTGCATGGCAGTTCCTATTGTGTTTGGTGCCACAGCTGCCCGTTGTGCACCTGCCAATCACGAAGGACTCAAGCAGGGCTGGAAGTACTGGGACAGGGTTTTAACTACCATGCTTCCGGCTGGCTCTGTCCTCTCACAGTTTCTGGTCTACACATCTCATCCAGCATGGAATCCCACCATGTAGCCAGGAAAGTACCTTCCTGCTCAAACGCTCAGCCTGCCTGCTGCAGCTAGGATCCTGGCCCAAGGCCCTCCATTTCCTTGTGTCTCAACTTCCTAGATGTGAGATGGGGACAGGAATGACATCCAGCTCACAGGATTGTTGTAGAGACTGAACTACTTAACTCACATGCTCAGAACAGCGTTCCAGACTGAGTGCTTCTTCCTTCAAGTGTTAGCTATTATCGTTGCTGGCTCTTGGCACCACCTTGCTCAAATCAATGGTTTTTATCTTCAAATTGTTCAAATTAGTTAACCAGTGTGGACACATTACCAATTGACAGTCTACACTTTAACCATGTGTCCTTTGTCCCTAACTCCTCTGTTTTGCTCTAGAACCCCATCCAGGACACCACATTGTGTTTAGCCCTCCCGTTTGCTAGGGTTCCTCTTGGCTATGATGCTTTTTGGAGCTTTTGATAACCTTGACCTACATATCCTGTAGTATGTACCTCAGCCCCTGTAAGGGGTTTTTCGAATATCCCACCCTGGACCCAGCGCCATTTCCTCTTCCTCATAGCTCACGAAATTTGCACCAGTCCAGCTGTCCATCAATCAGCCATTTCACCTGAGAATCCCTCCCCCAAACCCCCAGCCCCATCCCTCCCAACTCCGCCCACTTACCAATCATTCTTAGGCAATCACCTGTGACAGTCTCAGGCACCAATCCCCTGGGGCCTGCCCTCAATCCCTCCCAATCCACCCCCCCCAAACACACACACCTTGCAGACTCACCTGAGTGACAAAAAGGTCCCCAGGTGCTGCTCTGTCTCTCTCTTCTCCTTTCGGCCTGCCACCCCTTCCTCCCCCTTCCCCCTCGCCTCTCCACCACCCCGTCGTGTTCTTGCCCCACTGGAATAAACCTCCTAAGATACTTCGTTGCGTCTGGTGTTTTCAGTTCACGGTGAAGAACCAGGTTGCAGGAATTAGCTGCGCGCAATAATATCATAATGACGTATGAACTAGAACTCTAACCTTTTTTTTTAATTTAAAGATTTTTTTAAAGATTTATTTTATTTTTATTTTTATTGGAAAGGCGGATATACAGAGAGGAGAGACAGAGAGCAAGATCTTCCTTCCGATGATTCACTCCCCAAGTGAGCGCGACGGCCGATACTATGCCGATCCGAAGCCAGGAGCCTCTTCCGGGTCTCCCACGCGGGTGCAGGGTCCCAAAGCTTTGGGCTGTCCTCAACTGCTTTCCCGGGCCACAGGCAGGGAGCTGGAAGGGAAGCGGGGCTGCCGGGATAGAACCGGCGCCCATATGGGATCCCGGGCGTGCAAGGCGAGGACCTTAACCACTGCGCGCCACCACACCGGGCAAAACTCTAACCTTTTTAAAACAACTAACAGCTCCTGTGTATTGCTGCAATTTGTCTGCTACAATCTGTATGGAGAGCTGGTGGTTGCATCTTCCCGGGCGGCACATCTCAGAGGTGTGCCTTTCTCTTCACATCGCAACAAGGGTGTGTCTAGCAACAAACCACCAGCAGTACTGACCTCACTCGCTGGGCTACAGTAGTTCTTTGGTTTCTTTGACATTGTAAACAAATGAATCTGGTCAGGTTCTTTTCTCTAAAGAACAAGTTGCTAGGCAGTTAAGAACGCATTTTCTCTCAAGTTCCTGCTACTAGCTGGGGTAATACTTTGTGCAATCTGTAAATAGCCCTCACTCACGCTGATGAGTAAGAATACGGAAAAGCAGCTCCGTTAGGTCAGAGAGACAGAGACAGGGTGCATTTCTCTCCCAGGGAGCTGCGGGCAAGGCCAGTGCTCCTGGTACTTCACATGGGTTAAGCTGTGCCCTCTTACCCCAGGCCCAAAACCAGATCTCCCAACGACAATCCCCAGCTCAGAACCCAACTCATCCCAACTGAAGGTAGTTGTTGCTGTATACCAGGAACAGAAATAAAATCAACAGGAGTGCATGGAACTCTGTAGCATTGTAGAAGGCTGTAGAACAAACCTACGTTACCCCCAGAAAAGAGCTGAAATTTCTGCAATTGTGTCTACATTTGCTAGTTTGCCTCAGCATCAAACAACTTAATGAGCTCAATAAATCTTTTAAAATAGATGCTTCTCCTTGACCTTGCAATGAGGAAAATGAGAACTGGAAACAATTGCTAAATACCCGGAAATTTTCCACTGGATTTTGTGCCTTCAGAGCAGCTGATAACATTTAAAGAGTTTCATCCTAGGGAAACTTTGCTTCATGATCACGCATTTTAAAAAGTCTAGCCAGGGGCTCAAAAAGTAATTCTATAACCACATAATGTTCCTCTGCCCATTAAGGCACAAACATGTGTTTCAGAACATGTTGGACAGAAGTTACCCTGTGTTTATTTAATTACTTGAATTCCCAATACCACAACACCAGAGAAGTTGACAGATTCTCTATTTTAATCACTTTTTTTTTCTGTTCTTCCAATTCATTGAAACCATTGCCTCATATCCATGTATTCAAAATCAGTGAAGGTTTGTTTGTATTCACTGATTGCTCCTCATTTTTCTTTATAAAAACGACTCATCTCCTTAGAAGAGATTTGCATCACAACAGGTGGCAAGCAGGGGAAAGGACTCTGGAGGGACACAGAGCAATGAACTACTTTCTCCTCGTATAATCGTCCAAGGACATTGACCTAATGGATCCTGTTCTCTGCAGAGCCCCAGGAATATCCCAAGAAGTGTGAGAGCTACATGTGTCGTTAGAGGTTTTGGGCCTCTGAATGCCAAACCTACACACGAGTGACACACAACGTCTTGATGGCTTTCACTTGAGGAGCCCCATCCGCAAGCCAAGGAAGCTTTACTGGTAAGAAATGTCTTCCAAGAGAAAGGAAATCTCCTGAGAGATGCACACCAGTATAAAACACATGGAGTCTGCAGACTCAATTTCCCTTGCAAACTCATCATCTCATCTCAAAAGCCTCAGCTCTTCTTTCTCGCCCAGTTGACCCAGGATCTCAGCGTGTCGCTTTGGTCTGGAATCTCATAAACAACATTTAATAAGATGTGAAGTATGGGAGAGAGAAAATGCTAAATCCTGGAAAGCAATGTGCATGTTTTCGGATGATTTTAAGCAAATCACTATTTCTCCTAGGGATTTGTGGGATATAACAGTGGATGGAAGATCTCTCCTCCCCATTTTTCTCTCTCTTGTAGCTTGGCCTTTCAAATAAGTGATTTTTTTTTAATGCAACTAAAATGAGAAAACTTCTAAGCTGTTTCTCACCTGTGCCATCCACTCATAATTAATCATGTGATTCCTCTCAGGCTTATGAGGACCTGCGAGAGGGCAGTCCTGCACTCTGTTCAAAGGGCAAGCACATGTTGGGACCCCTGCCCCTTTCCTGAGTCTGCTTCCAGCTTCCCCTCAAGCCCGTGGAAGACTCTGAAACACTCTCATTTCTCATAATCCCCCATAGGCCGATACAGACAAGTCTGATATTCCACCAAAACTGTATTTTTAAATTCCCATCTCTGTGGAGAGCTCTGGTGAATGTTCCCCCAATCCCACAGACCAGCCTCAACAGGGGATCCTCCCTGAACTTCAGAGAGAGTATGTTAAACTGAATCTCCATGGCAGAATTTGCCTTACAAATGTCTTATTGACCTGGAGTCTAAAAGCCCAAGCTACCATCACAGTCATGACCTCAAGTTTAACTAGAAAGGTAAGGCTTGCTCAGGGGCACTCAGACCTGGTCATCTTTGGGGAGCGCAGGTGGCTAGGTGACAGACCAGGGTGGCGGGGGTAAATCTACTTAGTCATCTGACTGCCATGCTGGCTCCTCCAAGGTCAACAGCACCTCTGATACCAGAGCAATAGGGTGGAGCCTGCTGCCTTCAATTGGGAGGAAGCTTCCAGCGTGTGAAGTCCAACATGCAGAAGTGAGTGGTGACTCAAGAGATGCCGGGAAACAGGAAGCCCAGACCAGAAAGCTTGAGAGGCAAAAGGGCTCCCCGTTTCAGCCTTGCAGTGTCAGGACTGTGCTCCAATTTCAATACTTGTAGGTTCTACTTGGGAGACTCCCAGCAGCTGCACTTTCAACTACAGCTTGTTATGCTTGAATTCCTAGCACATATGAAGTACAAAGGAGCTTTTAAGACATTTGTAGAAACTGACATGAAGAGAGAAATTTATTGGGCTGTAAAAGAATAAAAATGAATGCACATAACACGTATGAAATACAAGGGAACTTTTAAGACATTTGTAGAAAATGACATGATGAGAGAAATTTACTGGGTTGCGAAAGAATAAAACTGTGGCCCGGCATGGTGGCCTAGTGGCGTAAGTCTTTGCCTTGCATGCACTGGGATCCCATATGGGCGCTGGTTCTTTCCCTGGCTGCCCCACTTCCCATCCAGCTCCCTGCTTGTGGCCTGGGAAAGCAGTCAAGGATGGCTCAAAGCCTTGGGACCCTGCATTCATGTGGGAGACCTGGAAGAGGCTCCAGGCTCCTGGCTTTGTATGGGCTCAGCTCTGGCCATTGCAGCCACTTGGGGAGTGAATCAGTGTACAGAAGATCTTCCTCCCTGCCACTCCTCCTCTCTGTATATCAGACTTTCCAATAAAAATAAATAAATCTTTAAAAAAGAATAAAAGTGTGTGCACATTTTTCCTAACCTTTGTTTGCCATGAATATTTTGAAGACTTACATGGATTTCAAAACGCTTTGCATCGCATTAAACTTGTACTTTAATTCTGCTTTTCTGGACTTTTTGAAATCTACTCCATATTCCCAACATGTACGGAATGCTCTTCAAATGATTCGGGGGGTGGATATTTGCTTAATCAAGGCGTTTAATTAAGGAGACATAGCGTTTCACTAACTTGTTGAATAAAAGCAAATGTATAATCTTAGATGCAGAAGTAACTCAGCAATGTGGAGGGTGTTCTAGTCAAACCCTTGTATACCACGCAAGGTCTGACCCCACAAGCCCGAGACACTAGAGGACTTGCTCTGGGTTTCCTCTTGCTAAATCATTTCACTTGTTTTCTGTGTGAGACTCTCAAGTGGAGACTGCGCTGAGGTCAGAGTGTTCAGGAAGAAAGGGAAAACACTGCATGGCTGGAGATTGGCACGCAGAGATCAACTGGAGGTTTTTCCCACACAGTTATCAATCAGATCTCTTCAAGTTGGAGTCCTGGAGCAGAAACAGTCCGTAAATGGCACCTGGCGGGAAGCCATGCTGAGTTAGGTAGCAGCAACTTGGATCTCAAACCACTGCTGTCCTCTGGTGGCCTGGTAGCTGATGTGCTTTTGCTTTTTCGAGTCAGTTTGGGCAAGAAAACGAAAGCTTGCTGTCCACCCTCCTGATGCTCCCAAAGCTGCAGCTGGGATTGTGCTTGTTTTTCCCCAGAAGTGGTGATGCAAAGAGGAAGACCAGTGCTGCACCGCCCAGGGTGAATGTCAACTGCTGAGCTGGTCATCTGTCATAACAGAAGACAACAGCTGTGTCTAAAAAGGAAGAAGGCTGCTTTGGGGACTGGAATTTCCCCCAAGCCTTTGGTCCTGGCAAGATGACATATTTTTCCCCTAAATTGTGGGCATCTTGGAGTAAACCGCCCTGTGGAACAGGTGGGCACTTGCACTGGTGCCCTGCCCTACAATCACCACAGAATAGGAGCCAGTAGTTGTACCTGTCTAGCTCTGAATCGTCCTGATCTAAATCTGGGACTTCCCAGGGGTAATTATGTTACACTCTTCCACTGTGAATCATTGTTTTTGTTCTTGGAGGCCCTTATGGGGGGAGTGCATCAAAATGCGCTGTCATTTCTGTCACAGAGTTGTTCAGTGAGCAGATATGCACGGAGCCAAGTGCTTGTCACTTGGGGCTCTGCAGACAGAAACATCCCTGTCTTAGTGGTGCTGGTGTTTTTGAACATCAGATTTCCATCCATCTATCTCCATCTGTGTCCCTGCACCTCTCTCCTTTCCACCCACCCACTGACCACACCAGCTTGGGCATCTGCACATGTCACCCCCACGAGACTCCTCCTTAGCTACTGCAGGTGGCCCCTGAGAAGTCCTTCATGGTGCACAATCCTACCTGAAGCATGTTGAAATTCCACTAGGTGGGCCCGGCGCGGTGGCACAGTGGTTAAGGTCCTCGCCTTGCACTCCTGGGATCCCATATGGGCACCGGTTCTAATCCCGGCAGCCCCGCTTCCCTTCCAGCTCCCTGCCTGTGGCCCGGGAAAGCAGTTGAGGACAGCCCAAAGCTTTGGGACCCTGCACCCATGTGGGAGACCCGGAAGAGGCTCCTGGCTTCGGATCGGCATAGCATTGGCCGTTGCGCTCACTTGGGGAGTGAATCATTGGACGGAAGATCTTCCTTTCTGTCTCTCCTCTCTGTATATCTGTATAAAAGTAAAATAAATCTTTAAAAAAAAAAAAGAAATTCCACTAGGTGCCTGAGCGTAAATGAAAGCCTCAGAGGTGCCAAAGATTGTCCGCTGCAGGAGTAAGCAGGAGGACGCCTTCTCAGTGCCCCCCTGAGGCCGGGGAGAGGAGAAGCTTGCAGGAGTCCTGGGCATGGCTGCGAGGCGGGACTGGCTTCCCAGGACAAGGCCAGGAGGCAGCCCCATACACACACGAGGGAGATGATGGGCTTTCCTGGATAACACCTGCTGGAAAACGGAGGGAGGGGCTATCCTCTGCGCTCTCCCTTTCTCGTCAATGTTTTCCTTGCTCTTTAGCATGAGCTTAATATACTCACAGGGCTCCCAGGAGAACATTCGGGGAGATTCTTAATGTTTTCTATTCTAGCAAATGCAGGGGTGCCCCAGGCTGGCTTTCTTGGGACTGGTTGGCCAGTATACAGAACCCACTGAGAGCTGCTGTAATAAAAATACTGTAGATGAAAGAGTTTGGAACCAACACAACTTATTTCCTACAGTGCTGGGAGTTAGTCCAATAGCATGCCAGATTTAGTGCCCGGTGAGGAACCATACTCCATGATGACACCTTCTCGTTCTGTTCTCTCTCAGCTCATTTTAAGAACACTTTACAAGGCTAGGGTTCTACCTTCACGGTCTTCTCTAACCTGAACCACCCATGAACGAGTCTTCTCCCTAACCCCGTCACATCACGGGTGGGTTTCAATACCAGGATTTGAGGAGAACATGAACATTTGGCCCATAACACCCACAGAAAGTTTTCTCTGGCAGTAAGAATGGCCATCTTCTTCATTCTCTTTGGTCTCTCAGGCACTGTGACCTCATCAGTCTGGAGTCAGATAGGCAAGGTGGCGGTGGGACAGCTTGGCTGACGCTTGGAGACTAGCCCAGCTCAGAGCTGCTGCGTGCGAGTAGCTGTAGTCAATCAGACTTGAAGAGCACAGAGGACTCAGGAAGCCCTGCCTGGACACCTGCTACTCCTCCGTTGGAGACCGTGTCTGTCCCTCTGGGAGGAGACAGCCCCTTCCCAAGGTTTGAGCTTATGATATGTCCTGTGTTTCGTCTAACAGATCTACTTCCAAAGCTACAGCTTCATGGTCTCCGATAGAGGATGGCACCTTCACGAGCTCCTATGGGGATGAGAGTGTGTGAGGGACCATGTGGAAGCTGGGTCACTTCCCAATCAGTCCCTTGGCCACACGTGGGCACAGCTCATAGGCTACCAGTACGACTACTTAGAATCTGTCCTGATGTAAAACCTTATTAGAGGTTTTTCAACATTAGTTCTTCAACCACCTGTGGCAGGAAAAACAGCAGACTCCATTTTCCCATTTGCCAAGATGTGGGGAGACTGAGCCATCTGCCAAGTCCGTGTAGGTAACAGGTTACTGGGGCAGGTGTGGCAGGTGGAGAGGTGGGCAAAATCACTTCATGCTGTCTCTCAGACGTGTGAGAGCCGGTGAAACACATCTTTATGGGGCAGAAGATTTGGGGTTTTCTTGTTTATTAATTAAGCATTTCAAACAAATCGGTGCATTCAGGGAAACACCCCTCTCAGTTCCAAATACCCGTACTCAGATACCCTGCTTTCTTAAGAGAGGTGTTGAAGATGTGAGGGACACAGAGTTCGAGCCTCACTTGATACTCTGTGAGAGAATATGACGAGTAAGAAAAACTGAGGAAATGCAGAACGGACTTCAAAATAAAGGTGGGTATGCCATACACAGGACTGCATTCGTAGCTGTTGTCACAGTAGACAGGAGCTGTCCAAGAGTCCTGTGTGATGGTCCCTCTGGCCTCTGCCATCAGGCGGGTGCACCCTGCTGTGTGGACCGTTGAGGTGTCTACAGGCCTCCTTGCTTGGCGTGGTGCAGGAAGTCTCAGCGCACAGGAAGCTGACTCAGGGCCATGGCTTGGGCAGATCTGAGGGACCTGTTGGTTATTTTGTCTACACTCAGGGAAGGTTACAATGAGCTGATGTCATCATGACGGGCTGTGGCCTGTTCCTATCACAAAGAATTCATTTTCCGCGGCAGGGGGCCTGCGTTAGATCTTTGTTTTGCAGTTGGTTCAATTCTCTCCACCATGTCAATGGCATTTTGAATTGCTAGTCTGTGAAAGAAGTCAGATAATTAAAGAATTTTCTTTTTATTTTTTTTTGTCTTGCTGACAAAAGCCTTTTAAAAAAAAATTCATGCAAATATAAAAAAAAAGAATTCTGGTTTTCCGAAATGTTTTCTTAGCTGTATCTGAAGGCGGCTGCAGTGGCTCTCATTAGAAAATATATTGCCATTTTTCATGTAGAAAGTATGTGAGCACAGCACATGAAATGACAATGTAATTTCTCTAATTGAGTAACTTTTCTAATGTATTGGAACCATCTACTAACTACATATGAATTAATAAGATTTAAAAAAAACAGTATAATAAAAAATACATACCAAGTGGGAAATATTAGAAATGTTAAGATTTCTTGATTTAGTAGTTGAACTTTTTGATCATTTTGGTTCTAAGTAAATAATAGCTTGGTGTCTCTTTACATAAATCATCAAGTTTAGTCCATTTAACATAATTAAAATATATTTTTGTTCTAATATGTCATAGGACCCATTCAAGATAAAAATAGAGCTTAGAGACTTACAGCAAAATAGAATTAGCCCTCCACTGTATCTTGTATGCAGAGTTAGTCACTGCTGTAACAGTCATGTGCTTATTGCTCATTAGTTTTTAAAATTCCAGACTCCCTGCTATATTTCAGCTCTTTATTCAGAAAGCACACATTCACTTGGGAGACCCAGCTGACTGTCCACTCTGTCCCTGCCCTTTTCTCTCTCCAGCTAGGTCTCAGTGGGGGTGGCTGGTAATTAGGTACCCAGCTGCTCTATTCCCAGCTTCACTTGCAGTCCAGGTCAGCCACAGACTGAGTGGACCCTCCAGGACAGCTGCTCAGAGTGAGCTTGAGATCCATTGTCGCTTCTCCCACTTTGCACTGCTCTTTCTTTGAACTGGGAACATGGAGGTGTCAGCCTGGGTACCACATGACTGTGACAAAAAGACGGCAGATGAGCCATAACCTCTGAAAACGTCAGTCACAGATCTTGTTATACGAGAGAAGCACAAATGTCTACCTCACATCTGCCAGGCATTGTGGGATTCTCCGTTAATTCATGCACGTGTAGCTGCTAAACGATGCCATCCTGTAACATAAGGAATCAAGTGCCAAGATGGAAAGGATGCTGTGCCCTTACCACGCCTTCCTTGGTCACAACGATCAAATGTGTCCAGACAATGTGAGCAGCTGGAAACTGCAACTGCCAGTTTTCCTATTTTACTCTTTTCCCAAACTTTATATGAAGTAAAAGTCATTGATAAAGCAAGAGAGATGTTAGATGATAAAAATATAGTTGATGAGACATAGATGAGCAGATGATAAAGCAATCCAAGTGTATGACAGACATGACAGATCAGGCAAGAACAATCTCACATCAGCAGCCTTACTCTCCCTTCCACGTTCTCCGTGTGTCTTTCCATTATGAGATGACGCTTCCTCTCTTCTAGAAATAGCCTTCATCATTTGCTTGCCACGCTTTTTACACAACGATGCTAATGGATGTTACACATGTGCACTGCATACAGGCGGCCTCTTGCTGTTTGCTCTGTAATTGCTTCTTCGTCCAATATTCCGAGAGTCATCCACATCTATGCACAGAGCTGTGATTTGCACATTTCTCCCTTCCAGGTGGCCTTCAAGATCACAAATGCAGCCAACAGATGTATCCAATCTCCGTACATACTTGGTGTGCTCTCTCCAGTGGAGATTTTTCTTTTCCAAAAAAAATCGCTATGACAATTTTAAATATCTCCTGGAGCATTTGGGTACGATTTTAAATGTGGTATCAACATTCAGAAGCATAACTATTAGAGTTACTGTGTTGTACAGTTGTTGCTAAGTCTCTGGCAAAGCATTTTACCAAGACATTTATAAAACACCACTTTGTACTTTCAGCACTGCTGATGAGGCTTTTTGTCATTCCATCTACTCAGATAGTTGCTCTGTTGCCACCTGCTACCTGCTAGATGTGGGAGTAAAGACCAAGGCTGGTGTGGAGGGAAAGAAAAGCTGGCTGAGCAGAGCTGCGCACCCAAAGAAAGAGACAAGCATGCTCAGACCCCTCAGGTTATCGAGTTAGTCGATCCCTTCAACAGACTATCTTCGCTATAGAATGAGGTACTTACAACAATGCATACTATAGACATGCTGTAAAGAAGCTGAGTAGTGTATTGTAAGTCTCGGGTTCAAATTCCTTCCCCCTGTTTTTCATGAAGCTAATTTCCTCAAACTGCACAAGGATGTCGGTCTTGGACAACTTTTAAAGACCTGACCGGCTCTGAAATCTTAAAATACCACAGTTGTATTTTGCAAAGGAAAACAGAGACTGGCTTTTGACAAGCTGTGAGACTTATTAAGGTTCTGAAAACTTCTTACTCCATAATTCTTTGATTCAGACTCTTTGAATTCTGACTTCCAAATACTGGTCTAAAACCAATAGTAAAATTCTGACTTGAACTTGGCCAAAGACTCAAATTAAACTTGTACTTAGCAGTGAGTTGGTCATTAACCAGAATTTACTCTGGAAGCACTCAGTTTTCTAACTGACTGGGGGCTTCTGAGGTTTAAACTTCAAAACTCCAGGTGTTGACAGCAGCTGCTCTTGGCCATGCAACCCACTGCCCCACTCTGAAGGGACGGGGCTGGACCACATTCCGCTGTCCCCATGTTGAAATGCCTAATACGCTTAAACAAGAAGCCTCAAACATGGCTTTCGGCACCGGACTGTGAAAATTGTGGACCTAGCTCTGTTTTGCAAAAAAAGTCACAAATTTTTCTACAAAGCACAATCATAGCAAAACCAAGAGAAAGATAAACACTACTTTTCTTTCTCTTTTCTTCATTCTTTTTCTTTCTTTCTATTTTTCTTTCCTTCTTTTCTTTCTTTTTTTCTTTCTCCTTCCTTCTTTCTCTTCCCTTCTTTTATTTCTATCTCTGTCTTTCCTTCTTTCCTTTTTATTGTCTTTTATTTCCTTGTTTCCCTTTCTCTATTTTCCAGGTTTTTTTTTTAATTGCAACTCCTTGCAAAAGAACAAACAAAATGCTTCTTTGCAAAGTTTGGGAAAGGAATTCTTATTTTCCCCATCTCACCCCAGGGAAAAAGGTATTTTTCCACAAATCTGTTCCTAGCCACTAGAAAACGACTCCAACATTCCCTTAGCCGCATGTATGTGCCCTTGGGATGAGGGAAAGGAAAGACAGGGAGGTAAGAAGAGTGACAAGCAAGTGATCTTGCATCCATCACCACACACAACAGCTGGCACCCACCCATACACGCGCCTGCACATGTGCGCACGCACACACACACACACACACACACACACACACACACAGAGTGCCTCAGAAATATCCTGTCCATAGCGCCCTTGGGAGTCTTCAAGATGCTCATCAATCGATGCCTCATTTATGAGAAGAAGGATTCTGTTACTTTTTTTTTTAATCATGTGTTCTCACAAAATCGCTTCAGTGGTACACACATTGAGCAAGAAGGCCTTGGGTGTTTCCAAATTGGTTGAGGCTTCAATGTAGGATTCCCCCACTCGGTAACATGTCTTTTAAAAACTACACATTGGTTAAAATTAAAAGTACACCACAATCCTTTTGATTTTCTTAATATTCCTAAAATCAATATTTGACTCATAAAGGTTGGGGAAAATTCATTCCTGTTTACAGCCACTATTGCCGGTTCCAATTCTGTCAGCCAAACAGCTGTCCCCTTCCCCCTTCGTGCGCTCAGGCCAGCTGTGTGCCCAGGGCTGCTAGAAGACCTGTTAAAAAGGCGTTTACGGACTTTTATACAGGTGTCCCCGTGGAATGCAAACCTGCCTTCCAGAAAAAAAAACATGCAATAAGAAGGCTCATGCATTGAACTCCATAAACCAGCTTTAAATTGGACACGGGTAATGAAAAGCCAGACAAGGCAGAGGTGGCATTTTGGACAAAATGTTTTTGTTTTGTTTTGTTCTTTTGCCTTTGGATGAGAAGGAATCTGTTAAGCTGGGGTCCCATGCGAGGGGAGCCTACTCTTCCCACCAGGTATCTAGACCCCAGAGGACAGCACACATCTCCCCGGGTGCTGTCACGGAACTCACTGGGAACTACCGAGGCTGGGTATGCGGCAAGTGCTTCAACACTCCTGTGTGTCCCACAAAGGTCGGGCAGGGATTCTTCCAGCTGCGCTGTGGAAATTATAGAGAAAAAACATTGTTCCTGGACTTCAGCCTACAACTCCAGCCCATCAGGGCACCTGGTGACCCTCATTTATTCTGAGCCAAGTGTCAGAAACATACAACTGACCTGACTGTGTTGCACAAAAGACCTCTCCACCAATCACAAGTTATTCACCCCAATAGGGTCTTAGCAGAAGCTAGGAATGAGAATTTTTAGAATTTTCTAGAAATTCTAGGGTTGGAAATTCTGCCCAAAAAATGCAAATTAAAAAATTTAGGGCCTGGCGGCACGGCATAGCAGCTAAAGTCCTCACCTTACACACACCAGGATCCCATATGGGTGCCGGTTCTAATCCCAGCAGCACTTTCCATCCAGCTTGTGGCCTGGGAAAGCAGTCGAGGACAGCCCAATGATTTGGGACCCTGCACCCATGTGGGAAAACTGGAAGAAGTTCCTGGATCCTGGCTTCTGATCAGCACAGCACTAGCTGTTGCGGCCACTTGGGGAGTGAATCATCAGACGGAAGGTCTTTCTCTCTCTCTATCCTCCTCTCTGTATATCTGACTTTCCAATAAAAACAAAATAAATTTTTAAAAAAATGTTAATTGCCAAAAGCACAAAGAGCTTCTATCTGTGCACTGCTCACCCAGACTTCCAAAGTATCAACACTTTGTCGCATGGCCAAAGCAGTGTGTGTGTGTGTGTGTGTGTGTGTGTGTGTATCATCCGAAGAGAACAACAATGATATGTCATGTTCCATGACATATCATTACCTCCCTGTGTGTTTCCTCCAAACTGGGATAATTTCTCCCATGACCCCAGTACAGCCGTTGAAGCCAGGAGCATCACACGGATCTGAGGATGCCGTCGTATCTCCAGCACCCGTGTCCTAATGGTACCAACACTTGTGACAGGTCCAGGGTCCAGTTCAGAACACTGCTGCACGTAGTTTCACCTTTCCAAATAGCTGTCATTCAAATCTGTCCTCAACCTTTCTTGTCTGCCATAGTTTTGACATCAGTAAGAAGTGTACATCCTAGGGGACCGGCACAGTGGCTTAGCAAGCTAATCCTCCACATGGGTACCAATTTAAGTCCTGGCTGTTCCACTTCTGATCAAGGCCCCTGCCTATGGCCTGGGAAAGCAGTGGAGGATGGCTCAGGTCCTTGGGACCCTGTACCCATGTGGGAAGCCTGAAAGAAACTCCTGGCTCCCAGCTTTGGATCAGATCAATTCTGGATATTGTGGCTGTTTAGGGAGTGAACAGTGATTATAAGATCTCTATCTTTACTCTGTAAAACTGCCTCTCATATAAAAATAAATCTTTACTTAGCATGACTGTCTCTCATTTTGAACTTGTCTCATATTTGTTGCTTATTGTTTTGCAAAGAATCTCTTCCTTCTTGGGGCCACCTAGCATTAATTGGCTCTGCCACAGCACTGATGTCATGGCTTGATTTAGTTGAGATTTGTGATGTTTCTCATTGTGCAAGTTGGTATTCATTAACTGAGAAGTCATGTTTTGTGGCAAGGAACTCCAGACTTCAATAAGAAAGTAAGCCTTTTGCTCTCCCAGATTTTCCTGAGAAGTTCTGAGCTGTAGGCCTCATTATTTATGTTGATACTTAGATGTCCCATTTGGTTGATGGGAGTAACTTTGGCCTGCTTCATGAGTTAGTTCAATATGTCCACATAATTTTTTTTAGCACTTTTATACACTCTGGCACAAAGAAAGGATGCATGCTCATTTTGTAAACTTTTGCCCAATCCTGGAGTCAGTTATTTCTTCCAGGAACTATGATTTTTGGAACCCAAGGCAGCGGGACCAGGTCTGCTCATTGTTCCCAAGCTTTTCCAATATACAGCTGGATTCACATCCACATGCTCTCTGCCGATTATCTATGTGTGGATCTCCATCATTCATCTCTATGGCTATCATCTCTCTTTGTGCTTATATAATGCTTGTCTACACATCTGCCACCTTGCTGTACACACACACAGGTCACACCCCTATCTACAACCATTCCAGAACGATAGAGCCATTTCTCCAAGAGTGCAACTTCCTGCTCTCAACATCCTGTAGAGCATGAATTCTCATACTCTTCAAAGAATTTGTCTATTGACTCAATTTCACCTGAAGAATCAGCCTTGTAGCCAAGCTACCTAAAAGCAGGGTCCACACATCAGCACCCCCTCTTCCTGGCCAGGGGCAGAGCTCCAAGTTCTGATCTGTGGAAGAGAGGAAGGGTGGAGGGAGGAGAAGGAAGGAAGGAAAGGATGAAGGTAGAAGAGAAGAGCAAGGCAGAAGATGAAAGGCACTAATTTTACACAACTTCTCAGAGTACTTTTACATCCGTACACTGGGTCATGTATTTTTACATTTTTGCTATATTTTCTAGTAACTCGGTGTCCTTTATTTCCACCAAGCTGTTGTTCTGCTGCTAACTGTGAAACAGAATTCCAACATTATTCTCTCCTTTTCTCCTACTCACCCTTCCCCTTCTCTGCTAAGAGGTAGACCTATGAGCACAGAGGTGTCCCATTATTTTTCTTGAGTGATATCCTGCCCAGCACAGAGCAGCTGTAAATACATAATGGACTCAGATCACAGGAAAGCTGTCAAAGGAACCATGAATGATACCAAACATCAGCTGTGTTGATATCATGCTTAAGATCCTGCCAACATTGAATGAAAACATCTGGAATGAACCTGGTGGCCCTTCCTGTAAATGCCTAGAAGTTTCCTGACCCACTTCAAAATCCCACCTCCAATCCACCTCTGTAGCCTAGTGGTTAAATCCTTGCACTTGCCAAGATGCCATATAGACACTGGTTCCTGTTCTAGCTGCTCCACTTTCCCTTCAGCTCCCTGCCGTGGCTTGGATAGCCCAAAGCCTTGGGACCCTGTGCCTGCATGGGAGACCCAGAAGAAGCTACTGGCTCCTGGCTTTGGATTGGCTCAACTCTAGCCATTGTGGTCACTTGGCAAGTGAGCCAACACACAGAAGATCTTTCTCTCTGTATCTCTCTCTCTCTTTGTAAATCTGATTTTCCAATTAAAAAAAAAATAAATCTTAAAAGCAAACAAAAAAAATTATCCCACCTTTAGAGCCAGCGCTATGGGGAAGCAAACTAAACCTCAGCCTGTGGTTCCTACTCGAGTCCTGCTGCCCACTTCCAAGCTAGCTCCCTGCTTACAGCCTGGGGAAGTAATAGAGGATGGCTCAAAGCCTTGGGATCATGCACCCAAATGGGAAACCTGGAAGAGGCTCCTGGCTCCTGAATTTGGATTGGTTCGGCTCCGGCTGTTGTGACCATCGGGAGTAAATCAGCAAATAGAAGATTCTCTTTCTTTCTCTGTAACTCTTTCCAATAAAAGTCTTTTTTCAAAATGTCTCACCTCTACTTGGGGGGTTAGTCCCTCTATCAGACTTTCTGCACCAATTTCTATTACCTTTCGTTGTTTGATGTCAGCCCAAGTTAACTGTGAACTATGCTAGACTTCCAGGGTCCCTGAAAAAGAAAAGAAGGGTTAGTGCTGCTCATGGCTTGAAACTGGTATGCTGGTATGCCACTGGCATGTGCCTATGCACACAGTTGTCATCAGATCCTCAAGATTCAAACAGCTGTATGACCCGTGTTGGAACAGACTGACCCCTTGATTGTCCTGTGGGAGCTGACCCAGAGGCTCCTGCCCGGGAGACTCCATTGACCCCTCCTCGGGGCACATGTCTTTGCTCAGTGTGCAAACATCAAGAAAACTTTGCAGACCATCCCAGTCTGCCTGACACACTCACTCTCATTACTCATTGCTCATCTTGGTAGGAGAAGGCAATGTTGGAAAAAGGCCAGGTGAGACCAGTGCTGACTGCTTGAAATACAGTATGAGGGCCTGGCGCGGTGGCACAGTGGTTAAGGTCCTTGCCTTGCACGCCCGGGATCCCATATGGGCACCGGTTCTATCCCGGCAGCCCCACTTCCCTTCCAGCTCCCCGCCTGTGGCCCGGGAAAGCAGTCGAGGACGGCCCAAGGCTTTGGGACAGGCTTTTGGGTGCAGGCTTTGGGACCCTGCACCCGCGTGGGAGACCCGAAGAGGCTCCTGGCTTCGGATCAGCATAGCATTGGCCGTTGCGCTCACTTGGGGAGTGAATCATTGGACGGAAGATCTTCCTCTCTGTCTCTCCTCTCTGTATATCCGCCTTTCCAATAAAAAAATAATAAAAAATAAATCTTAAAAAAAAAAAAGAAATACGGTATGAGGACAACACAGTGCTGGTTCCAAGTGACAACAGGTGTCAGACATATCACTGATGGAATGACAGCTTTCCAAGAAGAGCAATTTCAAACAAGTATAATTTCATCTACAGAAGAAATTTATCTAAGGAAGGAATAAAATGAGAGCTCAATACAGAGAGAAGAGAAACTACCTATTCAGTAGGCAAAGGACAACTTGCAGATTCTTCTCCTAGGGAGCTGAGACTCCCAAGCCAGCTGCACAGCCTCTACCCAGCTCGGAAAGTAAGTCTCAGACCCGTGCTCAGGGGCCCTTGTGCACCTACTGTGGAGAAAGGACGCAGGGAGGATCACAGGGTCGCACCTGCCTGTGTGTAGTCAGCGTAGGCTTCTGTGCTCTTCTCTGCACAGCATCTCCTCTGCTGGGTTAAGAAGAAATAAAAGAATGCATGACTCCATACTTGGCAGCAGAGGAACATGTGGGGAAAAGCTGAGTACACAGCAGTCCCCAAAATGCATGGCTGCCTTCCTCTCTGCACATTAACACATGCACTGCTTCCTGGGTATTATGATCAATATTCTCAGTGTCCTGCCAGTAACCACAACATCTGGCCCAGAAGCTACCTTGCAGAATAGGGAACACAGCCTTAGCACCAAGCAGGAGATAGAGTGGACAGCCCTGTTGTCTAAGTGATTCCAAAATGCAGGAGATCCAGTAAAGCCCAAGGTACCTGCAAAACACAGTAGAGTGGAATCAACGGAATGTGATCCATTGGTGATGATGGGAAATAAAATTGGGAACGAACTAAGTAATCAGGACATTTGAGGCAGGAAGGTGCTAGAGGATGACAATGGACAGGGCCTTCTCCACCAGAAACCAAAAACTGGGCCAGCTGAAACCACAATCAGAATGACACAGCCAACGGAGGGGAGCAGACACCAAGGAAGGAGATGCAGTCCAACACCCCATGTAGCACAACTGAAAAGAGGCATCAGCGTGCACACAGCAGAATGTAAAGATGAACCCAAGCAAGCCTAGAGGCTTTGGTTCTGGTGGTTGTGATGATGACAATGTCAAAGGCACCAATGCTGCACGAGGCTTGCGGAGGTGATTACGGTGGTCACAGAAAACCAGGTCAGTGAGCCCACAAGTGTCTTCTGGAATACTTTCATGTCGCCTGCTGAAGAACAAACAACTTAGGAGCAGAAGCACTCTCTGTGAGCGGCTGGACTTGGTTGTGGCTGCCTTGTAGTAGCCAACCAAAGTCACTTGCCTCTCCTTCGTGGCTCTCATTTGCTTTGGTGGTCACGATCTGGCAGTAAATCTTATAGCACCCAATGGCATCTGTTGTATGATTGCCTCGCATTGTCAATGAACTTCCAGCATCGTGTATAAGAGGACGGCTGCATGTGTTGTATGTCCCACAACACTGTAAGGACTGTGTGTGTAGAGATTGTGTCAACACTCAGTGCTTCCATCCCTTGGTCAGAAGTTGGCCTAGGGGAGGGGCAGTGAGTACCATTTGGATGACAGCTTCCAGGTTCGACATTCACTCCTGCAGCTAAGGAAGCTACCATCAATGAGAGGAAGTGGAAGCGAGGCAGGCAAACTGGAAGCTTTACCATCTAACACGCCCATGCCTGGAGTGGACAAAGGCATACCACCAGACTCGGCACACCCAGGAGGCTCTCTGGGGATGGATAAAGAAGGGGCTGTCTGGTGGCCACCAGGTTTGGACAGCTCCATGGTGTGTTACCAGGACCAAGAGATGAACACCAGGGCCCCTTCATCAAGGAGCTGTAGACAGCTTCAGACAGCTGCCCAAGGCAGCTCTCTATGAAAATATCTCAGGATTTCCATGACATATTTTCCCCCTATGAAATTTCTTTCTTCTCATTCCTGTTAACTTTGCTAGTTAAACTGTCAGACCAATTTTGAAAGGGAATAAAACCTTGTCCCTCCTCTCATCCTGAAGCCAGCATCTATTTTGGCCCATATAAAAATGATCCAATTACAGCTCTGGCACGTTCCTTCACTAGGAAAAAATAAATTGGATTAACTAGTGCCAGTAAACTAAGTCTTTTCAATTAAATTGTAACATTAGTAAAAAGTAAAAAATCAGCCATACCAGCCTAAACCCTAGCCAATCTGAAAAACCTTGCATGGATGTCTCAAAGCAGCTGTCTATACCCAGAGCTTCTATTACTCGTATGAAACTCAGAGCTATAAATGGAGCTGTTTGAGAGACCCTGTGGAAAGGGTGGGAGTCTTGGCCTCAAAGAGCAAGGGCAGATCTGGCTTTCCATGAGAGGTTATGTACACCAGAAAACGAGAAAAGCCTCCTCTCCCTCTGTCTCTTTTGGATCTGGGTTGACTGACCCTCTGGTTCTTTTGTTTGATGGAGAGACCTCATTCTTGCTGTGCAGACTCTGCATATTGGTAGAAACTCAGGTTCAAGCCCCAACGCAAGGGCATGGAAAGTCTGTGCTCATGCACCAGGTACTGCCCGTGTCTCACGTGCTCAGAGCACATGACCAATTCTAGTCGCATATAGCTCCACCTATGTGACTTTGAACCCCTTGGATTGGGTGTTACAAAGGCAAGCATGTGGCCACTCCAGGCTCTTCTACATAAGGTAGGACTTTATCCTTCACATGCAAGGGAGAGGCCTGGTTGAACTTCACGCAGCAACTGGGAGAGCCAGGTAGAATGCCAGCCACATGACTGACAAAGATGACAGACTATGGCCTTGTTGACCTAAAGCTACTCTTGACCTGGTGGGAGAGGTTATCTCAAGGCAGTCTGCTGAGAATCTCCACAGCGCAATATAACCATAGGAGCGCAGAGGTGCCCCTGGGGCAGGGAGAAGGCTGTGTAGACAGAAGGCACAGCACCTGTTGTCAGGAACTGAGTAAAGGAGTGTACAGTGTAGACACACTGCGTGCACACAGAGACATACAGAACAGCAAGGCCTCCAACATCAAGTGCTGGCATAACATAAACCAGAGTCCTTAATCTTCACCCATTTAAGATGTGGAGCAAAGATTGAGTCCTGATGTTAAGATCTCTTGGATATGCACAGACCACTAATTGCTTGTATTAAAACTGATTTCACTTTTCAAAGATAAAGTGGACTGTGTGGAAGATACTCACTTCAATCTGTAATTGACCTTCATTACATGAGTGTAGCTATTTCAACGCATTCTCTTTAGTTGTTTGCCATTTTTTTCCCCTAATAAGTCCTTTCTTATAACAAAAAGAAAATCTGTTTGCTTAGAACCAGGTAATTTTCTGGACTAGCAATATTTTGTAGGGTGGCTGGCAATGCAGGTGACAGTCAAACACTCTTCATCAAGTCCAGCAAAATGCAAGTCACCATGGAATGTTCACTTTCAGCTAGAAAACCACGATTGTCAGGTGCCAATCAGCAGAACTGAAATTACACTTATTTATTGCCCAGAGGGTACTGAACTCAGGGACTTTGTTATAAATTAAGGAATTTCCAGAAGTTCATGGCAAATGTACATTATAAATAAACTGTCCATTGATTTCAAATAATTCTGCAGCAAAATAAATGTATATTTTAATTCCCTGCATCTGTAAGAATTATTTGTGAAGCTTTATTTGAAATGCAATTAGAGAGAAAGAGAGAGAGAGAGAGAGGCTGGCTGTGAGGTTTTTTTCCCATGTACTGGCTCATTCCCCAAACCCAGGAAACAGGAGCTTCATTCAAAGCTCCCACATATCCACTTACGCATCTTGGATTTAACTGACAAAAAGCTTTTGCAATCCAGAGAAATAGATTGAATGTCTTTCATCCACCATGTTTGGAACTAGAAAGTTTTCAGATTTGGGATCTTTTTAAATTTTGGAAAATTTTTGTATATGTACAATGTGAAGATAGGATCCAACTGTATAAGCAGAACTTATTTGTGCTTCATTTACAAACAGCCAGAAAGTGAACTTGTATGTTATTTGCAGTACATTTTGATTGAAACTGTCACTCACCTCAGGCCACCAGGAAGGCCGGTTTGTAAATGAGGGGGACATGCCAGGGGAGTGGTCAGGGATCACATTCTCCCTTACAGATTCTCCATGTTCCCTCCCGGTCCCTCATTATCAGGCTCTTAGGAGGAACTTCCAGGCAAAGGAGAAGGCAGTACAATGACGCAAGCCACACAAGAGTGGCTGTGGTGTTGAAATGTCATCCCTTCATCCCCAGTACGGTGGCAGGCTGAGTGGGGCAGAAGAGACCATAGTGGCAGGCTGAGTGGGGCAGAAGGGACCATAGTGGCAGGCTGAGTGGGGTAGAAGGGACCACTCTCAATGCTGTGAGTAGCACAGGAGGATAACTAAGGCTGACCACAATTAGGTGTGTGTTCCAGAACAGCTAGCAGGGAAGATGCTGAATGCTCATCAACATAGAGACGACAGGTATTTAAGCTGATCTGTAGAGTGATCATACGCATGATGGGCATGTATTAACATATCACATAAATGCCCCCGCCAATGAAATGTTTTAAGGAAGCAGAGCTGTGGCACATTAGATTAAGCCACTACTTGAGACATTGGCCAATCGCAGAAGAGCACTGGTCAGAGTTCCAGCAGCTGTGATTCCAATCCAGCTCCCTGCTAATGCCCCTGGGGAGCCAATGGAGGACAACCCATGTGTTTAAGCCCCTGCCACCTAAGTGAAAGATTAGGATGGAATTCTGTGCTCCTAGCTTTGACCTGGCCCAGTCCTGAATGTTGTGGCCATCTAGGGAGTGAATAATTGGATTGAAGATATCTCTCTCTATATATATCTCTATCTCCTCCTCTCCACTGCTCTTACTCTCTCTCTTCACTGCTCTTTTAAATAAATACATAATTATAAACATATATGCATATATCCAAAGAACAAAAATTTTAAAAAAACAGGTGTAATGATTTAAGATGAAATATGAATTGTCCAAAGACAATGACCGCCACTTCATTGCAACACTTCATTTCCAACAAGGCAGTTCCAAATTATTTCCAGAATGTTTTCCTGAGGGTAAGAATTCAATTATGAGAAGAGACAGGATTTCATTCCTGTCTGTAGATCAAAGCTCCTGATAACAGATGAACCTGCCCAGAACTCTCATCCTGATGCCACTTGGCTGAGAAACATCTGAATTGGCACAGAGCAAGTGGGCCTCGTCCTCCTAGCTCCTCATCTTTTGCAGAATCCACAGAACTCCACTGCCCAGTCTTCTCGCACACTGTTTGGAGCTGTGAGCCCAGACAAGCATGAGTAGAAGACCATAATATGCACCAACTCCAAATCTGGCCAAAAAACTGCATAACCCCTCCTACTCCCTTCTCCTTTTGTGGGCTTTGGTGATGATGTCGCAATGGGAGAGGTGAACAAGCAGCACCAAGCCTTTCCTTCCCCCATAAGCAACACTGGAGGCTCCAGAAACATTTCGATTTATCTGTTATGGTATTCTGCCACCTAATCTAGCAGAGAACCCAGAAAAAAAATTTAAAAGCATTATTCATTTTGTGAGGCTGGTGTTTGGGTGTAATAGGCAAAGATGCTGCTTACGGTGCAGGGATCCATGTGTTTGCCCCACTTGTGATCCAGCTGAGAGTGGTATAGAAAAAGCAGTGAAAGACGGCCCTCATGCTTGAGCCCCTGCGCCTACGTGGGAGACCCAAAAGAAGCTCAGCTTTGGCATTGCAGCCCATTAGGTTCTCTCATAACCGCGTACCTCTGCTTAGCCACTGATAGTATGCAAAAGAGCCAGACAAGGCTGTTTCTTAAAAAAAGAAACCTTAATAAAAGCAGGCCATGGAAAAGGGAATGGACAAACACACAAAGCACCTACCATGGAAAGTGAGTCAGCCTTAAAATGAAGGAAATTCGGTCACATACAGCATCACAGATGTAGCTTGAGGACATTCCACTAAAGTAACAGGCGATTCTGTCTGGTGCCACGGATGGGGCCGCTGCTGGGAGGAGAAGAGGGAGCTGCAGGGAGGAGAGTGGAGGACTTGTTCAGTGGATACAAAGTTCTGATTTTGGAAGTAAGAAATCCCTAGAGATGGATGGTGGTGATCATCACATCACCAAGGGAGCAGAGTCCATGCTCTCCACACTTGAGCCACGTTACATAGCTAAACCACAAAAACCATTGTTAGGAAATTCAGAAAAGACAAAGGAGAGACTTAAGTAGCTGCCATGCCACCACATCAGCCCATAGAGAAGCATGCTCTGTTCGTCTGCAACATCTGCATAACTTGACTCAGTTAGTCACCGTCGTGGACCGAAATGCACATGTTGAAACCTTAGTGTTCAATGTGCTGGTATTTGGGAGATAATCAGGTTTTAGAAGAAGCCGTGGGATAGAGTCCTCATGATGGGATTGATGCCTTTCCAAGGACAGACCACTCACATCTCTCTCCCACCACCCACCTCCAGTCACTTGAGGGTGCCAGTGAGAAGTACCAGTCTATAAATCAGGAAATAAGCCTTTATCAGATTCCAACCCTAGGGTACCTTAACGTTGAACACACAGCTTTCAAAAATGCAAGACAGAAAGTTTGTCCCATCTGCCCCTTTGCAGATACCTTGTTGTAAGAGCCCGAGCTGACAGGACAGCCACATGCTGTTAATTCTGTGTGGAATCATGAACTAAACTGACCATGCATGATGAAATCTACAGCTAGCTTCTGCTGGCTGGCTCTTCCCTGAATCTGTTCACACTTTCTTTCTTGTAGTTATTCCCCGAACAACATAGTGTGACCACATTGCATCAGGTAGGACAAGTCATTTAGAGATGACTGAAAACATGCGAGAGCGTTGTGCATCACTTATGTATAATTACTGCACTTTTCACATGGGATACTTTCTCAGCCACAGATTTTGGTGTCCCTGGGGTCTCATAAACCAGGGCCCTTGGATTCCAAAGGGAAAACACTTTCTCTCTCTCTCTCTCTTCCTCTCTCTCTGTGTATCAAGAATAGGTGTGTTACTATGCATTACATGTGTGTACACACACACACACGCTAGTACACATGTGTGTCACCAAATGATATAGTGGTGAAGAGAGGGAGAGAGCTCAAATCCAAGGCCTCTCTGGCAATATTGCTTGTAAAGTAATTTTAAACAATTTTATGGAAGAATTTCACAGCCCAGAACAGGAAATGCTCTGTCAATTCAGGGAAGAATAGAACAAGGAAGGGCCAAACTGTGATAGCTTTTCTTTACCCTCTCGGGTGTGGACTGAAGTTTGATTTGGTTCTGGAACACCCACGAGAAAAGGGCAGGGGTTGGCTAAGTCAACACCGTCTCATTTCCTCTCCTTACATAAACTCATTAGCAGAAACATTGATTCGAGTTTCTGCCGGCGGTCTAGAGCTCTGCTTCTCTGTGGTTCCTGTTCTCCCATAGGACTTACGTGCAGGAATGCTCAGGGAGGACAGTGCCCTGGATCAGTCAAAGGTGCAGGGCCTAGAACTTTCTAGAGCTCATCCATCATCCCCGCTTGGGTTCTCTTTGAATCTGGGGCCTTTCAACCTGTGGGAACCCCACTTCACCATCTCATCCATACCGCCAACCATCCACACTTTGTCTCTCTTTTTAAAAATGTCCACGTTGCACCTAATTCTCCCATTTGCCTGTGAATAATATGGCTAGGTTTGTAGTTCCTGCTTGATCTTAATAACTTTATGATGTTTCCTTAACCCTGCTTTGATACTGCTGTTGACTTTGGAGCTATAATTATTGCGGCTAATTGAGAAAGCTTGGTGACAGATTGAGGCATATTGACCAACCACTACACGGGCAAGGGGAGCAATGGCAGACATTAAACATGAAATGACCCAGAACACTTCCAATTAGACATGACTTTTAATTAGTCATGACTGACATAAGCTGCCCTGTTCTCGGGTGGTTACAGCCTGGAGTTCAAAAATTCTGAAAGTCATACTACCTCATTGGATCTTGGGAAGGAAGGGGCTGCCACAATTTGCCTCTCAGAGCATTTCTCTCTCTGTTTCAAAGAGCTTGGGATCAGATGTAGAAATAAAAATCTACCTGGTTTTTTTATTGTTTGGAGAAGTCTTTCTATGAGGTTCATAACCAACAATACCATCTCTGAAAATCTCAGGATAGCCATCTGCTCTTTATCATGGTTAAAAGTCAAACCTTTATTTTTAAAATAATGAGGCTGACATCATGACGCAGTGGGCTAAGCTTCTGCCTGTGGAATAGGCATACAATGTGGGCACTGATTCAAGTTCTAGATGCTTCATTTTCAATCCAGTTCCCTGTTAATGGCCTGGGAAAGCATCAGAGGATGGCCCAAGACCTGCCTGTACCCACATAGAAGACCTGGAGGAAGTTCCTGGATTCAAACTGGCACAGCTCTGGCCATTGTGGTCTGTTGGGTAATGAACCAGCAGATGAAAGATTCTCTCTATATATAACACCATCTTTAAGATAAAGTCAAACAAGAGTTTTAAAAGGGTTTTATATCTTATTTGAATGGCAGAGAGAGGGAGAGAAGAGAGAGAGATATCTTCCATCTCATTTCTCAGTTTCTACAGCAGATGAGGCTAGTCCAGGTCAGTTAGGCGCCTGGAACTCTATCTGGGTCTCCCAACTGGCTCCTGAATTCAGCCTGGCCTAGCCCTGGCTATTGTGGCCATTCGGAGAATGAACTGGTGGATGGAAGAGTTCCCTCTCTCTTCCTCTCTCTCTCCTTTTTTCTGTCTCTCTCTGTGTCATCCTGCCTTTCAAATAAGTAAAATAAATCTTCTTTTAAAATTGGATTCATCGTGATTTTCATGTGTTTTGTCAAAGCTTGTTGTAAGTGTAGAATGAAATCCTCCATAGTTCTACCAAGATAGCAACTTAGAGTGAAAGAAGTATTTCTTTTATTGGGTCTCTGGGAAACCAAGCTGGACCACTGACCAAAAGCAGATGAGGGAACAGTTCTGGGATGGAAATAAAAGCACAAGTAATGGCCAGGGCCCAGCTGGTTTAGACAACAGGCTCCCTCTGCTGGTCGGGGGACCGGGCAGAAACCTTGGAGCAAACCTGCTGACCTCCCTATGTGGTTACACACTAGAGTTCCACATGTGAGGAGAGCTGTGTGTGGTCACCCCCACGTGCTGATACCCCTCCTCTCAGATTGTCATAGTGGCGTAGAGTTACACTGATTCTCCCATGACCTCGAGGGCCTCAGCCATTGAAAGCACACATGAACATGGCTGAGGGTCTGGAGTGTGGAAGGGTGACCCAACACTCACTGATCCCCCTACTTCCTGGTAGAAACTTCCTCACATGGCAGATACCTGCCCCTCCCAGCCCCATATGAATAAGTCTCATCTGCTTCTTTCACAGTGGTCTGTCCATGGCCACTATCCATCCCTCTTCCACCTGGAGGTAGCACGAGCTACTTTGCTTTGCTGTCATTGGTGTCTGACCCTTCTGGCCACTCCCCCTCACTCAGCATTTCTCTCCGGAAGGAGGGTTGCTGACCCAGACAGAGACTCCACTTTCATTGGAACTTGGGATGGCATTGGCTCAGACCATAGGAAAGAATGATGATCTCTTTGGGATTTTTTTTTTCAATTTCTGCAAATTACATCCACAACTGCTCATCAAGAGAAAGATGTATGGTCCCCACAGCTGAACCCTCCAAGCTAGAGGCAGCCTAATGCCCTCCACCCCATTAATCTTGATGAGGCTGGGAGGCGGCCCCTGCCTAGACCCAGATGTCACCCAGTTCTTCACTATACTTTCCTACATGCTGCTTTGAGCTGCCTGCCCTGTTCCTCTCAGCTGGAGCCTCTCTGCAATGTCCTTGGCATCCCAGAAATCAGGGTTGTGATATATTGGAAGACCATGAATAGGTGTGGGCCAGCACACCGGGCAAGCAAAGAGCAGAGGCCACAAGGGGACTGTGCCAATTCTATCGGGCGTGTATGTTCACCATAGAGGCCAAGGACAGTGAGCTGAGGAAGACTGCAGCAAACCTCACATAGCGCTCATGTACAGTTACAAAATGATCGAATTGCTGTATTTTGACAATTCCCAAAAGAAGCATCCCAGGATTCTGACCACGAGGAAACATAATCAGGGGTCAGTGTTGGAGTGCATGAGGTTAAGCTACCGCTTGTGGCAACGAATCTGTTTGTGTCTCTGTTGTTCAACTTTAGATCCAGATCCCTGCTAATGTACCTGTGGAGGCAATAGAGAGTGACCAAGTACTTGCCACCCACATAGGAAACCCAGATCAAGTTCCATGATCCTGACTTTGTCATGTCCCTACCCCAGACATTGTGGCCATTTGGAGGTGAACCAGCAGGTGGAAGAGTCTCTCTCTCTTTCTCTCTCTGTCTCTCTGTCAGTATATCAGAAAAGGACACCAGACTTTGCTGTCAGTCTTCTTCCACAGAACAGCAACCACCAGAACCCACAGCTCCAGAACCTTCATCTGGCACTCCCTCCTGTTCTCCAGCCCCAATACGAGGCACTTGCCAGCAGAACACATGATGGCAAACATTGTGCAAATCCTCGGAGCTGCTGCAAGCACCTGGTAAATGGTTGCCATTGCTTCCCTCCAACTTGTCTGCAATACCAGTGCTCCCAGCTTGGATCCCACCATCATCCACTCACGCCATAAGCCCTTTCCGAAGTGCAGGGTACCACCTCCTTTGGTACATAGAGATGGTTCTATTGGGAAAAATGAATACTCCCATCTTTAAAAGCCTCCTTAGTTGGGGTGGGGGCAGTATAATTAAGTCAGTGTCCGTGTGAAATTTGTATTATCCTTAAACTTCTTAAAGCTGTTTCACCTTTCCCCGGCGACAAGCAAACCGTTACAGCTGTGCAGACTGGCGCAATGGGCATGCTCTGCACCATCATCTTTTCCTTCCCTGCCCTCTCTTTTTGAGTCTGGGGTGAGAAAAGGCATGAAAGAACACAGAAGAGAGAGGAGATGAAACTTGCTTTAGACAATGTTCTTCTGGCAAGCCTTTCTTCAAAGCTTATCAGCTGACTACAGCCATGGCACTCAGGTTTGGTCTGCACCTGCAGCTGCAGTGATAATGAGTTACAAACAATAAAGCTTCTTACAACCATTAGGGAGATTTCCACAACAATAATCTGCAAGTTATAAATTCAGTTATGAGTCTAAAACAAACGAGCAAGGCAGGCTTCCCAGTCTGTAGCCAACCACTTTATCTAGTTGAGCAAACTTTGCCTTGAACATACAGTTCGACAAAGATTGAATACAAGCCGGTACATTCTTACACTGTGATTAAAGCCCGGGGGGGAGTAGCAAGCTATCCACCGCTTTTCTAAAGGTTCCTCTCCAGTTTTTAAGTGAGCACTGGAAATCTTGCTTGAATCTCAAGAGGATGATTTCCATTTGCTTAATTTTCCTTCCAACTTAAGGTGAGGACAATGTCCCTTCAAAAAGTAGTTAAGAGAAGTTGGACCCGGCCTGGTGACCTGGTGGCTAAAGTCCTTGCTTTTAACATGCCGGGAGCCCATATGGGCACTGGCGGCCCTTCTTCCCATCCAGCTCCCTGCTTGTGGCCTGGAAAAGCAGTCAAGGATGGCCCAAAGCCTCGGACCCTGCACCCATGTGGGAGACCTGGAGGAAGTTCCTCGCTCCTGGCTTCGGATCAGCGCAGCACTGGCCATTGTGGTCACTTGGAAAGTGAATCATCAGACAGAAGATCTTCCTCTCTGTCTCTCCTCCTCTCTGTATATTTGACATTGCAATAGAAGTAAAATAAATTTTTAAAAAATAGTTAAGAGAAGAGCTGTGGTGGCCTGGTCGTTAAGCCACTGCTTGGGACATCCAGTGTATCCGATGGCTGATTCTCACTTCCTATCCAGTTTCGTGCTAACGTATCTTGGATAACCAAAGCAGAAAGAAGATCTTTCTCTCTATATGTCCTCCTTTCTGTATATCTGTCTTTGCAATAAAAATAAATAAATCTTAAGAAGAACATATTCAGCAAGTCTCACGGAAATCTGCTTTACAGAGCAGGAACTGAGACTTGGGCTGTGGTGGCAACTAAGCCTCCATTTGCAAACTGAAGAAAGACACTGACACCCCTGAGTCTGCTTCGGCTGTTGGCCACCACAAGTGAGCCACTCTGCCTGCTGCACAGGCATGCTGGCCATGCTGGCCATGCTGGGAGGTGGAACAGCACTTCCAAGATTCATTGAGGTATTCTCCACCAGCTACCAGAACCCAGGATCACATCCTGCAAGTTAACAATAATCACAGATATTGTTAATCTTTAAATTATCTGTTTGACCGGGATCTTAACAATCCCTGCTGGGTGCAGCTCCCATTGCCTGGTAGCCATCACCTCCTGCAAGGCCTTGGGATCACAGCAAACTCAGAACAGAGTTTCTGCCGTGTGTGCTCCGAAGGTAAGAGAACATGACCTTTCCTAACACTTGACTTGCAGTGAACATTAAAAGGACAGTTACTATATTAATGGTACCAAAAACTTTCATGTTGGAGTCATTGGTGATTTTGGACAGATTCTGCCAGTTTTTGATTTAATGTGTAGACAGAAGCCTTGACTACCCAGAGATATTCCGTTGGGAAGTTTGTAGGCACCTGAGTCCTTGAAATGGGAAGTGAGAGGGTGGCCCGAAAAGAGCGTGGGCGCATGAAAGGAGAGAAAGCTTTGTGCAAACATGCTGCTTCCCATCCCTGGGAGAGGACCATGCTGGGTGCAGGGGTCAGGCGAAGAAAGATCATCAAAGGAGAAAGTCAACTGAGATCTGGAGAAAGAGCAAACCCATGCCATTGTTTCCACTGAACCCAAGTCATGAGAACAGCCACCCGGGGGTCCCATTTCCTGTCTCTCCAGCATTTTTTCTCATGAGAATCCAGTCACAAACTGTGGGCCTGTTAGAGTTCCTGACAGCTGACAATAAGGTAGAGGATGAGACACACTCACTGACAATCAAACCATTACACCAGAACGTCAGCCTTGATAAACTCCCACCTGGCCAGCTAAATTGAAGGAGTATAAAAATGGGGATGCCACTTTGGTTTGCTAACATCGTGGCAGAAATTCTCTTTTGTATAATACCTGATCCTTGCTTATCACTGCTAAAGAACAAACAAATCAAAACATGGCAAAAATTTCCAGTAGAGAAAACAAAACACCTGGTGCACTTTTCTGGAGTTTCTAAGAGACACCATAATCGATTCCCATCTTTCTGGATTATGGAGAAGCTGGAGGTGAGCTGGAAAATCTCACAGGTCACTCCCTCATTGTCCCTTTTAGATGTCCACCCCCTGCTTTTGGGAGAGCTGCAGAAAAGAGGATGCAACTGGGCCATCTGTTTCAGACCCAAAGTCCTGTGCAAAGGTCAGAAAAGCAATATTTTCACAGCTAGCAAGGATTAACTTTCCCACTGAAAATGTGGGGCTGCAAGATTTCAGTGTCCCGGTTTCCTCTCCAATTCAAATGGATAAACACATACATGGTGAATACAGACACAACTGATAGACTTTACATATGACGGAGAGCAGGTTGGTGATGCTACATAGATAGATAGATAGATAGATAGATAGATAGATAGATAGATAGATAGATAGAAGGATAGATGCAGCATACAGAAGAGGGGAGAGAAAGAATGAGAAAAATGACCATGATTTGGGGGAGTTCTTTTGTGTGTTAGCTTTCCTTTTAGTTTTATTTTTATTTAAAATACAATATAAAGATGGCAGAGACTGTGGCTAATTAAGCTCTGCCCAGAAACCCATAAATCACTCTTCTAGTTTGGCTGTTGTAAGGTTTCTTTCTCATCAGCACCAACAGTAACGCCCATGGGACGACTCACGCTTTATAAATGAGCAGCAGTAGAGAGCCCAGTCAGATCCTCAGAAAAGTCACTCACCGTAATGGGATGCAGACCCCAATCTGGTCCAAAGTCTGCTCCTTCAACCACATGATCCTCAACCTCTTAAAAATAATAATGGCCAAACTGTTTTTCCTTCCAGCTGTAGGCTCGGGACAAGAGAGAATGAAAGGTGAAGGGAGTGGAGCAGAGTGGAGGGGAGTGGAAGGGAGAGGAGGGGAGAGGAGGGGAAAGGAGAGGAGAGGAGGGAAGGGAAGGGGGAAGGTATAATGAGAAAGAGGAGAAGGAGATGGAGGACAGGTGGGGAGGAGGAGAGAGGGGAAGAACACACACTTCTCTCTGTCTCACCGGTACAAGACACAGATGGCCAAAGATCTCCCACCGAAATGCTGCAAATGCCACCTCCAGTGTGACCATGATGACAGCAGAGGGGAAGCCCTCGATGAGATGAGACAATTAGGGTCTGAGTAAGCACCTTGGTGCTTAGGCCAAGAGGGCCACAGCTGAGCAGTTACTTCACAGCTGGTGCTTGCATTTCACCCTCATCACAAAGAAGCAGTGGACTTTTTTTTTGTTTTAGCAGCTTTGGCTTGAATGAGCATTCTCTCCTCACCGAGGGACCCCACTGTACCTGCACACTTGCTTATGGGCATGGAGCTCTGACATTTTGTGCAGCTGGGTGCCAAAGCACTGCTTTTCAGCCAGGATGTGATGCAAAGCCCTGAGAAGGCTTCTTCCACACTCAATCCAAGAAACACCCCACCCCGGGTTTCTCTATTGTGTTATGAAAGCCAAGGCACCTGTCCGCTGATGGGCCTTCCTGAAGCATCCAATAATATCCTAGTGCCAGGTTCTTGCAACCCTTCCCTTCTGTCCCTTGGGTCACTTCAGCCTCACCATTTGGCCAAAATCTCTGGAAACCAGGAATTATCCATGTGTTTCCACAAAACCTCTCACCCTTCCTCCCTTTTGCATGAGGCCCTCTCCTGGGAATTATATTAAAAATGAAATTAAATTTAATAAAAGCAGGTATTAAATTGCATATTTTCACTGTATGCCATATAGCTACATAACTTGGACTTGAGCACACATTTTTTTTTTGTCTTTTTATTCTTTGTGTAATAATTTGATAATCAAATCCTGGGTCCACACTATAGTCTCCCCCACTATAAAATTTTTCTATTAATAAATTGGATTAGACTTACATCATTTCAGCTTGGAGCACCTTTTCCAGAAACATTACCTGGCTCCAAGTTGTAGGGATGCAGCTGTGACCTGAAAGAGGTTCAGAATCAAGAGACTAGTGTTTGGGGCTAGTGTTTGCAGCAGTATAACAGGCTGATCTTCTGCCTACACATGCTGGCATCCTATATAGGAATGGTTCCAGCCCCAGCTGCTCCACTTCTGATCTAGCTCCCTGTTTATGGCCTTGGAAAGCAGCAGAGGCTGGCTGGCTCAAGTCCTTGGGTCCCTGCACCCATGAGGGAGATCCAGAAGAAATTTCTGGCTCCTGGTTTCAGATCAGCTCAATTCTGTCCATTGCAGCCATTTGGGAAGTAAACCAGCACACGGAAGACCTCCCTCTGTGTCTCTGCCTTTCATAAAAGAATACATTAAAAAAAAAAAAAAGACTTGGGTTTAAGGCCTTTCTCTGCTACTTTGGGCTGAAGCCCTTGGTTAATCCAGTTCAAACCCTTGCCAGCGAGAATAACTACCTGCTGTTTGGATTTGTTTCTGCGATCAGCAGTGAAGCTAGCAACGAAGACGGCCAGCAATGATCAAATCCGCACAAACTCAGCAACATTCCATCCACTGGCACATTTGCCCTCATTTCTAAAGGAAAAGCAAATATTTTCAGAAATTGGTTTTCTAGGATTCTCAAAACAAACTAGCAGACCGGGCAGTTCAAGCAGCAGGCCTTGATTCCTCACAGTGCTGGAGGCTCAAGCCTTGGGTTTTCTCCCGAGGCCTGTCTTTTTGGGTTGCATTTGGCTGTCTTCTCTCTGAGGCTCCCTGTGGCCTCCCTCTGTGCGTGTGTCTGATCTCATCAGATGAGAGGAATAGTCAGGTGGACTAGAACCTGCCCAGGAGTTAAGAGTTAACCTCACTCTTAACTTTCCTCTTTTCAAGACCCAGAGTTGGAGAATTTTGCCCCAGACATGGCTCAGCACAAAACAGATGGGTAGGAGAGAGTCTCTACTCCGTACCCTTCCATTAAGGGAAGTGAGTGTCATGTAAATGATATCTCTGTAATGCGATTGTTAAAGAAAAAACAGTCAATGCCCCATCACACCCAACATCATGCCAATTCTTCAGTCAACATGGCACCACACCAATTCCCACAGTTCTTAAGGAAAAAAAAAGTAACAACATCTATTTGAGTTCCCACCCCTGAGAGAAAATGATTGTTAATGCCTTTGTAAATTCAAGTGGAAGCATGACACACCTTCAGGAAATCTGCAGTAGGAATCATATGAGAAAAACATTGAGAGTATCAAGGCTAACTTAGGATCCGCCCCTTTCCTTCAGAGTGGTGGCTGTGGGAACACCCCAAGGGAAAGGTCAATGGCAAGCATGTAGAGAAGCCATATGAAACAAACCAAGAATATAAAGATGGCAGAGACTGTGGCTAATTGAGCCTGAACCAGAAACCCTTACATTACTCTTCTAATTTGGCTGCTGTAAGGTTTCTCATCAGGGCCGTCACGCATGCAATGTGCTGGGTGGCCTTCCCTCCAGAGAGTCTTCAGACTCCTTGGAAAGGTGAAATGCTGATCTGAGGGAAGCTGAGCAACCTTGTCTGTGTGTTTCCTAGTGTGGGAGATGCCCCATAACACTTGATGAGTGAGTGAACAGGTGAAATATAAACGTATTATTTTTCCATATCCATCATCTTAGCATATCTTCAGAAAAAAAAAATAGGACATTGGTGTTTGGAAGATGACCTTGTTATGTGTCCGAGGACGATGCTAGCTCAGGTGAGTGGTGCTATTTTCTAAAGATTTATTTTTATTATTATTTTTTTTATTGGAAAGGCGGATATACAGAGAGGAGAGACAGAGAGGAAGATCTTCCGTCCGATGATTCACTCCCCAAGTGAGCCCAATGGCCGATACTATGCCGATCCGAAGCCAGGAGCCTCTTCCTGGTCTCCCACACGGGTGCAGGGTCCCAAAGCTTTGGGCTGTCCTCGGCTGCTTTCCCGGGCCACAGGCAGGGAGCTGAAAGGGAAGTGGGGCTGCCGGGATAGAACCGGCGCCCATATGGGATCCCGGGCGTGCAAGGTGAGGACCTTAACCACTTGTGCCGCCGCACCGGGCCCCGAGTGGTGCTATTTTCCATCTTCGCTCCTGCCCACAATGAGAATTGCAAATCCAAAAAGGAGATGGTTTGTTCTAACAGCCAACACCTTTTTTACAAAGCGCTTGAGACCAGATATATTTCAGCTTTTTGCATTTTTTTTGGACTTGGAATATATGCATACACATAATAGGAATTTGGGGAACAAGATCCAAATCAAAAGGAAAAAATTTATTTATGGTTCCTATACCCTCCCATGCATATAGGTTGATGGCAAATTTATAAAATATTTATATAATTTTGTGCATGAAACTAAGTTTCATAGTCAGGAATTTTCCACCTATAGAATCATATGGCTGCTTACAAAGTTTTGAATTTGTCAGCAATTCAGGTCTCAGGTTTTGAGGTTAGAGATGCCGAACCTAATAAATACGTAGACATTGCTAGTCTCAGCTCACAAACTCAAGTATATCAGAAACATGGCATTACTGTTGCAGAAATCAGCTCACTTATATCAGAGTTCCCCATTAAAGAGCGACAGCAGTGGGGCTGGTGTTGTGAGATAGCAGGCTAATCCAAACACCCAGGACACTAGCCTCCCATCTGACACTATTTCACATCCCAGTTGCTCCACTTTTAATCCAGCTCCGTGATAATGCACCTGAATAAGCAGCAGAAGAGGACCCAAGAGCTTGGGCCCCTGCATCCATGTGGGAGAATCTGGATAGAATCCCTGGATCCTGACTTTGGATTGGCTCAGTCTTGGGTATTACTGCCATTCGGGAAGTGAATCCACAGATGGAAAACCTCTCTCTCTCTCTCCCTTTCTCAGTAACTCTGCTTTTCTGGTAAATAAGTATTTAACATCAACACCAAGAGGTCCAGGAGTGTTGTACCACAGCTCATGATCTCTTCACAGATTTAGGAAAGGGTTGAGACACAACAGAAAGCACCCAGAGTCAGATGTATGGCTCCATGGGCTGTTCAGCTGGGATCCCGTGGAGAGACTCCACTTCCTGCCACTGACTGTTCCAAGCAGGCCACCCCAGCCTTTCAGTCCTCTCTGCGAACCTCCACTGCCACGTGTCCTCTGCCTTTACTCATGCAGCCCTCAAATGTCCCCACCCAAATTTATGATGGGAACTTGGTGGACAAAGTATCGGTGTCTAGAGATGGGGCATCTAAGAGGAAAGGTGCGTTTTTGGAGAGCCTGGGGAACGGATTCTTTCTTAACCAAGAGCAACTTGTAAGTGTCTGACTGCCTTTGCTTCTGCACACACTGCCCACTTTCACAGTGCTGGTATGCGGCCACCTGTCACATTATGGCTCACCAGGCCTGGGCCCATTGCTTGCAGCTGTCAACTCCTGAACTTCCCAGCTGCCAAGAGCATGAAGTAAAAAACCCATCCAAAAAATAGCACTTCTTTATGAACAATCTAACTGCAGGTGTTTCTTTATGGCAAAAGAACACAGACAATGATGATGTAGGACCAGGTGCCCACACCGCAGAACCCTGTTCTGGACTGAGTAGAGGCCATTGTTCTGCTGCCCATGGGTCACTCTGGAGGCCTCATCTGCCAGGCATACAAAACCAGATGGTGTCACTGACAGCTGGACACAGCACAGGTGACCAGCAGGCTAATGGTGACGTCCTTAGAGCCCTGCATTATAGGAGGAGATCACAATAATGGAAGATTTATTAAAATATGACCAAAGAGGGAGTCAGGTCCATTCTCAGAGTGTCCAGGCAGGGACTGGCTGGCCAGGCAGGACCACTGCAACTGAGATTTCTGCCCGAGTCAGATTTGGTCAAAATTTGGATCTCTGAAGTCATGATCAATGAGCTCATGAGGGACTCTATGATTTTAACATCCAGGCCAAGGTTGGCTGATGACACTGGATACTGAAAGCAAGCATGAAATTGGGGAGTCTAACAAAGAAGCCATTGTTAAGGACAGATTCTCATTTCTGTTAAATACTTTCCTTTTTCAAGCTTGATTTTCATGCTATTGATCATTAAACAAAACACATTCAAAATCCTTCATTTGCTCAAAGTCCTCAAGACACATCATCGGCTGCCTCGCACCTCGGTCGTGGTTCTGGGCTGCTGTGTTCCCGACAAGCCAATCAGTACCACTCGTCGGCCATGAGCTCTGGCCCAGCCACCAGAAGGCCCTAGGCTCCGGCTCTGCTCCACTGGCCACAGTGACAGAAAACGTCCCTGAGTGTGTGCCCTGAGTGACAGGTGTGATAACAGTAACAGCAAGCCACTCTGCCTCTGCAAATATAAGCGTATCTAACCAAAACAGGTCTGCGTATTAGGAATTTTCTGACAGTCTATCTCATACTCCAAGATTATGTTTAATTTAAAAAAAAAACCCTCCTTTGACTAATATTGGCATTAAGGAGAGGTCACTTTTTAAATGTCAAATGAGAGTGACAAGAAAATAAACAAGGCAGGCACTGTGGCATAGTAGGTTAATCCTCCACCTGTGGCACCAGCATCCTATAGAGGCACTGCTTTGAGTCCTGGCTGTTCCACTTCTGATCCAACTCACTGATAATGGTCTGGGAAAGCAGCTGAGGCCGACTCAAGACCTTGGAACCCTGTACCCATGTGGGAGACCCAGAAGAAGCCCCTGGCTCCTGGCTTCTGATTGGCTCAGCTCCAGCCATTGCAACCATTGGAGGAGTGAACCAGCAGATGATTTCTCTCTTTATTTTTTCCTCCTCCTCCACCCCCACCTCCTCTCTACAAATCTTCTTTTCAAGTACATTAAAGTAAATCTTTTTTTAAAAAGAAAATATAAACGCTTTTTCCAGGGAAACATTCTGTGCTATAGAGGTACGATTCAGGAGATGGCACGGCAACGCAGCTGGTAGAGCATATGACTCCCGTGTCAGCCCGTCACCTAACACTCCGGCCTGTGCCCGTTTCTTACTAATCCGATCCAGCTCCTTACTGCTTTGCCTGAGGATAAAGCAGTGGAGAATAGCCCAAGTGTCTGAGGCCCTGCTACCGCCATGGTAGATTCATCTTCAAGGTCCTGGCTTCATGATGGTCCAGCGCTGACCATTGTGATCGTGACCTGGGGAGTGAACCAGCAGATGGAAAGTTCTCCCTCATCCTGCCTTTCAAATAAATATGTGAATTTCATTTTTAAAGTTCAGTTAGAGTTCATTGGTTAATCTGCTGGCACTAGGGTGCCTGATTGTTCTAGATTCCTTTCAGTCATCTGAAAGCTGAGTTTAGGCTTTAGCCTCGTCAGCCCAGCCTTCTCCACCCCTTACTAACACACTTCAACTTCCTCTATTTCAGGCATAATTGACAGATAAAAACAGCACACACCAAAAGAACTCAGTCCTTTGTTTCAGAAACCTGCGTAGGAGGAGTATTCTAAAGGGTTATGTAAGAAACATGTGCCTTAAGAAAAAAAATTAAAACATGCATGAACTTCACTGGTGTTTTAATTCCATAAACTTTCTGGAATGTCTTGATATCTGTTATTTGTAGGACAGACAATCTGGGTGGGGAGGGGTGAGCTACAAGTAAGTTCACAAATAGCTGATCAGCCCTCTGACCTGGGACACGCTCCCATCACTCGCCCCTGACAACACAGAGCAACAAGGATTCCATGGCACTGATGCTATCCCAGGCATTGTAAGTCCCACTGAAATGACCTAAGGATCCAGCAAGAAGTGTGCAGGTCATATGCAAACACTTGGCCATTTTAGGTAAGGGACGTTGAAGTTTAATGTCAATGCGTGCCTGGGTGGAAGGAGAAGAGGAGTCCTGGAATGAATCCTGCATGGAGACCAAGGGTTGGTGGAAACTACAAGGTCAAGTTGACAACTCTCCAGCAGGTGCCAGCCCCGTAGCTCCCCCTCTTGTCTTCCAAGAGGCCAAGTGCAGTGGTAGCAGTCAATGGTTAGCTCGGGCAAAGCTTACAGTCCCACCTATGGCTGCAAAAACAAAACAGAATGGAGATGCCTTTCCAACAGAGCCCACACCTTTCTTTGCTTTGGGGTTTCGCTTGCTCACACTTTCTCAGGCCATTTCTCTCCCAGTGCAAAGGTATCGAAGGGTGGGTTGGATCTACCTTGCTTCGGCCCCCAGAGTTTATTCTGGCTAGCTTAACCTTTATCTCACCTGGCTGTTTGTATCACTGTTTATCCTTGTCCATGCCAGGACTGAGCGGGGAGCTGATACACAGTCCTATCGCTGCTTGGCTCTCCCTGGAGGTGTGAATTTGCAAAGGGACTGCTATCCACTGTCGCTATGTATGTAAGATAAAGGAATTGTAAAGCAGGGTGTATACTCTCCCTGTGGTCAACATGAGAAATCCCACCTGAGATTAGCCCTTGGAAACCATAAATTTAGTATGAAAACAGTGCCTACAAACAGGAGGCTGCCTATCAGGTCGGGTGAGGGCTGGGCAAGGAGGAGGGGGGTGCTTCTGGAAAAATCAACTGGGTTGGCCACCCCCAGACCCATGCCTCTGATAACCGCAGGGAGGCCCAAAGCTCCCAAAGCAGTGGGGATGGGTGGCAGTCCTGGGCTCACATAGTGCAGCTTTCTAGCTGCAAAGATCCCCAAGGGCACTTCAGAGACTCAATCTGGGGTACAGGTGTCCACTCTCCACCAAGGAACCCCCACAGACGGCTCCTGCTGCCAGCCTCCATGCAACTTGAACTGGGGCTATCGGCTCACAGCCTCCAGTTACTGCATGTGATGTCAACCAGCCCCTTCAGGCAGGAACTACCTAGGGCCTTTCTAGGCACTCGATGCCTGCTGAATGCAACCTAAAAACAAGCACAATGCCTCAGCACTCCACAATTCCCTCAGCCCCCAATTGCTACAGGCCGTGAGGTTTCAGACCTCCGACATGGTCAGAGCCAAGACCTGGCATCTGGGGCTGCACATTTTTCTGAAATGAAAGTCAGCCCTAAGGATTTCTTGTTTTAAAGATTTATTTATTTTTATCGGAAAGGCAGATTTATAGAGAGAAGGAGAGACAGAAAGATCTTCCATCCGCGAGTTCACTCTCCAAGTGGTTGCAATGGCTGGAGCTGAGCTGATCCAAAGCCAGGAGTCGGCAACTTCTTCCTGATCTCCCATGTGGGTGCAGGGGCCCTAAACCGTGGGCCATTTTCCCCTGCTTACCAGACCAGGGCATAAGCAGGGAGCTGGATCATAACTGAAGCAGCTGGTACTGGAACTAGTTCCCATATAGCGCACCAATGTCTCAGGCAGAGGATCAGCCTAGTACACGACCATGTCAGCCTGGAATTTGGAAAATTGTTAAAATGATTTCTCTTATTCAGTTAAACAATTTGATTGAACAATTTAATTGACTCCTATTGCTTAACATATTTTTTTACCCTGATGACTAGAAATATCTGCATTTATTTTGTATTTCTTTCAAATTATATGTGCACTTCATCTTGTAAATAAGATAAAATGTCAACATTATATTACTTAAGACAAATGCATACACATAGTACAATGATAAATAGAAAATCTTAAAAGATAATAACACAAATCAACTATCACTACATACAGAGTAGGGGGGAAGGTTACACCTGGGGCCCCATGTTTAAGCATTGATATGATGGCAGTACCCTATAGGAACACTTGTTCGAGTTCCTACTGCTCTGCTCTTGATGTAACATTGGGCTAATGTACCGAGGAAAGCAGCAGAAAATGACTCAAGTACTTAGGCACCTGTTGCCTACATAGGACAGCTGGATGGCCCTCTTGGCTTCAGCCTAGCCTAGCAGTGGAGGCCTAGAGCTTGGGCTATGTGGAGGTGGAGTGAGAGTGTGGGCAGACATGAGAAGGAGCTGGGAGAGGTAGCAGTGATGAAAGGGTCCCTGCGTACCACCACCAGCAGCTTAAGTTTAGCCTGAGAGTTGAAGCCTGCCGAAGTTTTGGCACCCAGAATCTTCTCTAAAATAAATTCTCGTTACCAGGCTATAAGGCAATCAAGCATTGACTGCTGGCAGAATCCCCATGCTTTCCATGCTTTTCCACTGAAGCCGCACATGAACACATGAAATATTTCTCCTTAACTCACTCTCTCTCCCTTTTATTTCCCCTTAACCCTTAAAAAGAAAAAAATAAGCCCAGTACAGTAAACTTGTGGCTGAAGTCCTCACCTTGCATGCACTGAGGGATCCCATATGGGTGCTTGGTCATGTCCTGGCTGTTCCACTTCCCTTTCAGATTCCTGTTTGTGACCTGGGAAAGCAGTGGAGGATGGCCCAAAGTCATGAGACCCTGCACCTGTGTGGGAAACCAGGAAGAAGCTCCTGGCTCTTGGCTTCCGATCGGCTCAGCTCCAGTCAACTTGGCCACCTGGGGAGTGAACCAGTGGACAAAAAAAAAATATTTCTGTCTCTCCTTATCTCTGTAAATCTGACTTTCCAATAAAAATAAAATAAATCTTTAGGGGGAAAAGCCAGCTTCATTGAGATGGTATTCACCATCAGTCACATTGATACTATGGAACCATCAGTTCTAGAACATTTCTTCTCTCCCCTCTTCCCTCAGTGCTTACATCTGAAATGACCAACTTGTGCCAAGGACCATTAATCCTGCAGTTAACTGGGCATGCCATCTGGTCCTAATGTAGCTGCAAATGAACTCAGAGAGCCTCCACAAGTCATCTTTGTTGGGGACAAAAGTGAGTTCAGGGGCAACTTCCCTCTGATTCTACATCCATCAGCGGAATCTCCAAAAGGAGAAAACAGCCTTGATAATAAAGTACCCCCCCACGACCTCTATCCATTCATTCACTTATTCAAAAGCAATTATTGACATGCCTGGCAGTGAGTCATGCAATGCTAAACTATGAAGCAGAGAAAAAGCAAAGATAAACTAGGAGGTTTGGTTCAGGGACTGAGATTGCTTGGAGTTGTCTACAACCCATGTCAGCGTTCCTGGGTTCATGTCCTGGTGCCACTTGCAATTCCAGCTTGTTGCTAATGTTCACTGACGGTGTTTGAGGCTCATGACCTCAACCTGGCCCAACGCTACCTGCTGGGGGCGTTAGGGCAGCAACCCGGTAGGTGCAAGTGTTTTATTTTGTTTTCAAATAAATAAACCAGATTGGCCTGTAGATCTGAGGAAGAAGTCATATGAAGAATTAAGGCCCATCTAGGACAGACTGAAACAGCCTGCATGTGGGTGCCACCTCAACTGGCACAGAGGCACAGACAACTCAGTGCAGAGCAAGAAAAGATAAATGACAAAACAACAACAAACGACAGAGAACACGGGCTACCTTCGCAGAGGGAAGACCACAGGAAGATGCTGGAGGAAACTGGATCAGACTGGGCACCCAGGCTTCTCCAGAGCACATGTGGGGCTCTCTACAAAGAGAATAATGCTGGGAACTGAGTCTGGGTAGAGCTCCACTTTTTCCTGGCTCATTCCACACATCTATGTGACTTAGCTTATGCAATCAATTTTTTGGGAATTCAGACTATTTGGACAATTCAACACCTGAAATCACAGTTTCCAGAATTATTTTCATTGTGCCCTTCATGGTATAATGTCCTCACTGGGTCCTCATTGTGTAGGTGTGCAAGGCTCTCACTGTCTAAGAACAGCTTCCCAGATGTGCACTCCTAGTCTATTGTGCCCAGCAGTCTCTAGCAAGGAGAGGAGGGACTGACTGACTCATCCAAGGACTTAGCCCTTCCCTTCTCTCTCTCTTGACATTTCTGAGATGAAACACAATGAATAATTGTGTAGGGAATTTTGTGGCTAATTCTTATTTGGAGATAACTTCATGACTACTCCAAGGGCACAGGGGTCACAACCATTGAACAAAAACAAAGCATTAAAGCTTTCATTCAAGGAGCCGAATCTTTCTGCTCAGCATTATAGGGTTATGCTGTAAGAAAAAAATTGGCATTGGTCTAAAGAGTGTTGTGCCTGTCCCTTCTAACGTTCAACGAGGGATGGGACTGCTATCAAGCATTGCTTGTCTCACAAACAAACCTCTGTACGTAAAACAGTGCCACAGGAAGCAAGAACTGAGGTCCAAAACATGTGCCATGCTTTTATTTGGATGGGCAGGAAGGGAGAAGTGATGGGGGAGGGAGAATTAGGTGGTGTGTGTGTGTGTGTTAATATGTGTGCGAATGAGTTCTTTCACACGTATGGTTCAATTTTTAGTTAAAGCTAGATTAAATATAGATGAGAGATGACAACGAAGAGGTGATGAAGAAGATAACTAAGTGTATCGACAATGCAGTGATATATAGATAGATTATGCAGAAACAGGTAATGCATAGATCAATACAAAAAAGTAGAAGGGATAGATGGAGAAATCCATAGGCTACAGAGGGCTGCAGATGATGGATGAGATACGAATGGCACATAGATGGATACAAACATATGATAGATTAAACATAATGCATAGGTGATTTATAGATGCCTCACATGGATAATAGATTCAGGTACATAGATAGATACATAGGGAGGGAGGGAGAGCGAGAGAGAGAGATGTTGAGGCAGGTAATCAGGAACTGTCAGGTTTAGAAAACTACTGCAATCCAGCACCACTGGGTTTATTCTGGGTTTGTGTCACATCGCCACCTCTTCTGCAGCCAGCGCTTCCCCCACACAGACTGCCCACACACAGGACTTTAACGACCTGGGGCAGATCCCTGCACTGCTTTGTCTCAAAGAATGTCCAAGAGGCTTTCTAGATGACAGATCTACAGCAGTGAACACCGTAGATTGCTCCTGGCAACGAGCCCGCCAACAACATTCACCACAAACCATCTCCGGGCGGCTCACCTTCCTGAGCCTCCACAGAGCACCCAGTTGCACATGCCTCACAGATCAGGGAGAGAACAGGGCCTCACACCCTCTCCACCTTCTGGGACAAAACTGGGCAGACCTGGGCAGATCCGGGCAGACCCACAGCCTTCATTCCAAATCTGTACACACCAGATTCTTTTAAATAGTGCAGAACATGCTCATTCTTCTAACTGCCTTGATGTGTAAGTTCCTCAGATAGGGACTTGATTTTATCTCAAAATCAGGAAGCATATGCTGTTAAACAGAAGGTGAGATACAGGACCTGCTCACCCATGGCTCCTCCTCACTCATCCGACAGGACTATGAGGTGTCCTTCTCGGAGTGTAGAGGATGGACTCTAACGAAGGAGACCTACACAGAGGGCTTTTCCTAGTTGGCAGAGGAAACTCTTTTAAGCACACAGGGAATGAAAGAATTCCAAACAAAGTAGACAGAACTTAATGTAGCCCACTTTTCAACCTCTATGTCTTTCTGGCTGGGGGTGTAGAGCTTTGTGGCTGAGCACAGCATTTAATAAAAGTCTGAGTGTTTAAACGAACAAGCCATGGCTTGGCTCTTACTGGCTCCTCTGGACGAAATGAGATTCGCAGGTGCCAGTGCATTTTGCTACCCGATGAGTCACTGAAAGGCAGTGGTTTCCATCAATCATCTGTTGCACAATCAGGGCTGGACTAAGCCCAGGAATTAGGCTGATCTGTGTTCAACTCACTCACGTATTTGAAGTCCACCAGGCTGTTCCAACAGGCGGTGGACAAAGTGACCTGCTTTTGTGTACAGGTGATACGGGTGGGACCCCCAGAAGAATACAAAAACCTGTTAAAGTCTAACCCAGGAGTTGGCACCAAATCACCTCTGGCACATTTTATCAGCCAGAACAAGTCCGCAAAATCTCTCCAGGTCAATAGTCCACCTTGTGAGCTGTCATGTCATAATGCCGAGGCATGCGGCTACGAGAAGGGGAATGATCAGCAACGATTCTTGCAGTTTCCCCAAGAATGGGGAAAGTCACCTGTGTTAGTCCTCCAGCCCAACCACTCCCTAATACCACAGACTGAGGGCAGTTCAAGATCAAGGTGTCTGAAAGGTTGGACACCAGGCAGACTGAATTAGGGCACACCCTGATAGTTTGACTTTCCGCACTTAATTACACTTGAGAGGCCCTCTCCTAAGATACAGCCATACTTCCAGATACTGGGAGCTAAGTCTGAATCATAAATATGGGCCAAATAGAATTCAGTCAATAACCCAAATCCAAAAAAAAAAACACAAAGATATGGAGATGCCAGACTGAAGGGCATGAAAGATGACAATGTGTTATAAAAGGGAGATAAAAATGGAATCTCTTCTTCCTCACACATTCTAAGGAGATGGAAGATTTCTCTGCTCTCCCACCCCATTTCTGAGTAGCATAGGTTCTTAAAAGTATATTAGGTTTTACAATTCTTTGATGTAGATCGTAAGCAATCTGACTCACATTGATTGTTGGTTCATTGGTTACATCGCAATATCAGTGATGCATGAGATTTAAGGTAGGGGCAGGCCTGGCTGGTCAAGCAGTAGCACCCACTGGCGTAAGTGTAAGCTACAGTACCCATTGATATGTACCAGAGCCGAATGGTTTGTGGGACAGACCAGACTAGTCTGCTACACATGCCAGCATACACAGCAACCGGGGCTGGGGGCAGGCCTGGTGGGAGTTACCGGTGGCCACTCTGACAAGACTATAGTTCTTGACGGTGTGGTTGGCAGTGTCAAGCTGAGCTGCAGCATCCTCTGTTTTGCATATGAGATAGAGTCGGGAACAGAACTGACCAGGCTGCTGAAACCATTGGTGTGTGTATAAGCTGATGTTTGTGACGGACTGAGCTAGACCCTGAACTGGGTGGCACACATGGAAGTCAGGTTTGGGGTCACCTCTGGCAAGGTTTTTTTGGGCACCTCCGGAACTGGACCACTGGAATTAAAACTCCAGCCATGGGGAAAATCACAGGATCTGCGCTCTGACTGTGGAGAACCAGGCCTCCCCGGGTGCTGAAGCCTGTGCAGCAGAGAGCAGGCCCAGATGCACATGGCAGACATGACAGATCATTGAGGCCTGCAGAGGATGTCCAGTTCCGTGGAAGGAAGATCAAAATGGACAACTCTCCTGGCTGAACTTCAAGTCAATGCTCTGAGGTGAACTATGTCAGCCAATGGATGTTGGAGGAATTTCCTCAATCTTGGAGCAATGAAGTCAATTGCATTACAGAACTATCAAAACCACTTCAGCAGTACTCTCAGAACATGCTCTATATTGAAGACCTTAGGATGACAATGAGTGGCTTCCCGTATCCTCGAGTACTGGTGTGGTTAGGCTGATGGGAGCCTCTCTTCCCCTCTCTCTCTCCTCTTCCCCTAGAAACAGGAAGAATAGACAGGAAGATTGGAAGCAGTTGTCTCATTTACTTTCCCCTATTCCTGGACCCTTCTCATCTTAATTGGTGGTTTGCACAGGCATGCATCCTTCTCAACTATGTAAACATCATCAAAACTAAATATATTATGAGGGGGGAAAGAACAGAAAAAGCACACAGCTGTATACAGTGTATTCTGTTTGTTCTCCATCCCATTGACCCAAAACCCAACACATGGCAGGGCCCCTCTATCTCTTACACACATGTGCTGGTTGAGCTCACTGCCACTTCCACACTTGCCCTTGGCACTCCAGACCACTGTGGGACTGTGAGTAGTATATTTCCTCTGTGTCATGCACTTGCTCTCACTTCCTCATTGTATGGCACCTGACCTGCACACCCTGATCCTATTTTCCCCTGCTCAGGAATCTGTTACTCTCAGATTCCTCAAGATCAACCCATAAAAAAAAAATCATCACAACCAAACACTCCGTGGTGCGGACTCTCAGAACGCATTCATGCTGACGTGTCTTTGGAGACTTGACAGAGCAAAGGTGTGTGTTGAGCATCCTCTGTGCTCAAGTTCTGGGAACAATGCAGAGATCTGTCTGCAAGTTGCCAAAGCAAAAACACAGTCAGACCAAAGAGATCCCAGTGTTTGTCCAAACTGTGTTCCCGTTTGTAACAGCAATGCCAGCCCAGCTTGTTTGATCAGCTTGGGAGAGCTGCTTAGAGTGATGTACCTGGCTCTCTCATTTCTGCATGGACAGTGCCTGGAGAAAGTTGGCCAAGGATGTGGAATCCTTGCTATTGTGGACAGGAGCATTGTCTATGGAACAAAGGATCATCTGTATATCATAAAATAAAATGGAGGCTGCTTTTCTCCTGGTAGAACTGTTTACATTCTGGCTTCTGGCTTCGTACACACATCCAAGACTGTAAAAGCACAAATCAAGGTTGGGTCGGTTTCCAGGGAAGCCCGGTGGCCTCAGTCAGAAAAAAAACAAGGGTTCAGTGGTGGGGGAGGATAAAGAAGGGAACCTATTTACAATCAGGAACACTCAGAGACCAGGAATAAAACACAGTTCCACTCTGAATCTGAACTGGTGCAAACTCTCAGAAATGTAGAAAGTTCACTTCTAAGGACCGGATTTTATTCGTGCTTAACTTTTTGAAGACATGCTCCTTATTTGTAAATGTTATACTAGAAGAAAAAAAAACCATGGAGGTCTGAACGGGTTCATAAGTCATGGTTGCGCCATCTCTCTGTGAAAAGATAGGAGCAGGTCCAGCATTCAGTTCCCACTTCCAGAAGGATTCCCAGGGCTTGCACAATGTGGACTTCAAAGTCCTTGGGGATCACATGATAGGTCCATCAGGGCTTCTCTCATGATGCATGGTGACAGACCTACAGCCACATGATGAGTGTGTTAGTTTGCTAACAGTGCTGTTCGGTTTCTGCACATCTTGTTGGTTTTCCATGATGTCACTTCCTCTCAAGGATGGCAGGTTTTGGCCACTCAGTCAGGCCATGGTCTCAGTGCCTTCCGAACACAGTTCCCCAGGAATGCTGACGTGGGTGGCCTCAATGCGCAACATTAGATGCATCAGTGTGTGGGTAGTACCAAGACATGCAAGAGCCCAACAAGCCAACCATCTTGGGCTCTGGGGAAAGCTGCCTCAGGGGGCACTGCATGCCAAGCACTGCCAAGGACTCTGCACACCACAGCAGAGCCAACAGGAGCGCTTTCACCAGGTTTCTCAGTCTGCACCATCCATGTAGAGCAAAGCACCTGTGTGGACCATAAGTGTGTGTTTCTGAATGGTGAACATGGGGCTGGGCATCGCCCTGCCTTTACTCCTTCTCAACCTTATGCATAGTGTCGAATATTGCCTCATGGGTCTCGGCCCTTTCATTCTTTTTTCCTGAAAGATCTTCTCAACAAGATTAGCAGCAACCACCTGGCAAAAATCAAAGGCAACTCTGCTTTTGGAATGATAGGTCTTATGTCACATCTGATAAACAACGTAATTTATTTAGGAACATCCGAGACCTTGCAAAATGAAAGAGAGAGACATGAAGCTGGCATGCCCCAGGTACAGGAAGATTTGGCTGGTGTTGTGAAAAACTACAGGATGCAAAACCCCGGCTCCACCCGCACTGCAATGCAGTCCTGAACAATTTCTCAGGTTCCCTCGGCCAACAGGTACATCCCCTTCACCTCGGTGGATTTCAGCGCAGCCCTCCACCTGGATAACATAACTTTACTTCTGACCCCAACTGCCCTTCTAGATTCATGCTCATCTCTCTTTTTTAAAAAATGTGTATTATTTACTTACTTGAAATAGGAAGTTACAGAAAGAGAGAGAGAGAAGGGAGCAGAGATCTTCCAGCTATTGGTTCACTCCACAAATGCCAAGAGCCAGAAGCTTCATCCAGATCTCCTTCATCAGTGCAGGAGCTCAAGAACTCGTGTTGTTATCAGCCACTTTTCCAGGTCCATTCTCAGGGAGCAGAATCAGAAATGTAGCAAGCTTGAACCAGCACCCGTATGAGATGCTGGTGTTGCAGTGGGTCGCTTAACATGCTCTATGTCAAAATCTGAAAAACACTCGGTGACATCTGTCCTGGGGCCATCTTGGGATAGATGCTGAAGTGCCAAAGGACCAGCATCTCTGATTTGGAGGAAACTGAAGGGACCACCTCCCTATGCATGATACCAGAGCCACTTGATAACCATGGTATACTATCACACATTATTAGATGGGAGGATGGAATAGACCAATAGAAACAAACACTTTTCAAGAGTGTTCATCTTGGGCCAAAACAATCTCAAACATATGAGGTTGGTCTTGTGGCACTACAGGTTGAATGACTGCTTGCAACCAGCATTCTATATTGGAATATGAATTAGAGTCCCAGATACTCTGCTTCTGATCCAGTTTTTTTTTTCTTAAGATTTATTTTTATTATTTTTTTATTGGAAAGGCAGATATACAGAGAGGAGAGACAGAGAGGAAGATCTTCCGTCTGATGATTCACTCCCCAAGTGAGCGCAACGGGCCGATGCTATGCCGATCTGAAGCCAGGAGCCTCTTCCGGGTCTCCCACGCGGGTGCAGGTTCCCAAAGCCTTGGGCCATCCTCGACTGCTTTCCCAGGCCACAGGCAGGGAGCTGGAAGGGAAGCGGGGCTGCCGGGATTAGAACCGGCGCCCATATGGGATCCCGGGCGTGCAAGGCGAGGACCTTTAACCACTTGCGCCACCACACCGGGCCCCTGATCCAGTTTTTTGCTAATGGATCTGGGAAGACCCCAAAAGGTGATCCTCGGGTGTACTTAGGAGAGCTGCATACATGTGGGAGATCTGGAAGAAATCTCCTGGCTATGGCTTTGAACTGGTCCAACTTTAGCCCTTGTGGCCATATGATGAGTAAACCAACAAATAGAAGACATATATATATAATAGAAAACACACACACACACATATATAGCTCTACTTTTCAAATAGCAAGTAAATCTTAAAAAAAAAAAAAATATTTGAAATGCAGAGCTTCAGGGATAAAGAAAAAAGCAGAGACAGAGAGGAATCTTCTGTTCTCTGACTCACTCCCAAGTGACCACAGCAGCTGGGGCTGGGCTGGACTCAGCCAAAGCCAGGAGCCTGAAACTCCATCTGAGTCTCTCACCCGGATAGCAGAGGCCCATGCACCTGGGCCATCCTCAGCTGCTTTTGCAGGCACATTAACAGGAGGCTGGATCAAAAGTGGAGCAGTCAACATTTAGATAGAGGTTTAAGCTACTGCACTACGCACTGGCCCCCAAAACTATAATTTCAAGGTAACTCTATCATTTTCTATTCGCGTATACGAAGGTTGCAACTTCTCCATGTCTTCACCAACATCTTCTGTTGTCTACATCCTTGAGTACAACCACCCTGATTAATGGGAAACAACAACTCACTGTAGTTTGGGTTATTATTTCCCTGTGGGCAATGATTTTAAACATCTCCTCATATGCTTATTGCAATCTGTAGACCCTTTTTCGAGACCTGTCTGTTTACATTCTTCGCCTGATTGCATTCTTTGCCTTTTTATTGAGCTGAGTTGTATAAAGAGATCTCTATAGCATTTTATTTTTTCAGATTTTTGTCTCATTGTGTGGGCTGTCTGTCCACTTTCCCTGCGGTATCTTTAGCCAGTTCAATGTGCTTTTTTTTTTTTTTTAATTTGAAGAAGTCCAGTTATCTATTCTTTGTTTCATTCTGCTTTTGCAAAGAAGAAATTCACCTCTTCTTCTTCATTTTCCTTCTTTTCAAATCTTTGTTTCTCCTTCCTTCTCATGCCTGCACATCAGCCTCCAGGGCAGCTTGATTCTTCTGCCCGGCCTACAAGCTGCTGGAACTCTGCTCTGGAGTTAGACAATTAGCTTCATCTTCAGCAAAAATAAACAGCTTCCAGCTACTTCCTTCTTTGACAAGAGTCACGAATTCCCAAGCCAGCAAGCACTTCAGGTCCCTGCAGCTTGGAAGCTGAGTCTGTGAGAAACTCTGTCCCCCGCCGGTGGCATTTTCAGGAGGAGGGGTCTGCTTCCTGTCTAGTGAAGCGCTCATCAAGTTTCAGTCCAAATAAAGCTGAAAGAGTTTTCAGGTTGGGAGGAGGGTTGCTCTGAGCATTTGTTGTTTCTGCTACTGGGCTTGCCAATCAAAGGAGTTTATAAGCCCATGCTTAACCCAGCATAGACTAAACAGCCAGGCCAGTGGGGGTGGGGACGTGCTTACAAAGGGATTTCCTACGTTGTTTGGGGACGGGGAGGAGTGAGTTGGAGGGGCTGACTCTAGGATTCCATATATGCCTATGGCTGGGAAGCTCTGTCCTGGCATGGAAAGCTGGGCAGCAGCACAGCCAGACAGGGGACTGCCATTTCCTCTACTGGCACAAGGTGGGTCTCCAGCCCAAGATCTTCTACACAGACCAGGCCCGCAGTTCTCCAGCAAGACCTTGATGCTAGATTGCCTCCCAAGGGTGGGAGCAGTTCCAAGAGGAAGGTCACGTCCCACCACCTGCAGCTCAGAAGCACTCAACTCCTCTTGGCCCATTCAAGTCGGACAGTCCACAGATCAAAGCAATAGAGAGGGGGACAGAGAAAGCGACATCTCTCATCATGAGTTGATTCACTCCCCCAGGTGGTCATGATGCAGAACTCAGGAACGCAGAGCTCCAGCCTTGCCACCCACGTGGCTGTCAGCGGCTCAGACACCTTGGCAGGGAGCCGCATTCAAAGTGGAGTAAGCAGGACTCAGCTCCATTATGGGATGTTGGGGTCGCACATCGTAGCTTAATCCCACATACCACAATGCCAGCCCCATGCTAGAATGTGATACTTATAAGTACTGTGCAAGAGAATATTAATGAAAATTCCAAGTTTGTTTCTTATGATTAGAGAATAAACTACCACATAAAATAGTCCAAAAGCACCAGCACTTCTGTATTTAAGGCTTGTACAATGTTTGGTGGTGGCACGGGGCTTGTGGGGCAGGGAGGATGGAAAGGACCCTGAAAATTAGAATTCAGACTTTGATATTTTGAGGTTAAACTGAAGTTTCAATCACTAGGAATAACTCTCAGGACTCATTCATCGGAGTGCTGTGTATGTTTACGATGCCTCAGTCAAGGCCAGTGCTGCTGCAATAATCCTGGGACTATTTGTTTGTTTGTTTACGTTTATTTGAAAAGCAGATTCACAGAGAGACAGAGAAATGCCAAATGACTGCAGTGGCCCAAGCTGACCTGATCAGAATCCAGGAGCCAGGGACCAGGAACTTGTACCAGGTCTCACACAGGGGTGCAGGGTCCCAAGGCTTTGGGCCGTCATCTACTGCTTTTGCAGGCCACAGGCAGGGAGCTGGATGGGAAGTAGAGCAGCTGGGACAAACCCATGTTCATGGGAACATGGCACCAGTATGGGAAACCAGCACTATAGGCAGATGATGAGCGAACTGCACCACTCTGCCAGCCACTGGACTTTTCACATTTAATGAAATCAGGCCCTGTGCGATGGCTATGTGGCTAAAAATCCTTGCCTTGCATACACAGGCATTCCAGATGGGCACTGGTTCATGTCCTGGCCATTCCACTTATCAACCTGCTCCATGCTTGTGGCCAGGAAAGGCTGTGGAGCACCCTGCACTCGTGCAGGAAGCCCAGAAGAGGCTCCTGGCTCCTGGCTTTAGATCGGCTCAGCTCCAACCATTGCAGTCACATGGGGAGTGAGCCAGCAGACAAAAGATCTTTCTCTCTGTATTTCTTTCTCTCTATGGATCTGTCTTTCCAATAAAAACAAATAAATTTTAAAAAAATTTTTTAATGAAACCATTTATCCTCCACCCATAGACAAACAGAAGCTTACCCAGGAAAAGCAAGCATGTGGGTTATGCTCTATTAATGATGAGTAGCCACAACATGACAATGAAGCGGCTCGCATACACAGGAAGACAGCCACGTCTGTTAGGGGGCCGAGACTGCCCAGGCCGACCACTCACCTGGATCAACCTGGATTCGCCATGTCTGCTAGGGGGCCGAGACTGCCCCGGCCGGCCACTCACCTGGGTCAACCTGGATTCGCCATGTCTGCTAGGGGGCCGAGACTGCCCAAGCCGACCACTCACCTGGGTCAACCTGGATTCGCCATGTCTGCTAGGGGGCCAAGACTGCCCAGGCCGGTCACTCACCTGAGTCAACCTGGATTCAGCCTTCCCACCTGGGAAGGTATCACTCCCTTAAAGTCACTGCTCCTGGGGCTGGCACCTGTTACCTCATGAAAGAAATGACGGATGTTCACGCGATAAGCGCTGAGGGAGGTTCATGTTAGAGCTTGGGAAGCTAGCCTTTCGTGGATTTTTCTTTTTGATCGAACCTTTTTGGTTTTTTTTTAGGTTCTATAGTTTCAGACATTCCCTTTTTCGTATGGTGATGATAGAAGGAATGAAGAGAAGGCAAAGCAAGCTGAGTTGACTCTGTCAGAACTTAAAATTTTGAATCCAGGATGCTGACGTGGTTAAAATAATGTTATTTCTGGAAAAGGTTATATATTATTTCAAAAGTTGAAAGGTCTAAGCCATGTAAATATGTTTTTCAAAATAAAAACCAAAAACAAACAGGTAAAATGTATCAACACACAAGATTCCTCCATAAAGTTGTGTGTTGGATTATCTTCTGTCTCTATTTCCTATGACACGTTCTGATATTTTTATAAATGTTACGAAATGTACAACTAATTTAGTTCATCTTAATCTGTTATGATTTTGCCAAAACCTGAATGAAATTTTCCTTTCAATTACTTACCAGCAAACTAATTGCTCAATAGATTGTTCAAAGAGCTTTGGGAAAAGAGACTTTTTTTTCCCTCAGAGTCTCCTATAGAAATAACTAACCATGGACCACTCCTCGGGACTGACCCTGTACCATGGACCTAGAAAAACTTCACATAACTTTTAAAGTAAAGCAGCAATTCTTGCCACATGATGAACTTCTGTTGGTCGGCACATCAAATGGTCGTCCCCTACAATTACATCATACGGTCATGCCCCCATCACCATGCCTCCATGGTCATCTCTACGTTAAGCACACTTCATGGTGTGTGCCCGGTGACAGAATCACCTGCCAGCACAGTGGTCCTCTTACCAAGCAACACCTATCATACAACATTGCATTCTGTGTAAATTTCATTTTCATTCCTTCCCTTGGAGCAGTTCAGTGTAGGAGTATTGCGTCCAAGCTCTACAGTGAGAAGACTGCTTCATCTGTACACATACGCCATGTATTTCAGTCCTTTGTCAACTGATTCCAGGTTTCCCAAATCCATAAGGGGAAAGACGATTATAGAGCCACAGGGAAGCTGCATTTTGTTTGTCAGTCAAGTGCATGGGTATTCATTCCATGAGCAGTTATTTGCTAGGCTGTATTACTGGTACATGGGGATGAGCAAGAGGCTCAGTATTTTATAGGGAAGGCAGACAAGGTACCCCACAACCTCGACATCTTGCAGGGATCTCTGTTACAGATATCCCACAATGCTTTTGGATCAAGAGGAAAACACAGATTTGAAAATAGGTCAGTGCACTTCCAACAGTGTATTCTTACGCCACGCACTATTCTAAAATCTTCAGTTTCCAAACAGGTAAAAAAAAAAACATACACCTTCAAAACCATGCATGCTACGGGCAGGTGGCACAGACAGAAACACTTCCTTGGGGCCTGCTGTTCAGTCCATGGCTAACTGTGCTGTTTTTCACTTTTTCACGACAAGAGGCATTGCCAACAGCACCTGTTTATAAGAAGTGCCCAGGACCTGCCTCTTGGTTTACATGGAATCCAAATTTCTGGTAGCCAGTCCTGGTCATCTGTTTAACCACCAAGCATCCCAAGAGTCTTAACTACACAACATTGGAGAAACCATGCCGAAGAATCCAAAGAGACTAAGTTTTCTTACAGTGCTCATGCGCCATGCCAGGAGTGACTACTCATCCCTCCTCCCCACACCCCTGCGAAAAAATCATAGGTACATAGAAAAACATAGGATGTCACAGATCGGATTCCATGTCAGCCCAATTCAGTGCTACAAGCCACATTGCCTTAAAAATGTGACTTCCTGGCACTCAGACTTGCCTGACTATTACCCTCATATCAGCAGATCACATCTTGGAGCTCTGGCTAAGTAGACCAAGAAGCTTCTGTAATAGGAGACAGGAAGCCACGATTATCCCTGCCCAAGGAATTCTTAAGGGTAGAGGGCAGATATAGGTCATGCTGGCTAAGATCAAAGGCCCTGGCAACATCGCTCTCCAACTGATATGTCACCACATTAAAACCTAACAGTAGAGGCATGCCCATCCAGTCAAACTGCCATAGGCAAAACAGCTCATGTACCAGATAATATCCTCTCATCTTTTGTCCTTTCCTTCTTCCTGTTGTTTAAGACTCTCACGCCATCCTCTTGGCCAGAAATGCCCTTTCTTACCCTTGTTGTGACTAATGTGACCTCCCAAAGGCAACATAGACGCCGCCTCCTCCAGGAAGCTCTCCTCAGTGTTTCTCCATCCGGTGTGGTCTCCACAGTAATCTGTGTTGTGTTGCTCACTCCTGTTTCCATGGTTCTTTCTGGGTGGGACATCTGTCCCCTTTGACTTTTGTGGCTCAGAGAAGCAGGGAAGAAAGGAGAGGCAGCATTGGACGAGATGAGAGAAGTTAGCAACATTAGTACAGTCTCAGGCATCCATATGTGGTGCATAAAACTTCCCTATTTGGAAGGTCCGAGAATGTAGTTCAGTGGGATATGCCCCCACATGAAAACCTCTCTCCCACCAAATCCAGACACCCCACTTGACCAACACGAAGAGTTTGGATATAAATTGCAACCCCCTTAGGAAAGGGCTAGTCTGCCTCTTTGCCAGTGTGGAAAATCATAGCAAGAAACAAACTGAACTGTAGAACTCCACTGGCCGCAGCAAGCATCCCGGAATTCAGACCTCTGTGTCTTTAATCGCCAGTTCAGGAAGGCACATCCAAGGATCTGGTAGAGCCATTAAGTTTGTAGAAAGATTTACCAGCTACCTCAGTACCTGAAAAGCAAAGCGCAGGAGCCGTTGGCCAGGGTGGCTCAGGGTGGCTCAGGGTGGCTCAGGGTGGCTCAGACAGACATTGTCTGTCTCTACCTGCTGTGAGAACTGGTACTAAAAGACGGACAGGCTCAAGAGCATGCAAGATGGTCCGAGAAATGAGCTCAAATGGGAACATCTTTTCTTGTCTCCTTCTCCTCCACTTCCTCCTTATCATCCTTATTTTTCTTCTCATTGTTGGTTTTCTCCACTCACTCAATGGGTCTCATCTTTAACACTGTGAAAGAGAAAGTGATAAGACTACATATTAGGGCATGCAAACCACTGCAGTAATAACTGAGACCAGCTTTCTAAAAGCAATCAATACGAAGTCGGAGATGCACATTATCCAGTTACTTTTATTCATGTCCAACAGCCTCCAAGCCATGCACCCAGGGCTCTTGAAATGCCAAGCCATGTTCCATCCATCCTGGCCTCTCCTGTGTGGTGTGTGACCTTTCTCTGTTCTATGGCGTTTCCGTTTTACCTTCCCACTCTTCTTACTGAATGTTGGTCTGAAACTAGGAGCTGTTTTTCTTTTCTTTCTAGTACATTTTCTTCATGCTACTCTGGGTCTTATCCATACCCAATGTAGCTCCCTACATTGCTTGCATTGTTTTACTTTCGTCCTTCTATCTCTACTGTCCACATAGTTTGGCCTCTGTTTACACCCAATACTTGATGTAAATTATATTTGCCCTTACCATTTTCCTTAGTGGTGGCTGAAACATCAGTAAGCATAGTACTAGTGGAAGATGCAGACCCTCAGATGTGTGTATATAGAGCTACTTACAAAATACAGACATGTTTAATAAGCTCACATTAATATCTGTTTGGGAAGTTTGTCTTTGCAGTGACTCACACTCAAATGCATACATACTCATCAGAGGGTTTCCTCTGTGTGAGAATCATCTGGAATTTTGCAGTGGATGAAAGATTTTGTAAATTTAGCTGCATGCATAACTAAAGGCTAATGTAAAACCCCTGGCATTAGGCAAGGCGACCCAGTGGAGCACTCATCATATGTATCATATCGCTGCAGAATCCTACACATGAAATCTTACACCTAATGATCTAGCGGCAGTTAATAAACAGGGATTATCTCTGCTTTACCGGCTGGGAAGGAAGACAACTAAGCTCCTTTGGTGAAGGTCTTCTTTCGATATCCAGAGCACAAATGTCTTTCAATAATAAAGTCTGATGAGGAAAAGAGGAGGTCGAAATGTAAGGAGTTCCATGCAAATCCTAATTACAACCTTGTCTTAAAGGCTAGTGAGTGAATTCAGTTTAATGTGATGGAAATCAATCTTGCTAGAACTCTCTGGAAACAAATGACTCTCAAGTTGGCACTGTATCCTTTTTTTTTTTTTACACCGGCAAATATCCGGAACAGGTGTGTCATGGTGTGCCTTATGGACCAGTTGCAAAGTTCCTTGTATGTTTAAAAAGAAGATGACAATGAAGAAAAAAACAAAGGAAAGGAAAGAAGGAAAACTAAGGAGGCAGGAAGGATGGGCAGCAGAGAGGGAAAGAAGGAATTGCTGGTGTGAAGTTTTCCATCACTCTTCTCTACCTGAGGGGTTTAGGAGGAGGCCTTGTGCTGAAGTGATGGTGCTACAAGTCAGACATCATTGCACACACAGACATCTCTGGCAAGACTGCTTGTTCCCATTTTGAAGTGTGGCTCTTTTCATGGTGCTGGCCAAGCAGTCAGCGTGTTCTCTATCACACAAAAATCGGCATGAATCTGCACCTTGGTCAATGCAAAAATAGCGTGCTTCACCCAAAGTTTGACTCCCCCATGCCAGATTTGCTTGGGTGGAATCAGGACATCCTGCTCCTGGCCCGTGATGCTATGCTTTTTCCTTGACCCCTCAAATCTGCTGCTCACCCCCATTCCACAATGCCAGGAGCCAGATGATTAGGAAATGCACCAAGAGAATGCCTTTGTCCTCTGGCTTCCAAGTGGAAGGAGCTAACTAAATGAGGCAGAGAGAACTTCTGCAACTCCACTCCTGGATTATCTAATTCTATACCACAATCTGAGCTCTTCTAGCTCAAAAAAATTACTGACACCTAATTCAGTTGTTGCCACATTTAATGACTTGAAACTAACCCATGCAGAACAACTTTTTAAAGTTATTTAGAGCCTGCTTTCTTCTCACCTATACCAAAATTTATTCCACATCTACTGGCCATGTGCAAGCTACAGCCTTGGGGCGACATACTCCTCCTAAGTTGTTGTGTGCCTCCAAAGTCATCTACTCCAAGACACTTTCTTCCATTGGGCTGCTGAGTGATGTTTTTTGCACACCCAAGTCCCTGATCTCCCCAGGAGTTTCCATCTTCTGCATGGTGACCTCTTGCTGTAAGCTTCGAATAGCCTCCCACTGGTGTGATTTATGGAAACCCTACGGAATCACCAGCAATAAAGCTTCTTGGATATTAAGGCCTCCCACAATCTTTCTTCTTGACCTGCCCCAAGTCCACAGTAACCCCTTTTAGAGGCATCAGGAGAAAGTTGAGTTGGAAGCACAGATGAGAGAAGACTAGTTTGAATTGATTATATTTGTGTGTCCACTAGGATATATTTATAACTGTTGCTTCATGCAACTATATTTTAAGTTGTAGGACTAAAAAAAAGGAGTTACAAACCTAAATTTCCATAACAACAGATTTTATATTTACTTTTACCAGTTGCAAGTTATCACTTAGTATTCTTTGAGAACTATTTCAAGAACTCCCTCTAGCATTTCTTATCAGGAAATGAGGTCTTAAAGTTTTTTTTATCTGGCAATAGCTTAAGATTTGTCTTTCATCCTTAAAGAACAGTTTTACTGGATGTTAGAAAATTTTAAATATTTATTTGTTTATTTGAAAGTCAGAGTTACAGAGAGAGGGAAAGGTAGAGAGACACAGAGACTCTTGCATCTGCTGATTTCACTCCCCAAATGGCCACAGCAGCTGGGCTGGGACAAAAGCGAGGAGCCTAGAACTACCTGCTAGTCTCTCAGCCATGTGGCAGGGGTCTGAGGACTTGGGACATCTTCTGTTGCTTTCCAGAAGCATTCACAGAAACTGGATCAGAAGTGGAGCATCTGGAACTCCAACTTCTGCCCTGATATGGGGAACCTCTGTCACAGGCTGCACTACGCAACTCCATCCCTCAAAGATACCTCCTATATTAGATGTGTTGATACATTTGGTAGTACTCCACAGGTTCTTGGGTTCTGTTGATTCTTCATTCTTTTTTTTTTTCCTTTCTGCTTTTCAGATGAGGTTATCTCCTTTGACCTATGTTCAGTCTCATGAACTCATCGGCTCATCCTCTGCTAAGACCCTCTAACAGATTTTCTCATTTTAGTCATACTTTTCAGCTCCCAGACTCCTTTTTATCTTTGTGTTTCTTGCTTTAACTCTTATTGAGACATTATTCTCCTCTATTCCTTTTCTTCCTTGTTCATGTTGCTCTTTAGCTCCTTGGGAATATTTAAGAACATTGGTCAGAGGGGTTTTTTTGGGGGGGGGGGCTTTTTTTTATATAGTAAGTCAACTATCTTTGCTTCTTTGGGGACAAATGCTCTTTCTTTTTCCCCACGTATATTGAATACAGACTTTTTAATATTATGGGGTGGAAACAGAGATTAAGGGAAAGGAAATGTGTTAGGACTGAATATGAGTTGGTTTCCTGACTCACACATACCTTTAAACTCCAGTGATAGGCTCACAGTTAATGGATTAAAGTTAATGGTTAAAGATTAAGGATGGAGATGTGATCCAATTACGGTGTCTGGAGGCGAGCACAGTGGGAGGTCCTCAGGTCACAGGGCCATGCTCTCTGAAGGTAACTCTAACAAGAGGGTTGCTCCCATATGAATTTGAGTCAGAGCCAGCCACTTTCTCTTCGACTCCCTGGCTCACTGTGTGATCCTTCTCCCTGCATTCTACCGTCCACTGTCCTCCTCAGACCCTGGATCCATGGACCCACCTGATTTTGGACCATGAGACTCCCAAGCTGAGATTTCCAGGCTGCAGCACAGGTATTGCTGGCTGCTGTTCAACCATTTTGCAGCAAGAATAAAGAACAAAGAGGAGTGGAGCAAAACGCTTAGAAAATTCGCCATCAATCCACAGAAAGAAGGGGTGAAAGGCTTGCTTAGGACAAGAAAGTAAACAGGAGATCCCACTCACTAAAGAAATTACTGCAGATAAAAGCTAAACTCATGCTAATTGGCCACATGCTGGGAGATAGATTCTGAAGATATTTCAGAGATTTGGGAAGGGGGTTCCCATCCCAAGAAAATCACAAAAATCATTTTGTGAAACTCCAGGACTTTCCCAATGAGCTTGCCCAAGATGGCCTCAGGATTTGCTTAACCTGTATTGAGCTAGAAAAACATATTTGAGGCAGGAAAGTAAGGTGTAGCTTGTGCTGGAGATAGAGCTTGGCATCATTCATACGATGCCAGTTTTGTAGGCATGTGTCATTCGAGAATAGGAGGACCATGCTGACTTCACCAAGATGCCAAAGCAAAGTTAAGGAGGTCAGGCTGAGAGGTGCTGTCAAGCTAAAAAGCCCAAGAGCCCCTTGTAGCTTAGTCTCTGTGAGAATGAAGCCATGGTGGAGGCCACAAGAGGGCGGAGGTGTCAGCAAGTGAGTGCCCAGGCAAATCTGAGCAACGCATTGGCATCAGAGCCTCAAACAGTGACCCTATAGGTCTAGGCCAACACAGGCACCAAGAAATTTGCCCCACAAAGCACTTTCCTGTTCCTTTGGCTTTCATTGTTTTTCAGAATGACTTGATTATTCCCTCCAACAGAATTCCTGACTAGGCTTTAAAACGGGAAATCTCCTAAAGCATCCCTTGGGAAAAGCCCAGGCAGGTCCAATCAAACAAACACATTGTTGGGAACTGATGGTCAACCTTTTCCTTCCGGATGAAGCGCCTGCTCTGCTGCCTTCTGGACAGCTACTGTAAACTAATAAAAGACATTGCGGTTAGGTTCAGTTAAAACACCACGGAATGCTGACTCTGTTTCCGTCTATGTGGTTACTCTATACCTTCTAGAAAGCCCAAAACAGCTTTAGTCTAATAGTTCTTCCAAAACATCTGAGAACTTGGCATCCCTTGAACTTCCGAATTCAATTAAGAGAAATCAAGACAATGGGATTTCAAAGCATGGAGACCTGAAGGAAAGTAGTAAATGTGTACTGCTGCTCTTTCTGGGGGAAATTAATCCTTGTTTTGCTCAATCCAATAGGATACATCTCAGGTACCAAGGGAGATTTGTTCTAGCAAAGCTACAACATCCAGAAAATGGTAGTCCTCAGCCTTGAGTTTATATGACCTCCAGGTACTTTGCAGGATTCCCCTCACGATGCCCCTAAAGATGGCAGTAGAGATCAGAGCCTACTTCTTGGAAGTCCTTGATAACAAGTCTGTTATTGCCCTCACTAATATGGTACTGCTTTTGGCTAGCTCTTTTGAAGGAGTGGCATAAATTGGGCAATTCCAGGGATTTCCACTTGGACTTCTACCGTAAGAGCCCTAACTACAATGAAAGCAATAAAAGTGGCCCGTGGCTGAGGTCATGCTGAACCTATTTCAAGAAAGACTTGAGTCAGGAGGTACTGTGTCACGTGGGCTCTATAAGCCTCCACTTTTAATTATAGTTGTAGTTTCTGGGAGATTGCTGCTGATGAAGAACATTAATGAACCCTGGAAATAACAATTTTCTTTCCTCAGCCAACAGTTGCCATGGCGAAGGATAATCCACGGAAGGCTTAGAGGGAGAGTCACAGCGTGTATCTGTGGAATAAATCTCATGTTCTTAATTACTGGAACTTTCCAGATAAGGCTCTATGGATCTGTGAACCAGCTTATGTGTAAGGACTCGATAAAAAAAACATAAACTCTTACAATAATTGGAGTCTGCTCTCTAACCACCAACAACTCACATATTCTAACTATGTGGATCAAAAAGGCCTAGATGGGTGCTTAGGGCAGTGATTAAGGCTCTGCTTAGGGTGTGCACATCCCATATTGGGTGCTGCATATGAGTTCAACTTTCCTGCTAAGGCGAGCCATTGGAAGTAATGGGTGATGTCCCTGTCACCCATGTAAAAGACAGAGACTGAGTTCCTGTCTCCTCTCTTGCCCTCAAGTAAATAAGAGTAAACATAAAAACTTAAAGAAGGAACTTAGTACTTTTCTAATTGCTTATTTAAGCATATCCTTTATGATCTAATATAAATTTGTTTAAATTGTTTAATCCTGTTTTTACAGTAAGTTTAAAATGTTTCATGTGTGAGAACATTTTAGTTTTGTTAATAATTTTCCATTTTATTGCCTTAGATAAAATAATGAAACTTGAAAAGCTTTTTTATGATAGTTTATTTTGACCTGCATATGACCTATACAGGATCAATTTTTGTGAATAATGCACAGGCACCATAGATAAAGCAGAGGCAGTTATTACAGCGTTAAAAGCATATGTCCATAGTATCTTTATTAATGGCTATGTTGTTCAGATATTCTTCTCATTGCTCAATTACTTTTGCTCACTTCATCTGCTCCTGTTATTGGAGCATTTATAACTATGTAGGCTTGTATCGCCTGTAGTTTTTGCTGTATTTGAATGCTACTTCTTATGTGTCTGGCTTCTACATTCACTCTCTTTTGGTGACTTCTTTCTCAACCTCTTTATTATTCTCTTGGTTGTTTTTGCTGCCTTTCTTTAATGCTCTTCATTAAATTTTCATTTAGGTCTATTCTCCTTTATGTACCTTATAATTTATTATTCCTTCATGAGATTTTGTTTTTCTTCCTTTTTTTCCCCCAAGTTCAATCAATTCTCTTTTCATTTCTCTCTTTCCTTTGTCCATTTCTATTCATATATTCTTTTAATTTCTGGTTCAAGGTGGCTTTGTTTATTTCAAAATTCTTGTTGAAATATATTTGGTCCAGATTAGAATGTTGACTTATAATTTCTTGTCTATATCATGGTTGTTTACGTGGGGGGTGGGGGAGGAGTTTGCTGGAGTTGGAATGTGTTCAAAACTGCTTTCTGTTTTTTTAATACTAATTCTGTATGAATGTATTCCGTTTCCCCCATCCTCTCATTTGGTATTAGAATGAGTTATAAGACTGCAGCGGAACCCTCTTCTCTGTCACTATACCAGGGCTGATTCCTTTATTAAATATTGTAACAGGAGGAAAAATCTTGTGTGAGCTCCTATATTTTGGTCTTCTTTTTTTTTTTTTTCTTGCCACATTTGCCAAATGTCGCCTTTCTTTTCCTTTTTGTCTTCGTTGCCCCTGGGAGTGAAGGGTTTAAGCCCTGGCACCTCTTCCCATTGGAGATGCCCAGCTTACCAGAACACTGACAAGAGCTTTTTCCCACATATGGTGGACTCACCTTCTCTGGAAATTGTTTCACATACACCTTAAGCTACCTGACAGTGACCTGGGAACATTTGAGGTGAGAACCAATGTGGGAGTTTCTCTCTCTCTCTCTCTCTCTCTCTCTCTGCTTTCTCTTTCTCTCAAAACAGGGAAGAAACCCCTTTTTGAGATCTTTTGATTACCCAACAACCTAATATTAGATCCAAGGGTACTGAGTTGCTTCTTTGGATCAAGGGAAATATCAAGTAAATTCCTTTTGATACATTCTTCAAGGGATGCCTGATTTCATCCAGACAGATAGGCAAAAATAGAGTGCATTGATCTCCATCTCCATAAGTTTTGAATCTGTGGAATCAACCAATCATGGATAGAAATATTCAATTTAAAAAGTACAATTATGATGAACACGAGCATGCTTTTTCTTCTTGTTGTTCCCTCAGCTAGCATCAGCTAGAAACACTTGTTTTTGTGGCACTGATGCTATATCTTTGTACCATAAATCATCCAGGGATGATCTGAAGTGCTAGGGGGGGAAGTGCCTAGTAATGTGGCAACGTTTTGCCATTTTATATAAGGGATGTGAATATTGGAGGATTTGGACGTCTGCAAGGGTTCCCAGAAACAATCTCTTACAGACACTAAGAGACAATTGTATTTTGTATTATTTGACACAATTATTGTGAATCTATTATAGTTATTGGTTTGTCTTAGCTTCAGGTTACATAGAAATTAAATATTTTGATTGTTTTAATCTATTATAGTTATTGATTTGTCTTAGCTTCAAGTTACATAGAAATTAAATATTTTGATTGCTTATATTCCTTTTCTAAAAAAGTATTTATTTTAGAAATCAGCATGAGAGAGGGAGAGAGATCTTCCATCTACTGATTTACTCCCCAGATAGCCACAACGGCAAGGACTCTGCCAGGCCAAAACCAGGACCAAGGACCAAGGAGCCAGGATCTTCATCTGGGTTTCCCACAGGGGTGACAGGAGCACAGACACTGTTGCTTTTCCCAGATGCATTAGCAGGGAGCTGGATCAGCAGTGGAGCAGCCAGGACAGCAACCTGTGCCTCTAGGGATGGAGGGGTCACAGGCTGTACCTGCTATGCCACAAAGTCAGATCCTGTTCACCTGCCTTTTGAAACATTCCAAGTGTGTTTTCTTGTCTTCACTCCTGCGGGATCAGTCTGTGAAAAGATCCTTCCAGCAACTTCGCATCCTTGATAAATGGGAGCTTTCAGCAACGCTAAAGAATACTATGAATGCAACAAGGTGGAAAACAGTCATCAAAAGTAGAATCTTGTTATTTCCTTCCATCAAATGAGTAGAATCCCATCCTTTCATTTCCTTTGCATCTTGTGCTTTGCTGGAACAACCCTGAGAAGTCCCATGCCTGGGCCAGAAACAGGCTAAGGCCATGAAGCCGGCGCGAGGCTAAAGCACCAGTAGTCTGGGCTTAGGCACTTGCGTCAGAGGAGACAGCAAGCGGTTCTCTCATTCATTGCCTCAACTTTATGAATCCAGAACTCATTCTTGCAGGGTGTGAGTGCATTTCAAATGAAAGCTCATAAAAGCCAAAGCTTTATTCACAGAGTAGCTCATTGTTGCCAGAAATTTACAAGCCTCGGCAGAAGTCTAGGTTACAACTCTCAAGATAAAACATCTGTACGGGCCAGAACATCCCTGAGGGGCCACAACAGCCACTCCTGGGACTAGTTACTCAGGGTGGCTTCTGCACCATGACAGAGAACCAAGAGAAGGTCATTATATATTTGTAAGAATGCACAATCAACCTGACATAGATAAACGATAGATAGATAGATAGATAGATAGGAAGATAGATAGATAGATAGATAGATAGATACTAGAGACAGACAGACAGACAGGTGAGGGATGATGGATAGACATAATAGATGACAGATAAGTGAGAAAAAATAGGTAAATAGATAACAGATAAATGATGGATAATGATAGTTAGGTGATCCATAGATGATAAGTAGATATGATAGAGGATAGATACATGACTTCATAAGATACACAATTGATGGAGATAGAAGATTTTAAAATAGATGGAGAGAAGGACACACAGAGAATGGTGAATAGACTGGCCAGGCTGGATCGACAGCTAGTGAGTGTAAGATGCTTACAGCATTACTGGGGGAGACACGGTTACTGGAAGAACAGCTATTCATGCTCCTAGCACACCATCCGAAGGCCCCAGCTTCCCAACAGGAAATGAAGGAGATAAGTTCTGATCGTTCAAGGAATGATGGGAACTGAGAAAAACAAAGCATTGTGTTTCTGGAGTGCTGAAGAAGTCTGCTTTAAGATCCTGTGTCACGGGCTTGGTGCAATAACCTAGTGGCTAAATCCTTGTCTTGCGTGCACCAGGATCTCATAGAGGCACCAATTCATATCCCAGCTGCTCTGCTTCTTTTCCAGCTCCCTGCTTGTGGTCTGGAAAAGCAGTCGAGGACGGCCCAAAGCCTTGGGACCCTGCAGCCTCATGAGACGCCCAAAAGAAGCTCCTGGCTCCTGGCTTCCGATCAGCTCAGTTCTGACTGTTGCAGCCACTTGTGAATGAACCAGCAATGGAAGATCTTTCTTTCTGTATCTTCTCTCTGTATATCTGCCTTTCCAATAAAAGTGAATCTTTAAAAAACAACAATTTTTTAAAAATCCTGTGTCACTGATCCTTCCACCACAGGTGTGGAATTTGAAAAGCAGAGCCTTACCTGGTGAATGAAAGTGGTTGGGAATAGCTGCCCTCCACTGTACTAACACACGCTGTGCCCTTGAACTTAATCAGACAGGACAGGTGCTTCAGACTCATGGACTACCAAGCACTTCTTTCTGCCATCGGGTTTATAACATCATTTATGTTGTTACTCAGAAAACCTTTTCCCTTTAAGAAGGCAAAAATCAGTATAAATGTAAGTAGTCTATTCTGTTTTCTAAATGACTTTGCTTTATCCTTTTATTTATAAGTATGCAATGAGCTCTCTTGCGAAGAGCCAAAATGTAAATGTAAGTGGCAACCACACAGGGCTTGGCTGAATCATAAAGCACAACCACCTCCCCACCCATCCACACACCTCCATATGACAGAGAGGCGACTCTCAGACATCACCAAAAAGGCCAGCTGACAGCTGCACTTGCAGAAAACCACAGGAGTTTTTCAGGAGTATATTACACCCACAGATTAGGAATTCTTAGAAAAACTTGATTTTTGCATTCACCTGTTGTGTGATATTAATAAACAATCTGAAGGCACAGTGCCATGGCAATAGCAGATAAAACCTGTATCTGCACTGCTGGCATCCCATCTGGGCAGCAGTTCAAGTCCTGGCTGCTCCACTTCCAATCCAGCTCCCTGCCAGTGTGCCTGCAAAACAGCGTAAAGATGGCCCAAGGGCTTGGGCCCCTGTGCCGAAGTGGGAGATGTGGAAGAAACTCTTCCTTGTTTTTGGTCTAGCCCAGCTCCAGCCACTGCAGCCATTTAGGGAGTGAACTAGCAGATGGAAGATCTTCGTGTGTTTGTGTCCATGTCTCTCCTTTTCTCTCTGTAATTCTACTTTTCAAAAAAAAAAATCTTAAAAAATAAGGAAACATCTGAGTAATGTGTATGGAATACAATGCCCAAAAACAAATGGCTTTCACTCTCCAAAGTCTCATGTTTCGTCTCTTGCAATGCTGATAACATTCCCTCTTTCACAAGAGCTCTGTAATGCCACTCAAGCTCGTGGTCACCTGTGATGATTATAGTAATTATTATTACAGTGGCTTCTGCAAAGGCAGGTGGCTTGTTGAGATTTTCAGCCAGTGTCTGCTTCGCTCTGGGTGCACAGAACAGAGACGTGCTGCTTGCTCGGCATTTCCGTGTTGTCACAGGTGTGACTTTGCTCTAAGTGTAAGGCTGTGACTTAGTTACAAGGCACACACACTAGGTTAGAATACTCACTTAGCTCTTGGGGACACCAGATGTTAATAAGCCAGATTGCATAGCTTTCTGTCCCTTGGCTCCAGGAAGCGGTTCCACACTCCACAGTTATCACATGATCACATTTGACTTTGAAAGTTCAGGATCATGAAAATGGAGAGATGAAAACTCTTTTCTCCATCAATACATGAGCTACTTTCTAAAAAGCAGATGCCCCTTGAGGCTGATGCTGCTCAATAAGCTAATCCTGTGCCTGCAGCGCAGGGGTCCCATATGGGCGTTGGTTCATGTCCCAGCTGCCCCGCTTCTCATCCAGCTCCTTGATTACAGCCTGAGAAAGCAGTAGAGGATGGCTCAAGGTCGTGGGCACCTGCAGCTATATGTGATACTTAGAAGAAGTTTCTGGATTCTGGAATTGGATTAGCTCAGTTCCTGCCACTGCAGCCATTTGGGCAGTGAACCGGTCGGTGGAAAATTTTTCTCTCCTTCTCTCTGAAAATCTGCCTTTCAAATAAAAGCAAATAGAAATCTAAAAAATATATATGTATCAGATATCCTGTGCTTCAATTTGTGCAGTTTCCGTGCAAACCCAATAAAGGACCATCCTCCTAATGTATCCTAAGGCTCAGCATCTGTGTCTTCAACCAAACTAGAATCCAAAATACACAGAACAAAAATTTGCACCCATGCCAACAACTGTTTACATATTGTTTACCATGAATGATACTTTGGAGGTTGTCTAGCAATGACATAAAACATGTGGGAGGATTGCCCATTTATACACCAAGACGAGCCCACTTTCTACCAGAGCCTTCAGTACCCACAGGTAGTCATATCCACAGGGAATTCTGCAGCGCATCCTCTGTGGTGATGAAATAAGAATTGTGTGTCCCCACTTGTGCCTAGCGAGTGGAAACTTTCTAGTCTGAACTGACATGCAGGGCATTACTGCATGGCTTCTAATCTCCAGAACTCAAGAACCCTGCGGGGGGACAGCAAGTAAAATCTATACAACTAGAGACAATTTCTCACTGATTTCTCTGCAGCGAGGTCCCTGCCATCCCTGGGAGATGTTGGGTAAACAGTAAGCAGCCCTTCTGGGCCTCTCCATGGCCCGGGAGCTCCCTATCCTGACCTCAAAGAGAGGAGACAGGTGACACCCTTTCAAACAGATGTAAGGGGGAAATGATAATGTTCCCAGCACCCAGATTCCTGAGGAAACATCATTCTCCAACTCTTGAATTCATCATCTCAGTCCTTCCTTCTCCCACATATGCTTACTCACCATCTTCTCAAATCAGGCCACACTACCTTCCTTCTGTGCCTCCTGTGGGTGCCAGATTCAGATGGCTCTACCTTTTGGAGTTCTATTGAACTATCTCAAACTCAAGGTTGCAGAACTGCAGATACAAAAGTAACCCAAGAGAGCTACTAAACTATTGCCAAGTTCATGTGTATACTGTCTGCCTACCACAGAACCCACTGAGCCATACAGCTTCCTTTGTGACACCCCCAGGCTTCCGGAAGCAGCTTCTGAGCAATCTCCCGGTTCCAGTCTCTGACCCTACAGTTCAAAGACAAGACCATGACCTGCAGGGGTTTCCTACACTGACACCTAAGATGACATTCACCAAACTTGGCTGATCACCAAAACCACTGGGTACAACTCCAAAGCCACTGGGTACAACCTAAAATCACTTAGAATCTGCAAGCCAGGAAAGAGCAAGCTCACTAGAGCCACAAATGTCTCAAGCTGGGACCGCAGCTCCTGTCCCCAGAACTGTAACCAATTTTCAGGATTTCTAGTGTCACAGCTTCAGGCATATAAGCATTCTTCAGCAGAACTTGAGCAGACAAACATCAGTCCTGGAGGGGTGCTGCAGTGGTACATCAGGTTAAGCTGTTACCTGTAACACTGACACCCCACACGAGCAATGGTTAGTATCCCAGATGCTCTACTTCTGCCTATAGCCAAAAAAGCCGAGGAAGATGGTCAGAGTGCTTGGGAGGCACTGATGGAGCTCCAGGCTCCTGGCTTCAACCCGGGCTAGTCCCAGTCATTGCAGCAGCCATTTGGTGGGTGAACCAGCAAATGGAAAATCTCTCTCTCTCTCTCTCTCTCTAATGCTGCCTTTCAAATAAGTAAATAAATCTTTTTTTTTTCATGGATTGGACAACACAGTCTACAATAAGGGCAACATTTTACCTAAAGAAAGAGACAATGTATGTGACTTTTGAACTGTTCTCCTCACCTTGCTAATCAGTTTCTAAATTGAGTTGCAAATCCAGTCTGACATGGCTCAGCTAATTTCTACTTAAGCTGATAATGCACAATCAAATGAGGCTGTCAGTTTTCACTAAGTGGCTTGTGCTTGGACAAAGTCTAACCCTCAGGGATCCCTGGAAAGGCAGGATCCCAGAACTGAATGTTACTGGAAACAGGGCCTGGCTGGGGAGAGGTGACAGGTGCTGATGGAACTGGTTTTGATTGCTTCAACTCTGCTTGGAGGGGACAACTGACTCACACTGGCGTATCTGAATAATTTATGTAACCCTCCTCTGCAAAGGCTGTGTAAACAAAGCTGATAGCACTCACCTTTTCAACACTGGAACTGGTGACACAGCTCCATATATAGAAAGGGAAAATGAAGCAAAGGGAAAATGAGTCACTGCCGCTGAGGAATGAGGCACACAGAAGTGACTATCCCAAGGTGAACAGATGGTTGTCTTCTGTTGTTAGACGAACAGCTGTCCTTAGCTTGACATCAACATGGATAGGGAAAGGCAGATGTCACAGGGCAGCCTTGGAAGGTAAAAGAAGGGGATGGAGTCAAAGACATACGCAGAAGTGCAACTGAAGCGGCTGAGCTCTGCAGAAGGTTGCTGCACTGTGCTGATGTCAACTCCTGGTGTGGTGTGGAACACAAGATATTGCTACAGGGGAACTGGTGAAGGCCACATGGGGCTTCTGTGCACTGCTTCACATTTCTTGCAATGGCATAGGAATCTATCACTGTTACAAAACAAGGCACTTTAAAAAACTGGCATGGCCCTGTGCAGTAGCACGGCAAGGTAATTCTCTGCTCCATGGTGCCAGCATTTCATAAGAGCACCAGTTTACGGCCTAGCTGCTCCACTTCCTATCTGGCTCACTGCTTATGACCTGGGAAAGCAATGAAGGATGTTCCAAAGCCTTGAGATTCTGTACCTACGTTGGAGACCCGGAGGAAGCTCTTGGCTCCCAGCTCAGGATCAACTTAGCTCTGGCTGTTGCAGCCATTTGGGGTAGTGAATCAGCAGATGGAAGACCTTTCTCTATGTCTCCTTATCTTCATGTAAAAATCTGACTTTTGGAGGAAAAATATTTTTAAAAAGTTAAAATGACACAGAGAGAGAGAAACCAGGAACTGGCTCAATCCAAACATCTTACTAGATGGCAGAGATCCAACTACTTCACAGAGCCTGCAGCTTTGGAAATCTTGATGCTCAGGACCAAAGCATACAAGTTCCACGGAAGATTCTGAAAGCAAGCACCAACTAGCTGGCACTGTTCTCCAAAGCCTTCCGAGGAATGCAATGTCCGGCCAAGCTCAAAATCATGACCTGCCCTGGGAATTCAACAGAGCGAAACAGGAGGCAAAAAAGACAGAACTCACTCTTACTTACCATGGTGCCCCAGAAAGAAAAATGATCCAGGATTTCAGGTGTTGTCTTGGGTAGGGTTTAGAGAAAGTACAACAAATTATGTCTCAGTGTTTCGGACCTGTGCTGGCTTGTTGGTTACAACTGCATAATCAAATGTTCTATGAGAAGATTTTGCTATTGCAACAAAGGAATCCACTAGAAAGGTTGTAATACCTTATATATGAGTTGGTTAAACTCAAGTAAGTAAGTACTCTTTTCCAAAACTAAATCCACCTTGCAGAAGTACAAATTAGAAACAGTTGGGACAAACTAAGTTGAAACCTACAGCAAGTGACTTTTGTGCATGTGTGTTGCCTGAAGACATCTAAGCTGAATACCTCATTGGTCAAATGCATCTGCCATGTTGGGTTGGCATTGTATTTTCATTGCAGCTATGGTCCCAACATATTGCACTTGATGTCTTGGAATGTTTAGGAGAATAACAAAGACATGGTGGCACGAGAATGGAACAGTGTTATCAGTGTAACAGTGATTTCCACAGAACATTCTCACTTTCTCTCTTGGGACATTTATGTCTGAACATGTTACCAACCTGTTCCCAGTTGCCACTATCATCCATAACTGGTCATACTTGTGTTGGTAGATTGAAGCAAATCCATTGCCACTTCTGTGGAAAGGAAAAGTTCTTCAAGGAACCAGTCCTAATGAATACAGATCATCAACTGTCCTACCTGTGGTTTATGAACTGTGGCTATGAAGGTTAGCACTATAGAGCACCATAGAGCAAATTAGTAGAAAGAAGTGTGGCCCATGACACTTACTAACTACACAAACGTATAAAGACATAAGTGTCTATAGGAGATCTTAGCCTCACAAGTAACCTCAGTATTCTAGGCTCTAAGATTGTTAAGAAAAGGAGATGTATCTATATAAGTTCAACTCAGCCTTCCTCTTGTTTTTGGATCTTCCTGCCAACAGACAGGGTGGAAATGTTGGCCGTGCGATCAGTTGAAGAGGCCTAGGAATGAGCAGGCGCGTTGACCCTCATACTCTCTCAGCAACAGACCTGCCCCTCACCACTCCTTTGGGAACAAGCTGGCACTAAAACTTCTACCTGAGTGTCTCAGCAGTTTTATTTCTCATTGCGTTCCCAGCTTAGGGGGAAAAAGAGCTATTTTGAGCCCAGCTCAAAACCGCAATAGTTATATATCCAAGTCAAGAAAAACATAGTCACTACCTTACTTTGGGCATTTTGCCTTTACAAGGCTGAATGGTTGCAGTAAGTGTTACATTATCTTGCAATACTTTGCAATGGGGATTGTGTTCTGTTTCAGATAAATAAAAATTACATTTTAGAATTTGCCACCATTTGAAGGCTAGAAAACTGGAAGAATACAGCTGACTGTGAGAAAGTCTGATCATTAAATCCCTACAAGCGTTGTAGTCACACCAGATAATATTGGGATTCTTTTTAAACTAAGTGAAAGAAATCAAGCCATTATGTCGAGTAAGTGCCCCCACTGAAACATGGTCCTACACTGGCAGCCGACTCAGTCTTGAGCAGTCGTCTGTGCCTAACTGAAACCCAGTCCCACACCCTGGCAGCAGATTCAGCGTTGAGCCTAACTGGAGGAAGCAGACCGCCATCTATGTCCTCATACACGCAGTCATAGATCGTCATCCAAATAGGATCACATCATGTTGCTAAGTTGCCTGCAAAGCTGCCATCCCACAGGAATGCCAGTTCCAGCCCCAGATGCTCCAGTTTCAATCTAGCTCCCTGTTGTTGTGCCAGAGAAGGCAGCAGCATACAGCCCAGCTATTTGGGCCCCTGCCACCCACATGGGAGAGCAGGATGGAGTTCCAGGTTCTAAGGCTCTGGCCTGGCCCAGCCCTGTTCATGGCAGCCATTAAAGAAGTGACAGAAAGATCTCCCTCTCTCCCTCCTTCTCTCTGCACCAATCTGCATTTTAATCTTTCTTTCCAGACTCTTTCCTGGGACCTTGGGAAAGTTACTTCCATTTTCTTTTTCTTTTAGATTCCCTAAAAGGTATGATCCCCACCAAGGGTACGTACAGAATGGTTCGGGAGCTGTGAGCTGCTTTGGGAAATGAAGTGTGTCTCATGCAGCCCCAGGAGCAAGGACACTTGGTGAACTCAGGTGAGTGGCAGTGCACTTGACAAACACGAAGCCACATCACATGAAGACATGAAATAAAGTCATAAATTAGGGTTCCCACAGGCCCAGGCACATCGGAGTGGAGATGATCCAGTAACTGCATCTACTCTCTTTATTTTTAAAAAATATGTATTTACTAATTTCAGCAAGTGAGAAACAAAGTAGAAAAGGGGAAAGAGCACACTTACGTTCCCAGGTTACTCCCCAAATGACCTCGATGGCCAAGACTGACCCAGAGTTCCACCCAGGTCTCCCACATGAGTAGCAGGAGCCCTAGTACTTGGCCAACCTCCGATGCTTCTCCTAGACACATTAGCAGGGAGCTGGAGCATCCTGGACTTAAAAAAACCAGTGCTTCAATATGTGGTGTCAGCCTTGCAAGCAGTGGCTTAACTCAGTGCACCACAACACTAGCTCCCATCCTGCCTTAATCAAAAATTTCAACACAGCCCTTGGACCAGAACCACCTGAATGCACTGTGACATGCTGACAAAAGCTGACCTAAATGTTATAGATGAGTCCAAATAGCTTTGCTAATATAACCATCATTCATCATTAAAGCACTTTACTTTATAATTATAAATATACACTTGTCCCCTAGCAATTATTAAAATTCCAATCTATAAAGCACACACAGAGATTGTACATCCCAAGCTAAATCTCCCAATGGTAGGTGTGTCTGAACATGCCCATTTAGATATCAATAAACTTGAGCTACTTGCCTTATTTTTATATGGACATTGTCCAGTCTGTTACTTCTGAGGACAACCCTTATCACTAATCATTCAGGAGGCCATGAATGTCAGAGATGACGCCTGTTAAGCACTCTCTATTTGATCTTTCAGAATCTAAGAGCCAAGCCTAAGATGAAAGAAGGTCTTCAAGATCTGAGACCTAAGCTGAAGCTCAGGGCCTCCCTAAATATAAGACATTTACATCGATAACTGATTCATGGATAGACCAACAGACACTTGGAGCATCTGGATTACCCAGTCGTCTGTTCATTCAGATTGCTGAACATCAGTCATTCTGTCCCAGCTATGCATGGAAGGTATGTCGGGTCAAAGAGAAAACAGAAAATCCTTCCAACTCCCAATCCCACTCACTGGTATTTGGCACTTCTTGCAAAGTATTGGAGGGCAAAATAATTAAAGACTAAAATTAGGGATTTCATAGTCAGCCATGGGTTTCAGTGATTCTTATTTCCCTTCATTGTAATAAAAATAAAATTGGTCATATAAATGCACACCTGGGTTTGGTTATAAGATTTTAAATCTCCCCCACTTGGAAGCACTTCACAACAATCCTTTAAAAAATATTACTAATATGCTTTGCTTGAAACTCTTGGCATTATTTCCTGGAGAAAAAAAAAAAATTACTCTGGTTCATGAGCTAAGAAGTAGCCTAACACATTTGGAGAACTGTTGGCTAGTTCAGAGAACAGCAAGAATAGGAACTAAAAATACCTTTCATCTTGAGTTGCATCATTGATCTTGTACAGCTTACAACAGATTTGGAGGAGGGCAGGATCTTAATATTAACCACTGCTTTGACTAAATTTATTTCAAATCACACTAACAGGTGTTTTGAAATCCTTCCCCTGTGATGGAAATGTTAGTGTCTATGGTTTTTTATGCATCTCATCCTTTGGATATCCTACCCTCTTATTTATTTTTTTAAAGATTTATTTTTATTATTTTTTTATTGGAAAGGCGGATATACAGAGAGGAAGATCTTCCGTCCGATGATTCACTCCCCAAGTGAGCGCAACGGCCGATACTTTGCAGATCCAAAGCCAGGAGCCTCTTCGGGTCTCCCATGCGGGTGCAGGATCCCAAAGCTTTGGGCCCTCCTTGACTGCCTTCCCGGGCCACAGGCAGGGAGCTGGAAGGGAAGCGGGGCTGCTGGGATAGAACCTGCGCCCATATGGGATCCCGGGCGTGTAAGGCGAGGACTTTAACCATTTGCGCCACCGCGCCGGGCCCTACCCCCTTAGTTATTGAGGGACTTAAATCTTAAACCCTGGCTTCATATATCTTCTATTGAAACCCGGTCGAATACAGGTTCTCACAGCAATCAGACAGCAGCAGACTTTCCAGGTAAAAAGTCAACACGAAAGGCTGGACACTTGAAAACAAGAGTCTACTAGCCCACATGTTTTGTACAAATGTTCAAAACTTTTCAGTCACTTAAAATCCATGACAGGCGCTAAGATATTTTATGATTGAAGCCAGTGTTAACAGTCCTTATCTATTATTACTCGGGTTGTGATCCAAGTCACACGATGATTATTTTTCCAAAATAACAAATTGTTCCCATGTGGAATGGCTGAAAGTCATCATAAAGTTTCCTCATTCTCAGAATTCCAGTCAGTTTAGGGAGTCATGGAGTTGACACTACAGTGTGATCCAACCAGGGTGATTGTCTAACTGCAGGATCGTTGTGGAGAGTTACACAACACAGAAGGGTGTTGCCTCCACGTTGCAGAGTACCACATCCACTTCATTGTTCTGAAGTGTTCAAGTCACAGACATGATTCTCAAATTTTTGGTCACCAGAAGGGAGTCTATTACTTGTTACTAGAGCCATTGGGTAAAATGCATTACTACCTACGAATAAACAAGTTACGTTCCTAAGAGAGATTTACATTGTAAGAATGGCTTATATTCCCCGATGGTACCAACACAACAAACATAGAAGTCAGCCAGTGTCTAAAGACCTCTCACAATGAATGGCATTTTCCCACAGGACTCAAGAGTGACAGATCATGAGGGAAAAAATGTCAAACCAAGAGCTGAGTAAGCCCTGAATAAAATCTCTGCTCTAGAAATTGCTACACACAAGTTATAAATAAGTTAAAGTAATCACTATATGAGAAGGATAGAACCTTTACATCTCTGTCTTTTGCATTTTCTTGGGAATTGGATATTTCAAAATCATACTGCAGTGTTTTGAGATTTGCCAGTGAGAGGGACATCAAACTATGGCAATACTGGGTCATTCGTTGAAAACACAGATTGATCATGTTGGTCCTTAACATCAAAAATATGAAGCAGGTGAGCAGGCATCTAATCCAGAGGTTAAGGTATCACATCCCACATTGAAATAGCTGGGTTTGATTCCCAGCTCCAAATCCTCACTAGTGTCCTGACAGCGTGGATGCTGGGACACACTGTACAGCTCAGGAAATCAGGCTGCTATCAGCCATGTGGGAGACTTGGATTGAGTCCTTGGCTTGGGTCATCGCAGACATTTGGGAAGTTAACTAGCACATGGGAGTCTCTCTCTCTCTTTCTCTCTCTCTCTCTCTCTCTCTCTCTCTCTCTCTCTTTCTCCCCCTCTTTCCCTATTTGCCTCGCAAAAGAACAAAATTAGTTGAAATTTTCAAAAACTTCCCCTGAATCTGTCTTTGATCCTAACGGTGCAAAATGATTCCATGCAAGGTGATCTTATGCAGCAATTTCACAGTCTTTTAAGGTATGGCAGATTATACCATTGCAATCCAGTGTCTGTCGTCATCCTATCAGAAGACAAGATATTCCTAGTGACTGTCAAGGAAGTCAGAATAACATGTTTCCCCACTGTTGATTGGGTTCAAAAACAGGACTTCGGATCAGGCACCATGATATCAACCACACTCAAGAAAGCTCTTCTGTGCTTGCCCTTTCCCCCTTTTTTCTTCTCTCAGGGGAATAGCAGGTTCCCAATGCAACTAGCCTTGAATATAAACAGGCAGACAATACATAGTATACAGTAAAAGCAAATATTCACCATTAGAAATCTTCCTTTTCCTTAGAATGTGTGAGGAAGACGTGAAGTATAACCTATCAAGAACATAACAGATAACTTATAGACAACAGACTTAAATCAGCATCAGACAATAGTAAAACCACAAAGACATACAGGGGGATCAACAGGGATCCTGACAACCTGTTAACAGGAGGACATATGCACAGAGCGGGGGGACCCCAGAATGGAGCAGGTAGACAGGAGGAGGCTTGTATCTCAACCCTGGAAACTCACCAAGGACTATCAGTATGGGCACTAAGGAATACATCCCAACTGCCAAGGAGACCACGGGGAATTGGAGTGCCTTCGGAGGCCGAGAATTCTGAGGTCATTCACCACCCATTTGGATCTACCACATGGGATGGAAGAAGCCCAAATCCTTCCTCACAGGATTCAAGGTCATCGGAACAGCCAGGAACCCTAAGTGGTCCACAGAAACAGAAGAACAGTAAACTTCCATCGGGACTAGGGAGAGGAGCTTTCTCTGGTCCTTACTTAGGACCTTACTTTGGATCCCTACCCTCTCTTGCAATGACCATCAGGGTTGCTCCGGAGGTCCCCCACTCAAAAAAAATTAGGATAGATAGAGAACAACAAGGAAAGCTTAGAGCCATACAGGAAATGGTCAGCGTGGATGCACACATACCTTACTAGGTAGGACACAATGATTAGTTACTCCTCACTAAGGTATTGAAGATTTCTCTGCACACCCCTCCTAAAACTAACTGTTCTGCACCTCAACTGTTGACATATGCCTTATTAGAGTTATAAGCCAGTTTAGACTATCCTAAAGTCTGCCAACTTCAGCAAAATTATGCTTCAACACTATAAACTGCTAAATACTAAAATGAAAACAGACACGAGACAGCTGAATAGTACCTTATAGCCATTTTAAGGTGTATAGAAGCCAGTTGTATATAAACTAAAATTAAAATGTCAATGAAGTAATCACAGGATGTGGTTAAGAATTTGCATTTTCTAACATATTGGTCACTCAATACCATGTCAAATAATTCCATAATGTTGTAAATTGTTGTTGATGTTATGTTGGGGCTTTTAATTGATCGGGATGATATTCTGCCAGCTCTGCATTCAGACCAGAGATGGTCTCCCCAAGAAACCGTTGAATGTATCTAGACAATAAGATGCTGAACTCTGTGCTTGGTGTATGCTTGCAATGTAAGAATCTTGACTGAATTTGAACTGTAATACTGCAAAAAGGTGGAGGAATCCACCGGGGTTGGGGGGAGAGCATGGGGAGGGGTGGGGGGAATCCCAGAGCCCATGAAACTGTGTCACATAATGCAATGTAATTAATTTTAAAAAAATTTTTAAAAAGAAAAAAATTCTGGGCAGGCCTGACATGGTAGCCTAGGCGACCAAAATCCTCACCTCACACACACTGGGCTCCCATATGGACGCCAGTTCTAACCCCGGCAGCCCTACTTCTCATCCAGCTTCCTGCCTGTGGCCTGGGGAAGCAGTCAAGGACAGCCTAATGCTTTGGGACCCTTCACCCGCGTGGGAGACCCAGAAGAGGCTCCAGGGTCCTGGTTTCAAATTGGCTCAGTCCCAGCCATTGCAGCCTCTTGGGGAGTGATTCAGTGGATGGAAGATCATTCTCTCTGTCTCTCCTCCTTTCTGTGTATCTGACTTTCCAATAAAACTAAATCTTTAAAAAAAAAGTTCTGGACAAAGAAAGCTGTATTTCAATCTTCAGTTTAGACAGAGCACTGGTGACATTGAAGGGTGTGGGTTAGGAAAAGGAAGGGCTAAAGGTTGTGATTTCCTCAAACCTAACATAATTTAAGCTGAAGAGGTCCATTACTCATCCCAAGGCAGCAACACAGATCAAAGGAAGACAACAGATGCATCTAAGAAATAGAACTAACAGAGCTCAAGAAGTAGGTCAGTTGTGTAATGCGAGAGGGAGGGTTTGAAACGATGCCAGGCTTTCTGGACTTGCTGGTAATGGCATCCATCGAGACCAGGGGACAGGAGAAGGGGCTGTCCTTGAGAAGGAGGGCTCAGCAGCAGGCGACACTGGGCTGGGGATGCCAGCACACTGCAGTCCCGTCAGATGTATAACCTATAAGCTCAGGCAACTGAAAATGAGGGACCTAGGAGCCATGTGTTGAGAGCTAACAGTTCGCAGGTGGACATGAGCCTTCCCCAGGAAGCCATGAGAAAATTTCAGACAAAGACACAGCCCAGGAACAGCTTCCAAAGACGCATCCCCTGAAACATGAGAAGTGGTGCCAAACAGGGAAGAATGAGGGAAATGTGCTGTCATGGAATCTGTAGGCAAGACAGCTGTTTGTGAACCCAGATGTGAAGACCACTGCCTGCCAGCCAGCCGTGACTGCTTATCCCTTCATCCATGCCACATGCGGGCTATGAAGTAAGGGAGCTGAAACTACATTGTAAGATCTACCGACTCTGGCACCCACACCAAAGCTGTCCCACAACCCAAGTGCCCATCAATGAGCAAATGGATGACAAATACATGGCGTCTGCAAGCAGAGAACTATTCCACAACCGCATGCAGCTCTGTGGATGAACGTGGAGTGTGCAGTCCTCAGTCGGTGCAAACCAGCTCAAGAGGGCCAAGTACTGCCTGATTCCAAACACACTGGATGAGAAAAAATGAAAAGAAAAGAAGAGAAGAGAAGAGAAAAAGAAAGCTGGCCCAGGAGTTTTACTGAAAGTGTAAGTTCCTAAATAAATATCTGTGTGTTTTGGGGGCATAGTGTTATGTGTCAACAGATAAAAGCATCATAAACCATCTAACCAGAGATACCCCCATTTCCCTTATTTGCGTTTACATTACCTGCTGTTCTGGGAAGCACAAACAGAAGCTTCACTTGTGTTCACCACCAGCTCTATCCACTTTCTCCACCTTTCCCAGCTTCCAAGAGTAATTATTACTTAAGGCTCATATCCACATATGAGATAAAATATGTAGTATTTCTCCTTTATGCCTTGTGCATTTTATGCAACAAAATGACCTCCAATTCTATCCATTTTGTTACATTCATCAGCATTTATTTCTTTTTGTGGCTGAATAATATCTGTGTGTGTGTGTGTGTGTTGTTTCTACTTCTTGGCTGTTGTGATATATAAATAAACATGGTGATGCAAAAATTTCTTCAATAGGTAGATTTCATCTCCCTTGAGTGTATATGCAGGCCTGGAATGGCTGGATCACTAGGCTTTGTTTTGGATAGGATTTGAATTAAATGCATAAATCGTTTTGGATTGCATGGATATTTCAATAATATCTGTAAACATTGGATATCTTTCCACTTTGTGTATGTCCTTTGATTTTTCATCACCATATATGGTTTTCAAATAAGAGAGCTCTTATTTCTTTCATTTAACTTATTTGTGGATTTTTTCTAATGTCTGTTATAAATGGGATCATTTTCTTGAATTCTTTTGCAGATAGTCTATTCCTGTTGTCAGTAATGACATTGGTGTTGGAGCGATGTGGCGCTAAGTCATTTATCCATTCTGGCGGCTTTTTATGAAGTCTAGGTTTTCTGCTGTATATGGAAGCGAACAGTCAACTTGGCTTTCTCTTTTTTATTCTCTTTACCTCTTTCTCTTGCATGGCTCTGGCTAGAATTTCTAGTGATAAAAGCAAGAATCCTCATTTTCTTTCAGATTGTAGAAGACAAAGAGCGAGTTTTCCCATTCCGTTGTGACGCTAGCTAGCACAGCACATATTTCTAATTTTATGTGATAAAAAAAGGAATTGGCCAACTGGTTTTAAGAAGGATTTTAAACAAAACCACACCAAGAAACAAAGTTGTAAATAAATACCATTTATAACCCCAGATACAAAATTCCAGAATAAAGTACAAATAAATAAAATATAGCAATGTATTTTCCTAAAAGATATCAAATGTGATCAAATTGAACACGTTCCAGGAATAGAAATGCAAGGTTTGTTAACATTAGAAAATTAATTCTATTTATGGAAAATTCATTGCATTTATTAAAAATAACAAGACTACAATCATCAATTGCAGAGACATATTTTCCAAAACCCAGCTCTTTTTTGTAGCAAAAACTTTTTTCAAACTAAAGCTTAAAAAACAACTTACTTTATTTGAAAGTTCTAGCTACAAAATATGTGATACGGACGTTGTGTTCAAAGACAGATGCATTTTCTTTAGAAACAGAGAGGGCGAGATGTGGTGCAGCAGCTGAGACACAGCGTGGGGCACTCACGTTCCTGGTAAGAAAGCCTGGATTCCATTGGTTGCACTGTGCACCTTGGAAACGAGCAGTCATGAATTGAGAAACTGGATCCCTACCAACCACATGAGAGACCTGAACTGAGTCATTGGTCCCTGCCTTTGCTCCGGTTCGGGCCTGATTATTGTGGGCATTTGGAAAGAGAACTGATAATCTCTCTCTCTCTCTCTCTCTCTCTCTCTCTCTCTCTCTCTCTCTCATTAAACAAGCTGATGAATGATTAAATAAACATTGGGCTTTTTTTTAAAAAAAAAAAAAAAGCTAAAACCAGAATTCCCATCCTCATCATTAAGAATCTGTCTTACTTAAAGTTAGGGACCAGGCATCTGCCATAGTCAACTTTGGTAGCAGTCATGTTACGAAACACATCATTCCAAGTATTGTGGGCTTCTGACAAGCCTCTCTTTCTCTGTGAGTCACTGAAGCTGGCTGGGCCCATCAGGACTTAACTTCAGGCCATTAGCTGTTCTCAAGATCCCTGTTTTCTCCTTGGAGGCTGAAGGAGCTGGCACTAGTGGGGACCTGTGAGTTTTCCATGAGCTTAAGAGGCTTGCTCCAATAATACAAGTGAATTTCATGACTGTGTTGAGTGTGGCAAAAAAAACAGCTCACTCATGCTCCACTCAGTGGGGAGGAATCAATATTTTTAACAGTAATACATCGTATCACATCACACACGAGTATATACCGTGTTGGAGGAATTAGAATTGCCATCATATAACAAATGATGCACTTTATTACACTTTATTACACAGTGAAGCCAAAACAGCATATATATGCAATGACTGGCACGTCAACTGTTCTTCCTGGGCCCTTAGCAGAGAGGGGAATCAGAAGTGGAACAGCCAGGATTCAAACTGGCATCTATATGGGCATCTATATCATAGGTGGTGGCTGTGCCTGCTGCACCACAATACCGGCCCCAGGAGTGAGAATTTAAATGCATGAAACATGCTGTGCTTTAAGCATGCACCAATAGAATAGACAGCACTCTCAGTGCTGGACAGGGTCACCTGCCGTGAAAAGTGCTGGACCGTGAGGGTATGCAAGAGGTTCCCAGGCAGACGGCATTGGCGGGCATCCAATGGTCAGAACAGTGGTGTGCAGGCTATTTTGTGTATTTTTCTAGCAAAACCTAAAGTTAATTTGTGTTTATGCTCTTTTTAAAAATATATATATTTTCTAATTGAAAAGGCAGATTTACAGAAAGAAGGAAAGACAGAGAGAAATTTCTTCCATCTGCTTGCTCACTCCCCAGGTGGCCGCAATGGTCCCAACTGAACTGATCCGAAGCCAGGAGGCAGGAGCTTCTTCCATGTCTCCCAAGCAAGTGCAGGATCCCAAGGCTTTGGGCTGTCCTCTACTGTTTTCCCAGGGAAAGCAGGGAACTGGAAGGGAAGCAGATTCAAATCAGCCCCCATATAGTATTCTGGAGCATGCAAGGCTAGGACTTTAGCCACTAGGCAGTGGTGCCAGGCCCTGTGTCTCTATCCTTTTCAGTGCTACCAAAAAAATATACACTGAAATCCATTTGAAATGTGTGGGCAACTACTGAAAATAAAAACATGTAAAATGCATAATTTACAGATGTATAAAGGGAAGTGGAAAGTCCAAAATATACAGAGACCACTCTGTTTGATTCTACCTGGTTCCGTCCCAAGTTTCTTCCAAGGGGGGAAACAAAAACGTGAATTCCAAGTTTGAACACTTTGCCACTAGCAAGCAAGCTCCCAGAGAATTCCACCTCTGGCTGTCCGGGGTCTGTATCTGATTGAGAGAGAAGAAACAAACACCTGCCCCCTCACACACTCCTACAGCAGGCTCCTGTCTTCTGAATCATACTCTGTCGTTTTACTTTGGTTAAATAAAGGATTTTGACTATCATTTCCATCCCAGCCCATTCTAGCCCAGTGGTGCTAATGCCACTCTGATTTTCAGCAAATAAAATGTGTTTGGGATTTCGGTGGCAGAAAAAAGCAGTATCTCTTGGTCACATTGTATGAGTCTTGATGTCTCAGCTGTTGCTGGGAGTCCACTTGACACCAGGAGGAAGGCAAGTCAGAGAATGCTGTAATGCATACATAGTGACAAAGTCAAAAGCATCATGGGAATATTCAAAGTTGGAAGGGGGAGGAGTTATGTGGCTTCTCTTCATACAGCTTTGGGTGAAGGAGAATTATTCTTTTCATCAATATATCATAAGTCTAGTACTGAATCATGGTTGGCAAAGAGGCTCAATTATGGTTCCTAGGATGGAACTGTATCTTATACCTCAGGGCACATTGCCAATGCTAGACAAATTGACGTAACAAAGAAGAAAGAAAACTGCCTGTTGCAAGGTCAACAGGTTCTTTGCCACATTGAAGGAGCCTGATCAGACTTGGACCATCTTTCCTGTCCTGGCCTCATCAAGCCTGAACTGCTTCATTATTCACATACCAGGAATACCACCCTGAGTGCCAGTGCAATAGCAGACAACGGGCTTAGCTCCCACTGTGTGGATGTGAAAACAGAAGCACACACTTACAGCTGAATTCAGATCATTCAGTGATTGTCAGCACCAAGTTGCTGCAGCAGTTTCTCAGCCTGTAACCTACAACTCCTCTTCCCAGTAGATGGCCGGGGGACGGGGGGGGCCTTCTTGTGAGTGGATGTTGACAAAGCACAGCTCCATCTCTCACGAAGATACCTGATCTACTGTCCACTCCCTCGGGGGCAGCCAGGTGTTTAGTACCAAGAAGGGAGAAGTCACCGCAATGACAGCCCTGCAGCCTCTCACTGAGTTGGCTTTTTAGTGGCTGTGCTGTTGGTCCTTAGTGTTTGCCTTTCTGGAGTCGTCTTATTACCAGGGAATCGCTCCCTTTCCAGCATTTCACTGTCCACGGGTTTCTCCAGATTGCCAGCTTCCAATAATGAAAAAAGAAGTAAGGCCACATGAGAAGCAATGAGTGCAGAATAGATGTCAGAAACATGGACAGCCTTGAGGAAAAACTGCAAAAGCGAAACAACAACAACAAAAAAAGAATTACCAGAGAAAAGTGATAAAATTGCAGAAAATAAACACAAATTGACAACATAACAAGACCATGAATTAAAAAAAAAAAAAGACATCTGGCCAATATGAAGACAAAGGAAAAGTTTTTCTAAGGAAAGAATTTGGTGATTCAGGCGAAAGGAGCCGGTGCAAGGCAGAAAACTCAGGCCGAGTCAGCATTTTCCAAACCAACGATCAAGGCCAGAAGAGAATGAGACATCTGTGTGGCAATGCAGCTGGAAACGGACGAGAGGCCAGACCAAGGCTAAGAAGCCTGATTCCAGTGATGGGAGTGAAGGTAAAGGTCATAGAACTTCGGGTAAAATCTGCAATGTTGCCAGTAACAAACTGAGAAGCTGGAAATATGCATCGTGGTTGATGGAGGTCGCCAAAGCTACTTGCCTTTCAGGGTGGTTCTCCAGCATCAGAGAACGGAGTCCCAAAAGGAGGTGAGGCGAGGAGGAGGAGGAAGGAGGTGAAAAGCAAAGGTGAGAAAGTTGTCTATATGTACAGATACGAAGAGATGTAAAATGATTGACAAGTTCTGAAAAATCAGAGGGTGGATAGAGATAATACATTGGATAGATAGATATTAGAAAGATGAGACAGACAAATTATAGATAATAGAGATACATATACATTATAGGGATATGATATAGATAAATATCTGATAAATAGTACACAGAGATAGGTATACATTATAGAGACATGAGCGATTACAGATAGGAGATAAAATTGTGTGTGTGTAGGTAAAAAAACAAAAAGCACAATGGGCATAGCATCATATCATTCTTAAAATTGAACCATAGATATACACAAGAATAAGTCTAGAACAATATATAATGAATTAATTGATTCCAACCACCAACAGTTCTGAAAATTGAAATTAGGCCAGCGTAAAATGCAAAACATGTTTATACATAACTTGACGCATTTATGCCTTCATGTGTGGTTGAAATAATGTCAGCTCAGGATCCAGAGTGAAATGCTGTACTTTGGAGCCGGTATCGTGCACAGAGCATCAAGCTTCCGTCTTTGACACCAGCATCCTCTAACAGATTTAAGTCCTTGGCCATTATGGTTGCTTGGGGAGTGAGCCAGCAGATGGAAGACTCTTTGTCCCTCCCTCCCTCCCTCTCTCTCTCTGTTGTTTAACCACTGCATTCAGTTTCCCATGTCACCCACACTGCAGTGTGTGTACTGCTTCTCATTGCCTCAGAGTGGGTGTCCACTGCCTTTGTGCCACCTGCCCTTCCAGGAGAGCACACCTGAAGTTCCTCAGCTGTGACCTCCTCTAAGAAGGGCACAGTGAGGTCACATACCTGCGTGCTCTGCACGCTGGGTGCCATTTTGTTGGTACAGGAGCCCAATAGCAATTCTGCACAAAATAGTGTGCGCATATTCCATTTAACTAGGCACTGCCAGACTTTTCACATTTATACAAAAACACTAAAAAGAACACCCAATATTTTTTAAATTAAAGAAAACACTTTAAACTTCTGGCAAAGGAAAGTAAGGTTTGGATTATGGAGACCAGCCTTCTTTAAAATAAAAATTAAGTTGTCACTCATTTCTTATTCCAGACAGGTTTTGCCACATACTAGAACATTGAAAAAAAAAATTTTTTTTTCAGCAAATCACAGTCTCCGAAAGAAAAGCCATTTCCTGTCTGCAAGGTCGTCTGTCTCCTGGTGGAGGGGAAGGGCACCCAGGTGCCCAGCCTAGGTGCCCAGCTGAGCTCGTTTTGCGGTACCCCAGAGTCCAGCAGCTCAGAAAGAGCAGCTTGAGCTTGGAGCAGGAGCGTGTTTACCCAGACCACTCTACACAGCAGGAAAGTTCCCTAGGCTGCTGAGAGCAGAACAAAGGTGCTGAAAGCACAGTCAGAGCTTTCCCAGACTCCACTGTGGAAGGTTCCAGGCAGCTAGTTCAAAACTGGGCATCGGGCAGTGCTAGAAATGTTTAGTTTAAGGAAAAGCACCCCTATCTGCTGATGTGAAAGATGTCATTTCCCTTTTTCAAGATTTTTTTTTTATTCTAAAGGCAAAATCACAAAGAGAGCCTGTATGCTCCCATCTACCGGTTCACTCCCCAAATGGCCACCACACACAGGTCTCTGCCAGATCAAAACCAGGAGCCAGGAGTTCCAGCTGAGTCTCACTCTTGGGTCATAGTGACCCAAGCACCTTGGTCATCTTCCACTGCTTCCCAGGTGCATCCACAGAGAGGAAGATGGGAAAGAGAGTAGCTGGGACTCAAAGCAACATTCGGATTGGGATGCTGGCCTCTCAAGCAGAAGCTTAACGCGCTGCAACATCCCCTGGTCCTGAAAGACACACTTGTAGAATTGAGTAAAATAGAAAAACCCATAATAGTTCACTGGATAAATGTAATGCTAGGAGAATATGTAGGAGCAATCAGTGTTAAAATCACCACTACGTTACAACTCATAGTATAAACACATAGTGTAACACCTGCAACTTCACACAAAAGCTGCTTCTCCATCTGAATGCTACTCCTGGTCTCCATTCTTAAATTTTAGTGCTTTCATGGTTTTTGTTGTGAGTACAAAGTCTATCTACTCCCTTGAGGACACATAACCTGCACACAGTTAAAAAGAGAGAGAGAGAGAAAGAGAGAGAAAAAACTCCAGCACCCCAATCTTCACTTGGACAGCTTACCAGAGCAGCTGAACTGTCTAAATGTTGCCGTTCCTGTTGTCACCGTGTATTTTTTTTTAAAGATTCATCTGTTTTTATTGGAAAGGCAGATCAGTTTTATAGGTAGTAAGAGAGATAAAAAGGTTGCCCATCCACTGGTTTACGCCCCAAATGGCCACAATGGCTAGAGATGGGCTAGGCTGAAGCTAAGAGTCCAGAGTGCCATCCAGGTCTCCCACACACGCCTTGCTCCATGTACGTAGGTCAGCCTCCACTGCTTTCCCAGGAGCATTGGAACGGAGCTGGATCAGAAGTGGAGCAGCCAAGAATGGAACCCACATCCACATAGGATGCCAGCCTTGATGGAGGAGGTTAACCACTGCACCCCAACCGGGCCCCACGCTTGTGACTTGTCCCCACATATCTATCCAATGACTAGTACGGAGCCTAGAACTTGCCTTCACCACCTCTGCATCACGGTGAGACAGGAAGGCCCTGTTCTGCAGAAACAGCCCAGTAGCAGAGGCTAGAAATGCCATCTAAAGGATACCCTTGGTTTTTCACACTGCTCAGTAAGTGTTTCTGGTTATGGGGAAGAAAAAAAAAACCACCACCTCTTAATCATTCCCAAATGAAGTACACTGGGATGTTGTGCAACAAGCACCTAACAGCTGTGTGATCCCAAAGCTGAAGCCGGGACCATGTCTGCCAGGTGGTGCGTGTGATGGTGGTGGCCCTGTGTTTCTAAGTGAGCACATTAGCCCCTGCGATGTGCTGCTTTATCCTAGAAGACCTCCAGCACACAGTCCTGACTCAGCACCACCTCTGCTTCCCAGTTGCCCAGGTACTAGTCCATTCACCCCAAAGAGACAGCCAATTGGCTTCTAGCAGGCTCTTGCTGGGATGAGCACAGCTTGTACTGTGGTCAGGGGACCCAGGCTGTGGGATAGTGAAGCCCAGAGCTGGGGGCACAGTCCATGGTCTGTGTGCCAGGTGGACCACCCAAGACAGCCAGGGAGGTATCCTTGCATGGCAAGGAAGGTCAAGCTGTGAGACTGTGAAAGCGATTGACACCCTGGCAGCTGTGTGGCTGCCATTACTTCAGCTCTTGTCTCAACCACATGGGAGCCTGGATCAAGAGCCTCCCATACTTTTGCCACACGGAGATTAGAAGGCATGCCACCATTGCAACAGTGAAAATATTTAACATCAGAGACATACGCTTTGAGACATACAGTTAATGTGTCCAGGGCTGTCGGAGTCCAGGAATCCAAGAAAAGCAAACCACATAAATGCAAGGTCCCAGAAGGCTGTAGGCCCCAAGAGATTGGTATTCTCTCCTCCGTCGCTGTCAGGGAAAGAGGCTTTCTATCTGTGTGGCTGGACACTGAGTAGGTGGCTCAGCAACAGAAAAGATCAAAATTCAGGATGCTGAGCTAAAACCAGAAAAGTAACCACCCAAAAAACACAAGACAAGCTTCCAATTTCACCTCCTTTCTTGTCCTGTCTCCGTCCAACACTGGGGGAGGGTTGGATTGTGCAGTATTTGCTCGAGCCAGGTGGAAGGCATTTGTCTTGATGCTTTTCGGATTTATCAGTATTATTATTTGAAAGGCTGTTGTAGATCTTCTACCCACAGATTTACTGTCCAAACAGCCACAACAGCTAGGAAGCTAGGACTGAGCCGAGCCAAACCGGGAGCCTGGGACGCCATACAGGTGGCCCAAGAACTCAGACCATTTTCCGCGTTCTTCCATGATGCTTCAGCAAGGAGCTGGATTGAAAGTGGAGCGGAAGAAACTTGAACAGGCGTCATTAATAGGATGCCGTCCGTCACCACAGGTGATGGCTTAGCTTGCTACACCACAAAGTCAGCCCTTGCTGTGATGTTTTTGAAGTATTTATCCTGGGAAGCAAAACAACTAACTGGATATGTGATAATGAGCATAAAGTCAATCCACTTGGAATTTTCATCCTGTGATTCAGAACCTGCTCTCTGAAAATGTATCTCTGGAAAAATACAGGTCGCTCGCTCCTTCCCTAAGTTTAAAAATGTCCAGTCGAATTGTAACAAGGCCAGTGTTACTGCTTATGTATGCAGCAACAATACGTGGAACTGTCTGCTTGTTAGGTCGTTTACGACGTGTCGAGTTCCAGTTGGGGACATTCTTTTCGCGAGGGATTTTTAATTTAGAGCTACAATTTCATAAGTTCTTAAAATAGGAGAAGCCTGTTAGCGAGGTCTCCGCCATCACTCCGAGGCGAGGCGTGAAGCCTGGGGCGGAGCTTGTTTGCTGGAAGGCCTCCGAGAGGTCCCAGATTCTACCAAGTGAGGCTTGCGGACACACAGCCACTTTCAGAGGGGAGCTAAGACGAGGCGAGGCCATAAGCAGGGCCTTGAGATGCAAGTTTTCCAACCCACCGCGTATTCAAGTGTGCAATTCCACAACCGTTCACGCATTCACACTGGTATCCCTATCCAACACCACCATCGGTTTCAGAATTATTTTATTTCCCTGGAGTCACACCCGGTCTCCTCAGCCATCATCCCAAACTGCCACTGCCACACACGTTCCTGGGCAATCGCCACTCTGCCTCCTCAGGGCATTTTGTGTGAAGGGAATCAGACTTTTGTAGGCAGTTAAAATCATTGCTTTAAAGACCTAAAAAGACAAGAAAAGCGTATGTGGACGCATACGTGCGGATCTCTAGTCTTGCTTCTTTTTGCACTCCTGTGAGTCCGATTTTAGCGTTTCTTGAGTCTGAAAGCGAGGTTTGGCTGTTCTCACCAGTGGCTTGGGTAAATGCCTTGCACATTCCGGCCTGCCTCTGGCCAAAGTTGCTGAGCGATTGTGTGTTCTGTTGCGACCCCTGCTGGCTGAGTGGAATAGTGCCTCTCGGCGTCAGCCTGGAAACAAACCCTTGTACTGTCTGGAATCTTAAAATAATAAACAGAACACGTGACTCCTAATTGGTATAAAATGCAGTTTAAGTTTGATTGACTCAAGTATCCCACTCTTTTCCTGGAAATTACAGAACCCGACTTCATTCTGAAGTTGTGAATCAATCTCGGTTGCTGTTTTCTAAAAATCTTCATGTAATATAAGGAAAATGCATCGTCTTACAGCATTCCATTTTAATCCTAACCAAACCGTAAAATCTAAAAGCTCTTTCACTGCAGCCAAAGTGAGCAAAAGACACAAGAAACGTGGATCTTATTAAAACAGCGTGTGAAGGCGAGACATCAATGAATGAATGCAAAATACTAATATTTGTGTTTCATATAAATATTTTTTGAGTTTTGCGTAAATAACCAGGCTTTTCTAGAAGTTAGAGCTTTTTCAAAATTATCTTCATGCCATTATTGAGCAAAGCCGTGGCTCACTTTTAAGTGGCTTTGAATTTGAAGCTTTACAAAATGCTTTTCTTAATCTTAAGCTTCCTTTTCTCAAGAAATTTAAAATGGAGAGCAGAAAGCAAATACATTCATAACTTTCCATGCTTTTTAAGATAAAATCTGTATTGTCTAGATTTATAAACATTTAATTTGTTCTTAATGAGTTAATGCAACTCCATAATTCTAGACCTGGTGCTTCAAAAAAAAATCTGCCTTAAAATCTCAATAACAATTTAAATCTTTTTCTTTAAAAAAAAAATGGTTAGGGTGGGAGGGGATTTGGAGTGGGGATAAGAAAAATCCCAAGGCCTATGGAACTGTATCATAAAATGATAATAATAATTTAAAAATTGTAAATAAAAAAGGTTAGAAAAAGTTTAAATATTTCTGAAATTTTTGAAAGTCTTCAGAAGCGAATGGTTGCACATTACTTTGAATGTCTCTGCTGGTTTGAAAAAGAAGTAACATCAAAACGCATTTGGGGTAAATGAATAAGCAGAGTGTTAGACTTATTTGATTATTATTTACATTATTTATTATTTACATTCACAGAAAACTTTATTCTTTTTTTTTTTTTTTTTGATATTTCAAAAGACGCCCATGTACAGCTCAACGGTTTTGGTATGTAAGTTGACCATACAGATCAACCTCTCTGTAAAAAAAAAAAAAAAATGACATTTTGAGTTAAAGGCTGCAAGTAGGGTTGCTCAGTTTGTTCAGCTTCTAGGCACACACGAAAGGCAAATGCCCAGGGAAGCAGCAGATAAGAAATTAGGCTTATGGATGGATTCGAACAACAATGGGGAAGGCAGCTTTCCGGAGATCTGCGGAGGATCCCGGGTTCGGCTTCCCAGCTCATTCTTTGAGAGTGCTGCCTACATGCAGTCTTTAGCTTTGCTTGCAGCCACTGGCAGCTTGGATCCTCCACGCGCTTCAAACCTCCCCGGTGGATCCACTTTCTTTATTTTTTCTGTGCTTTTTTAACACTCACATAATCAAAGGCGGCTTTTACTTTTGTAACGCCGCAGCATCCGTTGTGGAAAAGTCTGGGAGATATGGAACATTTTCTGAGCATTTGTCTGCAGAGCCTAGCTTGACCCCCAGCCTGGCGATTGCTAGATGATGCTTTTAGACAGAGGGTCTAATGAGAGGGGAAGAGCCAGACTCTCCCCCTTTGCTCAGAGCCTGTTTATGGCTGTCTTTGATAGCTTAGGGTTCATTTGCTCTCCTGGACCTCTGATCTATTGGTGTTTACTCAGTTAAGCAGCGCACGTTTCAGCACAGTAAAATACACGTGTGGCACGAATCTTGCATCAGCCCCCGAGATGCACGCAACAGAGGAACACAAGACTGAAGAGCGAAGACCAACACCGTGGCTGAAGAGAGAGGTGGCTGGGCCCCTAACATCTGGCGAGAACAAATCCCCACACCCTCCCTGCAGCCAGCCGACTGATGATAGCTCCAATACAGTCTCGTTGCTGCTTGGAAACGCTGAGCCACAGGTTGACTCAGACAAGGAAACCAGAGAAATTGCCAGACACAGCCAGAGTCTCTTAGATCTGCTCCCGGGTTTATGGCTTGAGTGTCCATTTCAGATCACTGCAGGTTGGTCAGTGGCTCTGAGCCTTGAATGAAAGCAGATGGCCAGCACCGGCATGTCCCCACCCTGTCCCCACTCCAGGCAGCTGTGTCCTAGGGCTGACTGGGGTGATGTCTAGCAAGATCTTCAGTTGCTCCAATGCACATTTTTTGCATGTTGCCATGACCAGATGCAGTGCCTACAGGGGGTGTGTTCCACAGGAGCCTTCCAGAAACAGCAAGCTCATGTTACACCTACACCAAAATCGAGAAGCACTCCATACCATTATATATACCTAGGCTCTGTCCTGAGCGGCAACTTTCATGCTCTGGGCTCTCCATAGTGCCAGAGTTGGAACCAGAAAATCACGTAGGCCAGTGGGGTCACCAGGAAGACGCAGCAGTCCAGGGGGTACAGCATCAACAAATAAACAGACAGGAAGAAAGGTAGAGAGGATGGGTTAAGAAAGGACACTTGTTGGGGTCGGGGATGCAGTCACCACTAAGTTCCCACCACGCCATCTTCCATTCTCAGGACAATTGCCAGGGCCTGGCAGCCCTCCCCTGGTGTTCCTCCCTCACGGAAGCATTTCCTCTTTCAGCATGGTGGGCAAGGAAAACTCGATCACCTGGAAGGAGAAGGGAGGGCACCAGCCCGAAGGCAGGCAGGCAGGCAGCCGCCGGCAGCAATGAGCAAGCAAACCTGCTGCTAACTTGTGGGAAAGTCCAGCAAGCTATGGCTTGAAATGGAGCTTGGAGCACCCAGTCTCTGCCACACATCCATTCCACTTTGTGGGTGCCCCTGCTAAGTGTCTGCTGATTGTGAACTATGTACATACTACACAACTGTGTGACAGGCAAGGGGTCTTCCAAAAGCCCATGGGAAATACGTATCATCTTTTAAAAGTGCACCAATCCCAAAATTGTTTTGCACTAATTAAAACAGGCTTGTCTTTATCCCATTTTCCCAGGAACTTCATGAAGTATTTGCCTATGGACTTTTACCTCCTATCTATGGAAAAATCCTGATACAGTTACTGCAGCTTCTTTCGAAGAAGTAACACAATAATTATAGATGCCTTTTTAAAAAGCAGTTGAGAGGGAGGGAGTGGAAGGAGGGGAGTGTCATGACATTTTTAGAATTGTTTCTATGAACCATTCTGAATCTGTTCTTTATGTTAATATTATATTAACATGAAAAACTAAAGTAAAACAAATAATAATAATAATAATAATAATAATAGAAGCAAAGCCACAGCTAAGCGCATGCCAGGATCTGAAATACTCTAAAATAAATTCCGTCTGGGAAAATAGCATTGACTATGTTTTTTATTCAAGGTCTAAGAGGAAGAAAGAAACGTTAAAGACAAATAGTAACCTAACTAGTTAAGCAATGGTTACAAATTCTTTCAAACTGCATGCTAAATCCTAGATGCTTACAAACTGAAAGTGCTTCCTTTTGTAGTGCTAACACTTAACAAATGAGAAAGGAAATGGCATCTGTTACTGAAAGGCTCCTTGAAAGCCCTAGTGGAGTACTCTCTCTCCCCCTGGGCATGTCCCAAGAGGGCTCTAGGCTAGGAAAGTGAAAGCCAGATTGCAACAGTCAGCTCTTCAGGGTCTTTGGTGAGGGATGTTGCCCACAATGACAGCGGCTCTGCCTTCCACAGTCTCTTCCTTGCTTTCTTTTGCCTCTGTATCAGAGGCGGGGCAGTTGACCTTGAGGGAAACCAGGTGGTTCTGCGGGCTTGGTCAGCATCCTTGTAAAACACGGCAGCGTGTCTTTCTGTGCGAGCAGATACCGCTGCAAGGCTTGCTGGAGAAGCCGAGCAGGCTCCCTGGTGTGACTACCGTCCCCAGCCTCGGGAGAGGCGTGTGGATTTGGCTAACAATTCAGACAACAGAACTTTGGGTACTGAACAGACTGCAAGTACAAAAAAAAAAAAAAAAAAAAAAAAAAAAAAAAACAGCGCCAAAGAGGATTAACCTTGGCATCATTACTATTTTGGATGGTTTCCGTCATTTCTTGTTTCCCACCCACCCCCCGCCCACGTGATTGAGAAACGCAGATGCATTTGTTATGATGAATGCAAATGGACAGAATTTCTTTTCACTTATTTTGCAAGAAAATAAGAAAGTGCTTCCCCCCTCTCAAAAAAAGAAAGAGATGAGTGGAACATGTGAAATAGGAAAATATGATCCCAAAATTTCAAAAGAAAGAAAAAATTGCACAAAAATAAACTTCTTCTCATGCCGCTTTTCCACGCCCTTGCATACCAAGTGGGTACACTGCTCATCAACACGGCAGCCCACTTCCTGTGGGAGGCAAAATCAAGTCGTTGTCTCCTCGAACGTGCGTCAAGAAGGTTAGGAATTTGCCCGAGAAAGCCAGTCAGTGAAATGCATCTTGTTTCAAGACAGCATTTCTCGTCATTCCAAGTGGGGCTGTGATTGGTTTCTTACGACATCATAATGTTCTGGCAGCAATGGATTTGTTGAGAAAAAGAAGATAAACTTGGACGTGAGCCCCCAGAGAATGGGTCCACTCTGAGCCATGGAGAAAAACCTCACCGCTACACCATGGTAGTTCTGGCCGCAATGTGGAGTTACTCAAGGAAATAAGCCAAACTCCAAAAAAGCTGCTTCCGTCGGCAGGTACAACGCAAGGCACCGGACAGAGTTGTAGGAGGAGTGGACAGTGCAGCTTTGTTGAGAATAAAGTCAGAACTTTGTGAGCCAGGAGATTCTATATCCTGACCATGAATTCCTAACACACACCCAGTTTACAGCTTCCCTTGTATGTCCTGTGGTCTTACACACAGGAAAACAGCTGCTGGGGGTTACTGGGCAGTTCGCACTTGGGTATTTGATCATTTTGACAGTGATCAAGCTGTCATTGTTTCCACTCTACAGATCAGAAGGGCGCCCTCCATAGACCTGACTGTGGCAATCCTGGCTTGGTCCAAACCACTCAGACAGCTGCAACTCCATCACACCGTCAGACATTGCAATGACAAAAGGATGACCAAAGCTGACCAGCAACCTAACTGAAGTTCAGATGGGTGGCACAGACACCCGAGTGCCAGGTGACCAGGCATCCACCCACTGTCCAGCCAGTCCTCTCTAGACTGTCCAGTGCTGACATAAGTGCTTGCTTCTGCACGTGTGCTGGGAGTGGGCAGGACCACCTGCCAGCCAGGGACGTGCTAGTCTACCCCTGGTCAGGGACACAGGCTAGGGTGACTTCACTGGTGACAACACATGAAGACACATATAGATATACACAGACTTTTCTGAGAAAACTTACAAGAAGAACCTCTCCTCCATGGGTCCCAGAATGTTCTAGAATTAGCTGTCTGTACCACAATGGCTGCTGCCGATCTCCATCCAAACAGCTGCTTTTGTCCCCTAGAGAACAGGTCCATCTGTGACAGCTAGGAAGTTTCACTCCGTTAACCATTAACTCACCCAGTTCTCACTTGGAAAAAGAGATTTTTAATCTCCAAGAAATGTCTGATGGCCATTTTATGAAGCTCCTCCTTTTAAGCCTGATGAGACAGTGGACAGAATCCAGTCATTCCTCTGTTCTACTTCCATTTGACACTGAGTAGAAAGAGCAGGATCTGGAGACTGCCCAAGTCGTAAAGCCGCTGGCTCAGTGTCATACTGATGGGCAAACAACTGGATGTATGGGGAGGGGTAGGAGAAGGGGCTAGATGGAATCAGGCCTCACGCATCCACACCCGAGCAGCACAAGCATTTCTGTTCACCAGACCTGCGTTTTCTCATCTGTGATAGGAAGAGGCTGTATCACCCCCAGGTGGAATGTACATATCTTTATAAAAATTATTTATTTTAAAGGTAGAGCTTACTGAAAGAGGGATAGAGAGAGCTTCCATTCATTGGTTCACTCTCCAAGTGGCTGCAACAATTAGAGGTAGGCTGGTCTGAAGCCAGGAGCCAGGAGCCAGGAGCTTCTTTCAAGTCTCCCCTGCAAGTACAGGAGCCCAAGCATTCAGGCTATTTTCTGCTACTTTCCCAGGTACACTATAGGGGAGCTGGATTACAAATGGGGTAACCAGGACTCAAACCAGCTCATATGGGATGCCAACAGTGTACATAAAAGCTTCACCTGACCTACCCTCCATCTTACTCCCCTCCATGATTGTAACAGGGTCCTGGGGATGTGCTCCGACCAGCAGAACCAGTAACGTGGACAGGGACAAAGAGGGTCTGGGGATGAAGCACCAACAGACCAGTGATTGCAGAAGTCTCTGTGAAGTCTCTATCGCTCCTTCACCTCTCCTTGTATCCTCTTCCCCTACATCCCCGTTTAGCAGGACATTGGATAAGGATGAGTCCAATTAGTCTAGGTGTTTTTAGCCACAAGCCCCGTTCCTGTTCCTGCCCAGGCTAACCAGCATTATTCAGCACTATTCAACTCCTTAGCCCACAACAGAGATGGGAAACCAACAGGAACCTTGACTTTGCCAAAGCTAATTCATTGAGTTTTGTGTGTGTGTGTGTTTTTTTAAGAACGATCTGAGAAAAATAGTATGTAAATGCTGGTCAGTTTTAAACACACCTGAGTCCAGGTAATATTAAGGCTACTGCAATTTCATTATGGGAAAATGGAGTTAAAAGATAGATTTAGGGACCCATGCTGTAGCATAGCACAATTAAGCCAGTCACTTGAGATACTGGCATCAATATAGGGGACCAGTTTAGGCTCCAGAGGTTCCACTTCGAATCCAGCTCACTGCTGTGGCCTGGGAAGGCAGAAGAGCCAAGTCCTTGGGCCCCTATCCCCATGTGGCAGACCTGGAACAGCTCCCACCTCTGGCTTCAGCCTGACCCAGCCCTGGCTGCTGCTGCACCTGTGTGAGAACTACACCCGCAGACGGAAGACCTTTCTCTCTGTCTCTCCATCTCTCCGTGACTCTGCCTTTCAAATGCTTACATACTTTTTAGAAAGCTAAGTTAATTTTGGTGCAAAATTTTTGAAACACGTACATTGCATTGCTATAATATGCATTTTACATGAACTTTCTGCAGGCCCCGCCATACGCCAGACTCACACATTTCTGCATCTTTGAAGCACTGCTGTGTTGTTCTCAAGATTTGTAATTTTTATCTTTACGGTAGAAAGAAAACATTATGCAGACAATACTAAAAATGATACATTCAGGATTTTTATTGAAAACCTTAGAAAACTTAGAAAAACTAACATCAGATTTGTATTTATGTATATGTTCCTAAATTTGCTGATAAATTGAATATTTCTCCCCTGGAGAAAAAAACATTAAGAAGTAGCAAAATAGTGTTTGCTCCTCGATGAATGTGCTGGTTTTCTGTGGCCGACATATAACAGACCCAAAATGGCCTTCCTTCCTTGGAGTTATTGTCATCAATTTCTTTGCTGCTACTCCAACCACATCAGATACAAATCATGTTAAGACAATAACAAGAATAATATAGCTGAGCAAATTTATGTGTGAGCTAATTTCAGATTATAAGTAAGTCAACATTCTCAGGTGTTCTTACCCATTAAGTTCCTTGCCAGAAGTGTCATGATGCGTCCATACAAAAATATGCAGAAGCTTCTCAATTATACAAGGAAAGTTCTAGAAAAAATATCCAGCCTGCGTTGAAAGTGATACTCGTGTTCTAGATGCACAGCTTCATCAATCGAGTCTAAAGGGAAACAGTCAAAGCAGAAGGGTGAATATCAGCATGTGCAGGGAGTGCCACCCTACAAAGCAACAGCTTGCTGGACAAAGTCCTTTTAGAGGTGGAGTAAACATCCAAAGGACCTTGGCCATAGGAGTATTTACTGTCTATAAAGTTGCGAATATATTTCTTGGCCAGGCATCATAATTTTTGTAAGGGTAGCCAAGGTGGTCTGTGTTTAACGTAACACGGTTCTCATTACGAATCCATAGCAATGAAACAGTCCATCCATCTGTGAATTGCTGACAGTTGTTGCCGACACATTTTCATCTCAGGGGTCACGAGATCCTCCAATCTTCCCCTGCCTTTCATTCAAAATGTCCCAGGACTGCTTTGTTTCTTCTTATCACCATTGTTTTGGTCTGTTAGATTTTTTTGCCTTTCTTCTTGATTTCTAGATTCTTCACTCTGTATTTGAGTGGCAGTGGACAAAGTTCTACTAAACGAACTTGTTGCTGGTTAGTTCGCCCAAATCATCAAGGTAGAGCATCAGGCTGCGTGCCAGCAATGCCTGCACTGAGGGATTATGTCACCGCTGACCTCTGCTATGCCATGTGTGATGATCAGCCCCAGTACTTCATGGCTTTCCTTTGGTCCCCTATGCAAACTGTAAACTTCTGGATGGAACTTCTGCTGGCATTTCCCTGATCTTTGCAGGAGTGTGCCTCATTAATTTGTGTTTCTTAGTAATAACATGGCAAGTCATTCAAAAGACCATATTCTGATATGAGCTGTGTATGCATACCCATGATACAACAAGGTGGAATTTCTTTCTATCTGGAATTCAATCTATTCTCTTTCATCTCTGGTTTTTAATATTCTTCCTGTAATACAGGCATTGAAGGCGAGGTTATTCTGTTACAGTTCTTTCAGAGACTGGCTCTTGGCTTCAGAGCAGCTCAGCTCCGGCCATCAGTCATTTGGGGAATGAGCCAGCAGACAGAACATCTATCTGTCTCTCCTACTCTGTAAACCTGGCTTTTCAATAAAAACAAATACATTTTGGGAAAAAAAAAGAATATATCTTTTCTCCCATCATAAGAAACTAAATGAAATAAGAAGCAATCTCATGCATTGCAGAAGCTGAAACACCATTCAAGTACATCATCACTCTTGTGATCTCACTCTGCCCAGTCAATATGTGTTTATCACCGTCAGTGGAGGGTGAGGGCCTGGCTGCCTCCCTGCTCCCAGACCAGAGCTTGTCCCTCTGCCTCCCCCACCTGGCACTACAGAGTTTTTACCCACCCTTGACCCTAACATCTCCTGGCAATCTCTCCACCATAGCCAAACTCTGGCCTCTATTTATTCAAAACCATTTTTTCCCCAGGCACTCTTTGAAGCACTAACGAGGTGGTATTAAACAAAAGGATGACTACATTCCAGAGGTGGTGGGTTGGGGAAGAGAAAATACAAGGAGACAGCCAAGTGAATGACCACACACTGCTAAGAAGTCAGTACAGAAAGTGAAGAGACCCACAGCAGCAGATGGCAAATCCCAGCAGGGCCTCACTGCCAAATTGACATCTTAGCCGGGACGGGTGAAGATGAGTGAGAGAGACGTGGGGAAGGGAGGGAACAGAGTATGGAAGCACCAAGGAGTGCGCCCTACACTGTGTTCCAGAGAACAGCACAGCTGAGCTGGATCTAAAGGAGAGGGTAGTGGATCAGCAGGAGGTTGAAGAGACCCTTGAGCATTGAGTTGCATGAGGGCCACAGACTCTTCCATTTTCCTTCTAAGATATGAGAAGCTTTGCAAGAATTGGAGTCAAAAGCCTGACACTTTCTGGTTTATGTGTCTAAAGGATCATGGCTCAGGGCTGGTGCTGTGGCGCAGAAGGTGTCAGCATCCCATATGGGCACGAGTTCATATCGTGGGTGCTCCACTTCTCGTCTAGCTCCCTGCTTGTGGCCTGGAAAAACAGTAGAGGACAGCCTAAAGCCTTGGGACCCTGAATCACATGGGAGACCCAGAAGAAGCTCCTGGATCCTGGATTCAGATCAGCTCAACTCCAGCTATTGTGACCATTTGGGGGTGGGGGGACGTCCATTATACAAGGGGACGAAATATTGAGCTGCAGGGAGCCTCTTTGTTGGTCTTGGAGCTGGGTCTCATCGCCTTCTGTAAAGTAGAAATTGGAATTTCTACTTTATTAAGAGGTTGTTTATGATTTTGAGGTTTCTAATACATATGCACTTATTTAACCTATATATGTGTACTTACTTTGCACACACACACACACACATATACACTTATTTTACCAGAAGAGTGATAAAGAGAGAGAAAAGGAGAGAGATCCTTCATCTACTGGTTTACTCCTCAAACAGCTGGGCTGCAGCAGGCTGCAGTTCGAGCCAGACCTTCCACATGGGCAGCTGGGGCCCACACACCTGCCTCACCTTCGGCTGCTTCCCCAGGTGCATTCAACAGGGAGCTGGATCAGAAGCAGAGAAGCTGGAACTCCAACCTTGTATTCCAATACAAACCGCCAGCATTAGAAGCAGTGACAATGCACTGCACCACACCAGCTCCACTTCTTGTAAGATTTTCACGTTGATTTTATGCTATTATTTGTTTGCAAAATGAAATAACAGAAAGATCTTCCATCTACTGGTTATTCCCTCCCATCATCACCCGAAACGCCGACAACAAACAGTAGTGCACTGATCTGAAACCAGGAGTGTGGCACTTGACCAAGGTCTCTCAAAAGGATGGCAAGGACCAAATCCTTGGGCCATCACCCACCGCCTCTCAGGAAGGACAACAAGAGGAGCCAAGCTCAGAAGTGGAGTAAGCAGGACTCAAGCCTGCACTGCCACACTGGGTGCACTCATTCCATGTGACTTAACTTGCTGCGTCACAATGACCATCCCTGCTTTGAAATTTAAATTAAAAAGGAAGAAGAGATTGTAAGGAAAAATAAAAGCAGCTCTAACAAGTTGGTAAGGAAGAGGGTGACTAACAATAAGGGTGTGGTTGGATCATTGTCATGTTGTCACAGAAGGGGTATGATCAAAGGTTGTACTATAAACTGTGAGAGTCCGGGCCAAAGCCCCCGGACCTCAGGTTGTGAGCTAGTCAACACCCAGAGAACGACAAAGAGTCTCACTGGTAATGCAAGCAGCAAACAGAGTTTATTGCGCCAGCATGCTGGGGTCAGACCGCTCTTGGGGCACACAGGCCAGCCAAGCAGAGTGGTTGGACCCCGAACAGCCCAAGACAGAAGCTTATATAGGCCCTTTTGGGCTGGGAAATACATCAAAAGTAACAACCTTAGACATGTTCATTTTTATGGCCTTCAGGCACAGGCAGCCTGTTCTGTTCCCATACCCATTATCTGTATGGCTCATCCCATTCTCACACCCTTTTCTTCCTCCTGTTCCTGGGACCGGAGAAGAATTGTGCCCTTGCCCCCTTGCACCTGGGTTCACAAAGTTGCAGGTCAGCAAAGAACAGATTTATCACTAAAGCGGAATCCTCCCAAAGTCTAGGTGCCTCCTGGCCTGGCAAAGTAGCAGTTTTCTCTACACAAAGAAATCTCACACTGCCCAACAATAGCATTTTACCCACACTCTAACAAAACCAGTCAGAGGTGAGGACAAGGGGCAGTGTTCTGGCATGTTTCTGCCTTTTGGTGAACTGCACTCTCTCCCCTGGACGCAGGTCTTTCCCCTGGTTCTCTTCTGAGTCTAGGGGACTTTATACACCCCTTCCCCTCTCACTCTCTCAAGGTTGTTGACACTACTTGATCCAAAAGGAAACATTAGCAACGCACCTCCTGTCACACTTCCTCCTCAGCCGGCTACCCAGGAGCTCTTCGTTCGGAAATCAGCATCAAACCATCTCCAGTGTGACGAAGCATGGCCAGGGAGCAAAGGACAGAGGCAGAAATCTCAGGCTGAGTCCCAGCCATGCCCTGAGCCGCGCCGGTGTGTCTCCATTGTGAAGTCATTCACACACTCAGCTCCATGGACACTGTTGCCTCGGACGGAGTTCCAGAAAACAGAGATGACTTGGTGCTTGTCCCTGGGTCTGATCGTTCTTCGCCCTTCTTATGGGACAACAATCAACAGCCACTCTTTCAGTTGTTTTTTTTTTTTAAGATTTCTTTATTTTTATTTGAAAGGTTTTACAGACAAAGGAGAAAGAGAGATCTTACATCTGCTGGTTCACTTCCCAAATAACTGCAATAGCCAGAGCTGAGTCTATCTGAAGCCAGCAGCCAGGAGCATCCTCTGGCTCTCACACGGGTGCAGAGTCGCAAGGTTTTGGACCATCCTCTACTTCCTTTCCAGGTCACAAGCAGAGAGCTGGATGGCAGGTGAAACAGCCAAGACGCAAACTGGTGCCCACATGGGATGCTAGGTCTACGGACAGAAGCTTAGCTTGTTACCCATTAGAGCTAGCCCTCTGGGTTCAAGTTTCAGAACCTGCCTCACCCTTAAAATAAAACGCAAAGCAATCACCTCCCATGTCTGCACAACTTCCCCACACATCCCAACCTGGAAAGTTACTAAACCATTTACTTTATGCATAGATTTTCCTGTTCTAGAAAAGCACAGAATACTGCACAGCATGTAGTCTTGTATGTCTGGCTTCTTTTGTGTGGTTTAACGTTTCTGCGATTCATCCATATTGTAGTACATACTGCTCTTCATTCCTCTCGGTGTTGAATCGCCTTCTATCTTAGGCCACATTTTGTTTGTCTTCTTATCAGTGTGTGAGCTACAATGTTGCTGCCGTGAATGCTGCTGGAGGAAGAATTCATGTACAAGTTCCTCCATGGACGTACGCTTTCAGTTCTTTCTTTTTGTTTTTTTAAAAAATGCTCAGTTGTTCATTTTATGTATTTGACAGAGAGAGATGGAAAAGACAGTCTTTTTTCCACTGGTTCACTCAAATGCCCACAGTAGCCAGGGCTGGACTTGGCCCAAACCAGGAACCGATGCTGTTACTGCTGTCTCCCCCACAGCAGGCAAGCTGTCCAGATCTTGAGCCATTGGGTACTGCCTCCCAGGTCCGTTAGCAGGAAGCTGGATCAGAAGCAGAGGCGGGAATCCAACTAGAAATTCTGCTGTGGAGTGTGAGGCTGCAATACTCATCTCTGTGTTTTCAGGAGAGGAGGCATATTTCTATGGGGAGAATTTCTACTTGTATGTTAATATTATGTTGTCTGTGAAGAGTTACTCGCCTCCCCCCCCGAAAAAAAAATGGTTGCTGCCCATTTTCCATTCATGGCAAGGACTGAGTATTCTTGCTTCTCTTCACATTCACCAGCACTTAGTCTTGCCTGCCTTTCTTACTGTAACTGTCTTGGTGAGTATGAAATATCATCTCATTACAGTTTTGATTTGCATTTGCCTAAAAACCAGTGACATTGAACTTCTTTTCATGTGCTTCTTTGCCATTTGTATATCTTCTTGGGAAATGTCTATTCAAATCCTTTGCCCATTTTTTTAAAATTGAGCTTTTTGTTTTTGACTTGTGGCTGAATACACTATTTACAATGCATGAGTTACAACCATTTCTCTCTCATCCTGTGGGTTTTCCTTTCATTTCCTTAATGAGAACGTTCTTTGAAGCATCAGAGTTTCCTCACTTTGATCAAGTCAAATGTATCTCTTTTTTTGCCAGTCCTTTCGGTATCATGGCTAAGACATTTATTTCAGACTTTGGCAGTATCCCACTGCACATCTCTAGTAACTTTTAACAATTATAAATGGATTGGTCTAGCCCACAGAACTGTTTCAGTTGTGTTTGAGAAAGTCAGAAATACAGTATGATGTCAAAATGTATCTGAAATGACTCAAGTATTGAATGTGCTGATGGAAAGTGCGCATCACTCATTCCACAGAGAGGATAAGAGACATCCGTTACTGAGCCGCATTATGGTTAGATTATAGTGAAGCTACAAAGATTGTCAACCTCTGTCCCTGTAAAAGAAAGAAGACACTCACCAGAGGGAAAATCCAGCAAGCAATGCTGAAGCACAGAGATCACGGCATCTCTTCATGGAGCAACAACTCGAATCCCAGCTCTCCACTTTTGATCCAGCTCCCTGCTGATGCACCTGCAGCAAGGAGTAGACATTAGTCCAAACACTTGGGCATGGCCACACACATGGGAAACCCCACTGGAGTTCTTGCCTCCTGACTTCAGTCTGATCCAAACACCTGTTGCAGGTTTCTCTCTCACACCTTCTCTCCTCTCTTTCTTCCCTCCCCCTCTCTCCTTCTCTGTTACTCTTCCTTTCAAATAAATAGAATAAATCTTTTAAAAGAGAGAAAGTCTACAAAACCCTGTGGGGAGTATCACTATAGAATAATGCATGCAGTCAACTTATTGAAGTCGGCTTGCTACACTGAGGTTTCAAGAGAGCATCCGTAATGTACATAAGTTCTCTGATGCCTGTGGTTCAATAGTTTCATCTACCACTGTTTCCCAGCCTAGACTCCACATGCCTTGGGGCAAGGCCACTTCCCTTTGGCTCATTCTAGCACTAGGCTGTGGTAGAAAGTTTGTAGTGTGCTGAAACTGTAGCTGCACTCGGGACACCTCTGTACCCAGCCTGCTCTCCCCTATTCTTCTCCAAAGGCAGTGGCTCTCAAAGTTGCACATCGTAAGCACCCACAAATTTTGGGAGCAAAGACTACTGGACCCATCCATGCGTGCCTGCTCCTTCAGGTCCAGGGACGATGGGACATGGGGCAGCAGTTTCCAGGTGACCACGCCACCTACAGGGGTGCAGCAGTCCCCATGTTAAGCCACCTGAAGAGATTATTGCCTGTGCCTGGGTTCTCACCCCCAAGCTGTGATGATCTTGTGGGTGCATGAGTGGGCTGATTGGAATTATCCAAGGAGGATTTTTGTTTTGCTCTGTTTTGTTTTGGTTTTACAAATTCATACAAATCTGCCACGTAGTGCCTTATTCCACAGCATCTGCACAGTGATCAGCAACAGCTGACTCAACACAATTTTCTCAATGAAAAAACAATGCTGGTGAGTTACAGAGGGATTTATAAAGCAGGCTCTGGGAGAATTCCTCCCTTAACTGGCTTTCTGTGGGACACAGAGTCTCACTCCTCTAAAGCACTTTGCTATGTTCACAAGTTCCCCTTCCCCTTCCAGTCAAGTCTCGCAGGGGCTTCAGAGTGTAGACCCCAGACTTGAAGAGGCCCTTTCTTAGCCACATCACATGAGACACACGAGATGGAAATGCAGCCAGAGGCCCTGTCCTGCCGTCTGGGGTAGACGTGGAGGCCACATCAGATTTATTGTTCTGTAAACATCACTTTGTTGCAAACAAGCACACCTACTTCTTGAAGAACTGAGCCCTTGTATGTGAAGTCAGTCAGACGGAGCCTCCTCGCCTCTGCTTCGCAGACAGCACTCAGCCAACTGCAGCAGGCACCTCCCTCTTGCCAAACACAGCAGTTACCTTTCTGGTTCCAGCTCACCCAGCTTCTCAATAGTGTTGTCACCACGTTCCATTTGAGAAGTTTTCCTCTCCTGGCTAGTGTTGAATCCCAGTCTTCCATTTGCCTCCTTCCCTATAGTGGCTGTTGCTTCCATGCTGCTCGCCCAATGTCGGGCAAATGTTGGGCGGTCCCTGGATTCTGGCTCAACCTGTTCTTCACCAAGACAGTCTTCACCGATGATCTCATCCAGAGATCTTGACAGGGACTGAAGTTGAACAACAAGAGGAGCAGAGAGTGAGCCAGCTCCTTCCATGACACGATGTCTACATGCAGTGTGTAATTCATAATTGAATGCTCTGTCTCTAGATGCCTTTTGAATCGCTAGTGATTCGACCCATTCAGATTGCATAGAGATGAGGACAAAATGTCTTATTTCAAATTCCCCTGAACTTTAGGGTGGATTCATTTGGATGTGGGACAACTCCACTGTTCCCTGGAATTTCCACATCCTGGGGGGGTGGGGGGGCCTATTCTAACAGAGGTCTCTCCTTTCAGTCTTCTGGGTACAGCTAATTAAAATTGCAGCTGAGTTTAGGATCAAAGAACTCTGTCCCATTGCATTCCCGCATTCCTCCTTGCTCTTTCAGTGTCTTCCAAGCTCTATTTTAAACTGGAAGTGTTGTGTACTTTTCAGCGACCCTTTGACCTGTTCCCATTAAATCGAAAAGAGGAAGTAGGTCTCAGCCCTTCACCTCACAGCCAATCAATGTAAGATGAGGCTCCTCTGGGTCCAGTGCCCTGACCAGGGGAATGGTATCTCTAAATGCTTTCCTCCTCATCAGAGTCGCTTCTTCATGCAAATCGCTGCTATCGGCTCGTTTTGGCAGGAGAGTCGTTGAGCGAATACACAAGAGGGTACAAAGGGAGGAAGTTCCACAGGACCTCCGAAACACCTTCAGAGGTTGGTCCCAGCAGTACGCAAGGAGCTGGAAAGGAGTGGAGAGAAACAATATGGCGCTGGAATTTTTCCAGTTCCCACTCCAATGCATTTGGCAGTGCAGGGGGGTACTTAGACTTTTCCAAATATTGGGAAGCAAAAGCAGCCAAGCTTTTATGCAAGAATGAAAACTGCCTGAAGCACTTTAATTTCTGAGTGGTTGCAACAAAGAGGACACACACCAAGAAAAACCACGCTAAGTGTGTGCAGATGAGCCAAACAAAAGAAAAGAAACATTCGGATTTCACTATCTACATTGAGAGGAGGTGCCCTAAGGGGTGCTTTGCATAATAAATCCCCAGAGCTTCACCTTATAGGATATAATGCTCTCAGGTGTGCAGTCCATCAAAAAAAATTAACTAAAGTGTGGAGTAATATTAATAACGAAACACGATCGCCACATAAATGCAGATGCCCCTGACACTTGGTGTGTTACCTCCCCATAAACCCGTTGCGGAGGAAATGAAGGCATTTCTCATGCAGGCAGATATGCGCTAACAAAGCCCTGACATCACAGCAGAACATTCGTGGCATGTGAGCATTTTCTGACCACAGGGCAGACCTCTGCTGCTCCACCATCCCCAGAAGCAACCCACATTCAACGCCGCAGGCCCAGTTCTGCATTCACATCATCTCAAGTCTGGGAAATCCTAAGGGCCGCCACTGCACGAAGGTGTTAAGTGAGCTTGCTGGCACCTGCAGGAGACTCTTATTAGCACACAAGGGTCCTGATTTCATAATTAAGGCCCAGACCTGAGATGCACAGAATGAATTCTATACAGGCACCCTTCACTTTGGGGGCACCTCAAGATGCTCACAGGGTCAATCCTCCATCCCCAATTAGCATAAAATTCTCTAGCACATAAATGAGTCAGATTGGGGGAGCCATAGCAAAAGGTTCCACCTCATCTCCAGCTGCCCTTCTTATTATAGAACACCCTAGAAACACTGGATTTCCTGAAATTTCCTGGCACTTTGTGACCGCTCCAATCACTCAGCCTTCCCGTGACTCCCCTGTCCTGTGGACAGTTTGGGAAATCCGCAAGTCCTTTTCAGGGACCGTTTATTGGCATGTCAGCTATACCACCCTGCCGGAAGTATCTGAGCAACAAGACAGACGCCTGAACACTGGCGACAGCCGCATGTCCTTATTCTGCATCTTAAAAGAGCAAAATAAATGCCATAGTTCTATTCTGGCAGATGAGGGGTTTTTAAAAAGCTGATGGCACTGCAGTGCCATGGCTTGAACTGCCACCTGCAATACTGGCATCCTGTGTGAGCACACTGGCTCATGTCACAATCATTCCATTTCCAGTCTAGCTCCCTGCTAACATACCTGGGGAAGCAGCCGAAGATGGTCCAAGTCTTTAGACCTTTGCACTCAAGTGAGAGACCAAATGAAGTTACTGGTTTCTGTATTGAGTCTCACCCAGCCTGGCTTTGGGCCCATCTGGGGAGTGAGTCAGTTGATGGAAGATCTCTGCCCCTTACCTCTCTCTCTCTGACCCTTCCTTTCAAGTAACTAAAGTAAATCTTTTTTAAAATGTTTGTGGGAAAAAATATATACATATATATATATGAAATCATCAATTTATTGGTAGTGTGGTTGTACTTTTAAAAAAATCCTCAAAATGCATCCAGCTATAGGAATTCCTTTCATTTTATAGCAAGTTATTCTATGTATTTGAGAGAAAGACTGAGAAAGAGAGACAGTTCCCATCCATTGGTTCATCCCCCAAATGTTCCCAAGAGCCAGGACCGAGGCTGGGAGCTGAGAGTCCACCTGGATCTCTGATGCAGGAAGCAGGGACTCAGTCACTGGAGCCATCACCTTGCATCCCAAGGCAGACGGCCTGGTGCAAAACCCTGAAGTCAGGAAGTGAGTCCTGGAGTCTCACCTCATAATTCAATCATTATTCCAAAGGCCCAAACCCAACTTTATTTTGAATGGGATCTCTGGAAATGTACACCAGAAGAACGGTTTCCAAAGGAAGTGAGGGCTGAATGAACACATAGACAATGGTGGGTTGCTCATCAACAGAGATTCACAGGGGCTGGCCAGTCAGCCGCTGTTACCCTGGAGAGAACAGTCCCTCCCCAATGATACAGATGCAACCCCGGCTCCCCAAGTTCTGTGTGTGCACTGGAGACAGAAGGGGAAGCTGGCCACGCTGCCCCAGGCCTCTGCCTGCAGCTCCTCCTTGCTTGTCATGCCTTCCTTGATATTCTTCTCTTCTGCTCAGGTGCCAGTCAAACCAATAAGCATAACTTATCTGTAACAAATTCTGTCACACTATGCATCTATTAGAAACATGGGAATCCTATGTGATGGCAAAAGCCTAGCTCCACTCCCTCCTTCTCTTTGCTACTTCACTCTTCCCTCCTGTGTGCTTCTGGTTTTGGGTGGGCTGTGACCTCCAGGATTCTCCTGAGTCCTATCACACACAAGCTACAAATACACCTGCTAGTTTCATATCACAGCATCCTCAACAATTTTCTTCTGTTCAAGTATGGTTTGAAAACCAGTGCTTGACATTTATTTTCAAAAGATTCAGTGGACAAAGTATCTATGTATCCCATCTAAGGAGATATAAAGATGTGGTAAAATGTTCACCGAAATTGGAATCTGGATAAAGGGTATGCTAAGGTTCATTGTAATATTTCGCTATATTTATGTGAGTTTGAGATTTGACAAAATAAAAAGATAAGAAAGAGGAGGCAGTGCTGTGGCACATTAGGCTAAGCCACCTCCTATAATGCCAAGATTCCATCTATTCCCACTGGAGTCCTGACTGCTCCACTTCCAAACCAGCTCCCTGCTAATGCATCTGGGAGAGTGGCAGAAGATGACCTGAGTGCCTGGACACCTGCCAGCCATGTAGGAAACCCCGATGAAGTCCAGGCTCTAGCTAACGTCATTACAAACCTTTGGGGAGAAAATCAGTGGATAGAAAATCTCTCATCTTCTCTTTGTACCTCTGCCTTTCAAATAAGCAAATAAATGTTTTTAAAAATGGAACAAGGTCAGAAATCAAAGCTAAATCATTATGTTTAGGAGCACAAGCATGTATTATAGATAAAGAAAATAATTATTGGGGGCCGGCATCATGGCGTAATAGCCTCTTCCTGTGGTGTCAGCATTCCGTGTGTGCACCAATTCAAGTCATGGCTACTCCATTTTCAATCCAGCTCTCTGCTAATGTGCTTGGAAAGGCAGCAGATGACCCAAGTTCTTGGGTCCCTGCACCCATGCGGAAGACCAGGCTCCTAGTTTCAGTTCTGGTCATTGCAGCCATCCGGGGATTGAATCTGCACATGGAAGATCTCTCTCTCTCTCCTTCTCCCTCTCCCTCTCTGCTTCCCTCTCCAAAAAGCAACCTTTCAAATAAATATAAATGAATTAAACTGCTTTCGCTGTGGAATCTGTGGACACTGGTCAGGGGTCTGGCCCGGTGGGGAGTTTGCTTGGGGTGAATTTATGCAGGAGTACTCACTGCAAGCCGAGTTGGAAGGCTGGCAGTAAGGTCGTCTTGCTCTTAGATGAGAAGCATTTCCTACACAGTCACCAAATCTGAGTTGCGTTTGGCTCACTCTCCCATCCTAAGGGATGTTTTTAGCAGTTGAGGATGTAGATTATCTTTTCAAACACAGCTTGCCTCTATGATGTCAGCTTATTTATATTTGAAACAAGCAAGGAAGGGGCAGAGGCCTTTGGCGCTGCAGTTACAAAGCCTGCATCTCATGCTACAGGGCCGAGGTTTGAGTCCCAGTTCCACTTCCCATCCTGGTTTCCCGCTGATGCATGCTGAGGCCTAGCAAGTGCCAGCTCAGGTAGCTGAGTTCCTGCTGCCCACCTTGGAGGCCCAGATTGAGGTCTGGGTTCCTCACTTTGCAGGACCGTCTATATATCAATCAGCTAGCCAGATGATCTAAGTCTTTTCTTTTGTAAAGAAAGGAAGAGAGATTGGGGGAAGGGAGGGAGGATGAACAGTGATGAGAATGGATGTGCCCTCTCAGGAGGAGAGAGTGCCAGTCATGTAAAACGGTACACCACGTGGGATGTTGGCCTGTAAATCATCAGCGCTCCGTCTGCATGAGAAGTTGAAATAATCTCATGCATCTTGGTATAATCAAGCTTCCCATGCGTAGACCGATGTTTTTCAGCCTGTGCAAATCAGCCTCTGCAAGCAACGCCCCCTGCCCATCAGGGCCCCTCCCCACACCTAGCACCACACCACACACACACACACACACACACACACACACACACACACACACACACACACCAAGGCCTGAGATCATGCAAACAGAATTTATTCAATTGCATCATCTCAATATGTAAGGCAGGGAAATGAGGTGCAAAGAAACACGCATCTCGCGGTCCAACCATCATTCATGAAAAGGTCAAGACAGCCCCCAGTCCTCCGCATGCCACCTCACTCCCTGAGGCTTACGTACGCAAAGCTAGAGAGAAATGCAAATGGAAAATATATTAGCTTGTAAGCCAGCAAGGGCTAGTTCAAAAACTTGTAAAGAGGTGCCGATTGTACCTCTAAGCTCTGCAGACCAGTCTGCCTCGTGAAGTGCTCCGCCCAAGAAAGTTCCAGAAGAAGATGAACTCCAGGGGCATGTTAACATATTATATCTCAATTTTTGGAGAAGCGAATTGCTCCCAGATTTTTTTTTTTTAAGCTGTGTTGTATACCGCCATCTTTGTGGATGCTTCTCTAATCCTCGCTTTCTTCCGAGCCTTCCAAATTTGCCAAATGCCGTCTTTTCCCAGGACCCTGTCACTGTTTCCTCACTGTCTCCTGGGTGCTTAAAACATATTTCTGTACCCAGGGACAAACAGATTTTTTTTTCACACAGGACTCCCAGAGGAAGATTTTTTTTTTTTTAACTCTGATCCTTGAGGGTCATCCACACAGCCTGGTGCCTCACGCCTGCATCCAAGAGGTAGATGTTGGCAGCTCTTCATCTACTGCTTGATCTCGAACAAAAACACATCAAAGGTTTGGAGGAGATCAGGGAAAGCCTTGAGAACAGTACCCAGATTTGTTTACGACACCACCCCAAAGCAGAGATCTGAAGGGAGCACCCCCTTTCCAGGTTCGGGTTCAAAACCAAGATGGTTTCACTCACACAGCCAAGGGCATCAGCCTGTGAAAAAGACATCCGCTATTTTTTTAAATCTCATTTAACTTGCTGCAAATCCAACCCATTAAGCTCCCCTGTAAAGGGGGTTTATGAAGCATATGGAACCTGCTGACTTCTTGGGATATTGCAAAGAAAGCTTCTTGGGGCAGTATATTAAGCACTTTTCCCTGTGTCCCACTTCAAATTTATTATTTTCTCCCCTTAAAATACTTTTTGCAGAGACTCCAAGTCCCAGTGACAGCTAAGCCTCCATCTTTCTGCTTTATTTCAGGACGTATTGTAAGTGGACACTTGAAAATAAATGTTAAAGCTCTTGTTCTCTTTTCATGAATCCATAAGAGTGAGTTTAAAATAAACTTTCTGAAATGCTTATCAATTTCAAGATGTATAAAAATTCGGCAAACATATGAAAACCTTGCTTTTCAACAGCATGCTATTTACATCATCATAAAAAGATATGTTTTTCTTCTGCATCCCAGACAGCCTTGCAGATGAAGGATCTGCAAACAGAAATGATCCCATTGTTAATTTGAAACAAGACTATAAGTCTATACACTACATAATGTGCAAGTATCTGGGAACATGAGAGAGCGAGCCTGTTTATTGTATTGTTTTCAGACCTATTGTTGTGAGTTTATAGTGCTGTGTCTCAAAAGGTGTCTGGAGGTGGAGAATGAAAAACACATTAAAGATATTATCTGGAAATATAGCTAATAAACTGTTTGAAATAAGCTTATCCTCTGTTTCCAGACTTTTAAGATAGCTTGTATGTGATTCAGAGAGCGTGTCACACGGACTAATGAATGGCATGTGGCTTGCCAGGTTCGCCCAGCTGAAGCTAATAGCATGCATGCCCATACCACAAGATTTCAACCGGTTCATAGGGGAAGCAATTAAAAGATACTTTGGTTTGGGGACACACAATTTCCAAACCATGCGTACTTCTTTCGTAATATACATTTTCCCTAAAAACACCTCACATCTATGATTTCAAAATATTCTGCCTGTGAACAGCATGGCATTTCAAGTCTTTCCCACGAACATTTTGCAGTCTCTCATTTTGACCCACGGAGAAGTTGATTAGGGGAATGCTCAGGCACAGACTCATTCTGAATCTGCAAGTTAAATAGTAATAATATTATTATAATTAATAACATTATATGATTAATATTATTATCATTCAGAACAAATATGAAAGGCTGACCATTCCCTCTCCCATGGAAAGCCTAAGGCATGGAAGACTAGTGCCCCGTCAAGCATTTGTCAGTGTATCCTGCACACACACATATTGAGAGTCAACCTTGCACATTGCCTGGGTTGTTCCAGTCAGTGTGAGCACCTGCTCTGAAGACCACAGAGAAACGTGATCCAGGGCCTTTGGGGGTTCTTGGTTAGCCTGGGACTACTCCAAGAGAACAGGCAAGTGGATGCTCTTTGCTACCTCTGACCAAGAATCAAACCACAAGCCCAGCCGGGATGTCTCTCCTCCTGTCCCTGACACTGACTCTTACGTTGTACATTGACAGATACAGAAACCTCATAGAGTTACGGAGTACAGGGACACCCAGGATTCATCTCCACTTGGCTGTAATACCCCAAACAGGCCTGTTTCCAGCATACATTAGAAGCGGATAATGCCACACATTGTCAGCTGCCGAATGTCAGCCTTACCAGCAGGTCAGCAACTACAGCTCACCCCAATGCAATTCATTTTCTCTCATCCTGAAGTCCCTTTGCATAGGAAAGCTGACCTTTGCATAGGAAAGCCCACGGCTATCCAGAGAGGACATAACTCGGGGCACTGGCCGCTGAGTTTTCCTTCTCCGTTTCTCCAGGAAGTTGTCTCAAGTGTCTTCCCTCCTTCCAACTGCATTGGCTCCACAGAGACAGACACTCCAGAGTCACTCTCCTTCCTTGTGCTCCGGATGTGATGGTGTTTCTCCGTACATACCAGCAGTGACATCTCAGGCTGAATGGTAGTCTGAGAGTTAAGCCACAAAGTCCTGGGTCTACACGCAGTCCTGGTTCCTCCCCGTCTGGCACTTGCGCTGGTTATGACTGCCAGATGAAATCCCCCAATCTGCAGTTAGGAATGAAGACCCAAGTTACAGTGCTCATTTCTACCCCCAGACACCTCCTAGAAGCCGAGGTTCCTTCTGCACTGCTTTTCTGCTTTTCATGAAGTGCTGCCTCCTTCACGTGATCCTCCCACCAAGTCTACATGTGAGCCACTTGGAAGGCGGGAAGAAGGAAGAGGAGGAAGAGAAGAGAATCCAGAAGGGAGAGCTGGAGTGGAGGGAGGGAGAAGAGGGTAGGGAGAGAAGGAAGGCAGAGATGGTCTCTCACTTTAAGCTCACCACATAATCCATTTCTGCAAGAGGTCTCTTAGCAGGAGCTTTAGCCACACATCACCATAAAGAAGGCTGGGAATAAAATGTGTATTTTGTACTGCCAGCTGGATGCCAGCTAAAATTCCATTGCTATTGGAGATGTAAGGATAAATGTATAATGATCAGCGGAAAAGTTCTGGACAAATCATATATATATTTTACCTGCACCTTCACTCAAAAGTGCACATGAACTCTGTGCAATTCTATAATGAATGTTACAGACCAGCACTCATCAGCATTGTAGGCCATTTGTTCCAATCTGGATTCTATGGTCCATATCTCATGAATAGCTCTCAGCAGCCACTGAAACTACTTCCTCTACCATCCTGGCTCCCAGTGCCTCCTCCATGGACAAACTCCCCCAACTCCTCTTGTAGTTTTCACGTCCTGTTAGACCCCATTATGTTCTCCCCTCTTCTGAACTCCTTTTGCATCTGTCACTATCTGTAGATGCACCCTCCTGGGATCCTCAGTCTCACCTCCCTGCACCTTCTGAGTGCATCCTCTATGCTCCATCAATAGGCAGCTGTCAGCAGTGGGAGTGGAAATCTAACTACCCCAGATCCATCACCTTTGGATATGTGAACACCTGCCATTACACAGATAGATGCTGTTGCCCAGTGTTTCCAGTTGCATACAGAGCCAGCTGTAGCTTTAGTTGGTTGGTGGTATGGGTCCATTCTGAGTCAAAGATCAGCTGCTGAGAACAATTGATTGACGGAGGAAGCTCTTGTACTAGAACATGAGAGCAGCCAATGCTGCCTTCCCCTGCCTTTTGATGGTTCAGGGCCCTCTGTGGATGGAATGGCATTCACCCACACTGTTGAACAAAACCGGCTTCACTCAGTCTACTACTGTCAAGGTTGATGTTTTTCAAAAAACATCCACACAAAAACAACAGAACACTATTCAGCCAAGTAGCTGAGTGCTCTTTGATCTAGTCAAGCTGAGATCCCAAAACCCAAGCTACAATAACCAATGCACACCTTGTCCATGCTCCTGAGTGCTCTGTGCAATCCAAGTGCTTCCATCTCATAGGTCACATCCACAGGACCTGACACCCAAGAGGTGCCTAACAGATATGGGGAATTCATGAGAACTGCCTCTATCCATGTCTTCTCTCTGTGTTAGAACAGAATCAATACAGTAACTTGTTAGTTCCACACCCAAGTTACTCAGCAGGTTGTGGTGACTGCAAACTCTGTAAGCCATGTTCCAGCAAGCAGCAGAATTCCCAAGGATAACATGACAACTGGACACAGACATCCCCCACTTTGGAAAGCAGAAGCTATTTGCTTGCATTTTGTCCCTGTCACCTCATTGAGTCATAGAAGAGTTGGCGTGGGCACTGAATCCATTTTGCATCAGGCTGTGTCCATCATCTGTTAAACGAACATGCTAGCCCACTGTTACAACCATCTAAGTTTACACAAAGGCTTTTTGTCCACTTTCCTCCCAAGGGTTAGCCATTCAAAACACAGACAACCAGTGGTTCCCTTTGTAAAGACACAGGGGCAGATGGAAAGCCACTAGAGCTCTGGAATGCAGTTCTTTCTCCCTCCCCTTCTCCCTGCACACCAGACCTCCTCTCCCCTCCAGAGAGCAGCTTATAAAAGACGTGTGTCCCCCTCCAGCCGACCGCTGCAGAAGCTAACACGTTGTTTGGATTTGCACCCTATCATCTTTGCTATCTCTCTGAGTCGCTTATAAAATGTTTGCAGTCTGGGTGGAAAGGTAGAAATTCTTCAAGCATTTTGAATTCTATAAAACCTGGAGGCAACTGGGCCAAATCTATTTCCCTCTTGTTTTTCTTAAACTCATACACATTTTAAAGGATATTCAATACTTTTGTTTTGGACTTAGATACTCCTGACCCATTAAAACATTGTCTTTTAAAAGCTCTTTGCTGAGCAAGGAGCCTTGGAAGCCCACTTTACTGTCCGTTTTAAATCCTCCCCCACTCTCCTCTGGAACAGGAAGTTGCATTTTAGCAAGAGTAAACACACACTCTGCCCAGAGTGAGGGTATGTCTGTGTTGAACAGCTGGCCCCGTGCGCTATCCCATGGCTGGTGAGCATAAATCTCACAGGACTGAAAACCTGATCAAGACGATTAGAGTTAGAAAGCAAGGTAAGGACAATTACAGAGGGTGGGCCCTTGGTGTCACTGTTAAGAGGCCCCTGGGGGGGCTCCGCATCCCATTACAGGGTTTGAGTCCCAGCTCTCTTCTAATGCACCCTGGGAGGCAGTAGATGGTAGTTTAAGTAATTGGATCTCTGCCACCCACATGGGAGACCGGAGCAATCTCTCTCCTCTTTCTTTCTTCCTTTCTTCCTCTTTCCTTTTTAAAAAAAAAAAAAGTAAAACTTAAAAAAATCCTTGATGGGGAGTATTTAAAAACAAAGTCTTAGAACCTCACCTGTCCACCAACAACTGGGACTAAAGCTGTAGAGTCACACAGCTCTTTACAAACGTCTGCCACCTGATCCCCTCACGCATCAGCCCTGTCTTTCTCTCGCTGCTTCCTACATGCTAGTCAAGATGTGAACTGAAGGAAAATACAGAAGAACTCACGGTCCGTTTCCCAAAGCTCCAGTGATAGGACAGTACTAATGGGCTGGAGGAATTCTAAACCACAGAGCTGCCTCCGGAGGCCCACACCCACAACAGGGTCTCCGTCCCTCTGGACGCGCTGGAGCAACAGCGGCTCAGCCTGCCTCTCACAGCTGCTGTGGCATCCCAGCAACACCTCATGCTTTTCGTCTTGTGCATAGATACTTCAATCTCTGCTTCTGTTGCCACAACTTCCTGTGTGCCCACGTCTCCTTGTAAAGAACTAGTCACTACAAATTCACAACCCGTTCTGCTCCCATGGGATTGGACCTCTATTAATTATCCCTGCACAAGCCCTAGTTCCAAATAAAGTCACATGACAAGAATAGACACAAGCATGATTTTTTAAAAAATCAATTGCTAATTACCTCTCTCCTCCCACATTTCTTGCTGCTTATAAGCAAGAAATAAAACCAAATCACACTTTCCATACTTTGCTTGAACGTCTCCTCTCTAAGTATTCAAGTTGATCCTTTACAACTTCTGTTTTCCACCCACTGGTGGAACACACTCAGCTGAAATCCCTGCCGGAATTCCCTTTTCATGCAGTGTCCCCATCACAGGTTCCCTTCTAAGTTCTCAACTGCGCACTTTTAGTGCTTGTAACTCAGAAGGTTCTGGATCCTGACCATAGACATACTCCAGAATAGTTGGCGCTTTCTGTACTAGACTTCTCGTTCTATGATCACATGCAAGCCACGGTTACAATCTGTATTTCTGCCCATCATTCCTTCACAGCAGTCCAGAATTCTTTCTTTTTTAGCATGCGCCTGAGAACTCTTCCAGGCTCTACTCATAGCCCAGTTCCCAGACCACTTCCACATGTTTAGCTATTTGGTATAGTACAGCTCAACTTTCCAGTATGAAAACCTCTAGGAATCAAAATTCTCAGAAAAACAAATCAGTAGGATAAATGCATGCATGCGTACATAGATATGAAAAAATCCTATCCTATAATATAGTTTATCTATTACTATACATTCTTCATGCACACTTAAATGCATATAGACATATTGACGGAAATGTAGCTGGAAAAGTTGGTTCCGTTGCAAAGGGTGGCAGGACCAAATGTATTGGATGAACTTTCAGGGTGGAAATTTTAACAATCAGGTGATGCTAAAATCTTGATTCAGAAGCTTTTCAGAGAAATTTTGGCTTTCACTCTTAAGGCCTTCAGCCAATTGGGTGAGGCTCACTCAAGTCATTTGGATAATCTTTTTTAAAGACGGTTGAGTGCAGATTTGGCTGACAGCACGTACTCAGGACCTAGAGTAACATTTAATCAAAGCGCTAGGTACTCTAGCCTGCTACACTCACACACACACACAAAATAACCATCACATGTTCCCAGGCTAAAGGGTCTTTAAGAATTAAAACTGTTTGTTTATATTATAGTCTACTACTTTGTAAGATTCAGTTAACCTGAAATTTAATTAACATGTGATTCCAAGGGCAAGGAGCATTTTTTTCCATCAAAGTCCAGGAATAAATATAATGAAGACTAACAGGACAGCACTTGCATGATCTGATGACGTGCTGATTTTTTTTTAGTTTAAACAGGAAAATGGATTGACAAAGAAGAGCAACTGACGTCCATCCAATCAGAGTCCAAAATTAACTACTGTTGCCTATAGATAAGCAGGCAAGATTTTTTGATTTGACGCTTTAAAAGAATATTTATTTCTTCTACTTAGACAAAACATACATATTCACTTTAGATAACTTGGGAAAACCAGAATGTAAACAAGAGAAGAAAAGTCTCTGATCATTACACTTCAACTATAATCATCCCTAACATCTTAGTGCATTTTCTTTAAACATGCCTTCATATATTTACATTGAATATACACATCAAAAAACATACAGGTATACACAGGCACACATACACTATTCAAAGCCCTTTCCCCCAAACCGCTTACTCATGATGACATTAGACCCTCTCAAAAACCCATATTCCAGACAGATGTCTACAAATCATCAAATAAAACTCAATTTTCATCCACAGTAGCAAGATGTGGTACGGTCAGCCGATTTTGTCACAGAGAACTTTACAAGCTGTGTTGAGCATAGCGCATTCATGTTCACAAGACTCCAGTCTCTTGTCATTTGGACACATTTCTGATGCCTCTGACATCACAACATTGAAAGAAGGACCAAAAATAGTTGCAGAACGGCATCCTACACTCATGTTCACCACTGAGAAATCTCCCTCACTTAAGAAATCTGTACTTCCAATTTGGCCATCAAGTTGCGAAACAGTCCAAGTAACTACCTCGTGGTTACATGTGGCAATAAGATCATTGATTACTCAATACACCAATTTTTAAAACAAGAAGCTTACTAGCTCAAGAAGCACTTAGCCTAGCACTGACCAAGGCCCTGGTTCCAGCTTGGTGCCTAGGACACTATGGCGGTAGCTCAAATAACTAGATTCATCTCTCCCCCTTGGGAGATATAAATTTGACTTTAAAAGACTCACAGAATTAAAGATAATGAACTAACTGGACACTGAGAAACTGAGAGTCCAGAAGATTAAGCCTCTCCCCTAAGTCACTGAGCTCCTTGGAGCCCTAAACAAGTCGAGAAATGAGAGCCTCCCACACACATCTTCTTTTCCAGAAATGTGCTTGGAGGAACAGCAACCACAAAATACACTCGACGATGGCTTCGAGTGTCAGTGTAACTGCCTCAAAGAGACCCATACTGAACACCAGCATTTCCTAATCATGTATTATGGCAGAACTTCAAGACCCATTGCTTGAGCACTTGGGGTACAGAGTTAGTTTGGGGTGTTCACCAGGGGGAAGGAAGCTAGAAATGTACTTGTATCGTTTTGGGGTTTTTTGTTTTGTTTTGGCTTTTTGCATTTTGCTATTTGAATAGTCAATCCCCCCATGATCAGTTTGGTCCATCACAAAGTTTCTCCTTGTTTCTTTGCACATCTGGGTGGGCATCTTTCAAAGGCACTGCCTTCTCTGATCTTCAAACAGAACTTAGCACCTCTTGAGGGCACCCTCCCATCTGGTTCTTTCCTCCCCCCACTCCACTCCCCACTGCAGCTACTCGCCAGCCCCTCCATGCTAGGGCTGTAGCACAAGTAGTTTCTGCTGAAGCCCAATTTAGATCCGGGCTGAGGAGCTGCCTGGCCCATAGTTTGGCTTGAGCTGTGGTCGAAAGTTTCTCAGTTCTCAACCAAGTTGACTGGGGACTGTCCAGGTGTGGGTTCTACTGAGTTCTTTGGTGCCTCTGCATCTAGAGATGCAGGCAAGCAATTGGCTCCTTTACAATAGAGAAGGAAAAACATGGGCCTGGAAAAAGATGGGTATGGGGGGTACTTCAGGATCTTTTGTTTTTTTGAATATTTATGTATTTTGATTGGAAAGTCAGATACACAGAGAAGAGGAGAGACAGAGAGGAAGATCTTCGACCAATGGTTCACTCCCCAAGGAGCTGCAATGGCTGGGGCTGAGCCATACCAAATCCAGGAGCCAAGAGCTTCTTCTGGGTCTCCCACATGGGTGCAGGGTCCCAAAGCTTTGGGCCGTCCTCGACTGCTTTCCCAGGCCACAAGCAGGGAGCTGGATGGGAAGTGGAGCTGCCAGGATTAGAACCGGCAGCCATGTGGGATCCCGGGCGTGCAAGGTGAGGACTTTAACCACTGTGCTATCATGCCGGGCACACTTCAGAGTCTTTCATTCCATCCCCTAAAGACAGCAATCTTCACTTACACCTCTGATCTGTAATAGGAATACAAGGACCCAGGTCTCAAGATCCTTCTAGAAAACTCTGTCCAGTTAGTGTGAATAATGGCTTCTAGTCAGTGTTAGCATCAAAAAAAAAAAAAAAAAAAAAAAAAAAAAAGATAGAAGTGAGAGTCAGAGATCATCTAAAACATCAGAGTGTGAAACAATGATGACAAATTGAACTTGCTTTTAACAAATGGCTGAGCATGCCAGAAGGACCCGACAGGAGCCCACATCTCCCTAATCTTCACAACCTATGCAAATATGCTTGGGTCCCTTATTCTGCGAGTTCAAACACACATCACTCACATACCGCAGAAAGGGAGTCTGTCTTTCGCAGTTATTCCCTACAGCTTACTATGTGCCAGGTAATATCACTCTCTTCATTTTGAAAGGCAGAATTAGGGAGAAGAAAAAGGGCTTGAACCAGCACTCATTCAAGATGCCAGCTCCACTAACGTGCTGCACCACTATGTCAGTGCCTCACTATCTTTTCCAAAAAGACAAAGTCTGAGAATGTTAGTGCTGAGCATTGACTTTGCGTCCTAATGGTGAAAGGACAGACACTGGGACTTAAAGTGCTTCCAAATCTGGCTACTCCCACATGTGCAAGTATTGTCTCTCGGCAGCGAAAACTCAGCCACTCTGTCTTTCCTTCCGTATCCTGCCAGCCATAAGTCTTTCCATTTGGCTCCCAGACACGATGTATTGGTTTCTTCTCAGTACATAACACATGACATCTCAGAGTCACGTCAATGCACCCTCATAGTTCAGCACGTGACAGGTTCACCATGGGCCTCATCACACTGACTATCAAGGTGTCTGGGGCAGGTCTTGGGCACACATCTGCTTCCCATATTAGAGTGCCCGCTCTGGACTTCCAGCACTTTTCCTCATTCCAGCTCCCTGCTTATGAACATCCAGGGAAGTAGCAGGTGATGGCTTAAGTTCTGCCACCTGTGTCAGAGACCCACGTTAAGTTCCAAGCTTCTGGCTTCAGCCTGGCCAGGCCCTGGCTGCAGGCATTTGGGAAGAAAACCAGCAGTTAGGACACAAATCTCCATCTTCTCCTGACTCCCTTTTTTATTCCCTTTCTGACCATGTTTAAGCATTCCCATGATGTACTGTGTCCAACACGTTATTTCAGGATCAAATCCCTCCCCTAAAGTCAGCTGATTAGCAATGTTCATCCCATCCACAGCCCAATTCCCCTTTGCCAGGTAAATAACGCAGTCACAAGTTGCAGGGATTAGGGTGGGGACATCTTTAGTGGCGACAGGGGGAGGGGGCATTTATTGCTGTCATAGCTGACAAAAAAATTTTACCAGTGAAGGACCTATGTCCTTATCAACTCTGTTCTTTCACGTCAGCACATCACATGCTCCGCACCACATCTAGATTGTTGTTGTTACTTACAAAAACTTTCCCCACTTCATCTGACACTCCAGAAAGGCAAGGACTAGTCTTTAATTGTGTTTGTGTCTCCTGAGAAACCAGTTCCAGACACTATCGCAAAGAACTTCTTTTTTCCTTTGATACTTCATTTAATCTTTAGAACTTGTTTTATTTATAGGAAGTGAACAATTTCACCTGTTCCACAGTAGAAGCACAGTTACACTTCCCATCCCACCCTCCTGCTCTCCGTGTTCTCCACACACTCTCCTCCTCCCTCATGTCCTTCTGTGTAAATATTTACTTTGACATGTTTCATTTCTCCATCACAGGCTTATCACCACATTAGATAAAGATTTCAACACATAGCGAGGAGACCATGAAAACGCAGTACTCTTCAAAATTATGCACAAGGGCTGTTTACATAATCCAGTTTCAAAATGTGAGTTCCATACACATAGATTATGTTTTTTTTTTTTTTGTGGTCTGTGTATTAGTTACCATCGAGCAAGGCAAACAAGATAGTTTTCTTTTGGGGACTGGTTTATTGTTCACTAAGCATAATGGTTTCTAGTTGCATCCATTTTGTTGCAAAAGACAGAATTTCATTCTTTTCTGTGGTTCAGTAGTATTCTATACTGTATATGCATCACATTTTCTTTATCCGGTCATCTGTTGATGGACATCTGGGTTGATTCCGTGTTATGACTTGGGTTGCAATAAATATAGGTGTTTAAACAACTCTTGTATGTTGATCTCAGTTCATTTGGGTAAATTCCCAGGAGTGAGATGGCTGGGTCATATGGTTGATCTATTTTCAGAACTCTGAGGAATCCCCATGCAATTCCCAAGCAGTCCACGCATTTCATCTTTATTTGTCTAAGACTCCTACAGTGCACGCTAGCTCTCCAGCTTCCAGTGGATACAGACTGGCAAGATCCTATCATATCTCCTCCAACAATGGCTCTTGTGTTCCTCCTTCCTTCAGTGTGATTGTCATTATGAGTCTGGAAGAAATTAGCGTAGAGAGGACTGCCAGCTGAGAAGGACCAACACAGGTTTATGAGCAAATTCCCAATACACATTGATTGAGGGGTACCTGTACCTGGAACACAAGTGATACGAACAGTGGCACTGATGATGATCAGAATCATCGATGTCTCCTTGCCTCTGTATAGATTTTCTAGAGCGATGGAAACATGTAGGGACCTCGCTATCCTTGTTGGTATTGCTGTGATGGAAGCAACCACACCCCAAGTCCCCCGTCTTTACTTCATCTTGTCCTCCACCCTCACGTCATCCTGTGCCGCCCTGGAGGGACAAGGTAACTTATGTCACATACTACAGCACAACACTGTCTTAACTCCTGGCAAAGCTGTTTCCGTGATCCTTGACTGTGAGTAACCTATTGTCAAAACTTCATTTGGAGGGTCTCTTTCCTCAGGTTATTTTTTTGGTACAAATTGCTGTTTTATCCAGATGTTACGCTCAAAAGGACCAATTCAGAGAATTAATGGAAGAATTATTTTTAAAAGATCTGAGTGCAAACAAAGATAGATGTTAGAGATTGGTAAATACATGATAATTGGGAAGGTAGATAAATGGTAAACAACAGATGACAGGGTATTGTGGCATGGTGGGGTAAGCCACAGCTAGGAGTATTCACTGGGTTAGGAGTTTCTCTAAACTTCCAAGCCTTCCTGGAAGGCAGCAGGTGTGAGCCCAAGTACTTGGATTTTTGCCATCTACCGGGGAGGCACAGGTGGAGTTCCTGGCTGCTGGCTTCAGCAGGATGTAGCCCTCGCTGTTACAGGCATTTGGAGAGTAAACTAGTGGCTGAAACTCTCTCTCTCTCTCTGTATAAATCTTCCTTTTAAATAAACAAAATCTTAAACAAAGAAATAATTATTTATTGTACTGGAAAGACAAAGTCATAGAGAGTGAGGACAGAGAGAGATTTTTCATCAATGGCTTTGCTCTTCAAAAGGCTGCAGCACCCAGGGCTGTCTGAGCCAGGCCAAAGCAAGGAGCCTGCAACTTCTTCCAGGTTTCCCAAGTGGGTTTAGGAGCCCAAGCACTTGGGCACCTTTCACTGCTTCCCCAAGCATGTAACAGGGAGCTAGATCAGAAGTGGTACAGCCGAGGCTAGAACTGTCATTCATATGGGATGCCAGCATTGCGGGTGGCGGTTGTTAAACACTGCATCACAATACTGACTCCAAATCTTCTAAATACAGACACAGACAGATACATGATAGGTGGATTGATAGATGGGTAGATATAGGTAGCGAAAGATTGAGAGAAAGGGAGAAAGAGAGAGAGAATAGATGGATAAGCAGATAAACAGCAGAGAATGAATTCAGGCAAAACATCTATTAGGGACAACAAGAGACCCTGCTACAATCTTACAATAGGAAGAGGGATTTCCAGAAAATTCTGTGGTCCTGTTAGAGGAACAAAGCCAGACCATGGTCCCTGAATGAAAGCAAAGGAGTCAGTAGTCCAAGATGACTCTCCTGGTCATTGTGGAGAGTGTGCTGATTGTGAAAGAGATGCCACTCATCTGAGCATGCCAATTACCCCCAGTGTATAGGCTGCAAGAAGAAGGGTGGAGCGAGCACCTGCAGGCTTGAACAGAAGGGACCCAGCCAAGGGTCTCACCGGAGGCCGTTAGGATACACAATGACGCTGATGTCGCTCTCACTGCAGATTCTCTCAGACACTAGCCCACTTTGTCCATCAAGCTCTGTACAGCCCCCGACCTTCTAACAAGTACAGCAAGTGACAAATGAGTGCTTAACTCACTCCCGCATAGATGGACATGTCCTGACCACGACTGAAGGCACGTTTAACCTCTTCTCTGTCCTGTTTCCCTAGTGCTCTCACTGCTATCAGTGAGCTGTCAACCGGCGTCTGTGTGGGGCCCAGCATGCTGGAGACTTGATGCACTGTTTACAAGTCTTGCAAGAGCTCAAAGCAGAGAGCACTGCTTCCTCCCTCAGCCATACACTTCCTAGTGCTGTTTCCTTAGGTATAATCCTACCCGCCGTTCACTGACCACACAGAGCTCCCCAGGTCAAGGAGCTCAGAGATAAAAACATTCTGTTTAGAAAGGAAGAACCTAATGGAAAAGATAATCTGACAAAATAAAACCTGTATCCTTCCTCTCTCAGCAAGAACCACCTCTGTAAGAATCCTACTACTCTATTTTTTTTAAAGAGAAAATTGCTGTCCAATCGTAGTAGTGAGGAGCTTGGAGGAGTATGTGCTGAGACCTGATAACCTGGCCATGACCCTCGGGAAGGCCTTCAGTCTTCAGGGAGACAAGCACAGGAAGACAGGCACACGAATGGCCCGTCTTGGAACATTACGTAGGTGACAGAGTGGGCCACTGCACTCCCCATCCCATGCTCCCCAGGCTTGCTTTTGTTCTCAGAGAATGATTGTAGCTTAGGACCTAGAGACAGACCGCAAGTTCTGGAGAGCTAAGCACTTTGGGGCACAGCCCGGTTTGTTTATAGCTACCATATTGTGTGAATTATAGCTCATTGACTAGAAGACCAGGTGTCCTTGTAGCCATAATAGTCCCAGGACTGTCTGTTCTGGAAGACTGTTTAGAGACCTGGGTAGAATGTGTATTAGGGAAATTTGCAATATATTCTTTGCTCTGGGCTCCTGATCCTTGGTCCCCTGTGTCTTTTCAATATATCAATTCTCCTGTGTCCCAAGCCCCAAGATCCAAAGAAATCAATATCCAATGACGGTAAAGCTTTATTGTGAATTATGATTTGGGTTCGCCATTTCCAAACAGGTAAGTACCGTGCCTCCTGGAAAAGAAAAACAGAGCAGTAAGAGAAATAAGAATGTTCGCTTAGTCATCACAAAACAGGAAACTTGGTAAAGGAAAAGGCTGAGTTGGGTTATGCCCTGAAAAACATCTTTTCCCTATCTCATTACGCAGTCCCTGTCCTGCAATTTTAGGGTGAAACAGTGAAATGAGCAAAGTTGGCTTTGGATGATTTCCTCGCTGTAGTTAGCAAGCCTTCCTGGCCTGTCTTCTTGTCTTTTCCTTGGTCCTCCCTCCCTCCTTCTCTTTCTTCTCTCTTCTTTTCTCTCCTCTTACCTCTCCTCTTTCATAGTAGTTGCTGTCTCCTACCTGTTCCCCACTCAGGGTAAATTCTATTCTCAAGAATCGAGAAATTTCCTCATTCACTTATTCAGGTTGAATGTGAAAGTGACTATTGTCTTGATAAGGTGCAAGTTTAGGAGCTGTTACACTTCACAGTTGACAATGAGTTTTTGAAGCTTCGTGCCAAACTGACATGATTGTCAACCAAGTTAATGCAGCACACTGTCCTAGCCATCTAGAGTAGAGAAAACTGATAGTTCATAAAGGTTTTCACCCTTACTAAAAAGCTGAGCGGGGTGAGCCACAAAATCAGAAGCAATTTCAACAGGAAAAATAATTTTTTAAATTGATAATGCTTAGCTGTTGCAAAAAAAAATGTGAAGTATAAAAAAGCACATGTAATACTTATGGAAATAAAAAAAATGTTAACATTGCTTTGTCTCCAAAATGACTCTCGATCCTTCCAAATAATAAAGGTATGAACCTGTGTGGTCAGAGTCATGCGGTGAGCCTGGGGAGCGGAGGGCCCAGCTCAACCTGGGTCTCCTGGCCTGGGGTGCCAATGGTGCTGGGTACTGTCCATGGGCCACCTTGCAGCATGCTTCTGGAGGCTTGGAGGTGTGGTCTTGCAAGGGGCCTGGGGGACAGTGCAGGTGGGCGTGTGAGGGGACATGAGGGCTCAAGTTCAGAATCTGTGGTCTGACCATAGAGTGCATGTGTCAGAACTGAGTCTCCTCAGTGGAAAAGACAGAGCAGTGGATGGCATACCAGATGCACATGGAGGATATGGTAGTCCACTGGATCCTGCAGAGGACATCGAGTACCATAGCAGAGAAAGGAGAACAGAACAAATTGGACAACTACCCCATCCAAGCAATGACAGAAAATTTCTGGGGAAATGTAGATTGTAAGGTGGACTTTCAGCCAATGGACCTTAGAAGTATTTCCTCATCCTTCAATCATCAAGACTGACAGCATGTCAGAACTATTGAAACCACTTAAGCAGAACCCTCAGAGCATGCTCCACGTTGAGGACCCTGGGATGACATTGGGTGGCTGTTCCCCATCCCTGGGTACTGAGGTGGTTGGGAGGCTGGGTATGGCTTCCCCCTTTATCTCTCTCCTTCCCCTAAATACAGGAGGAAGTAAAAGGAAATTTGGAAACAATGGTCTCACCTACTTTCCCCTAACCCTTGATCCTTCCCATCCTGATCAACTATGTAAATATCCTCAAAAAATATTTTTAAATCTAAAAGACATCTCACTACAGAAAATAATTTAATAAACTAAAACTTGAAAAAAAAAAGATATGATCCTGAAATCCAGCAATTCTATTTCTAGCTAGCATCAAGAAAAAGTTCACATATTGTTAAGGAAGTGTACAAAAATGCTGATGTTAGGGCCTGGCACAGTAGTCGAGTGGCTGAAGTCCTTGCCTTGCACACACTAAGATCCCGTATGGACACTGGTTCTAATCCCGGTGGTCCTGCTTCCCATCCAACTCCCTGCTTATGACCTGGGAAACCAGTCGAGGATGGCCCAAAGCGTTGGGACCCTGCACACATATGGGAGATCCTGAAGAAGTTTCTGACTCCTGGCTTTGGATCAACTCAACTCCAGCCATTGTGTCCACATGGGGGAGTGAATCAGCGGACAGAAGATCTTCCTTTCTGTCTCTCCTCCTCTCTGTACATCTGAATTTACAATAAAAATATAAATATTTTTTAAAATGTTGACTATATCCTCCTCTATCTTAGAAATATATGAGAATAAAAAAGGTTCAGTGCTTGCTTCAGCTTCAGGCATCTGGTACAGATCCCAGAATGTATCCCTGTGGATAATAGGGGAATGTTGCACAGCAACTGCAATTAATACTACTCACAGACAGAAGCCAAAGCATCTTGATTAGATAAATACAAAATCAAACTTGTTGATTAGCCATTATACAAAAATTAAGATCATCCAGACCATCAGAAGAGTGAAAAGCAGCAAAGAAAATATCAATTATATTATAAAATCATGGGAAAAAATAGAACCTATAATACTAAACATGATAGCACGTGTGAATAGGACAAGGGTCATGTCTTCAAATGTGAAGATGTTCTTAATAACATAAAAATGTTTTTAGCTTCTTTATTCCATAAAACGCAACAAAATATCATACATACATCAGATTCACATAAAAAGAAATGATTGTTGATTCAATGCTGTTCCACATATTTCAAGGCAAAAGCATTAAGTTGGACAAAGAAATTGAAAGAAAGATACTATTATGGAACTGTGTATCTCAACTGTTATTCCAAGTTCTCCTGCCCGCAGAGATCAGAATTCAAAGCAGAGGCGCACACAGAGCTGTAGGATATACCCAAAGTACAGAGTGAATGCACATCCACCTGAAAATTCACGCAGAGACATACGGGACTCTGGGAGTTGTCTATGGAGCGAGAGGATGGAAGGAGGACAGAGAGAATCACAAACAGCAAGGAAAAGAAGTCCAAAGACACTCCCACGTGTAACAATACCCTCTAAGAGGTTCCAGTGGTCCCCGAATCGAATATACAAAGCAGGTGTAGTATGGATCAGGGCAAGTGTGCATGAGGCTTTAAGAAAATTTTACCTCCACATGAAGCTAACTTTCATATGGCAATCATAGTGTCTCTTCCCTCCTGGTCAGAGACACAGATCCTCATGAGAAAGAGAACAGATTGGATTGACAGGTAAGGGGCAGGGTTGCAGTGCAAGGCTGTGAACAAATTAGGAGGAAATCCTCCAGCTCATTTATTCCTCCCTAATGGTCCTGCCAATTTCCCCCATATCAATACTACCTGATTTTAAGATTTACTATAAGATGGTGGGAGAATAGTAAATCAATGGATCAAAAAAAAAAACATCAACTGATCAACAAAGAAGCACATCCTGAATTGGGAAACCAACATATGCAAAACAACAGATGTTGTAGCCTAGCTTAACTGCCCACTACACACTCATACATCAGCAGAAGCTACAACCTGGTTGGCATGATCCCCAATAACCCCTACCAGGCTCGTCCTCAACCCTGATTCTTGCACATATATATGCAGCAGACTGGCCTGCTCCATCCTGCATCCCATCTGGCTCTCATACGCATTCGTGAGTCCTACAGCTTGACCCAGCCTCCCTGACCCCATTATCCAGCCCACACTTACATGTGTGGGTGCTGCCCCTTGTCCAGCCAGTCCTGTCCCCACTCCCCACCCCTGGCTCTAATAATCAAGGTTGGGAGCTGCAGCCCATCAGAGAGGTGCCACAGCATCCCTACAAGGCCCACTCCCAGCTCTTGCACTTTCCAGGTGGCACTGTGGTCCAGCCTGACACGACTTGCACTCAGTTCCAACACTTGCCAGCTGGACAGTTTGCACTTATTTTGGCTCTTATGTGTGCCAGAGGATGCAATAGCTAGCCCAGCCCATTTCCCACAAACCCAGCTCACATGCAGACCAACAGGTGTTGTTAGCCCTGCCCAGCCTGATCCACTCAGAGTTCCAGCTCTCACAGGAGCAGTTGCCCTGGAACGGAGTTCTTACAGTCCTCCTACCAGGTTTGCCTCCAGCCTGTTATCTTGTTGGCATATGTATACATTACAGAAACCTTCAGTCAGAATAATAAATATGCCCATTACACTGCCAGATCACTGTTTTTTAACAATAAGCTAAAAACTTATTCTTCTGGTTATTTTTTAAAATACAGTACATTGTTATTTACTATGATCACCATGCACTACAACAGATAAATAAAACGAATCCTTCCTGTCTATTTCAGATGTTAGGTCCTTTACTCAGTCTCTTCCCTTTTCCACCCTGGCTCCTCTTCATATGGGAGTAATTTCAAAGTCATCTTTCTGAGTGAATGATGTGCCTGGTGGTTAGGATGCCAGTGAAGACACACATGTCACATATCCTCTTCTGGGTTCCTAGGTTCAGTAACCGACTCCACCTCCTAATTCCAGCTTCCCTTGGAAGCAGCAGATGATGGTTGAAATAATTACATCCCTGCCAACCATCTGAGAGACCAGACGGAGTTCTCCAACCCGTTTTCCTAGTCTCAAATCTAGCCCTGACTGTTGTGGGCACTTGGGGAGGAAAACAGTGGGTAAGAATACACCGGATCACCACAGTAATGGCTACCCTTGTGGCTAATTTTGCTGTCTCTGGATGTTACCTGATGACTTGTTTGGAGACTGTGTGCAAGTAAGCCTTCGGACAGCCTCAATCAAAATCCCACAAGATCCTAAAACTACACACAGCACGTCTCCTCCCCTTCAATGCAATCTAGTTCAGTGATATACGGGTAAGACCCAGATTGTATGGGACTGGCATTGTGGAGTAGTGGACTAATCTTCAGCCTATAGCACTAACATTCCACATGAACACTGGTTCAAGTCCCAGCTGCTTCACTTTCCATCCAGCTCCCTGCTAATGGCCTGGGAATGAAGCAGAGAGTAGCTTAGGACTTGGGCCCTTATGTTCACATGGGAAACCTGAAAGAAGTTCCTGGCTCTCAGCTTCAGACCAACCCAACTCTGGTTGTTATGATCATTTGGGGAGTGAACCAGCAGACAGAGGACTTTTCTTTCTTTCTGTCTCTCCCTCTCTTTAACTCCTTCAAATAAAATGAATCAATCCTTCGTAAAAGGCACTGGGCCTTGACTTTCAGTTACAGATGGGCAAATAAAGGCGCTTGCAAATACAGACTGTGAGTTTGCCACTTGACCCCATAATCCAACTCCTTCCCACTCTGAGCTCTGCCTCCCAGTATACATGACTGCTTCTTGTCTGGATTAATCCTTAATCTTCATTTTCTCATTTGTAAATTGAGGCCGCCCATTACCCTTGAACCATCAGATGCGTACACACTTCCCCTCTTTGAGGAAACACATCTAATTGATGCAAGGTGCTACTTTAACAGGGATCTGAGTCTTGACGGCTCATGTATGTCAGGGACTGATGTCAGACATTTCCAAGTAAAATGTATCCCGATAGTGTTAGAAGAAACCAGGCATGTCAATTAACTCAGCCGTAAAACTTTACAAAAATTAAAAAGAGGACAGCTTTGGCAAATAGATTCAAACATAAGCATTTCAGGCTGTCGGGACCTCTCACCGCAATCCGGGCATTACGGCTATGACATTGATGGGTGTGGGAACAATGAGAGGGCTCATGTGTGGGTTGGTAGTTTTGACATAGCTTTTAAGATCATTCATATTAATCTCTCTTAAGCTGTACCAGCACAAGAAAGAAACAGAGATTGAAATAACCCACTGAGGCAGGACAATGAATCTAATTTCAACTACTACCCTGGCATCTCCCTGTGCATAACCTAACTGGGCTACATAGCAGATTGAAAAGAAGGTATAGCTGTTAAGTATTTTTTTTTGGTTGTGTGACAGACTCTGTGATGCCAAGGGAATAATGATATTTTAAAGCATAGATGCACATTGGTGAACTGGATGGCATTAGCTTCAAGCCAAGACACTTGAATTTTCTGAATTTTTTAAACTTATAGAAAAACATTTGAAATATATTTGTCTGGCAGGGGGATAAGATTGGCATTAAGATAAACAACTGGCAAATTGCTCATAGCAATGAATTTGTGCAATGGCCTTTCATTCCAAAACTTCAGACTCTTGAGACTGTTCACCAGATGTTATAAAAAAAAAAAAAAAAGAAAAAGAAAGGGGAGGGTTACTGATTTAACTACTACATCACTAAAAGGTATACTCTGCTAAGTTCTCTTTCAGCTGAAAATGTCTGCGTCTTGTTAAATGTTTATTGAATAGTGTAATTATATTGCTTTAGCTATTAAATGATATTGACATTCTTAAATAAGAAAGATTTTTATTCAGGGCAGGATAAATGCGAACATCTGGCAGTAACCTATGTAACCGTGAAACAAACAAACAAAGCGCTTGCCCTGTGCACTCTCCTTTTCTCTTTCCTGGTTCTCTGGACAAGAGTCACAGCAGAACCGCCTTCAACAGAAGGGCTTTGTCACTTATCGTGGAAATGTTCAAAGCAAATCCTTTGCAAGCTGGTGACTGCCACAACAGAGGTCAATTGAGCCATGAAGCAACTGTTTCTCAAACATGAGGCCAGCTGTTTCGTTTATTTCAAATTATTGGGACGGCAAATGAAACAGATGAAATAGAATTCATGGTATGCTCCTTTGTTGCAATGGAACCAGAAGTTTCATATTTTACATATAATAGATGTCCACCAGGACCCCAGGACAACACAAGCAGATTGGAGAAACGAGTTTCAAGATGGTATTGTAGTTTGTGGTGTATTTCTTTTTCTCCATCCAGAATGTTTTGGTCTGAAGATGGTCTTGATTGTGTGTTCTAAGAGTGTCCCACACCAGGTGACTGGAAGGGGATGGGTGAAGTGCTTGACTCGCTGTGCTCGGGCCCATTTCTTACTTCCCTAGCCCATTTCCCTTTGGCTAATGCAGAATGGCAGAAACTTGGCTCCCCTGCGCCCTGAGAACTCCTGACTCATTTAAACGCAAGATTTTGACATCTGTGGAAAAAAGAAGTTGCCCATAGGCCTGAGAGTTCCAGAAGGGATTATTCAAGCAAGGTTTGTTTGGGGGGTGGGGGAAGGGGAGCGGTACATGGTTTGGGTGGGAGATGATTTTTCAGATTTCCTGTTCAAAAATCAATGTAGACATCAGAGTCGGTCAAATATAATCTAATGCAAATGTGTAACACCAACTGTGTCTGCACAGCAAAGCAACGGCTGATAAGCTGACCCCTTCATCCATGCCCAGGTCTAGCAATCTCCATTCAGCTCAAATATCAAGTTATCACGAATGTCCCCATGTGGCTCAGAGGTTTCCCTATGGCCAGGACATTAACATGACTTGAAAAAGTTTTGTCTCCGCGCCTCTGTACATCCACAAAACTACTTTTAGGACTGCTACGATAGCCTAGTTAGAAGGGAAAGATCGAAACTCCATAGCCCCACAGCAGATGCACAATCTGAATGATCTCTGCTAATGTAATCAAGCAGCTGGACTCTCGTTGGTCTAGAGAGCCAAAGGAAATTGACAAGAACATTAAAATTGGGGCGTATGAACATACGAGTTGGTTGTTGAAAGACACTGGGTGCTGAAGATGAGTCGGTCTGATGAGTTGAAGCAAGAGGTAGTTAGTCTTAGAAGTTGCATAGAGGTGGATAGTGGCAGGCGGAAGGAAAGAACATGGAGAACAACACACACAGTGGCTTAAATTAGCCTGGCAAGTGGAGTTTTTTGGAAGATGCAGGGCTGTGGCTGGATCAGAAGGCCTGCACAGAGAGAACTATAACAAGCAATAGAGCAGCTGGGTAGGCAGAAGTCAGGCAATCAACAAATTGACAAATGTTAACTGAGATGTCAACATTTAATACAAGACACAATGGTGCTTTAGACAAGGTGCAATAATAACCAGTGCTGTGTTTTAGGACAATCCCCTCTACGGCTTTCTGGAGCAGGGGCTAGAGGGATGGGAATGTAGGCACGAAGACACTGGATAAGAAAAGCAACACACATGAGCTCCTTTGTTTGGTAGAATGCAGAAGTGGGTAAAAACCACCTTTTTGGGTCGAGCCATTATCTCCATGAGGGTGAGTTTGGTACTTGGCTTCACAGAAGTCAAACCAGAGTCATTCATGAAATACTGTAGTAGAATATCCAGAAGATATATGCACATGGAATTTAGGGAGAATAATGATACACATAGTTTTAAGTTATTTTCCTTACTTTTCCAATAAAAAAAGTAACACATAGGCATCTTACAAATTTTCACCTGCCCTGAGCATATTGATTCAGTAGTTGAATGCTCCCAGTAAACATTGCCATCCAACTGAGATGTCGGCTTTAACTCTGCAAAGATTAAACATATACTAAAATTCATTTAAGAACAGAGCTAAAGCATATGCATGGCAGACTTTGTCATGAACTAAGAATGGTCTTAAGAAGCTGACTGTTCATAAGAAAGGGAAACCTCAGTGGCAAAACTGTGCAAAATCTAACGGGTTTAAGTAATGTAGAGGAGGTAGTATTATACCCAGGTTATTTGTTCATCTTCATGGAAAGATCTCTGTAATTACATCAGGTTATTAACAACACTTCAGCAGCTGCTCTCCTGAATCCCACACATAGACAGGATTCTGCCACAGGTTGGCTTTGCCTGCTCTTGGAATATGAGTTGACTACTACAGATCCACTTGTACTTGACTTCTTTCATTGGATATAGTTTTGAAATACATCCATGTCATCGCCCTTATCAGTAGCTCATCCTTTTTATCGCCATGCAGTGTGCTGTTATATAAACATGCCAGCGTGTTCATTCTCCTGTGTTAGACTTCTGGGCTGACTCAAGTCCATGCAAATATAAATAAATTTTCTATATGTATTTTGATCTATGTCTTTGGGTATGAGCATAAACATTCATTTCTCATAGATATGACCTACGAGCAAACATGTGCATGCTTAAAACAAACTATTCAATGTGACTTAATGAATTTATACTTCTATTATCAGAAAAATTAGTCTTGCTGTATGCATTTCTTCCTTCGATACTCTGAATGAAATCCACATTCTATTGAATGGTGTTCAAACCTTGACAACTTCTCATTCTGCTATAGCATTCAGTTCAGACCTCATTTTAAGCTGCAGTGCCAGGAATAATTGTCCTTCGCACTCTTTATTAGGTGCCCAAAGTAATGTCGCACTGGATTCTAGCAAGTATCTCTTGTAAGAAACAGTCACACGTGTTGAGAAATTAACATCAATATGACAGACACAGATCCTGCAACCCACTCAAGTCCAAAGAGTTAGATTTTAGTAAAAGTGTTAACATATCACTGATTTCACAAGTAGAAAGAAAAAAGTCTCAAATGCACTAAGTTAAAAATAAAAAAGAATTAAAGCCATAGTACGTGCTGGGCTAGCCCTCAAATGATCTGCCGCATCCGTGAATTTGATAGAAGCTTCAGGGACGGGAGTTTATATGTCATACTCACTCAGGAATCCAGAACCAGATTTCTTCGTTTGGATTCATATCCACACCTACAATTCAATCTGTGATTGTGTAAACTACTTATCTTATGGATTTCCAAGCTCAGTGAATTCCACCAATGCAGCTACCTCAACCAGACTCAGCACTTGGCTGACTCCTTGTCTAAAGCCATTTACTGTGTGTTGTTAAGCTCTTGGCAGTCTTCATAGTCTCTGTCCTAGCTACTGCTCTCCATTGGTTACATGGCTAAAGCAGCCTTACATGGTATATAACACAATAGTCACATGTGTTTTCCAATAAAACTTTATTTGCAAAGCTGGCCAGTCTGTCCCTGAAGATTAACATAATTAGATTCCTAATTTGCTTTTTACAATTAATCGATCTTCGTATCCTTGTCTGAAATTGTGCTAAAATCTCTTCCTTCTCATTTGCTAGCTACACAAGTCCATTATATTTCTATGAATCATCATGTTATTATGTATATGTACCTTATTTTTAACTATCACATAATATTTCATTGTATCAATATTTTTTGCATACCTCTTCATTCATTTTCCTGTAAAAATATATTTGGCCAATTTCTAATTTCAGTACCCAAACTTGTCAAAATATAATATCTACCTGATATGGTTTTTCTACAGATTAAATATTACATGTTAATTGCTTGAAAAAATACCTAAAACATGGTAACTAACTGCTTATCTGATGACAAATGATTTCCCAAGTGTCCATTTTTCACTTCCACTATCAGTCTGTAAGTATTCCTGTTGCTCAACTTCTCGCCAATATTTTACACAGTCAGATTTACTTGCTTTTTTCTTTGTCAAAGAAACATTTATTTGAAAGACAGAGAGAGAGAGAGAGAGAGAATTGAGAGAAGAGAGAGAAAGAAAAAAGAGAGATGAATTTTCCGTTGCCTGGTTCACTTGCCAAATGATTGTGATGACCAAGACCGGGCCATGCCAAAACCAGTAGCCTGGAACTCCACTCAGGTCACTCACCTGGGTGGCCGGACCCAGTACTTGAGCCATTTTCTGTTGCTCTGTATTATCAGTGGACTGGATAAAAGTGAAACAGCTGGCATTAGAAGCAGTGCTCATACGGAATGCCATTACAGGCTGTAGCTCAATAATGCCAACCCCAGTCTGATTTCTTAATTCTTGCCAAAGTTTACATCTTACGTTTCTCTTAATTTATGCCTCCATGATTTATAAGGCTAGCAGTGTGTGATTATTCTTGCCTAACAAAAGCAAAATCCTAGAGTGTATACTTCAAGAAAACCAAGTATTTCCTTTCTTTGGTTAAAAAAATTCAATTTTTTTCTTTAGCATTTCTGATAACTGATTAACAGGTAAGCACTTTTAAAAGTCTTTTCTTTGCTAGTTGCAATTTTAAATTGCAAAGAATATACTCAGCTCTTCTTTGGGTTGTTAGGAAAATGACAATGAATATGGTAGTTGATACACTTCTGCCCAAACTTGAAGCTCAGGGATATAGAGATGCCTTCTTCAGGCCAGGTTTATCATTTTGTCTTTTCAGATGTAGGAAGAACATTCTGCAGCCACAGAGACAACATGTAAACACTACAAAATGACTTAAAATGCAGTGAAAATTTTACTGAGACAACACTTGTTTTCTACCAGGAACCTTCACATCATCTTTCTAATTAGTTGTATCAAGAAACTCATGTAATTCAATATTTCACCATAAATTGGCACTGGAAAGCAACGTGTGACTTTAAATATTTTATGATTTAAGGGTACTCCCCCCCTACTCTCATTTCTCTTGCCAAATGCTAGCATTAAAGAAAAAAAAAGTTAGTTTTTCTTGTTGTAAAGCAAAAACATTGCATCGCATTGACGTTGATATACCTGAGCTTGCTTTTGTTTTATTTCCTCTGTTGTTGGGAAATCAGTGGAGTCGCAGAGCCTACGAAAGTACGTGCTGTAGCACAGCTCATTCAGTGCCTTCTGCAATGCCAGCATCCCCAGCCAGCGGGCTCCGGTCAGGACCTGGCTGCTCCACTTCCAGTCCTGCTCCTTCCTAAAGCACCTGAGCATCAGGACGGCCCTTGAGCTTGGGCCCCAGCATCCACACGGCAGGCCCAGATGAAGGACACCCTGACTTTAGGCTGGCCCAGCCATTCCCATGTACTAGGAGACAGTGGACAAAACCAGGACATGAACTGGCTAGACAAGAAAATAGAATTACACGCTGGGAACAGCAGTTACTTCCAGTGGGGAGAGAATGCAATGATGACAAAATGCATGGGGGCTGTAAGGGACTAGATCCCATTTTGCTATAAAGTTGGATACGTCGAAATTCATTTTATTGTTTCTCCCTAAGCCATAATGCATTCTTTCCATAAACAGTTTTTCATTTAACATGAATCAACACTGCATGTCAAAAGATCAAGGGGAACTTCAATTTTAAAAAAGCAATTTTTGTTGCCCATAAAAAGCACAGTTAAGATGTTCAAATATCTACATACCCAACGTCCATTGAAGGGACACGATTTAATGCCATTTTCATAATCACCCTCTTCCTCCGCCTCATCATCATTTGGAAAAGGTCCAAGCCAACATGGAGGCATGCTGGCCCTGTTAGCCGGAGTGCAGCTCTGTCACAGGCTCTCTGCTAGCACATGCCCCGCGGAACCCTTAGGATGTGCTGGAGATGGCTCGCCAGCTTTCAAAAAAGATCGGATTTATATACCCCCAAAGCAAAAACTGGTCAAAAAATTTTTATTTTGTGTTTTCAAAACTTTGAAAATAATTACAAAACAGGAGACACAAAAAATATTTGAGCTGCAGCTCCTTCCCAAAGCATGTGCTCAGCTCCCTAAAAGGCAACTCTGAAGAGGCCAACATGACAGAGACCCTGGGCATGTGTGTTTAAAGAAGCAGCTTCAATCATTAGTGTCCCCAAAGGGTGCTTTCATGACCACAAATTTTTTTAAAAAAGAAAGAATTAGTCTCTGACAATCCACAAACTAAACAAAATGCCAGCTCTTGGCCTATTAAAGTCAATATTGTCTTGTGTGTGGAAGAATCAAATTCCCAATATTGCAATTTGCAGTTTTAATCAGATTCATTTAAAATACAAATGGAGTGTCACAGGAAATGCTTCAACATCTGAAGCTTTCTGGGTGGTGTGATGCTCTGCTTGTATGATCAGCAGCGTTTAGCTCTCACGTCATGAGTGCAGCTGTAAGCACCATTCCCTTGCTTCCTCACACTTCAGCCAGAAATGCTGGATTGGAAACATCAGCTCGCCTGTTCTCTTCCCGCAAAATCATCAGACATCTTCAGATCCTTCTGTCCAAAACAGCCTGGTACCCAAACGGCAGGTGCAGTGGGCTTTGTGAGATGTATTCTCAACCGTCAGCTTTCCCATGAGCCTTCCCTACTGTCCTTCTAAATATCGAACCTTCCTCCCCCAACATTCTCTACCTACTCATTCCTCACTATTTCCCCACAGTATGTGTCACATCTGACATGTTAACACTTGAGCAACAATTCACTTTTGTTATCTAATTCCATGCCATTTAAAAACAGAGAGATACAAAAAGGTCTATCCATTGTTTCACTCCCCAAATAGAAGTACCAGCCAGAGCTGGACCAGGGTGAAGCCAGGAGCCTTGAACTCCATCCTGGTCTCCTAAGTGACTCAGATTGGATCCATCAGCTATAGGGAACCACACTGGAAGCAGAGTAGCCAGAACAAAACCCCAGGCACTCCAGCATGGGATGTGGAAGCCCAAGCAGCAGCTGAGCCCACTGTGCTACAACACCTGCCCTAACATACTATACTTAAAAAAATGGTGTCAGGGCCCAGCGTGATGGCCTAGTGGCTAAAGTCCACACCTTGCACATATCAGGATCCTGTATGGGCACCAATTTGTGTCCTCCAGGCAGACCTGCTTCCCATCCAGCTCCCTGCTTGTGGCCTGGGAAAGCAGTCAAGGATTGTCCAAAGCCTTGGAACCCTGCACCCACGTGGGAGACCCAGAAGAAACTTCTGGCTCCTGGCTTCGGATCTGCTCAGTTCTGGCCACTGAGGCCACTTGGGGAGTGAATCAACAGAGGGAAGATCTTCCTCTCTGTCTCTCTTCTTCTCTGTATATCTGAGTTTCCAATTAAAAAAATGAATAAATCTTTTTTAAAAAATGGTTTCACCTCTTTTTTCCCCTGCCACAGCTTAAGTCCTCTTGGTGCAGGATTTGTCCTTTTGTTCATATGTGTGTCTCCACCATCACCTGGAAAAGCACTTGGCACAAGGAGCAGACACCTTAGACACCTGCATGAATGAATGACAGAGAGGAAGGGAGGAAGGAAAGGCAGACAGGAGGAAGAAGAAAAAAAAAAGTAAGCAAGCCACGGTTTTCCTATTTCAAACCGTCACGAGAGGAGACTTCATGTGAGAGAAAGTTTGAAAATCAAGATTTATTTTATTCTCTTGAAAGAGTGACACACACACACAGATATGTTCCACTGCTGATGCAGGAAGCGGAGCAGCCAGGGTTCGAACCTGTGCTCCTGTAACAACCTTTATCCCTTCACCACCTCCGAGCCAGCCTGTCAAACCAAAACTTCAGAGCAGGGCACGTTTGTCCCAAGAACATCACCTACTGTGCAAAAACAGTAGGAATGAAACGGTACAGAAACAATAGAAACACACCCTATCTTCCCACAGATTTCCTCCCCAAACTGCCCATTTGAGGCCCCAGCACCCCAAGACTCCCCAGTGGAGTCATGGGGCATAGAGGCTGCAGCTGCCTCCCCCAAGTTACCTTCCACACCTCCCAGTTCTTCCACAGCCCCACACTGGAAATGCCAAGACCTCCCAGTTTGCCTCACTCCTCACACTGATAGATTGATCTGCTGGTGTTTGGAGTAGTACATGTTCAGTACAGGACCAATGAAAAGTGGCTGGGGTCCTGGACAGGAGGGGCTGCAGTTTGCTGAGGTCTGGGTGGCAGTAAGTGTCTCACAGCTGCTCCTGAGGGACAAGTTCCACCTGCAGAAAACTGACCAATTCCCCTCAAAGAATCAGACCAAAAAAAAAAAAAAGCAAGAAAAACATACATATAAAATGAACAATTTCCAATTTCTTTCAAGTTTATTTTTAGGTATAGATGAGAAAAACAATTTTAGACTTCTTGTAGTCCAACTTGCATTGAAACAATCAAGGTCTCTGTAAGAAGAAATGGAATGGAACACTTCAGTGGGCAATATCCTCTCCAAATAAAACTGGGAGGGGAGGGACATGGAGGCAGTTAAGGATGAGAGTAACAATGTTGTCATGTAACATTTTCTCATTTTGGTGAGAAAATGAGTGATTGATTAGAAAGAGTCTTCACCAGCTGGTTTACTGTCAAGAGCCAGGAACTTCATTCAGGTCTCCCACACGGGTGCAGGAGCCCAAGTACTGAAGCTGCCTTCTGTTGCTTTCCCAGGCCATTAGCAGGGAGTGGGATGGGAAGTGGAGCAACCAAGACCTGACTGGGAACCCCTGTGGGATGCTGATCTCACAGGTGATGCCTTATGCCATCTGTGCACTGCAATGTCAACCCCAGGTCTTCTTTCCTTCCTTCCTCCCTCCATCCCTCTTTCTCTCCTTCCTTTACTCTCCTCCTCCCTCGCTCCTTCCTGCTCCATCCTTCCTCCCTCCCTCTCTCCTTTCCTTCCTTCTTTCCACCTTCTTTTTCCATCCTTCCTTTCTTCCTTTTTACTATTTTTTCTCCAGTACCTTCTTTTCTCCATGTTAATGTCATGCTAATAACAAGAGAACAGGTTCAAGGCAACTCATAGTTATCATGCTCAGAGCCCAGGGACCTTCCTTTCCTGCACCCTCTCATCACAGGACCACAACCACACGGAGCCTAAGCCCTTGGCAGTGAAGAGTTCTGAGCAGCTAGTGTGATGCCTCTTCCGTGTGCTGCTTTAGAGGAAAGTGATGGGCTCGCTCTCATGCAGATTTTTCCCTTAAACTCCAACCATGACTCGGCTTCTGTGGGTTGCCTCAACAACAGACAGAAGGGCCGGGGACTTTTGTTTCAACACAGGCAGCTCTCTCGCCAATCTCCCACCCAGCCTGATCTGACTCCGTTGGCAGAACCCACGGAAGCCAATGGTAAGCAAGGACTAGCTGACATTCATTCTTCCAGGACAAGGGCACGGTTACTCGGTATCCAGATGAGACATCAGGGAATGTCATCTGTCCCAGATGATCTGTCACAGGGCATCAGAAGACACTATGGTTTTCATTTTTTTGAGTAACATCAATGACTCCAACCTAACCTCTTCATGGGCACCCTGTGGATCTGCACAGGCAAGTCCGTTTCTCCCACTAAACTGGGCTAATTTTGTTTGTGAATCTTGCTCATTGCTGACAGTGTCCAGAGAATGCCACACTGCCCTTGGAACATGTCCTGTGCAAGAATGCCACACAGCAGTCAACGCTGTCCTACCTGCAGCCCCTGGCATTCCGTGTTCACCGGGTGTGTTTTCTCCATCACAACACATGGACTTCCATTTTATAACAGTGTTCCTTCAATTCCCTCAGTATTTTCCTTTATAAATCTACTTTTGCCTTCCTTCCAACTAGTAATATTAATCATCATTAATGAACCATTAATTCATATACAAGTTTGAACACATATGAAAGATCTCCAAAAAAAAGTTTATGAAAATGTGTATTATGACCACCACCCCCCCCCCAAAAAAAATCTCTGACTTTGAGTGTAATTAGGAAACATGAGAGGGTTTCCGGGGGAGTTTGGAGTTCTTCACAATCACTCATGTGTGGAGCACTGGCCTTTGAACGATAATTGTAGGCATGGACCCAAATGTTCCAGCAGTAATCTAGGTGGGCGTGGCAGTAGCAGACGTGATGGGAGTGCATGAATAGTCAGATTTACTGCCCTAAAACCCACCAGCATATGTGACTCAGAAAAAGGCCAATGTTCCTTCTCATTCTACCTGAACGCATTCTGTCATAATGTACAATGTGCATTAACACGCACACACATATATAGAGACACATATCATTCAGCCACTTAAAAGGATGAAACTTTGTCATTTGCAGCAACACATATGGTATGGGGGACGTAATGTTGAGCCAGACACCACAAGACAAATATTGATTGATCTCATCTGCTTAATAAATTTAAAAAATGCTGTTCCGACAAAAATACATGAAACAATAGCAGTCATCGGGGAGATGGAGCTTCAGAGGAAGCAAAGTTTAATCGATGCATACAGCATTCCAGCGAGACGGGGGTTATGAGCTTTCTGAGAGGGATTGGCCTATTGTACGTAACACTGTAGATTAGACCAATCGGTCTCAGAAACGTGACTACAGGGACAACAGCACGTTTTATAAGCGCAGATAGCAAGAAGGAAGGTCGTTGGATGCTTTCACCACGAAGAATCACACAAGATGAGACGATGTGTATGCGAATTACTCAGCGTCAGCAGTTGAAAACGTATGTGTGTCTCGAAGCATCCCATTGTTCTGCATAAATAGATGCGATTGTTAGAGCAAACAAGTTTTGCCCAACAAAGTAAGCAGCATTCATCATGTGCTTCTCCTTCCTGTGATACTGTCTCCTTAGTTCACACACCCCTATGAAATCAGAAGCTGGGTCTGAGTCCCAGCTACCTCGCCTCCTCCCTGACAGGCCTTTTACAAATCATCCCCCTCTCCGCCCCTGGAAGTTTCCATTTTTTCACCCATGAAGATACCAAGCTACCATAGGGTTACTGTAAAGTCTACGGGGAAGTAACATTCAGGCAGGACTTGCACAGTGTCTGTGGCTAATAAGTGGTCACTGCTATGAACTGTAGACAGTAGAATTCATGGAGACCTCCAGTTCCCACCATCGTTTTGCAGTATCCATAATTATCACCATGCTAACTTTAGAAATGTGTCCATGTAGGGCCAGTGCAGGGCATAGTAGGTGATGGGCACTGGCTTATGTCCCGGCCACTACATTTCCAATCCAGCTCCCTGCTTATGGCTTGGGAAGGAAAAGAAAGAAGGTTCAAATTCTTGGGCCCCTGCACCCATGTGGGAAATCAGCAGCAAGCTCCTGGCTCCTGGCTTCAGATTGGCTCAGCTTCAGCTGCTGCAGCCATTTGGGGAATAAATCAGCAGGCAAAAGAACTCTGTCTCTCTTTCTCTGCCCAACTCTGCCTTTCCAATGAAAATAAATCCTCAAAAAAGGAAATATGTTTGGTTGCTCAATTTTGTTACTGTTCTCATTATCCTGGTGAAGAATCAGTTTGTTTATCCTTTTTTTAAAATTGGGCATTTAATAAACAGAATTCACATTTATAAATCAATAATATAGAAACAATATTTAAATAATACAGATTTGCTCTATGTAATTAAATAATACACAAGCCATATTAGGTCTATTGCAAATGTGGTGATGTTTTCTCACACGATTTAGAGTGCCTCGGATTCAAAATTCCAGGCAAATCTTTTCCCTTGTGTTCCCACAGGTGAAATAACAGCTGGACCTTACTCGAATTCTGCTCATCAAAGAGTCTACAGGCAGTGGCATAAAACTAACACAGGTGCCCAGCGTGCTGACAAAGAGTAAACAAAGCCCAAGTTGTGCAAGGTATCCCAGGCCTGGCCTCCTCGCACAGGACTTAGAAACCATGGTCAGCTTTGTTCTGCAAATTGGCTGACACCTAACAGAGAGGAGCTCCAGTTGGCGTGCATGGCTGTGCCACCTGGGTTTCTTTATCTCGTTTATTATTATTAACCGTTTCCAAAAACACTTTGGAGATTGGGAAGAAAGGGATAGATTGTAATCTCCGGCTCCGAGTGTGGTCCTTCCAGGAGGCCAGCTGACTTCTGACATGGTATGTCTTAACTGATATTTTCCTTTGAAAAACAACTATCCTTATGGAGGGGGCTCTCAGAAAGGATATTAGGGATTAGGTTGGAATAAAAACACTGAAGCTTGCTTTCCTAGCTTCTCCCCTCACCCGCACTCCCTCCTCCCCTCACTTTTTTTTTTTTTTGCAAGGAAGAAGTCCTCTTGGAATGTGGAAAAGAAATGAGTTTGAACTAAATCCAAATAACAGTGCTGATCTCCCTGAGCCGCAAATCAATACAACAGCAACAGCCCCACGCATGTTCAAGGAAGGAGCTGGACCGTGACACACAGCGCCTGCATGAGATGGATGGGTGGTCTGGAAAACATGATCCTCCTGGAAATGAGGGCATGGTATACATCACACACACACACAAATGTAAAAGCCTCTTGAAAGGAGCCTGCCACTGATTCTCCGTGCCATCTCCCCTTTTCTTCCAACTTCTCCACACTTGCACCCAGGGCTACCAGTGACTGGGCTTGCCTTGTATGTATTCTGCTGATGGTACTTATTTAATGAGACTGGATCTACCACAGTCTGAAAATAACCTTCCCAGCTTCAGACCCTCATCTTCCTCCAACCATTGAAGTGAGCATGGCTTCTCTCCTCTCCTTCAACATCAATTCCAAGAGGGTGAATATCACAACAGAGCTGAACCCATGATGTGACCCATCAGCATTGGGAATGCTTCCGGAAATGCTCCAATTGCAGCATTCCTTCTTCTGTAGACTTTCACTAATTCAGCCATTCCATGTATTTTTTTTAACACAATGAGTCCCCTGTTTAAGGGCCATTTGCCAGCTATAATGTGGAAACAAGAGAGCCAAACTGGACTTGCCTGTGGCTGCAGGTACCTGGATGATAATATTTTCTTAAAATAGGGAAACACACACTTTATTTGAGCTGTTGCAGGAGATTGGTCCCCCTTGTCTGTACTGCAATCTTGTTCCTAACCAATCACCTGTAAACTGCCATGAACTCCTACTAGAAACTGTACATTTCATATTGCAAAGGCAGGAAGTTCAAGTTGCATGAGAGTCAGGATTTTATGAGCTTCAGCTCAGAAAATGCAAATAATCCACTTCCATCTTCTATCTTTTGTTTTGTATCCTACAATGTTTGGCAGGAGTCAAAGAAGATAGCCAAGGGACGTCTCCGAGGGGGCAGTTCCAACACCATAAACCACAGCAAGGCGACAGAACCAGTGAAGCTTGCATTCCGTCCTCCTCTCATCCACTTTTCTAAATTAGTTCCTCACCCTTCAGAATTCTCCATACGTTTCCACTGAACAAATGTGAAAGTTGGAGCAGCCTTGTGGCAGCTAACAGATGCTGAAGCCTCAAGGTAGTGGAGACGAGTGGGGCCAGTCGAAAAAGGCTTTGCTTCACTTTGCTTCTCAGCCTCTGGGACGGCTCTGGGCTTCTACTGGGACGGCTCATTGTCCAGGTTCGCTTCTGGCCACAAACGGGATTTGCTGACTCATCCCTAAAAGGATTTGAAAGTACACATCATTGGTTCCGGTGCCCTTGATCTTTTCCAATTTCTTGTCGATTTCTCTTTCTTTCTCTTTCTCTCCTCTCTCTCTCTCTTTCCCTACCATCAACCAGAACAGTGGCTCATGACAAAGGGAACAGCAAACACATTGGGAAAAAAATGTCTCTGCCAGGCCCCAGGATACACCACCCTCATTTTCGTAGATGCATGCAATTACCCATGATTTAAAATTGGTGCTGTGGCAAGAGGGAGCATTGCCTTAGCATCTGTGCCAAGCATGCTCTGTCGTTTTTCATAGCAGACACAGGGGCTCAGCTCCTTCAGCTGCGAAGGCTTTGAGCACACTCCAATTCAGCATGTATTAGTATGGTCAGTGCCTCTCTACCATACCAGCTGACAACAAATTAATAGGAAATGCAGCACATCATTTACATAAAGGTGGTAGGAAAACTCGGCTTTGGAATGTATTACCACCATTACAGAAACTCTTCACTGCACAGCCTATAGTAATTGTTTCTAAATACGTTGTAGGACTGTTGCTGAGCTGGAGTGAGGATGTAGACTTCATTAAAACTCCATATGAGAGACTTAGGAAGCATTTCCTAAACATTTTTTGGTGTGAAAGAGGTAAAGTTTTTTTCTCCGAGACACCCCAGGTAACTGATTGGTATGCCTTGATATCAACAGGCAGGTGGATAGGCATCAAAGACAGGGGGTAAGGGTGTTAGTGTGGGGCTCCACATGGTTGGTTTCTGGATGGCTCCAATACATAGGAATTTCTCACCCCTTTTGCTGAATTTTGAAATGTTCATTATCTAAACAAGTTTCCTGTAAACTTCAAAGGCGACTTGAAGATGAAAATGAAATCAGAAATTCTAATTAATTTCTTAATCTCTTCCAATTTTTTTTTTACCTACCATGTGGATCTTCCAATCCAATCTCTTTTTCTGGCAAATAATCACCTCTCCTGGAGCTTCCTGGTACTCCTTCTCCCAAACCAACTCTATAGTCTTCGCAGCCCAAGCCAGTCAAAGGAGTGACTCATAACTTAAGCTTAAGATACACAGGTTCTTAGGTGACGTTGGCCTTCCCATCGGTGCTCCATGAGAGCAGAGGAAAACCAGCAACCAACCAGGAGATCCCGTGGAAAAGTCCTCGTTTCTCCCACTAGAAGGAGAACATTTCCACTCTGTCCAGGGTTACCTCCACCTTTGTGCCACCTAACCTTCCTGGGTGCTCCAAGGTGAATCTTAATTCAGATATTCATTTTCTTGTACCTCTACTGTTGGCAACAAGCTTGGACCAGCAAACCACTCACCCAAGAAAACTCTGAGTAAAATGTGAACTCCTTAGGACATCGTAGTGCACTATGTGATAGCTGACACCAATCAGCAACTGTCAGTCCTGGGGTCTTCCTGGGTAAGTGCCCGCAGTGCCGCATTTCAGCCTAATTTCAGATGGTAAATCCCGCTGGGTCATAGCTACCTACTTATAAATTATAATTTCCCCTATGTGGAAGAAAATATTCAAGACTTATATAATTCACAAAGTTAGAAATGAAAACAACTTATTTCTTACCCTGCTTTCTCAAATTGCTTAGAGGTAAAAAAAAAAAAGTTAAACGGATAATATCTTTCAACACTGAATTGATTTCTCAGCTTAATTTAAGCATAGAAATTACGTGCCAGATGGCATGATCAACATGTTCTGTTGAAAGATTGCAATTTTAATTTTATAAAAAAAAATAAAATAAGCATTTTTCCACGTGGTCTACTCAGCAGGAATGAAAGTTCATATACGCCTGCTCCAACAATGCCATCTTCGGTGAAGAAATTGACAATAGCCTTGAATGCATTAGCTGCACTATTTGAGAAGCAGACATGCTATTTGGCTTCATCTTGCCACACGCATCACACAATACCCATGATAAGTAGCTGAAAAGAGGAATGTTCAAAGGAATAGTCATGAAGGTAAAAATATATCTTTGCATTGTTGGCCATTTAAAGATCTTCAGAAATGCATTTCATTTTCAGTCATGAAATAACTGCATTTCATTCAATATCCTGACCTGGACAGCCATAAACTCTGACTATGCCCGAGTTCCTGCTCCCAGGGAGGCCATTAAAGGAAGTTTTCACAACTCATTCCATTTTTACGTGACACTTCTATGCCATACACTTCCATAAAGCCCTTCACTGAGGCGCTTAGTCATGAGCTAAAGAGAAAAGCATGATGTTTATAAGAGAGAAGAGTCTGAAAAGGTAACTGATACAAATATTTGAGCACTCTGAGTCCCCCAAAGAAGAGGGGAGAGAAGGAGAAAGAGGAAAGAAGGGAGACGGGAGGGAGAGGAGAGGAGAGGAGAGGAAGGGGGAGGAGAGGAGAGGGGAGGAGAGGAGAGGCGAGGCTAGGGGAGGGGAGGGGAGGGGAGGGGAGGGGAGGGGAGGCGAGGGGAGGGGAGGGGAGGGGAGGGGAGGGGAGGGGAGAGAAGAGGAGAGGAGAGGAGAGGAGAGGAGAGGAGAGGAGAGGAGAGGAGAGGAGAGGAGAGGAGAGGAGAGAAGAGAAGAGAAGAGAAGAGAAGAGAAGAGAAGAGAAGAGAAGAGAAGAGAAGAGAAGAGAAGAGAAGAGAAGAGAAGAGAAGAGAAGAGAAGAGAAGAGAAGAGAAGAAAAGAAGGAAAGAAAGTTTGGCCTTGTTTCTAAAAGCCAAAAGAATGTTTTGCTTATGACAAAGTATAGACCAAAAAGAATGGGGGATATTTTTTGGTTTCCTTAGAACAAAAATGTTGAATGATTATGACAATACATACTCCAACTTGATGAACAAGATGTCTAATAAGATGTGAAGGGTTACTTCAATCTGCAATTGTTGGAAAACAAGACAAGAGCAGACATAATGTTACTGTGATGAGCCCTCACTGTTACCCCTGCTGCGGACTGTCTTCTGTTACATTTTAAACACCAATATTTGGATTTTGAAGGATTTCACATCCCAGAATGACAACCTGTTAGACGTTTTGTGTTAATGTATGTTTTCAACCTCCTCATATGGAATAGCACTGCTATGTTAGGGCATTGTTTGAAGAGGCATACATTTAAAACATTAGAAGAATTTAGCAAGAGTCACATTATAATTCAATTACAATCTCTAAAGTTGGGGTCAGCTTCACAGTGTAGCAGGATAAGCCGTCATCTGAAAAGCCAGCGTCCCTTAGGAGTACAGATTCAAGTCCTGGCTGCTCTACTTGCAACCTAGCTCTCTGACAATGCACCTGTGAGAACAACAAAAGATGCCCCAAGTATTTGGGCCTCTCGCACTCAGGGAAGAGACCAGGGTGGAGGTTCAGCCTTTAGTCATTGGGGCCATTTGGAGAGTGAACCCAGGAGATGGAAAGTATCTCTCTCTCCATGTCCCTTTATAACTCTGCCTCTCAAAATAAATCTTTGAAAAGGCTTATCTATTCACTGCCAAATGGTCTTGCTATCATAGTTCTTACAATCAAATACACTTCACTATTATTTCTAACGTGGGGTTCACCATGCAGTCACTTTGCATGAGATTTGTTATGTGTCAAACCGTGTTTGAAACAATAACTCATTTGCAGACACTTGATTCACCCTGCACTCAGAGGTTAGAAGCGCTACACCACATACAGGGTCAAGTCTGAATTTTCCAGGTTTTCCAGATCTTGTTTCTATTCTCACACACAGAGACATACTATGGATTGAGAAAATTCATTGTCAAGTGGTTGGTCTTTTCGTTGTTCTAAAATAAGACACCCAAGGGTAAACAATTCAAATAAATGGACATGGGGCGTGAGGGGCAGTATTTATTTATAAGACAAAAAGAACAGAAACGCCATACTGCAATGAACTTGAGCAAGAAAACTAAGGAAGGCCAAAGAGGTCTACAAAATGGATCCAAAATTGTCATATCAAACAGAATCAACAGAGAAGTTTGGCATTGCTCTCAAATACAGTACAGACATCTAGGAAATATTGGAAAGCACTCAAATCTGTTTACTGGGCTCGCTGTTCAGAAATTACTGAAAAGAAGTTTCGATGGACAAGCAGGGATTGAAGCCAGAGGGTAGAGGTTTGATTTGCGAATGGGTCGCGGGTCAAGAGACAGCACCTAGAGAGATCTTTGCAGAATGTGGAGCAGTTGTTTGTCATGGGAGGAAAAAAGAAACTTCTTTGAGTTTTCCATGCATCCTACATGTCAGTGTTACTGAATGTTTCAGGTCCTAAATTTGAATTTTCCCACTTTGGCAGAGCTGGAAAGAAGTCTAGTGTGAAAGTGGTTTCTTGATGAGAGAGAGAGAGAGAGAGGCAGAGTGAGTGGGGAGGAAAGGAGGAAAGTCAGGGGCTCACTGGGCTGTGACCCATGGAGGCAGCTGAGGCAGAGTCAGTCTGGAGACCTCCAAAGCAAGAAGGCACTTGAGATAATCAACCCTTGGAAGGCTTATTGAGCAGGAGCCATTCCCTAGGGCTTCCCCTGTTTCAGTGCCTCTGTGGGATCTAAGTCTCCCAAGAAGTTGCCCCTGCTTTCAAGAATGGGCCACTGCACGGGTGATGAGAGACCACACGGTGGAGGGCAGGCGGGCACAGTGACTGCACGCAGTGGTGACATGATACTGGGCTCAGAAAACAGACTGACGACACCCTGAATCTCCAATCTGAGATATCCTGGAGTTACTGCTCCAGGGGTACCATGCACACCCATCCCCGCAGCACAGGACAGGGTGAATTCACACACGTGTTGAGATGCATCAGCTTAGACCCTGAGCTGGTGGGGCTATTGGAGGAGAGAGTTGGTCAAACAGATGAAAGAAATCTAGGCTGGTGTGGGCAGCTGATTTAGAAGTCCTGGCTGAGGGAGGCGGGGGCCAGGTGGATCTTACTCAGAAAGTGAGAGTTGAGGTCATCTCCAGGACACAGATGAGTGGCCACAGGGACTGATGTTTGCTCTCAATCAAGTGTTCTACTGGTGCCCACACACCTCTGGCAAAGGTATGAACTCCTCCCTTGATGATGACATCATGGAGACACACACCCCCTACCTTAGGACGCCTAAGTAGTCCATAATTCACACTTTAAACACTGTCACCGTCCTAACAGCCCAGGAGCTCGGTGACAGGGAAGCTGTATACTCAGTTCCAAACAAACCTGACCATCTGCACGTCATGTTCTCTCCGTGCCTGTAGGTCCCATTAAATTGACAGGCGCCACATGTTTTACTTGGTCTCTGGCTCAGCGATACCTCCCACAGGGGTTCTCTCTTCCTAAGGAGACCAGCCACAGTTGACCTCTGCAAACAGTATTAGAAGAGGTTATTTTCTTCTTATTGTTGGAACCCCAAATCTGAGCCTGTGGGTCCCACAAATCAGTTTCCAGGCCAAGAACCTAACCCCACCTGAAAACTCATCAGATATAAAAATTTTCCCTCATCCCCCAGACTTGCAGAAACTGTGGGAGCAGGACTCAAAAATCTGTATTCCATCGAGTCCCACGGCAGATTCCGAGACAAGCTGAAGTCTGACAGCTGCTACTCTGACTGGAATCCAACAGGACAGTTCAGGCGTGCTTTACAGGGCAAGGCACAGTAGTCTATCCCCATCCACAGCTTTGAATTCTGCAGTTGCTGTCGCCTGTACTCCAGAAATATTAATTGGAAAGTTCCAGAAATAAAAATGTGAACGTTTAAACTGCGCAATGTTCTGAGCAGCATGACACAGTCTCATACAATCTTTGTGGTCTCTTTGCGCAGCGAATCCACCCTGTGCATGCTATCCACTCACTAGTCAGTGGGCACATTGTTAATCAGATCTACTGCTGCAGTGTCACAATGCTTGTTCAAGTGACCTTTACCTTCCAATGGCCCCAAAGCACAGGAATCGGAACGTGCAGATCAGGTACACCAAAAATGACCCTAAAGTCATCACTTGAAGTAAAATATTGAACATTCTCCACTTAGGAAAGGGGAGAAAAATCATATACTGATGTAACTAAAAATTTTTGCTGTATTATTGTAGATTCATCATATTTGGAGGTAACATACGGGAAAAACATAGAAAGACACTTCAAATAACTAGTGGGAAAATGGAATGAAAAGACACTTATTTGGGCACAAAAACTTTTGAAATGCATGAATACAGTTCTATAATATGTATTTTTCCATGGACTTTTCAGAAACCTTTATAGGCATATATCTTAAAAATGTTTGCATTCAAAATAAATGTATTTTCATTCTATCTTCTAGGAGTTTTTTGGCATACTCTTATAGAATCTAGAGGATTTTGCACCATTCAAGGTGTGACCAAGGTATTTGCTGGGGCTCTGGGCACATATTCCTTATAGATGGAAGAATATAGCTCCTGTCCTGGGTTCCAGGGGTAGACTCAAGAACATGCCACCCCCACACACAAAATAAAAGCCAAATCTTTGCCCCCATGATCGTAGGTCCTACATACAGTGTCTGTAAGAGTTGTTTGTGAGATGGGCACATGCTACTTGAAACTGAGGAAATTTTAATCTAGAATCCTTGGCAAAACCAAACACTTCAGACATCAGATGGCAGCAATTTGAGGATCAGGATTTAAAATCTGGGGTCCAGGTAGCTCTGAACACCCCCGCAGGAGAGCGGCTCAAATCCTCATTGCCAGGAGCTGTTCTGTGGTTCTGAACTGACCGGTGACTTCACCTGGGACACACACCCAGCTGCGCAGTAAATTATGAGAGTCTGGAGACAGAGGCAAAGAGTGCCGCCAACAGATCCTGCACACGTTCATGAGGAACCACAGGAGAGCAGCAGAAGGCAGAAGCATGCCTGCCTTGGGGGGGGGGGGACTTCCTGAAGTGTCCACTCAGGAAGCAGACTCAGCAACAGAGGGAGGGAACCAGCTCCTTGGTGTTGTATCCTCACAGAAGTGTCTGTGAACCACTAACTATGTGCTCCCAGTACTGATTCCTGCAGGAAACACAGAAGAGCTTGCTTCCAGATGCATTTTTAATCTCTTTATCTCCAAAAATGTCAGGAATGGATGTGTATACAAACCTTTAAAAATATTTAATGCTCTGGACCCAGTGTTGTGGCATAACACGATAAGCCATTGTTAGGCACTGGTATCCACTACTACCACCAGTTCAAGTCTCAGCTACTTGCCTTCATATCAGCTCCATGTTAGTGCACCTGGGAAAGCAGTGGAAGACGGCAAAGTGTTTGGGTCCCGGTCCCCACATGAGAGGTGCAGATGTAATTCCTAACTCCTGGCTTCAGCCTGCCTAGTCCTGACCTAGCCCTGACCATTGGGGGCTGATCCAACAAGTGGAAGATCTCTTGCTCTCTGTGTCTCTCCCTCCATTTCCCTAACTCTGTCTTACAAATAAATACATACAACTATAGATAGATAGATAGATAGATAGATAGATAGATAGATAGATAGATAGATATTTGACTTTCTTTTTCAACAGACTCACTTTTACAAGACAGGAGAAAACACCAATTCTGAAATGTTGGCTTTGTATCATTGAATCTGCTACCTAGAACGTGATAGGTAGCAATGAGTATGCAACGACTGCTATAAAGCAAAATTGTTTAGAATTTCATGTAGCAATTCTCTCCAAGAGTATCATCTGGAGCCCTTCTTCCCACCCTTTATGAGCTCCCTCTAGTGGTAGCTGCTCAGAGCATGCAAGCCAGGGTGCATTTCAAGTCTCTAAGAGAATGTGCAGCTGATGTACGAACCCCAAAATTAATCTATTACCATGTTCCCCTTCAAAAAAAAATGCCCTGTATATTCTATTACAGAAAATATGAATGCAAATCTTCTTGGGTAGTTCTTAGCAGAGCAGGCTGATGTCTCTTTCTGTGCTTGTTGAGGACACTAGCCCTAGTTGAATCAAGGCCCCTTTTCTGATGACCACTGGAACCTACTGACCTCCTTAGACAGGCAATCACATCAGGGGACTCAGGGTCCAAAATATGTCCCTAAAGGAAGGGAAAAGACAAGTTAAGCAGCATCCCTGGACCTACCCATGTTACATGATTTGTCTAATCATTCTTTGCTGCTGTTCCACCTGTCTCATTTTGCATATTCATTTCAAGCACATCACCATCTTTTTAGGGGATGAGTAAAACCTGGTGTCTCTGGAAAATTCCATGGATTGGCTTTAGGATGCAGATACCCTTCGTGTCCCAATCACACAACCACAAATCTCTTGGCGCCCATGTGTGCACCATGCAGGTGAATGTGTCAGCACATGCCCTGAAGCATCAGAACCATTATCCCTGTTGTCCAACACATCCTGAAAGAGCTGGGAAGGAACTGAGCACCTCTAGAGCCTGCTGGCAGCACCCATGTGAAGCAAAGGACTGGTGGGGCTCAGGCGAGCACAGGTCCAGGTGCATGGACCCCAGGCTGCAGCCCATGCTTGGTCACTGGTGCTTCCGTCCTGGCCACCAGTGGCCTCCACTCACCGTGCCCCCACGTTGAGCCTCCAAATCCAGTTCCTCTGGCTTCCCGTCAGCTCTGACACAGCCGCCCATGTCTCTTTCTCCATTATTTCTCTTAGAAAGGGGGCTACCATTTTTTTCCACCAACACTCACATCTTCCTTTATTTCCCCTTGCTGAGTCTTCCTTTTTTGTCTGACCTGTCACGGACTGTCACTTTCTGGATCAGAGCTGTGTCACTGGCTCTGATTTTTCTTGACAATTTCTACATCCCCAAATCTGGCTTCGCACCTCTGAGAAGTTTCATGAATACCTAACTTTATGCTTTAGAGCAGAATTCTTGTACTTTTTCTCCAAATCTTGCTCCTCCTCCAGCCTTACCCATCTCAGACAAGGGGAGCAAGTTCACCTGGTTGCTTGTTTCACTGGTACACTAGTTAGCAATAGACATTAACTTACCAGCAAGCCAACCCTGCCCTAAATACATCGTGTGTGTATGTGATCTAATTTTCATAGCACCTTAGTTGAAAAAGGCAATATTTTCATCTCTGTCTTACAGATGATAGCAGACAAGTTAAATAATTGCACAAACTCATACAGCTAGAGTCAATTCTCAAAGCCTGCTCTGCTAAGAATTACCCAAGAAGATTTGCATTCATATTTTCTTTTATCTCCCTATGTTCACCCCATTACCAGGACTCCTTAGCTGTGTCTAAGCTGATCCTTCAACTTTATCTAGCAGGACACACATGCAGCCACTTCTCCGGTCTGCACTGTACCCCCTGTACCGCACAACATTACCCTGGCATGCCTGGGCTGCCACAAAAGCCGCAGAATTCTCCTCTCAAATCAACGCTCCATAAACATGCATGTTCGGTGTCACCACCTTCAGTGGCTCTCCGTCACTCTCAGAATTCCTTCCAATCCCCCCATAGCACAGCCTAGCCCAGGAAGCATGGGCTTCCTGCAAACTTCATCAGCAGCGACTCCCAGGCCTGGCATGGTAGCACAGCAAGGTAAACCTCTGCCAGTGAAGCTGGCATCTCGGAGTGCTTGTTCGAGTCCTGGCTGTTTCCTTCTGCTGAGCCTGGGAACACAGTAGATGATGGCCAAAGTACTTCAGCCTCTCTACTTACGTGGAGTCCCAGACTCTGGCCCCTGAGGGCATTCGGAGGGTGAACCAGTAGATGGATGCTACATATCTCGCTACCTATCTTTTTCTCTTTCAGCATTCAGGGAATCTGTGTATGTTAAGATTTTACATGTTGGGCTTTCCTTTTGCCCTGTTTCATTTAAGATTTATTTATTTACTTGTAAGGTAGAGCTAAAGAGAGAAAGAGAAAGAGAGACAGAGAGATCTTCTATCTGCTAGTTAACTCCCCAAATGGTGGAGATGGGCTAGTCCAAAGCCAGGAACTAGAAGCTTCATCTGGCCAGATGCCTAAGTACTTGGACCATCTTCCACCACTTTCCCAGGTGCATGAGCAAGGAGCTAGATAGGAAATGAAATAGCCATGAGTAGAACCAGTGCCCATATGGGATGCCAGCTCCGCAGGCATTGGCCTTACCACTATGCAACAGTGCCAGCCCAGCCCTGGTTTCTTAGGAAGGCTTATTATACACAACAAAGGAGCACACTCAGGTCTCTGATGCAGCAGCTCTTCCCCTGCCCATATGAGACGAGACAATGCTCTGTGCCTGACGCCTAGCCTAGGGGGTACCCAAAAAACCCACGCTGTAGGCAGCTACACATTTCCTTCTGTGTGGCAAGAAGGAGCTGTAATAATCACTGTGGTGATTTTACAACCAGCTTTATGCTATTTGAAACTCAGGCCGAAGATGTGGCCTTTCAGAATTCCACCAGGATAAACTATTAGCAAGCCCAACCACGAGAAAGAGTCTGGGCCAAAACAGGACACCGCAAGGTAATAACCCTAGTCCCAGCTGAGCACCACAGCACTGCCAGCTGCTGTCTTTTGTCATCTCCCCTGCAGCTGGGACCAGGACATTCTGAAAGGAGCACCATGCTGAAGGCACAGAACCATTCCCGCGAGCAAACACCTTTGCCTTGGCTTTTGGTGGCCATCTCTCACCGAAGGGCTCGCGAGGCGTGTGGCTGGGTTTCATAAGCAATGCTTGGGTCTGCGTAAACATGCTTGACTGATTAATGATAACAGCTCTTAAAACATCACAGACCTTGCCAGTGCCCAGAACTGTTTATTTTTTATACTAAATTAAATTCATTTTCCCTCTCATTCCCTCTAAGGAAAATGGTGACAAATTTAAATTCAGAGTGGACTGCGTCCATTGAAGATGGCTGGCTGCCACAGCCCCTAATAGGTTATGGTCGGGGTGTGTGTTTCATCTGGAGGGCCGTGGGAGGCGGGGAATCAAAGGGCTGGGAAGGAAGAAGGAAAAGCCCTGGATGAATGCTGAGCCGGTACACTTGGCACCGGAGCAGCTATTGTGTAATGAGCAAGTGCAGCAGACGTAGCCAAGGAGCCAATGCTGCAACGAAAGCAACGACAAGTTGTCTAACTTGTCGCATTGAAACACATGACAAATGCTTACCTGTGATAGGCATAAAGAAGGAAAGTGGTAAAGCAGCAGGAAACATCGCACCCATTGGATACATTCGAGAACTGAAGCTGAGAACCAGTAACTCGCCCACGGCCATGTGGGGTGGAACACGGATCTAAGAAGATCCTGCCCCTTGGATCGCAAAGCCACAGTTTTCTCATGTTTCTGGGGTCCTGTGCTGCCCCTGACGACAGACCTACTCATACGGTGCCTGCTTGTGAATGCAAATCTTTCTCATAGTAAATAAGTTACTTTTGGGCCTGGCACAGAGGCCCACTGACTAAATCCTCACTTTGCAAGTGCCAGGATCCCATATGGGCTCCGGTTTGTGTCCTGGCTGCTGCACTTCCATCCAACTTCCTGTTTATGGCCTGTGAAAATAGACAAGGATGGCCCAAGCTTTGGGACCCTGAACCCACATGGAAGACCCAGAAGAAACTCCTAGGTCCGGCGTCAGATCAGCTCAGCTTCTAACTTTGCAGTCATTTGGGGAATGAACCAGCATGGAAGATGGTTCTTTCTCAGATGGAAGATCTTTCTCTCTGTCTCTTCTTCTCTGTAAATCTGATCTGCCTTTACAATAAAAATAAATAAATGTTTTAAAAATTTTATATAAAAAATAAGGCCCAGCATGGTAATCTAGTGGCTAAAGTCCTCGTCTTGCATACACTGCAGGTCCCCATATGGGCGCCGGTTCATATCCCAGGTGCTCCACTTCCCATCCAGCTCCCTGCTTGTGTGCTGGGAAAGTAGTAGAGGAAAAACCTTGGGACCCTGCACCCATGCGGGAGACCTAGATGAAGCTCCTGGCTCCTGGCTCCTGGCTTCAGATCAGTTCATCTCTGGTTGTTGCAGCCACTTGAGGAGTGAATCAGCAAATGGAAGATCTTTTTCTCTGTCTCTCCTCCTTTTTGTAAATCTGACTTTCCAATAAAAATAAATAAATCTTTTAAAAAATATCTTATTAAAAATAAATAAATTAGCTAGTTCTTAACAAAGAAACTGTATGAGACAAGACCATTGTAATATCCTGTGTGCATGGGTCTAGTCTTTCCCAGCAGCTGCATAGGCCTAATGGAGAAAAGTTCTGAGCTGTCCTTCCGACAGACAGCAGTTCTCTGATCTCTAAGGATCCCAAGTCTGATTCAGATATCTATGCACAGTTTAGAGCAAGCCGGAGGAGGAATTTCCACCCAAAGAACCATGTATCTCATTTGAAAATGCAGAGCTGAGATAAGCAACGGCTTGTTAAGTCAATCTCAAGAAAGCAATTTATCATTTTTCTTCCCCCCCTAAAAAATAAGTCACAAATATATCTGTAAAGGTAAGCATGATCACACAACAAGACGGGAAGATACTTAGCACGGCTTTGTCCTAAAAGAGGACTTGGCACTCGGCCTCCAGTAAGGTTCAGCACACTTGGAGGGAAAATCTTACCGATGTCTCTCCGACGTGCTAAAGACATGCACATAACTCCTTCACTTGGTGAAGCAGGCAGATTTTCTAGGTGTTAGGAACGGGGAAGGCCAGCACCGTTGGCTTGTCCTTCAGTGGGGATCAGTTGCATGTCCATTGGCGTTGAGTATTGGATTTCAGAGAACAGCTCTGCCTAGAGAATCCAACCCAGTGTGTGACACATGTCAGAACATCAGTCAAATCCTGTAAAAGAGGATTTTAAAAGAGGTGGGCATTGGTGAGTTGGAAGCACCTATTTCCCCCCTTAAAAAAATTAAAATACCACTGGTCCTGATTGCACAAATAGCAGTGTAGCTAACAATTAAGTTCTTTGAGTTATGATTAGAACAAACTAATAAAAAACGGAACCAGAAATTTCAAGAACATTCTAGGCCTTTCTGGTATGCTATGTCGGCTCCCAATGAGCCTTTGCTACCCTGTGCTATTCTTGCTTGCTGATGGTCAGATTCTAATATTCATCAAAGTACTCTGCTCAGGTCATCTCCAGAAAGACCTGAGTCCCCTCTGCTGAGAGCCCACAAGGCCCTCCTTACTGCTTTCCCATAAATGCACCTGTTCATAGTTCTTTTCCTGACTTTCAGCTTTACAGACACACGACTGGGGGCAGAGTCACTAGAGGGCGAATCTCTCCCTGCCAGGCAGCTGAGCTGGCTAAGCCGTAGCGTTGACATCCAGTCCATTGAAAGCATGTCTCGGCACGGACGGCCCTGGATGCCTCAGGACAGCTGCATCTATGTTTATTTGAAAGGCAGATTGACAAAAAAAGAGGGAGAGACAGAGCGGTCTTCCATCCATGGATTTACTCCCTAGATGGCCACAACAGATAGGACTGACCCAGGCTGACACAGGAGCCAGGAGTTCTATTCTGGTCTCCCATGTGGGCAGCAGGGACTCCAGAACTTAGGCCAACCTCTGCTACCTTCACAAGCACATTAGCAGGAAGTTGTATCAGGACTGGAGCAGCCAGGACTGCAAGTATTCCCATAAGGATGTGGACATCAATAAGCAGTGGCTTAACCTGCTCACAATGCTGACCCCACAGATGGTTTTTTGAAAGGGTCATGGCACCAGTCACAGCTGATCTTTGTCTACCATAAGAGGGAATTCATCATGGCCAGTGCTGACGTCAGCAGGATGAGCGTGTTTAACCCCAACCCCACCTGAGGAGGAAACCAGTAGGGAAGAGAGAGAGAGAGGGATGTTTTTAGCAACAAATCTATTAATGACACCACTTGAGACCAATTTGGATGTTGGAAACAAACTGAAAGCAGCTCAAGGTAGACCAACCATTTCCCGCCTTTTGTGGGAAGCACAGTCGCATATGTTGGCTGGTTCTGGGGCTTCACTTTCTTATCCACAGAATTAGAGGTTTGATCTACATGGGTTCAGGGTTTCTCCAGCTCTGACATGGAACCCAAAGTTTCCCATCATGATCAATTTTGGTTTTCTTGTCCATTTCAGGTACATGTATCTATTTCTTAGAGATTTGTGACAAAGAAGTTCAACTCCATGGGTAAATTATGACGTCACGTGAAGTCCTGGTACCTGGAAGCAGGTGCAGCGGGTGGAATATTCTGGCCAATGAGAACCCTGCATGGCTTGGGTATGTAGGTAGAGAAGGCCACAGTGTGAAAGGCAGCCCTGGAGGGAGTGGATGAGCAGGCGGGAAAGCCAGTGCTGTGGATGGGGGCATCACAACAGGCTGGTTTCTTTCGAGGCTTGCCCAGGGACCAAGAACTGTAACAGCAGGAAAACAGTGGCTGAAATAAACTCTAAGTCACTGAATTTCACCGCATGTGCATTTGAAAACTCTCGCATAGGGAAAGATGCTTAATCTGTTTTGTTTGTTTGTTTGCTTAAAATAGGAAAACTAGGTAAAGGATACACTCCCGAAGGGTGAGAATTCGGTGATAGGAAGTACGCCGTATCATCGCCCCAACATCAAATTTCTGTGAAAAGAAAATGATAGTTTTTTTAATCTGCATGGAACAGTTGGTTTGTTACCCCACTGTTCGTCCCGCCTAAGCTGCCTAAGGTGCTGGAGCTTAGAATTGCATTTGCAACCACGGTCCACAGTACTTACTCTGCTATCTCCCAGACTGGGGGCAAGAATCAACAGACTGCACAGATCTGTTCTTTTATTAATTCATGCAATGCGAATATGATGCAATAATTTAACCCCAAGGTAACAATATAAGAAAAACCTGATGCCCACAACACAGGACTTAACCCAACCCGAACACGTCGGTGCTGTTTCGTTAAGCCGAAACCACCCTGCTGTGGAAAATTTCACCCGTTTTTCCCCGCTCATCTCTCTTCATGTCAGTATGATGAGTTGGGAAGCTGCCAGGGAGCAGCGAAGAGGTGAGGCCGCAGAAGACTGGGCACACCGCGTTGGATGCCTGCACATCCCAATGTGCCCACTGCTCCTCTTGAGCCTTGTAAGCAGAGCCTCAGACAAGGGATGCACAAACACAGCCAAAGGGAAAATTCTCCAAGCCCTCGCTTTTTACCTCCCAAGTCATCTACATTCTTTTGGCTTTTGCTGACTCACTTTGGGAGAAAGCCATCTGTGGCTCCTACCCTGCACCTCTCTGCCTGCTGACCGAGGAGCCCGGCGTACCAGACGCATCTTCTCATTTTCACTATGGATCAGAGACAGTCGTTGCTTCAGGCAGTGAATTCTGGCAGAGGTGGTGGGGTGAGGGTGGGACTGGGAACGTTCATGAAGTTCCCGATAGGAAATGCCTCTGGAGTTCGCAAGGGTGACTTGCCCACCAGGCTTCCCAAGCTGCAGCTCCCAACACCTCCCCCATGACCGCGTCCGAGTGCACGGCTGGCGGGTCTGACTTGGAAACCGCGCGGACCATCAGCATGCCGTTTTCTTTGGAGAGAAGCCACCTTCACACTGGGCCTGCCTGCCCCCTGCTCGCCTTCCTGACCCTGCCCCTGGTCCCTGACCCGGCCTAGGGCGCTTTGCACGAATCTCTGGCCATTTCCTGCATCCTGCAGGAGCACTAATTGAAAATTTGGGTGGCCTTGCTTGTTTATTTTCCTGGAATGCGGCGGGCTCTATTTTCATGGCATTTTCCCCCCCTCAGCACTGCTGGTGTTTCAGTTTCAAACGGACAACCGGTCTCAGGCAGACACACAAGTCTGAGCTGGGGGCAAACTTCACACCGACCCGCCTGCCGCTAGCAGCTGTAACTAAATGGAAGCATCAGAGAGTGAAAGAGAGAAAAATGCCAGATTTTCCCAAAGAAAAAGAGACAAGCTCACCTCCTTATCAAAAAAGGGTAATAATAATATTAATAACTAGTTGGTTACTAGGAAAATAAAAGATAGAAGGCACCACTGAAAAGTTTTTCAACCAAAGATTACTGGCGCTTAACGTGTCACAGAATGCATCAGTTCTAACTTTGTCAGAGTAACATGCAACATGCTAAAGAAACAAGCTGAGAAAGAAAAGACTTTGTACAGGCTGCAGCGCTGAGGGTTTCAACCCGATTTATAGAACGCACAAATTGCACACGTCTGTTCCCTGAGGAATCAAAAGGTTCTCAGGGAAATTCTTAATTTTCTCAAGATGCCGGACCATGCTGTTCTAATAATTGGTTGCTGCTGTAAATTGCATACTACTCAGCATTCAGAGGCAGTCCTAATGCAGCAGATATGCGTTAAAAAAAAATTCTGCCAAAAATTTAATATATAGCTTAAAGAATTGACACCTTAAGACTTGAGAGATTTTTATTTCTTTCCGGGGTGTGTGTGTATGTGTACCTTGTTTGTCTCTAAGTCAACGGAATATGGAGGGAGTGAATTTGAAACAGCTGATGCTTTTGCTGAGGTGTACGAAGATTCAGAACTATAGAAAATATGTGCACGTGGACTAGATTTGGGGAATCAAAGATGGTTTCTCTCATTGAAACTTCTGAAAGAATGCCTGCTGAGGAGTAAACACGCAGTCCACTTCTGTAGCTCTAAAGGAGACTAGATCTGGGTCATTTTGCTCATTTTCCTTTGGTTCGCATATAGATAATGGGCAGCCTAACGACACACCAATTTATCACAAAATGGAAAACTTATTAAGACTCCCCTGTGGTATGACTGTGAGCTGACAGTAAAATCCTAAAAGATGCTGGTCCTATTTTAGCTCGGGCAATCAGTATAAGAAATTTTTTAAAACTTCATGGGTATTTTTCAATTAAAAAATGTGTGGTATCAAATCCCTAATCTACAAAATTAGATTTTTTTTCACATATATTTTGCTTTGAAAGATTTTAAAGAGCAAAAAAAAAATCCACTTGTACAATTGCCTTGCTAATATACATAGCTGAGATGAATCACATTGTTATGGTTCTTTCCATGATATTTATTATATATTTGAAATTCAATGCATAACATGTACATGCATTTGACATGGTAGCTATATAACTCTTCATAAACCTATATAGCGATTTCTCATCATATAAAATTGAGATTCAAAGCAATTTTATGGGGCTTGCTTGTTTAAAAAGTTGATGAAACGCAGCAGGGGAAAATATAAAGAAAAATAAGTTTACATGTATTATAACACAGAGAAAGTCTGAGACTCTGAAATGCATTGTGGTTTAAATAAAGCAGATACTTCAGCATGACAGTAGGGCATATCTTTCATTTCTACAGAATAGGAAAGCGAATAAACTCTTGCAAGCAGTTTATAAAGCAAGTTAGAAAACTCACAGTCAGTCCATCCATTCAATCTTATTTTATTTAGCAGGCTTTTCAAACTTCGGCCTTCTGGAAACAAAAACGTAAAATGCCTGTCCCACGTTTGATGTCCCTAGCATTTAGTTCCTAGTTGTCAGCTCATGTGTGTGTGTGTGTGTGTGTGTGTGTGTGTGTGACTTGTTCAGTGAAATTATAACCTCAAGAAAATAAACAACACCTGTGCTGCAGGCCTTTCAGATGCCCGTGCTTGCTGGGCCACTCCGAGCAGTCTCGAGAAAGGCGTGTTTCACTATTGACACCGAGTCTCCTGGAACACAAAAATCACAGCCTTTTAATCGTTCTGAGAATCACTTCCTCTTTTCTAGGGTTAAATTTTTAGCATGACTGATGGTTTCCCTCCCCAGGAGTCAAATGGCCAAAACTGAAATGCTTTCTAAAGACATGTACTTCACAGATAAACAAAAATAAAACAACAACAAAATCACTTCTTTTCCTGGGTCTAGCCGAAAGTTGCTGCTTGTTTTCAACAGAGGTAAATGACGCCAAAGTATATTTTACAATTTGTGCAAGACACAACGGACACGGCTGGATTGAGGCGTTTGCCCAAACAAAATTAACTCTTAAAATTTCAAAACCATTCCTAGTAAAAATAAAAAGAAGAGTCTGGGCGGCAGGATGTCTATTGCAGAGGACAGCAGCCATCTGCAGAACGCACGGAGCAGGGGCAGGGTTGCCGAGCGTTATGCAATAAAACAAAACGAAACACGAACGCGTACGTATGAATTGTCTTCTCCTCCTTGCTTTCTCCTGGAGCTTACTGACTTGGACAGAAAATTGGGGTGCACATACAGTGCTTGGTAACAGAATTGTTGGACCAACGGATCAGCTTGCTACATCTGACATTCAACTGTAAACAGCTGACAACTCACCTGGTTGGAATTAGCTTATCCAAAGCATAAGGTAAAATAAACTGGGTTTTCTCATTTCTTTTCTCTTGAGAAAAGCCAAATTGGTTCTTCTGAATGATTTTTTGCAACAAGAGCAACAAGAGGTGGTGTGGCTAAGAGAGAGAGGCGCCTGGCAAACCTGCAGTTCTCCAGATCTGCTCCGGGAGCAGTCTCTTTTCTCTTTGCGACCACAGAGCAACTGTGCTGTGGCCAGAAGCCCTAGCCCTTCCAAACGCAATCCTCCGGTTACACACTAGGTGGAAGATCCTAAGGGCTGCTGAAAGCAAAGTTCCAGTGAACAGTCATCCTATGATGAGTCGTTCGGCCACAAATGAAAAATGTGTTAATCAGAGAATTAAAAATATGTATTAGAATGCTGCTGTCAGCATCGTTTTCATGTGTGGTTCTGCCGAAGGACCTCGATTTACATACCAGATCAAACAGATGTGAGGATAATAAATGTTTCAGCTGTGCCTGTTGAAGTGGTGGTGGTGGTGGGGGGGGTGATGGCAAGTGACAGAACGGAATCAAAAGATCCAACAGACCCCACACCTCCTTGGATGCTTCCCCCCAGTTCTCGGCACCCACCCATAAGATGGGGCATTCGGTGACACCTGCTGCCAACTGCCTCTAAGTTCAATTGAAGCGTCCAGGTGTGTGAGGTTTGGATGTGTGAATGTGCATATGTGCATGTGAGAATGTTGGGCGTGTGTGCAGGCGAACCTTGACATGTTGTTTATGCATTTGTACAGGTGAGTACACACGTACACATGTCCCGTGTCTCTGTACAAAAGGCTCTGAGTGGGTATGCGTGTGGTGAGGAGTGCTGGGGGGTGACCACAGTGTCTTCTGCCAGCCTGAACGAAGCCGTCCTTTGGGCTCCCTCGCAGGCCGGGTCTGCCCAGTGACAAGGTAGGAGGCAACCTGAGCAGGGAGGGAGTAGCAGTATAGGAGTGTTTTTATCTGCCACTGCCTTGAGCTTAATCACCAGTGAAAGCCAAGAGTTGCAGAGATTACTCACTGCTGATGAAGAAAACACCTCCGGTTCTTGCGGGACAATTTGTCCTGTTCAAAAAAAAGAAAAAAAAAAAAGGAAGAAAACAAGGAGGAAAGAATATACTAATATACTGAAGAGGGGGAGAGGCGATTGTCGTCCCAACTTGCTCTCCACCCTACTGCTTATGTGTAGAGCTAGCTAATTGTTCTCACCATCCTCCTACCAGCCATTTTTCAGTTTTGTAAAAGCTTTTAATATTCAGGTGTGACTTGCAGGAAGTGAAAAGGCATGGGGATAATAACTGAATCTTGTGCAGATGAATTTTTTTGTGTAAGAGAAGATGTGGACCCCTTCCAGCACCCTCACACTCTGCCTTCATGCCACCTGCGCGGCAGGCTTTCTCGGCTGATGGGCATTTCTGTGTGGTGGGCAGTCCCCGCCAAGCCGCAGGGCACTCTGTAAGCTGTGTTTATCATGGCCTGAAAAGAACTCTGTGTGTCAATAACCGGAATTGGGTGGAGGTTTTAATACTCCCAAGCATTTCGTACATTTAACAAGGTTTTTTTTTTGAATCTTTGCTTCTCGACACTTGAAGACTGGATAACTGCAAATACTAACAACAACATTGCCATCAACTTTACAGACAGGTTAAAAAGACAATGAGTTGGCATGAATTTCTGTAACAGAGTATTCTATACTATCTGGATTCATCAAGTGTTATAAAAATCTTCATTATTTCAGGTAACTAAAAATTATTTAAAATACAGATATTGAATTCATAATCAGAATGGACCTACAGTTTTAAAAGACGGTTGTTGTAGTCATCTTTAAGAAATATCCTAATGGATATGTAATTGTATACTTACATATAAAACTTACAAATTTCTGCATTCATCTTCAACAAGTCTCAATAATATGTCTCGATATACAGATAGAATGAGAATATTTTTTTCCAACATGAATAAGTTGGCATTAAAATTTGAAAGATCAATAGGCTGTGTGGTCACATTCTAAGCTGTGAGTTTATTCAAGCTTATGTCTCAGAAAGAGAAGTTCCAAAACAGACTTATGCCCGGAGCGCTGGCCACTCTCACATACTGCTTATGTAATTATGTTTATACACTGAACCTCAATGATATGATGATCGTTTACTCAGTTCCAGTCAAAATTTTCTGTTTAGACATCTTAGAATTTGCTTGAAAAGTAAGCTGGAAAGGTAGGTCCTTCAGAGTTTTGGTAATTCTGGCTGGCTGAAGATTTCCCTTTCCTCGGGGAGCTGCTTCAGCGTAGCCCCTGACTGCAAGCGTTGACCACATCAAGGTGCAGGCACAAGCGAATGATTTTAAAACGGGGGCTAAGCAGGATTTTTCATTTCTTTGCACTTTCCACCATTCAAAAAATGTTTTTATTGTTTTGATTTGGGAAAAGAAATATCTCAATATGATGATCCTTAGAATATTTTTATATTAATGGCAGACTAGCAGGACAGAATGTACGGAAAGGAGGACACTGTCTGCAGGGTAAGAGGCGAATTTGTGGCTCTGGAAACAGTGACGTGTGAATGGCTGCAACGGAAACACACACAGATCTCTCTCAAGTCGCAGCTAGACAATTTGTGCTATGGTGGGGGACCTCTTCTGTCAGAGCTTTCAGAATTGCACTGCCTCTCGGATCAGTTAAACACGGATTTCTGAGACATCTTTTAAGGAGTTATTGTGCTGTTGCAAACCGAAAGCCATGTGAAAATTCTGTAAATATGGAAGAGCGACTGAGGATGCAGCCGGCTCCCCTCTTGGTTGGACGCGGGGAAGCTGCCCTGTCTCGTTCTGGAAAAGGATCTTCTCTGAGAATCAATGCATCTTTCATTTCTCTTACCGCAGGCCAAGAGCATCGTGAGGGGTCAGGCTGAGACGAGCAAGGCGTTTTGTTCCCTTGGGGTAGTTTTCTAATTTGACATTGTAGAGTTTCTGGCCCCAAGTTGTATTTACTAGAAAAACTGCTGCCAAATTTAGAGTCAGTAGTTACTAGCATATTTATGTCAAGCCAGAGCTTAGAAAGCTAGATGGTGTTTAATATTTTTTCCCCTGGATATTAATCAACATTGTGCCTTGTCACACCATGGCTAGTCGTTTTTCCATTAGGCACTGGGAGAGAATTGGCACTTCAAAGCAAGCCAGCCCTGCGACGGAGCAAAACATGGCCTATAAATCCTAGCTCAAAACTGATTTTCCCAAAGAATAAAAATTTCCCTGGGAACGTGTTTGCTCGCACACAGGAGGTCGCTTAACAGCGTGAACAATCACATTTAAACACATCCCAAACAAAAACGGACGTGAAGGAACAAACAGTAATCGCTAACATTTTCTTTCACAAAATGAAATCTGTCGAAAAAAGGGGGGGGGGGTTAACATCCATCATGGATACATAGCTCTCCCGCACGTCATTCTAATTACAGCATTAGAATTGCCAGTTGTTTGGGAGGGAGACTTTGTTAAAACTCCTGAGCAGTTCATAGGGTCCTGAAAAGCTATGGCTCCTCAGAAAGAAAGCATATACGTGTGTTTGCACAGATCATGCATGCCAGCGCATTCATTTGTGCTCAAAATCTATATTTGAAAATGAATTTGCATCATGCTAAATTTATGGAAATGCTGTTAGTTCCACCCAGACTGGCACATCTGAGTTGAAGGAAAAAAAAAAAAGTCCAAGCTTAGGAGGAATTACTAAATGGAAAAGAGCTTCATAAAAATGCAACATTGCAAATGCAATCCACAAATTTAATATTAGATTGTTTTCTCTTTATTACTTTTCCTTGTAGCTTGGCTTGGTAGCTAGTACTTTTCTCAGAAACAAAGGGCAAAATAATTATTTCACAAGGCAGGGAGCTCCCAGAAAGTTGTGGAAGTGACACAAGGCAGAGCAACAAAGTGCTGTGGGGACAGAAGAGGACCAGCAATCTGCGACAAGGTCAGAAGAAGCAACCGGGGCCGTCTAGTTTCAAATGGGTTGCCTTCTAGGTAGCAAATTGAGGAATGACGTAGCTGGGGGGAAAGAAATCACTCTAATCGAATAACGGAACGCTGTGATCTCGCACCCCTGGCGTACAGCAGTTCGGAAAATTTCCACTACCACCATGCACATGTCCTGTTTTGCACAGGATGGCCAAGGACCCCAGAGGAACCGGCGCTGCAGAAGAGCTGTTCAATGAAAGGGGAGGCGGTGGGGTTTGTAGGCACTTGGGTGTTTCTCCCACTGCATCACCGGATCTGAAAGATGAGCACTCCAGAACTCCTGCTTTTCAAGGGCCTGTAGATAGGTGGCTTATTTTTAGCTGGAGTATTTCAGTGCTCAAATATTTGTTTCTTTCTTCCCACCACAGGTGAGTTCCTGGAATCAACTGGCCGTGCTCTCTGTGTTGTGATCTTTGTTACCACGGGTGAGTCAGAGAGAACAAAGGGCACGTAGGGCTTGTCCTTTCCTCCCACGGGAATTGTGGAGGGGACTCCAGGAACAGGAGCACTCTGTCGAGCAGAACAGGTACCAGAGGTTCCAGCCGGCACAAGGTGGCAGCATAGCCAGAGTTGACACAGTGTGGTTTGCCATTGCTTTTGGAGATCACACCCAATGCCACATGGACAACAGTTTAATGCTGGCTGCTCCACTTCTGATCCAGCTCCATGCTAATGTGTACCAGGCAAACTGGCCCACAACGCCCTGAAGCCCAAGTATTTTAATTCCTGCCACCCACGTGGGGGACCTGGGTATGACGCCAGGCTCCTGGCTGGGCCGGGTAGCCAAGCTCTGGATGTCGCAGCCGTCTAGGGGAGTGAATGAAGAACTGGAAGATCTCTTTTTCTTCCTAACTGCCTTTCAAATTAGATAAATCTTTAAACAACAAAAGTCCGTGAGATAAAATACTATTCACTTACCAACTTAGAGGAAACCTACCAAGCCCAGAGGATTAGAAACCAGCCCTTGAGGAGTGTAAAAAATATTTTAGCAATTTGATGCTAGTCGCTGAATGAAGGGACTCAGATACAAAGCTCTGTGCTGTTAGAAATAAAGAGTGGGAACTGAAGAGAAGCTGGGAAATCCCAGGCACAGTGACCCTGTGGCTGTTGAGAAGTGGGATGCTTCTAAAGAAGCGTTGGCCGGAATCAAATCCCGTAGGAAAACTCAAGGGATCCGGTGCCTCTGTTCCCGGGGGCATGGCGTTCCAGCAAGGTGGAACAAAGCTGCATGCTGCCCTGCGCCTGGCTTGCTAAGGGCATCCCCCCACCACCCGGGACTCTGATGTTACTTTCTTTGTCCGTTGGCAGCTGTTGATGTTATGGACAAGGTGTAACAGGGAAGCCTGGAGGATCGTCAAAAAATGAAAAATTCTGAAAGACAAGATGACCCAAAAAACATGGGACACTACATCTTAAAAAAAAAAAAAAAGCCACCCCACCAACTTCTTGCTAGAAGTTTTAAATAAATGTAAATGCCGTCTGTCTTACAGTCAGGGATAAATCCTTTAGTGGAACATGACTCCTATACACGTGAAATTAGAGACAGAAGCTCCTTCCTCCCCTGGCATGCGAGGCAGGGCTTGCTGGTGGTAGGGGACAGGGGTGCTAAGGTGAACCATTTGCACATTCCCACTCCCTTTCCGGGGTCCCCTGGCTCTCACCTCTCGCTGGCAGTGAGTGAGTGCCTTTCCTCAATTTCTCCTTTCCCTCTGGACCACCTACAGATACACCCCACTGCCAGAGACCCTAGGATATAAACACAGGTGTTAAACACGTCTGCATTATTATGTGAGATGGTAGCAAAGGCCTGGTGGTTGGATTAACTCTATTGTAACACTGTACCCCTCCTCCAGGAGAACCAGCTCTATTTACAGTTGTCTAGTCAATAGAAAACCGCAGGGTCTGTCTGCCCATAAAAGTGATTGGAGCCGCATGATTACTTTCAAACACTGGAAAGAGCTCCGAAGAAAATGAATGGCATTTACTGGGTTACAATAGGAAGATGAAAGTTAAAACAAAATATAGCACAAGGCTCCCGAGGCCTCCTTGAGCCATAGTTCCCATCCAGGGAATGCTTGCAGAATTTCAAACTGTCGTCTCTCTGGTCAAAGACAACAGAGCACCTCAACCGTCCGGATTTACACACTCGCTTGTGCCAAGCTTTTGGCGCCTTTCAGGAGGTCACTCAGGACATTTAGAAAGGGATTAGTGGGAACAGACATCGCTCCAGAGTCTGTCCTGACCACAGTGTCCCAGTTTCTTACCCTTTGCATTTGTATCAAGCATCTGTAAGCCGCGGGTGGACAATTCAAAGTGCCTTCCTCCCCAGCCCCAAGCCCTCTTTGAAGGAGTCCTTATTTTAATGGGAGAAGAGCCAAAATAAACAGGCATTTGATGATCTAGTGACAGCTTCTGGTTAGCCGGTCAGCCTGGCGTAGCCATGAACTTCAAGGTCCTGTGGAGCTACAGCGAGGACCAGGGCAGGACTCTGCCAGCCAGGAGGTGAGCGCTTTCGGACTCAGATGATGCAATAGTCACCGGCCTTGGTGAAAAAGGATCACTAAGATGTGGCAGGCCGTAGTGGCTTGGGGAGTTAAACTGTTTTAATTAGCCTATTACACACTCATCTGGCAATTAAGTGTACAAAATACTTAGGGCGTTGAGTTAATGCAAAGAAAAAACATATAAAAAGACCCTGGAATTGCATCTCTCATGCTCTCATAGGGTTTCCTGAGACTAAATGTTTCCGAAGAGATTTTATGCTTGAGAGTCATTTTTCTATTCCCCTCTGCAAGTCAAATGAAATTTGAGGCAGAATTGAAAACACAGAGCCATACAGCAATATTTAATTGCCTCAACAGCTACTGCTGCACTTTTGGGCTTAATGATTTTATTTGCTGCCAACTTCTGTATATATCGCAGGAACGTTTGCTAGCTGGTTTCAGATTTAGGAGCAGAAATTTAAGAAAAGAGAAACAGCACCAGCATTCTTTATATTAACAAAAGGGTCTCTTTCCTCTTGGAGAGTTTTTGTTTCAAGAATACAGAATTATTTGTTATTTTTTTGATCCAGGAAAAATCTGTGAGTTTTCAAGACCCACACATCCTGGCTTAATGGTGCGATCACTTAACCTGAGGAACGGCATGTCACTGAGACCCAAAGGGCTTAATTTCACTGCAAAGGGGGTGTACCCTTGCCAGCGGTTTCTCATTCATTTCCTTTCCACCCCCACTGACAAGTCTTTGATTTGCATTTCCTAGCTTGCTCCTTGCTCTTTCCTGTGGACGATCTTGGGCACACCCGAAAGCCACACTTTGACATATGCTCTGACAAAAGGGAGGGCAAAAAATGAACTCACACTAAGTCTGCCGCATCAAAGCATTCCCCAGGGTCTTTTCCCCTAAGACTAGTGCAATTAGGCTCACAAAGATCCCTGAATTACTAAACACACAGGTGGTTTTTAGTCTTGCTTGGTTACCTTGCAGAAGAAAACCCAGAATTAAAGCACGCAGAGTTAGACTCAAACTAGGGCAGGAACAGCAGCAGGGAAGTGCAGAAGAACTTTACAAAAGGGGCAGCTGGGGACTTCACAGTGCCAAGGACAGCAAGCCTCCAACCTAGCCAGCGGGAGCGGGCATGCATGCTGAGCTACTGACGCCCCAACTCTCGGCTTGTCATTAACCAAAAAGGCTTCCTTTTCTGGTCTTCTAGCTTGGCTGGCTCCAGCAACTCACCAGAAAGATCCTCCTTGGAAAAGGGGCAATTTTAACCACGAAAGGGACACTCTAAGCCAGGATAACAGACACCAACAGGTGCTGTCTTAGGCACAGAGGGACAGGTCATTGCGATCATCATCGGTCCTACTTCTCTGCCCAAGTAACCAATTCCAGACCATCAGCAAACCATCTGACAAACCCTTTTCACCCCCCAGGGGAACTGTTCCGTGCTGATGTTCTTTCTCTGAACACCCTCTCAACTCTTCTGCCCTGTGAAACTCTAGCCTCGGCTACAACTCATCTGCAACTCCCTATTTATGCCACCGTGACTGCTGCATACTCCAGCAGATGGCTCCCCTTTCAAACACAGGGCCACATGCCCCAGTGGACTTTCCATCCTGACTGGTAATCCTTCCTCTGAAATTTGCCTCACAGTATCTTGAAGAAGCTGTTTCCAAATCCCAAGCATTTGCTCATCACTCCTTGCTACTAAGAAACTGTGTGGGCTTGCAGGTCAAATGGCCTATGTGACCTTTAGCAGCCTATGTGACCTTTAGCACTGATGGGTCCCAATTCTTATGAATCAAGGCCCACCTAAGTTTGGTTATCTCACAGGTGGCTCCAAGTAATTAAGTGGGCGCTTGCCTTAGTTGCTGGAGGCATGGGCTGTCCAGCCAAGACAGGTAGGGAATGTGTGTTATTTCCCCTCACCTTGCTGGCTATTGTGAATTCCCCCTTTCCAAGCTATTGTGGACTGCCCTTATAAAAACCTTATGGGGCCCGGCGCGGTGGCGCAAGTGGTTAAGGTCCTCACCTAGCACGCCCGGGATCCCATATGGGCGCCGGTTCTAATCCCGGCAGCCCTGCTTCCCTTCCAGCTCCCTGCCTGTGGCCTGGGAAAGCAGTCGAGGACGGCCCAAAGCTTTGGGACCCTGCACCCGCGTGGGAGACCCGGAAGAGGCTCCTGGCTTCGGACCGGCATAGTATCGGCCCGTCGCGCTCACTTGGGGAGTGAATCATCGGACGGAAGATCTTCCTCTCTGTCTCTCCTCTCTGTATATCCGCCTTTCCAATGAAAAAAATAATAAAAATAAATCTTTAAAAAAAAAAAAAAAAAAAAAAAACCTTATGAATGTGCTGTTCAGGGCCACACTCCAGGTAAGGGGTCAGTCAGCCAGCTGCCTGCTTTCTACCAAGAACCCAGGCTCGGATGTGTTGAGCTTCAATAAACCATCCTTGTGCACTTGGATCAACTTCAGACTCCTGGTGATTTCTGGGGAATCTCAAAATCTGGGCACAACAATCCCAGTTGATAACCTTGCCTTCTCCAGTTCTCCCTTATTACCCTTAGGCTCAGGGAAACCCTGCTGGTTCTTTTACTAACACAACAGTGTTAGCAAAAGATGAGTGTTTTCTTGTTTACTCCTGCCTACCAACCCATCACGTGCATGGCTTCCTGTTTTGTTCAATCAGGCAAGGTTTTTCCCAGGGCCAACTGGTCCTCTGGTCTGTCAGATCCTACCCTCTTTCTGATTTAGGGAATTATCTTGCGATGGCTACTTTTCCCTATGGCATCCACACTTTTCTTTGTAGCATGTAGCAGCTTCCGTCTTGGAACAAACATCATCTTTGACACTATATTCTAACACCCTATCCACATCAGCTGCCTTTATCACAAACTCCCCCAAAGCGATTGCCAAGTAAAATCACAAGACATCCAGTTAGATTTCAGCTTCATATAAAAAATAATATTTCACTCCGACTATGCCCCGGGTGATTACGGGGACATATTTACACCAAAACAAAACGTGAGTATTCAGGTATTCCATGCAATGTTCATTGTGTCTTTAGGATCCAATCTTCCTGGCCATCTTGTTTTCCCTCGCTGTATGGCTATCCTAGGTGGGCTGTCATGTCACATTACCCTTTGTCCACTCGAGGAGAGTGCCACTCTTGTGTGGATGCCAGTGACCGCCCAAAGCTGGGATCAGCTGTCTTTCACAGCTGCTTGTTAAGCTCAGCCTATGAGCCGCTCTTTCCTGAAATTCCTGCCACGCCTCTCAACCCTTCCTTGCTTCCCGTGGCCTTTCCATCTCGGTCTCTGCCTCTTGCTGCTGCCTGCAGTCCCAGTCGCATGTCCTGCTCTTGCACTGCAAGGGCATCTTGCATGGTCCAGAGCAGACATGTCACTGACCACCTCTAGAGACACACAGGTAAACAGGAGGGAATGCTTGAAGCAGTCTTCTCCCCTGAGCCTACTGGATGCACGGCCTCATTTCAAACCTTCAAACTGAAATGGAAGCCCTACTCACGCTGCTTTTTTTTTTCCCTCCTCCTTCCCTTCACCTGCCCTATTTTAGCTGGTGGAGTCACACCATTGCCCTTCACAAGACATCATGCAGTCACCCCTGCCCTTAACCAGCCGCCCAGTCCTGTCTAGCCAAGGCTGGCTGCATTCATTCACCCTGGCTATTCCAATGTCACGCCATCCCACATGGGGCTCCTGGAAGCGATATTCCCAGCTCCACACTAACGGCCTCCCAAGGGAAGCCACTGCCCCCTTGCTCACCCTGTCCTCTTGGCTGTCCTGCCCCTGGAGGAGCTCATGCACGGGTCACCAACCCTCCGGGGAGCCTTGGTCCTGTGGTCCCACAGCCGGCAGCTTCTATGGAGCCTGTCTGGAAGCCACAGCGCAGGGACCCCCATTCTGACTCCGGCGCCCCTCCTCCTACCCCCTCAGCACGGCTGTGAGGCCTGCCATCTGACCTGGTGCTGTCCACCCCCACCTCCACTCCGACCACCCACCCAGTATGCCCTCCTGACCCCTGGCGTCTCCTGATCAGTGCAGCCACTTGACCCAGTGCCCTGCTCCTCCACCCAGTGTGACCTGACCCCTGGGGTAGGAACCCCACAGTGCACTGTTGCCCCGGCCCCCGGTACTCTCTGTGTGTTAGGTTTTCTGGGAGAGGACGCAAGCCGCAGGTGGCGAACCTGTGGAGGCTGAGTTCTCTCCAAGCACACTAGGCCGACCGGCGCCGCCGCCGCCAGGACCCGAGCGAGGGAGGCACGCCCCATCGACGACTCGGCGCTCGACTACCCGGCGAATCGACGCGCTCGGCGATCGCGGTGGGCGGAAGTGAGGCCACTGCCTTCATGGCAGTCGGCGGCCAGTGAGCGCAGGACTGCCAGGGCTGGGGACCCGGTGTTTGCGGGGATCGGCGGCGACAGGCGGGCTGGAGGTACGTGTGGGCGCCCAGAGGGCCTGGCCGACGGCGAGTCGGGGCTTGGGAGTGTCGCCAAGGACTGCGAAGGGCGTGGTGGTGGTGGGGTGCTGGCGCCGGCCTCGGGGTGGTGCACCTGCCCTGCCCTTCCCATAGCACTGCCCGGCTGCTGCAGTGGACACCCCCAGCGCCCCTTCCCCCCGCAAAGCCGTGTCTCCGCCGGGTTGGAGGATTGGCTGGTGGACAGGGAGTTTGTCAGTTGGGTGTGCCTTACGTGGAGGGCCGGGCTGAGCACTTGGTGGTCGGCTGCTGTGAGGTCAGCTGTCATGGAGACCCTCTGGCCGGCACCACCTGTCCAGCCTCCTCGAGCCCCGGCGATGGGTCACCAGCGGGCATTCCGAGGCTTCCCACTTCCATAACGGGTTCCTGGAAAAGCTTTTGTGTTGAAGGAAACTGGTTTTAAGCGGCACAAGGTCAAAAAATAAGGTGGAGATCTGCTTTTTTGTTTGTTTGTTTTTAAGTTTGATAGGTTATGAGTCTGAGAGTACGCTAGGAAACAGACAAGGCGTGTCTTGGGTTGGCCGCGCTTGTCGTTTGGGTGCACTGTGTTGCCAGGGGTTTCAGAGATTCTGTGGCTGCTTCTCCTGAGTGGTGGTCTCTGTGGGCCCCCTCTGAAGCCGCACCCTCTCCCAAGGTGAGCTGTGTGAGTCACGGGGGTGGGGTGAGAAGGCAACGGGTGCTCGCTACTTCAGTGTTCTGTTCCACTCAGGAAATTGAACAGGCCTACACAAGGTTAATACTAAAGTCAAAAAGAGGTGCCCCTCCTCCCCCGAAGCCCACCAAAAAAAAAGAAAACAAAAACCCAGAAGAATTCCGTAGTGTGGCTTCCATCAGAGTCTCCCACGTGCATAGCAGGTACCCAAATATTGGGGCCATTTTCCAGCGCTCTCCCAGGCTCATTAGCAGCAGAACTGGCCTTCTGAGATACCAGTGTGACAGACAGTAGCTTAACCTACTGCACCAGGCCCTGTGGGCTTTTGGCTGTTGCTAGTTGGCGTTTTTCCAGGTGCACTGCAGGAAGCGGGATGGGGAGCAGAGCAGGTGGGACAGGAGCCAGTGTTACCATCGAGGACATTGCCTTAGAGCAACGCTTCCCACCTAGCAGGTGCTGTTGTTTGTAAAATGGGTGGGTTTTGAAGTTTCTTGCCAATGTGGAACCGGAATGAGGAGCTACACTGGGCACCTCTGCCGAGCTGTGTGCTGGGATAGGGAACGGTCCCAGATGCTGGGGAATGTTTTTGGACTCCAGGGTGGTTGAAATTACATGAGAGTTAAATATGCCTCAGAGTGTGTTTGTGGGAACTTAGAGGAATCATTATTGATAACAAGCACACAGACTGGAAACAGTTGCCGAAAAATGTACCCCTCAGAGACTCAGAAGTACTGCCTGGTCCTCACACTGCCCCTGGCCTCCTGGTAACAGTCGCTCAGTGGCTTAGCCTGCTTGGGATCCAGCTCCCCTGTGTGTGTGTCCAGAGCATGTGTAAAACCTTCCAACTCTGAACTTGGGTTCTGTCTCCTCCCCATCTCCTCACCATGTCTTGTTAGGGGCTGTGACTGTGACTGGTATTTATGAGCCAGTCAACAGACCAAGCGTTTACCCTACAGGTTTTCATCATTTTTGTATCTCTCCAACTGTGTCTCTGCCTGGCATGTGAAACATGTAATACTGTTAGCCTACACTCAAGACAGCCGGGGGGGGGGGGGGGGCTGGCACGATAGCGTAGCGGTTAAAGTCCTTGCCTTGCACACACCAGAATCCCATATGGTGGCCGGTTCTAATCCTGGCGGCTCTGCTTCCCATCCAGATCCCTGCTTGTGGCCTGGGAAAGGAGTTGAGGACGGCCTAAAGCCTTGGAACCGTACACCTGCTTGGGAGACCCGGAGAGCTCCTGGCTTTGGATTGGTTCAGCTCCAGCTGTTGGGCTCATTTGGGAAGTGAACCATTGGATGGAAGATCTTCCTCTCTGTCTCTCCTCCTCTCTGTATATCTGCTTTTCCAATAAAAATAAATAAATCTTAAAAAAAAAAAAAAGACAGCCAGGAACTATAGTACTGGGTGTCAGTACGGGTATAGTTCAGAGATGGGAAGGACGAATTGGGGTGAGAGTGATTGGGTCGGCTTCAGGGAGGTGAGACCACAGTGGGGGCAACCTGGAACATGAGTGCCTTGGAGGTCAGGCAAAGTGATGTGGAATTGATTTGTTAGGTTTTTTGGGTTTGAAAATAATAATAGGCCAGCTCAGATATTCCCGGAACATTCTTTGGCTTGATACTGTTGGTAGCATTTAGGGTTGGGTTGGTTTGGACTGCTCACTTTATTTCTTTTTGTTGTTGTGGGGTTGAGCAATTTCTTGTACTTACTACTTTCCACTTAGAATAGGTTAAGGTGGTGCTAATGGACAAGACGCCGGAGGCCGGGGTGGGAAGCCTGGATTGGGGTCTGTGAGAATGTTAGCAGCATGGTACTGGGATGTTGAGTGCGGAGGGCTGCGTGGCGTTTTCGGAGATGGAGGAGCACACCTGAGACGTGCAGGCCTTGGAACTGGTCCATATCGGAAGTCCAGAGTGGACACCTGCTACTTTACTCTCCAGGTTCCTGTTCCTCTCACCCACTTCCGCCACACCTGCTCCGTGACCACCTCAGGAAGTGCCACAGTTTCTTGACCATCGTATCCATCCTATCATCCACATACAGAGTGAATAACCTTGCCACCTGCTTTGGAAATCAGAGAGCTGCCAGCAGAGAATCCCATGGTTTAATCTGTCCCTTTCCCCCCTGCCAAAATCTCCCGTTTTCCGGTCGCAGTGGGAGATTGTGGTGATGCTAAGACCCATCCCAGTGGAAGGGTTCTGCATCTCCTCCACTCCTGCCTTGGTGAGGGCCGTGGGCTCATTTACCCTGTCCTGCTAATGGCCCCTTCCCATGGCCCTTACACACGCCTGGAGACAGCAGGCAGAACCGGTGCACTCCTCCCTTGGTTTCACATGCCCCTTTCCTTCTGCCTTCCCAGCCAAAGCTCCTGGAAGAGCTGTGGATACCAGGTTCATCCTCCCCCAGCATGGCACAGAGGGGCAAGGCCATTCATGACTTCCTGCTCACAGAAGCCTGTGGTCTGGCCTCCCCAGCCTGGTGTCTGTAGTGCAACGGATTCACAACAAATCCGAGGGAATCTGTTCCCAGTGCTGGTCTGCAAATCCGTCCTAGTGTGGGCGTCCAGCCCTTTTTGCTTTGGAGGTTTTGTGTGGCCAGTGCCTGAAAATGTCCCAGGTCTTCTCAGCGAGAGTTTCATTTGGAGTGCTAGGAGAAAATTCATTAAAAAATAATGGCAACAATAAACATGTTAATTATCTACATAAAGCTGTAACAAGGATGTGGTAGGGACATTAAGTACAGTTGTCTGTGGATTTTGAATGAATAATGCTGTGCTTTTTTTTTTAAAGATTTATTTTTATTATTTTTTTATTGGAAAGGCGGATATACAGAGAGGAGAGACAGAGAGGAAGATCTTCCATCCGATGATTCACTCCCCAAGTGAGCGCAACGGCCGATACTATGCCCATCCGAAGCCAGGAGCCTCTTCCAGGTCTCCCACGCGGGTGCAGGTTCCCAAAGCTTTGGGCCGTCCTCGACTGCTTTCCCGGGCCACAGGCAGGGAGCTGGATGGGAAGCAGGGCTGCCGGGATAGAACCGGCACCCATATGGGATCCCGGGAGTGCAAGGCGAGGACGTTAACCACTGCGCCACCGCGCGGGCCCAATGCTGTGCTTTTATAAAAAAATTTCTTGTATTTTGTTTTTGGAAGTGCATTTGTTACTGGCATGCTTGGCTTTTTTTTTTTTTTTTTTTTTTTAAAGATGTACTGCTTCATTTGAAAGGGTTACAGAGAATCACAAAGAGAGCCTGCTCCCTCTGGTTCAGATCCCAAGTGCCTGCACCAGGCAGGGCTCAGCCATGCCAGAGCCAGGAGCCAGGGGATGCATCTTGTTCTTTCAAGTGGGCAGTACTGGGGCCATCCTTTGCTGCTTCTCTGGACCCTTAGCAGGGAGCTGGATTAGAAGTGCAGCAGCTGAGACATGAACCCGTGCCCGCATGGGATGCTGACCCTGAAGGCACTGGCCTGACGGGCGCTTGGCTTCTGATGATGTCAGCAGTGTCCAGTGGCAGTTAGAGGACTGGCCGCCTGTAGCACCACAGCTCCTGGCTGTGCAAAGTAGTGAAAGTGCTCTGTGCTTTGGGGAGACTCTTAGATCCTGAGGGGAAAGACTGTGTGGTTCTGGGGAACAGATGAGGCTTCTAACTAGTTCCTCTAATTAAAAGAGTCCGGTCTTGTTTGGTGAGAGTACCTGGGTGATTGAGTGTGTGTGTAACAGATGAGTTCTGTGGGGGCCCCGAGAGCCCAGGCGTCAGGTTTTATGTATACCGTCTTGCTTCCATTATTGTTTCTTTGCCTTTTAATCCCAAACCAGAGTCCTTACCATTTGTGTTTCCATTGATTGGTAACCTTGCTAAAATTACAAGACTGTCTCCCTTCAGCCCAAGGCTTAAAACATAAATACTTGTTCTTCATCTGCAGCAATACATAGAATGTTTTAGTTACTTTAGCTATGTTGTGTGTCTAGAGGGAGAGAAGGGTAAGAGAAGCCCAGGGTAAGGGCCGGCGTGCAGAGGTGCTCTGGCTGCTCTCTCCAGTTCTGTGCCCCCTGGGGGACCCTCAGTCTTCTCAGGCCCTAACCCTGTCGGTTGGGCCTTGGGCCCTGGGCCCTTTCCACGTCACACGTGATTGTGTTTGCATTGACCCTGATGCTGGGCCAGAGCAGTTTGGAAAGCTGAACTGGGGAGTTCTTGATCCTGGCAGTGGGTTTGTCCTACCCTCTGTCTTTTGTTGGTGCAGTTTGTGGCAGGGCTGATGCCGTCTCGGGAAGAGGGGAGTCTTGAGTTCACAGAGAACCCAAGGAAGGAGAGCCATGCCCCTGAGCCCTTCGCGCAGCATGCCTGGGAGGTTTGAGCCTCGACCACCTGCGGCCAGTCTGTTCTAGGGCAGGTGGGCGGGCCTGAAGGAAGGTGCAGTCAGTGCAGTGGCTTTGCTCTGTGTCAGTATGGCCCCGGAGCCCGGCCAAATGGACTTGTAATCTGGGGAACTACTGTGGTTCTGCAGCTGGACCACTTGGGTCCCCCGGATCCCAGACAGCCCTGGACAGTGCGTCTGCGACGTGTCTCTCTGCACAGCTGGGTACGGTCATGTCCTCCTGCAGCACCCAAGGGGGTGCACCCACCATGTTGGAACTGCTGGTTTGAATGGCTGTGCGACGGGGTGGCTTTGAGGGAAATGTTGGCTGGTGTGTGGCCGCCTCTGGAAGGAAGATGGTGCTTTAGCGGCTCAGGCTTCGTGGGGAGGGTTGTCGCATTCTTTTAGTATGTTTCCTTTCCCTCCAGCCAGCTGAACGGCTAGGGCTAGGTAGGTTGAGACTGCTTCGAATCCGGCGACTTTGAAATCAGTGAAACTCTTTTACCCTTAGTGGAAATGCTGCTTTAGACTGAAGCCCTGACAAGGGAGCGGGTCATGGCCGTCTGTCCCGCCAGCAGATATTTTGTGAAACTTAAGATTGTGCCACAGTGAAATACGGGAAAGTTACACAATTAAACGTTTTCTCTCCCTTGTTATGAAAACACTTTATCTCCCCTTGTGCTTTGTTAAAGAAAAGCGAGGATGAAGAAGTTCAAACTGAGACAAATGTAAAAAGAAAATCTGGAGTTTGAGTGTAGAGTATGAATTATAAGGTGGCCTTTTGTCTTTATTTTAATAAAAAGCTTTCTATAATACTGATTTTCTCCTTTTCCCTGTGATGGATAGGAGGTTAATTGATGTTAAATGGATGCTTTGTTAATCCTTCATCAGCTACTACATTGGTATGGGGGAGTACAGGTCAAGACTACACAAGGCCATGACCAGCTTGTTTTCTCTGGGAGGTTTATGGATTCTGCCTCCTCCCCCACCGCTTCTGCAAACCTCGCAGAGCTCCCCCCAGCTGGACCCGGAGCCCCCCGCCCGGTCTCCATCGCTGCCCAGTGACAGCTTGTAGATGTTGCGTGCGAGTGAGTTCAGCTGGCGCTGTGTGGTCTGAGTGTGTGGTCTCCAGCTCAGCCGAGAGGCTGCTAACAGGGTGGATGAGAGAGAGCAATGCTGTTTACTTTAATTTATTTCGGATGCCGGAATTGTGCCCGGAGTTTCTCCTAAGCCTGATTCCCTTAGCTCCAGCTTCAATCCCTCGCAGCTGCAGCCCCCTCCTGGGAGGCGCTCTCCAGGGCTGCTGCCTGTGGAGTCCCTCGCGGTCAGAACTGTTAATGGCGCTGCTGAGTACAGTGCTTATTTTGCTTTCACTATGTCAAGATATATGACCTTGAAGAAATGTCTTTTGAGCTGGGGCTAGAGAAATAAAGCAGGAATCACAAGATAAATGACAACGTTGATGTATTTTTAGAAACCGGGGAAGCTATTACCCCCAAATTTGGATCCCTTTCATCCCTTTCATCCTTTCACTCTGCTCCCGTAAAAGAATCTGGAAGTTCGGTGACATCTGTCATGTTTAGCAGTTTTAATAAAATTAGCCAATTTAAGCTGACAGTTGATTCCTGACCTTTTAAGGAAAATTTGCCTTGATTTTGGCATGCCTGTGTACTGTAGTTATTATATTTGTCAGTGGTGATATCGGCTTATTTCACCAGAAGGAGTTGACAGGTTGACACAAATGAAGCCTTGTTGCCATGTGATGCTTTTCTTGATTTTGTTCCTCTCTCATCCCTGAGTGTTTTTGCTGAGGTGATCTCATATTCTGTTGTTTGAATCAGTACCGCCAGGCTGACTTTGCATCGTTGCGCTGCCTCACGGGCATCCTTGCTGGCCATCCTGGTGGCCGTCCAGGTGGCTGTCCAGGTGGCTGTCCAGGTGGCCAACCTGGAGTGAAGAGGTGTTAGTGGTTCCCTGTCGCAGACTAGAAGTTTCAGGCCCCTGCCATCTTGCTCACTTTGGTTCTGCTGCTTTTTGGGGGGTCCTCTACCTCACTGAATGCTCTGTCCACGGGAGGGTGAAGTCCTGTTACCCCTATAATAACCTCAAATAGTTCAGTAGCACTCCATGCCTTACTTAAATGTGTCAGCGTGCGTTTTTCTGCATTATTGTTATTATTTTGCTTCGGGATTTGTGGTGCTTTCAGGGGTCCTGAGACACGGGGAGCGCACCCACAGGACTCTGCAGCATCCCCTCTCTAACTCCGTGACATCTTCCTCCCGCCTAGAGAGGTTCCAAGCCCTGGTACCCTTGTCTGTCTGTGCACTTATCCCGCACTGGCATGTCAGTGGGTTCACATTTGTTCCATAGGATGGAGTATGTGTGTAGTGACAGCATTACCTAAGAAGGAAGAACATTCCTATGAAGAAAAAAATTAGTGGTAGATGGTGATTATGTTCAAGTATGAGGGCGCTTGAAAAAGTTCATGGGAAAAAGTCTTCATGGATTTTAAGAAAATGTTTTGAGCCAAAACAAAAGCATCTTTAAGACGATTTATTTATTTTAATTATACTAGAGAGAGAAACACGGAATGGTCTTCTATCCTCCAGTTCATTCCCCAGATGCCCTGCACAGCCAGAGCTGGACCACAGCTGGGAGCCTGGCACCTGAGGCATCCCCGCACAGCCAGGGCTGGGCCTGGCCGCAGCTGGGAGCCTGGCACCTCAGAGCCTGGCACCTGGGGCATCCCCGCACAGCCAGGGCTGGGCCTGGCCGCAGCTGGGAGCCTGGCACCTGAGGCATTCCCCAGCTGGTAAGGCCGAGGATCAACGGGAAGCTGGGTTGAGTAACTGGGATTTGAGCCAGTCACCAGATGTGAGGGTCCTAAGTGGCCACCATGCCCAAAGCCTCCCCTGCAAAGAGAGTGATGTTTATACTTCATTTTCCCCGTGGACCTTCCAAGCACTTTTTTGAGATTTGGGCATGTTGAGCAGCAACTGTGAAAAGCTCTCAGCTTGAATCAGATGGAAATGCTACCTTGCTGGGTAGCAGTCAGTGGCTTAGTTATCTGTTCTGAACCTAGCGCCCCAGTGGGGCCTGGTCCTTTGTTTAAAACAGAGCTCCAAACGGGTCAGTCCTGATGGAGCTGAGTCTGTCCATGCCTGCTTAAGCACTGCACTTTTGCTCTGCGCCAACCCCAATGGGAATCATGACCAAGAACAGCTGACCCTCCCCTAAGGACAAGGCGTCCAGAGCATTCGTACCACCACAGTGCCTTAAACTCATAGTTAACTTTAAGAAAAACATTAGTATTTATTTAACTATTCATTTTTTCCTTGCTCTTTGTGTGTGTGTGTACTTTAAAAAAACAGGAAATCAAATCTACCTGTTTCTGGCTGGTTTTTGTGGGATGAATGAAAAGTACCTTTTTCTGTTACCGACATACACGAGAGGGTGACATTTGTTTTAGTAAGACATGGAGAAGATGTGGGGCAGGGACGTGGGGCTGTGGGCTCGGTGGGATCCAGCTGCTTCCGGAGGTCGGCTGGGATGTCGGGAGCTGACTGCTTTCCAGGACAGCGCTTGGTGGCTGCTGGCGGCGCACTCATCATCCGTTCAAGAAGCAGCGTGCCCGGGACACAGTCTACGGTATCTGCAAAAGCTTCAGGTCCTGAAAGGCCCCTCCGTGGCTTCTGAGAGCTGGGGTCGGCCGGACCCCGGAGGTCTCTGCTGCTGCAGGGGTGAAGGAGCTGAGGCCCAGCTTTGTGGAGAACCCCTGTCGTACGTACTGCATGTTGTCCAGCCGTGGCTCCAAGCGGGGTTTAGCAGAGTGTGAGGCAGTGTCCAGCCCACAGGAGCCTCATGCTGTCACCTGCGTTGCTTATTTCCAGCCTGTGATGTAAGGGCAGGAATACCCTGGTTTGTTACAATCACTTTGTTGACTTCAGCAGGCATAAGAGAGAGAAAGAGAGTGAGTCCACTGGCGCACACCCCAGGTGCTGTGAGCCAGGAGCCGGAGTGACTGCAGGTCTTCCACTTGGATGGCAGTAACGCCATTTCTTGAGCCCTCTCCAGTGCCCTCCCAGAGCCTGGGTTGGCAGGCTGGGGGAGGTACGGAGCAGCATCGCAGGCGGTGCGCACGCGTTGCAATAGGAGATGTGAACGCTTTGATTGTTAAATATATGTCTCCTCCCACTGTCTGAAGGGGTTGACATGGTGAGGCAGCAGCCTAATCCTTCACCCTGTGTGGCCCCAGCTTCCTGTATGAGTGTCCCGGCTGCCCTACTTCCCATCCAGCTCTCTGCTGATGGCCTAGGAGAGTAGTGGAAATGGCCCAAGTTCTTAAGCTCATATGCCCCAGTGGGAGACTAGAAGAGGCTTCCGGCTTCCAGCTTTGGATCAGCTGAGCTCTGGCCATTACAGCCTTTTGGGGAGTAAACAAATGAATAGAAGATTTTCTATTTCTCTTTCTCTCTTTCTGTCTATAAAGTCTGCCTTTGAAATGAAAATAAATCTTAAGAAAAATAGTTGACTTGCAAGAGAAAAAGCATATTGCACACAAGTATCAAGAACCAACATCATGGGAGAGTGCTTCTATCCAGGCTGCCTAGGGCCTGAACCCCTTCCAAGAGGGCCGATTTAGGTAGGGCAGTCTGACGCCTGTGTGCGTTTCCAGAACCTTCATGTCCATGTTCATCGCTTCAGGAGAAGGCAGTGTAAAATATGTATAACAAAACCCCGATCCTTGACCCTTGCGTCTCCTTAATCTTGTTGCTAGTGTTAATGACTGTGTGCGTCATTTGTACCCAAGCTCGGTGGTTAACGCAAGCCTGCCGGCACTTTATTCTATTCTTTTTAAAATTTAAATAGGAATGTTTGTTTGTTGGCTTCTAATTCTAACATTTCAACAAGAATAATTTTTGTTCACCGTGTGGAAGAACTGAATTTGGGGCTGATTGCTAAGCCTCCTTCAAATACAAGCTAAAACCTATGTAAGTGGAGTGATCGCTGGGGGTTCCTTGAAGGTGTCGAGGAGTGATTCCAGAGGAGGGTGCAATGTTGAGGCTGGTTGGTGGGACTTGGGGTGCTCTCGGCTCGTGTATTTCTGTAATGAAAAGTGAGGGTGTCACCTGGAGACGTAGCATGGCATTTAGGCCTGGGTTTGAGTCCCAGGGCTGCCTCGTGGCTGTCACTTTGGGCGAGCTCTAAAGTTTCTGTTATTTTGTCTAATAACCCCTGTTATTACTGAAACCGCTGACTGGTGTTGGACCCTCCCTGCTAGGTACTTTTTCTGTATACCTAGTTTGTCAGGTTGTCTAATTTCATGTCTTTTTTTTTCTTTGTTTTACTAATTTGTTTTAAGTACCCTGTTGATCTTAATTTTCCATAACATCCCCCTGGCCACACGGTAGCTCCTCTCCTCATTCTGTGTATTTCACACAACTCATTTTCTAGTTGTTTTATTTTGTTTCCTTTTGCTATAATACAGTTTTCCAGTTACAGGAGCCTCAATTGTTTCAGTCACTGCTTAGCTTTCCAGAATTTGCTTCAAGTCAACGTAGAAAGGACACATTTGGTGAGTTGTGGTGGAGGGGCTCGTGCCACGGCTGCGGGAGCCCCACATGATCCCTGCTGGTGGCCAGCTTCCTGTCAGTCCACAGTAGACCTTCCGTCCTGTCAGCTGTGATATTTGTATTTGACTTCTCAAATAACCAGGAATTGGGTGTTGACATTTGAAGTAAAGTGAACAAGATGATGGTGGTGCTCGTTGGCTGTATTGGGGATTGGTGCTAATATGCTAGAAACAAGGAGGCGAGGCATGGAGCTGTGATTGGTTTAGGATGCAGTGAGTGTGACCCTCAGTTCTGGTGACTGTGTCTGCTCGCCAGGATTTGGGGTTTTCCTGTCATGTTGGAGTGCAGGTCTCAGTCCACACAGAGCTGTCCCCACTGGCTGCAGAGACCTCTGGTCAGCCAGCTCCTAGGAGGAAGCTGTGGTGACCAGTTCTCGGGGCCCTCAGCTTCGTGTCTTTGCTGTTCAGGTCGGGCAGTAGGACTCCCCTCTCATCTCTCTGGAAACACTTAGAGACCTGCCCGGGCAGCACACTGATGCGGCCTTCCCAGCCGGGCCAGCACACTGTCTGATCCGGCCTACCCAGCCGGGCCAGCACACTGTCTGATCCGGCCTACCCAGCCGGGCGGCACACTGTCTGATCCGGCCTACCCAGCCGGGCCAGCACACTGTCTGATCCGGCCTACCCAGCCGGGCGGCACACTGTCTGACCCAGCCTACCCAGCCGGGCAGCACACCTTCTGATCCGGCCTACCCAGCCTGGGCAGCACACTGTCTGGCCTACCCAGCCTGGGCAGCACACTGTCTGATCCGGCCTATCCGGGGGGACTTAGAGTTGGCTTTGGACTTGGATGTTCCTGTTTGCATTGGGCTTGCAGGCTTGCCGTCTTTGATGCACGTGATCTGATGAGTCCTCCAGTACACCTGTGGGATGGGTTGTCCTTATTCCCTTTCTGGTGTGTGACAGCTGAAGGAGATCAGAGAGACCCAAGGCAGTCCTACAGTGAAGGTCTGATTTTGTGTCCTCCAGTTCCTGCGGGGTCTTTTTGTAACAAGTTGGCCTCGACCAGAAGATGGTGTTACTGGGAGTGTTGTTGACCACACATAATTCAGTTTATCTTGCACTGATTAAAACTGCTGGTGGTAACCTAAATGCCAGTTGGTATCTCTCAGTATTGTGCGCATGGTCCTTTGAAAGCTGGTCAGGCAGGGAAGTGCGTCCAGGAGGACAGCATGGCATGTGTGTGTGTGTGTGTCCGTCCGGCATAGCCCCTAGAGCCAGATTGGGTGGAATCCTGCTCTGCTCGCTGGGATTTGTGCAGCCTTGGAGACAGTGCTTAATAGAACATCTTCACAGAGACATTAGGGGGCTTACAACTCACTGCCTGACAACATGGGCAAGGGCTTGGGTGTCCTGAGCCCTCAGTGAATACACCGTGATTGCTACTGTTCACTGGTGTCTGCTCACATCTAAGTTACGTCTGTTGATGAAGTTGTACCCTGATGTTATTTGTGTGGTTTCTTATTTTATATTAAAAAGTCTCTAAAAACAGTCTCTTAGAAGAACTAATGGATTGGGTTGGGGGGAATGGGTAGTGAGTGGGAGCTGAACCTGCCCTGACAGAGGGGGTGTTTGAAGCCAGGCTGCATTCTGTTTGAGCAGCAGGCAGGGCCCCCTCTTGAGCTGCTTGCTGGAGGTGGGGCAGAGTGCCTCAGGGACCCTGGGGAGGTGAGCATGTGGGGGCAGTAAGTGCAGAAGGCACCCCTTGGTGGCACTTGCAGCTCTGCCTCAGGGGCATTGCTTTCCCAAGCACCAAGCGTTTCACTACCTGGGTCCATGAAGGGGCCTGGTGGTTCAGAAACCAGTGACCTACAGGTTCTGTCAGAGTTCTGTGGCCTAGTAAGTTCTTACAAGAGCTGTATTGTTCCGTAGGACACCCCTCAGCTCTAAGCTGTGTGGTGTCCAGCAGCCTGGCCCCCTGTGAAGTGTAACGTGGAAAGTGGCTAGTCCTCAAGGGACCCTGTGGAGTTGAAGAGTGGAGCAGTGCATGTGCTTCGGAATGGAGAAAGCGTGTTTCCTCTGCTCCTTCCTGCCTTGCCGGGTCTGCCTTGCCAGCTCCTACTGTCTGCTGTGCACATCCCCTCGCCCCCCGCAGAACACTAAGGAGCATCTAAGCATCCTGTGTTTGCTCTGTCCCTCCTTGAGAGGACTGGGTTGACTCTCAGTGGCCCAGAAAAGGTAGGAAACAGAAAAGCCTGCCGAACTGGGGACCGTTGCTGTGGTTTGAGCTGCGAGGAGAGGGGTATGCTCTGCCACCATGGGCCTCACCAGAAGCGCAGAGCAGGTCAGGAGGCCCTGGGAGCCAGGGGGAAGCAGGGCCAGAGCCTTTCTTGTGGTTTTCACAGGCAGGAAGGACATGGGTGTGGCAGGATAGGCAAGCTGAGCCAGGGTAGGATTGGACACTTTGAATAGTTCAGGAGGGCTCTGTGCCGTGGGGGTGGTCCCTGGTTGGGCCGGGGGACTGTGTGCATGGACTTGGAGCCTGATTAAAGAGGAGGATGGACTCCAGATTGGCTGGTTTGCATATCAAAGGTGCGCTCCCTGGCTTGTGCCTGGCTCTGGGAACCGGCCAGCCATGCCTTCCCTGCTCCGCCCTGCTCCAAGGAGTCAAAGCATCCTCACGTCATGGGAATTGAGAAAACCTAGCCCGGAAGGCGTGAGGGACACCAGGTCCGAGCCTGTGGGCGCAGCCGCCGCGGCAGGGCTTCCTGACAGGGGAGCAGTGGCTGGTCCTGCTGATGAGGCGAGCCTGGGGCCTGAGGGCGGCCGATTTTCTTGCTTTTGCACTGTACACACGCAGTCTTGTTGTCAGCTCTGAGAAATGTCCTCCCTCACATTTTATACAAGGTAATTTTTTTTTTTCGTTTTATACAAGGTAATTTTATTTCATTTGACATGGCCAAAATGCTGGCTAGCTAAAAGAATAAATAAATAAAAATTTTGTGTTTTTTAACGTTATTGGGGGAAAAAACTAATTATGTCAGCAGTGTTTATCACTCATTTGGAACTTTTTCAGTAATTATCAAGTAGAAACCTCATCTTGACCTTTGAGTTATCTATTCAATTAATGGTCTAAATGTGGCTAATTAGATGGTGGATTTTGGTCAGTTTGACTTTTTTGCTTAGATTCTAGCTTAAAATTGGTTAGTTATGGGCCTGGCGCGGTGGCGCAGTGGTTAAGGTCTTTGCCTTGCACGCCCGGGATCCCATATGGGCTTCGGTTCTATCCCGGCAGCCCCACTTCCCATCCAGCTCCCTGCCTGTGGCCCAGGAAAGCAGTCGAGGACAGCCCAAAGCTTTGGGACCCTGCACCCATGCGTGGGAGACCCGGAAGAGGCTCCTGGCTTCAGATTGGCTCAGCTCCAGCTGTTGCAGCCGCCTGGGGTGTGAATCATCAGACGGAAGATCTTCCTCTCTGTCTCTCCTCTCTGTATATCCACCTTTCCAATAAAAAAATAATAAAAATAAATCTTAAAAAAAATTGGTTAGTTATGTTACACCTAGGATAGTAATATAAGCTTCATAATTGCTCTTAGCCCAAAGGCTGAGAAGCAATAGGATAGTAATATAAAATTTGATTAAGAGTAAAAGAGCCTGATGTGCTAACCTAGCAGCTGAAGTCCTCACCTTGCATACACTGGGATCCCATATGGACACTAGTTCTAATCCCGACGGCCCTGCTTCCTTGCTTGTGGCCTGGGAAACCAGTCACGGATGGTCCAAAGCCTTAGAACCCTACACCCGCGTGGGAGACCCGGAAAAAGCTCCTGGCTTCTGGTTGGCTTAACTCCGGCCGGTGCAGCTGTTTGGGGAGTGAATCATCTGAAGCTCTTCGTTTCTGTCCATCCCTCTGTGTGTCTGACTTTACAATTAAAATAAATAAAATCTTAAAAGTAAAGAAAAGGAATAGTAGCTTTCAGTTTTCCATTTGCGCATTATGGGGATCTGAGAAAATCACTCTTACCAGCACTTGTGCATATATCTTTAGGTCACCACACCTCAACAGATGTCAGAAGGACAAACTTGGTTGTTGAACAACACCCCAAACTTGTTGGAGGTATTGCTATAGAATTCCTAAGCCAGGTGCACATGCTGGGTACTGACGTTGGGGTGTTGGGAGAAAGTAGGGGTTTATTATAAAGCACAGAGAAAGGAGTGAGACAGCTCTTGTATATTTCCTTGGCTCCGTGAGGAGTTCAGGGTGAAGGTTTTTCGGGATTGAACTTGGGGCTGAGAGCTGTGTGATCAGCTAGTATGCAGGTTCCTGGTTTGGTCCGTGGTGCTCATTGCCTTCCCTTTAGTCTGGTGATGCTGTGCTCTTTAGGGATTATGTGCTGGCCAGGTGGGGTTCGGCTGGTCTTGGGGCGTGGAGGAGTGTGTGACATGCTGGAGGCAGTTACCTTCTGTCCCAGACCTGGACTTTCTCAAAACAAACCCCTCTGGATAACACTGCCCAACAGTGGTTTCTCTAACGGAGAAGCAAACGACTTCCGGAGTCTGGTGGTAAGAACTTTGTAGGGCCAGTGCAGCAGATTTCTTCTGGCGGAGGCCAGGCAAAGGCATCTTAGGCAAGACGAGTCAGAGAGGAGGCTGTATCCTGCCTTCATGTATCACCAGGTTTTATTGTCAGCATCGCACGTAGAAGCCCTCCTTTACAGTCTGCTGACTCTTCTTCGAGGTTTGGGTCAGGAAACAGACCCTAAGGGTTGCAGGCTGGGTGTCTGGGATCTACCACTGGGGTTGTGTTTCTTCCCCTGACAGAGGTAGGTGTAAATGGGACATCATGTCAAGGCAGGTCATGGTGTGGAGCTGTGAGCTTGATGGCTAGGGAGTTCCCTCATGCAATTTGCTCTGTTCAGGGCCTCATTTACACTGTTTCCGGTGGCATGCCCCGGAAACAGTAGTGTCAGCGTGAACACCCAGCTCTCTGGGCTCCTTCTGAGCTCTGTTGCAGTGGATCCCCCCTGGAGGTGACTTTCTTCCCCTTCGTCCTGCATGTTTGGCATTGCCTGGGGACATTTTTGAGTATCACAGAGGGGTGTGCGAACGGCATCTTGCAGTGCACAGGGGCATCTTCAGCACAGCGCGTGGTTCGTCCACATGGACTACTGCTGCCAAGGAGAATCCCCGGCTTAGCATCCAGGAGCACCAGAAGCTTGGGGAGGTGAGAACAATCAGACCAGGAATTTAAAACAACTGTGAGGATGTACCAGAAGTGGGTGACATGCAACCTGTGAGCCTTATCACCAAGGAGTTGGAAAAACAATGAAGAAGAAATGGTAGCCATCTAAAGAATGCCTTTGATAGGCTCATGGACAGACAGGACACTGGCTGAGGAAAGAATCTGACTTTGAAATGTTAATAGTAGCTTCAGAAATGAATGGAAAGAGAAGTGAGACTGAGGTAAGCGGGATAGAATATCCAAGAATTGTGGACCTCTAGAAAAAAAAATTTATGCATGCATAGTGAGGGTATGAGGAGGAGGAAAGACGAAATATTTGATGTAATAGCAATTGAAGGTTTCCGAAGTTCCTGACAGACACCAAGGCTCAGAGCGGAGGAGGAAATAGGATCCGGAAATGCCAAGCAGCAAAGGAACAGCGACAGTATGACTATTTAGGCAAATAGTGTCTACACTGCAGAATAATTTAAGAAAGTGGTGAAGGAGCTGCGTCCCCGGGGAGTGGGGACAGGGGGTCCCTTACGTACAGGATGAAGATTCCATCAGACTGCTCTTCAGAAACCGTGTGAGTTAACAATCCGGCGGCACAGAGCCACGCGCGCAAGAAAAACAAACACTTTGTCTGACAAGATTGAGGGGATTAGTTGGCCACAGGGTACCTTAAAATGTTAAAAGATAATCTTTAGAAAGAAAGGAAATGAGATAGGTCAGAAGCTCAGACCTACCTTACAAAAGGCAGAGGGTTAGAGAAAGAATAAATGAGTTATCTTGGATGTCCCCTGATCTTTAGTTCCACTCTCCCCCCCCCCAAAAAAAAAACCCCGTACTCAAGCCCAGCATCTGATGAATATTGCATGGTGAGTAATGCAGATATAGCACGATGCACTGTTGAATTAAAGGCTACCGTTCTTGACCTACAACCAAGAAGATAGCACAATGAACTCTTAGTAACTTCTCTGGCCCCCAGAAGGGAGAAATCTAATTCACAAATTATAGGGTACAAATTAGACATAAATGTGCCATGAAAGTTTCTTCTCCCCAAGTTTATAAGTGCAATGATCACCTTATTCATGTTTTACATAGCAGAACATTTTGTTAAAATATTTTGAAGCCAGTTAAGTTGTGGCATCATTTTGAGACCACTCAGAGAAAAGGGGAATTTTTTTTTTTTTTAAAGAATCTACTTATTAGAGTGAGAGGGAAGAATACAAAGAGAGAAGGGGATTTTCAGTCTGTTGGATCATTCCCCAAATAGCCTACATGTCCTGGGCTGGGCCAGGCCAGGCCAAAGCCAGGAGACCAGAACTCCATCCTTGTTATCCACATGATTGGTGGTCCAATGGGACAATGAAGGGGGATCTTGATCCTTGCCTTATGTTCGGGACAAGGACAGTGACCGAAGAGATGAATCAGAAGCAAGCAGCTGACTCCAAGGGATGAGTTACTGAAGAAGCTGCCGGTGCTGGCTCTTGTAGACACAGAGTGTCTCTCTAATTGATTCCCTTCTGAAAACCAGCCCTGGGTTTAAACAGTCAGCGGAGGAGCACAACATCAGCCAAGCAGAAGACGGGGATAACCCATGGGGAGGGGGCAGCTGACAGACCTGCCCAGCTTCCTTCACAGGTCAGACGACACTCTGTCCACCTGGGAGGGGACTATTAGCCCTTTTGAGTCTCCCAGCAGCGGCCCTGGCTGCTGCTTTCCAAGGCAAGATAGCAGGGAATTGGACCCAGAGTTGAGTATTTGGGACTCCAATCTGGGGTACACATGTCAATTAGAAGCTTAACTTGCTGTGCCAGCCTTCAGTGTTGTATATTATAGCCTCTTTAAAATCCAACAGTTTCTGTGGCTTTTTGAAGTAGGTGTGAAAAGCCCGCTGGACCATCCCATAGGTGTAATTGACCCTATCATACTGATCATCATAACTCAAGCAAAAAGCTCTTTCAGTCTCCTTTCCCACTTGAATAAAGACTAAAGGGTTCTTGAGCCTAAATGAGTAAACTGTTGTCTGCTGTCCTCAGGCGTGCTTGGACCATTTCTTGCTGAGACCTGGTAAGCACTGATTGTCAGGGGGCTCCAAGCAGCCACTTGAGTCCAGCTGGGCCCGAGGTACACTCCTGCAGATGTGGTGTTGTGTCGTTCGTAAGCCTGAGGTCTGCCTCTGGATGCTGAGCGAGACATCAAGGATGCAGACCTCGGCCTCATCTTTGCCCACAAGCTTGATACCTTTCAGGCAGTCCCCTCATGCTGCCATGCAGCTCCCAGGTCCTGTGGAGGCTACGGGGAGCCTGGCATTGCTGGTTTGTTGGCCTTTAATGGACAGAAGGTTGGGAAAGCATGGCAGCCGACTCCATGGAGAATATGCCACATTTTCTTTTACATGTCTGGGTTGTGAGCAAGTCTCATGAAATTCCTGGCCAATTCCAGTGAGAAAGGCCTTTATGGAAATCCTGGGGAACCCATGGATAAACATGGGCCATTGTGGGGAACTAAGGGCTTATGTTAAGCCACTCCCCAGCTGGACCAGGACTCCTGGCCTGGGATGAGATTCAGGCAGGACTCATGGATGGCCTGGAAGTATGACGGGCTCCTGGCCAGCTCTTAGCTCCTGGCTGAAGGGTCACATTGTCGCCATGTAAGCCACAGTCAGGTGCATTCTCTCTCCTCCTCCCCCTCCCCCCCCCCCCCCCGCCCCAGTAAGGCCAGACTTGTGAGGCTAATGTTCCCTTGACTTTGTTCTCTGACCTGTGTCCTGGAAAGGGCCAGGGCTTGGGATGAGAGGCCCCTGGAACAAGCAGTGTGCCCACTGGACCCCTGTCTGGCCTGGAGGTCACCCTCCCAGTATGGCCCTGTGTCCTCCACTTGTTTCTGCAGCTCCAGCAGCAGTGGTGGAGCCTCACACTGAACCGGCATCTCCCAAGTCATAACCTGCACAGGAAGCTGCTGTCACACTGGGCTGCTGTGGTCGGCACCAGTGGAGTTTGCTAGATCTCAAACTACCTGCTCTCCCAGCAGCAGGCAGGGCCATCCAGGGCCATCCAGGGCCTCGAGGTGCTCCTCTGCATCCACAGAGACTTCTGTGTCAGGCTGGCCAGAAAGGTCACAGCATATGCGGAGTGAAAGTGACTGTATCTTTATCGTCTTTGCGTTGGGAGTCTACCAACTCCTCTTCTGCTTCCTGGGACAATGTATATTACTGTGAACTGTGAACCTCTTGCTGTCTATTCTTCAATCCCAGAGTTCTCATCCACCACAGGTTGCCATGGTAGCAGCCAACCTCACAGAAGACCTCAATGGCCAATGGCTGGAGGTCTTGGGGAGAAAGAGTCAAACTTTCAGAGACTTAACTCTAGAATCTATTGTGATACAAAAAGACAAATGCCACATGTTCCTTGCATATGTGGGTGTTTCAAAAGAGTTGATCTGAACTTAGAATCATGGTCACTGGAGATTGGGATGGGATGGGGAGAGGAGAGAGATTGGTTAGGTATTAAAACACAATCAGATAGAAATAAGTTGTAGTGTTCCATAGCACAGTGACTATGGACTATAGTTCACAGCAATATGTACTGACTGCAGAACTGGAAGAAAAGAAGGAAGGCTTCTGACACAAGGAAAAGATAAATAAATGGAAAAGACAGTTTCTTGGTTTAATATTTTCATGTTTATGTATGTCTATTCAAATATTGCACTGTCATGGCCAGTGCTGTGGTGTAGCAAGTTAAGCTGCTGCCTGCAGTGCCCGCATCTCCTGGCAAGCTGATTCAAGTCCTACCTGTTCTGTTTCCAGTCCAGCGTTCTACTAATGTATATGGGAAAGCAGCAGTGTTTGAGCCTCTGCATCCACACAGGAGACCTGGAAGAAGCTCATGACTTTGGCCTGGCCTAGAACTGGCTGTTGTGACCATCTGGGGAGTGAAGATGGAAGAAAGTACTCTCCTTGTCTCTGTCTCCTTTTTCTGTAACTCTGCCTTTCAGATAAATAAAAATGTACAAGTATTACATGTCAGTTAAACATTTAAGTGAAAAATGAAAATGGATATGGATATTTAAAAGAAGCACAAGACTCTGGAAGCACAGTGATGCTGTGTTGAGTGCTGGGAGTGCTCAGCTTCGTGGACCCTGCCTGCTGTGAGGGGTGGTGCCTTGCAGGTGCATGGCACACCACCCCTCCCCTTGCCCACCCGCCATGGTGTTACAGCTTTTGTACGAGTCTAGAGTGCCTTGCAGGTGCATGGCACACCACCCCTCTCCTTGCCCATCCGCCATGGTGTTACAGCTTTTGTACCTGTCTGGAGCGGGGACTCTGATAGTGGCTTCCCTGTTGCCCTCCTGCCTCCTGTCAACATCTAATTATCTAAAGTTGCAGCTTCAGCACCAGATTTCTCATATATGCAGAACTCACTGTTGAGGCTTGGAGAGTCCTTTTGTTGTATTCCCATTTTTTCTATTAATGTAAATGTTACTTCATGTGTATATTAGCCACTGGAGGTTCACACACTTTGCATATAAAGCATTTGTGGAGTGAATGTAATTATTGGGCAGCTCTGATAGGTGTGGATGGTGCTTGGGCTAGAAAAGATCAAGAAAATGTACTTGTCCTTAAGGAGCAAGAATACAGGCTGGAGATTCCTTCCCATTGTCTGGTCAGCCTCTCTGGGTGTCTCGCACCATGCGGGTGGTGAAGAAATGGCTTCTTAACTCTGCTGTGTTGGGTGGTGGGGATGAGCACAGAGGAGGGCTCTGGAGAGCAGCGGTTTGCGGTCCATAGGATGTGGAAAGGGAGCTGAGTGAATAGTGGATGCACTGGTGACGTTGTAGTGTGTTAGCTCTCCACTGCTTCAACATAGAATCCAAAATGAACTGAACAATGGCATCACACAAAAACCCACATTACACTCAAGTCCCTGGAACCTGACTTCAGGATTGCCGAAGAAAATGGCATAAGAAGATTCAGTATTTCTTGAGAGAGCATGATAAGCAATGGGACGCGCCACGTGAGAAGCTGGGGCAGGTAATGTCTGGGACGTTGGATTAGTGGTCCTTCTGGAAGTGAAGAAAGATAAACCCAGAAAAGCAGGCGGCTACAATGCAAACGGGATCACACACTCACAGTGTGAATGCAGATCGTTTTATTGGTAAACACAGCATTGTGCAGCCCAGGTGATTGACACTCATCAGGATTTTAAATTATGTTCTTTAAGAATAATAATTCTTTGAATTTTTTTTAAAGATTTATTCTTATTGGAAAGTCAGATATATGGAGAGGAGGAGAGACAGAGAGGAAGATCTTCTGTCCGATGATTCACTCCCCAAGTGAGTGCAACGGCTGGTGCTATGCCGATCCAGAGCCAGGATCTGGAATTTCTTCCAGGTCTCCCACACGGGTGCAGGGTCCCAAGGCTTTGGGCCGTCTTTGACTGCTTTCCCAGGCCACAAGCAGTGAGCTGGATGGGAAGTGGAGCTGCTGGGATTAGAACCGGTGCCTATATGGGATGCTGGCACATTCATGGCAAGGACTTTAGCCGCTAGGCCACAGTGCCAGGCCCTATTCTTTGATTTTATGCACGGAAATAGTCAATCAGTACAGACATTTTATACAAAGGTTTTCACTGGCATGTTTTGTAATAGCAAAAAACAAAAAAAACCAAAAAAACAAAACCCACTTACATGTCAGCTGCGGCATCATTGAATGATTGTGTGCTGCACGCACTGGGGAGTCAAGCAGCCATCAAGTTGCTGTGTGCAGGCTTGCTTTTCACCAACACTGGGAGGGTGTCCATGTTAACATTTTTGTGTGTGAAAATCGGATTGCCAGAAATAGGTAGACGCACACACCTGTGCATGTGCGTGAATGTGCCTTTGGAAGAGGACAGTGGGGCTAGTTACTGAGCGATGCTTTTAGTTGTGTGCACACTGTTGAGGACCTCTCGGAACACCTGCCGTGTTTGTACGCAGTGTGAGCTGTGGAGCCCTGTATATCACACTGGAAGGAGAGCAGGTGTCTGGCCGCAGAGGGGTGAGAGGCCGGCCTGAGCTCAGGCGGAACCCTCCTGTCGGCGGCCTCTGCTGGGTTCTGAGCAGGGGGACCGGAAGCGCTGCAGGACCTGTAGGCAGCAGGACAGGTCCTCTCTCAGCCGCGTGCGGCCACCCTCTGGGCGCCATGAAGTTCCGCGCCAGGGTCACCCGCAGGGCCTTCCTCGAGCTCTTCATCCACCTCTGCAGCACCCTGGCGAAGCTGGCGAAGCTCGTGGTGCTCCGCGTGTGCCCGGACGGGCTGTACTTCGGTTCGGCGGGGCTCAGGGCTGTCCCCGAGGCCAGGGTGTGGTGCGAGGTGAGGCGCGAGGCCTTCTCGCAGTTCCGCATGGAAGGCGCCTCGGAAGAACACGATGAGATCTACCTGGAGCTGACCTCGGGGCACCTGGCCAGGGCCCTGAGGAGCGCGGGCGGCGCGTCCTCCGTGAAGCTGCAGCTGACAAACAAGCGCCGGCCGTGCCTCACGGTGGCCGCCGAGCTGGCCCTGCGCACGGGCCACACCCGCATGGTGGTGCACGACCTGCCCGTGCGGGTGCTGCCCTGCCGGGCCTGGGCCGAGTGTCCGCAGCCGCCGCGCCTGCCGAGCCCGGACGTGAGCGTCCACCTGCCGCCCCTGAGGACGCTGCGCAGCATCGTGGAGCGCATGGCCAACCTGAGCCAGCACGTGCTGCTGGAGGCCAGTCGGCGGGGCAGGATGCACCTGAGCATAGACACGAGCGCCGTGTCCATCCGCAGCTCCTTCGAGAACCTCGGCCACCCCCCGAGGGTCCAGCAGGATGGGGCTGAGGACGGAGACCCCGAGGGCATGGCGCAGGTGCGCGTGGACAACCGCAGACTGCTGCACTTCTTCGAGGCCCAGCAGATGAACCCCACCACAGCCCTGTGCAACATTCGCAGCGACGCCCTGCTGCACCTCGTTTTGCTAAATGACGATGTCTCTCTGGAGTATTTCATTCCCGCCGCATGAAAGTTGAGCCAGCGTGGATTTGTTTATTTTTGGCCATTCTTTTCAAAACTGAAAGAGACCCCCCCAGTGACTTATTTTGGGATTCTGCCGTCTCCCTGACTTAGGCAGAATCTGTATTTTGTTGAACTCTTTTCGCAAAATTTAAATGGAAAAAAAAATCAGTGATGAAATAGTTGCATGGCTTGACCTTTTGTTTATTAATAAAGTTTACCATATAGATGATTTTGTTATTTATGCCTTACTGGGAAAAGCAAGACAAATGTTACAAAATAAAAGAAGGTTTAGATCCTTAAAACAGTTGTATCAGTATTTTATTATAAGATGGAAAAACTGTATTGGTAGTCTGTTTTAAAATAACTCACATGGCATTTCCTGAAAGAGTTTTCTTGTTTTAGGGAGCTGGATCGATCTGAAAGGTGGAAGGTGTGTGATTAGCAATCGTGTGCATTACGTGTTCTCTGTTAAGCTATTTGTGAGTTTTCAGGCTGTGTCAGAGTGTATGGTTTTAGACTTGTCATCTTTGGAGTTTGAACTGGTTTTTTGCTTGTTGTGCATATGTAGTATGTTGACATAAAGAATTAGGGGAATGGTTGTTGATGAACACAGAGGTTCTGCTTGAGGGTAAACTTGGGGAAACCAACTTTCTGTGCTACCTGGCTGGTCCCTTCACCCCAGTTCCTTCTGTTGTTCCTGTGGGTGAAGGTAACCAGGTGTGGTACAAAGGTGACTACACAGCATCTTAGGGCAGAATATAGTGACTTTGACCTGACACAGGCCAGAAGACTCGGTGAGTCTTGGGGAGTGTGGAGATTCCAGGCTGAGCTGATGTATCTCATTAGAGTATGTTCTTGTTTGCCATGCACAGTGTGCTTGCACCGGCTTCCCCACCCCAGAACGTGGGCTCCTAGGTTAGAGACACTTCAGAAGAGGAGGAGTTGCCAGCATCTTCAGAGGCAGAGTCACTTAGAAAAGGGTTTCTGCTGAATCCACAGGAACGGAGGGTTGCTACAGTGGGCTTAGACATGGCACACCGTTTGTGTCAGTCATGAAAGAGTTTGGTTGGTGGCAGACACTCCTCAGGTTTCAATGGATGCTTCTGGTAGGTGCTGTGTAGCTTTTTGGGGGTCAGTTCTTACTCTACTTAGAAAATAATTTTTAAGTCTCTCTTTTTTGAGAAGGAGTGAGAGAAATTATAAAGTATAGGCACAGTGATAAACAGTTTTACAGAGTGATACTTCACATCATGTCATGATACATTTGAGTTAATTGTTTGTTTTTGAGTGAGCTCCTGTCATGTTTACTTCCATACTCCCAGTATTGTGTGGGGCTGGGCTGGGCCAAAGCCAGCAGCCATGGACTGTCTAGATCTCCCTCGTGGTTGGCAGGTGCAGAAATACTAAAGCCTTCCATGGCCTTCATCAGTAGGAAGCTGCATTTAGGAACTAGACCTGGTGTTGAACCCATGCCCCTCCATGTAAGAACCCAGTATTTTAGGCGCTAGACTAAATGCCTACTCCTTTAAATTTGTTTTATGATGGCTATGTAGTAAGTCAAACTCTTAGCTTGGCAACCTTCATTTAGTATATTCAATAAATTCCCATGGCTATATTTTCATAGTAGTGAATCATGCCCTGTGATACTTGTTGGATTTTTTGTTTCTAATCAGAGTTACAGAGAAAGGGGAAGAGACACACGTAGAAATATTCCATTCCTTAATTCACTTTCTAAATGGCTACAATGATAGGGGTTGCAGTGTAGAAGCTGTGAACCAGGAGCTTCATCTGGGTCTCCAGTGTGGGTTGCAGGGGCACAAGTTCTGTTCCTCTTCCTAGGTCATTAAGGAGCTGGTCTGGACGTGGAGTAGCAAGGACAGCATTGGTTCCCATATGGGATGCTAACATCATAGGTAAAGGTGTTTTAGAAACAAGACAAGCTGCGTGAATTCTTTGTCTCATTAAGATCTTTTTAAATCTAAATAGACTATGACTTAGGTAAACTATTATCAGGGTTAGAGCATGGGAGGATTTAACTGTTGCTTTCAGACGTATTTCCAAAGTAGTCTCCAAAAATTGTTCATATATCAATGTTAAAGTTCTGTGAACTTTCTGACTTCTGAGATACACATGGATGTATGTGAACATTTTGTTTAGTGGATATTTTTGCAGATGCCTGCAAAGCTTTTCTTAAAAACAGATTTATTTTTATTGCAAAGTCAGATGTGCAGAGCTTATTTAAAAAAAAGCCTTTTTTTTTTTTTAACACTTCAGCTGCCAAGATAAAAACTACTAAAAGACAAATTCTGAGAGGAAATGATTAGAGCTGCAGGTTTTGTGCCTCGGCTAGAACACAGAAATGTACTATCAAGTTTGTTTTAGATACTTTAGCATTTTTCCCCTTTGGTTTTCTAAATAAGTGAAAAATTCTAAGCTTTAGGTAAAATCTTTGTTTCATCTTTTCTCCCAGTAACTTTCTGTCTTTGTTTTCATAAATGCAATAAAACCAGAAGAAATGAGAAAGATGGTTTTGGAACATAATCAATTTATGGTGAATTATTATTATATTTCACTTTCAGTAATTAGCAGAAGCACTTATGAAGTTTTGTACCCTAATCTTTATAGTCTAACTTTTTAAAATGGACAAATACTTTTCTTTTTTTAAAACTCGTTTGTGAGTGTGTATGTGTGTGTGTCTGGGGGCTAGCCACATGCTAAGGTGAGTTAGGCCGGTGGTATCAGAATGCCTCCGCTGCTGATCCAACTTCCAGCTGATGGGCTGAGGAAAGAGAAGAGGATGGTTGAAGTGCTTCGGCTGTTATCCGCTACATGCGAGACGCAGAAGGACTTCTGGCTCCTGACTTTAGCTTGGCCCCACCCTGGCCATTGTGGCCTTTGGGGAATAAACTAGTGGATGGAAAACCTTCATGTCTCAATCTCTCTTTCTCTTTGCTTTTCAGGCAAAATGAATCTTTAAAAATGGATTTCTTTTTTTTTTTTTTTTAAGAGATAGACAGACATAGATCTTCCATTCTCTGGTTTACTCAACTGTTCATGGAAAGTAAGCTGGATGAGGATAAAGTTGAAACTCAGGGTAAGCCTCCCACAATCATGAGCTTGAGCGATCACCTGCTCTTTCCACAGCGTACTGTGCAGGCTGCTGGGCTGGAAGCTAATTGGCCAGGACTCCATCTGCACATTCTGTTAGAAGATGCAGCTGTCAGGCGATGACCTAACCACTGTGTAAATAGCCACGCTAATACTTCAGTTCACCAACTTGCAGAGAGGTTGACCAGCAGACCATCTCAATGTCTTAAAATTTGAGTTCTCTTGGTGATACAGTAAAAGAATATTTCATGACAAACAGATGTGCACTCTAACAGTTTTAAAAGCAAAGGCATGCCAGTTTTAGCTCAACATCTAGTCTCTGACTTACATACATTAATTTCTTGTGCTTGTTGTATCAAGTCTTAATTCGGATTTACATGTTGGGTATACTTTTCTTTTTTTAAGGATTTTTTTTTTCTTTAATTTGAAAGGTAGATTTATAGAGAGAAGGAGAGACAGAAAGTTATTATCTGTTGATTGGTGGCTACACTGGAGCTGAGCCAATCCAAAGCCAGGAGTCAGAAGGTTCTGCCTAGTCTCCTGTGTGGGTGCAGGGTTACAAGGCTGTGGACCATCCTCCACTGCTTTCTCAGGCCACGAGCGGAGAACTGGATGGGAAGTGGAGCAGCTGGGACACAGTCTGGTACCCTCCCAGCATTTGCCAGGGGAGGATTAGCCAATTGAGTCATCGCGCCAGACCATTGGGTGTGCTTTACTCCATTTAAATAAATCTAGAATACTGTGTAAGTGCATTATTGCTGTAACAAGGTTAAAGAATTCAAAAGTTATTTGAAAGGCACTGTTTTCTTGACTTTGTGTAAAGAGCACCTTCTTTGCTCTCAGAGTAAAGAATTGATTGAGGAATTAAAGTGACAGTTCTGTGGAAAACCAGATTTCACACTAACTTATGGCGTCAGGTTTCTACGTTATTTTAGCTTGTTCCACTTATTTTTTCAGGCTGATGCTACTATGAAGAAAGAAAATGCTGTGCCTTTTGCTTTTCACTGCATAAATACTAAATCATCAACGGAATATACTAAAGTACTTCTTTGATCTAGAAATGGATGTCCCTATATAAAAGTATTGTTTTTTATTGTCTCATTAAATATTTGTTGAAAGTAACATTGGCATATTCCTATGACTTTAAAAAAAAAGATTTATGTATTTTTTTTTGAAAGAGCAATAGCGAGTGAGGGGGGAAGAAAGACCTTGGACTAGCTGTTTTATTCATTGAATGGCCCAGCCATAGCCTGGAGCTGGAGAGTCCATCCTGGTCTCCTGCCTGCTAGCAGGGGTCTACTTGCTTTGTGCTTCTCTCACTGGCTCCCATTGGCAGGGAGCTGAATCAGAAGCTGAGTATCCATGACTCCAAACTCTCACTCTGCTGCGGGATGCCAGTGTCCCAAGTGGAGCACCAGTGCGGGCACTTAATACTGGGCCGGAATGTCGGCCCGTACTCCAATAGCTGTTGAGTGTATATTCATTTAGTGAATAGTTTACCAATATCGAAAGAAATCAGTAATGTTTATTAATGGATTCCTGTGTTTCTCCTGCTTCTGTCTGGTAAATTTTTGCCATCTATTCTGGCTGTCTCATGTGAACCTCATTCAGTATTGTGTGAGATTTCAAGAACCCATCTTCTACACTCATAGTAGGTCCAGTCTGTTGGGAAATAGTTGACACATTAAATGAGTGTGGAGATACATCGTAGGATTCGTTTATTTAGCAAATACATAGCCCTGTTTGGTGGCAAGCAGGTCATAAATTCTAAAGCTAAAAACACATTTAATATTTTGCAACTCGTCGACATAGGTACATGTATATGTATGACATTCTTAGTATTCTGATAGTGTCATCTTTATTGCCCATTTGTAAAATTTAGTCCTTTATATCCTTGTCCCAGGATATAATTCCTAATAAGTTGGCTGATTTTATGTCCATAATGTTTTTATGAATAAAAATCTCTATTGCTTTATCACTTTGTTTTTAAAACATATAGTTACTGGACCTGGTATGATGGCTCTATTGGCTGAAATCCTCCCCCGCAATTGCTGGGATCACATATGGTTTGCGCTGGTTTGTGTCCCAGCTGCTCCACTTCCATCCAGCTCCCTGCTTGTGACTTGGGAAAGCAATAGAGGATGACCCAATGTCTTGGGACTCTGCACCCATGTGGGAGACCCAGAAGAAGCTCCTGGCTTCCGATTGGCTCTGCTCCAGTCGTTGCAGCCACTTGGGGAGTGAACTAGCAGATGGAAGCTCTTTCTCTCTGTCTCTCCTTATCTCTGTAAATCTGCCTTTCCAATAAAAATAAATATAGATATATATGTATATATAAATAAAACTTCCTTGTAGTACATGCTGTAAAGATAGGCTTATTTATTTTGTCCTTTAGAAACCTCTTTGTCTTGAATGACTGTAATTAAATGATTGTATATTGTTTTAATGAAACAAATAGATTTGTAACACTCAAAGTCAGGCTTTTTGTTCAATAATGACCCTAGAGGACATTTTCAAAGACCATTTTATTACATTTGGAAAGTCTTTGTACTGATGACTACAGATGAGGATTTTTTTTTTTTTTAAGATTTATTCATTTGAAGGGCAGTGTTACAGAAAGATGGGTGAGCAGAGAGATTTATGTTTGTGCTAATTAATTCCACAAATGTCCACAATGGACCAAGCTGAAGTTGGAAGCCAGGAGCTTCGTCTTGGTCTCCTTCATGGGTACAGGGGCCCAAGAAGTTGGCCCATCTTCCACTGTCTCACCAGCTACATTAACAGGGAGCTGTAATAAAAGTGGAACAGCCCGGACTGGAACTGGTGCCCATGTGGCATACCAGCATTGTACGCAGCAGCTTTACATGCTATGCTACAATGCTGACCCCAGATATGAGCTTTTCTTTAAAAATATCCTTGACACTGGCAAAGATTGTAAAACAAATAATGCTCAGAAATTAAATTTTGTCCTCTCAAGACTTAGAATGTTTCCTGAACATAGTAAGAAATTATGTCATCTGTTTGTGGTGTTCTCAGTACTCCAGGATTGTTGGAGCAGCCATGCCCTGCCGATCGTAGTGCTGGAGAGTCCTTGCTTTCTGTAATTTATTCCACAAACTATGAGTGGAATGAACTGTTAATTTGCTGTTGAACTGTTAATTTGCTGTTGGTACTGTGTTGTACTTCTCGGTTGCTAGCTTCCTGAGAAATAGTTTGTCACTGGGTGTGTTATAGGTGAATGTGGCATGGTAAGAAAGTACCATTTAAAAAAAAATGTGGGTCCAGACAGCATATCATGGGCTTTCAGCTACCTCTGCACCTTCCATGGTGTGTGTCCATCCACAGAGACCTGTCATTACCTTTTATCACTAAAGCTGACTTTGTTTTACATGGTAAGATAGTGCTACCTTCTAGAAATAGTTTTGAAATGGATTTGTAATATTGAGAGTAAAATAGGAATACCTTACACTAGTTTTTAGTTTTTGCCTTTTTAAGACAAAGGTATTCTAATTTTAATTATGCTTCTGTATAGAATGAGCTGGAGTGCCAGTTACATAAGAAATATCCAAGCTTTTATGATATGGGCTAATATACACAAATGATGTCATGAGGCATAGCATGGTATAAAACTACAAAAAATAAGGAAAGCATGTCTTTCAACTTGAAAATTTGGTTCTTTTATGTGGACTGGACCAAGTGCTCAGTGTGACCCACCTGCTGACCTGATCGGTGCTCCAATGCCGGAGTCAAGGCTCAGTGACATCGGGGGTAATTAAATTGCCTCCCACTGGTAGCCTCAATTTTCATGCCAGTTGAAGGGCACATTTTCCTTCGGGCAGAAGTCAATGAGGCGAGTTAATGAGGATAGAAATGTTCCCCCTTCCATGTCAGGGCATCTTGTGGCAAGATGTTTGTTAAGCAGTTGTTGGGATTTTGTGTCCGTAAGTTTTATTAATAATGTGTTATGAAACTAAGTTTCATGTTTACCAATTTTGTACTATTTTTCAAGTATGTTGTAAAAAAAAGCTTTCTTTCCCTTGTTTTGTCTGCAAAAGAGGTAGCAGTTACATATCCTATTGAATTAACAGTAATTGTTAAAAGTTATCTAATTTTATGGAAACAAATTTTAAGTCAACTCAACTTGTCTATTACTTAATATTGGCTTATTGGTTATTTTTGTGTTTTGTAAATGTCTAATATAAAAAGAAATGTCTGTTGATTTTCAGAGTTCAAATGCAAGTGGTGGCAGTATTTACAGTTAGGAACTTCCTTGACATTTTCTTCCTGTGTTTGAATTCATCCAGAATCGTAGCTTGTATTTAGCTGTGATGTCCTGAAAGTGTTTCTTAGTATACACTAGTTTTCAGCCTTTCCGGAACTTGTATACACCTCACATTCTCTGAGAACTGAGTTGTTTTGTGCTTGAGTCATGTGGTTTTGGCAGGAACCTCCTAGAAGTGGTGTTGGAGTCTCCTCAGTGCGTCACATCAGGAAGTGCATGGTACACCTATTTGGACAGTACAGATTTCCGGTTTGACTGTGTGGTTTAGGTGACGCGTCAGGTCTTTTCTTGATACGATTGCTGTTTTTTCCCTTTGCGGCTCATCACTTTGTAGAAATGGCTTTTGAGACAGTATGTAGTTTTAGATGCACTGGTAATTATTGCTTTATTTGTTTATATTAGTTGACATAGTAATAGCTCCCTTTTTTCATTCCTTAAATATGTGTTCACTCATTTATATTATTAGGATAGACTTGAATTTTTTTTTTATTAATGTCATTTCTGGGTGCTTGGATCTCCTAGCTGGACAATGGCAACCCCTTCAGCTGGTCTTGTACTCTATTCAGGGCACTCCGAGTTCATCAGAGGCTTCCCCGCTGGCGGGAACACGGCGCCTCAGGCTGGCTTTGGCTTGCCCCTTGTCGACCCCGGATTGGCTGTTTGCGCATGAATGCTGTCTCCTCTCATTGGATAATGGGCTTTACAAGTTGACACGTGTTCGTTGGTACTGATTGCTTCTAGTTTCTCGCACTGTCCACAGCTGGGAAATACACGCACGCACACACGGTCTGCCAAGTATTCCTGTCTCCACACGTTCACCCTGGGCATCTATGAAAGACTGTATTCATGCATTTTGCTTTAGTGAAGAGTTTCTTCAGCTCTTTTGCTCATTTTTACTGCACTTGATCTTAGCCAAAAGGCTGAGAAGCCATTTTCGTTTTAAAAAATGAGCCGGGTTGCTTGTCTTGTGAAGTTGTGAGAGTTTCGCACCCTGGGATACTTCCTCCCGTTCTGTGTCTGCCTCCTTATCTTCCCACGATGTGTGGAAGGATTTGATTTTGATGAAGTCGGGAAACACCCATTTCCTTTCCCAGATTGTTTGTCCTATAGGAGCATCCCTCAGACTCGGTGTTCAGGTCACTTTTTCATTGCTATAAAATCCCCGAGGGGAACTTGTTGAGAAGGATAGATTTTACTTCCACCAGCTGTGTGGCGCTTCACAGTGGTGCGAGGGACAGGTGCGTCGTGTGGTCATTGGTGGATGCTGGCAGAGCATGCTTGGAGGAGTCATCGCTGATGGGAAGCACCTAGCACCGAACCTAGCCCCTGGTAAGACCCAGCACCCTTCCACCCAGCCCACTTTGCCGATGCACATCAGGTCCCCACCATGAACCCATCAGTGGTTACCATTTGACTCTGGGAATATCTCCTTGTGTCTGGAGAGCTGAACTTCTGTTCAGTCCATCACACTGCAGTAATGAAGATCTTCCTGTGTTAGCCTCTTTGTGGTTTATAATTTTAGTTTGGAGATTAAGTTTTATCGTCCATCTTGAATTAGCTTCCTAAAATGGTTATGATACTGCCTTTAATAACGTCCTCCCCATGCCCTGTAATATGGGCATCGAACTATTCCTGCACTGTTTAGTGAAAAATGTATTTTCTTTCTTATTAAATTGCTTTGATGCCTTGGTAAAAAAAAAAATGATGTGATCATATAAGTGTCTGTTTCTGGATTCTGTTTGGTTACATTTGTCGCCACTTTGGCTGCAACACTAAAACGACGAGGCACGCTCTTGAGGGTCCGGGAAAAGCCAGAACCGCAACTGGACCCCTCACTGCCAAAAGTGGCTGCGTTTAAATCCTTATGTCCGCTGCTCCTGTCCCCACTGGTCTAAGCTTTCCTCTGCCACTTTTGCCCATGCCGGTACGCCTTAGCTTTTCCACCCGAAGATCTTAACCCTTCTTCCCCTCTCTGCTGTCCCGTTCTTCCCGTTCTGTCTGTTGTTCTTTCCCCAGTCTTTCTCCTCATCGCCCCCCAGTCCTCTGTCGTCCGGCCGTCATCTGTCCTAGTCCGTCTGTCCTGTCCTGGCATCCGTTGTCCCTGCCTAGCTTTTACCGGCTACTTTTATATAGTTCTTCACCAATAACTTCTCGTGGGTCCACTTGGCGCTGATAGGCCAGTAGCAATGACATAATCGCAATGGGGGCATTAGCCTATCCCTGTGACTTCCTGTTTACCTGCTGGTGAGACCAACCCCACCTCCTGGCCCTGGGCCAGCCGCCATCTTAGCACAGCCCCTATCAATCCCGGAGCGGCTTCAGCACCCACTCACTCCCCACAACATCCATGTGTGAGATTATCTAAATGCCATCAACACACCATCTTCATTATTGTAGATTTGTAATATACTCTAAATATTATGACTTATTCTCCCTCCTAAGGTTGTTTGTACTGTTTAGGTCCTTGGGAAAGTTGTAGGAATGTCAGAATCACCAAGCCAGTATCTCCGCCTAAGGTTGGGGGAGAGCTGATAATTTAACAACATTATGCTTTCTGATCTGTGGACATGGTCTCACTTATTTTGTCCTTTATGTTCTCTCGGCAACATTTAGTTGCAGTTCATTTTTTAGTCTTTAGTTCCTTTAAAAAAAATTAACTGAGTATATTTTGTGTAGTTTCATTTTTATATCTTCAGTTCTATATCACTTCTATATCTTCAAATGTTGTGATTTCATTGTCAAATTATTTTATGCATATATATATGTGTGTGTATATATATATGTATATATATATATATATAACTCAATCACAGTCACTATAGTAAAGAGTCAGTTACTTTTATAGAGTCTTATTCTTCATGAAATGTAAGCTCTTGCTAAATTTGATCCAGAGTGCTGCTGGTTGCCGAGTAACTTTTCTATGTGAATAGCTGTGGCACCTGCAGATAGAGACGCTTCTTCCACTATCAGTGCGGTTTATTTCCTGGGTTGGTTTAAGTGCTGAACGAGCAACATGAGAGAGATGTGCTTGCTGGTAGCCTGCTCCCCGCCCGCCAGCAGCAGCCTTTGTTGAATTGCCGAGGTCTCGCCCAGACCTTGTTGGCTAAGAATCTCTCGTTGCCAGTAGGTGTTCAGCTTTGTGACAGGCTTCGCGTGGTTTCCTGTTCAACGTGAGGGCTTCCAAGAACTGATTGTTTTGGAAGTTAAACTGCCTCTGTCTGACTGGGATAAGCCTCATCTGTTCGGGATGCCTTCCTTTCTTTCCTGTTTTCGTAAGCAACTCACATAGGCTTGGCAGGATTCCGTTCTGGAACTCCTGATAGAATTCACAGTGAAATCACCTGGACCTAGGATTGTTTTGTAATGAAAGTTTGAATGATGGATCTGTTTAATCAATACAAAGGTATGACTGAATACTTAATAAATATAGAGACAATCATTTTGTTCAGCTTTGGTAACTTTCTCTTTCAAGGAATTTAAAAACATTTCATGTAAGTTATAGAATTTACTGGCCCAAAGTTGTTTGTGCTATTTATTCCTCTGCTGCTATTTAAATGTCTTTACTGTCCATATTTATTGTGGATTTATTTTATCTTTCATCCACAGTGATTTTGCTGGGATATAAAAGTGTTATAATTTTTTGGTAAATAGCTTTTGATGTTAAAATTTTTAGTTTAGATTTTTTTTTCTTTTTATTTGTAAGGCAGAGTAATAGAGGAGAAAAGATAGAGACAGAGAGAAAGAAAGAGAGAGAGAGAGAAATCTTCCATCTATAAGATCATTTCCCAGATGGCTACCACAGCTCAGGCTGGGCCAGGCCAAAGCCAGGAGCCAGGAACTCCATCTGGGTTTTCCATGTTGGTAGCAAGGGCCGAGGGACTCGGGCCATCTTCTGTCACTTTCCTTGGGTGCAGGGAGATGGGCTGGAACTGGAGCTCTGATGTGGAATGCCAGCTTCATCTGCTCTGTCCCGACACTAGCCCTTCTTTTATTTTATTTTTATTCTTTTATTCATTTGTACCCTTGATTGTTTTCCCCCTTGAGCTTTCCCCAACCAACCCCCATCTTCCCACTGTGCATTTGCCTGTTTCTTTATCTTGGGTTTCTTTGATTCCTTTCTAGCTCCTTTTTTTTTTTTTTTTAAAGATTTATTTATTTTCATTGGAACGATAGATGGCCACAATGGAGCTGAGCTGATCTGAAGCTAGGAGCCAGGAGTTTGTTCTGGGTCTCCCACGTGGGTGCAGGGTCCCAAGGCTTTGGGCCATTCTCTACTGGTTTCCCAGGCCACAAGCAGGGAGCTGGATGGGAAGTGGAACAGCCAAGACACCAACCAGCCCCCTTATGGGGTCCTGGTGCTTGCAAGAGGAGGATTTTAGCCAATAGTGCCATCTTGCCGGGCCCTTTTCTGGTTTCTTAAGGTGAAAACTTAGATACTAATTTCAGATTTTTCTTTTTCTAATGCAGGTTTTAAAATGTTGGCATCCCGTATATTCTGTTATACCTTTGCCAGTTCAAAATATTACTTCCTTTGATCTCTTCTTAGACCCTCGGATGATTTAGAAGTTTGTTCTGGCTGTTCTGGCTTTTTTTTTAAGATCTCATATTGCTGATGCTAACTCAGTTCTGAAGTGATCTTTGGGCTTTTGTCTTGGAATTAATTTTTACTCCTTTTGTGGCTTAGTGCGTATGCTGTGTTAAAGCCTCCCTGGGTGCTTGAAAAAGCACATCATTTAGGTCTAAGTGATCGGCAGTACTGTTTGTACCTTCTGTTGCTTCACTGTTTCTTGTTTGTTTGATCTGTTAGCAGTACTGCAGATGGGGTCCAGTATTGTGGCCTGACAGGTTAAGCTGCTGCCTGAGATGCCCTCATTCTAAGTGAGCTGCAATCTTCAAGTCCTGGCTTTCATCCTGTGTCCCTGGTGCTCTGTTTCTGACCCAGCTCCTGTTAATGCGCCTGGGGAAGCAGCTAATCCCCACTTAGAGCAATGGGGGTGGGACGGGGGTGGGTTTCATCCTGTGTCCCTGGTGCTCTGTTTCTGACCCAGCTCCTGTTAATGCTGGGCCCCTGCACCCCTGTGGGAGACCCAGATGGACCCAGATGGAGCTGCTGGGTCTTGGCCCAGTATTGTAGCCACTGGGGAAGTGAACCAGCAGATGGAATCAGTCTGCATTGTTCTCCCTGTCTCCCTTCTGTAGCTGCCTTTCGGATCAATAAATCTTAAAAAAAAACGCCAAAGGGGTATACTTTTGATGTATTGTTCAGCTATTCAGCCAGGCTTTGTTTCAGCTATTTGCAAGTTCTTTAATGAGGTGCTTCCTTATGTCTTTCTGACCCACCCAAGCCTTCTCCATTCTGAAATCGCCTTCCAAATCACCACGTGGTGCTGTTTTGATTGAAAAGCTTCCTGCTGACTTTCTTGTCATGCAGATTTGTTGGTGATGAACTTCCTCTGACTTGAAAATGCCTTTGACCCCTTTCCCTTTCAGAACTTTAGAGACCTTTAACTAGATTCTGTGGTGCTATCTATATAGAAGGACTTTTTTTTTTTCTGTAATTATGGTGATCTGTGTTGATAGTAATTCTTCATATATTTTCAGTCTACTCAACTCAGTGTATTTTTCACTTAAGATTATGTACTTGCAGTTCTAGAATTTTCCTTTTGTACAGTTTGCATCTTTCTGTTTAGAACATCAATCTCTTTATTTACATTTACTGTGATTATGTATTTCTTTAACAACATTTTTGTTGTCGACTCAAGTTCTTTTTTTTCATACTGAAATCCAATACTTTTAATTCCATCTTCCGTGAACACTTACATACATCAATGTACTTTTATTATTATTTTTTTTAACCTTTACAAAAAATTTTTTTTAATTACATTTGATTTTATAACACAGTTTCACAGGCTCTGGGATTCCCCCAACCTTTCCCCATACCCTCCCCCCATGGTGGATTCCTCCACCTTGTTGCAGTATTACAGTTCAAATCCAGTCATAATTCTTTCATAGCAAGCATGTACTTTGGATAGTGTTCAGCATCTTATTGTCCAGATAAATTCAACAGTTTCTTGGGGAGACCATCTCTGGTCTGAAGGCAGAGCTGGTAGAATATCATCCTGATCAATTAAAAGCCGCAACATAACATCAACAACTGTTTACAACATTATGGAGTTAAATGACATAGTACTGAGTGACCAATATGTTAGAAAATGCAAGTTCTTAACCACATCCTGTGATTACTTCATTGACCTTTCAATTTTAGTTTATACAAAATTGGCTGCTATACACCTTAAAATAGCTGTAAGGTACTATTCAGCTGTCTCGTGTCTGTTTTCATTTTAGTATTTAGCAGTTTATAGTGTTGAAGCATAATTTTTACTGAACTTGGCGTATTTTGGGATAGTCCATGTTGGCTTATAACTCTGACAAGGCATATGTCAACAGTTGAGGCGCTGAACAGTTTTAGGAGGGGTGAGAAATCTTCAATACCTTAGTGAGGAGTAACTTATGTTTGTGTCCTACCTAGTAAGGTATATGTAAGTCCAGGCTAACCCTTTCCTGTCTGGTACTAAGCTTTCCTTGTTGTTCTCTGTCTATCCAGTCCAATTTTTTTTGGTGGTGGGGTGGGTGCTTCAGGGCAACCCTGATGGTCATTGCAAGAGAGGGTGGCTATCCAAAGTTGGAACTAAGTAAGGCATAGAGAAAGCTCCTGTCCCAATTCCTGACGGAAGTGTACTGTTCTTCTGTTTCTGAGGACCGCTCAGGATTCCTGGCTGTTGTTCCGATGACATTAGCTCCTGTGTGGTAGGATTTGGGCTTCTTCCATCCCATATGAATGACCTCAGAGTTCTCGGCCTCCGAAGGCACTCCTGTTCCCCGTGATCTCCTTGGCAGTTGGGATGTAGTACTTGTTGCCTGTGATCCGGCTATGTTGGGGCCCCTTTAAAAAAAAAGATTCATTCATTCATTTTTATTTGAAAAATTTTACAGAACAAGAAGGGGAGACTGAGAGGCTTTTCATCTGCTGGTTCGCTCCCTAACTGGCCAGACCTAAGCTGATCCAAAGTCGGGAGTCAGGAGCTTCTTCCTGGTCTCTCATATGGGTGCTGGGGCCCAAGGATTTGGGCCATCTCTGCTGCTTTCCCAGGCCATTAGCAGAAAGCTGGACTTGAAGTGGAACAGCCAGGACTAGAACTGGCACCCGCATTCGATGCCAGTGCTCAAAGGCGGAGGATGAGCTTGTTGAACCACTGCGACAGTGCTGGAACCTGTTTTTCATTGTCTTTTATTTTACTTGTTAAGAAGTAAAAAAAAAAAAAGTATAGACTTTTCCCCACTGTGTACTGTGACACGGCCACTATCTCAGTAACATTCTGTGACACCAGGTGTGTGGGTTTTCCCCACATACTGATCAGGCAGTTCTCCAGCAAACTCTGTCGGAATGTCCTCACTCAGTTCATCCTTGGTCATAGCATCAGGTCCCTCAGGTGGAGAACTCAGCCCCACAGGCGTGGGCACCACGGCCGATGCAATTCTCAAACCCTGGCTTGTGTCTTGTGCTTCTGATAAATCATGGTTTCCACACCGCCTTGAGTTGGATTAAGTTGCCAGATCATCTCGCAGAACTCAGGAAAATGTTTCATTGATGCTTGCCCCACGTACTGTAAAGGACAGGAACAAGAGCTGTGTGTGTGGCAAGGGGCGTGCCCGGGCTCAATGCCATCTTTTCAGCTCTTCAGGAGCTCTCTGAGCGCCATCTCTTGGGCATTTTCTGGGGGTTTTTTTAGCTTGGCAGGAGTTTGGTGTGGGGCTGAAAGACAGTCTACTAACCCTGCCTTGGTGTTTGCAGCTGCCAGCCTCCTTGCTGGAGCTGTCCCAGAGTCCCCAGCCACCAGTCTTCTCCATAACATACAGAAACCCTTGTCCCCCAGGGCGTTCCAAGGACTTCAGGACTCGTGTGCCTGGGAACAAGAGGAAGCCGAACTACGTAGTTCACCCTATCCCCGTGGCTTCATTTTTCATATATTGCATCCTTTCTTTTTCATATATTGAATCTTTTTTTTTTTATATCCTGTAAATGGGCATGAAGACATTTTAGAGACCCAGTTCTGTTCTGTTCTTTTTACTTGTGGTCAAGTTTCAGACTCTGGCCTCCCCTCTGGCGGGTGGCAGCTGGAAGCACTGCTTCCATCCAGACCCTTTGCTCTCTGTGGATCTCTGTAGAAATCCCAAAGCTGGGTCACAGAGTGTCAGTCATAACTCTGGGGTGGTGGAAGAAGGCAGAGTTTTGTTTGTAATGTGTGGAGCAAGGAGTTCTACCATGTTGCTTAATTCCAGGGTTCCCCAAGAGTTAGGGGTGAAGACCCTTAGAGACCGAAGTTGCGGCCAAGGGGTATGTGTGCAGCCGGTGCTTGTGGCCTTCCTCTGAGTGCTTGGGGCTGATGGTCTCTCTGGGAAGTCTTAATGATGGACTGAAGGGCATCAGTCAGTCTGTGGGGTTAGTTATTTTGTGCCCTTGATCTAGAAGTCCCCTCATAAGTCCCTGAAGGTGATGTGGACACCAAGGGGTTCTCTCTCTGAGTTGGAAATGACCTTGTGAGTCCTGTCACTCTGGTGGGGCTGGCTATCCCACTCTCCATGCAGGGAGTTGAGTTGAGTCTGTGGAAAAGCTGGAAAGGGCACATTAGCCTAAGGGAGCAAGGACAGGAGAGTGGCCCAGTGGTAGTTAGCATCTGCACTCCAGGCTCTGATGTCTCAGGTTCAACCTTTATATTCCTGTTTAAACTTAACTATCTGAAGAATTTTTATTTTCAGTTTGTTTTAAGACGGCTTTGTTTATGTACCATGTAACCCATTCACTCCAAGCTGGGTGGTTAAGTGTACTTCTGAATATTCATGCACTCATGCGGTCATCAGCGTCACAGTTTTAGAGCTTGCACTGCCCAACTCATTGCCGCTCACTGCCGGCCTCCTTCCATTGCCGGCTCCGTCCCAGCTGGGCAGCCTGGGTGCTGCTTCCTGTCTCCACACTCGTGCCTGTTCCAGCATTTACATGGGAAAGTGAAAGCACCAACTTGCGCGAGCCTTCAGGAGACTGGCTTCTTCCAAATAGCTCAGTCTCTTCAGGGTGTACCTGTCTTGTGGCATCTGTCAGTACTTGGTAACTCCTCCAGTGCCAACTGACATTCCATTGTATGGTTCTGCCCTGTGACTAACCCATTCCGCAGCGGACCTCCGGGGGCAACGATTCTTCTTAGCTGTTACTCATCGTTCCTTGAAGATTCATGTACAGGCTTTTGTGAAGACATCTGTTTTCACTTCTCTTGGGTATATATACGCGATTACTTCTAAAGTTCATGGAAAATGGAATTAAAAATGTTTATCTTGTTGCAAAAATTTTTTGAAATACATTTGAGGGATGTTTAACAAGTTTATGAGAAGTATGCTTTTATAACAAAAAATATACATGGCTTTCAACATTTCTTTGGCCCCAAATAAACTTTTAATTCCATTTTTCCAGGAATCGTTTGAAGTCTTCCTTGTACTTAGCAGTCTAATTGGTGGATCGTGTAGTAACTAACTCTGTGTTCATCCTTTTAAGGCACTGACTGGCTGTTCTCCGGAGCAGTGGCTTCCCTTACATTCCCACCAGCTATGAGCAAGGTCCCATTGTCTCCATGCACTTGCCAACACGTCGTTATTTGCTTTTGCAGTATACAGCTTTACTAGTGGCTATGATGTGGCTTTTCATTGTGATTTTTATTTGCATTTCCCAGCTTGAGATTTGATAGCTTTTCATGTGTTTTTTTGTAAATGCTCCTTGGGGAAACTTGTGTTCAGATCTTGTATCTGTATTTAACTTGGGATCTTTGGGTTCTAATAAAGTCAGCATATATACTAGATACAGATCTCCCATCAGGATATGTGATGTGCAACAATTTTCTCCTTTTAGGCTGTGTTTTCACTTTCCAAATAGAAGGCTCTGAGGTATGATTTTTTAAAAAAATTTTGATTGATTTGAATGGCAGGGTTAGAGAGAGTTACAGAGAGGAAGAGAGAGATGAAGTGGGGTTGGAGGAAGAGAGAGAAAAAGAGAGATAGAGCTTTTTAAATCTACTGGTTCACTCTCCAAATGGCTGCATGAGCTGAGGTCTGGGCCAGGCTCAAGAGGAGCGCTGGACTCCATCTGGGTCCCCCATGTGGGTGCAGCGGCCCAGGTACCTGGGGCATCTTACGCAGTTTTCAAAAGAGCATTTGCAAGGAGTAGGACAGGAAGTGTAGCAGCACGGACTCAAACTGGTGTCCATTTGGGATGTTGGCATTGTGGGCTGTGCCTTAACCCACTGAACCATAGTTCCAGCCACTGAACTATTGTATCTAGTAAAAGTTTGCCCCACCTAAGTTCACCAAGATTTGCTCTTATGTTTTCTTCAGATAGTTCTCTAGCTTTAACTTCTCTGCCTAGGCCTGTCTTCCATTTAATTCTTGTAAGTGGTATAAGGAAGATGCTTGACTCCAGTCTTTTTCAGGCAAATATGGGTTTGTCCTTGCAATATCTGCAAAAAGATTACTTTTTCTCTGTTAAAAATGAGGTGTTTTTTTGGGTAATTAAATTAAATGACTTGTTTCTGAATTCAGTCCAATTCAGTGATCTATATATCCATCACCATAATTTTTGGTAAATAGCATTGTAGTACATTTTGAAATTGTGAGATGTGAATCCTCTAGCTTTTCGAAGGTTGTCCTGAATTTTTGGATCCTTTAAATTTCCATAGAGTTTTAGAAACAACTACCTCCTGTACAACAGCTAGGAGCTTGCACTGAATCTGTAAATCAACTTGGGAATGATTGTCGTGTTATTCATAATAGACCAGAATACCTTTCTATCCGTGTATTTCCGTTAATTAGGACTTGCTTAGTGTTTTCAGCACTGTTCTGTAATCTTCATAGTATAGGTTTTACACTTCATTTATAAGATTTAATCATGAGCATTTTATGTTTTTATGTATTCAGTTGTCTTTTTCATGATTTTTTTTTTTACATATCCGTATTAATCCCGGTTCTTTTTTTTGTCTCGTCTCCCCTGTTTATACCGTGTATTTTTAACCTCTGTCTTTTGTTGTTGTTGTCCTGTTTTAATTTCAGTGCTTTTTTGATGACACGAAGCATTCAGTCAGCATTTGACTTCTTTGTTGAGACACAGCTTGCTGATTTTGTGCCAGGTGCAGAGACAAAGCTGCTGAGGCTAGCCAGTTCCTTAGTGTCTTGTGTCCTCGCAGAGGAGACACAGATACAGCACCTTGAGTTTAATACAGTAAACCACAGAGTGGTGTGGCCGAGGCATCAGGGACTGTTACAGAGGGTAACTCAGGCTTGATTTCAGACATTGGTAAGGGTTTTAGTCAGGTCAGTAGCAAGAGGGTACATGGAGTCAGGGATAAAAGTGCTTGGCAGGTTTCTAAGAGGTGCATGGGCTTATGTGGTGCCAGTTGGGTGAGCATCATGGCCAAAGATGCTGTTACAAGTGTTTTGATGAATTAGTGGGCGCTGGAGACTACATGGCTGTCAGAAGATTCTTTCCAGAAAGCAGTGGTGCTGCTGATTAGATCTCGGGGCATGGGGAGCTGGTTGGCATTTATTAGGGGTGAATTGCAGTACTGAGTGACGAGGGGTCACGTCCATTGCCATGTCTAGGGTGGAGAGGTGAGGGTCGTCACTGGGAGAGCTGTGACATGAAGGTCCTTCAGAAAGTTCATGGATTCATTTGTTTGGGTACAAAATTGCTTTGAAATTCAGGCACAGCATTTCACAAGCCACATTCTCCAGAAAAGTTTTTGAGCCCTCCCCTTCCCCCCCCCCCGCCCCCATAGAATGGAGAGGAAGAGTTGAGTTTTGATTCAGACAGATTCTCTTTGCTTCAGGGAGATGCCAGGGGAACACACAGAGCTTGGGGTGACTTGGAGGCATCTCAGGTTTGTCCGATGAGCAGTGGTTGTTCTGGCTGGTTGGTTAGTTTGTGCTGAATGGTTTCCCTGGGCATGAATGAGTGAGTCATTGATGATGCGGCCTGTCTCTCGACCTTTCTCCCAGTGCCTGCCACCTTGCTGATAGCCCCATATTGGGTCTGTCTTGCTAGGCCAACCCTGACACTGGGGCATCTTGTTGGTCTCAGCTCAGGTATGGTCCAAGAAATATTCTAGTGGCCAACAAATACTCTAGTTTCTTGGGAAATCCTGAGGACAGCAGCCTCCCCCCCCCCCCCCCAATCCCCAGAAACCCAGTCCAACACAGCCGGGCCTTGCTGAGGCAGGTGAGCAGATGGTGGTGGGGAGACGGCATCTCCTGAGAACCAAGTGATTTTTGTTGTCATTGTGCAGACATGACAAAGCCTTCTGCGACTACAGCTGCTGTGACATCTGCAGATCCGTGTTGCAGGAGCAGTCCGTGGAAAGTCGTCTGGGCCTGTGTTTGAGCTTCTTTGTACAGTATAGCCCGGGACCGTTTCGCTTTCTCTCCTAGCATTTTCAGATTCTTTGTTTAACCTGATAGTTCCTGATGTTTGTTTCTGGACCATTGTTTTAGCTGTCAGTCTTCCATTATGACAGATTAAAAACGAAAAGGTAACTTATTTTTCCTCTTCTGCCTCTTCTGCTCTTTCCTCTGCCTCCCAGACCTGCATCTGTGCGTTCAGCCCTGTTGAAACCGCTGGCCAATTCCCAGAGAGTTAGGATGATAGAAATCTTGGTTCTTTCCACTTTTTTTGCATGTTTCCAGAACTCTTGTTCTTGGATTGATTTTTTGTTTTAAAGATTTGTTTATTTTAAAGGTAGATTTCAGAGAGAGAAAAGGAGAGAGAGAGATGGCTTCCATCTCCTGGTTCACTTCTCCAGTGGTGCAGTGGACAGAGCTGGATCAGTGCAAATCCAGGACCCAGGAGCTCTTTCTGGTCTCCCACGTGGTTCAAGGGTCCCAAGGACTTGAGCCATCCCCTACTCTCTTCCCAGGCCACAAGCAGAGAGCAAGATTGGAAGTGGATCAGCCAGGATTTGAACCACTGTCCTTGTGGGATACTGGCACTGCACAAGGAGCCTTCACTTGTTGTGCCATTCCCAGATTGATTCCTGCTCATGGCAGCCCATTCTTTTCCCTCTCTGTAGTTATCAGTTTGGTATCAGGTCTTAGAATACCTTTTGAGTGATGGTTTGTTTCTTTTTGCCACCTGTGGTTTGTCATGGCTATGTGACAGCACTTTGTGGCCTGATGTCTTCACGGCAGACACAGGTTCTCCTGAGGCCCAGCACCTCAGGACTGAGGGTGAGTCCCTCAGGCTGCTCTTCTGAGGCTCTGTCCCCGGCCTGGGGCTGCTGGCTTCTCCTCTGTGCGTGCTTGCCCAGGTTTCTCTTCCCGTGAGGTCATTGTCCACTCACTGGATTGAGGCCAATCTCGTTTAGCTGTGTTGCCCCTTTAAAGGTCCTGTTCCTACCTAACAGTCATGTTCTGGCAGGTATCTAGGACCAGGACTAACATGAGATGTGACCAGGCAGGGTAGTGTGGTTCAGCCCCCTGACGCTTGAATTATCTGTTTGCTCTGGGTGTCTCACTTCCATCTCTCCTCTACCTCTTTCTGTATGTCTACTGCACACACACATAGCCACACATACATGTTTTTTTCCATTGTCCGTCTTGTCATCCTTAAGGCGTCCGGGTTGAGGATGAGCTGCCTGCAGTTGGTTTGGTTTATTGTGTGTGTGTGGGGGGGGGGGCGGGGCGGTGTGGCTTGCCCATAAGTGACTTTTCTGTCAGATGGCTTGTCCCCGTTTTGGGGGAGGGGTGCGTGCATTCCAGGACCTCTTGGTCATTTTTTCCCCTGGGTTCTCTGGTTGCCCCGGAGCTGTGTTCTGATTGTCTTCACTGGGTGGAGCTGGGAGGCAGACCTCACATGCCTGGGGAGGTGCTGGGAGCACAGGAGTGGAGAGGAGACCCACTGGACACTGGACAGCTACCCAGGAACCCCCGCTCTCGGCCTGTCCCCCAGCCCTCCTCGCACCCGTGCTGTACCTGGTGTCCCCGAGCTGGTCCTCTTGTCTGGTGTCTCCAGAAACTGGGCGTTTGATTCTTTCTGCCTGCGTGTTGAAGCATCTCCCTTGTCAGTCCGTGAGGATCTGTGACCAGCCAGTTTCCGCTATTTCTGCCCTGAGCCTCACTCATCCTTGCCTTCTGGGACCCACTTGATGCCTGCCCTGAGCACCCGAGAACTTCTGCAGTGCCCGCTGTGTGCTTGATACTGTGACCGCTAAGGAACCTGTACAGATTTCACAGATGGCCTTAGAGTCCAGCCCTGAGCTCCGTTTTCCGTACCGGAAGACAGGCGTTTAGAACAGAATTCACCAGTTGGAGACATGAATTCAAGCACAGATTTCTACTCCCCAGGTGGTAAAAGAGTGTTCACTATACTTTCAGGATTCATTGTGATACAGGCGTGGCTAACAACATTTGATCCTGGCTGCTGCTCTATTGGAAATTCTTAGAACATCATTATCCTGATGTACTTCTTGTAGCACTAAGTAGTGTCCTTAGCACCCTAAGAGTTTCTCAACATTGACTGATACACAATTGCTGAAAAACTCAACAGTCTTGTTTCTTGATATTGGACGTCCAAGAGACATTTCCATATTGTGGTTAACACTCTTTGCAGTTGGCACTCACCTTCTCCTTGTGGTTTAACAGGCTACTTCTGTAACTGGATCGCCAGTTTGAGCCAGGAAGCGCCATGTCTCGGGTACGACAGCCTCCGCTCGTGACAGGCATCTCTCCCAACGAAGGCATACCATGGACCAAGGTCACCATCCGAGGGGAAAACCTGGGCACAGGTCCCACAGACCTCATAGGTAAGGGCTGCGTATGAAGCGGTGTTCCGGCTGAGCAGCCGCGTTGAGGCAGGGTGTGTGGAAACAGTGAAGGGTTACAAAACAGCACGGTGGTCTCTTGGAATGAAAAGTGAAAGCGTTCCGTGAGCGACCCCGTACTGCCAGTCCTGTCTGGATGGAATCCCGCTAGAGTGTCCCTGGCTCAGCTGCGTCTGCCCTCTTGCCCCATTCCTTCGCCCTCACTCGCCTCTGTTGGTGTTTTCCCCGTCTCACAACTGCTGTTCCCCATCAGGAGCTCTGGGTGTGACTCAGCGCCTCTTCCCCTCTCCTGCTCTTCCCAGCAGAGCCGCAGGACTGCAGGACGTCCTCAGGGGACCAAAGCCCTCGGCTTCTGGTTCCCCTCTTGATCCTCACGTAGAGCAAGCTGGGAGTTTAGTTCTTATCCTGTCTGGCATGGTTTGAGTTCAGGGGGCTTGAACGAGAAGATTGAGACGTTGGTCTACATGACACAGAGGCCCTTTACCACTGGCTTCCCTCCAGCTTGTTTATCTGAAAGGCAGAGTGACACAGAGAAAGACAGATGTACAGATGTCTTCCGTCTGCTGGCTGACTCCCCGGATGGCTACAACACCTAGTGCTAAGCAGGTCAGGAGACAGGAGCCGAGCCCAGGCCCTCCAGGGAGATCAGGGACCCACCTTGTTACTTGGGCGTCGCCTGAGTGTGTGTTAGGAGAGAGGCGGAATCAGGCTCAGGCTGCACCCACAGCCAAGGCATTCCGACACGGGCCGTGGGCATCTTGGCCGCTGCACCCAGCGCCCACCCTGTCTTGATTTTCGTCATAGCGTGTTGCAGATGTTTCTCTGCCCAAGTGGAAAAAATCCCCAGAATGCTCGGAAATATATAGATGAAAGCTATGTCCGAAATTTTAACTGGCAGTACTTGTGAGTGCCAAAACATGACAGTTACTACTCTGTGTAAATTTTAATCTCGCTGTAGCTTCAGGCAGTGCTATTCTTATTTGACTAAGTGTGTATTACTTTTATAAACCTTGCTGGTTCAGCTTTCAACCTGCCTCATGTATTGCCAAGAAACCATTTTTTAAAAAAGCAAACGTAGCCTGCTAAATAATTTAAGTGTTTTTAACTCAGATGATCTCAGCACTAGCCAAGTAAAACACTATAAAAAGTACTTTACTTGGAACTCTACGAGTTACTTTGTTTAAAAAAAAAAAAAGGAGCGATGCTATTATATTTCTTGAAGCAGATTTCTTAGCTTTTAGTAATTAGCGAAAATGTGTATAAGAAGTGAAGAAAGAGGTCTTATGATCTTAGTTTTTTCTAAATAAGATTCAGAATGATCTGTCAGAATCTGTGCTCCAGTTATGTGATTTTTTTTTTAAGTTTTGGGGTGAAAAATACAGATCTAGTTTTAAATCAAAGAAACCTTGGAAATAGGTATGGCTGGCTGAATGGCCAGCTTAGCCCATGGGGAGTTTTGTGCCAACTCGGGCCTTCGTGGGCGTTGCTCACAGTGACTTGTGTCAACGTGTCCTGACGACTCTATCTTGAAAACCCTTCCCATTTCTCGGTTTGATCACATGATGGTTTTTGAGCAGAGCACTTATTGGAAGTGTTTTTTTTTTTTTTTCATGAGGCCCCTGTTTGTATTTTTATATCAAAGTTTACTGCTGAGCTATTCTCTTTTTTGAAATGACATGAAATTGAAAAAAAAAAGTCACAAGAACCTTGTGATTTTTACAAAGTTAAGAATACTAAGTTGTATGTTGACCTGTAGTGATGTAAAAATATCTACCATCTATATAGTTAAGCAGGATTACAAAGTCGAGCAGTTCTGATTAATTTTTAAACATAAGTGGTCCGCTCCGCATGCGTGCAGTTACTCAAGCCGACTGGGCGCCTCGAAGGCGGGCTTGTCGTGGGAGGCTTGGGTCTTTCATAGCAGAAATTATCAGGAAGCCTTTCAAAGGCGTTACCATCGCAAAAATACTTCTCAATCACAAATGTATTTAAAATGTCAATACAGATGAACAATACCACAGAACACGAAGTTCTAAAGGCACACTTAACACTATTATTTTAAATTTATGTAAATGAAAAAAAAGATAACAGTTACTTAAAATAAATTATTTGAAGCAGTGTGCATATGCTGTAGTCCCAGGTCTGCCCTCATGTCAACGCCGTGCTTGGCTCACCTGGGGAAGCAGCAAGTCCTGACTCTGCTGCCTGGGTGCCCGACACCCACACAGTAGGCCTGCCCTGCAGGGCTGCACCCGGCTGCCAGCCGGCCCTGGCCCGTCGACTGGGCGTTTGGGGAGTGAATCAGGGGCATAGGCACACTCTGTTTCTCCTTCAGCGTCTGTCTCTCCGTCTCTCTCTCTCAAAGACATAAGTAGATAAAAGTAATTGTTTTTATCCCTTAAGGTTAGTAGAAGTTTTTTGCCAAACGAAATGTCCGTTGAAATCTTCTCTCCATTTTTAAAAGCAAATTTGCCGTTAATTGAGGTATTCCCGGTATCCGAAACAGAGAAAAAAAAAATCACTGTCATTTCCAAACTTAACTGCTGGGCAGTTTTCAGATTTAAATCATGAGAGAAGAAAAGTTTGAGGAGTCTGTGCCACCCACATTCTGGTGTATTTATTTTTTTCCCCCAGGAACATTTATTGCGCTGGCCTCTGATTTGCAGACATGGAAATTGCAAAGGGCAGATGTCGGAAGGCTGGCCGGCCAGCGCGGTGCTAGATGAGCTGGTGCTGTCCGCCTGGGGGACTCACCTTGGCCGCTGCCGTGTCCTAGGGCCCACTGGGCCGGTTATAGCCGAGCTTCCATTGTCTGGGGGCATCCCGGGTGGGAGCTGCCCTGACTGCCTGCTTACTGTCAGAGCAGCACGCAGCACGGCGGCCTCTCACTAGGAAAGCACCCAGGCAGCCTGGTTTCTGCCGGAGGTCTTGACTGACGCCGGGGAGAGACACGTCGCTGAGTAGTGCCTGATGACATTTCATGTAATTTATGCTTAGTATGTGATCCTGAATACTGTGTGTGGTCTAACACTTGGAAAAGCACCTGCAGAGTATTTCCACGTGCTGGATGAACATGGTATCTTGTTAGGGAGTGGTGCATCTACCACCGCTAACTGTCTTGAAACTTCCCTGTCATTCACTTACTTTGAATAATAGCAGAAGTCTCCCTTGTGATTCTTAAGGATCGTGTGATGGAGAATGCCCTGACCGGGGGGGGGGGGGGGGGGGGCAATGGCCAGTTAATTACTGGAACATGGCTTAGGGTCCACAAAGGAATGTCTGATAGAAGCATGAGGTCAGTTAGGAAGGCGTAGACAGCAGTGTGTTGGCAGAGCTCATCCGGTATGTGCGGGACGGTAAGAACAGGCGCCGTTCCCACATCAGTACCCTTCTCAGCTCGGCTGTGTGTGCCTCCCCAGGCCTGACGATCTGCGGACACAACTGCCTCCTCACGGCGGAATGGATGTCGGCGAGCAAGATCGTGTGCCGCGTGGGGCAGGCCAAAAACGACAAAGGAGACATCATTGTCACAACTAAGTCGGGTGGCAAAGGGACCTCCACGGTGTCGTTCAAACTGCTGAAACCCGAAAAAATAGGTAGGACTTTTCCTGGGCTGAGCCTGCGCTTGCGGGGGGTGGGACTGGGACGCTGGTGAAAATCGGCAATGCATTTTCCAAGGGCAACTCGGCGAGCCGGCAGTGTGTGGGATCTAAGGACTAAGACTATTTCACATTCTATGCGAAGTGTGTCCGGGTAACTTTCTCATTGTTGGTCATGTGATGACAGGACACTTGAACTGCCGCTCGGTGAAGCGTGGTGGGGCTGTGTGCTGGTCATCTGGCTGCAGCGGCAGTAGTCTTCCCATAGAGTCCCTGTCCCTTTGAGGCCCAGAGGCCCCATGGCCTGACGGGGTTCCACCCTTGTCTCTCCAAGCCAGCATGCTCCCTTGCATGCCACAGTCCGTTTTTGTGTTTCTTTTTTGGCCACTCACCTCCTGTCACCACGTGCTGGCAGGGGCTGTGAGCTTGGTCCAAGGAGCTGGGCTTCTGTCACAGCCAGCTGTGTAATCCAAAGCCCAGTTTCTGCGTGGGTAAAACTGTGGTGTTCTGTCCCACCCCTTTCCTCCAGGATCAGTTGGGTTAGAACCCAGTGTACGGCCACTGCAGGGCAGTTTTATTATTTAACTGTTAGTCTCCAGATGCCGTTTCCTTTCTAAAATACGAGTGTTGTCAGATTGGTCCCTGTGGTCCTCCATGCAGCCAGTACTTGGCAGCTTGTGATGTGTGATGCAGGCACGTGGAAGGTGTAGTTAAGCTCAGCCAGTCATTCTCTTTACATAGGGAAAGAAACCGTACTTCAACAGGAAGCGATTCTGTGGATGTCTTGTTTCTGGAGCGTTATCCTCCACGTATTTGTACAATTTTCTTTCAAGCTTATTTATTTGAAAGGCAAATGACAAAAAGAGAGAGAGGGGTATCTTCCCCCCACTGGCTCACTCCTCACATTGGCCATAATGGCCAGAGCTGGGCTGGTCTGAAGCCAGGAGCCTGGAGCTCCATCTGTATCTCCTGAGCTGTCTCGCTCTGGCTTCCCAGGTGCATTAGCAGGCAGCCTTCCAGGACTCAGATGCCCGATTTTTAAATGTTGTATGCCGTGCCACGTCAGACCCTAGAACTTTCTTTTTAAATAAAAACTTAAAAGAATTTAAGCGAAGATTCAAAGAGGATTCTATACATATGCGTATAAATGTACATTCATACATATATTCTGAGTCATTACTGTCCCCCCTCATTGAACAGCTTAACAGCCTAACCGAAGAAGTGCAAGGTTAGAGCCACGTTTTTGGGGAGGGGTACATTTTTTTCTGGAGAACCTTAAAAAAAAATACTTGTTAAAATTCAGCCTCATCTTGCAACATCATAAAAATATGTGATATTGAGGGTTTACCCTCTCCAACACCCAGCCCACAGCTGGCATCTCACAGGATCTGCGGGGACTGATGGAACTGGCTTCAGGAATGCCCAATTAACCATGTTGATTTCCTGTAGTGACTCAGGGTGATACAGGAAGCAAAAGTGTGTTGTTTCAGACTCGGGAGAGTCTGAGCCCTGAGAATGGTAAAGAGAATAAGAGGTGGCAACGAGTATTATTTAGCGCAGTGTCATGAAAACATGGAAGGAAAGGCCTTTATTGAGAGCTTTCAGTTGCCTTTGCTCTGTCGATGGCTGATTAACTTAGGAAAACAAATTTGAAAAGAATAAATATAAACGTACATGCATAACGTGTTCAGCATTCATCACTGGCAACAGGCCTGTTACCCCGTGATGCTTGGCTTGCATGTGTTATGCCTAGCTAGATCGTAGTAGCCTTTCCAAAAGCTTATGAGTTTACATGGTCTCTTGAGTAAAAGCAACGCAAAACAAAACAAAAAAACATAGCAAGGCATATATTGCGTTTCATTTATTTATTGCTGATTTGCTCAGTGATGTTTACCAAGTGCATAATTAAAGTGATTATGGTGATTTCAGTATTTTTGATGTGTGCAAAGAAGAACCTTTGTTTTAGTAGCACTGTTTTCTCAGCAGCTTACTCGGTCTTCTGCTCTGAGTAATATACAGGAAGGCTGCAAACCGAGAGACGTTGCTTTTTTGTCTTTATAGAGTTTCAGTGTTTTTCAGCTAGGCCACTAGCTCTTGAAACAAAGGTCTGATGGCTTTTACCCTTCGACCCCTGCGGAAGGGTCCTCGGGGGCCCTGGGGGAGTGAGCTGACTTGAGGCCCGGCCATCTCTTGCTCAAGACTGCGCTTCCCTGTCCTCCAGGCATCTTGGATCAGTCGGCCGTGTGGGTGGACGAGATGAATTACTATGACCTGCGCACCGACAGGAATAAAGGCATGCCCCCCTTATCCCTGCGCCCTGCCAATCCTCTCGGCATTGAGATCGAAAAGTGAGTACCCCTGGGCACTTCACCTGTCTCCTTGCTCTGCAGCGGCTGGAAGTTTGCTGGACTTCAGACATGGCTGGGGAGGCTCATTTGGAGACAGCTGAGGCCCTTGGGGACAGATGAGTGTTATGTCGGCAAGGTGTTGGGTGTGTCCACAGGTGGCCGGATATCCATCACTGGTTAAAACTGTGGGCAGAAGCTTCTTATGGCTTTAACGGAGTTTTAATTCTGTGTTTAAGAAAAGTCCTGAAATCTTAACAGATAATTCTTTTTTTCTAATGACATGAGTGTTGCATTTTGTCCAGAGTTGGAAGGTTTCTCTGCTTAGACAGAACTTGAAATAAAAATAAAATCCACAATCTATCCATTTGCTTGATTTTTCTAGAAATGCTTTAGCATGATTAGGTTCACCCTGATTTTTCATGCCTGTCATGCTTGCAGCATCTAGACTTCTGTTGTTTTCATCAGGAGGTTATGCAAGGTGTCTTGAAGATGATTTTGTGGCTGGATTTTTGTGTTTTGTTTTGTTTTTGCCTGGTTCCTACTATACTGCTTTACTCGTTATTTGCTTCTGAGATGAACACCTTTGTCCTTATTTCTTATGTATTAATCTTACAACCTATCTAATATACTAACTAGTGAATGTTGTTCCTTAAACATTTATTCAAGGTGACCAGTTGCTTCTTGTCATATCTTAATAATTACAGCTTTGTATTTACAATTTTTTTTTCTGGTAATGAGGCAAATTCTGCACTAATTGTTACATGTCCATCCTTCACACCAGCTCATGAAGATCCCACATCGTTCAGACATCCTGTGTCAGCCCCCGGCTGAGGGAGAGGCAGCCTGTTGGTCTTGGGTAGGGAGCCCCTGCTGAGGCATTCCTGTGAGCTGGGCCTGCCCTTGGTATGGTGGGCCCTTGCAGGGCTCTTTGGAGGATTCCAGAGCCTCGTAGACTAGGAGTAAGGATGGACAAGGACTGGAAAGCAGTGGTGGCAGCTAGAAGTTTGTGTGGGGACACTGTCAGGTGACTCGGCTTGGCCTGCCTCAGCAGAAGTGGAGCAGGGCTGGGGTGCGGGGTGCGGAAGGCTTTCACCTGCGCTTACTTATCCCTTAGGCAGCTTTGTGCACAGGCCATTGTGGCTTGTTGGCCTGCTGTGTGCCACTCAGGACAGAACCAGCAGAGTCAGGTTTCAACCGGCTGGCTGCTTAGCTCTGGTGAAACCTGGGTTGTGGCAACCTTGTGTGTGTGTGATCCCTCCCCTGTACCCTTTCCTGGTCCTCTCTCCTACTGTCCCTCTGTGGCTGTCCAGCTGTGCCACCCACAGGGAGTTTGGCTGGGAGGATCCTGAGCAGCACCTGTCGGGCCCTGTTGCAGGAGAATCCTTCGGTGAGGATGTAACACTGGCAAGGAGCCGGGGCACCCTAGGTGCGCAGTCTTCGAGAAATTTTCCTTTTCTTTCTTGGAGAGGCAAGTGAGTTCTCTCTGGGGCCAGACTCCCTGGGCACAAATCTGGCTTTGCCACTTAACTGAGTAGGCCGCTCGCCTTCTCTGTGCAGTCTGGAACAGAGGACCTGCTCCAGGTGTTGCCCTGATTGAGAGAGTGAAGAGAGCGCTAGCAAGTGTCAGCCATCACTGCCAGGATCCCTTGCTCTTCTTGGAAGTGTAATCCTCATTGCTCTGACTCACAAGGAAAGAAATCTCTTTTTAGTGGTATGAAATTGCAAAGTGATAAATTGTATTGAATCTTGAAATAGCAGGTGCTTTTATTCAAGATATACTGAAGCCAGGACAGGATTAGTACATTTCTCCTTCAGGCTATCCCTACTATTTACTCAGCTGTGGAGTAATGCAAAATATCACAGCATCATTTTTTAAAAGTAAAATACCATGCCTTTTAAATATAAGATGAGCAAACACCAGGTTTCTGGAAATGCATTCACTAATAGGAGTGAGGAGTAAGGTATCCAGACCAGCTCTAAGAGGGGTCCAGGGGAGAGCGTCAGCAGTGAGAACGCTCAGCACAGCAAAGCTGGCTGCGTCTGTGGGCCAGGGGTCTGACCTCGTGGTCCATTTAGAAGAGAGCCAGGATGGCAGGATGCAGCAGGGATGTGAGAGAGAAGAGCAGGTGGGGCCAGAAACATGCTTTTCTAAATTGCTTTTCAGAGCAACTTTAAGTTTCAGATACTGTCAGGAAAGCTGCACTTTATTAACAACTTTAAGCTCTGGTGGGGAAATGTTATTAAAGAGTCAGGAAGAAAAAGGTAAAATATCAATGTGGGTTTTAGTTCCCTGATGTACTTAATATTTGGTTAACATTGATTGATTGATTGAGAGAGTAAGCATGTATGTGCAGCCCACAGTGGTTGAGTCTAGTGGAGTCCAAGTTTGGAGCCACTCAAACCTTCTCCCATGTGGGTGCTAGGAACCCAAACACAGGGGCGATCACCTACTGCTTGGCAGGGTCTGCACCAACAGTGGGTGTGTTAGGAGCACAGCTGAGCGAGCTGAGGCACTCTCACATCCCACCTGTTAGCCCTGATGCCCACCCCTGACTCCGTGTTCAGATGACGGGGTTGCATTCAGCCATTTGTTTCTGTTCCCCCATTGTTACTTGGAAGCATCTATGTAGTGAGAAGCTTGGTGAAAACTTCGTTTTTTATGTCAGGGGAGGGGTGGTGTGGGGGTGCAGCCAGGGTGGCTCTACTTTCTCTACCTCTGAGCAGAGTCCCTGTTACTCTACTTTCAGTCCAGCTTCTTGCTAATGTGCCTGGACTGCAGGAGATTCCCCAGGGAGTAGGGACCCTGGCCCCGCTCGGGAGACTGGGATGGAATTCCTGGCTCCTGGATTTGGCGTGGGCCAGCCCCAGATGTGGCGGCCATTTGGGGAGGTGAACCAGTGGATGGAAGTCTCCTCTTTTCTCGTTCTTTCTCTTTCCCTCTCTCCCTCCACGCGCATGCGTGTGTGTGTGTGTATCTGTATGTTTTGCTTTGCAAGTAATTTTTTTTTTAAAAGTAGAGAAGGAATAACAGAATTTTTTCTGTTGCTTGCTCATTAAGATGTATGAGTTAAGGAGGGTTGAGGACTTGCAAGCCCTTGTAACGGACTCTTCACCTGCGGTCCTGGTGCGTTAGCAGATGAAGGTGGGCAGGCGGCCTTGGGAGAGGGAGGCGCTCTGCTGACTTGAGCTGTGCATGTGGGACAGGAATCCTCCGCAAGGACCATGCCCAGCCTGCAGAGGGCATCAGCCAGGGGCTTCAGGTGTTGTGCAGTTCCTCTGAAAGTGAAAAAGTACCACCACTTCGCTTACTTCTTGCTCTCTGGACTTGTATAGACATTTTATTGGTGGGCCCAGCACACACACTGTCATCTTTCACCCTGCATGTTTAACAACTGGCATTTACTGGCCGCCTTAGTCCTTCATACACCTACATTTTCAACTGAGATTTTTGCACACATGGTACAGTAATACTTATAAAAATGTTACTAATTGCTAGAAAAAAAATAGCTTCACTTTGATTTGAGACTAGAGTTTTCTTGCAATAGGTCTGTATTTCTGATTTATTATGTCAACTGTCACAAGCATGTATTGTTTGCATGGCTCTGACTGCAGTGCAGGCAAACTATTGAAGCTGAGAAAGAAGGGAAAATTGAGTTCACCTTAAGCAGAAATCTTTAGCTGATTTCCCTCATAAGGAGACTATTTCTAAGTCTCGTCGGGGAGAAATTAGCGTCCATGGGAGTGGGGACAGAGTTTTGCTCTTGGCTGCTCTGTGAACATTGAGTCTCTGTGAGACAGAGGGAGAGAGTATTGAGAGAATTATTGCCTGGGACTGGCTGTTCAGATGGTCAGTTAGCGCACTCTGATAATCCGTTTTATTCTCCAGGAGTGTCCTGGACATTGCAATTCTGATGTTTTCCTCATCAATTTTCATTTCCAACAGAAAGGCACCAAAGATCAATCTTTTCTCTGCATTTTAAGAAAGGAAGCGAGATAGTAAAATAATTCTTAGCAGGAGCGTAGTTGAGAAGAACTTTGGGTGAATTCACCCTTTATAATGTTGTGAAACAGATGAGTGGGCCACAATAGCACCCACGTTCAGAGGCTCTGCCATACCAGGAAACGAGGACCCCAGACAAAGCGTTTAATGTAGCAGGGTACATGATGGGGCTCGGAGTTTAACAATCTCGCGTGCACATGCAGATCTACACAAGGTCAGGTTCAACAGATTACCGCCCACTTCCATCTTTATCTGCCAGACCAAGAAAACCGTGTTTTTTCAGTGTAACCAGCCCTTAGGGTACGTGGTCCGGCTAGGGCATCCCCACAGGGTTGTTCACCCTTTGCCACGTGGCTCATTGTTGAATACCCTTCTCAGACTCCCAGCAAAGGACACACATTCCTGTTCCTTTGAGATCCACCCTCTCTGCCCTTCCACTGGCGCGTCCCGCCCTGGCCTGGGGCTCACCATTTTGTAAGAGGTTGAAATTTTAGCTTATACTGCCATCTAATGGAAAGCATATTTTTAAGGATTTTTCGATGACAATATTTTGTGATGTTCCCCGTTACAGCACAAACTGCTTTCTGTCCGCAGCTCCGTGGCTGGCATACTTCCAGGGATGGCTTGGTTTGGATCATTCACTTCGTCTTGCTTTTATCGGCATGTTGGGCTGTCGTTCCAGGTGGAGGATTAGAGAACAGAATCGGTTTATTCTGTACAAACGTTTCATTTTTAGCTCTCCACATTTCTTGAGCCGTATTGCCATAGTGTTTCTTCCTTTTGTGTGACTAAATCAGTTTCTCCCTGTCACAGCCCTTCTACCACTTAGAAATTTGTGTTGTGTTTGCCTTTGGCACATAAGAGGCTTTGGTTCATTTGATTGTGGGTCTACTGTTTACACATAACTTTTCTCTGCCCTTTGCTAGACTGTAATATGAAAATGAGAGAACAATTCACTTGTTCTCATGAGAATCAGTGAAAGCATGTTTTTGAGAATAATCTGTGAAATACACAAGTTTGAAATATCCGTGCATGTGTGTAGACACGTGAAATCGGGAAGCATGGGGAACAGTAGGTACCTTTCTGAGCGTGTGTCGTAGCAGAGGCTGCTGACTCTTCCACATGCTCCGTAGTCAGCTGGATCCGTTCCCCTCCCATGCCAGTGGGCCCCTAGCAAGGACATAGCCATAGGCTGAGCAAATGCTGAGCTGGAGTGCAGCCTGCGCCTGCCCACCGCTTGCCATAGCCACTTCCCGAGGAGAAGGCTGTGATGTGTCTTCTGTCCTTTGCTGCTCTGCCGCAAGTGCCAGACCATCAGAGTTCTTTTGGCAGAAACAGAATTTTCTCCTCAAGCCCAGGGATTGTGGATGGCTGGCTCCAGCGCTAGTTGAACCAGGGACGCAAACGTGTCCCTGGGCTGTGAGGAACTGGAGTTGCTGTTTGTTGTCACGAGCACAGACCCAATTGCCCTCATAGTTGCAAAATGGCATTAGATGCCATGAGGTCCAGGGGCCGAACACAGCTGTGTCGAAGGCGTGCAGACCTCTCCTAGAACTCTTTCCTGCCCTCACTGGCCAGAACAGGAACGAACAGCCCCAGGCCTGCTGGCCTGCCTCCCTGGTCTGGCCTTTCCAGTGAGGTGGGGGTGCTGAGCTCTGGCATTCTGCCAGTCAAGGTGGGGCAGGGCCCTGGTGACTCTCAGGTCACCAGCCATCAGCTCATGTTTAAGTGCCAGGTTAGTCCAAGCTTCCTTATGAGATCTGGGGTATGATTTCCCATCTCTGTGTGTTAGAAGTTGGCTGATTTGTATCTTTCAGGCATTCATTCATCTGAGAGAGTTACCACACGGGTAGTGAGACACCCCGAGAGCCATCTTGCACCTGCCGTTTGCTCTTCAGATGGCCGCCCCGGCTGGGGCTGAGCCAGGCCAAGGCCGGGAGCTTTGTCTGGGTCTGCCGTGGAGGTGGCAGGGTTGGGATTAGGGGGCTGGATGAGAAGCTGAGCAGCCAGGCCGCATGCTGGCCCTAGACTGTTGCTGTCTTGTATGTCTGATTCCTGGCCTCGGTCTCACTACCTTCTTCCAGGTTAAGCAGATACAGTTGAAACACTGGTAAGAGTTTTGACACCTTCAGAAAGAACTCCCTGGAAGTGACCTCAGTGCTAGGCTGCCCTGTGAGGATGGAACTGTGACCGAGAGCAGCTGCTTGCACACCCCGTCTCTGAAGGAGCCACACACGCACGGGGGACAAGGCACTTGTGGGTGGGCTGGTGTTTCAGCTCTGAGCTCCAGCCCTCTGGCAGGGGCACATGACCACCCTTCCATTGGCGAGTTCCAGGATGTGTCACCCCTGCTCCTCTCATCCTCACCCCTGTTGGTGGTGCCCTGCCTGTGGTGCCCTGCAGTGTCCCCACAGGATTGATGGGGCAAGGGTGCTGAGCCTGTGGAGAGCTGCCCACCGCAGTGCACGTGGCCAAGCCTGTTCCTGCTCCCTATGGGGGAGTGGTGGTGTTGGGGATTCCCGACAGCCGTACTGGGCCCTCACTAGCTGTTAGAATGTTGTCTTTCTACAGTGGAGATCTGTTTGTATCTTAAAAACAAAAATAATTCAGTGTATCATAAATGCATGCTGCTGATGTTTCAGCATCTGTGGCTTTGGAGAACTGAGTGAGAGGTTCTGGTGACTGCTGAGTTGGACCTTCTAGAACCCTGGTGTCGTCTGTTGGCTGTTACAGATGTAACGGATGGGATCCATCCCATCTCGTTTGTTTTTAGCCAGATACAGTTGAGTTTTGTTGAAGCTTCAGATCTTTGGTGGCTGCGTGGTACTAGCCATTCTGCCGGGTGTCTGATGACCTTTTTCAGCTTCATGCATGTGTCTTATCCATGTTTGTTTGTTTCTGTAGTTATTTTTGTCATTTCTTAATAGTAAGCATCCCTTCAGCCAACTTAGAACATGCCCAGCTTACGGATTTTGCAATGTTCTTTTTTGGCTTCCTCTTTTTTTTTTTTCTCCTCTCAGCTGTGACTAATATGTGTTTGGAATTGATTCCTGTGAGAGGAGGATTTCCTGTCATGGAATAATTCACAAAGGCTTATTGGTAGGGATGTTCCTAGGGGACTGTGTAGTACTTTCCAGCAGTTAAGAGGATGGAACTTTGAGTTAGTAAAGTGTAAGGCATGGCAGGGTGTCCACCTGCTGCTGTGTTCTTCTTCCTCACTCCCAGGACAGCCTTCCATCGGGCTGGCTGGCCGTGCTTTTCCTTCCAGCCACGCACGTGCTGACACAGGCCTCGCTCCCTCCTGCAGCACTCAGCGTGCACACTGCACCCCGTATCAGCTGGAGCGGGGCTGCAGCTGCACATCCACAGGAAGGCTCTGGCTACCAGGCTGCACTGGGTGCGTGGTGGCCTCAGTCTCTGTTCACTTGTTACGCTCCCCGAAAAAACCGGCAACTTAGAAGCCCGGTGAACAAAGAAGCGAGAAAACAAAATTTCCCAAAGATGATGGGACTCTCTTAACCTAGCTTGAAGAATCCAAACCCAAAACCAAACCCAAGCGCACACATACACACACACACACACACACGTGCACACACACACATAAACACATAAACACAGTATCTTCCATCTACTGGTTCATCCCCAAATGGCCAGTGTTAGCTTAGATTTGGGCCAATCCAGAGCCAGGAGCTTCTTCCAACCTCCCTCATGGATGTAAGGGCCTTGGGCTTTCCTCTGCTGCTTTCCCAGGCCTTAGAGAGGGAGCTAGATTGGAAGTGGAGCGGCTGGGACATGAACTAGACCCATATGGGGTGTTGATGCTACAAGGGGAGGATCAGCCTATTGTGGCACCTGACCGAACCCCAAATCCAGTTGTAAAAATGCAAAGGGCCCCTGGTCTATCAGAGCCTGCTGCGTCTCGGGATTGAGGCATGGAGGGGCAGAAGGTGAGTCCTGAGGGGTGAGCACCTCCTGGAGGTGCCCGACTCGAGGCCCGAGCCGCAGCCAGCACGCAGGATGCTGGGGCCAGCAGTGCCTGCCGGGCTGCATCACTTCTGGCAGGGACTACTGGGCTTTTGCTTTTGGATAAGGCTGGGAGATCAGTGTGTCTAATCTATAGTAGATACTAAATGTAAGTGTGTTTACTGAAAGTTGTTATTTTTAATCATGTGTTTATTCCTTTGAAAGGCAGAGTTGTAGAGAGGAGAGACAGAAAGTTTTTCCATCTGCTGGTTGACACCCCAAAAAAATAGCTGCAGTGGCCAGGGCTGGACCAGGCCAAAGCCAGGGACTCCCACCAGGGCTGTCATGTGGGTGCAGGGGCCAAGGCCAGGGCTATGGCGAGCTGCTTTCCCAGGCACGTTGGCAGGGAGCTGGATCAAGTTAGGAATAGTTGGGAGCTGATTTTGCATTGCTATAGGATGTTGACATTGCAGGCGGCAGTTTGACCAGTGGTGCCAGAATACCTTTCCTGAAAGTTGATTTTAAAATTGTGGCTAGGAGGGACCAGCACCATGGTTTAGTTGGCTAGCCTTCTGCCTGTGGTGCTGGCGTCCCACATAGGATCCTCTTTGAGTCTGGCTGCTCCATTTCTGATACAGCTCCCTCTAGTGCTCCTGTTCCCTCAAGTTCTTGGGCCCCTGCACCCGGGAAGGGAGATCTGGAAGAAGCTCCTAGCTCCTGGCTTCAACTCAGCTCAGCTCTGGCTGTTGCAGCCACTTGGGGAGTGAACCAGCAGATGGAAGATCTGTGTTTTTTTTTTTTTCTCTGTATCCTTCTCTCTGTGTAAATCTGCTTCTCAAATCAAAATAAAATAAAAACATTGTGGATAAGGGAGTTGCACATAATACGTATGCTGACCTTTATTGTGGACATGACCATGTAAATGTGAGGGCTGCTTGTTTAGCTCTAGCTTAATAGTATTCTGATCTCTTAGGCATTAGTGTGTCTTTTAAAACCACCTTCAGAAAGGGACTTTGATAAAAAGGCATTTTGACAGTAAGTTAATGTTTTTACACTCCACTCTCCAAATTTTGATTTTTATTCACAGAGTGGGAGATCAATTCCAGTTTGGCTGGGTTTCATGAGTGTATTGAGTCAAGCTGAGTGTTCTAACCATCTTTGATTAAATCTGATATTCATTGATTGATGCGGTTTCTCTATATGAATTCATTTCCTGTCACGTAGGCACACCGCACATGCATGCGTCTTGGGAATTCAGTCGAGACAGGAGAGATGATTTCCTAGGACTGTGTCACCATGCTGTTTGTCGTTGATGCCAGGTGCATGTCCTGTCACGTTTTTTGGGAGCAGCAGCTGACGCGTGGTGCAATCTTCCCCCACTAGGAGCAAGTTTCCGCAGAAAGACCTGGAGGCGCTGTTCCACGGAATGAGTGCCGACTTCACCAGTGAGAACTTCTCAGCCGCCTGGTATCTGATCGAGAACCACTCCAGCACCAGGTCAGTGCGGCGTGGGCCTGCAGGGCGCTCGTGGGGTCCTGCCATGCCCAGGGGGTGCTGCGAGCAGTGGAGGGCGTCTGTTTCCTTGTTTGTAGGATGAGCTCGCTAGCCAGGAGGAGGGCCTTTCTCGCTGCTCTCATTTTGTGTTTCTCTGAGTTTCATGACCTTTCCAGACTGATGTATGATCTTCCAACACCCGCATAACAACGTGAGAATTGTAAAATCTACTGCCAAATGCAGGACACACTGCCTTCCCCAGCCGTAGAGCCAGGCCTGGCAGTTGGCTTGTCATTCCGTAAAGCAGCCCTGTGGTTGACGAGCATGGGGGTCTGGCTAGGCTCTTCCTGTCCTTCTCTGGAGCAGCAGCGCTGAGACTGACCTGGAAGATGGATTTAAAACAATTATTTTGAGTAAAACATGCTTGGGTAAATGAATGGCTTGTTTCTTGAAATTTGGATTCTGATTAGATGTATCCCACCATCTCCCAATAACTGCTTCTTCATTCAAATAAAGATAGAGCCATTAACCTTTTTTTAGGGCAACAAGCTATGTGAAAAATGCAAAAAACTTTTGGTCAGATGTTAACTTTGAGAGAGCTTTTGAAAGGTCAGGAAGTACCACCCAGCGGGTGAGACAGAGATTCATGGATCCGGCTGCTGGGACCTGGAGCTGCGTCAGGAGGGAAGGTTCCGAGTAACGAAAGGAGGAAGTGCTCTTCCATGCTGTTTCTAGCAAGTTTTCTAAGCTGTTTAATAAAGATTTTCAAAGAAGCATCTAAACCTCCTCTTACGGAAAGGCAAGAGGAATGCTTTGCTGGACAAAAGGCAACAGGAAATGAGAACACACACACACACACACACACCTCTGCCCACCCCAGACACCCAGTGCATTCAGTGGATGAGCCGCACACTCAAAGCTGCTGGGGAGAGTAACTCAGCAGTTCCAGTGTATTCTAACGACCTGCTCTACACATGCAAAGTGATTTGAAAACATTAAATTTTATTTTTTAATTTGAAAGAAGGATAGAGGGTGAGTGAGCGAGCAGATTCTCTCAACTCCAGAGTTTGTAGCAGCTGGGTGAGGACCGGCCAAAGGCAGGAGACTGATGCGCAGTCGGAATGTCCGTCATCTGCTGTTTCCCTCGTCCACAGCGGAAGCTGCTGTGGGTGTGCTAGGCAGTCACCCCTGCCCAAACGCCCGTACCTTTGACAGAATTCCGGTTCACTCATCAGGTTGGAAACTAGCAGTGGAAAACACAGGATAAGTTGGTATTTTCAAACATAGAGTACATTTGGGCTTGTGGTCTTTTTTTTTTTTTTTAAGATTTGTTTTGTTTGAAAGGCAGAGTTACGGAGGCAGGGGGGAATCCTCCATCAACTGGTTCCTTCCCTAAATAGCCACAGTGGCCAGAACTGGGCTGATCTGAAGCCAGGAGCCAGGAGGTTTTCCAGGTCTGCCACGTGGATGCAGCGACCCAAGCACTTGCATCAGGCTCTGCTGCTTTTTCAGGCCACAGGCAGAGACCAGGATGGGAAGTGGAGCAGCTGGGTCGTGAGTCAGCACTCCTGTGGGGTGTTGGCGCCACTGGTGGAACATCAGTGTGTGTCGCCATGGCAGGCCCTCTGCTAATAGATTTTTAAAGCAATGTCTGAAGTGAGTCTTTCATTGCAGTAGATCTAATTGCATAGTATCAATGTGCTTTTCCAGCAGTTGTGTCAGAAGTTGTCTGTGTTCTGTATAGAGCCACCATGGTATTCAAGGTTGTGTCTAGGGTCTGTAGCTAGATTTTTGTTTTGCTCAGTTGGATAAGAAACTTCTGAAATTCGGAAGCCTGCACCCCCACCGCTCCCCTTACTGATCATGTAGAGATAGCATATAGTGGTCTTCTCAGTTACAAAAATTGTGAATTAACCCACAGGTTTCAGACAGTTTTATGGTTGAGGAAAGTAGAAGTGGGTCTTGAGTAGAGAGGACACCACCACCACCACCATCATCAGAGTTACCCACAGTACTTTGACACCTGTGAAAAGAGGTGTCACTTTTAACATCTGCCCACCTGTAGGGGATATTCAAACTCCTCACCCCATTTCAAAAGCCACCAGTGTCTTAAGTGGGTCATAAAAATACTCCCATGGGGTCCGGTGCAGTGCTTGCCTTGCACGGGCCACTGGTTCTAGTCCTGGAGGCCCCACTTCCCATCCAGCTCCCTGCTTGTGGCCTGGGAGACAGGCCAAAGCCATGGGACCCTGCACTCATGTGGGAGACCCGGAAGAGCTCCTGGCTCCTGGCTTTGGATTGGCTTCTCCTCCTTTCTGTATATCTGATTTGCCAATAAGAAAACAAAAACTCCGTGTGTGTTTGCTCAGGGGCCTGTTGCCCTGGGGATCACCATTCGAGGGCTTCGAGCTCTCTCCTGGGGGCTGAGATGCAAGCATGCCTAGGTGAGCGGGCAAGCGGGGCGGAAGAATGTGGAAGCACCCCATTTCCCCTGGTCACGTGTTCTGTGAAGCGGCGTGCTTCATGCCACACACCTGATGGGCTGCTCTGGCTGAGGTTTCTCTGTTCCCTTTCAGCTTTGAGCAGCTCAAGATGGCTGTGGCCAACCTCAAGCGGCAGGCCAACAAGAAGAGCGAGGGCAGTCTGGCGTGCGTCAAGGGCGGGCTCAGCACCTTCTTTGAGGCCCAAGACGCCCTCTCAGGTAAGGCGGTGCTTGCAGCCATCTGTGCGGGGGGCAGAGGAGACCTCCCAGCTCCTTATGGAAACCTGACCCCGTGCCCACGGAGAGTTTACAGGCTGCTGTCTGTATTTATAAAAGGTAGACATTTAAACGTGCCATAAGCATTTGTTGCAGAGTGGCCTGGGATCTCTTTGAAGATCCCGGTGCTTTAACTCTGTCTCCGAGGCTTTTGTTGGCGTGTCTTGCATGTGTAATACAGGAGATTACCCTCACCTCTGCGTGGGGATGTGCCAGGCTCCCGAGGCAGGGCTGGTGGGGCACTGAGCCGCCGCAGGGAAAGTCTTCGCAGCTCTTTAAGTCCTTTCTTAGCCCCACGTGTGACTGTTGTGTGTTCAGCACAACAACATGCTGTTCCTTTAGCTGTCGCCTACTCTTCCCACCCCATACATGGATCGAGCTGACTGTGGTCTGTCCAGCATCTATATGGTGAGGGGGAAATTGTGGTAGGTAGAAATGGCATAGCTTTATACTTTAATGAAAGCTGTTGAATAGAGTTGTTAAATACTTTTAATAATCTAAAAGTCCCTGGGCACCTTATTCCATTTGAAATGACTTTTTTCTTTCTTCTTTTTTTTTTTTTTTTAATTTAACACACATACATCCCTTCACTGTTTTGAAAGCCCTCCCCGCACGTGCCCACCATGCCCACCATGCCCACCATCCCATGCTGGGGGAGGGTGTATCTGGTACCGCTCTTCCTTTGCAGGTGGAGGTTCGGCTTTTTGGGGGGTGGGGTGAAGTGCAGGAGAGGACAGAGTGACCTGTACTTCAATTAATCCTCTGTGCGCCATGCTGCTGTCCCAGTGAGCAGAGCTAACGCAGGCAGCCTGAGCGTGGGTGGGTGCAGCCCAGTGTTAGCCCCTGGGGGCTGCCCAAGTGGATGCCATTAAAGTGATTTCCCTTGAGGCAGTTTTGGCTTTTCTCCCCACTTTTTGAAAGGTATGTTCATATCTACATGTATGTTTATAGGTGTTTATGGTCTTTTTTTCTGTATGTGGCCTGCCTTGTGGCCGACTTCAAGAAGTATTACGTGTTACATTAAGTGTATGTGGCCTCATCCATTAGACCTTTTCCCAAAAATATGTTGGATGCTTAAGGTTTAACAAAATAATGCTGATCAAATGACATGCAGATGAATGTGTGGCATGTAGAAAATTTGAAAGGTTTATTTGGCATAAACATATTTATCTGGTTTCTTTTTTGATGAAAAAATACATACTGTAGAAAATATTGTAATAGATAAACGATTAGCAAGAATTACCTTCAATGTAGAAATAGTGACAGTACCATTTTATTTCTTCCTGGTCTTTTTTTTCTTAGCTTGTATGCATATAGTATTATTTACAGTAACTTTTGATTTGTTGGCACCGTTTTTTTTTTAAACGTTTATTTTTATTTGAAGGGCAAGAGTTACAGACAGAAAGAGAGAGTGAGAGCAATCTTCCATCCGCTGGTTCACCCCCCAAATGGCTGCAATGGCCCTGAGCCCATCCGAAGCCAGGAGCCAGAATCCTTCTCTGGGTCCGCCATTCCTAGGCATTGGGCCATCCTGACCTGCTTTGCTATGCCACAAGCAGGGAGCTGGATCAGAAGTGGAACAGCCGGACGTGGATTGGCACTTGTTTGGGATGCTAGCACTGTAGGCAGAAGCCTACCCTACTATGTCATGGGACCAGGCCCCATATTAGTAGCGTTTTCTAATTTCTTCCCTAGTATGCTCTGATGTGGAATGGGTCTGTAGTTTTAAGAAATGCCTTCCAGGTCAGGTGTTAGTGTTAACATTCCGCAAAGTCATGTGGATGTATGCATGTCTGTGTGTGAACTCTTGGTGGACCATGGACCTGTTTTAAATTTGAAAGAGCTGATCGAACTCTTGCATGACTGGAAGTGTCTTTGCTTTCATACGTGGGAGTTTCCCAGAGACTTTGGTTGATTTTTTTCTATTATAAAAACTGTCTAACATTCTATAATAATAGAAGATGGCACTCATGCATGCATTATACATTTGTTGCATGTGTAAGTAAAGCTGTCTTTTTTAAAAAGGTTTTTAAAGATTGATTTACTTATGTGAAAGCAGAGCGTTCAAAGGCCTCTAAGGTCTGGGACTGGGCCAGGCTGGAGTCCAGACACTGGAGCCCTTGATCTCATCTTCCACTCCTGTGCGCCCGATGGCAGGGAGCTGAATCGGAGCACAGCCACCAGTGTGGGATGCTGGCATGGAAGGTGGCAGCACAGCTCAATCCGCCACAATGCCGGCCCCTACCACCAAGTTTTGGAAGTGACTTCCAGTGTCACTGGGAAAATAAGTGACACTCAAAGATTGGGTAATTCCACAGTATAAATGACCTGGTGTCTTCAATAGATGAAGCATGAAAAAAGCCCAGGTTAGTTCAAGAAAAGGGTATTGCTCCCACTTCAAATGGGCTGAGAAAGGCCAGTGCCATGGCTTAAGAGGCTAAGCCTCTGAGGTGCCAGCATTTCACATGTGCATCAATTCATGTCCTGCCTTTTCCATTTCCAATCCGGGAGGGGCGGCAGTAGGTGAGACAACTGCCTCCAATCTGTTTTTCCTTCCTGTTTCTGGGTAAAACAGGGAGAGAAGGGGAGAGGGCTGCTCCCAGCCTACCATATACTCAGACCTCATGTACACTAATGGAAACTGCAACCAATTGGAGTGACTGCCAGTAACCCCCACCAGGCCCGCCCCCAGCCATGGTTCCTGCAGATATGGCTTTTGTGCACCCCAATGAGTGCTGCAGCCTAGCTCAGCCCAGCTGACCCCGCTATCCAGCCCTCACATATGCCGTAGGGTGCCACTGCCTGTCCAGCCAGGTCCAGCCTCAACCCTGGTTCCTTTACTCTCAGATCTGCCAGTTAGTACTATGAACTGGACCAGCCTGGCCTGCCGCTAGACCTGACGCATATGTATTCTGGCAGGTGTTGTAGCCTGGTGTGGTCTGGGCTGCTCCAAACCTTGGTTCTTGCACTCACCTGCAGGGACTATGTCATGATAGAGGAGTCCCCCAAGCTCCTTTATCCGGTCACCTCCCAGGCACAGATGTCACACATACTGATGGGATCTTGGCCTGGCCTGACTGGGCCTGCCTCCTATCCTGGCAGGAACAGTGGCCTTGCCTGTCTAGTCCATACCCATTCCGGCTCTTACTTTTTAGTGCTACAACCCTACCTGGTCCATCCAAAGACCCACATGTTTTGATTGGTACAGAGATCTAGCCCAGCCTGTCTTGTACTCACTCTGGCTCCTGTGAATACCAGCAGGTGCTAGAGGCTAGCCCAGGCTGGCACAGCCCAGACCTAGTCCAAACCCATGCCAAGGGATACTGTAGCCATTTCCAGCCTGGTTTGCCACCCCATTCGGCTCTCATGCTTGCTAGTGGGAGCTGCAGCCCATCAGGGGTGTCCACTTAGCTTCCTGACCAGGCTTGCTCCCAGCTATAGATCTTGCATGTGCCATTGGTTGCCCTGACCCATTCTAGCATAATCTATCACCTGGCTTGGTCTTTGCCATCAGATGCTGCAGCCTGGCCTGGCCTGGCATGGCCTGGCCTACCCTCCAGTCCCAATTCCTGCTGGTGGGTGCTGCAGCCTAGCCCTGCCCAGCCTGCCTCCATCCCTGGCTTTCATGCAGACTCTTAGGTGTGATAGCCTAGCCTTGCCTGGCATGGCCTGCACCCCATACTGGCTCCCGTACTTGCCAGTGTGCTGTGGTTTGGCCTAGCCTGTCTGGTCTGCCCCTTTCCCTCCCTTGCCCCTGAGCCAACCCATACACTTGCCAACAAATGAAGCAATCCTGCCAGGCCTCATCAACACCCAGCCCTGACTCATGTGCTCACCAATGGGAGCAATGACACACAAGGGGAGTTCCCCCACCAGACCCACTCCCAGACTCAGATCTCATGTGTCCCAGTGGATGGTAGGCCCTTACTTGGCGCAGTCTTCCCCCAGTCTCAGCCTTTGTGTGTGTTGGTGGATGATGCAGCCCAGTCTGCCCCACACGCAGTTCTTGGGTGTGTCTGCAGGTGCTGCAGCCTAGACCAGCCCAGCCTGTTCCCAGACCCAGAACCCATGAGTGTTGGTGAGTTCCATGGTCATGCCTAGCTCAGCCTATCACCACCTGCAGCTCTTGAGTAAACCAGGTGGTATGACAGTCCCTCAGGGTGAGCCCATGATCCCCCACAGAATCTACTCCCAGACCCAGTTTTCTTGTGAGCTGGTTAGTGTCATGACCAGCCTAGCATGGTCCACCCCCTGCCCTGACACTCAGTGGCAGGTACTGTTGAGCCTTGCCAGGCAGCGCCCCCAGCCATGCCTTTCGTGTGTGTCGATAAGCAGTGGTTGATAACAAGGCCAGCTTAGGTCTCCCACATGGATGGGTGCATTGGTTTGGCTCAAAAGTTCCTCTGGTTTCCTTCCTTTAAACCACCTGGTCTCAGCCCCCTCCTTTACCTGCAGGCGCACTAGCCTGTTTGTTCAAAGTCCCCCAGAAGTCATTTTTCACCTGTCATGTTCTCCCTCAGCAGTGGTCCCTCCTACACATCTCCAGACCTGCTTCCCTGAACAATCCACAGCCTCCCATGCCTGCGAGCATGCCGATCCCCACACCCGATCCTCCAGCAGTGTGCCGTGCCAGCCCAGGGCCCAAGCACACTCACCTGCGGATCCCCAGACCCTGTTTTTAAAAAAAATTTAATCTATGTATTATAATTTTGAAATCGCCAAAGATTCTTAGAATAGGCCCTTTTCGTTACCTGTTTAGTTTATTTGTATCTTATACCTCTTTTATCATTTGAAGCATGGATTCTTTAATGTAGACCTTTGCTTTGCTTTTTTTTTTCTTTTTAATTTTATTTTTGACGATGTTTATGTAGTTGACTAGGGTGGGAAGGGTCAAGGATTAGAGGGAAAATGGGTGAGACCATTGTTTCCAAATATTCTATTTGTTTTTCCTGTATCTGAGGGAAGAGGGGAGATTAGGGGAGAATCTGCACCCAGCCTCCTAGTCATCTAAGTTCCCCGGGGGATTGGGAACAGCCACCCAATGTCATCGCAGGGTCTCTGACTGGGAGCATTCTCGAACCGTTCTGCTCAAGCGGTTTCAACAGTTCTGAAATGCTGTTGATTTCGCCAGTCCCAGGATATTTTATAGTTCTAATTTTCTCTCGTGTAGTAATTTGTAGTCGATTTTTGTTTTTAAGAGTTAATCTTGGGCCCGGCGCGGTGGCGCAGTGGTTAAGGTCCTCGCCTTGCACGCCTGGGATTCCATATGGGCGCCAGTTCTATCCGGCAGCCCCGCTTCCCTTCCAGCTCCCTGCCTGTGGCCCGGGAAGGCAGTCGAGGACGGCCCAAAGCTTTGGGACCCTGCACCCGCGTGGGAGATCCGGAAGAGGCTCCTGGCTTCGGATAGGCATAGTATCGGCCCTTTGCGCTCACTTGGGGAGTGAATCATTGGACGGAAGATCTTCCTCTCTGTCTCTCCTCTCTGTATATCCGCCTTTCCAATAAAAAAATAATAAAAATAAATCTTTAAAAAAAAAAAAGAGTTAATTTTGAGCTTTCCAGTGTTGTGGGAAGAGATGTGTTTCTTCCTATTCCTCCATATTTCTGTAATTGTGACAGAGATAACAGCAGACAGGACATCGGTTCTCCCTGGAGGCGCTTTGCGCTGACGAATCAGATTGCCGAGATGCAGGTCATTTACATAGTGCCAGGACAGACAGAACAACCTCTTTAATTTTGAACCTGCAGGTTGGTTCCTGTGAGTGACCCGTGTGCTTGCCTTGTAACGTGGAATGGCTTGGGTTCCTTGGTTCCACTATTTTAACAGAATACGAAAGTTTGGTAGAACTTAGAAATCTACGCGAGGATGGCATCTGAGCCCAGCTCGTGTTTTCCGCTGCAGTAGGTACCACCGTCAGCAGGAGTGAATGATAAGCGCACGCTGTATCTTTCAAGGGCTGATTGAAAAGGAAGAATGGGCAAGCGCAGGAGTAACAGGCGTGTTCATAGTTGCGTTGAAGGCCATGTGTGGCCCACAAACCCTGAACTGCTTACTGTCTGGTTCCTGGTGAAGGAGCTGGTCAAGCTCTGACCCAGTCTGAATGTGGCTCTCTTCCAGAGCGGTGATCGTAGGAGTGTGAGTGGATCCTTCCAGCATTCCCCACGCAGGGGCGTAGTGCCTCAGTGCCTCGTTTAATAAAGGTGTTGGTGTTAATGCATGGGACGGGTACTGCGATTGTGTTGAATTTGTGAATGGGATGTTCACGTTCAGAAGCTAAGGGAAGGGTTTCACCTTTTCAGTGTCTACATGGGTAGTCTCTCCGTGACCTTGCTTTTTCTTTTGAAGAATGCTTTTGTCCATACCTATCCCATTTCCCCCCCCCCCCGTCACCCCCTTCTCGCCTCCCGACACAAGCCCGTGATGTCCACTGCTTCACATATCTGAGTTTTAATAGATTGGAAAGAGCAACAAACCTGTGATCACACCCCAAAGCTGCTTATTGGAGTTGTTCTCTTGAAAAGTGTTTTCAGAGAAAACACAGGGTCAAGCGAACCAGACGCTGGGCTGTTTGGTTTAATTTTCTAGAAAATAGGATTGCCTTTATCAGATGGCTGTGTCTCGCGGCCCTCATGCTTGGCTGGCAGCCCCAACAGTGGCTCTGCTGTGATGGGGTGGGCAGAAGGAAGTGGTTTGTCAGCAGAACAGGCTGTAAGCCGAGCCCTGGTGGGGACCAGGGCCACCTCGGCTTGACCTGCCGATCACTGACGGGTTATGTCAACGTCAGAATGTGGCCGCACCGTTTCTCTCCATGCCTGTTGTGACGAGGGAAGCCAGGGATACCCTGAGACGTGGGGTGACACAGTGACCCGAACCAGCCCCATGCAAGCGGCCATTCGGGCTGGAGCCCTATGTGGCTCTGCCACCAAGATTGGAGGTGGATCCCACCGCATTTACAGAAGGGGAGTGTGCAGACCGCGTGCTCCCAGAGTGCGGAGCCTTCTGCAGTCTGTCTGCTTCCCTGGGAAGTAGGAAGGCTGGAAGTGGAACCAGGGATTGATCTTTAATAAGTGGAAGCATTTCGTGTCACCACTGGCACAGAATCCAAGAAATTGAAACCTTTGCTTTGTTACCAAGTCCACCAAGACAATAAAAAAATAATAACAGAGGTAGCAGCTGTAGCCATTTTTCCCAGTGTTTTGTTCTTTCTCTGAATGTGCTTCTTCAATAATAGGGCAGTCTGGTTTAGAATCTCATGCAGAAAGTGAAGCAACTTTGTAAAAAAAAAAAAAAAAGAAAAAGAAAAAGAAAACAAAAATCTAAACTCTACCAGGAAAGTAGCAGAGAAATAGCTGTTACCAAACGTTGGTTGTATGTTCATAGTAGATTTGAATACTGAAGATTTCTCAGAACTGTTTGAATCAAGGAATTACATTGATTTGAAGAGATAAAAGATATTTTTTATGGCTAGAGTGTTCTGTTTATCATCATTTTTTTCTTAAGCGTAATTCTGCGACCTGGTGGTTGGTTGGTTGGTAGAAGCTCCTTTTAAGAAAGCCTGGACTCCCTGCTTGAACGTCCGGAACGGCTCCTGTGTCAGCGATGCTGCTTGCCACGCACTGGCTGCAAAAGCCGCAGACGGCAGCGGAAATCCCGTGTTTAGGTTTTTTTTTGCTGGAGCACATTCCGTGAAAGAATGAGAATGTCAGGTGTCCCCACAGCCACTGTTCTGAGGGAGAGGACGCCTCTTGTGTCTGTAGCTGAATGTGCTTCCCAACAGGTGCCCCGAGTTGATCTTTTTTTTTTTGCTGGAGCACATTCCGTGAAAGAATGAGAATGTCAGGTGTCCCCACAGCCACTGTTCTGAGGGAGAGGACGCCTCTTGTGTCTGTAGCTGAATGTGCTTCCCAACAGGTGCCCCGAGTTGATCTTTCGTTGTTTACCAGTTGGAGTCGGACTAGCTGCCTTTCCTTTTCTTGTGTCACAATTCTGAATTTGAATTCGTATCCGGCCTTTTTGTTTTGGAAGTGTTCTTAGTTCTTTTTATGCAAGTCTATTTAAGACCTCTCCTTTTCAATAGATAACAGTTTTTAAATAAAACTTTTAAAAAGATGTATTTATTTAAAAGACAGAGTTACAGAGTGAGCGAGAGAGGGTGATACAGGGAGACAGAGAGGGAAACATCTTCCATTCATGGGTTCACTGCCCACATGTCTGTAATGGCTTCATCTGGGCCGGACTGAAATCAGAAGCCCAGAGTTTCATCTGGGTGTCCCATGTGGGTGCAGGGCCAAGGACTTGGGCCATCTGCTGCTGCTTTTCTCCCACCGTTAGCAGAGTTGGATCAGAGGTGGAACAGCCAGGACTTGAACCAGTGCCCGTATGGGACTGTGGTGTTACCTGCATTGACTTTCGTCACCGCACCCCAGCACGAGGCCCCTGAATATAAATGATTGATTCCTTAATAGTTTTATGAGAAGTAGACAGCTCTCACTGGATACTCTCTGAACCCTCCAGGAAGTCATTTATTAGTGATGAAATGTTAATGACACGTATTTTTCCATGTTACATCTTAAGGCTAAAACTAAAATGGTTGAGATCGCTGGGCTCCAGATTGTGCTTCTGTTTTGTAAATGATGGGTCTGACTTTCTTGTGGCCAGATAGCCAGGAATCCTGGCCTTAAGGTGCAGGGTGCCTGACGACTCACTCTCCTTTTCTGTTCAAGTTTGTTTCTGCCACTCAGTCTTAAAAATGGGGTGATTGTGCTCTCATCATGTTGGGCTGTAACTGCCTGGGGTCTGCTGGGGACTCTGCCGATGGGGTGTGTTTGTTGCTCCTTTCCAGCGGGGAAAACCATAGCGCCGTCTTTGTAAAGTTGTTTAAAAATGTCATTTTCATGTGATATATTCCCACCCATTAAAATGGGCTACGTGTTAAACTAGGGTTTTTTTTTTTTTTTTCTCTTCCATTAGCCATCCATCAAAAACTAGAAGCGGATGGAACGGAAAAAGTCGAAGGGTCCATGACGCAGAAACTGGAGAATGTTCTGAACAGTAAGTTTTGCCCTAGTGCCCAGCACTATTTATGGACTTGGTGGCCTAATTTTACAGGGCAAGGCTGAAAGTTGCAGTTCAGTATTTCTAAATAGTAATGATTTAAGGAGCACACAAGGGGAATAGAAACATGGAAAATGGATGCTCTGTTTCTCTTTGCATTTTATTTATAGAAAATCATACTTTGAAAACAAAGCAGGGCATTTCTGATGACACACAGTTTGCCACCATGCAAGGGACCAGTGCGTTGATGGCATCGTCGGCCACAGAGGTGTAGAGGCGGCAGGGCAGACTGTCCCTGACCAGCAAGCCCGAGAAAGTGTCACCTTGAGGCTTATGCTGGTGTGAAGGCGGCTCCCCACAGCCAGTGGCGTGATGGACAGCCTGAGTGGCAGCTGCCTGTGCACATCTTAATTTTTTATCCCTGCTCCCACCCCGTCCCTGGAAGGGATTTAAGGCAGCTGTAAATTCAAAAGCGTGTCTGATTCTGAGCCCTGCTGTGGACGTTGGAGGGCCCCTCCCCCACCCATGCATTGACCGATGCGTGCAAATGTTGAGTCCTGGCCCGGCACCCAACCCTTTGCCCGTCTCTCTGACGTCGGTACCTACCCTGCTGGCCAGGAAGACATTGACCACCATTGATGAGAACCTTCAGCGGAGTGTCAGGTGACTTAGGAAGTCACTTACCCGCTCTCCCACGTGTCAGCAGGGTTTGACAGGAAATGGCACTGCTGGTTTCCACATGAAGTGGGGTTCTGTGTAACCGAAAACGTGTCGAAGCTCTGCTTCAGTTACCAGGATGGGCCTGCAGGGCTGTGACACGTGGCTGGTTTTACATTTCCACTGTCATTCTTTGAGCCTTTGTGCAAATCTGGATAGTCCCTGATAAAAAATAATGTTGGAAAGGAGGAGTTTTAGCTTGTGGTATACTTTTCCTTGGCAGTAGAATTCCAGTCTATTAATTTAATAACACTTAGCTTTTTTCCCCTTTGCTTATTATTATTATTATTATTATTATTATTAAAAGATTTATTTATTTTTATTGGAAAGGCAGAGTTACAGAGAGGAGAGACAGAGAAAGATCTTCCATCTGCTGGTTTACTTCCCAGATGGCCAAAATAGCCAAAGCTAGCCAATCCAGAGCAAGGAGCCAGGAGCTGCTTCTGTGTTTCCTACGTGGGTGCAGGGTCCCCAGGTTTTGGGTCATTCTCCACTGCTTTCCCAGGTCACAGGCAGGGAGCTGGATGGGAAGTAGAGCAGTCCGAACACCAACCAACAGCCATATGAGATCCTGGTGCTTGCAAGGCCGAGATTAGCCTATTGAGCCATCCTGCTGGGCCATGTTAATTACTATTGTTTGCATCCTTGGCCCTGTCTCTGGGAACCGGTCAACCTGGTTAAAATGAACCTAGCCTGGATCCAACCCATGTGAATACTCACTGTTGCTGTTTCTGTGTTGCTGTCACTGGGTAGATCAGAGTCTTGGAAGACTAGTTTCTTTTCCTTTTTTAAGAATTTATTTATTTATTTGAAAATAAACATGAATAGAGAAGAGGGACAGAGATTTTCCATCTGCTGGTTCACTCCCCAAATGACGACAACGGCCAGAGCTGAGCCAATCTGAAGCCACGAGCCAGGAACTTCTTTTGGGTTTTCCACGTGGGTGCAGGGTCCCAAGGCTTTGGGCCACCCTCGACTGCTTTCCCAGGCCACAAGCAGGGAGCTGGATGGAAAGTGGAGTAGCCAGGACATGAGCCGGTGCCGGCATGGGATGCTGGCATTAAGACAGCAGCTTTGCCTCCTGCTTGGTGTTATTTGCACTGGAGAAGTTGGTTTCCAGTCACAGTGTCTGAGGTTATTTCAGTAACTTTTATATTTGTAAGTTATTTATATTTTTTACTTGAAAGGCAAAGAAACAGATACAGATTTCTCACCTATTGATCCATTCCTCAGTTGCCTGCCCAAGTCCAGGCTGCCCAAGGCCAACGCGCAATGCCAGGAAGTCTGTGCCAGCCTCCCCTGGAGTGGCAGGGTGTGGGCCCTTGAGCCATCAGCTGCTGCCTCCCAGGGTTCGCACCAGTGGGGAAGTAGAGTAGTGAGTGGACAGGATCAGACCCAGAAGCTCCGGTACGGCATGCAGGTGTCCCAGGCAGGGGTTGTCTCCCGCCTGCACCCTGCCTCCAACTGCAGTGAATTTTGGAAGGTGACTCATAGGAGCAGCTGACATGGTAACTTTTATTGTATCAGTAAAGGAGGTATTTGTTATTTGGAATCCTTCCTCAGGATTTGTGGTATGAAAATCATAAGGGAAGCTGTTGGACTTATGTTCCTTAATAACCATGGCCCTCTTCTAGCTGTTTAGCTTGCCCTTTTCGATCAAGTTCGGCTTAGCATGCATGGTCACTTCTTTATGAGACCTTCAGTGGTGTGTGTGTGGTCTCTCTTCAGAACAGCCCTCCTTCCGCAGGGGCGTTCTTCATCAGCATGCTGTTCACACTGTCAGAGGGTGAGGTGTTGCTAGTTCAGGTCACGCACACAGGTGTCTGTTGCATGCTGGCTGTGTAATGCCACATGTTGTGCCAGTCTGGGGGAGAAAGGACAGATAAGATGTCACAGCCTCAAGTGTCCTGTTGTCCAGCCCAGGCTGTCCCAGAGTCCAGGGCTTCAAGTGCAAAGGATGAAAATCAGGAGCAGTTCTGGGAGTAACGCTGCACTTGATCTTGGGCAGAAGGGTGAAAATTGATATGAGGAATAATGCTGAAAAGGCTTTTTGTTTTTTTTTTGCAAGGAAGGATTTAATTAGTATGACCATAACTCAGTTTGCTTAGATGACTGCTGTCTTATGTATAATTATATGCTAATTTTAAACGAATTTTTCTTTTTAAAGGAGACTTTTTTGTGTCTTGGGCATTCTTTCTCATTTTAAATTTCTAAAGGATGATATTTCCTACAAGGAACTTAACCCATTTTTTTTCAGAGTTCCTCAGTGTTGACACCCTTCCTTGAAATTGTTTTCAGTGATATGTTTCTCATGTTTGAGTTTGAACTTAACGATTCCTTCTTGATTTCTTTTTTAACAATGTGTTTGTTTAGAAGTCAGAGTTACAGAAAGGGAGAAGAGTCGTTTACCTCCTGGTTCACTTCCCAGGTGAGCATAACAGCCAAGGTTGAGCCAGGCTTCCTCAGGTCTGCTGCAGTGCAGTGGAGCAAGGATTTGGGCCATCCTCTGCAGCTTTTCCAGACTCATTAACAGAGAGCTGGATTGGAAATGTGGTAGCCGGGACTCGAACCAGCGCCCATCTGGGATGCTGGTACTGCAGGTGGCAGGTTAGCGTTGTGCAGTACACTACTGGGCCCCTGGGTGTGTGTGTGTGTGTGTGTGTGTGTGTGTGTGTGTGTGTGTGTGTGTGGTTTCACACATTCACATCTGTTTTATCTGTTCCAAGAACTGCCCGATGATGCACTGATGAGAGTGTGCAATCTTGAACGGCCAGTGTGGCTAGGACAGCTGAAGAAATTGGAATTTCCGTTTTAATTCCTTTCAATGAACTTTTGATTGAAATAGTCTGATATGGCTGTTAACTACTGTGTTAGCCAGCACAGGTGTGGATGGTACAGCATTGAGTGTTGTAGTATTAATAGTGGCATAATAAGTGCAACTCAGATTCATGTCTTCACATCTCTAGCCCTATGAAATCTTTGCTGGCAATCTCCATTTTATGAGACACTTGGAGCCCAGAAAATTAAATATGCTTTGTTAAAATCATAAAGATAGTGACAGGGCTGTTAATTCATGTCTCAGGTTCTGGCTCCAAATTTGTTCTCTAAACTGCAGATGAACCATGCTGTGTGTGGGTTCAATAGGCACACAGGTCAGTTAAATGGTGTGCCCCTGTCCCACGGCACACTTCAACTCCAGGCAGACTTGCTTGCTGGCTCCCCTGCCTACACGTCGCAGGTGAAGAGCAGTCATGCGTGGTGCTGAGAGACCAGCCATCCCTCCCGCCTTGGTGACTGGGCTCCCTGCCTGTTACCAGCCCTCACGCAGACAGCATGGTGTGTCATGCTGTTTGCTGCTTCTCTCTCGGGGACACATGCCCAGAACGTTTATGCACAAGTGGGTCATAGAAGGAATTGGCACACAAAAATGGAACTGCACCCAGAGGCACAAAGTAATGGTGCTGCAAGCGAAACTCAGCTCTGAAATCAGTGGAATTATCATAGAACAAGGCGCTGGCAGGGACACGAGCCTTCCTCTGCGGCTGCACCGATGGCAGGCACCTCCAAGGAAGCCATGCTTACAGGAGCTCCCCCCCCTCCCCCCCCCGTGTTACCGCACCCTGAAAGTGCGAAGGATAAAATACGGGAGGAAAGGGCGTGGTCGTGCATCAGAGAACGGCTGAGACGCGTCGGCAGCAAACAGCAAGCGCTGTACCAAGTCCGGACACATTAGAGTTGACAGTTTCAAACTGCAGGGAGCCGAAGAAATACTAATGTGGCCGTCTTTTCATTTCCCTACTCATTTATAACTCACGACTCTTTTTTAGCCTTGCACTTTTTTTTTTTTAACTTGAGGCAATTTTAGCCAAGTTTTTTTGAAAGTTAACTGTTTGAGAAACAGAAACAGAGGGAACTACCAAACGGAACAGCTGGGGCAGTGTTGGATCCAAGAGCTGGGAATGCAGTCTACACCTCCCCAGTGGGTGGCAGGCCCCAGTTACTGGAGCCATCCCCCGTGCCTCCTGGTGTCTGCATTGGCTGGAGGTTTGAGCTGGTCAGAAGCCACAGCTGAGAGTCGCGCCCAGACGGCCGGCCTGACAACACAGGTGTTTGAGCTGCTGAGCTAAGCCCCCCCACCACTGCAAGCATTTTTAGAAGTCCCCAAGCAGCCAACAGTTGCCCCTTGGTGATTCAGTTGCTCCGCTGAGTTTCAGCTGGCACAGCCATCAACGTACCAAGTGAGGCGTGCCTGCACTGTGCCATGCCACCTCCGAGGAGGAAAATAGCAGTCTCAATCGGAAGAGGGAAGATTGGAGTCCTTGCTCTGTAAACGTTGTACCGGGCACTTGCTGTTCTGTTCTGGGGCTGTGAAGATAAGGCTTACACTTCCCAAGTTCCCAGCCCACTGGTGAATAATTCCCTCAAGCTGGTGACTGACTTATGGCGTGGGCCAGACACTGACAGTGAACCTAGCATGTGTCTAGAGGTGCTGACCAAAAAGCAGAGTGGAGAGGCTCTCCAGCTGGCACATAGGATGAGCCCCAAGTGGCTGGACAAGCAGAGGTTGGCAGATGGGTAGCAAGGAGCATCGATGAAGGTGTATGGTATCTCTGAGGGCCAGGAGGGTGTGTGTACATGAACGTCTATGCAGGTGTGTGCTGTCTCTTTAGGGCCTACGGGATGTGTGTGTGTGTGTACACGCACTTTTTTAGGGGTGTCTCAGAGGGGAGAGAGGCTCCTGGAGAGCCATGGAAGGAGGTTAACCCGGAATCTGGTGAGACTTCTGGGCAACACCTGTCTTCTGTGTAGAGGACGGGTTAGAAGGGAGCTAGGCTGGAGGCATGGAAAGAGACCTGAAAGAGGTGTGTGGGAGAGACTGAAGGGTCAGCTTGTGGCACGTTTAACCCAACACGGCCGGTCCAGGCAGAGTGAGCAGCGGGCGAGGGGTGTTGAGATGAGGAAGGCAGTATATGGTCACTGGTCAGGCCTGTACGGTAAGAAAGAGGAAGTAGTCCTTGAGGGCTTCTGGGTTCCTGGTCTCAAGCGGGAGACGGAGGAGCAGAGCCAGGGCAAGAGGGGAGGCATAGAGAAGCAGCTGCAGCTGGGTGTGTGAGGAATGCAGGCAGAGGGAAGGGGGTCCTCCTAGCTCTCAGGCCTGGCTCCCTGCTGCACATGTCCTGTCGGACGACGCACAGGTGCTTCCACCCTAAAGTGGGAATGAGACCAATGCCTTGTCCTATGTGAACACACCAAGTGGACATTGACAAGCATGTGGGAAGTTGTCAGGATAGGACCTTAACACCCAGAAGGTGCTTAGCGTGTTTGCACCAAGAGACACCTGCTACCCAACATTTGGCCTACACCCCCACAGGTATCTTGAGATAGGCCTTGGCTGCCACTGGCACAGAGGGTAAGGCTGAGTTGGCCAGACCAAAAGACACAGCCCAGGGACCGTGTGTTACATGAGAATGGCAAAATCAAGGGCTCAGGCTGGGAGAAGAATATCAGTTAAGTACCGGCTCAAAAACAACCACCACCCTAGTGTCAATGTTTCTCATTTCCGGAGTGTGGCCACTCCTGTGAGGAAGGATGTCAGGCCGTCGGCTGCACTGGAAAAGGTGTGTATAAGGAGCCACGTTGTGAGCCAGCCTCGGCTCCTGCCAGGTGCCCTGGCTTCTAGCTGTGTACTTGATACAGAGCCACAGGCTTTGGTAGCAGGTCTGGCATCAGCAGGCGTTAATTGTTGTTTACATTAACCCTCTGTACCATGTCCTCGCTTCCATGAGGAGTGGCCCACCTTGCAGAATCCCCCTGAGTCGATGCACAGCCCAGAGGTAGTTCTCTTTGTGGTCCCCGCTGCCCTTTGAGTCTGAGGGCCTGCTCTCAGTTCCCTTACATTTCCGGTGCCTTAGTGTTACAGTGTCCACATCTCAGGCATCACCCAGCTTGCCTGTTCCTGGGAGAAATTGTCCGCTAGGGGCTGCGAGTGGCAGGAGGGGGGGTGGAGTATGAGGTCTTCCAGTCCTATCCCCTGCTCCCCGCTCCAGTTCCCATTCTGGTGGAGAACACAGGTAAAAGTCACTTGTATGGTCTGACTGTCCCACGTGTCAGAACCCAGGTGGGGACCAAGAAGGTCGCTTTGCAGTCAAAGAAATCGTGAAGTCTACATTATAGCAACATGCACAGAGCAAGAAGACACCGTGAGAAGCCCAGGACCCAGTTTTCTGTGATGACAGGGGTTCCTGGCACACACAGCTAAAGGGCTTTGCCCATCATGGCTGGTAGCAGGTCAGTGGGCAGCTAGTCCTAGAATGATTTCCTCCCTCTCTCACCGTGGAGGGCGGTCCTGCTGCTCTGCCTGCAGTTACTACAGATGCACGGCCGTTAGTTCCTGGGCTGCTGTGTGAGCCACGCGGGAACGGTCAGGGTCAGATTCCCTGGCCATGCGCATGGACCCCGGCAGCAGCAGGGCCAGCTCAGTGTGCTGGTAACTGCAGATCGCGGTGTGTTCTGCGGCCTCGTTGGGGCTGCCACTGCCGTGGATGTGGGGATGTTCTGAGATTTGCCCCATGCCTGTGCAGGGGCTGGTCCCTGAGAGATGGCGGGAGGCTGCCTCAGAGGACCGTGCGAGGCCCTGTCCTTGCTGGCGGAGTGTTCTCGCTTGTCTGCAGCTGCGGAGGAAATACAGAATGCGTTTTGTGACGTGCTGGTCAGCTGCTTGTGCAGGCCCTGGCTTCCCTGCTCGCCTGTGTTGGATTACTGCGTGTCTGCTCCAGTTACGGGCACAGGGAAATTCACAACGAAATAATAATTTGCAGACAGAGCTTGCCTATTAGTTTTCTGGCTTAAATTTCTCATGGTTTACATAAATCGAACCTATCTGTACATGTGTATATTCCTGCATAAACTGAACTATAATCTTACAGTTTTGTAATTCCTCACCATCATTTTCTTTTCTCTGTGAAATGTCTACCTGTTATTTGATGAGAAGTGGGTTCCTATTCGTCTACACATTTTTCTACATTTCCAGAGGAGTTAAAATTATCACCTGGTAACTTTTTATTACTTTTAAGAGTAAGAAAGTCTGATTCTGAACCTCATATGTTTTTGCCCATAATTCTATCCCTGCAGCAAAAAGAGAAACGAAAAAAAAAAAAAAAACCCACGGGTCATTTAGCCTCTAACTCTTGTACGTAAGCAACCTTTTAGAAAGATTTAATCGCACTCGTATGTCTGTTCAGGATGCCTCAATTCATGAAGTGCATATTTTTAAAAAATGATAAACCAATGCTTTTAAAGTCATCTTCTCTAGGGAAAAAAAAAAAAGCTTCCCCCAACGCTCATCCAATTCCAGCCGCTCGCTTGGGCGGCGCGGTGCGGCTTGCTGCTCTGCGTTTGTCTTCCTCACACAATGGGAATGCAGTCTTCTCCGTCAAACAGCATGTGCTGAAAACAGCTATCTTGACAAAGCCAAGTTTTTATATCGGCCCTTTAAAATTTCAACAGAATTTAAACATTATTTAGATAAAGCGGTCCTGTGACAGCGCCGCCCCTCCAAGGCGCCCGGGCCACCCACGGTGTGGAGACCCCCGGCGTGCCACCCAGGGAGCCCGCGGGGAGGTTTTCATCTTTGCTTAGTGTACAGTCACCAGACCAGATAACCCAGAGACGAGTTGGTTTTTTTTTTTTTTTTTACAAGCAGCCATCAAACAACCGAGAACAGTTTATCCCCTTTTCTTCCCTCCCCCTTCTCTGTGGCTAATTAAAAATAATTCACAAACTGCGAAGTTGCAACCTTTTTTTCCCTTTGTGCACAGCACATCCTGCTGTAAGAGTCTGAAGTCCTTTAGGTGAGGGAACCTAACGGAATGTCAAGTTCAGAAATAATTTCACAGGCATGAATCAGTTTCAGAAAGTTTTTGTTTTTTTTTTTTAATGACACTGTGCGAAAGTTCTGTCATTTAAAATGGTGTGTGTAATTTCCATAAAAGAGATAATTCCGCCAGGAAACGGGGACCAGTTTTAAAATGTTTCTTGTGAACAGCTCCGCCTGGAAACTGTCTTCCTGGTTTCATTACTCAGTGCTGTGTGTGACTGCGTTTGCCGGACTTCGCTAACGCACGTGTGTGCGGACACCCGGGCGTGTGTGTTTTACCTTCATAGAAGTAACCGAAGGGCCTGGAACAGCTGTAAAATTTAGAAGAGCAGCAAAAATCCTGGCTCACATTACAGAATTCATTTGGGCGTGGAAATATGGGTCACTGTTATAATTGGATACCGCTCTCAACATATGAAAAGACTTAGGCAAAATGGAAATCTTTGAGCAAACTTCGTAAACCTCTCCAATATAGCTTAACAACAACAACAAAAAAATGGTTTTAATGCACAGCTACAAGAGCGACACTAACATGCATTTTGTGGTGTCCAGTTCCACGTTTTCTGATCAGAATCAGCCTTCAACCCCGTTTCTCCGTCTCCTCCGCAAACAGGAGCGAGCGACACCGCGGACGCGCTCTTCCAGGAGGTGCTGGGCCGGAAGGACAAGGCGGATTCCACCAGGAACGCCCTCAACGTGCTGCAGCGGTTCAAGTTCCTGTTCAACCTGCCCCTGAGCATCGAGAGGAACATCCAGAAGGTAGGGCGCGTGGCCGTCCTCACTGTCTCCCAAAGACACCCTCACGCTGCCTTTTTTTAACCCCTTTATTTTGCTTTGCTGGCAGTCTCCCGAAAATGTTTCTTTCTTTTTCCAGGGTGATTACGATGTGGTTATTAACGACTATGAAAAGGCCAAATCACTCTTTGGGAAAACGGAGGTGCAAGTTTTCAAGAAATGTAAGATGAGCTTCTCCCTGCCCCCCACAGAGAGCGTGTGGGGTGTCTGCCGGTCCCCCACAGTGGGGCGAACCAGGTGTTCCCCGTGTTGCTGTGGGCAGCTGCAGAGCCGTGGCTTCCTAAGGGGCCTCCCGCCTGTGCCCTGGCCACCGGCAGCCGCCACCGGCCATGCTATGCTGTCACTTTTTGTTGGAAAGAATCAGCAGTGGATGGATGTATTCTGATACGTGTTAAATGCTTCCTTTGCAGAAAGGCCAGCATATTTCCAAATTGTAGCCTGACTTGAAGCCAAGCTCAGTACTTTCAGCCATCATTGCTCATGCCAGAGTTAACAAAAACTTAAGAAATGCTTAACCTGCCGCTTGGTGCAGCCTGATGAGCTCGGAGGAAATCTCACAGGGCCATGTTGAATTAAAGAAAAAAAAAAACATGAGGGCTCAGAAAACTTCTTTTTTCTCTCACTGTGGTAAACTTTCCGTGCAGTGAGATGCAGAGACCTGACCCGTCACAGGTCAGTGAGCTTGACGAATGTGCCCGCCCACGGCCCCCTCCTCGAAGGGGGCTCCGGGCCTGCAGGAGGGCCCCTTCCCTCTCCTCCGTCAGCCTCACCCCCAGAACAGCGCAGGTCTGTGTCTTTTGTTTTGTTGTCTTAATTCCCTTTGTTTATTTCTTTTTACCTAGACTACGCTGAGGTAGAAACGCGGATCGAAGCTTTGAGGGAATTACTGCTGGAGAAGTTGCTCGAGACGCCATCAACACTGCATGACCAGAAGCGTTACATCAGGTAGAAGCCCTGCGTTGTAGGGTGCTGGTCCGCGCCTGCGGGAGCCCGGAAGTGAGTTGTAGGGTGCTGGCCCGCGCCTGCGGGAGCCCGGAAGCTGCGTTGTAGGGTGCTGGCCCGCACCTGCGGGAGCCAGAAGCTGCGTTGTAGGATGCTGGCCTGCACCTGCGGGAGCCAGAAGCTGCGTTGTAGGATGCTGGCCTGCACCTGCGGGAGCCAGAAGCTGCGTTGTAGGATGCTGGCCTGCACCTGCGGGAGCCGGAAGCTGCGTTGTAGGGTGCTGGCCTGCACCTGCGGGAGCCGGAAGCTGCATTGTAGGATGCTGGCCTGCACCTGCGGGAGCCCGGAAGTGAGTTGTAGGGTGCTGGCCTGCACCTGCGGGAGCCGGAAGCTGCGTTGTAGGGTGCTGGCCTGCACCTGCGGGAGCCGGAAGCTGCGTTGTAGGGTGTAGGAGTGATGGGAGCAATGAGAAGCAGGGGAGACAGAGGGCTGCTGGTGTGAATCCTGCTGTACCCTAGTGAATGTGAGAGCACTCTTTATATTTATTTGTTTTAGAGATGTGTTTTACTTGTTTCAAAGAAAGAGATGCAGAGCAAGAGAGAAAGAGAGAGACATATTCCATCTGCTTGTTCACTCTCCACAGGGCTGCAATGGCCATAGCTGAGGTATTCCAAAGTCAGGAGCCAGGGGCTTCCTGCAGGTCTTGCACATGGGTGCAGGGGCCCAAGCATTTGAGCTGTCCTCTGCTGCTTTCCCAGGCTGTAAGCAGGGAGCTGGATGGGGCGTGCAGCAGTCCCATCTGGGGTGCCAGCACTGCTGGTGGTAGCTCTTCCCACTAAGCCGCACTTCCAGATCCCCGAGTCTCTCACACCATGGGTTTGGTGGGCACCTTGCTCCTGCCTGGTGGGGGAAGTCCGCTCCATGCCCTGCAGAGCCCCACAGGCTGTTGCTGCTGTTTTAAATGTAACACTCTTTCTCTTGTTAGTGAGTTATCAGTTCTGGGGATCCTCAGTGGTACTAGCCCATGGCATACGTGCTCATTCGGTGGTGGCTGTCCCCTGGGTGACCCCTGACAGTGAACCCCAAGTGTGCAACAGGTTGTGGCCCTGAGATCGTCTGTGGTATAGTCCCTGAGGGGACGTACCTGTGCCCCTCCTGGGGTCCTGGCCGTGATGGATGGGCAGTGCCATGGGAGTGAGCGCCCTCGTCTGGGCATCGCCCGTGAAGAGAGCTGGTGGACACTGCCAAGCAGATGTGCAGTGCCTGGCCTAGGCATGGCATTCTGTGTGTTGGTCACTCCCATGGCCACCTATGAGCAGCACCCCCACCGCACAGGTGCAGGGGCCCAGAGGTACACCTGAGGGGCCTGTGCAACCCCCATCCCATCCTGTCTTTTTAAAGGGGAAGCCATAAAAATGTCAATAATACTTTGTGTATTGTTTTAAATCATATCATTTCTGATGCTTTGAGAACTGAGTGAGTCTGTTACCATTTTAAGTTTAAATTCTTAGACATTGGAGGGTAGAAAAGTAAAAGCAATTGCAGTGCTGTTCAGTGCCCGTTCTCCCCAGCCCCAATTCTAACCGGGGGCTGCAAGCAGCATCCAGTGGCCCCCGCTGCCCCAACTCCTGTCCTCCCTAGCTGGGTGTGCCGCTGTGACCTGGTGAGAGCCACGTCAGAACATGGCGAGACACTTCTTCCATTTTTACATTTTTGAATATCGAGTCTATGTTTGTCATAGTTCACGTTCCTTCCCTTGTCCCGCTCTACTCCCTCCACTAAGCCTTTTTTGTTTCTTTTTGAAGTGCTCTTTGATTTTTGAGAGAAATAGCCATCACCTTCTGAACAAAGATCTCTGAAATGAATCTGGTGGGCTTGAAGCTGTGGGGTCCAGAGAAGAGACCCAGGCCCCATAAGGCCTGAGAGCTTTCGCCGTGGGAAACCGTGATGTGCTGCTCCAAGACTGTGGGAGAGGAGCTTTGTGAAGACACAGCACAGGGTGCAGGCTGAGAATGGAGTGGGTAGACCACAGGGCCCCAGCAGGAGCCCGTCAGTGAGCTGTCCCTGTGACCAGGGTGCAGAGGCAGTGGCTAAGCCACTGGGCCACGGGGAGCAGCCCTGTCAGTGACCTATCCCTGTGACCAGGGAGCAGGGGCAGTGGCTAAGCCACAGATCCTGGGGCAGCAGGAGCCCGTCAGTGAGCTGTCCCTGTGAGCAGGGAGCAGGGGCAGTGGCTAAGCCACCGGGCCATGGACAGTAACCCATCAGTGGCTAAGCCACCGGGCCATGGACAGTAACCCGTCAGTGGCTAAGCCACCGGGCCATGGACAGTAACCCATCAGTGGCTAAGCCACCGGGCCATGGACAGTAACCCGTCAGTGGCTAAGCCACCGGGCCATGGACAGTAACCCGTCAGTGGCTAAGCCACCGGGCCATGGACAGTAACCCGTCAGTGGCTAAGCCACCGGGCCATGGACAGTAACCCGTCAGTGGCTAAGCCACCGGGCCATGGACAGTAACCCGTCAGTGGCTAAGCCACCGGGCCATGGACAGTAACCCGTCAGTGGCTAAGCCACCGGGCCATGGACAGTAACCCGTCAGTGGCTAAGCCACCGGGCCATGGACAGTAACCTGTCAGTGGCTAAGCCACAGGGCCACGGGCAGCAGCCTGTCACAGACCTGTCCCTGTGACCGGGGTGCGAGGGAGCAGCCTCCTTAGAGCAGTCCTGTTTTTTCTGTAGCAGTACAGACTGTGTAAGGGACAGGGCTGGGGAAGTAGTGCAGAAGGCTCTGGAAGCAGGGCCAGCCTGGGTGGTGGGGCTGAGCTGCAGCATCCGCCGAGAGCGAGGAAGAGAGGCCCTGTGTGACACTCGTGTGCCATGTCACAGAGGAAAACCTGCACACTGTGTGAGGGGAGGCATTAGCCCAATTTAGGAAGTTTTGTTCTTTTAAATTAATCAATTTATTTTTTATTCGAGGGGCAGAGTTAGAGACAGAAGGAGAGATGGAGAAGAGAGAGAGAGCTCTTCCATCCGCTGCTTCACTGCCCGAATGACTGTAATGGCAGGGGCTAAGTCAAGCTGATATGAGGCCAGGAGCCTTCTTGATGCTCCCACGTGGGTGCAGGGTCCCAAGGCTTTGGGCCGTCCTACGCTGCTTTTCCAGGCCACAAGCAGGGAGATAGATGGGAAGTAGAGCAGCCACCCACATGAAACCAGCACCCACATGAGAAGGCTCAATGTGCTATGCCATGGCCCCCAGGCCAGGCTGGGTGTGTGTGCTGGGTCGGGACGCTCCTGCCAGCATGCAGGACGCCTCTCTGGAGTGATGATCTGCCCTCTAATCAACCGGCCTTTCAGGGCGCAGCCCGGGGCAGTGGGAGCCCTGACTGATGCGGCCCTCGGGGACCGTAGCCCACTGCCCCCTTCTCTCAGAAATGAGGTCCCCTTGCCAGCTTGTGAAGGGTCCAATTTTTTCCCAGCAGTTTGCTTGCTGCCACCTTGCTGGACAGTGAGCTGCAGGCTGGGGCAGTCTGGATGCTGAGGCTTCGCTCCGCACTGGAGGACGGACGGAGTGGGGCCACCGTGCCGCCCTGGGGGATGAGGTCCTGTGACCACCATGGCACAGAGCGCTTACCCCCCAAAGCAAAAGGAGGCTGACAGAACCATCCGGGACACTGTGCTTTTTTTCTTTTCATCATGGTGGTTGCGGGGAGTTGGTTTTGGTTGTCGGAGCTGGCATGTTTTGTGAAGGGAGAGGGCAAAATCTCGAATGGTGTTTGACAAAAAAATTTCAACTAAAGTGTAGTTGATTGTCTACTATAAAGTATATTTGAATTCATGAATCAAGACTTCACATTGTCTTAAGAACCAATGAAAGCCGTCCACTGTACACTGCATTTTCTAGAGAAACATTTTCTCAATCATTTATTTGCGAAAGAAAACCTGGCATTTAGCTCCTTACAAAATATAGTGTCACACTGCCATCTAGTGGCAGGCTTTCATATGCAACAGGAATTTTAAAAAAACACTCTTGAAATTTATGTTCACCCACTGTGCACTGCCGGGTTCCACCTGTGTTTAATAATGCAGCTCTGAAATATGTGGGAATATTGTGAGCCAGATGTGCAGAGAAAGAAGCGTTCTCCCCAGGTCGATAAGACCACAGATTGCCTTTTTACACAGAGCTAACGAGAGATAAAAACCTTCTCAGTTTACTCTTATTTATCATCGTCATATGAAAAGAGGTTTTAACATATTTTCTTGGGAACTAAGTACTGAAGACTGATGTGGACAAGTGCCTTACTTCATCGATAATTTAATTTTCTTTAGGTAATGATTTTTTTTTCTGAAACTGCCAACATTTGTTTCTCATCCATGCTTTCAGCCGAAAGAGCGTGCCCTTGTCAACCTTGGATTTACCTTTGCAGGTATCTGTGCGACCTCCACGCGCCCGGCGACCCGGCCTGGCAGTGCATCGGGGCGCAGCACCGCTGGATCCTGCAGCTCATGCACGGCTGTAGGGAGGGCTACGTGAAGGACCTGAGAGGCAAGTGCTGTGGGCGCGGCGTGTGGCCCTGGGTGGGCACCATTGTCCCTGAGGGAACCCTGGTCTTGTCTCCCCATGCACAGACCTCGTTGGGGTTTGCTTTTGGGGAAGGCTTCGTCTGAGCCGGGAACTGGCAGGGACCCAAGAGTTAGGGTTCCAGGCAGACTACAGCCTGAGAAGAGGGGCCGCCTGTGCGAAGGCCCCAGGGACGAGGCAGTGGACTCAGGGTTCGGGGAGGGGGATGATGGGCGGAGCTGCAGCGTTGGCAGGCAGGCAGGCAGGCAGGCTCCCTGACTCACCAGACATGGGCGTGTTTCGGGGCCGTCAGGTGCTCGGGCACAGTGGTCAGCACTGCAGACAGTGGTGCAGGAGGCAGACATGTGGCTGACCCCAGACACTGTGCAGCACACTCCTGGCGGAGGCCACAGGTGTCCCGGGCACTGCCTCAGCTCTTAGCCCCAGCCCCGGGCCGGAGCCGACGTCGGGAAGCAGCATGTCCTCTGTGTACTTACTTTATGTTTTCAAGCATGGTGCATCTGAAAGAATGAGAGAGTGATCCTCCAGCTGGTTCATTCCTCCAGTGCCCATGGCTACAGGGGTAGGATGAGGCATCCGGATCTGGGTCCCTCTCTCGTGGGGGGCAGGAAGCCAAGAACATGAACCATGCCCCTGCTGCCTCCCCAGGCGCTGGCTCAGGAGCACCAGGGGAGGTGACATGCATCCCAGGTGTCCCAAGAGGGCACAGTCAGAAGCCTGCCTCTCGGGGTGATCTGCATGCCACTCTGTATCTACCCCCCGCCCTGTCCATGCCAGAGACCCAGAACCCAGAGCTGATGACCGGAGAGTGCCAGGGACTGGGCTGCAGCCTGGAGGCCAGCAGCCTCCTGGGAGCATCACACACATACGGAGGTGTTGTGATTGTGAAAATAGTTAGGAAGCTGATGTGAATGTGACGAGAGAAGGGCCGGGGCCGGGGGGATAGCAGGGCACAGGAAGCATCCTGAAACAATGGCGGACAGCAGTGGAGAAGGGCTCCCAACCTCACAGGAGGGGGAGAGGTTTGATGGCAACTCCTGCCTGCACTCATCAGCACCTGTAACACAGCCTGCAGGAGGACCGTGGACCATGTGTGAATTTCTGGGCCACGTGTCACTGAGGAAGACAACCTGCAGCCTCTCAAGCTGGAAAGACTCAAGGGAACTTGAGGTTATCTGCCTCCTGTATCCACGGTGTTCCATCAGCGTGGGCTGGCGTTGCCCATGTGTCCCTCATGGGTCCCTCCCCGGCTCCTCGCTGCCTGTGGTCGCCATGTGCTGGCTTCGCAGCGCTGAGAAGTGGTGGCCCTGGCCTGACTGTGGCTGGAGGGGGCTCTCCCAGCAGCGTGCGGGGATCCTGTGTGAGGTCGTGCAGGGCGTGGGAAGCGGCCCGGCTCATCAGTGACAAGCCCTGCCTGGCGTTGCTTTGGTTAGTTGTTCTTTTCACTGAGCAAACGAAAACCTCACTCGGCTCCGAGTCCCGGACCCGTTTCTGGAGATTTTGTTAGGACGGTTCCGTGTGGCTGTTGCTTAGTCAGCCGATCACAGGGGGAGTAGCAGTGCCTTTGACCCTAAATACCTCAGTCGGGCGGTGGAACTAGGGCGTAAGCGGCCGTTGCTTCATTTTGGAGAACCGCAGTCAGACTGAAAAACCAGGAGGGTAACCCTGGTTCAGCACGCAGCAGCTGCTGCCGAATGCGGCACTGGGCGGACTGCGTGGAGGCCGAGGCACCGCGGGAGGTGAAGGGGAAACATCCTTGGAGGACCCAGGAGGGATGTGGCATGTCGGGGGAGGCCCACTCTTTGCCCATCAGCTCTGGGGACACACGGGGCGCCAGGGACTGTGCACCCTCATATCCTGTACTTCATCGTCTGGTCACGCCCCTCCTGCTGAGCACTGCCCGAGCACCTGCTGCTGGCCGGAAGGCCCTGGGTTCCCAGGGGGAGTTACAGAGCTGCAGGCAGGGAGTTGCAGGTCCACAGGCAGGGAAGGGGAGCCCTAGCTCCCCCTGGCTAGTGTCTCTACTTTGGATATGAGCCCTGGGAAAGTGAGATGCTCGTCATTTTAAGTAAACCAGAGCTCTGAGCTGCAGACACTGTCCTATGAAATAAAATATAGTTTTACGCAGATTGAGATCAATATTTGTGGTGGGAGGAGAATCCATGATGTCTTTTTAAGTAAAGCTGGCCTTTCTGTATGAATCTAATTAACATAGGAATATATTTTTTTAGTCTTTGCGCAGTGGATGTGGGGGAGGAATGTTAATTGTATTTAGTCTGGTGCTCTGGGGAGAGGATTCTGCAAGTGAAGCGGTGACGGGTTTCCGAGGCGGCCGTCCTGCGCACGCTGCTGCCTTTCTACCACAAAGGTGATTTTGTCCATGAGGCTGTGGGCAGCCAGAAGTGGCCGTCCCTGGGAGCCCGGCGCCAGGCCACGGGGCGGCCGCCCATGAGGTACCCAGCACGTGGTGCTGCTCTGGGCCTGCAGCGTGTCTGGTCCGCCCAGCACGGTCCTCATGGTCCTTGGGGCACAGTGCCACGGCCTGGTTGCAAACTCTTGGTTCTTCTAAGGGGAAGAAAAGCCAGTGGGTGAGGTGGGATGGTGTGAAAAGAACAAGGTTGAAACCCAAGTTTTCTAAAAGGGCCATCTTGAAAGCGGATGTGTGTGATAACCCACGAGCTGGGTGGTTGCCTGTTCCCTGTTCCCCAATCTGGCTGCGAGCCTCCTTCTGCCCTTCCCCTCTGGAGCAGGCAGCCCCTGTCGTGAGCTGTTGCACGCTGTGGAGCTTGACCACCGGTAAAGAGGTGACCTCTGACTTCCAAAGATTGCACAGGAACTCGTGGTCCACAATTAGCCCGTGTCTTGCAGGTTTCCTGCCCGGCCCCCCTAACCCCACTTGGGGACAATCTCTATTCTCTAACAGGGTGGTCTTTCCGAAGGCGGTTTTTGCCTTTGTCCTGAAAGTGAGTTTAACTCTTAAAAAACTCTGCTGGATCTTCCAAGTAACCAGAGGGAAAAGGAGCCAGCCTGTCCCTGGAGCCCGTTTGTTCCTCTCCTCCAGCAAAAACTTAACCTAGGAGCCTCCGAAAGGGGACCTCCTGGCACCGGGGCAAAAGAGGAGACGTTTGGGATAGGAGCCCTAAGCCACAAATTCTTTGAGAAAGACTGGCATGCAGCAGAGGGAAATGGTTGGCCCAGGCCACGGGTACTGTTTGAAACACGTGAAAGACAGTTACACGCCAGCAGTTTGTTCCCGATCATCAGAGAGATGATCTTTTATAGGAAGCAAATTGTTAAGAATAGAAGCTATGCTAAATATTTATCCCGTTAATAATTTCACACATGCAGCAGATTGTTAGTTACTGGCAAGGAGGAAAAATATTTATGCTTCTCCAAGGACTTCCAGAAATAAAAAGGCCATGTTTTCAACTCAGGTTCAGAAACAGCCTTCCTAGAGTATATGATAATTTACCTACCATCTTGGGAATTTGTGTAACTCCTATCTTGTCTTGATATGTAACAATACAACTGTGGCCTTCACACACACATTTTTACATGGAAATGGCTCTTAGGTGGTGGGGCAGAGATCTGATTCTTGCGTTACCACAATATAGGATTGCTCTGGCTTCCCACTGCTGCCTGATTAAGTTGCAGCCTTCAGGAAGTTGTCAGCAGGTTCATTTAAGTTCCACAAAACTTGTCAAAAGTTTCTTTCCACCATTAAAAGGACAAGCCAGGGTGTTTTATACATCGAGTAACTCTGACCGTTAAATTTCAGTTTTTACTCTGGAGTCCCGACAGTGACCTGTGTTATGGGAGGTGCCCTTCCGGGCATTCAGACGACCACCTTCTGGGTGTTGATCATGCTTTACGGGAGGTAGGGGGGTGTCGCACAGAAAAGGGCAGGATGGATGCTGCGTGTGCGTGGGACGGGCGGCTGCGCTCCGGCTTCTCCCTGTATCAGTGGAGCACGTCCCGGGAGGGGGCTTGGAAGCTGAACTGGCCACTGTCCGCCAGCTTAGGAAGGAAGGGGACACCCCCGGATGTGAGGCTGTGCCTGCTACAGGGGGTTGTTGCGGCAGAGCCTCTGACAAACTGGCAGGATTTGATTCACCTGCCTTGGGATTCGGCCACCATCGAGGCATGTGCAAGGGGGACGACTGGGAAGTCCCAGTTGATGATTAAAACCCAGATTACGTGCCCTTCCGCAAAACAGATGTCTCATTTTCCTTTCTCTCTCATCCCTCCTTTTCTTTTTTTTTTTTTTTTGTCTTCCTAGAAAGAAAGGGGAAAAAAATCCCTCAATCCACAAGTTCGATCTTAAACGCATCCGGCATTCCGACAGAGAGTGTCCGCTGTCCGCTGCGAGCCCTGTGCGTTTCTGACCGGCAGTGCGTGCACAGCTGCAGGGTTTTTAAATTTCATTTGAAAAGATGATTTTAATCCCCTCCAAGTTCAAATTAAGACGGGTAACTAAGGCCAGTCATTTACGCAGGGCTTCTGTTGCTTGTCTGTTGTCTAGGACTTAAGGATTGGACTAACCTGCGGGGGCCACGCGTGGCTGCTGGCCGGCCCAGCGTGGACTGTCGGGGGGCTGCATGAAGATCTCTGACAGTTTCTTCTGTCTCAGGACAGGTTCTGCTCAACCTTCCGTGAACGCGCCGTCTTGCTCAGCTCAGGCAGGCCAGAGGGCCCAGGCGTGGAGGCCTCCGGGCTCTGTCCTCCCCTGGGCTCACTGTGTGTCAGGGAGGACTGCGTGCAGCTGGGAGGCCATTGCATCGTCTAAACCCATCTCTGCTTAACAGAACATTTAAAAAGTAAACTGACCAGAAAGGTAGAGCACGCGTGGACTGCCAGCGTTTCTGTATAATTACAGAATACTGCTCTTACAACTGTCTCAATGGGACATCTGCTATTTTTGTTTTATTTATTTATTTTGTTTATTTATTTATTTGTTTGTTTTAAGTGTGTTTTCTCTCAGTAAGAATCTAGGTGGGGTGCTGAGGGGCAGGGGTGAGCAGAAGGCATAAATGGTGATGTTTGGGGTAACCACTTGTCCAGCTTGGCTGCCCACGTGGGTGTTAGGCCATCAGTGCTTGCTCAGGGGTCACTCCGTGAATGCTTTTATGATGCATTCTCTTTCCTGGAACTGTAATTATGAGTGACATATCGGAGGTGTGCCTTGGAGCCTGTGCCCAAGCAGAGTGGGAAGGAGCAAACAGGGGTGTCCGGGTACAGCCCTCTCACTTTAGTCTGGGTTTCAGTGTTACGGGCTCCATAAATCTGCTGAAAGTAACTGAAAACCGTAGTACCTGTTGACCGTGCATGGTGGAAAGGTAGGGTGGATTGGCCCTGGGTGGCACCGTAGTGTTATCTCCCTTCCCGCCTCCCCTTCCCTTCATCTCCCTCTAGGTCTGCAGGGGTCGGGAGCCAGCTGGAGCCCGCCGCCCGTGTTTGGTCAATAAGCAGCTGTGGGTGGTCGCGGACAAGGCCCCTGCTGTTCACAGGCAAAGGCGTTCAGGGGTGCTGCCAAGCGGCAACTCCGGGGCCGCAGCCGAACAGGGAGTGCGTGGAGGCTGGGAACACAGAGGGGCCTCCTCGCCTGGTGCCGCCTGGTGCTGCCCGGGTGGTGCGTCCCCACGCAGGGACGGCCTGCCAACCTGACTCGGCTATGACCTAGGGAGGTTTCCTGCAAGTCCCAGCTAACAGGAGTCCTCCTCCTTGCCCGTGTTTTATTTTTATAGATTGCTGGGCTTCAGCATGTTGTCACAAGCCCAAGGTCTCAGGCCTGAGCAGCGACTGTGAAGCTGGGGTGCTTGTATCTGCAGACAGCCCCGAGGTGCTGCACACACAGCAGCACCCAGCACTGGCCCTGGGACCACACACAGCAGCACCCAGCACTGGCCCTGGGACCTGTCGAGCAAACTGTGCAGCACTCGCTGATTTCCTTTGATGAGTCTCAGGCTTGGGTTCTGGGAAGTGACCAGGACTGCATCATTAGTGGCTTTGTTGTCCGTGTATCTGCAGCTTCTGAAAATGAATTTCCCATCTCTTCACCTTTATTGAAATGAAATTCCTGTTCTATGTTTATTATCGTATTCCAAAAAAAAATTTTTTCCCAGTTTTGGCTTGTTGGTGATTTGTTAAGCATGCCTGCGCACTCACAGAAGGAAAAACATCCCTGTTGAAAGTGCTCATTGCAGCTGCGGCAGAAGGTGCTTAACTGGAGGAGGAACATTCTGGCCCTCGGTGCTCCGGAATGAGAGGGCTGACTTATGTGTGTGCGTGAAGCTGTGCCCTGAGCACGCTGGCTGTCCCGTCTGTGGTGTGTGCCTGTGTGTGTGCCTGAAGCTGTGCCCTGAGCGTGCTGGCTGTCCTGTCTGTGGTGTGTGCCTGTGTGTAGGTGAAGCTGTGCCCTGAGCGTGCTGGCTGTCCTGTCTGTGGTGTGTGCCTGTGTGTGGGTGAAGCTGTGCCCTGAGCGTGCTGGCTGTCCCGTCTGTGGCGTGTGCCTGTGTGTGTGCCTGAAGCTGTGCCCTGAGCGTGCTGGCTGTCCCGTCTGTGGTGTGTGCCTGTGTGTGGGTGAAGCTGTGCCCTGAGCGTGCTGGCTGTCCCGTCTGTGGTGTGTGCCTGTGTGTGGGTGAAGCTGTGCCCTGAGCGTGCTGGCTGTCCCGTCTGTGGTGTGTGCCTGTGTGTGTGCCTGAAGCTGTGACCTGAGCGTGCTGGCTGTCCCGTCTGTGGTGTGTGCCTGTGTGTGTGCCTGAAGCTGTGACCTGAGCGTGCTGGCTGTCCTGTCTGTGGTGTGTGCCTGTGTGTGGGTGAAGCTGTGCCCTGAGCGTGCTGGCTGTCCTGTCTGTGGTGTGTGCCTGTGTGTGGGTGAAGCTGTGCCCTGAGCGTGCTGGCTGTCCCGTCTGTGGTGTGTGCCTGTGTGTGTGCCTGAAGCTGTGCCCTGAGCGTGCTGGCTGTCCCGTCTGTGACACACAGTACCAAGTTCTTATCAACACTTCCCTTTTGCAGCTTTTTTTTTTTTTGCTTTTGGTGTTTTTGTGATGCACTTTTATTCTCAGGCAGAATTTCTGCATCTCCTTGATATGTGGAGGGAAACTTTTTAAATGCATCTTGATTATCAAACAAAACAAACCAAAAGCCAAAAACACTGAATTGTAGTAGCGTGAGCAGCAGATGAATTTTTGAACTCAATGTATCCATCCTTTCCTTTTCAGCTGGCCTTTTTATGTCAGATGTAACCTTCTGGATGTGTTTCTAATGCTAAAAGGAGGCAGGCTTCCTTTGTAAACACATCAGGAAACTCTAATTTTGCTGTCAGTTTCCTCAATTCTGCAATTAAAAGCCATCGTGACTAACACAGATTTAAAAGGAAAATATCACCAGTCATGAAAACTCCGACATAGTATGTCCTCTTTACCTACTGGAAAATAAAAAAGAACTAATATGTGAATACGTGTTTCTTACGTTTTGGTATTTTTTCTGGCACATGTTTTTTGTGTTTTGCTTAAAACATGCTGGGTCTCTCTGCTCTCCCAAACCCTTACGGAGTAACAGGGCATTAAAAGTATATCAGGTTCTACGGTTCTTTGATGTAGATCATAAGCAGTCTGACTCACATTGATTATTGGGTCATTGCTTACATCACAGCATCTTATTGCATGTGATACAGGCTGACTTCAGGTTGAAATAATATTACAATTTACAGGTGCTATTTTTTAGAGTGACATCATTTCATCTTTAATTAAGGCAGACATGTGGTATCTATCCTTTTGGGATTGGCTCATTTCTCTTAGCATAATGGTTTTCAGTTGGACCCATTTGGACAGAAAGAACTGCGTTTCAGTTTTTTTTGTTTTTTTTTTTTTTAATAGCTGAGTAGTATTCCATGGAGTAGATGAACCATAGCTTTCTTATCCAATCTTCTATTGATGGGCATTTCGGTTGCTTCCAAGTTTTTGCAGTTACTGATTGTGCTGCTATGAACATGGGGCGCATGTCTGACAGGCTGGGAATAAGTGTTCAAAGCTAGTTTGAGAAAAAATATCTCCAGTGGAAATGCCCTTCTGTGAAGAAGCGTGGAATTGCGGAACAGGAAGTAGTCTCGGTGACACAGGATGCAAAATGTGCAGAGTTGGAACTGCAGCCATCTCACCTCTCGATGTCTCTTACAGGTAACCCCGGGCCGCACAGCCCCATGCTGGACCCCGAAACCGATGCCCGCCCCTCCTTGGCACTGGCCCACCTCGCCCAGACGGCATCACTCAAGAGGGGCAGCAGCTTCCAGTCTGGGCGGGATGACAGTGAGTGTCCCCCGCCCCCACTCCCGCCGGGCTCCCCACCTGATCTCTGTCGCGTGTGCTCCTGTGGTTTGTTGGGCACGGCACAGTTCCATTCTGGCTAGCCGTGCTGCCAGCCTGCGGCTCTCCGCTTGTCATGTGACCACACATTGATTGAAGCCACTTGGTCCCTTCTCTGGGACGGCTCTTACAGACCTGCTGGACCCTAGGTTACCCTGTAGATGACACAGGCTGTGTTCGTTTCCACTCCACTTGTCATGATAGACTCAGTCACTGAACCTCCACTGTTCTTGCAACTATGTGTTCCTATGATCTATCCAGAAGGCAGAGTGAAGCAGACAGAATTCCTAAGGCAGAGCTCCCACGTGGATGGCAGGAAGCACCTGGGTTCTCCAGTCTGGTACACCGGCACCCCAAGCATTGTTGCACCCAGTAACCCACTCGCCTGCCCCAAGCTCCAGCTTTCCTGATTTTTTTCTTTTTAGATTTTTTTGTAAAGATTTATGGATTTTTATTTGAAAGGCAGATGTACGCAAAGAGAAGGAGAGACAGAGATCTTCCATCCACTGGTTTACTCCCCCAATGGCCATAATGGCTGGAGCTGGGCCAGTCTGAAGCCAGGAGCCTCCTCTGATTGTGGCACGTGAGTGCAGGGTCCCAAGGCCTCGTGCCTGCCTTCTGCTGCTTTCCCAGGCCATGCACAGGGAGCTGGGGCAGAAGTGGAGCAGCCAGGACTCAATCATGTACAGGATGCCAGTGCTGCAGGTGGAGGCTTAGCAAGATTTACCACTGCACCATTCCTGTCACCCCCTTAAAAAAACAAAATCCAGTGTATATGCTGAGGCTTCCGGGAAGTGTGCTTGCTGCCGTCCTTGGATCTGTTGCTGTTGGGGGATGCTCTCTCCCCGGGTCCCCGTTATATGGTTCAGGGGGCTTGTTTGCTGTTTTCCCCAGCGTGGCTGTGTCCCAGACACCGTGGCTGCTCAATGCCAGGTGTCTTGCCTTTGCTTGTCTTCCTTTGGAGAATCAGGGCTTTTTTCTGTTTCCCCTGGCAGCTCGGTTACTACCAGGACATTGCCAGGGCCCGCTGGTGAGCTTCACCAACAGCAGTTCTAGAATAACTTCTCTCCTAGGGACCCTCAGCCTTGTCTTAGCACCACTTCCCTGCCACCTCTGCCATCCAGAAACTGTCCAAAGGGAGACAGCACACGAGTCCCCTGCCTTGGGCGCCTCCGCCAGGCCCTGCCCAGTGCTGTCTGGGTCCGTAAACAGCTGTCGGGTAGTTCTTTGTACTTGTCTGACTGTGTGGTGCTTATTCCTGCACGGTGGGAAACAAGTCAGAGTGAATCAACTTTAATTTCTCCACATAATTACCTGAAATGGGAATGTACAGAAGGATGGTTTGCAGTGAACGGAAAGTGCAGAGGAAGTGCAGAGAGCCCCTTCTGCACCTGCCTGTCAGAGCAGCACTAAGGAGCCTGCATTCTTAGCCTGTCTCCTCCAGAGGAACACGGCGTGTTTCCACCCAACCCCTCAACCCGTTCCTTTCATTGCTCTTGGGATGAAACAGCTCCTGATATTGTCTGATCGATCAGTGATAAGTCACGGGGGCCTGTAACTTGGACACAGTGGGTTCTGCAGGAAAGAAAAATCCAGATTCATTCTTCCCATTGGAGCGATGTGAATGTGGAAGACCTAGATTCAGAACGAAGGTGGTAAGGAATATTCTCATAAGATACACATGTACATGCTCAGCCTTGGTAACAGGAGCAGCACCAAGAGCTGCCCACGGGCCAGAAGGCTCTCTGCCCAGCCCCGTGGCGATTGAGCACCGGCGTGTCCGGCGTCCACAGGCCCTGGGCCCAGCGGGGTCGGCCGGTGGCAGGGTGTAGGAGCTGTGCTGGCCAGGCCACTGCGCTCAGACTGCACACGCCCATGGAGCTGCTGTCAGGGACCGTGCGGAGGGCTTTGCAGGTGGCACACTGTGTTTCTGCCCGTAGTTATCATCTACAGTAAGTCCTAGAGTGCCAGTGAATTGATGAGCTTACCAACAGAAAAGCTGCCTTGGCTTGGTCATTTTTTACAGTTTTTTTTAAAAAAAAAATTATTTTCAGTCTGAAAAGTTAGTGTCCCTTCCCTTTGGAAATGGAGAGCGGTGTCTGTGCTGGACCTCTCGGGAGGCCCATTCTGTGTGTGGAGTACATGCAGGGGCAGATGTGGCGTTATAGATGTTGTAGAGCCCACGTGTGGATGCGGAGTGTGGATGTGCCATCCTTCCGTGCTGACTGGTCCAGTCTCCACGGCTCTTGTAAGCACCCGAGCACAGGAGGTGCAGAACCAGTGGACCTCAGACTGTCGTCCTGGGCTTCCCTGTGCGGTCCAGCTGTGCCAGCCCCAGGGCGCTGGAGGTACTGGGCCAAACAGGCCGAGCTGGCGTTGCGCTGCAAGACCACAGACAAGCCTTCTCAGAGTTCTTTGTTCTTTTCTCCCCCTTAGCCTGGAGATACAAAACTCCCCACAGGGTGGCGTTTGTTGAAAAGTTGACCAAGCTTGTGTTAAGTCAGCTGCCCAACTTCTGGAAGCTCTGGATTTCCTATGTTAATGGAAGCCTCTTCAGCGAGGTGAGTATCTGAACCTGGCCCTAGGGGGAGCTAAGTCATTGTGGATTTCTAGGGTCGAAGCTGTAAGGTTGGGAGGGAGGGAGGGAGGCACCGATTTAAAGAACCGCATGATCCAGTGCTGATAGCAAGTGTCACTTAAGATTAATTTAAAAATTAATTTTGTGTGTTGTTGTTTGTTTTAAGAAAGTCTCTAGCATTGAGTAAGCTTAGGAGCTTGGACAAGTACCTCAACTTCTGGAACTCAATTTCCTCATCTCTGAGAATAGTAAAACAGGAAGGGTACCTGTCTTGAACAGGTGGTAAGATTAACTGGTCAATTATAGAAGAAAGAAAACTTAAGTACTGTCAGTGTGGCGCACGTCAGATCCGGTGATGGCTGCACTGCTGTGTGGTGAGCCGCACGCACGGCAGACGGATGCAGTAGTCACAGTTTGTACGCAGGTGCCCAAGTGTGTTTTTGTCTTATTTTTTAAATTAGCCTTTGCATGTTCATGAGTTACCTGTTTTCTTAATATTTTGGTCATCATTGGTAGCACAGAAAGTGTGAAAAGAAGGGGACGACTTTGGAGTTTGTGTGTAGTAAAAAAGAATCAGACTCATTATTTATTTTAATTAATTTGTTTCTGAACCAGACAGACACAGCTGTCATAAATGGTTCACGCCCCAAATGTCCGCCACAACTGGGGCTGGATCAAGCCAAAGTCAGAAGACAGAAACCCCATCAAGGCCTCCTGTGGCATCACCTGCTGGTTTCCGGGGCGCACACTAGCAGGGAGCTAGAACGAGAATTGGCCTTAACTGGGCACCCCTTTGTGGAATGCAGATGTCCCAGGCAGCAGCTTAACCACCACTGAATGTCCACCCCAGGGCTTATCACTTGATAGTCTCGGGTGCGGTGCTCCCTGGAAGGTGTACAGTTCCCGGGACGCGCTGGTGGACCCGAGTGCCTGCTGTCTTAAGCTGCGTCAAGGGTCGCCCCGTCAGGTTCAAGCAGCGGAGGCTGGGAGGAGCTGGGTCTATCTGTGGGATAAGCTCGTTCTTGCCGCCTTTGGACTCAGCAGTGCAGAAAGCAGTCATGGGAAGAACCAAAGCTGCTCCTGAATGTTTGCTCTCATGGTTTAAGACCCTTTCCTCCTCTCTCCTCCTTGGAGGAAGGAAGTTACAAGTCTGGGTCCCTCCAGGCTTGCTGACCATGAACATGAATTGATGCTGGGATTGGAGAAATCATATTGGATCCTGGATTATTTTCTTTCATCTAGTTTAATTCTTTGTCCACATTTTATTTTTCATTGTAACCTACCAGATTCCTAGGTCCTCATTGGTTGCTTATGTTCTTGTTCGTACAGACAGGCTTTCTAACCCATAAACATTTACTTAGTGCAAAAGGAGAAGCAGCATGTAGAAGGAGCCTCTTGACTGGGACTTAGCAGTACATTATTGGTTTTTTTTTGTTGTTGTTGTTGTTTTTTTGAGATTCAACAGCATAGGAACTACCATGTACTTTACAGGTGAACCTTCCAGTAGCAAAGCATTCACTTTCTTCCTTTCTTTCTGCATCACTTGATTAGGCACAAATAGCCCACCACCCCTCCCCCAGGCACGGCATAGAGGAAGTGATGAATGTCCTGTGGAGTCTGGCTGGGCTGAAGTCCCTGGTGTTCTTGGGGCTCTGCCTCTGTGAGTGTGTTGTCAGCTAAGCCACATTCCCACGAAGCTCAGCCCGGGACGGTTGTGCAGCGTGCAGTGCTGAGAGCAGCTCCAGGCTGGGGAGGGGTGTGGAGCTCTCGGTGCTTCGGGCAGTCTCCAGAGCCGATAGCTGCACTGCACGCATGGTCCCTGCTTAGAAACTCTCACCCTGTGCCCCTGGACCCAGCGAGCTCCTAGACTTCCTCCAAGCACCATGCACAGTTTACCAGAAGCATCCATTGTGTAGCCCTCCTCCGCTGTGACCTCCGTACCCTCCTGCCCTCTTCCACATAGCTGGCTTGAGAACTCATGAATTGACCTAAGCCGAGTGCTTAGAGCAGTTATGTCTAACGTAATTGGAAGTTAGGTTGGTTCTCGTTGTTTGTAATTACTGCATGAAACCTCATCAGCTTGGCTCATGATGGGTCTTCATTGGACAAAAATTTGGAAGCATCAATATATACTAGACTGATGAACTGGTGCAGCAGATTGGTAAACTCAATTGAAGAATTAGTCCCTTAGGAAGTTGATTTAAACCATATTTTTTCCTAGTCGATTATTTCTCTTTGATGTACTACTTATATGTTGCCCACGATGCAAGGATATATCAACTGCCTTACCTTGAGTCTTCTTTAAGATTTAATTTTCTTGAAAGCAGAGCTGCACACAGACTTAGACAGACAGAAAGACACCTTCCATCTGTTGGTCCACTTGCTAAATGGCTGCAATAGCCAAAGTTAGGTCAGGCCGGAGCCAGGAGCCAGGAGCTTCGTCCTGGTCTCCCACATGGGTGCGGGGGCCCAAAGACTGCTAGGGCAGGCCAGAGCCAGGAGCTTCGTCCTGGTCTCCCACATGGGTGTAGGATCCCAAGGACTTGGGCCATCTTCTGCTACTTTTCCCAGGCTGTCCGCAGGGAGCTGGATGGGAAGTGGAGCAGCCGGGACTCCAGTTGGCAGGCCTGTGGGATGCAGATGTCACAAGCAGTGGACCTGCTGGGCCACAATACTGATCCCATCTTCAGTCTCTTTTGTATCATTAGAAGCACTGAGAATTTTTGAATAGGGACATTTCAGTGAAAAAGAGACTTTTCCTTCATTACAAATTCGTATGTAGTTGTGACTAAAAAAAAATGTATGAAATAGTTGGTTATAGTCGAAAAAGAAAAGCCTTCAGAATTCATGTTCAGCACTTCTGTTGAAATGAAAAAGCAATTTTTTTGGATATGCTTTTCAACTTAGCTGATAGGTTTGCAGTAGCGGTTATAGTTTATTACAATTCATTCTGTAGACTCAGGCATGCTTTTAAACTGTTTACCCTCCACTGCAAATCTAGAAAGGCTTGAAGGAAAGTGGAGGGAGTGGAGGTGGATATGAGGAAAGTGGGTGACAGACCGCCACTATCAACTTGTGAATGAAACTCAGAAACTAATTACATTAATGCTAGGAAAGTTTGGGGTTTTCTGATAGCTGATATTTCATCTCATACAATAAACATTTACAATATTTTAACACAGTTTTCTCACAATTTTTTTTTTTTTGCTATAGAACTATTTTGCCTTATTAATAATCCATCCGTTAAAGACTTAGGTGAAGTTTCCAACAGCTTAAAAAATATTGGTTTTTCAACATATGTGAATCAAAACAGTGAAATCTAGCCGTTGGTCTTACCACAAAGTAGTTTTGGTCTGCGTGTGCAGGAAAGACTTAAGGTTTTTAGTTAACGAAATGGTTAATAATAGGCCAAGATCTTATCTCTAGCTACAATTTTAAAGACAGGGCACTTCTGGATGAAAATCTAAAGCATCCAAATAATGGTTAAGCACTCGGAATCAGCATCTTTGAAAGACATGTAATTTGTAGAGTGTAAAGTGAAAGGTCCTGTATGTTCCAGAATTAGCTTTTCTTTTAAAAACAGGATGAGTCTTAAGTTAGTCATTCTGGTGGCGGTGTCCCCGTCCCCATCTGATCACAGGAATAAGTGACTGTTGGCTGATGAACACTGGCAGGGACTGTCCAGGGAGAGTGTTTCCTGTACCCTTCCACCTGCTTCTCACATGCACGGAGGCGCTCTGTGACACACTGCACAACTCCCAGCTCTCCAGCAGGGGGCGTCGCTCAGTCGTGAGCATCGGCTTGATGGTGAGGTTGTTTTGAGCCTTGTTTTGTTTTTATTTCTCCCAGAAAGTTGAGACTTTTTTTTTTTATTATTATTCTGTAAAGTAGACACACAGACACCAAGTCAGAGACATTTAGACAGAGATTTTCCAGGCATGGGCTCACTCTCCGAATGTTTGCCGACAGCCGGGGTGGGACCAGGCTGGTCAGGAGCCTGGAACTCCCCTGTGGCCAGCCACGTGCGTGGCAGGGACCCGCGTGCTGGAGGCATCACCAGCGGCCTTTGCGGTGCTGCGTTGGACAGAAGCTGGAACCAGAGGCAGACTTGAGCTCCGCTTCCCTGGTGAGACTTGTGGGTGTCCCCAGTGACATCAGAGCCACCAAGCCAAGCATGTGTCCCCAATAGAAGGCTGCTTTATGATACAGCGGTGGTCTTTATTATTATTATTATTATTTAGAACAATTTCTCCTAGCAGCTGACTATGAACTGTGCCTACACAGTCCCACTCTGTACCAAGTTCAGGTGCCGCTGGAGCTGTCATTAGGGGAGGTGTGTGCGGTTCTGAGCTGCCACATTGGTTACCCCAGAGTGTGCCAGGCCCCTACACGGCTGCGGTTTCCCAGAGAAGCAGAGCCACTGGGATGTGTGTGCACGCACACGCACATATATACACGTGATTGTGTATATAACATACACGCTTGCACACACACATGCACAGAGATGCCATGTACACACACATTTACTGCAGGGAATGGACTCGTGTGACCGTCTGCAGGCTGGAGACCCAGAAGAGCTGGTCCCAGCGCCTGTGCCGACGCCTGAAGAAGGTTCCTCGTTTGCACTCATGTCGGAGGCAGGAGAAAGCCAGGTCGGCCACCCCAGGGCTGGCCCATCCACCTGGCGTCACTGTCATAGTCTTGAAGGGTCTCTAACCAGCAATAAGGGTTTAAATTTGTAAAAGATTTTCATATTGTTTCTATTTGAAAGACAGAGTCAGAGAAGAGAGAAAGCAAGGAGAGTGAGTCTCACCTCTGCTGACTTGCTCCCCAGATGGCTGCTGCCATCAAGGTTGGGTCAGACCGTAGCCAGGAGTCTGAAACTCCCCGTGGGTCTCCCTTGTGCCTGCAGGTGGAGGATGAGCCTACTGTGCTAGGGTGCCGGCCCCCACTTTGCATAATTATGTTACTGCTTTTTTATTTTGAAAGTTTATTTAACTTGCCTTTTGGGGGGTCATTTTAAATAAAATACAGGTTTTAGAAAATTTGTTAATGAAAGCTGAAATTCAATGGGATATGCTTCTTGTAACCTTCCCTGCATTTCTTTAAGTAGAAAGAAAAATATCAGGAGAGTATGAGTTACAGCGGTAAACAGGTGGAGGATTAATTTAGGAACATGTATTAAGTTCTGTCCTAAATTACAGTGTAAAATTCCTATAAGAAAAGCAGTGGCTTACAATTAATATATACATATACATATATATATGTACATATATATACATATATACAGTGGCAGTTTAAACACATGTAGTCACATGTACCACAAGATTGGAATAGATGCCTTAATATGACCACATCAATATTCAAGTTTGCGCTTTTATTATCTCTGCTAGAGAATGTGGGTTTGATATTTGATTGTTAACCCTAGGGCTTGTTGCTGAAAATGGCATTGGAAATTTAATTACCAAACTGCTTTCAATTTAGGATCATTTAAGGGAATTACAGCTCACGTTTTTCAAAGTATAAATGGGCTTTCTGCTGTCATTAGATTTCCCGGCGTTAACACAGATTATTACTTAAGCATTCCTTTTCATCAAGCTGAAGTCACGATTCATGCCCTCTTTGTGGACACCTGGCGAAGCCCTCCTTGTTTTCGCAACTTTCCAAACTACGGCCAATGCGTATTATTTCTGTCTTTCGCTCTTTTAGACTGCCGAGAAGTCAGGCCAGATTGAACGAGCCAAGAATGTGAGGCAGAGACAAGGCGAGTTCAAGGTAAGTGGAGGGTGCTGGCTGTGCTGAGGCTGAATAGCCGAGCCTGGTGCCTCGGAGAGGGAAGAGCCTCCCTCGGTCACGGGCTGGAGGCTGCCAGTCCCAGAGTCCTTGACCGTGGCAGAAGATGCGAAGAGGGCTGGGGGGCAGAGGGTCCCCCTGCAGCGGTGGCTCAGCCCCCAGGAGAACAACCCAGGGCCCAGCAACATTGCTTCAGTCTCCCCGAGGCCTCCCGGAGCAGCGCTGCCCTCCAGGGCTGTGGCTAGAGCTAGAGAGTCCTTTTCACAATGTGGGGTTTTTTTTTTCTCACCTGAAGCTCTGGCGGGGCCTTCCCGCTAAAGCGTGTTGCTCACACATGACCGTGGGGTTGGTTGTCTGCTGAATGACGCTGTAACATGTGGTCCCCCTCATTCTTCCCCATGGCTGACTAGAAAATGATCCAGGAGGTGATGCAGTCCCTGGTGAAGCTGATCCGCGGGGCTCTGCTGCCGCTCAGCATCCGGGAAGCGGAGGCCCGGCAGTACGGAGGCTGGGAGCTCAAGGCCGAGCTGTCAGGCCAGTGGCTGGCTCACGTCATCCAGACGCTGAGGTAGGGGTGCACGCAGGCCTGGTAAGGGAGAGGGGTGGGGCGCGGGGAGCGGGATGTACCGTGCATTATTTTTTCCCTTTTGGAAAAATAATAATAATAAAAACCATTACTCAGTTATGGGATATTATTAGCACAGTCAACAAAGCTGACATCAAGCCACGCCCTTAGCCGCTCTGGAGCTTGTGTGGGATGGGCCTGTCACAGCATGCCTCCATCACTGACGGCAATGCCACCAGCCTTACAGGCTCTCGCTGTCCGTGGCCTGACGCCATGGCAGGAGGGGCTGTGTGAACACCCTGGACTCACGTGCGCCTGTTGTGTCTCCCTCCCCAAGGCTGACCTATGAGTCCCTGGCTGCCCTCGAAATCCCCAATGACATGCTGCAGAACATCCAGGACCTCGTCCTGGACCTGCGCGTGCGGTGCGTGAAAATCACCTTGCAGCACACGGCCGAAGGTGCGTGGGGGCCGAAGGTGCATGGGGGGCTGCGGGCAGCAGGTGCGTGGGGGCCGCGGGTGGCAGGTGTGTGGGGGGCAGCCGGTGCGCAGCAGTTGGTGCAGTAGGCTGTCACCTTCTCAGCTTCCAAATCCTGGAGGGTTTTTTTTTTTCTTTAAAGAGAGGTGGTCACTCGGGGAACTGTGCATACCCTACCTTAGCTCTAGCTGCTGAACAGGCCCACCTGCCCGCATTAACTGCCGCTCTCCCTCAAATTTTGAAGATCATTTGAACTCAGCTGAGATTCAGGATTGAGTGAAAAATTTAAGATGTGTATACTTTGGCCTACAGTGGGTCATAACTAGAAATGTCAAATATGAGATGGATATTCACGCACACTGGTACACAGAGTATTATTTCAGGTTTGAGAATGTATATTTTGTAAGTTTAATTTAGAAAAAGATCAGTGTAAAGTCAGAGTGAGACTGTTGGAAGTGGTGCTACCGGTGGTGGCAGTTTTTGATGAGTCACGTTGTCTTTAGACTTTGAAAAGTTTCCAGGGTTTCTCTCTGTAGAATCATAGAAAGAACAAATACCGCTTTTACTAAGAAGTAGCCCTTTTGGCTGTTACAACAGTCGAGCATTTTTAGAACTGGCTCTCACCAGCCAGTGCTCTGGCAGATGTCCTGTGTACAAGGTGTAAGTGGAGAGGGGGGAGCCAGTTGGGGAATGTCACATTGGTCACCACTCCCAGGCTCCCGAGAGCTGGGCCAGGCTGCGGAGCTGGAGGGCAAGCAGCTGCGGTGCCTGCAGCCCCGGAGGGCCCGTGATGCTGCAATTAGGAACCTTGTAGATGCCAAGTAGGATCCAGAGCGGTCAGCAGAACAGTGCTACAAGGCTTCATGACTTACCATACGCACGTGTTATGAATACTCGAGAACTAACGTACCGTTGACTTATGTTATATTTTACGCTAGCCTAGAATTCTCCGAATCAGGCTTTGCAGCACCAAACCACCAAGACATGTTTAATGTTTTATTAAGAAAACTCAGTGAGCAATACATGTTTAAATCCCCACAGCTCCCCAAATCGTATTTTGTCCCCACCGCTGTGGCGTCCTTGCAAGCCAGCACAGCCTGTGTGGGTGTCGTGTCCCGGTGTGGTGAGGCGACCATGCTAAGCAGGGTCCGTGTGCTTGTCTTCCACGCAGAAGTGAAGAGACTGGCCGAGAAGGAAGACTGGGCTGTCGGCAACGACGGATTGACTTCTCTGGTGAGCTCGAAGTCTTCTCCAGTGTTAGAGAGAGTGCTCTAGTCCAGGTGCATGAAGCATGGTATCGACAAAGAGTGCACACCCTCTGGAAATGAAAAACTTAAATCTAAGCTTTGCAAAGTGTGCCTCCTTGTCACGTTTTACCAGCGCCCACCACGAGTATTTACAAATCCGTGAAAGTGGTGGCAGCTTTCTTCGGCAGTGACCACCTTCTGTCTACCTGCGTTTTTGCTTGCATCACTTCTGTTAAGATACTTGAGGCTTCATTTGAAGTATTCTGTTGCTCAGTCCATAAAGTCTTTCAGCAAAGCAAGACAAAAGAAACACTGTTACAGGGCCTCAGTCCAGACCAAACTGGATGTGACGACTGACAGCACCCCGAACCCACATAGGTCAGATGCACTCCGCTCATTAGGGAGTCATCATTTTCTTAGTTGGAACTTGAGGCTCTCAGAATGCCTCGGAAAGCAGTGTCCATGTCACTGCGTGCTCCTGTGTCTGTGTTGTGCCCAGGCTCCCCCCACAGTCCGACAGGGGGATGTGCAGCTAGGGCAGTCCTTCACCACTGAATCTTCCACCTGCTTCCACGAAATGGGTTCCCTTTCCCCTCCCGAGAGCCTGGCACCTCAGACCTGAAGCCAGAGCCCACAGCCCTGGGCTTACTCATAGCTGTACTTCAGCCATGAAGTGTCCAGCACCCAGCCAGCACAGCACCAGGCCACTGTCCTCATGTCTTCACCTGCAGTTGGCCAGAGGGTAGTCACATCTGCCAGCAGCCATTTCCATCGGTGGCATTGTCGTCAGACTGGATTCTGGGGGCTGGGAGTCCGGGTCAGAGCAGCCTGCAGCTTGCACCTTAGGTAGGGTGAGCGTCCACAGTGGCCTTCACTTGCCTGGATGTCCACACCCACACCCGTGTTCCCTCCTCTCGTTCGGATTCCGGACTCCTTACTGACCGGCTCCCGCTGGGTGATGGGAGGTTGAGCCCATCCCGTTCTTCCCAAGGCGGAGGTTCTGTCTAGTTGATTGCTGTATGTATGAATGACCTTGTGTTGTGAAATAATATGGTTTAGAAAAGCAGTGCCTCTCTCTTGAAGTAAAGTCATGCTTGAAGCAAGCTAGGGAAGTTTGTCATTAGGGATCGTTAAACGGCAATTGTGTTTTAAGGAATGTAGCTCTCGTACAAGCATGTTGATTGGGTGTAGGCTGCAGTCATCAGTGTGTTTACGTAAAGGTTATCTTCTCATTCTGCCTCGCTGAGTCAGTCTTGTTTTGGACTTGACTTGAAGCCTGTGGGAAAGGAGCCATGCTTCAGGAGAGCATCCTGTGTCGACAACGTGTCCCAACAGCAATGTTAAATCCAGTCAATTCAAGTTAACCTCATTCCCTTGTAGGTTTGTGTGTGTGTGTGTGTGTGTGTGTGTGAGAGAGAGAGAGAGAGAGAGAGAGATGGTCACTGGAAAATCTAAACTTTCATCCGTGGCCGAGTTAGAGGCCCACACGTGCTTCTTGGTGGACAGCACTGGGGCGAGGGACACGTTGCATTGAGTGTAAGCGTCAGAACCTGGTTCAGTCCTCACGGTGCCCACAGACCACGTGACATGCCCAGCTCCGGCGTCTTAGTGTTTAAAGGAGGGGCAGGAGCTGCATGGTGTGCCGGGATTAGATGAGATAGATCAGGCTAACGCTCCTGCAAAGTTCTAGACAAACCCGACAGACTCTTACTTGTTAAAACTTGTCAGACCCGAGGCCACTAGGCTATGATACCTCATGGTAGCCCTCACTGGTTTTCCAAAGCTCTTTCTACAGAGGGGTCACCACAAAGTTCCTGGGAACTGTGTTTAGTGGAAGAAAAACTGTGCCTGGATTTCCAGAGGTTTTGCATAGAAATGATTCTGTTTTCCCACACACTGTCTCCCTCCTAAAGTCCATCCTGGGTATCACAGCCTGTTTCCAGGCTGGACCAAGCAGAGTTACTGAGGTCCATCCAGGAATAACTCACTCCAGATATGTACATGACAGCTTCCTGAGCTCCCCTCACCGACCCCGAATTTGCACTCTGCCAGGCCAGTTTGTAGTCAGACGGCTCTGAGGAAATGCGCCAGCCAGTGCGATGGACTTGCAAACTCTGAGGGGGTCTCCTCACAGTCCAGCACACTCGCACGCACACACGCACGTCTCTGAGCAGAAAAGGTCTGTCAAGGTCTGGAGCAAGAACGAGGGTTGATGTGGCATTGTCGGAGCTAGCACCCTTCCTTGAGCAGTGGCACCGCCCCCACACCACAGCCCCTGACTTCTGTCTCCCTCCGCCTTTCCTTTGCGTCAGCTTGGCCTTGTCTGCCATGAGTCTCTGCCCTGTCACTGGGCAGCGAGGCGTCCCTCACCACGTTGGTGACAGAGTCCCAGCTTCGCCCTGCTATGACTGTTCTTTCAGCTGAAGCCCCTCTCTTCCCCTCACACCCTCTGAGGACAACTCATCTGAACGTACCGTGTTTTCTCCTGGGGCTCAGGATGACTTCTCTCTCTCTCTCTCTCTCTCTCTCTCTCTCTCTCTCTCTCTCTCTCTCTTCTCTTTCTATTTTTTAGTTTTCAGTGTAGACAATTCTGAGAATCTTCATTCTTGCAGCAGAGCAAGGGGTGGTAGGTTCTTACTCTAAGCTAAACCGGGTGATTCACAGGTACGGCACAGAGGCAGGCCTGTCCTAAAAGCCAGCGTGCAGGCTATCGACTACTCCAAGTGTCGTGGAACTAGTCATAGAGCTTTCTAGTATTTTCCGTCTATGTGTCATTTCAAGGTATGTATAAAAATGCGACTAATAGCAAAGTCGGCTTCAAATTTTAACACAGGAAATGAAAAGAACTGCACGCGAACAGCAGCCTCGAGCTGCCCACCGTTAGATCTTCTATTTAATTCTCAATATTGTGGCTCTAGTATTGTTTTCACGTCTTAAATTTCCCAGATTCTCAGGCAGAAAGGTCAGATAAGTGACATCACTCACAAATGTGGTGAGTTCCCTCCTGTACTGCCCTTCCCCCCAACAACCCAGCCTCCTCACCCAAGCCCCTGCTTAGTTCTTTTAATTTTCCTTTGGAGTGCCCTCTGGTGGTTTCAAATTGCAGCCGTGAAATAGAATTATTGTATTTCTATACTCTGCTTTAAAAGATTTATTTTATTTATTTGAAAGGTAGTGTTAGAAAGAGTCAAGAGGTCTTCCATCCGCTGATTGACTCCCCAGAAGGCTGCAAAGGTCGGGGCTGGGTCAGGCTGAAGCCAAGAGCAGGGAGCTTCCGCTGGGTCTCCCACGTCATTGGCGTAGGGATCCAAAGGTGCGGGTCATTTTCTGCTGCTTTCTCAGGCCCTTAGCAAGGAACTGATCGGGAAGTACAGCAGCCAGGACCCAAGCCAGCACCCGATGGGACACAGGCAACTCTAAATCTCTTAGAATCTGGACCTGTTTGCCTTGGACCCCAAGACCCAGGCGTACAGACTTTGATGGGGGCACCTCCCACCTGGGATAGATGAGTAATGGGCAGTCTTTTTCTTCTTGCTCCCTTTGTGTCCCTGAGACCCAGAGTAGAACCTTCCGCCCAGTTAGGACCCGAGTGTCTGGACCTTCTCAAGCGTGCCTTGAAATGCCCTTTGCTACTTGTGCTGCTGACTTTCACTTTCCAAGCTAATGAAGAGAGGGAAAGTGGCTGCGCCGGCCTCTTTGATGTAAGGAGCCTGTACCCTCTCTGACGAGTAACCCTGACTTTTGCTGGATTGTCCCAGAGGTATGGAAGGTTAGGGAAAGGAGCTCAGCCCATATAGCTGAGAAGTTGCATGGACCGTGTAAACACATTCGTTCATTGCCATGTCATCTGCCTCCCAGAAGAGTGATATTTCTGGGCAAGTTTTTGATTGCTTCTGATTCCCCTTCTGGATGAGTTAGAATGTGGTGTCTTGAGAGTCACCTATCTTAAAATTTCAGGTGCAAAGCATAGATCAAATCAATAGCCCATGTCCAGGAGATTGCTGGTGAGGGTACTTCTGTGGGTGTCCCTTCCATGAAGGGGGACATGCTGGTTGCTGACCGTCTTTGCATCTGTCACGCATGTCTTGAGAGCCAGTATTTCTTTCTGAGCGTTACAGTGGGCCTTTATTCTCTTCCCTCCAGCCGTGCCAGTTTGAACAGTGCATCGCACACTCCCTGCAGTCGCTGAAAGGTGTCCTTGAGTGCAAACCTGGAGAAGCCAGCGTGAGTTTCCATCCGGATCGATCCCTGTTCCCTTGGGAGCCATGGCTGTGCGTTCTGAGCCGTGGACACGTGGGCGCTCTTTCGCCCTCCTGTTGGGCTTACCAGTTCTGAGACACGTGGGTGAGCACAGGTGATGCGGAAGGAAGAGGAGGGGAAAGCTGCCACGAGAAGGCCTTGTGTATGGGCCTCACAGCTGACCTGTCCGGGGCGCCATGGTCTTCTCCCAGTGCGCAGGATGGAAGACCACCTGGAGGCCAGTCTTGTGATGCAGGGAGTGTGTGCCTCTGAAGCACTTCTCTGAGTTTGGCCTCTTAAGCATCTCACTCAGAAAGGAAGTTCTGTGCCATTTGAAAGGCCAGGAACATTCACTAGAATTCTTCCTTTTAGGTCTTTCAGCAGCCCAAGACGCAGGAGGAGGTTTGCCAGCTGAGCATCAACATCATGCAGGTAAGCTGAGAAGGTAGTGAGCCGCCCTCTCCCCAGCCCCTGGGAAGCACAGCTGCCTGTCCCCGGCCCCTGGGAAGCACAGCTGCCTGTCCCAGCCCCCCGGCCCCTGGGAAGCACAGCTGCCTCTCCCCAGCCCCTGGGAAGCACAGCTGCCTGTCCCCGGCCCCTGGGAAGCACAGCTGCCTGTCCCCGGCCCCTGGGAAGCACAGCTGCCTGTCCCCGACCCCTGGGAAGCACAGCTGCCTGTCCCCGGCCCCTGGGAAGCACAGCTGCCTGTCCCCGGCCCCTGGGAAGCACAGCTGCCTGTCCCCGACCCCTGGGAAGCACAGCTGCCTGTCCCCAGCCCCTGGGAAGCACAGGTGCCTGTCCTCGGCCCCTGGGAAGCACAGCTGCCTGTCCCCGGCCCCTGGGAAGCACAGCTAGGACTGGTGTTTGCTGTCCCTGCCCTCATGCTGCACTTGCTTTGTGGTGAGCCACATAACAAAAGACAAGTGTGCTTCAAAAACTTGCAGGAAAATAGGATAAAAATTTAGTTTATTTGGATGCAGAAAACTGAAATGTGCACATTTGTTCGGTTCTGATAAAACACATGGCCCTTGAATGTCTTCAAGAGCCTTCATGAATTTGAACACAAGGTTAACTCCAAGTTGCCCTGGGTCTGGCCAACCATCGCGTTGATGCTGTGCTCTGCTTTTCTGGGTTCTTGCAGCATTTGCATCTGCTTTTGTTAAAGCGCAGAGTGGACTAAGCGAGAGGGAGGCTTTTTCATTCTGTGGTAGAGCGTAGCGTCTAACGATTGGCTCCATCGCCTTGTGGGCATGGAGCAAAGTTGAGCCTGCTATGAGGAATGAAAGGAGAGGAAGCTGTTTTTTCTGAAAATTATTCAGGAACTTGACACCCGATAAAAGCATTGATACTTTAGGTTTCTCTTATAAACATGCAGCATCTCGTACCATACCGTATGTAGTCCTGCTCTAAGTTAAGTAAAATGACTTTTCTTGTCGGAATAAATGTACTGTCTGAGTTGGTGTCACTGAATCCTGTTATTTCTGACTCAGGTTTTTATATACTGTCTGGAACAGTTGAGCACCAAGCCAGATGCAGATCTAGACACTACGCAGTAAGTACTGGTGTAATAAATCTTGCTGATGCATTTAAGGGGATTCGACATTACAGGCCTGGTCCTAACATCCGAAGACTTCCAGCAAGAGAGCTAGACTGTTCATGGTCAGGTCGTAGTTGTATGATCTGTGCTCTTTCCGTAATTTATCTACCGAGTTCGACTTAGCAGCTGTCCAGGAGGAGACATTTTCATAAATGATAACAGGCAGTTGGAGCACGTGACTTGGAGCTGATGACTTCCACAGTTGTGGCATTAGGCGTTTGCATCAGGACTCGTGTCAGGAGGCCCCAGATGTGGGATGATTGAGTTCTGCATTGTGACATGCTAATTCTTCTCTAAGGTGATCTTCTAGATAACGAGACAAAAATACTGGGTACCTATGAGCTCTTTTCCAAGGCTGATAATTGTGATTCGAATGCCTCTTTCACTGTCGGCTTGAGAGGTGGCCGTTTGTGCAGGTGCTGCTTGGGGCACCTGCCATCCCATAGCGGAGTAGCTGGTTTTGTTCTCTGGCTGCAGTCCCGTTCTAGCTTCGGGCTCGTGTGGACTCCTCAAGTGGTGGGCTCCTGCTTCCTGCACGGGGAATGTGGATGGAGTTCCTGGCTCCTGACTAGGGTCTGGCCTAGGCCTGGCCATTGCAGGTGGTCGGGGAGTGGGTTAATGAGTGATGAGCCCAGTCCCCCCGTCTCTGTCTGTCTCGCTCACTCTCACCTGTCCTCTCAAACCATGATTTTTAAAAAAATGTTTAATTGGTAATTTGGTAATTTTTTCCCATGTTTGTCCATGATCTGGTATCGATTTTTATTTTGTAGCAAATAAAACTATCACCTGTAGAAACTCTTGAAATTTCTAATTCTTCTAGCTCTTGATTTGACTGTGGATCTTGCTCATGGTTCTACCGTTAATCAGATCTGTCTGTGCTTTCTATAGCTTGTTTCAATGTCCTTCAATTCTAATATTTAGTGCAGTGTTTCCTGAACTTTATCTTCTGTTCCATTTCTTCAAGTATATTTTATATCAGCTAACACTATTTGAGTTCATGCTACTTTATATTTTAATATTTATCGTAGTAGAATATTTTTAACCTGTTTATTTTGAAGCATATCATATTTCCATCAGTTAACCGCAGTTTGTCAGATTTAAAGGGAAGTCAGCGTAGTTGGAGTGTTCTTCTTATTATGGTTCCGCTATACTTGTGAATTAATCCCTGGGTCTTTGAGCTGCCCTTCTCCAGATTTTATGTTTCTTGTTACCTGTGGGTTACCCACTGATTTCCTAACTCCACTCACCTGTTATAGTTCACTATGGCGCTGAGCTTGATAACTCAAGTGAAGATTGTGAGAGAGAAAAAACACTTTAGTTGAGCAAGTAGCTGGGATGTTGTCATGCCCCATTTGTTCATTTGTACTTAAACTCAAATTTGCATTTTTCTCTTTGCATGTTTTAGGTTTCAGTGATTTAATTGTAACTGTTCTCTCCTTGTTCCTCTGTGTTTCAGTCTCTCCGTTGATGTCTCCTCCCCCGATTTGTTTGGAAGTATCCATGAAGATTTCAGCCTGACTTCAGTAAGTAATCATGACCAATGTAGTCAGGCCTCTCACCTTAAAGCTGCCTCATGGCTCTTCCATGGACCCGTCTGCATTGCCCCACATGTGTCACTGCACCCTCATGTCTCTTGCATGGATCTGTCTGCATTGCCCCACATGTGTCATGGTGCCCTCATGGCTCTTGCATGGATCTGTCTGCATTGCCCCACATGTGTCATAGTGCCCTCATGGCTCTTCCATGGACCAGTCTGCATTGTCCCGCGTGTCACGGCATTGTGGCTGCAGCCTGCGGTGTTCAACACTGCTGTGTACTTTTGAGCTGTGTTGTTTCACAAGGCAATTTTTAAAAAGTGTGGCTTGTCGGCATTCAGCATTTCAAACTCTCTAGCTAGAGCTGCATCCTTGCTAGTGCCACACAGCATCTGATTCCCAGCCAGAGACTGTCTAGGTTAGGTTTGGCAGGAAGCGAAGGACAAGGGTGCTCATTCCTTCCCTTTTTTCCCCTTATCAACCAGAGAATTTCTGCTTTGCTCCATTTTGTGTCTGTAAGGTCTGTAACAGCATTTTATTTGAATAGATGAAACCAAATCTCTATATATGTATATATTAACATATAATTCATGTGTATGCTTTTTTAATGTATATAGGGAAGAGTTGTATACATACAAGCATTATCACGGATATAAATCCAGCTGAATTCGTAACAGTTGAAGTGCAGAATCCCCTTTGGTTTGTTTGGACTGTGTATGAGTGAGTGAGTGCAGATTTATAAATATGAATTCCTAAATAAGGGGTCTGATACATTAGGAAAAGAATAGTTTAGGTGAAATAATCTTAAAATTTATTCTAGTTTAATTACGCATACAGCTAGGTAGAGAATGATTCCATGAACTGCAAACAAGAGAGAATTCAAGAAGAAAATGCCTTCTAAAGAAAAATCAGAAATTTGGTTTCTGAACTGAACTGTTGGATGCCGTAGTTAGGTGGAGCTGCCTGGTGGGTAAGGCTGTCGCGTGCTCTGTGTGCATGCCCAGACAGGAACCCAGAGGCAAGCTTGTGAGTCAGCACTCCATGTGCAGCAGTGTAAGGCCTGGGGTGAGTGGAAATGTAGAGACAGACACCTGCAGTGCTGTGACACGGGGTCCTGGCTGGGCTCACCCTTAGAGTGGTGACGGTGTGCTCCCGCGGGGGTGGCCCCAGGCTATCCCATAGTCAGGCTGCTTGGGATTCCAACAAATGCAGCTGTCAGAACTAGAGTAGTCTTTCCCTCTGCAGTAGTAGCCAGGGATTTTGCCTCTCCCAGTCTGGACGTGGTGAACAAGCAGATGGGACTTAATAACCTGGTACTAAGAGAGAGAGAGAGAACACCTCAAGTATGAAATTAGTATGTGGAGGGGCCTGGTGGCGTGGCCTAGTGGCTAAAGTCCTCACCTTGAATGTGCTGAGACCCCATATGGGCGCCGGTTCTAATCCTGGCAGCTCCACTCCCCATCAAGCTCCCTGCTTGTGGCCTGGAAAAAGTAGTCGAGGACAGCCCAAAGCCTTGGGACCCTGCACATGTGTGGGATACCCAGAAGAAGTTCCTGGATCCTGGCTTCGGACCGGCATAGCATCGGCCGTTGCGCTCACTTGGGGAGTGAATTATTGAACGGAAGATCTTCTTCTCTGTCTCTCCTCCTCTCTGTATATCTGACTTTCCAATAAATAAATAAATCTTTAAAAGAAAAAAAAAGAAATTAGTATGTGGAGTGCCGGTGTTATGGGCACGGCCCGGGCAGGCAGAGGAGTGGTAACCGGGCATACGACATCCACGTAGGGCAGATGGTAAGGAATGTGCAAAGGCGAGCTTGCTGAACAGGATCCGCCGCGGAGGATCGGGGTCCTGTGCGATCGGGGCCCAGTGTTCTCAGGGAGTTGAGAACCTCTTGCTTTGGCTGTGAGCTGCTTTCCAGCTGTGCGACTTGCCAAGTACTGATCAGACTCTGCACTCTGCATCTTCCCTCCGTGATCTGCGCTTTCACTGTCTGAGTGGGAAGGGAAACAACCCGGCTCATTCCAGTGTCCTGACGCATTTACCTCATATTCAAGAGGCTTCATGGCTGGTTGGAACTTTAATCCATTTCGAGGTGAATTTGTGCACAGGCAGCTAAGGAAGCTTCACTCTTCTGAAAGTAGATCTCTGATCCTCCCGGAGCCACTGAGGGCAGAAACATCCTCCAGTGGACGTGCCTTGCAGCTGTGCCCGAGATCAGCAGCCTTGGAGTGTGTGTGTGTGTGCGCGCGGGGCCGTGTGTGTATGTGTGTGACTGTCCCTTTCAATGATGATTCCCTTTTAGGATAGAAAGATAGTGCAACCCCTCTTGTATTGATCTTTGTGCTCCAGGTTGCTGTGGCTGTTTGGGGTTTTTTTATGGTTGCACATACATTTTGGCAACTTGTTCCCGTCCTGGCTCTGTGGAAAGCGTCATTGATATCTTGTCAGAGATTGCCTTGACCCTGTGTCACTTTGGCTGGTACAGACATTTTAACGATGCTTACTCTTCCAGTGTGTGCACGTAGGGTGCCGCTCCATTTCTCGGGGTACCCATCCGTGTTCTGTAGTTTTTTGGAAGGGTTCTCTGTGCATTCATTAAATGCATTCGTAGGCAGGCTGGAGTGTAGGCACAGTGGGTCAAACTGCTGTATGTGGTGCCAGCATCAGTTCCACGGTGCTGATTGGAGTCCATGCTAGTCTGCTCTCAGTTCAACTCTGTGCTAATGACCTTGAAAAGGTAGCAAGTGATGACCCAAGCACGTGGACACCTGCCACCCAGAGAGAGAGAGAGCAGAATGGGGTTCCTGGCCCCTGATGTTAGCTTGGTCCAGATCTGGCCGTTATGGCTGTTTGGGAGTGGACTGGTGGTGGAAGCTCCCTGTATATGTGTGTCTTCCTGCCTTGCCCTGTCTGCTGCTTGCCTTGCCAGTAAGTCTTTTGTAAAACACATCACTTTTGTAGCTTTTGGAAACAGAATTGCTTTCCTTTATTTATTATTTTTTAAGATTTACATATTTGTTTGAAAGGGAGAGTTAGAGAGGCAGAAAGAGAGAAGCTTCCATCTGCTGGTTCACTCCTCAGATGAGCACAGTGGTTGGAGCTGGGCATGTCCAAAGCCAGGGACCCACATGGTACAGGCACGCAAGAATTGGGTCTTTCTCTGTTGCCTTCCCATATGCATTAGCAAGGGCATGGACAGGAAGTGAAGGAGCCAGGACCTGAACCGGTGCCCGCCGCAGGTGGTGACTTGACCTGCCACACCACAACACTGGCCCCTGGTTTTCCTGTTTTTTCCTTTTGTTTTTTTTTTTTCTCAGATAATTCACTGTTGACATGTAGTAAAATAGTGCTACTGGTTTTTACACATTGACTTTGCTGCAGTGTTGTTGAATCATTTATTCAAGTATTTATTTATTTTGATTCGAGTGTTTGTTTCTGCATATAAGATCATGTCATCTGCAAACAATCACTGTTTGACTTCCTCCGTGCTAATTTGAATGCCCTTCCTTTCGCTTGGCTAATTGCTCTGGCTGGAAAGATATGGAAGGCTTTCCAGAAGAACCCGGGGCAGCCGTGGGGGTCAGTGGGAGATGTGAGCCGTGCTTGGCCAGGCGTGCGGCCCCGGCCCCTCCGAGCAGGAGTTGGCTCCCAAGGTTACTGCTTCAGACCCTTCTGATGTAGGTTGGTGTGATCACATACAGGAAGAGTAAACAGGGCCCGGCGCTGTGGCCTAGCGGCTAAAGTCCTTTCCTTAAATGCGCTGATCCCATATGGGCGCCAGTTCTAATCCCAGCAGCTCCACTTCCCATCCAACTTCCTGCTTGTGGCCTGGGAAAGCAATCGAGGACGGCCCAAAGCCTTGGGACCCTGCACTGGCGTGGGAGACCCAGAAGAGCTCCTGGCTCCTGGCTTTGGATCAGCGCAGCAGTGGCCATTGCAGTCACTTAGGGAATGAGTCATCAGACAGAAGATCTTCCTCTCTGTCTCTCCTCCTCTGTATATATCTGACTTTGCAATAAAAATAAACAAATCTTCAAAAAAAAAAAAAAAAAGGAAAGAGTAAACAAAGCCTGGGTGAGCTTCCCCACACGTGGTGTTCTTCCGTTGCTCTCAGTCAAGGACTTGAGCCCAGCCCCCAGAACGGCCACGCTGGTTCCCTCACACCTGCAGGAGCCCAGGCCCCAGCGCCTCGGTGAACCACAGTGACGACGATGACAGGGCCTATTCCTGGAATTTTATGTACAGAAGTAATTCCTCTGAACTGCTGACAGAGTGGTGCACTGATTGACGCTGGGTGCTGAGAACTTGTGTGGGGAGAGCACCCTGGAGGATGCAGAGAAGCCCCATGCCCAGGAGGGACCCCCTGGAGCAGAGACCCTCACTTGCCGTCAGAAGGCTAGTCCTTCTCTCTGTCCTGCATGCCACAACAATTCTTCAAGGCCGAAGTTGATCTTTTTTTCTTTTCTTTTCTTTTTTTTTTTAAGAAATGTATGCCACAATAATTCTCTTCTGAGTTACAGGGAATTTGCAGGTTATTTTCTGGTGGTTCCTACGTGCATTTTTCGTGAGCTGTGTAGAACAATAAGTTTATGTCCACCTAGTATTACGCTAGAATGTGAACAGAGAGCCGTAGCTGGGATGGTAGAATTCACGCTCTGTTTGCTGGGATCCCGAGCGCGAGCGCGGTGGCACGGTGGAGTCGTGATGAGCCAGCCGCGCGCGGGGCTGCCCGCCAGCCTCGTGGCCTGTCGCTGTGCCAGTCCTGTTGTAACGGGTGCTCTGCTTGCAGGAACAGCACCTGCTGATAGTCCTGAGTAACTGCTGCCACCTGGAGCGCCGCACCTTCCTCAGCGTAGCCGAACACTTCGCCAAGCACGACTTCCAGGGCGTGGAGAAAATAACGCAGGTAACCGAGTCGCAGCTCACGGGACGCTCCCCACGCTCCTCGGCTCCACCCCACTGCCTCCCTGAGTGGCTTCCCAACCTCCTATACCTGTTCCGGAGTTGTGAATTCAAGTACTGCCTGCCTTTTCCCTAGTGCTGGCTTGATCACCACTCATGTAGGCTGCTCAGAGTGAGGCAAGAATCTGAAACAGAAGCCTCAATCCCAGATCCTTCAGCATCACCTCGGCTTTTTGCCCCCTTTAAAGTTAGAGCTCTTAGGTGCAGCCCGTGGCAAATTGCTGAGCCTGCAAAGGGGGTGGTCTTGCACTTCCCGTCTCCTGGCGCTCCCTTCACAGGGGACTGTGATGTTTTTATGGTCCTCCTTGAGCCCCTGCATGTGAGCGCGCGCGCGCACACACACACACACACACACACACACACACACACACACACACACACACACACACACACACACACACAGCCAGCTCCCCGCAGCTGCAGGATGCTTAGCACTGTACCTGAAGCAAGCACACACACACTCTGTCTCTCCATCCCTGGATACAGAAAGCCGAGGCAGAAGGGAAAGAGAGTTCTGCACAGACCAAGGCAGGTGGGCGGAGAGCTTGTCCTCTTACAGCAGTCTCCTTTTTTGTTGATGTTTCTTTCAAATGAGCAGAAAAGGAAAAAATGAAATAGCCTTGTTATTAAAGGTTGGCTTGTTCCTGAGCAAAGGTTTATCAGATTTCTAGGTAAAGTTATGTTAGAACCATTTTCTTTAAATGTCAGTAGAATGTTCTCAATGTACAGAATCAGGATGATAATGATCTTGCTGATCTTATAATCAGAGTGTACTCTGGATGGATTGCTTTTTTTTTTTAACAATTGAATGTTCTAGTTCATAAACTTCAGCTTCAATTGGAATTTTTTTTTTCAAAGAATGAAAATGTCACAGTGGGCGGCTCTGTTTTGCTTTCCTGCCTTTTTGTAAAGATTAATCATCCTGATGAGAAAGGTGGTGACTTCAGGCTTTGGCCCCCGACCGGCTAGTTTGTTTCCAGAAATTTCTGTGTTGAGAATTGCAGGATACCACCTTGCAGTAAATGTTTCCTGTTTGTGGGAAGTGGATACTTTGTTTCTATACAATGATGACCCAAACACGTTTATTGGAAAAACTGTACTTCTCATTTGAAACGCTTTCTCTGAAGTGTGGTGTGGTGTGTGGTATATGTGTGTGTGTGAACTATTAGGCAGGAACTTCCGGTTGCCCTCATTTATATCAAGAAATAGAATGAAATCAGTATGCATTTTAAAAAAGAGGTTTTTCAGTATCCTTGCTAGTTACTGTCCAGGTTTTAAAACCAGGGTAACTTGAAGGATCCAGGGTGTTACTTGGAAGCCCCGGCGGGCTCCTCGCCACTCGGAACGCGGATTTCTTTCTCTTGACCGTCCTGCATGTTCTGACGTCACTCAGCTGCGTTTGAAATGAATCAACGGAGAGCTAGATTTAAAGTATGAAGACAGCTCTGGCTGTCTTCCTTGGTGAATGAGCTTGTTAGTGACACAGTGCTGACCAAGTGGAATCTTTTGCTCTGTGTTCGAGAAAGAAGGGCCGCTAAGGGCTCAGTCCAGGGCAACCCTGTCCCTGTGACAGGTGAGTCGGGAGGCGCTGCTCCCAGGACTGGCTCTGGGGTGGGTGTGTGCTCGGAGACAGTGCCGGTGCGCTGGGGGCTCCCACACACTGTCCTTAGACCTCCGGGCTGCCTGATGGTGGGGAGCCAAAGGTTCTTCCATGTACCATTCTCTTTGCTTTTTTTTTTTTAAGATTTATTTATTTTGGACCCAGTGCAATGACTCAGTGGCTAAATCCTTGACTGGCATGTGCACGGATGCAAATCCAAAATAAATAAATCCAAAAGATTTATTTTTATTGGAAAGACATATTTACTGAGAAGAGAGACAAAGATTTTCCATGTGCTGGTTCATTCCCCAAGTGGTTACAATGGCCAGAGTTGAGCTGATCCAAAGCCAGGAGCTTCTTCTGGCTCTCCCACATGGATGCAGAGCCTCAAGGGTTTGGTCCATCCTCTACTGCTTTTCCAGGCCATAAACAGGGAGCTGGAATGGAAATGGAGCAGCCAGGACATGTACCAGTGCCTATATGGGATCCTAGCACATGCAAGGCAAGGATTTAGCCGCTGAGCCATCTTGCTGGGTGCCTCTCTGTGCCTTTCTGTGTTGCTAGTGGGAATGTGATCAACCTTGATGCCCCTTTATCTGTGACGTACCTTCGAAAGTGGAGCTGGATCCATCCCAACACAGGAGCCATGCACCATGTGCAACCGGTGGTGCTGTAGTTCAGTGACATTTCATATGCAGTGACATCCAAGGCTAGAAAAAGTGTTCCCGTGTAGTTCTGCAGTTTTGATTTGATGCAGATAGCCCCGAGGGTCCGTTAAGGATGGTGTGTGAGTAGGGTAAGAAGTTACAAAAGCCTAGGGACTCAGAGCTGTGTCCGAGCAAGGCCAGACTGCAAATTAGGGTTTCACCTTCCGAATCCACACTGTTGTGTGTGCCATCCCATCTGTCTTAAAAGCATGAAGCTGTTTTCCTAGATACCCCAGGGAGCTGAGTGCAGGCCTTGCAGCCGGCTGATGAGCCTGGATTGCGGGGTCTTTTTGAATGAGCACCGGCTGGTCAGTCACAGGCCCGGTGTCCAGCTGTGCCCAGGCCTCCTGTAACAGAAGCCCCATTATGTGAGTGTTCAGTGGGCTTTCTGTCGTGGGGTCTCCTGTGGCCAGTGCCACCAGCGAGGGCCCTGCCACCTGCATTGCATGCATTTCCCCCCGATTATGGTGCTGTTTAGTTGTGCTTCTTTTAACTCCAGTCTGAGAGATTTTTTTTTTCCAGTTGTGCTCCCCCTGCACGCTGCCCCCATTGATAAAAGACTGCTATTATTTCTTAAAGTGGAAAAATGCAGGTAAATTTGGAAAAGTGGTACAAAGATACTTCAAAAAGTTTAAGAAAAAGTGGCGCTGAAGGATATTATACCTTTTTTATAAACTTTTTGAAAATATCATTTATTCTTTTAACAAAAGGGGGCAAAAAGAGAGAGATGGAGCGAGAGAGAGAGAGAACAAACTCTTCTTATCCTCTGGTTCATCCTCAGTTACCTACCACAGCTGGGTATGGGCCAGGCCGGGGCTGGCAGCCAGAAGCCACCTGGGGCTCCTGTGAGTGGTGGTGGAGGTGGTCACGTGCTCTCTCCCAGGGCGCGTTGGAGCAGACCCAAGGCTTGAGCTCAGCCGCTCTGATAGGATACACGGTGTCCCAGGGTGCGTCCCCACTGCCAGGCACAATGCCTGTCCTTCTGTCAGCTTGTTGACAAACCCCTGCGCTGATGGCATTCACTAGTCTATTTACCCTACGTGTCTGTTCTCACGTATGCTATGAAAACGTGCGACAGTTGTCTGCATTCCGTTTATATTGAATGCTTTCTTGTGAGTACTTTGATTTTTATTAAGTATTTTCTGTGAGATATGAGTATGAGCCTGTGGCTTTGTACTGTTGATGAATGTGGATTGAAAATCCTTCGTGACCTCTTCCCTGCCCCCAGAGCCTTTGGATTGTTTCCGGTTGTCGTTACTGCAAGGTGGATGTGGAGGTGTCCTGGTTACATGTCCAGTTGCTCTGTCTCCCAGGAGAGCTTTGCAGTTTCCAAGACACTGAGTGAAACCACCCCTCGTGTGCGAGAACTCCATCTTGTCATGTGCTGGCCGATCTTTGCAGCCAGCGTTTGAGGAGCTTGGTGCTCTGCCATCAGTTTATCAGTCACCAGTGTCCCAGAAGCGCTTGCTCGGAAGGCGTTTGGGGAGGTGGCACAGGTTGTTGCCATCAGGTGTGCATGCCAACGCTTGCACCTGTCAGACTCTGGAGACCTTGGAGCAGGAGAAGCGAGGGCTGCCTGGTTAGTAGACTGCAGCCTGCAGTTTCTCTGTGCTAACATGTTACTTTAACTTCTCCCAGGTTTTTTGTTTTGCTTTTTTTTTTTTAATAAAAGTATCTAGTTTGGTGTTTGTATAATTACACATCCTTGCCCAACCTGGGGAGTGTAAGCATCAGAGAAGCTTGGCGTTGAGTTCTCAACTTAAGTCTTATTTTAAGCCCTGAAAGGTCTTTCAGGAACTCCAGTGTGGGAAATGTACCGAGGGCAGCTGCTCTTCTCATCTTGCCAGAGAAGGGCGTTTATAGAAAACCTGTTTGAAAGATGCTGCTGGGACTTGCCACGTGTACCTCGTTTTCAGCTTAGTTAAGCATAATTCCTGAGTTCCAAGATTGAAACCTCTTAAACTCACAGACTTATGTGAGGACAGTTTTGTTTCTTTTCTACTAGAGTATCAAACTTATTATATACTATCAAATTTATTATATAAATTTGTTTAATCATCCTCATTTCTTCATAAGTAAGCAATAGCTGAATTTTGCCCAGGCACTCTTTTTGATAATAAATTACTCTAAGTGAAGCCACTTTGGAATTTGAGGTTTTTACAGAAAGCATCTGTTGATGAGATATGTCCCTGGATATGAAGCACTGAGCTCAGTTCCCAGCTCTGTTTGGGCTGTCAAGTCCCTCGTTGCAGAAGGAGCAGGGTGGGGCCAGGGTGCCTGGATCTCTCAAGGACTGCAGAAGCAGGAACTCGGGCACTGGGAGCCTTCCCCAGCACAGAGCTGCTCCGAGCAGGAGCAGCAGAGCACAGAGTGCTGCTCTGAGAGCCCAGGGAGGGAGCCCAGGAAGCACCGCAGCCAGCCCTGGAGCTGTGCACAGGGTAAGCCTCACAGGCTCCCTGGCTGTGCGACCCAGTGGGCACAGTCTGCTTAGGTCATCTCTTCTGGAGCCACGCCTGCCTCTGTGTCTGATGCCCTTGGTTTCCACAGTTTCTACCGTATATGTATATAGATGAAAGGCAGAGGTGAAGAGGGGAGACACAGAGAGATCCATCCGCTGGTTCACTCCCCAAATGCCAACAACAGCCGGGGTTTGGGTGAGGTTGAAGACAGAAGCTGCAGCCTTCATCCTGACCTCCTTGTCTGAGGGCAGGGGTCCAAACACTTGGACCATCCCCAGCTGCTCTCCCAGGCACATCAGCGGGGATCCTGGATTGGAAGCAGAGCAGCCAGGACCTGATCCGTCGCCCATGTCGGATGCCAGCGTTAAAGGCAGTGGCTTCACGTGCTGTGCTGCAGTGCTGGCCCAAGCCTGGTGAATTTTGTGATTTATAAATGATGCAGTGTTTCCCTCAAAAAGTTATGACATTTTTCTTTTATATTTCTTTGAGAAAGAGAGAGAGAGGGTGGGTTGCTGCTCTCTGATTCCCTCCCCAATGCCCAGGAACCAGGAACTCCATCCAGGTGTGGCACATAGTAGCAAGGACCCAGTCCCTGGAGCCTCAGCCATTGCCTTCCATGTTGTGGGTTTGTGTGACCTAGATGCAGAGCTGGGCCTCAAACACAAGCTTTACATAGAACAAGGAGAATTGTAGGATGGGGTTTTTGCCTTTCTGTGACTTTGCTTTTCCACTCAGCATTACTATTAAGGTTTATCCATTTTTGCCGGGTGCAGGTTATTCTAGTTTGTAAAATGAACTAGATAATGTTTCCCTTTTTTGTTTCGTGCAAAAGAGTTAGTGTTGGATTGGAATTACTTGGTCTTGATTTATTTGAAAGGCAGAGTGAGAGAGGGAGAGAGAGGGAGCAAGAGATGACCTGTTCACTGGTTCTCCCTCCCGATGGGGCTGGGCCAGACTGAGGGCAGGAGCCAGGCCCTCCGTCCTGGTCTCCCATGTGGACGGAGGGGCCAGCAGTTGGGCCATCTTCTGCTGCCGGCCGGTGGAGCAGATGGGATACCGACTTCCCAAGCAGTGGCTTAACCCATTCCTCCAAAATGTTCACTCCTTCTCCCGGTTTGTAAAACAGATTAAGGTGCAACGTACAGGCAGCGAAATGCCCGCTGGTGACCATGTGGATCGGTGTCTTCCTGCGTGTGTGTCGCTGTGAGTAGCTTTGCCCGTGTGGGATTTGCTGTAAGTGGGAGCCATGCAGCTTGTGGCCATTTGTATCTGGCCAGTTTACTCCAAATTCATTTTTTTTTCAAAGCATCATCTAAATTGTGTGTGATTTGTTTTTTCTTCTAGTGCTTGCAGGCATTGGGTTGTGGCTAAAGTTGCTGTGAGCATCCTTGGTCAGTTCTTGGTGCTCTCCTACCTTGGATGGGATCACGCATCAGGAGCGTGCCGGCTGGCCAGGGCTGTGACTCAGGGCTGTCTCATCCCTGCCGAGCCACTGTCGGTGTGTGAGGGCTCCCGTGGCCCCAAGTCCTTGCCGGCACTTAACACGTGTCTGTTTACCCATCCTCATCATTGCTTCGTTCGGCTTTGCCTGATAAATAATGATGCAAACGCCTTTTGCATTCACATCTGACATTCAGAGGTTTTATTTTTTTTCCAAGTTTGTGCAACTCTAGCTTGATTTTTAATTGCATTATTCTCTTAGTAAGCTTTGCAGTTCTGCATGCATAAAAGTCCTTTGCCATATGTGTACATATTTTTAATAGAAATTTTCAGTGTTGATGAGATCCAGTTTATTGAATTTTCAGTATGTGTATCTTTAGAGCTCATCAAAATATTTACTTGTTCTAATGTCCTGGAGATTGAAAAAAAAAAAAAATGAGAACATCCGTGAGTGGCGCTATGTCTGATTCTGTCCTCCGGCCATCGATCTGTCTGCCCCCGTCATGCTGTTGTATATTATTATTGTAGCTTTATGGTCAGTCCTGAAGAGATGTGTCAGGCTCTCCAACTTCATTCTTCTCAAATTGTGTTTGCTATTATACATCTTTGTCATTTCTAGATGAATTTCCACCCCCTCAGGCCTGTTAATGGCTCATTCCATTTTGAGATTAATAATGTTGTCCTATTTATATGCTTAGGCTATCTTTAATTTCTTCTGGCAGTGTTTTATAGTTCAGTAGAAGCTATATATAGTATAGATTTTATACTATTGAAGCTAATATAAATTGTATAAATTTTGGTATTTAACTATAGACATATAATTGGCTTCCATTCACTTGTTATGCTGCCTTGCTAAATCTGTCCAACTTTATGGAATTGTTAAATACATAATAATGTCTTCTGTGAATGAAAGCAGTCTTGCTTTTTTTTTGCCTGACAGGTTTTTCTTGGGCTGCTAGTCTGAACTGTAGTGCTGAGAGGAGGCTCCCACAGGGTCTCCCACATGGGTACAGAGCCCAAGTACGTGGCCCTCGTCTGCTGCATCAGCAGGTGGCTGGGTTGCAAGAGGAGTGGAATTCTGTTCCAAACCCTCCGATACAGGGTGCAAGTGGTCATGCAGCAGCTGACCCACTGTGCCACAGGGCACACCTAGATTCCCTCCCTCTGATATAGGGTGCAAGTGGTCATGCAGCAGCTGACCCACTGTGCCACAGGACGCACCTGGATTCCCTCCCTCTGATATAGGGTGCAGGTGTCCATGCAGCAGCTGACCCACTGTGCCACAGGATGCACCTGGATTCCCTCGCTATGATACAGGGTGCAGGTGTCCATGCAGCAGCTGACCCACTGTGCCACAGGACGCACCTGGATTCCCTCCCTCTGATATAGGGTGCAGGTGTCCATGCAGCAGCTGACCCACTGTGCCACAGGGCACACCTAGATTCCCTCCCTCTGATATAGGGTGCAGGTGTCCATGCAGCAGCTGACCCACTGTGCCACAGGGCGCACCTGGATTCCCTCCCTCTGATATAGGGTGCAGGTGTCCATGCAGCAGCTGACCCACTGTGCCACAGGGCGCACCTAGATTCCCTCCCTCTGCTTCAGGATACAGATGCCCATGCAGCAGCTAAAGCACCGTGCCACAGGGCACACCTGGACTCCCCTAGATGCACGTGTATGAACTTTCCTTTGTAAGCTTGTGGATGTTCTGATCTGGCGTTGGAGAGAGACTTGTATCCGGCAGGCTAGGGGTAGAGCCGCAGACCTGCCGCTCATCTCCCATAGAGGATCCTGCTAACCATGACCTCCTGTGCTGGGCATTCTAGCCACCCCCTGCACCTTGGCCACACACCGCTGGGGCCGGCACCAGCCTCTTGACGCTTTCTCTGCTCCTACAGCATCCTACCTCTCCTGTGGTCTACCTGTATGACAGAGGGAGAGCCCTAGGTCTGTGCCCTCCGTGGAGCAGTAGAGGAGAGGACTCAGCTGTGAGTTCTTACCAGCAGCCGAGAGAGCTGCACTTGAACTGGATGGCAACAGGGTTGATATATTTCCTGTGAGTGATACTTTCCAAATGAGCTCATTATTACCAGCAAAGCACACTTGTGTTACTTTCAATGGTTTCATTCCTATTGTTTCCTGGCTGTTACAACTTAGTATTTCTAATGCCTGTATTTCTCCCTCCTGCTGACAGAAATGAGTCTAGCACAACCATTCTAGAACCATCCTATCGTCCACCTGCGGGGAGTTACTGCTCCTCCCGCACATCCCAGTAGTTATGCCATGAGGGGCCTTTATTGTTAATTACAGATAGAATCAAAATAGTGTTTTTGTAGGAAAACTGGCAAGTTCTTTTAAGACATGTTAAGGGCCTGGTGTGGTGGCCTAGCGGCTAAAGTCCTCACCTTGCACGTGCCAGGATACCATATGAGTGCCCAGGTTCTAATCCTGGCAGCCCTGCTTCAATCCAGCTCTCTGCTTGTGGCCTGGGAAAGCAGTCAAGGACAGCCCAAGGCCTTAGGATCCTGCACTCATATGAGAGACCTGGAGGAAGTTCCTGGTTCCTGACTTTGGATCAGCTCAGCTCCGGCTGTTGTGGTCACTTGGGGAGTGAATCATCAGAGGATCTTCCTCTCTGTATATCTGATTTTGCAATAAAAATAAATCTTAAAAAAAAAAGACATGTTGAAATTTGGGTTTGGCATGGTAGCTCAGTTGGCTAATCCTCCCTTGCAAATACCAGGATTCAGTATGTGTGCCAGTTTGTGTCCCAACTGCTCCACTTCCCATCCAGCTCCCAGCTTGTGGCCTGGGAAAGCAGTGAAGGATGGCCTAAAGCCTTGGGACCCTTCACCTGCATGGGAGACTCTGAAGAAGCTCCTGGCTCCTGGTTTTGGATCTGCTCAGCTCTGGCCACTTCAGGCCATTTGAGGAGTGAACCAGTGGATGGAAGATCTATCTTCCTTTGTCTGTAAATCTGTCTTTCCAACAAAAATAAATAGATCTTACACAGAAACATGTTGAAATTCCATTTTCTGAACTCTCAAGTAGGGAACTCATATTCTTATGTGTTTGTAGGTTAGCATGGCTTCGTTGAAAGAGCTGGACCAGAGACTCTTTGAAAACTACATTGAGCTGAAAGCAGACCCCATTGTGGGCTCCTTGGAACCTGGAATTTATGCCGGATACTTTGACTGGAAAGACTGCCTGCCTCCAACAGGTAAGTGAAGGACCTGCGGTACTCTGGTCCAGCGTGACTGTAGGGGTCGGGGTGGGTGTGCCTTCCCTGGCAGGTGAAGGGCCTGTGGTCCTCTGGTCCAGCGTGACTGTAGGGGTTGGGGTGGGTGTGCCTTCCCTGGCAGGTGAAGGGCCTGTGGTCCTCTGGTCCAGCGTGACTGTAGGGGTTGGAGTGGGTGTGCCTTCCCTGGCAGGTGAAGGACCAGGTCCTCTGGTCCAGCGTGACTGTAGGGATCGGGGTAGGTGTGCCTTCCCTGGCAGATTTATGTCAGCAATGCTTTTCTTTTGATTTGCATTTTGGATAAAGGTAAGAAGATTAATTTGATTTTTGACTTTTTGCTGGCTTACATCCACTTCTGATAGTTTGCAATGTGCAACATTATTCCGGGTTAGTGGCTTAAAGTTATTCTCGAATTCCAGAGAAGAATCATCTGCTACTCCTGGCAAAAGTTGATGATGATAGTTACATTTCCTTCCTTCCTGTGACACCCCTTCTCTGCGTAGAATGACCGTGAGTGACCGTTTTATGCCAGGACCTTGTGACCACCATCATTTATTTAAGAGCTCTAACCTCTTCCGTGTTAAGACCTAGTTTTGGATGCTCGGAAAGGCGAAGGATGGAGGAAAAATGTGTCGGGGTGAGATGAGCGTAGAGTTGGCGAGGAAAGCTACTGGAACCACTTCATACACGTGTTTGTAGGTCATCACTGCCTTCTGCATTGAATATCAAATAGTTATTTCTTTGCATGAAACAGTGGGGAGTACACACAAGCAAACCCCCTGTTAACGTTTTCTGTAGATGTGGTCCTGTGTAGAAATGGCTAAACTCACAGTAACTACAGGGTCTGTTAGGATGGATGCACCGGGGAGTTACTAACGGATTTGGCTCAGTCACCCTTCTTCGGACTAAAGCCGTGCAGTCACCGCTGGTTTTCATTGTGGCAGCACTTTGGTTGGATGGCGTTTACATTGCTGGTTTTGTGCCTCTGGCGTTTGTTGTGTAGTGTTTGCATGCAGGGCTGCCAGAAGGCTCGCCTGAACAATCGTAGTTATGACATTCACGGTAATCCATGCAGCCAGAGCTGCTTTTCTGATTTTTCTGAGATGAACGTTCTTGTAGTCATATGAGTCCTTGATCTCCGGCTAGCTTTCTCCCCGTGAACCCATTGCTTTGCTGTTGGGAGCCAGTGGCCATCCCACGTGCGTCTCTTTCATGTGTAAATCACATCCTTCTAGTATCTTGCTTAGAATTCCTGTAGTCTGTTCTTCCCATCTCGCTGTCTTTGGCCTCCTCTGCCTCTGTCATGCTGAAAAGCTCCAACTTGTCCAAAAGGAAGTGGATCCTCTCTGCCTCCCTGCCTAACAGGTCCTCAGGGGGGCTGTCACTCTGGAGTGGGTGCTCAGGCCTGTGCCAGCTGCGGCTCACCTCCTCCCAGGCAGCAGGCAGCAGGCAGGACCTGCCCAGTCCCTGCTCACCCTGACATCCATCCAGACTTGCTGGGCCCAGCATCCCCTGGAAAGCCCCTCCGCGACAACCACCCAGCTCCCTGTGTCCCAGGGTGGGTTGACACCTCCACCTTGTGCATGGAGGACATATTACTGTGTCCTTGCTGGACAGCCCAGGGGCAGGGGTGGGCTTTCTCACACCTGCCCTCCCAGTGCTTGGCACAGCCCTGACCCACAGATGAGTGAAGGCTACTTGCTTAGCAATCTGCAGCCTCGTGAGGATACACGTCACTGCTTAGTCTGTCTTCCAAGTGTCTGCTCGATGGTGCACACTAGCTTTTTGTCAAGATTGGGATTTGCTGAATTGAGTTAAAGCACCTACCTGAGCTCTCATTTCCTTCTGTGGATTTCCCAGTGGAAGCTGCGTCTACATCCTGTAGAGCAGGTGCACTGCAGTCAAAGGCACTCAAGTGTATCTGACACACAGGCAGAGCAGTGCTTTGCTCAGAGACTGCTTAAAAACTCCTACGTTCCTCAGTGATCAGCAAGTCTCAGACATCAGCCATTAGCACCTGACGGGTGGGTATCCCAGGGGATGAAGGTACTTGGCGATGTTGCTTTGAGACTCAGAGGCCTCAAGACACCAGGGCTCCGGTTACCCTCCCAAGTCGGGATCATTCACCAGAAATGGGGGGCTCCCTCCCATCCGTCTTCCTGGAGCTCTCCCTATTCCCCAGAGAAACGGGGGTTACTTGCCACTGAAGCCAGAATGGACTCTGTCCTCTCTGCCAGCCCTCTCCTGCTGTGTCCCAGCCAGGTTCCCTTAGTGTGGCCCACGTGGCAGGAGAGAATTCCTGAGGGTGTGGGATTCCTCTCAGCGGCCTACATCATAAAGGGGTATCCTTGGAAACGAGACATCCATGTGTGATGGCCTGTACCCCCGGGGACATTATTAAGGCACAGTGGTGTGGCTGTTGGTAAGTGGCTGTTGGTCCTGTGACAGGGAATCACTGGGAGTTACCAGGAAGAACAGGTGTGTTCAGTAGCAATGCTAAATCAATATTAGGAGATCTTCGATTTCCATTGCATCCAGCTAAATGAAAAACTTGAGAATTTGCCAGTTCTCAATTGTGATGTATCTACTTAAGGCATTAAAAGTCCTTTCTCTATTGTCTTTGTGTATTTTTTTTTTTTTGAAGATTAGTTTATTTTACTTGAAAGCAAATCAGAGAGAGGAGAAAATCTTCCATCCAGAAATCAACACAAGAGCCAGGAGCCGCTGCCAGGGTGAGGAGCCAGGAGCTGCTGCTGGCCTCCCCTGTGTGTGCAGGGTCCCGAGGACCCGGGCCGTCCTCTGCTGCTTTCCCAGGTCATCAGTGGGGAGCTGCAAGGGAAGTAGAGCAACCGGGACTAGAACCGGTGCCTACAGGGGATACCGAAGCTGCAGGGCCCCCTTGGTGTGTTTTTAACCATTACACTGGGGCCCGGCACGATAGCATAGTGGTTAAAGTCCTCGCCTTGCATGCGCCAGGATCCCATGTGGTCGCCGGTTTTGGTCCCAGCAGCTCCACTTCCCATCCAGCTCCCTGCTTGTGGCCTGGAAAAGCAGTGGAGGACATCCCAAACCCTTGGGATCCTGCACCTGCATGGGAGACCAGGAAGAGCTCCTAGCTCCTGGCTTCATATCGGCACAGTACCGGCCATTGCGGTCACTTGGGGAATGAACCATCGGACAGAAAATCTTCCTCTCTGTCTCTCCTCCTCTCTGCGTATCTGCCTTTCCAATAAAAATAAATAAATCTTTTGAAAAAAATAATCATTACACTGAGGTACTGCAAACCAAGGATAGCAGTCAGGATTCTCAACATTGGTCTTCACGGTAGCGTGTTGCCTCGTGGAATTCCCTGATACAAATTGCAGTTCTGCTGACCGACTGACGGTAGGTGGCGGGCCTTTGTTAGATTTAGCCCAGATTTTCTTTTTGAAATAAACTTTCTTTCATAAGCAAGTAGTGTATGAGACCATAATACCAGCAACTTGTTTGCACTTTCTGCAGATTCCAGAGGCATTTAGGGCCCTCAGTGTCTTTCACTTTTCTAGACTCTATCTGGTTCTGTTCTTCGTGTCATTTGCTCCACTCTTACTAACCGGGCCTCAGCCTGGCATAGTCATACAGTGATTGTTAGTTTGTTTAACGTTGACTTAAATTGATACTTCATGTAAAGTGAACAACCAAAATACTTTAACTATTAATCTTCCAACATAATTTCAATTAACGTCTTCAGTATTATCTTTAGAATGTTCGTCTCCCCAAGCTGAGTTCTGCAGATCGCACAGGTAACTGGTTACTTATTGCTATAGTTAACAATAAATTTAGTTTCCGATTCTGTCGGTAGTGATTAAAAAAAAATCCGGTTGATTAATTTCATGATTCAAGAACAGATATCCGTTAAAGCGGTAGCTCTGGTTTTTTTTTTTAACCTGACAGTTGGCTATTTAAATTGTCACCTCTTTGTGTATATGTCAGTAAGGATGATTCTATAGTTCTGAGTCACATAACTGATTTTTAAAGCCAACTTTTTATTTCAGAATAGTTTGAAATTTATAAAACAAAAAACTAAGAAGTGGTACAAAGAGTACCCATTTATCCCACGCCCAGTTCCCTCTAAGGTTGACATCTCATTTTAGCTTTATTTTTTTTTTTAAATGAATGAGCCACATACAGCTTCCCTTATTGTTTCCAATCCAAATCCCCTCCCTCCCTCCCTTCCAGCACCGCCCCCTGCCATCCTCAGCCTCTGCGTCCAGGTGGAGATGTTCTGCTTGGGGCTCCCTTGAGTGAAGGAGAACTCAGACCGTGTCTGTGCCGGGCTCATTTCCCTTAGTCCCATCCTGTTTGCTCCAAGGGACAGCAGTTCTTTTCCTTTCCTGCTGTGTGTGTGGGATCATGTTTTCTCTATCCATTCCTCTGACGGTGACACCGTAGCTGATGCCCTGCCTTGGCAGCTGTGAACAGTGCTGCCATACGAACCGTGAGGCAGGCATCTCTTTAGCTCCACGTATTCTTGTGTCTCAGAGTCATACCCAGCATGGGGATTATTGGCCCGTACGGTGGTTCGGTTTGGGTTTTTAAAGAAGTGGCTGTGCTGTGTTCTGCACAGGCTGCCCTCATGTACTTCACTTGGAAGGGTTCCCCTTACCCCACGTCCCAGCCAGCATTTGCTGGTCTCTGTCGTTTGGGTAGTAACATCCTGGCAGGGCTGTGGTAATGGTTCCTTGTGGTTTTGGTCTGCATTCTCCTGATGATCGTGTGTCTGTTGGCCATTGGTATTTCTCTGAGAATCGTTTGGATCCTTTGCTCATTTCTTAGCTAGGATGGTTACTTGTTATTTTTGAGTTTTCAAGTTCCTAAAATACTAGGCATGCATAATCCTTTGCCAGGAAAGTGCCGGGCACCTACAGGAGTTTTCTTGCATGCTATCAGACGTGTCTCTATTGACTGTTTCCTTGTTGATAGACCCTTGTGTAGTGGAGTGCTCCTCCCTGCTGCTGTTGTTGGGACCTAGCGATGGGGCAGGATCTCAAAAGTCCCATCTTTAGAACATGTGCTACATGATTCCAAGTGAGGCTCCGTGTCCAGCTGAGTCATCCACGGAAACAGTCCTGGCCAAGAGGAAGTGGGAGGGAGCCAAGGGCTGACAGCTGCTCTGTCTTCTCTGGAGCGTTTGCTCACGGCTGCACACTGCCCCCATCAGTTACATCCTCAAGATTGGTGTGCCCGCCGTATGTAAATTTCACTGTGAAAATTGTGTGACTGGAAAACACTATAAAATCATATGATAAAAACTGAATTACTGGAATGTGAGCACACAAGCAACAGGTATAATTAGAAACATGAAAAGTAAAAAAATAAAATAAAAATCAGCCATATGTCAGCTGGGTAAGGACCAGCTTGAGATGCCAGAGTTGAACTGTAGGAGGAAGGAGTGAAAGGTGCATGAGATCTGGCACATGAGCCCTCCAGGTCCTCACTCCCCTCTAGCTGCCACAGGTGGTCCCCACTGGCACACAAGAACTCCAGGTCCTCAGCTCCCTGCCAGCTGCCACAGGTGGTCCCCACTGGCACACAAGACCTCCAGGTCCTCAGCTCCCTGCCAGCTGCCACAGGTGGTCTCCGCTGTGGCTGCTTCACAGTGCTCCAGGGACGTGTTGTCCAGGGAGGTGCACATTCCCATGGCTTCAGACCATCGGACTTTGGGAGAACAGACTGGGCTCTACACAGAAGAGCAAGGGCACACCTAATACCTGTCTTCAAGCATCTGTTTTGTTTAATTAAAAAAAAAAGAAAAGAAAAAGTAGCAATCTGTTTGCACAGTATCTGCACTAACAGATAGATTGCAGTTTCAGTTAGAACTTGCAGGCAGTGGTCGGCAGGGGCCGAGCTCGATAGCACAGTGAGTTAAACCTCTGCTTGGGGCAACACCTTCATCTGAGCTGCCTCTAGGTCTCTGTGCTGCTGCTGCTGTCGTCAGTACCGCTCAGCTGTGAGTGTATCCCAGGAGGTAGCAGGTAATAACGCCAGGCGCTTGGGCCTCTGCTGCCCACTTGGCCTCTGCCTGGCACCGGCCTGGCCCAGTGTTAGCTGTTTTGGCCATCTGGGGAGTGAACCAGCCGATGGATGATCCCCCTAGCCCTCCCACCAAGTAGGTGTAAATAAGTAAGTAGACTGTCTGCTGTCTGTGACTGACGTGTTCCTATCAGGGCTGGTCACCCAGCTCCTGGGAACAGATGGACCTCCAAAGACCCACTCCTTCCAGCTGAGGATGATCTAGAGTGAGTAGGATTTGGGAAATATTCCCTGAATTAAGTGGAGGTGCACCCCTAGTCCCTAAAGCCATCACCGAAGCCCTGACACAGCTGAGGTGGCACCTTAAAGAAGGTGGCTTAGGTGGGGAGTAAGAGGTGGAGGCCGGTTCACTCCCCAAAAGGCTACAAAGTCAGACTGGTCCAGGCTGAGGCCAGGAGTGTGGATCTCTGTCCGGGTCTCCCATGTGAGTGTAAGAAACAAAACATTCGGGCCATCTTGCACTGCTTTGCCAGGCATGTTAGCAGGGGATCGGAAGTGGAGCAGCCAGGTCTTGAACCGGCCTCACATATGGGATGTTGCGGTCATAGGCTGCAGCTTAACCCTCCACATCATGACTCCAGCCCCTCTGTTTTAACATTAATAACAACAGCTTTTAAACTCTCACCAAATGTTTTGCTGAAATTTCGTGACTCGTTTACTGTAATGCATTTTCAGGACTGGCGCAGGAGCTGGTGCAGTGTAACTTTTGGGTTGAGATAGTCTCAGTTCCTTGGTGCTGCTATAACAAAGCCCCTAGATCCAGACGTTTCTAAAAAACAGGGATGTATTTCCTCAGGACACTGGAGGCTGAGAGGCCCAAGACCAAGGTGCCAGCAGCAGCTCTGGTGTCTCGTGACGGCTGCTGCCTGCTTGGGTGGTGCCTCCAAGCTGCATTCCCTGGAGCCCAGCAGTACCACACCCTCCGTGGGTGAAAGCAGAAGGGCAGGGGATGAGATTGGGCTCTTGGGCAAGGGCACCTTCTCTCTATGGCATCCTCAGGCATGCCCCCTGGCGGTTAGACCCAGTATTACAGGAGAGTGAAATGCACTGCCTGTCTCACCTGAGTCGCACCCCTCTTCAAACCAAGAGAGGAATAAGGCAGAGCCAGCAGAGGACAGAGGAGACACCAGGAAGAATGGTTCAGCAGTAAAGGCTCCATGGGCTCCCGCAGCCCGCAGCCTCGTCCCTGAGACACGCCAGGAGGGAGAGGGCGGGGGGAGGGTTTAAGAGTCTGTTCCAGGAGCCCAGAGGAGCGTGAGGTGCCGTTCTCCTTGAAAACTCAGGTGACTAAAAACTATCATATTTCACACCATTGCACCATTTCCTGGATGGGTAGAGGGATAAAGGCCTTTTCCGCTTCCAACTAATATTGATATAAGCTGATATTCATTACGATTATTGATGTATACCATTGATGTCACCTCCCGTTGTAATTAGTGTTAAATAACTATAGCCAGTTGAGATATATAGATACGTATATATCTCCAGCAAGAGATAGCCAACCATAGATATTGCAGCCAAAGAAGTAAACTGATAACAGCAAATAAATATAAATGGCATTCCATTAACACACAGAGAAAACTATGGTGGGCGTTAGGCACAGCAGTGAGGACACTGCCTGGGATGCCCTGGGCAGTGCCCAAAACCAAGTCCACCTTCCTCCTGGTGCCACATGACGGCTGCAGGAGTCCCGGGGTCTTAACCACCCATACTTGGCTGTCGGGTCCCACGAAGGCTCCAGTGCTACCTGGCCCGGACCCCAGCTATTGCAGGGTCTATGTGAGGAGTGAGCCAGTGGGTGGAAGGTCTGTCTATCTCTGTGTTTCAGATAACATGAAAATAAAGTTTTGCAGTGTTGGCTGCTATGACCAATGGAGCACAGCCCACAGAGGCAGTTTGTGAAGCTACATGTTGGCTCCAGGCTGGTGTTGCTGTCACCAGCTCTTGCTGTTTTGGAGATGCAGCCGTGCTTCCCTTCCCCCCTCCCGCTCTGACCTCACTGCCTGCTACCCTACCCACCATCGCCACATGGGCAGAGTTGACTTCATCTGCTTCCAGGACCCGCTCGTTTGCAGGCCCATCTCAACCCGCTTCTTGTCCTTCCAGTCCCTGCGGCATCATCCTCCCTGTCGCCTCTTATCAGCATCAGTTCACTCTCCTTGCAGAGGCGACAGAGCAAACCTGCATCACTCAGCCACCACCGTGGGGCCTGTGGCCTGCTCCCTGCTGGACATGCTCCTCTTCTTGTCCAAGCCCCTGCTGCTCAGTGCCTTCCTTGGGTGCCAGAGTGTTACCGAGTCCTCCTTAGCCAGTTGATTATTCCACACACTGTGACTTCCAGGCCTAGGGGCCCCTCACAAGGCTCTGTCTCCCTCTCGTCCCCACCTTGCAGATGGTGGTCTCTGTTCACCATGACATTGGCTCTCTCTGCTGGCCAACATGTATGCATGGCCCCGGCTGCAGCTAGCACTCGCTAAAGAGCTTGACCCATCAGTCACCTAGACTCTTGCCCTAGTCTGTCCTCTTCCTCTGCAGTCTCACCCCACTCAAAGTCCGGATCATCTGACCTGCAGGCGTAAGGGGGAGAAGTGGGCTGGGTCCTGGTCACAACTGACCCAGCTGATCCCGCGCTAGTCACCAGAGGGGACATGGCTGCTGTTCATACCGGCCTTCCCCTTCCCGGATGCCCTTGTCCACACCACTTCCCTCATGTGACTTTGCTTGTTGTCCGCCAGGAACCCACCTGGGCCTGGCTCAGGCACTTCGGTTTGTGCCCAGTGAGCCTTCTTCAGCAGGTTGCCACACATCACCCCACTGCTGTCAGGCCTGTCCAGGTCCTCTCCATTATTGCCTCTCTCTGTGCCCACCCCTCCCATGCTGGCTGGCTCACAGTGAGCCTTTGACCACAGAATTACACAGTGGGACACTGTAATTGATGAGGGTCACCTTGGCAAGAATTATTCATCAGGAAAAGGAGACATTCATTAGTTAAAATGCCAACTTGGAGGTGTGTGTTTGTGTTTTAATGTATTTGTTTATTTGAGAGGTAGCTGGTGGCCGGCTGGAGAAGCAGGAGAGGACAGGAGAAGCCCATCTTGCCCTGCTTCACTCCTTTAGTGGGCACAGCAGCCAGGACTGGGCCAGCCCAAAGCCAGAGCCAGGAGCTCAACTGGCTTCTCCCGCCTGATGGCAAGAGCCCGTTGGCATGACTGCCACCACTGCCTCCCAGGATCTACATGAGCAGGCAGCTGGGAACCAAACCCACACCCTCTGATGCAGGGCCATGCCGGGGCCAAACCGCCCAGCCCTGCAGGTGAAACTCCAAGATGGATATTCTCAACTGGAGAATAGATCAAATCAACCATTCCTCGTTCTGTCACTGTCAGGGAAGGTCAGGGTTGATTCATGAGGCCAGATGAAAGTTACTGGAGGTGACATTCGGACCACTCATTTAGACAGAAATCCGTGTAACAGCAGGGACTTCGGACATGGTCACACCTTTCCAAATGCATTCAGTAGGGGATCCCTGGGCCTCCTGGCGTTCTTCGGGCACTGTGGCCAATTTGGGAGGACTGTCTTCCCGGTACATAGGCGTTTTGGCACTCACAACAAGGGGAAGGGATCACCCTGCCATCCGCCCCGCCATCTGTGCCCCCATCACCTGGTGGCACAGCACTTGATGCTGTCTGTCTGGCGACCACGGTTGCTACCTGAGGCAGGTTTCAGTCTTTGGAGGGAGACATCTCATCCATCTGCAGGAAAGGCCTTCCCTCCGGGGTCCTTCTGGATTCCATCTAAAACGTGTCAGAGGGCGATTTCCAGGGTCTTGTGTGTGCTGTGCTCTGTATTTCCTAGGGAGGGTAACGCTGGTTGATCTCGCATTATTATTGTAGCCTAGTTCATCCTCCACACTCCGACACTGTCTCCTGCCTTAGTAAACAGTTTCAATGTCAGTGCCATGGAACCTGCCTTCAGGGCTGTGAACATTTGGTTATAATTTCTCTATCTGCCAAGGATTTTCCAGTAAAGCTAAATTTTGGCTCTCATGGACCTCAATGTGAAATTTATTAACCTTGAGATGACTTGTGGCCTACATATTTTCTTCATTGCATCTCTTATCTGCTGAAGTATTTATTATGTATTAAATTGATAGCTGTAAACTATGTTGCTTATCCGGGTAAACGGATGGGCCCAAATCATTCTAACACATGTTTTATTATGGAAACTCTTAGGTATCCATCAGAATATGTGTAACGAGTGCTGACTGACCTGCTGGCCAGCTTCGGCAGCTCTCAGCTCATGACCAGTCCAGCTGAATCTGTACTTCACTGCCTCCAAACTTCTTTCATCTTATTTTGAAGCAAATCCCAGCCATTAACATCATTTCAAACATACATGCATCAGGGGAAGGCTGATTTTTGTTCTGTTTTGTTTTTCAGGATTCGCTACTGTAATACCATTGTCAGAGCTGGGGGGTAAAAAAGAACAGTAATTCCTCAATCCCATCCACTATCCAGTCATTGTTCAAATTCTTGTAGAACTTTATAGACGTTTCTCAGATGGGGATTTAATCAACTTCAGTGTGTTATGCCCTTACTTTTTTTGTTTTGACACTTACTGTCCAACCTCATTAGTCCAGTAAGTCTGGTTCTTTGTTTTGTTGATAGTCTCGCATTCTAGGTTTGTTCAGATTGCTTCTTTGTGAAAAGTTCAGCAGGCTCCCGTTCCCTTCTGTTTCTCTGAACCTGTGCGGGCAGTAAGGAGCTGTCAGCTTTAGCCTTGCTTGATTCGCAGTGTGCCGTGCTCGGTTGTCCGTGAGACTGGAAGTTGGTTCAGCCGTTGCATTCAGCCTGTGAAGTGCTTCACAAACATGTCTGACAGATGCACACCAGGCGTGGTTTTTGCCAGGATCTATTTCCGACCTTGGATTGAAAATCAATGATTCTTAGCTGAAACATTAAAAAATAAGGGAATAACATTTTGAGTGCACTTACAAAGCTGCAGACATTCACCTTCCCCTGGCTTCTCTGCCCACATTCCATCACTGCTAGGTGTCACCTCTCCTGGAACTCCCAACAGCACACAAACCAGAAACAACATTGCTGTATCCATTGTCCCATCTAAGCAGTACACAGGGACTGTGCTCAGGAGATTACCTGTCCTGGTCAGCCGAGACTAGAGGTGCCAGAGTAACAGAAGCACCTGACCAGAAAGAGAGTGAGCCCCTGCTTCACGGGCTGTTTAAAGGGGCTTGTGAGGGGAGTGGTTACACAACAATGCAATACCGTCCCCTGGGTGAGTCACAGGTGGGCAGGAGCGAATGCCTAAGTGGTGGGGGAGTGGCTGAGGATGGAATTAACATCCCATTGCTGTTAGAACCCACCTTCAGGACAGAGGGTGGGGAACACAGCCACAGTCCATTTGCCCACTGTCAATGGGTGCTGGGTGAGACCTAGCAGGAGTGTAATGTGGGCAGAGGAGCCAGGGAAAGGTGAATGTCTGCAGCTTCATAAGTGTGTCTAGGTTATACGTTGCATGTCTCTTAGGATAATTTGTATTGTTGGGGAAGCTGGGACATAGGTCTTCAGCTTAACGGATGGACTTGAGGGAAATGACCATTTGTTCCTCTTGTGGCTGTGTTTGGTTGGATTATGATTGGTTGGATTGCCATGTGGACTTGTGATCTGCTACTTCTAGTATGCTCTATTGTCACCAAGCTTCGTTAATAAAGACTCCTTAATAGGGCCCGGCGCGGTGGCGCAAGTGGTTAAAGGTCCTCGCCTTGCACGCCCGGGATCCCATGTGGGCTCCGGTTCTAGTCCCGGCAGCCCCGCTTCCCTTCCAGCTCCCTGCCTGTGGCCTGGGAAAGCAGTCGAGGACAGCCCAAGGCTTTGGGAACCTGCACCCGCGTGGGAGACCCGGAAGAGGCTCCTGGCTTCGGATCGGCATAGTATCGGCCCGTTGCGCTCACTTGGGGAGTGAATCATCGGACGGAAGACCTTCCTCTCTGTCTCTCCTCTCTGTATATCCGCCTTTCCAATGAAAAAATAATAAAAATAAATCTTTAAAAAAAAAAAAAGACTCCTTAATAAACCTTAAACAAAAAAAAAAAAAGGAAAAGAAACACTTGTTTTCATCAGCTCTTTGCTGTGGACTGAAGCTGATACAGAAGAGCAGACTCAGTGCTCAGTTGTAGAGTCAGCTGCAGAGTGAGCTGGCTCTCCACGAGTCTTCATGGTCACCAGTGGAAACCAGTAACCCATGGGGTGAACACCCGATGAGCTTCAGTTCATCGTGGCCTTAGCATACATTACTGAGTGCACTGGGGCCTCCCTGGCGGAGGCTCTGCGTCCCGTGGCCGCTCCCGTGCGGGTCCTGTGCTCTTCGCGGCTTCCTTGTCCCAGTGACCTCGGCTGTCGGAGGGGAATGAGGGAACATCCAGTGCGAAGGTCTAACTCTCTCAGCCCTGCCTTTACTGTTCCGCGCTGTGCGTCTGTATGTCCATCCTCCCCGTGGGCCCCTCCTGCGATTTGTAACCCTTTCACTGCCATTGCTTCTAGATGGCTACAGATGGCCAAGCTGTGTGAGCCGTGGTCACACACCCGGCGGCCCCGTACCTCCCAGTGACACATCCGCAGCAGCCACGCGGGTGATGGCTGATGACTACGGCCGTCAGTGAGAGCTCTGTAAACCGTATGGTATCTACACAGCCAGTCTGTGGCATGCAGTGCTTCTGGGGTTCTCTGGAAAGTGCTGGGGAATTTTTCTTTCTCTCACGCTCTTGCTGATTTTGTTTGTCTAATTATAGATCTGAGAGATGCTTTCCAAAATCTGCTTGCACACTTTCCAGCCACACGGACACCCAGACAACACATAGCAGATCACTGAGAATACCTCACCATCCGGGAATTCTTTTCACCCCACGCCTTGGACAGTTGTTTGCTCCTGACCTTGGCTCCCTGCACCTGGTGTTAACGCTGGACTGGGCGGGCAGGCATTGTGGAGGGGTGTCATGGGTACCTTCCCTTAGCAGCTGTGTGTAAAACCCAGAGCCTTCACCAAGAGGCCCAGGGATCCAGCCCAGGCAGCCATACTACCCAGCTCAGGGATCCCAGCCCAGGCAGCCATGCCACCTGGGAGACCCAGGCATCCCAGCCCAGACAGCCATGCCACCTGGGAGACCCAGGCATTCCAGCCCAGGCAGCCATGCTACCTGGGAGACCCAGGCATCCCAGCCCAGACAGCCATGCCACCTGGGAGACCCAGGCATTCCAGCCCAGGCAGCCATGCCACCTGGGAGACCCAGGCGTTCCAGCCCAGGCAGCCATGCCACCTGGGAGGCCCAGGCATTCCAGCCCAGGCAGCCATGCCACCTGGGAGGCCCAGGCATTCCAGCCCAGGCAGCCATGCCACCTGGGAGGCCCAGGCATCCCAGCCCAGGCAGCTGCACCAGCTGGCCCTGTTTGCCCAGGGGAAGGTCCCAGTGACATCACTAGTGGGAGGTGCACCTGCACGTGTTGCCCAGCTGTTAGCTTGTTCATACCCTGACTCCCCTAATCCTGGTGTTGGTGAAGGAGCCAGATGTTCCTGTGACAGAGCCGCCGTGTCGTCTTGGCTACCTGCACGCTGTGCATAGAGTTGAGAGTGGATCAAGTGTCGTATTGCTCTGTAGACCCTTCCCAACTCTAACTGTGAAGGGGCAGATGGTGGCTGGGGTGCCGTGCCAGTGGTGGAGCACACACATGGCAGGGGAAGGCCAGGGTTCGGATGGTGTGCAGGTGTGACACATGCGCCTTGGAGCAGGTGCTCCCTCACCATGCAGAGCACCTTCCCGCTTCAGCTGGCATCAGGCAAAGCATCCAGGAACAGTGGTGAAACGAGTACCAGTCCCGACACTTCGAGGGTTGTGTGTGTGTGTGTGTGTATGTACCCAGGGGTGCACACAGGCACCACACCCCTGGCGTCCTGGTGCTTTTGTGGGTTCAGGCAGCTGCACATCACCCCATGCAACTGACTGTGCCACGGACCTCCTGGTGGGTTAGAGCCAGTGGCGAAGACTTGATGCCCTGAGGTTTGTTTTCTTTGTTTTTTAAAGATTTATTTTTATTGCAAAGTCAGATATATAGAGAAGAGCAGAGACAGAGAGGAAGACCTTCTGTCTGGTGATTCACTCCCCTCACGGCCGCAATGGCCAGAGCTGTGCCTATCTGAAGCCAGGAGCCCGGAGCCTCTTCCTGCCCAAGGATTTAGGCTGTCCTCAACTGCCTTCCCCAGCCACAAGCAGGGACCTGGATGGAATGCGGGGCCTCCAGGATTAGAACTGGTGCCCATATGAGATCCTGGTGCGTTCAAGGCAAGGACTTTAGCCACTAGGCTACCACGTCAGGCTTACCCTGAGTTGTTTTAACAGTCATGTTTCCTAACCTGCCTTCTTAGTTAGGAACTTGTATATTGCTTGCTTTGCTTTGTTTTTGTGTGATAAAGGGAGGGAGACAGACCCTTGGAACAAGTGAAAGATAACTCTCTGAGCCAAGCTGGTAAACATTGGGTCCAGGCGTTGGTCCTTTCTGCTGTGACAATGTCATGTGCATTTATGGCATGGCATTCTACCTAGCCAATCACTTTGTAGTTTCATCAAAACAAAGAAAGAGGGCCCAGTGCAATAGCCTAATGGCTAAAGTCCTTTCCTTGCACATTCAGAATGCCATATTCTTGTATTCTGTGGTTGAGTTGTGTTAATGAAAAGGAAATTGCTTGAAGTTTTTTCCCTCCTCCTTTAAAATGTTTTTAAAAATCTTGTTTGATTGGCGCAGAGGCAGACAGAAAAAGAGGAACTCCCATCTCCTGGTTAACTTCCTGAACACCTGTGAGTCGGGACCAAACCAGGGAGCAGGAATCACGTCCCAGTCCCCCACAGAGGCGGCTGACCCCCGTCACGGCAGCCTTCTCGGCTCTGTGCTGGCAGAAAGCTGCCGTCGGGAGCCAGAGGGCTGAGGCGCTTCAGCTTTGCAGTGGGGCGCATGACATGCTGATAGCCAAGCCACCTGCCCCTGTGCTGTGTTCTGACCCCTTCTTTGGTTTGTGATAAAAAACTGAATACGTGCCCCCCCTTTTTTTTTTTTTCCTTTTTAAGCTAGAGCCATGCTACTTGTGCACACGGCAGCACTACACAAAGCCAAGTGATTCGGGGCAGGGCAGTGACTGCAGACCTGCTCGACAACCCACTAAGGCAGGCCACTGGGCGTGTGTGCAGTGACTCTGTGCCATTCTGCTCTGTATCCGAGATAAATGAATGCGCATGCCCACCCAAAGACAACCACGGCAATTCTGTGTGAAACAGCTGGGAACTGAAAGCAAAGCCAGGATCAGATGGCACAGTCATGCATGGCAGTGAGACGGCCAGACGGCCCACATGGCAGCAGCCAGGTCTGTGCGCACAGAGGGTTGAGAGGGAGACCCCAGCTGCAAAGCATGCCTGCTGCTCGCCTCCGTGCTGGCTCGCCACGCTGTGTGTGAGAGCAAGCACCGCCCATCCCAGTGTACAGGTCAGGGTAATGGTCACCTTTGCCCCCAGGAGCAGTGCAGCAGGCTCTGTGGATGCTCGTGTGTCCTCAAGCCTGCTGCCTGCCACTCCTGGGGTCGCGAGGAAGCTCGTGGCTTCCTCCTGAGCCAGGATGCCTGCGGGACCTGCCTAGGACACACCGCCGCAACACTGCTCCGGGCCCATTGTTAAGCTTTCAGTACGACCCAGCTGGCGCAGGCATTACTGATATGGTTCTCTGGTATGTTTGCTTACTTATAGTAATAGATTAATGTAGCCTTTTGTACGCTTTTGTTTTATATATTGCCGTGTGTAAAATGCATTCATGTTTGTGAATATATCATGATCTCTCATGCGCACACACGGGGTAATGGTCACCGTTCATTGCCGTGGTTGGGGAGGGGAGCGGTGTGAGCTGTGAGATCGTGGTCGTCAGGGCCTACCCCAGAAAGACCGAAGTGCTTCTCTGTTTACAAACGAGGCCTTAGGGCAGTTTGCAAGCCCGGCAGCATTAGGATTGACTGGTGGAGATGCCAAGACAAGTAAGGTGATAGGAGTCATTTCTGCATAAATCAGAATCTGGCAGGGGGTGGGGTGGCGATGGGGAGGCTGGTGTTGTGGCGTAGTATGTTAAACAGCTGCCTGCGATGCCTGCATCTGCTGTGGGCACCAGTTTGAGTCCTGGGTGCCCTACTTCTTCTGATCCATCAGCTACCTGTTGACGCCCCTAGCTCGGAGGCTGGCACTCAGAAGCGCTTGAGAAAGGGCTCGGATGTAGACGGGCTCTCGACCCCTCCCCCCAGCCCCAGCGGGGCACGGACCCAGGGCTTTGTGGTGTGGTAGGCTAAATGGATATGTGACTCACACAGAAATTACATTTTTAGAAGATGCACATTGCTGCCTCCATTTCTTTCTGTATGAATGAGATTTTAAATTCCCAATTAGCAATGACTCCGTATTTTCCCTGCCTGCAAGGCTTTTTATTTTTTAAGCAAGGATATTTTTATTTGTTCTGTTGTTGTTAAGATTTATTTATTGATTTACTTGAAGAGTTAGGGGAGGGGGAGGCACATAGAGATTTTCCCACCTGTTTGATTCCCACAGTGGCTGGAGCTGGGGGGCCAGTCTGAAGCCAGGAGCTTCTTGCAGGTCTCCCACATGGGTGCAGGGCCCCAAGCACATGGGCCATCTTGTGCTCTTTCTCAGGCACATTAGCTGGGAGATGGACTGGAAGAGGAGCAGCCAGGACTTGAACCAGTGCCCACATGGGGTGTTGGCACTGTGATATCTTTACTGGCCGTGCCACAGGGCCAGCTCTGTGTGTTCTCAGTGTTGCTACAATGCAGCATTGTTTTTAGTTTCAGGGCCTTTTCTTCGGTTTGCTGACTCAAACTTACACTGTTAATAATTTGATTTCCTTTCTTAAGTTGGCTATGACCTTAGTGGGACAGTGACTGCTCAGTGATAGGAAGAGAACCACGTGACACGTGCCAGAGTCCCACAGGGTCATGAGCAGTGGGGGGCACGTGCTTGCCAGCACTCCTCCCCTCGCCGAATCACACCGCTGGGCTATGGAGCGCAGCTGCTACCCAGGTCACCAGCCTCAGCTGGGCTGCTCTCACAGATCATCAGTCTTCATTTCATGGAAATCATTATTATGATTTGGGGAGAAAGTCTTACTGAGATTTTGAGAACTGGACAGTTCCTGCCGCCTCCCCCACCCCTGCCCGTTTATGATGTCCCGTGTCCAGGAGTGACATGCACAGAGCACAAATACTCCCCTGTCTGTGCACAGTGAATCATACTGTCGTATCACTTCCACTTGACTACCATGAAAAAAGATCGTGTTTGCCAAAAGACTGAATTGAAACAAAAGAGGTTAATTGTTTCAACTGTTGCTAAATTAACTTGTCTACATTGAAGTGGGAATGATGAAGCTGACCCTGCTCAGAGGGTATGAAATGGGCATAGCATTTTATGTCTGGGTAAGATGGTCTCTTATATATCTTACAGGAATTGATTTTTTTTTTAAAGATATTGTTTATTTCAGCTGCAGTTGCAGAGACAGGATGATACAAGCAGATCCTCCATCATCTGGTTTTCTCCCCAGATGCCTGAAGCAGCCAGGGCTGGGCCGGGCCAGAGCCAGGAGCCTGCAGTTTTATCCAGGTCTCCCACACAGGGGCAGAGGCCAAAGCACCTGGGCCATCTCCTGCTGCTTTTCCTAGACCATTAGCAAGAAGCTGGGTGGGAAGCAGAGCATCCAGGACATGAGCTGGCAGCACCGTAGGACACCGCTGTAGCAAGTGGTAGCTTTACCTGTTATGCCGAAGTGTTGTCCTGCATACTTTAACTTTTGAAATGGAAAGGGGATTGTTTCCCTGGCCTGTATCTGAATCGTGAAAACTGCTTATCCAGGAAACCTGTAAATGCTACACTCTTCAGAATATTAAGTCCTTAGCGATAGAAAAGAAAACGCCATGCCATCCTTTCACTGTTGTTTCCACTGCTTGGCGATGCTTTCTATTAGCAGAAGGAGTTCCTCTATTTGTATTGATCAATGGAAGAACATACTGATTGAAACGAGAGAGTGAGAGAGAGATTCTTGGGTTGAAAATAGGAAGCTGTAGTGACCACAGTGTCCATTTAATTGCTGAGTGGAGAGGACACCCTTCCCTCAAAGGTCACATGCGACATAGGAGAACATGTTTGTCAACTTGGCTCCGAATAAACTGACTCAGGAAAACCTGGGGCTTAACCTCCATCTTCATTCCAACAGAAGCTGATTTTGTTGCAGAAGACTTAAGCCTTCTTGTCTGGCAAACACAGACAGGATTTCTAGTTCCTTCTAACAGGTGACAATTTTGATATGTCTTCAGGCTATAATTGAATAGATAATCACTTGACAAAACAATACCCCAAAGTCCTTTTATGTATTGTTTCAGTTTGACAAATTAAAAAGTACACTGTGGGCTATTTATAGTATTTTTCAATCTATTTTTATCAGTAGACTAGGAGTGATGGCTGATTTAGGGCACTGGGGTTAAAAACAGGAAGTGTGGTTTATAAAGTAGGTAGTAGGAACTCCAGAGTTTCCAGAAGCCCCAGTGCTGGTAGTATTGACTGAAGGGTATCGAGTTTCAAAACAACCCCAGGCTGAGTCCCTTGAGCTCAGCCAAGAGCCTTCCAATTACAACAGGAAGTGCTTCATGGAAAAGTTTGCATTCTTGGTATAGGCACAAGTGGAATCGTGGTTGTTTTCTGTCATTACACAGTACCCTTCCTGCTCAACTCTTACACATTTCGCATGCTGTCACATTAGCATAATAAGTCTTGTGTAACTTCTAGTAAATTTCCTTTGACCTTTATATTTGGCTGAAAATGTTTTTGTTTTCATGAAGTTTTGTCAAGGAAGTTGTAAGGATATTGCACATAGACTAGCAAATAGTGAAGGCCAAGCTTATGTTAGAGACATTATGCGTGGTTACAGTCAGAGAAGTAAGGGGATCATTTTGAGTGGCAGCTTGGCAAGAGTCCATCAGAACTGAAAACCTGTGAACTTGGTGCATCTGTGCTCAGGAATGCGTCCCACCTGAGTCATCCTGTTAGAACACAGGAATCCATGTTCCTTGCAGAATTGTAATATCCAGGACAGAAAGGTAACACGGCCATGCGACAGTAGGAGCGTGCTTCAGTAGATTACAGTGTGCGCACACTGTACAATCCTACACAGCCGTTGAGAATTATAAGGTAGATTTATAATCACAGAAGAACCTTCTGATCAGAAAATGAGCCAAAGCTGTCAACAGACCCCTCTCTCAAGAAGATATAGCCAGGCACTCAACATCATAGGTCACTAGGGATTTCTGGATGAAAACAGCAGTGAGATGTGCTGTAACCTCCTGTTAGAATGACCAACCCCAGACCACCGCCACACCCAGTGCTGCCAAGGGTGCTGAGCAGCAGACTGGCTCCCCATAGGTGAGGCTACATAAGGAACTTACATAATGAGGTCTGCCCCTCTGGAAGGCAAGTGAGCAGTCTCTTACAAACTCTACGTAGTCTTCCCGTCAAAGCCTGTAGTGGCGCTGTTTGATGCCTACCCCCAAGGAGTTAGACACGGACACCTAGGCAAAAAAAAAAAAAAAACCCACTCAGAATTGTAGAGCAGCCAGAACTTGGAAGTGGCCAAGATCGGCTTCAGTGGTGATACAGCCAGAACATGGGCATGTTACCCGGTGCTGGGCAGAAGTGAGTTGTGAAGCCATCGGGTGACACGGAGAAAGCCGTCCGTGCATCCTGCTCAGGTGGAGGAAGCCAGTGGGAAGTGTTTGCCTGATGTACCTGGTGGTTTAGCACTGTGGAATGACTCGGGATGCAAGCATGGTGCACTCCTGTTGTTCCTCATTTGACCATGCTTCTAGAAAATGCAACCAAACCCTGAGGCAGACTGGCTGAAGTTTTGCAACAAAGAAAGAGAACATGATACATTACGGAAAGGTTAATATATTCTAAAGGACAGAATGTAGAGTGTAGTCTTGGGTTTTTTCAAGAAGAAAGTGTATTGCTAGGGAAAAAAAGTGTCTGGAAGGCCCTGCTCCACATTGTCACAGCTGTTGTTCCTGGGACGAGCGATGGGTGAGGGACTTTGATTTATTATTAGGCAAGCTGATATTAACTTGTTTTTAAATTGTATTCAGTGGCCATTTTCTTTTTCATTTCCAAAATGAAAAAAAGAAAAGAGTAAAGACTTGATTAATCTGGAATTTTTGGACACTCAGTTCTTTAAATGCGGACATTTCTGTCACATGATCTGCCCAGCAGATTTGTCCACATTATGAAGAATCAGGACCATCACTGTAGCAGTTTGTCATCTACAAAGCAACACTCCCTGTGTGCAGAAAGCCCGAAGCTGAAACAAGTTAACTGGTTTTGCAGTGGACATACAAGCCCAGGGTCTTCCCTTCCATAGCTCCCCACCTCCCAACACAGAGGACTCGTTGCAAGCGTCACTTCCGTGAGGCTGGCACACAGAGAGCCTGAGCACCTGTTCAGCGAGCACCCTCCGGGTGCCAGTGTGGGTGCTAATCATTCGTCTGAACGGTTTTGCTTGGTGTAGTTGCTCCCTCCTGCAGCCGAGAGGCGGTGGGAGGCTCCGGTCGCGTGAACCCTATCAGCAGGTTGTCTCCACAGGAAGGCAGGCTCCCTGCCGGGGAGGAAAGGCTTCATGTGTGTGACTTCTGCCTGGGGTCATGAGTAGCATGTGCTCATCGATGCTCAGTAATATAACTTTGCAGTAGAGAGCCTGTTCCAGAATCAAGTGACCACCAAACTTGATCAACAGGACAAGCTGACAGATGTAGCAGGAAAGAAGGGCGCTTTTTTTTTCCATCTCAGAGTACAAACATGAGATCTTCATGGCTGAAGGCAGGTGTCGGGTTGTGCCGGCTGATTTACAGGAAGCCCACCATGGCAAGCTGCCCCCTACAAGACCTAGCTCACAGCAGGCGCGAGTTCTGTTCTCTCCAGGGGGAATTTCCACGCTGTGCTGCTGATAGTGATAGTCTAGGCTGATAGCGTGTGGGTGGGGACACTTTCTTGGTCAGATCATCATGACACATTCTAATTTCATATTCAGAGAGTAGAGAGGCACATCTTGCAAGTGCTCAGAAAGCTGTTTCTCCTTCCCTTGCTTAAATCGCATGGAAAGTTGTGGGGGACTATCTGAGGGTAACGTTGAAAAACAATACTACTACATCGTAGTACCGTGCTGTGTGTAAACCCCAAGCAGCCAGTCCGTCCGCTGCGTGTTGTCTGGACACCCTGTCCTCAGCGAGCACATCCGTACCACGTGTGGGCACCCTGTCCGGAGTGAGCATGTCCACACCACACGTGGGCACCCTGTCCACAGTGAGCACGTCCGTACCATGTGTTGGACATTTCTCAGCCTGGCACATTGGTGCACCAATAGCAGCCCCGGTTGCTCACTGTGTTCTAACACATCTGGGCGTCTGGGTGTCCTCCTGAGCATCTGGCCCAGGTAGAGCCCTCAGCACATGCCTGCTGGGTTACGGTTGGATGTGAGCTCTCAGAAGACAGTAAGAAAGATGAAGCTGATTGGGACAGCAAGTCGATGTGGCCAGGGAAATGCCCTGCTGTGTTCCCCCGTGTCGGTTCAGCTGGATCCCAGTGCTCAACCTCAGAAGGCCCGTTTCTGTTTCTCTGAGACCTAACAAAAACAGGAGATACCTGCTTTACCAGGGACCACATCCTGCTGCTGTTAACTCAAGGACTGAAGCACTTGGAGTTGTCCTTCCGTTCTCAAAAGTATAGGCCACGTTAGCCCTATATTCATTGCAATAAGTCAGCAATGGCAAAGACATGAAAACAACCTAAATGACCATTGAAAGAGGAATGGATAAAGAAACTGTGGTACATCTACTCCATGGAATTCTACTTAGCCATTAAAAAGAATGAAATGCTACCATTTGCAATTAAGTGATCCCAACTGGAGACCATTGTGCTCAGTGAAATAAGCCAGTCCCCCAAAGCACAAATATCATATGGACTGACTCATTTTTGAACAGAAGAGAGACAGAGAGATCCATCTTGCATTTGCTGAGTCATTCTCCAAATGACCACAATGGCTGGAACTGAGCTGATCTGAAGCCAAGAGCTTCTTCCTGGTCTCCTATGTGGGTGTGGGAGCCCAGGGACTTGGACTATCCTCAGCTGCTTTCCAGGCACATCAACAGGGATCCTGGATCAGAAGTGGAGCAACTGGGCCGCAAACCAGGGCCAGTATGGAATGTCAGTGCTGCAAGGCAGAAGGTTAGCCTGTTGGTCAACGTGCCAGCCCCAGCTGACTCACTTTTTAGTATACCTCCTAAATGTCTCCTACTGTGGACATCATAACACCCTGCATATACTTTCCTCTTGCATGTTCACTCACTCATTCACGCAGTGATTGCTTCATTTAGTAGTATGTGGTCTTCCCCTTTCTTTATGCCTTTGTTCTTGACTATTCTGTGACTGCGTGCCACGCGTGAGCCACTGGGAGGTGTCTGAGACCCAAGGACCGTGTCCTGCTGCCTGCCAGGGAGTGCAGGAAGCTGGACAGAGAGTGAAGCAAGGCCTTGAACCCAGGCACTGGTATGGGGTGTGGGCATGGCAGCTGCTGAGGCCAAGACCTGCCCCAGCACGCTTTTCAGGACACCTGTGACGGTGACAAAGGGCTCGTGTACACTGTAGATCATTGTAACGGTGTGTGTTGATTCTCTTCACGCTGCACTTCACTCTGATTTTAATATTATTCCCATTAATGGCTGCTGAGTGCCCAGAAAGCTGAGGGAGGTGACAAAAAAAAAAAAAGGCAGCTGTGATTACAAGACCTTAGGAAGCTCAGCCCACTTTTCCCACACTGTCTCTGATGTGGAATGTGGAGACCAGCAAAAGTGTTCTACAGACCCGAGGTGTGCTGTGTTTATCTCCCTCATTCTTCAAATGCCGACTGTGACTCTATCCTGTGCCAGACACCCCCAGGAGGTGGGGTGTGAAACTGAGCGTAACAGAAGTGACACCCCCAAGCCCAGCCTGCCTGGCCTCGTCAGAGTACACTGGGAAGGGGCCTGTGCCACTTCAGCATACAGATTTCACGTGCTCATTTTTTTTTTAATAAAAATAATTTGCTGAAAGATGAGATGACTGGATAAAAGCATGCAGGTTTCTTCGTGACACCCATGCTATGCCTGTTTGACGATGTGATCATATCCGCTGCTGTCGCTGGCATCCAGTGCAGTTGGCTGATCCCTCGGAGTAGTCTGGGAACCACTTACCACCTGGGTTTGAAGGTCAGAATGCAGGCAACCCGAGTGCGACAGGAGGACTGGGAAGTGGTGTGCCCAGTCAACGCGCACACAGAGGGCCTCTCTCTCAGAGCTGGACTCTCAGAGGGCCTCTCGTGTCGAGCTGTGAGCATGGCCGGATGCCATGTGTGAGTGACAGGGAACGTCCTGCTCCCACGAGAGGCGGTGCAGGTGTAAAATGAGCAGAATCGGGCTGTGACCTCACACCTGTGCTGCTCATTCGGTGTGTTGCTTTGGGACGGGTTTCAGAGCCCGTTCTGTGTAGTTTCTCCTTTATACAACCGACTTAATACTTATTAAATCAAATATTTTTGAGAGGCTCAGGATGCACCTGGCAGAGAGTGAGCTATGAGTAAACAAGAGGTGCGAGGACTGGTTCCTCCCCACACGTGCCACGCCTGGTATTTGAGACGCTGCTCCTGTGTCACCACTCAGATCCTCCAGGGAGCTGTGTCCCCTTCTCCCACAGCGTGACCCATGATTGGTCTCTACCTCCACAGCTGGGGCAAGATGCTGCATCAACGCAGTGATGGGCTCTCATGTCCTTTGTCTTGTATCCTCAGCCAGTCCTTGCTTTTACGGCCATTTAGGGAGATGAGTTAGCAAGATGGGACATCCCTCTGTCTCACTTGCTTTCCAAATAAATCAAAAAGGTGCCATAACCAAGCAATCAAGTTCTGGGCCTGTGCCCAACCTGGCACTACCACACTCACTAAGGGCCTTGAGAACTTAACGCCCTGCTTTATTCTACTTCCTGCAAGGCCTCTGCAGTTCAGGTCTCCTCTAACAGCACCAGGGTCTCCCTGGAGTGTAATCCTCCCAGTACTCAATCCACCCTCATCCCTGTACAGGGAAAGGCCACAGTACACACCCAGCCTAACATCCCCAAATCCTGGTCAGCTCTTGGTCAGCTCTTGTTTGTGAAATCTGTAGCATCCACCATTCTCCCTCAGCGTGCAAGGATAGTTGGAGCCCCTGCTCCCCGCAGGTCTCCCTGCCTGTGGATGCTATAGAGCAGGGATGCAGGACCCTGCCCTGTGTTTCTCCTGCCCAGGGCCGTTTGCATATCGATGTCAGCATTCACAAGGCCCTACAGAATGACCACCTTGAAAATCAGCCTGCTGCGGATGGGCTGACTCGCAAGTCCCACTGCATTTGCCACAGGACAAGCCAGACCCACTGATTTCCCAGGGGCCACAAGTCTACCATGGCACTCCAGTGGTGCCACCGAATTTACACATAACCACTGCCCATCCTCCTCAATACTATAAATCATATTCAGAGTACTGAGAATGCCTAATACCATGCAAATGCTGTGGGAATATTTGCTCTAGTGTATTGGTTAATAAGAAGAGTCTCTTGTGTTCGATGTGTGCGCTTTCCCCAGCTTCAATCCTCACGTCCTCCGGGCCATGCAATGTGTGGGACCATATTGTCGGCTCTTCTTGGCCCTTTGCCTGAAAACTGTTGTCCACCACTGCCTGCAGAGTGAGCCAGCCACACCTGCCACGGCCACTACCGCTGCTACAGGCATCGCTGGGTATTTCTGAAAGAATTGACCTCCTCCTCCTGTCATCAGACTCTAAGTAGTATTTTTTAAACAGCAAAAACTCAACAGGCAGGCCGTAAGTCCCTGAGAGGTTTAGGGTCTTAGAAAGGGTCTTAGAACTATGGGGCTGTGTGTGTTCCTGCCTCTGGTGTGTGCCCTGCTCAATGAATGTACAGGGAGGAACCAAACCTTTGAGCCACTCACTCAGGGCTAGCAGTGAGCTCATCCCACAGGGCAATAAGATACTCCTGCATCCAAAGCAGTGGACAGCTTTAGGGAGAGGGGAGGCCATTGGTGATTTCTTTCTGTATTTTGTAGTGTCGTGTCTGGGGTTGTGGCGTAGCTGGTAAAGGTACCACCTGCGACACCGACATCCCAAATGAGCACCAGTTCATGTTCCAGTTGTTCCTCTTCCGATCCAGTTCCCTAATGGCTCAGGAAATAGAGCAGAAGATAACCCAAATGTTCAGGTCCCTGCGCTTGTGGGTGGGACCCGGATGAAACCCCTGACTTCTGATTTCAGCCTGACCCTGCTCCAGCCATCTGGGGAGTAAACCAGCGGATGGAGATTCACTCTTTTCCCCTCTCTCACTCTGCCTTTCAAATAATAAACTATATACATACATAGGCAAAGCTTTAAAAACTTGCCTGTGTTCAGTTGTGACGCCAGCGTGGAGGACCAAGTCATGGCTCACCCAGCTCGGCCACAGGCCATGTGCCTTCCCAGCCGTGTTCATTCTCCAGCCTCACTTGCCCAGGACCACGGCTCCATCCATCCCCCCCAGGTTCACAGAAGCAGTTATTGCTGCTCTGTTAGCAGCAAGAGAGAGGCAATGGTTTTCTTTCCTTTTTCTCTGTATTCATAAAGACAAACACCTCCAGCAAACAGCACATCTTACTTGTCCAAGGTTGAGGCTGATGTCTCCTTACAGGACAAGATCTGAGCATAGTCTATGGACAGCTGGAAATGAGAAACTCGGTTTTTCGTTTTTTGAGTGTTTTTTTTTTTTTTTGCCTGAATGTTTTGATCCATAGAAGCATGTTTTTTGGGCTTACAGTGTCCCATGCTAATTTTGAATATCCACATGTCCTTGGAGTCACGTTAAGTAGCTAGAATGAATAATTATCTTTCTCTCAAGGGTGCCCTATTGGCAATGCTTGGTCAGATGGGGCCTTAGCAGAAAAATGTTTTCTGTCCTGTCTGGCTCCGGAGTGGACGTCGAGTTTGAAACGTGCCATCCCCAACCATGTGATATTGTGTTACCTTGTTAGCTAAGGCTGCTCTTCTGCTCGGTCGTCAGCACGCTCCACCCCTCTCCTCTACGCTCTCTGCCGCCAGACAACCTTGAAAGTCAGAAAACGCCTTCCGATTTCCAGTCCCCCTTCCTATAAGAGTGTTGAGGCCTACACTCCTGACGTTTGGCCCTGGGTTCACCACACATGCACACGCCAACGGGGGACAAGGGGTGCTTCAGGATGCCCATGGCTAAGTAGAATTGAAAGGTATAGAGAAAAGGTTTTTGAATCCACATCCCCTGGAGAGGTCCTCAAAAAATGCTTATAAGGAACAAACTATGCACAAGTTTCAAAAAAAAAAAAAAAAAACTTTTTGCACCAAAGGAAGTTTCTCTCTTGGTTTCATTTGGCCATGAACTTTATGTGCATGTGTGTACACAGATATGTGGTATATGTGCACATGTCTGTAAGCTGACCTGCCATAGACTTGCCGTTTTAAAGGCCCAGGACCTGAGCCCAACGGCCAGGAACTCATGGGCCTGACATTCACCCCTGGAGGGCTGCTCAGCACCCAGGGCTAGGAGCAGGGCAGGGTCCCCCGTGGCTGGTCTGCAGCAGGGAACTCACCAAGGGAACCTCTGTGCGGTGTGGCTTTCCTCTGACAGGAAGACGGCTTCTCTGGTCTGCAAGTTTGTTGATTTCACTTTCACTTAGAGTAGGCGCCCCACATTCCCCCCTTGGTAAAACCTCTTACTTAGCAACCAGGACGAGTGTCAATTTCTGTATAATGTGCAATTACTGTCCATGACCTGCCATCAGCAACATGGAGCGAACTGACCCCGAGCCTTCCCTTGCTGCTGTGTCCTTCGGGTCTCACTGCAGCCCGCCTACACGACAAGATACAGTTGCTAGACCCATTTTAGAGGAGAATACAGAGAGGCTGTGCTCTTTGTGCCAAAAGTCACACAGCTAAGAGGTGTTGCAACGGCTTGATTGCAAAATAGCCTGTGACTTCGGACTCTGCACCCTTAAAGCTTTTCCTGAGGGAAGAAAGGTTCCCAAAACTCCAGCATCTTCTCACTGGCTTTGCAGAGTCCGAGTCCACGTGGTTCTGTGCAGACTTTTCTCCTGAAAAGAGCTCAAGTTCTGAAGTGCCAAAAGTCCCACTCAGGTGTGGGCTGCTCTCACGCACACCCAGCCCAAGGTCTGTGAGCTTAAGCCCCCTCCCTCTGATCTCTGCATTCTGTCTGTTCTGTGCACACAGAGGAAGACATGGAGGGGCTACAGTGTAATTGTAGTTCTGAGGCCAGTCGATCAAACGGCATAAAGAATGACAGAAATGAGAAAAAAAAAAAAACATGAAAGAAAACACCTAGCTTACGCTCTCCATCCCCACCACGACTTTTTTCTTTCAACCTGTATGAAAACAGTCCTTCCACCACTTGCTTCTCAGAAGGAAACAGGGTGCTGGGCCTTTGCGTTTCTCCTTAGAAAAATGCAGACGCAGCAGCGGCAGCGCGTGCAGCTGGTGCCAGCAGGAGGAGGGGGCTGTGCCCCTGCTCACTGTCTTTCCCCTCCCCCATCTTGACTGCAGGTGTCAGAAACTATTTGAAAGAAGCATTGGTGAATATCACTGCCGTGCATGCAGAGGTAAGATGTCATTAGATGTTCCCGATACACAAGGACAACGGAAGGAGAAGAGATGTAAGTCTCATGGTAGAATGTATCTTCAAATAAATAGAGCTCAGCTTTCTCATGTGCACGTGTTTGACTGTGAGTAACTGAAAGTAAATCGGTGACCAGCACTGTGGCACAGCAAGGAAAGCCACTGCCACAACCCCAGCATCCCACGAGCTGCCCGTTCAAGCACGACTGCGCCACTTCCAATCCAGCTCCTTGCTAACAGCCTGGGGAAAGCAGCAGATCCCTGACACCCACACGGGAGGCCTAGCTGAAGCTCTTGGCCCCTGGCTTCGGCCTGGTGCAGCTCTGGCCATCACAGCCATTTGGAGAATGAACCAGCAGATGGAAGATCTCTCCCTCTGAAACTCCGATTATTTAAACAAATAAGGAAAGCTATAGTTTTTTAAAAAACGTAAATTCGTGAATGCTTGAAAGGTAGAGAAGGGTGTCATGCATGGCTAGGGCCGCCTGTGTCATGTGTTGAAGTGCCTGGGGACAAGTCCCCACTGTTTGTGTGGGAGACAGCAAGGATGGCTCAGGTGCCGGGGCCCTGTGCCTGGACCGAGGCCTGCACTGAGTTCCCAGCTCCTGGGCAACGAGCCATTAAGAAGAGAGTTGCCTGATTTCCTGAGCTGGCTTTAGATCAGAAAGAAAAATATATTTTGTAAGTTTGAATTTCTTAGCAAAACGGAAGAATACACGTTACTCTGTACAAATAAAGCTTGTGTATAATTTAAATCAGACCAGATTTTACCCCCCAGGTCTCTTTACAATGAGTAATGTTCTTAGGTGTGTTTGCAGATGGAAACATGCTGATTGCTGTGATATTAGCTTCCTGTAAAAATTAGGAGCTAGACCAGGCAGTGCAAGTTGTTGGTGCGGTAGTGGAGGGTGGAAGCCGTGCGCTGTGTGGGGATTGTCAGTGACAGCAGCAAGCTGCAGCCTACACAGGCAGCCGTGCTGCTCGTCCACCACCAGCAGCCACGGCCACGAGACCGTGTGCCAGTGGCAGGCCCTCCAGGCGCCTTCCAGTCCGGCCCGGGGATGGAGCAGAGCTGCAGGGAGCGTGTTTACTGCTTACTGGGCCATCTTGAGCTGTCCCCCATTTTTCTGGCCCCTCAGAGTTAACATTTGGGTTGATCTTTGGTTGAATTCTAATGGCTCAATCTGAAAGGGGAAAAATCTACAAAGAAAATGTAATTTTAATTTAGAAAACTACAGATATAATAAGTCTAAATGCGAAAGTGTAAAACCTTGAAGATGTCAAAGACCTTCAGAGTCTGTGTGTTTATACACACACACCAACAGAAGAAAAAAATAGATTTACTTATTTATTTGAAAGGCTGAGTTACAGAGAGATCCTGCATCTGCTGATTCACTTCCCATATGGCTGCAACAGCCAGAACTGAGCCGGTGCAAAGCCAGGAGCCGCCTCCTTCGGGTCTCCCACGTGGGCACTCTGGCCATCTTCCACTGCTTCCCCAGGCACGTCACAAGGGAGGTGGGTTGGAAGTGGAGCATCCGACACTCGAACTAGCACCCAGATGGGATGTTGGGAATGCAGGCGGCTTTGCTTGCTCTGCCACAATGGAATGTATATGTACATATGTACGTATGTATGTGTGTATGTATGTGAGAGGAACACAGAGTCACAGAGAACGAATGCTCCCACTCACCCTCCCGTCCCTACAGTCATGGGCAAAGCCAGGAGTCAGACAGGAAGTCAGTCTAGACCTCCCACGTGGGTAGCAGGCAGACACTTGAGCCGCCATCCCTGTCATCCGGATGGCTCCGTGGGTCTGCGCTGACAGCAAGCTGGAATTGAGGGAGGTGCCAGGATCCCAGCCCAGCTGTGGGCATCCCAGCTGGCATCCGAAGCGCGAAGCCAGAGTGCCCGCCCCTCCAGGGTGGTGCCAGAGTGCCCGTTCCTCCAGGGTGGTGTGATTTCGGTGATTCCTTCTTTAAAATCATGCTTTCTTGTGCCTGGAAAAGAGGAAGAGAAATCTCCAAAACCACTTTGTAGTTGATGAGCATGGAGTTGCACCTGCCAACATTGTAAGAGATGGGTGTGCACAGGCATCGGCTAGTCCGGTTCAAGTCTAAATCCCTGTCCTGCTTGTGTTCACAACATGGGTCTTTGGCGTGTACCCCAATCCAGAAGTGCGCCTCCCCAAAGCTTCGTTCCTTCTCATTCTGAACTTTCCACCAGGTCTTCACCATTTCCAAAGAGCTGGTGCCCCGCGTGCTGTCGAGGGTGGTGGAGGCGGTGTCCGAGGAGCTGAGTCGGCTGATGCAGTGTGTGTCGTCCTTCAGCAAGAACGGAGCCCTGCAGGTACCTGGGCGTCCCTGGGCATCCACGGCCCTGCCGGATGGTCCTTTCTCCTCAGTCGCCCATCTGAGACAAGAGGTGTCCGTTTTGAAGGGTCCATTGTGTTTATTGTGTAAACCCTGGCCGTAACACATCATCTGCGGGTTCCAACCTCCCACTTCAGTTTTTAAAGACCTTAAAGACACTTGCCCATTGAATACAGCTTCCTTACCGTTGCCTTCTAGATCCTCATCCCTAGAGCCAATTTCACAGAAAACTTTTAGCAGTTGATGTTCAGTCTCTTTCCAAAACGTGTGATACAGTTGTGCACAAACAGTTCCTGGCTGTCTCTTTGTAGTCTTGCTACATTTCTGACATTCTGGTTGTTTTAGTTAATAGTTACAACAAATAACAACCCCTGCCAACCAGTTCATGTGTGATACTCCTCTGAGCCCCAGCTGATGGGATTGTGTGCATATGACCACGCGTGTACAAACAGGTGGAGGGTGGCACTCTGCTGGTACCTTTCCTGTGAGCTGGGAGCATTGGGAATGGCTACCCCTCCAACAGACGGCACCTGTAAGCTTGAGTAATGTCTGAAACCAACCGACACTGGGAATGCCAACCAAGTTAGTGGGAGACTCTTCGGGAAATGGCCCTTGGAAGGATTCCCTACTTCTTCTGGGTGCTTGTCTGGAAGCAGGCACAGAAGTCACACAGCCGCTTGTAGAACTCCTCTGGCTGACTCCAGGAAGGCGAAGCGGGTATCCCGGAAAGGAGAGAACACCACACTGGTTCATAGGCCAGGCGGACTCCCGTGCAGCCAGCACAGGAAGAATCCTGTTTCTGCCCAGAAGCCAGGGAATCTCTGTGTGATTCCACACAAGACCATAGCTTACCCTAAGTGACATGCAACTCAGCACTCCTCAGACACATCCTCCGTAATCCAGAGTCTCCCAGCATAACCTTCACAGCATCTAAGATACAAACCTCGTGTCACTGAATGCAAATGGTACCAGCAAAAAAGAGACCCCGACCCACTTCTGCCCGGAAAGACTAGCTCTGAGGGTGACTCAGTCCCTGGCACTTAGCACACAGGAATTTCAAAGCAGACGCATTCAGGGAAGAAGCATCCACGTCACGTCAGTCCGTCCTCAGTGCCGAGTCGTGCAGCGTTATGCTGAGTGAAGGGAGCCTCACCATACTGTGTGGGTTTCATGTACATGACAGCAGAGCTCAGTCATGCTGGAAAAACCTGAATCAGCGATTTCCTGCAGGTGACTGAGATTAACTGGGGATGGGCTCGAGGGAGCCACAAAGCCTGCGGTTCTACACCTTGATTCAGGTTTCCATCACAGGATCTGTCAGGTTGTACTCCTCAAGTCTTGTCCCTTTTGTGGTGCACGCATTCAAACTCGAAGCAAAGCACGTGGACTGGCGTGCTGTAGTTGCTGGTGTGCCTGCTGAAGTACGGCAAAGCTAAGCCCCAGGCCAGTGGGTAGGTGCGGGATTCGCGTACATCCATGTTAGTGATAGAGCGTGTGGTATTCACTGTAAAAATTCATTCAAAGTCTATTTGAAATTTCTTATAATGGTAAAATACTGGGGTAAATAAATGGAAAGGACATGATAATTGAGATATAAGAGCCAAGAAAGCCTGGTGAGGCCAACAGCCAAGATAGAAATTGTAATAAAGTAGTAAAGAACCTACCAACAAAGAAAAACCCCGGCCTGCTTGGCCTCACCCCAGAATTCTACCAAACTTTTAAGGAAAAACCAGTCCCAGTCCTTACACCATTCCACGCTGTTGAAAGCGAGATAGCACTTCCAAACTCGTTCTGTGAGAACAGCAACACTGTGAGCCCCAAATGAGAGAAAACCGCCGATGTCCCCGATGAACACGTGCAGAAAGCCTCACCAAAATGCTAGCAAATTGAGTCCAGCAGCGGATCGGAAAGCTCGTTCACATAGACCAAGTGGGGCTTATCCCAGGGAAGCAGCAACTGCACAGCGCATGCAAATCTGTGTGCAAAATGCATCACCTAAGCAAAAGGAAGGACAAAAACTAATATGAGTATCCCAGTCAATGCAGAGAAAGCATTTGATAAGAAATACTTTCATGACGCAATAAGTAGTAGTTCTTTAAAGATAGATTTACTTATTTAAAGTCAGAATAATTCAGACAGGGGAAGAGAGAGAGAGAGAGAGAGATTCCATCCATTGGTTCACTTCCTGATGAGAGTGGCCCAAGGGAGGAGTTGGGCCAGGCTGAAGCCAGGAGTCAGGAACTTAGTCTGGGTCTCCCACATGAGATGCAGAGGGCCAGGCACTTGGGCCATCTTCTGCTGCTTTTCCCAGGCCGTGAGCAGGAAGCTGGATCAGAAGTAGAGCAGCCAGCACTCAAACCAGTATCCGCATGGGACGCCAGCCTCACAGGCGACAGTTTTACCTGCCTTGTTAGGTCAGGCTCATTCACAGTAGGTACAAACGATCTATAGATACCTTGGGAAGAATTTAACCAAGGATATGAATATCTGCAATGAAAATTACAAAGCTTTGATGAAAGAAATAGAAGAAAATAGAAAAATGAGAGAAGTCTGTGTACATGGACTGGAATAGTTAATATCACACGGATGTCGATGCTACCCTAAGCGGTGTACAGATTCAGTGTGACCCCAAAGGACATTCTTCACAGAAATAACAACAACCAAAAACAATTCCTCAGAAAACCATAGCAATCTGAAAGAACAAAGCAAAGCCGAGAGCTTCACACTACCAGACTCCCAAGACATATTACAGGGCACGTGTGATCCCAACATCCCGCTACTAAACCGAAAACAGACATGCAGACCAAGAAACAGAGCAGAAACTCCCCCAGATCTTGCCACAGCCAGCTAAGCTTTGACGTGCAAGCTAAAGCGATCCCTGAAAAAAGGACAGCCTCTTCAACACGTGGTGCTAGGAAATTTGAACATGCACAGGATGAAGCAAGAGCCCTCCCTTTCACCAGAGGCAGGAATGAACTCAGAGCACACCAAGGGTCTGGCCTAAGTCCTGATTCACCCAGCGAGTAGAGGAAACATAGGGGAAGTGCTGCATGACGTCAACTAGGACAAAGATGTCCTACAAAGGGTCACAGGCAAGAAAAGCAAAAACAGCCCGGCGCAGTAGCCTAGTGGCTAACGTCCTCGCCTAACACATGCTGGAATCCCATATGGGTGCCGGTTCTAATCCCGGCAGCCCCGCTTCCCATCCAGCTCCCTGCTTGTGGCCTAAGAAAGCAGTCAAGGATGGCCCAAAGCCTTGGGACCTTGCACCCGTGTGGGAGACCTGAAAGAGACTCTGGGCTCCTGGCTTCAGATTGGCTCAGCTCTAGTTGTCGTCTACAGCCGTACCACCCTGAACATGCCTGATCTCAGATTGGCTCAGCTCTGGCCATTGCAGCTGCTTGGGGAGTGAATCATCGGATGGAAGAGCTTCCTCTCTATTTCCCCTCCTCTCTGTACATCTGACTTTCCAATAAAAATTTTAAAATTAATCTTAAAAAATAAAAGAAACGCAGAGAAAAGTGGGATTACATCAAGCTAAGAAGCTTCTGTGTGGCGATAGAGACAGCATGCAGTGGCAGCCAACAAAATGGGAAAAATGTACAAGTTATCCTTTATTTATTTGTTTGTGTATTATTGCAAAGTCAGATCTATATATAGAGAGGAAGATCTTCTGTCCGATGTTTCATTCCCCAAGTGTCCACAAGGGCCAATGCTGTGCTGATCCAAAGCCAGGAGCCAGGAGCTTTTCTGGGTATCCCATGCGGGTGCAGGATCCCAAGGCTTTGGGCCGTTCTTGACTGCTTTCCTAGGCCACAAGCAGGGAGCTGAATGGGATGCTGGGCTGCCGGGATTAAAACTGGCACCCAATGGGATCCCAGCATGTACAAGGTAAGGACTTTAGCCGCTGGGCCACTGCATGAGGCCCTTAACATGTCTTAAAAGAACTTGCCAGCTTTCTTACAAAAACACTAATGCAATACTGCCCACTCTCAGGTTCCAGGTGATGGTTGGTGAGTGTCATTTGATGCACAAGTGGGCAGAAAGGATTACATAGGTGATGGGAAGTGTGGTTTCCAAGCCCTGAACTTGCTGCCTAAGACCATGACAATTTCCTTTGGGTTGTTGTACCAAGTATGTTTGTGACCGAGAGTGGTGGTGGTTTGCCGGCTGGGTCCCACAGCCCAAGGGAAGCTGTGCCCCTCCTGCCTTGCTAGTGTGTGACAACTAACACGTTTTCCCCTTGATAACTGTGTTCTCCTTCTGTCTGTAGGCAAGACTTGAAATCTGTGCCCTGCGGGATACCGTGGCCATTTACCTGACATCCGAAAGCAGGTGGGCAGTCAAGGCTTGGCATTCGAAAAGCCACCTCACAGCTTGTTGAGCAGAACAGATACTGCTGAACTTGTGATGTGACCAAATCTATATTCATGCCATCGTATTTTATTTTACTTTTAGCTAAAAAGCATAAATTGCAAGGATTGTGAACTCGTAGGCACTATAAGAGGAAGGGACCGATCTGACGGCCTGCCTTGGGCGTGCCGTGGGTCTGCTGTGTGCATCCTCGTCCCCTGAGTCAGAGCAGGGCCTGCGCACTGCTGCCAAGAGGCAGACACTCGAGCCTCGGCCTGCCTCCAGCCGAGGCCACAGCACAGCTCGAGCGCTGTCAGTACCAACGGCAAGAGGAAGCCTTGTGGTTTCTCTGTAGCATCTTGTAGTGGAAATTCGGTGATGATTTTTTAGCTGTTTTGAATGAAAGTCAGGATTTCCTTCCATTGAACCATCAGTCACTAGAGTGAAACAGAACTCCTGTTTGCCTACTCAGAATTGTTTACTGCGCTGGCCGGGTCTGCGAGGAAGTGCTGAGTTCCACTATGAACGTGCCCATGAGGCCCGGGACGGTGCCAGTAGGATGTTGAAGGCTGCCACGCATGTTTCCATTCATCCCCATCATGCTGCACGCTGACCCCTTCCGTGACAGAAGGAAGGATGGTGGCTTCCCAGGAGTCATTTCTAGGTGTCCGCCATGCCTATCACTGGACCAGCCCTGGGGGCTGGATAGCAAGTGGGGAGCACCCAGTCTGCCTGTCTAGATATCCTCCCCACAACCTTGACCTTAGGAAACCAAAGGCCATGCCCCTCTCCCGCATGAGTAAACAACGCAAGAAGCCAGCACCAACTGTTAGGGTTTTGTTGGGACCGGTTAGTCTCCATTGCCATGACTCCCATCAGTTTGAGAAATATTGCTCAAAAACGTTTGCTGATAGACTGAAGAGTATATACATTTTATTTTAACATTTATTTTTTATTGCTTTGAAAGGCAGAGTCAAAGAGAAAGATCTTCCATTCTTTGATTTACTCCCCAAATGGCCTCAATGGCCAGGGCTAGACCCGGCCAAAGCCAAGAGTCAGGAGCTTTTTCTGGGTCTCCCAGGGTACAATGCCCAGGCACATGGAGCGCCCTCGGCTGCTTCCCCAGGCCTGCAGCAGGGAGCTGCCTCAGAAGTGGAACATCCAGAACACCAGTTAGTGTCCATACGGGACACTGTGGGCTGCTGCTTCATGTCTGTGCCACAATGTTCCCCTAACCTTTTGTCCTCTGGAAAAATGATGCTGAGAAGTTTTTAGGAGACGCACGTCTCTCCATTTCCCCTACAAGTTTTAAATGCAATAGCTGAATATCACAAAGACCCTGTTCGGTGGATGTTAAGACCCCGGCAGAACTCCCTGCGCTGCATGCGTCACTTCTGTACATACCCAGTTAGCATTCACTCTGCCCCAGGCCCTTTAGCTGGGCTTGCCTTTGGGCTCCGTGTTGCTCTCACCGCACACTCGTGCTGAGAGCCCTTCTCCTGAGCAGGCTCCTGTGGCCGGACTCAGGCTTGCTGTCCTCATCCCCACCGCTCTGGCCCACTCCTGCCCGAGGCCCTGTCTAGAAGCCACACCCTCACTCAGACATTTCCCCTCGCTGTAGCTTTCTCATCTTGACTTTGGTTCTTGTATCTCCTATCCCTTGGATCCCCAGTCTCTGCTCACACATGTGAGCTGTTCTGTTAGTGTGTGTGGGGGCTGCCACTGTCTCGGTTTCCCTGGGACTGTGTCAGCCCTCTTCAGTGTGGTTCCCGTTGCAGGTCCAGTTTCAAGCAAGCCCTGGAAGCCCTGCCTCAGCTTGCCAGCGGAGCAGATAAAAAGTGAGTTGTGTGCCTCTTCTGGAGAGCTGGCGTGGCATGCAGAGCGAGTGCTTACAGACAAGAGAGTGGCTGGGCTGCAGGGGGAGAGCCCTCCTGTGTGTGTACCTGGCACCCACACCTTGCCTGTCTCCCAGTGACAGACTAAGGTGACACATGGCTTTCTTCTTCTGGGTTTTGGGACCCTCTTAGAAATTGTGTTCTTGGCTTATTGCAACCAGCCCAAGACAGCTTATTGTGACTTAGCAAACCAGACGGAACGTCACCAGAGAACTTATGGAAATGCATGTTGCATAGATCTCAAGGTATTTAGTAGCAAAGTTAGTGTAGCTCCTAGTGCTGTTTCAGGAGCTCTTCGGAGCACCCTGGCACCATCACGACCACTGAGAAGATGAAGGACGAAGGCTCCACGACGGTGATGGCCGTCCGCGCTCTCTCACAGATCAGAGCTGGGGAAGAGTGTGTGTGCACCTGCTGTGCCACCCTCCCACATGCCCAGTGACCTCAGACTCTAATCATCTAACTCACAAAACAGGAAGTTCTGACCCAAGAGAAAAAGCAGGCCAGGCAGCCAGGAAAAATGCCCAGCCCCACGTCCCCAAGGTGGCGGAAACCCTGTAAGCGTCTCCAGCCCCCACCTCTGCTAGTCAATCCCCAGACAAACCTGCTTGGTGCCTGGTCTTCGCAAGACGTGTGGGTGCTGGCTGCTGCCCTTGGGGGCACAGCAAAAGTGCCTGTGGCCAGCTGACAGGAGGAAATGCCACCGGGGATGTTGGCGCTGGCAGGGCCCAACACACAGCAGCTCCCTTGCTTATCCAATGCCAGTGGGCAAGCAGATAACTGTATGGGCAGTGCCCATGCCAACAGCTGTGTCTGCCCTTTCTCTACTTCCTTCTCCCATGGAATTGTAATCTGTAGCCAGGCCAGTTCTGAAACCATTTGTTCCTTTGAAAGAAATTTAATTTAGAAGAGAAAGTGAACCAAAGCACTCCCTCACTTGTCCTGCATGCAGCGCGGCGTGGAGGCCTGAGTCCCTCTGGGGGCTGCTTCCCTAGCCCGGCGCCTGCAGGTTTTGCCTAAGCAAGTGGAACCCTGAAGCCCCTTCTGGCTCAAGCACTGGTGGGTCACACACAGCCAGTTTGGAGAAGCAGTGTGGAGTAGCCCAGTGGGGTCAGAGCTCACCCTGAGCTCACCACTAGGCTCGCCATTCTCCAATAGTTGTCAGATTGCAAACCAAAGTCAAGATGCAGTTAGAGGAATGGAAAATGCCCTGTGTGCCTGCAGGAGGGGCCACAGGGAGCGGGCGCTGCAGACAGAGCAGCATGGGCGAATCCCAGGTTCCGTGACACTTCTGCTGGGGCCTCGTGTGGGGTGTGGGCAGGGCAGGGAGGAGGCTTTCCTTCACTGATGTGTGAACAAAAGACAGGTGCACTCAGATGCTCCTCTTGGCCCGGCATCTCCGATCGGCCTCTCCTGAACCTGATCACCAGCTTCAGAATCAATAGACAGTGGAATTCTTAGCTGCAAGACAGCTCCCTTGTGTGTGTGTGTGTGTGTGTGTGTGTGTGTCCCTGTCCACCCTCGGGCCTCTGGGCCCTCCTCCCGCCAGCCTGGTAACCATGTCTCTCCCTGTAGGTTCCTGGAGGAGCTGCTCAACAAGTTCAAAAGCAGCATGCACCTGCAGCTCACCTGTTTCCAGGCTGCTGCTCCAGCCACGATGAAGACCTAGACTGGCAAGAGAAGGGCAGGACCCACAGATGCTGTGAAGTAAAAGCAATTACTCCCGTTGCATGAAAGCACTGCGTTTGCAGCCTCTTTCTCTCTTTTGTCCCCCCAACTTGCCAGCTTACAAACATATTTCAACCCAAATCACCTTACTTGAGAAGCCCGGGCAGTGTCAGTGTGTCCTTTGCTGTTGGACCAGTTAGATGGATTCCTGGTGGGGGGGGGGTGCGGCGCGGCTGTTGTACCCTGTATCTTTGTTCATAGCCACAGGAGAGGCCTGGCGCGGGGCAGTGGCTTCTCAGCCAGGATTTGGAGAGACCCAAGGCAGACACCACAGCATCTCCCAGTGGCTCATTCATTAGACTTCCCACCTCAGCCGCTTTCCCAACTTAGGGAGAGACTGAGAAGAGGGATGTGAAGTTTAAGACTTAAAAGGCAGGGAGAGCAAGACAGAAGATCTGCTATCTGCTGTCTCGACCACCTTGACCCTGGAATGCCACCCAGGTACCACGTGGGTTGCTGCCTTCTGCTGCTTTCCCGGGTGATTAGCAGGCAGCTGGATCGGAAGTGGAACAGCCAGGGCTTGACACGTGCTCATATGGGATACCAGCTACACCGGCTTATCCCACTGTACACAGTGCTGCCCCCAAAACAGGATTTTTTAGGATAATTCGTGGAATCCGTGTAAGAGTGCTTTCCGCTGCTGACTTTGTGCCGTGTCATTTTCATGGGTCACAGCACTGAGTACCCAGGCCCTTTGCTGTGTCACTGGTTCTGCCCGCCTTCTCCAGTCGCGTCAACTCACTTAAGCGTGTCACTGGTCCCCAGGGACCGAGCATTGTTTACCACGCTGGCAGTGTGTACACCAGAAGCTGTGTCACAGACACCGTGGTCACTGCTGTGGGTGCCATCGGCCCTCCTTGGGGCAGTAGGCTCGCTCTCTCTCTCTCTCTCTCCCCTCGCTATCTTTGGAAGTAGCTCACTCTGGCTACTGTGTGTGGTCCGTGTTTTCTGGAGGTTATAGAGGCCCTGGGTTACTGCTGGCCTGGTCTGCAGGCCACACAGCAAGTCCCTGTGGCTGCTCAAGAAGAAGCGCCTTCCACCTCGCCCTGCCAGACCCTTGCCTCAAGCCCTGAGCGTGCTCTATACAGCGCTGTCCGAGTCTGTTCGTCAGCGCTTGCACAGTTTTTTTTAAGATTTTGTTTTTAATTTTTATTGGAAAGTCAGATATGCGGAAAGGAGGAGAGACAGAGAAGATCTTCCATCTGATGATTTACTCCCCAAGCGGCCAACATGGCCGGAGCTGCACTCATCCAAAGCCAGGAACCCAGAGATCTTCCGGGTCTCCCATGCAGGTGCAGGGTCCCAAGGCTTTGGGCCATCCTCGATTGCTTTGTCAGGCCACAAGCAGGGAGCTGGGAGCTGGATGGGAAGCGTGGCTTCCAGGATTAGAACCGGCGCCCATATAAGATCCTGGCATGTATAAGTTGAGGACTTTAGCCACTAAGCTACCGCTCTGGGCCCAGCGCTTCCTCATTTTACACCAGTGGGTAGAGAAACTCTTTTGGTGTGCCTACAGGGTCCTAGAAAACCTTATATCCTGCAAGAAATAGCAAGTCTCCAAATTAAAACGCCTTTATTAATTTCAGCAATTAAAAAGTTAGAATATGAATGCTGGTATTAAAAATACTAGCAAATTTCAGAGCCTGCGATAGTACTGTACGCTGAGTATTATGCTTGCTCCTTCTTGCATGGGGTACAGGAGGTCGAAGTTTGAACCTTTTACGTATGTGCTTGATAAAGCTGTCAGGAAACAGACTGGCGTCTCCTCAGCATGCGGCCATCACTTCTACGCTGAGCTAGCGCTGTGACCCTGCGTGTGGGTGGTATTTTCTGTATCTGGTGCAGTGCTTTCAGCCAAGAAAGCCATCTTCACTGTACAGTGTAATTAACTTTTCCCCATAGCTATATTTAACATTTTTGTCTGCTATGTAACTTTTTTGTAATTCTGACTCTAACATTCGAAATAAATGCCTGGAGTCGGTTACCTTGTCTTTGTCAGATCAGTGCCCGGGGTCCTTGTCAGCTCTCCTGCTGATTGTGTTTGCTGGGGCTCACCCATGAGCTCAGCACTGCACTAAGCTGCCTTGCTTGATCCACACGCACCAGCCCTGCTCTCCCCACCCCGGGTTATCCCTGCGTGTGTCTGGCAGATGGCCAGCCTGGGGCATGTAGACAGACTAGCGGGCTGCTGAGTGTGGAGGTGAGGGGACCCCATTCCCACTCATGTTCTGCCTTCACACAGCCCCCAGCCACCACCCCGCGCTCCCAGATGCACTCTCTGCCATCCCTCTCGCTGCGGGAAGCAATTCGCAGAAAGCACACACAGCAGAGGGTAAAACCCCGTAACCAAATGGGGCAGCTCCAAGTCGCTCTTCCTACAAGTCAGGGGGCACTTCTTGGAAGAAGGGGGTTTCAAGGGCCTACTCAAACTTCAGCAGCTGCATTTCGTGGTTAAGAGAAGATGGGTATGAATGTGACCTCAGAAGGCAGGGCTTGGAAACCAGCTCAGCCAAGAAGACCCAGGGTGTTCCTGCAGGCACTTGCTTCCGAAGCCAGCGTTCCAGGGCTGCCGCGTCTGTGCCCGCCTGGGGTCCACCTGGCTTCCTGTGCACTTGTGGAAGTTGGCCTCACTACAGGGCCTGAGGCCCAGGAGCAATAATTTGGTTTTTACTAAGACTTTCTGTATCAGTGTACCATGAAAGTGGTGTGTTCTAGAAATGATTCGAGGGTTGCAGAGAAGCACGCTGGCCGAGGTATGGCTCCCCAACACGCTCCCCTCTTCCTGGTCCTTGCCTGCAGTTTTTTTTACAGGGGCTAGATCAGAAAGTGATGCAGCTTACGTCTGGACTGGTACAAGCTGCTAGTCCATGTCTCTGTTTTGACCATATACTGCAGCATAGTCTGTTACTGCTTTCTGCAAAGCTGTATGTTGCAACCTTTTATATTTTTTTTAAGTTAGGTTTCTAATTAAAATCAACTATATTTTATTTAATATGTCCAATATCATTACACAGCTACAGGCCAGGACTTACAGGCTGCTTTTCTTTTCTTTTCTTTTCTTTTTTTTTTGAGAAAAGGAGAAACAGAGAGCTCTTCCATTCACTGGTTCACTCCTGAAATGGCCACAGCTGCCAAAGCTGAGCACATCTGAAGCTGGGAGCTAGGAGCTTCTTTCTGGATGTCTCACATGAATGCAGAGCCCCATGCGCTTGGGCCATCCTCCACTGCGTTCCCAGGCCACAAACAGGGAACTGGATTGAAAATGGAATAGCCGGGACTCGAACTGGCACCTATGTGGATATGATCCTCCTAAGCAGCTTAGCTATTTCTTATTTCTTATTTCTATTCTATTTCTTATTTCTCTGGATTAATATGAATGTTCCTTTACAAGACTTTTTCTGTTTATGTAGTCTAATGTGTGTTACTCCTCTAATGTATCAGGTGGAACGCCCCTGGACCGGCATTGTGGCACAGTGGGTTGGACTGCCGACATCCCCTGGGAGCACCAGCACAGGTCTCGGCCATACTTCTGATCCGGCTCCCTGCTAACATGCCTGGGAAAATGACGGCAGCTGGCCTCCATGGGAGACCTGCGTGGAGTGCCAGGCTCCTGGTTTCAGCCTGAGCCAGGACATTGCCGCCTTCTGAGAAGGGAACCAGCAGATGGAAGCTCTATGTGTGTGTTTCTTGTTCTCTCTGTGACTCTGCTTTTGAAATAAATCTTTAAAAAACAAACCAAAAAGCCCATGAGCTTTCTTCACCTTTCTGGTGGATACACATTTGGATGTCGTCATAGGCAGCAGTGGGGCCCTTTCTGTCAGCTCTGAGCTGGGGCTCAGTGACTCTGGGCTTGTCAGGGTGTCGTGGTGGGCATTTTCCTAGAATGCCCCATTGCGGCATTGCAGTCACTTCTCTGGCTCCAGCCGGATGTTGTAGAGAAGCTTCGTGCTGAGCGAGGAACCAGCCGCTCTCTGCCCTTCAGAGCTAAGTGGGAGAAGGAGGATTGGAGGCCGTTTGCACAGGATGGTGGCCCAGCTTTCATCTGGAGCTACTGCACCCCAGCCTCATTGCCCTCATTGGAGCTTGGGCTTCTGGGAACTGGGGAGGATCCTGCGCAATGAAGAGGAAACCTGTGACAGCGTGGCTAGTTCTCACACAGCCTGCAGACTGAGTGTTGGGGTTCAGACCACAAATGTGTTTTTTGAAAAGCAGACAGAAGGAGAGCTCCGATTGGCTGGTTCACTCCCCAAATGCCCACCACAGCCAGCCAGGGGTGGATCAGGCTGAAGCCGGGAGTCAGGAACTTTGACTGGTTCTCTCATGTGGGTGCAGGTACCCAGGTCCTAGGGTCATCCCCGGATGCCATTAGCAGGAAGACGGAGAGCAGGTGTAGAGGCTCCAAACACTCAGCCTCCCCGCGAGTGTGGCGAACCGTCCCCATGCATGCTCTACATAGAGAGCACACGCATGCGCTGTTGTAGAAAGACTAACGCCACCTATCAGAGTTGACGTAGTTAGCATTGTGTTGGTTTGATCATGACACCCGAAGTGCCCGCGTTCTTCAGGTACGTGGTCCGCTCTGGTCGTTTCCCACGTTTAAAGATCAGAGGGAACATCAGCAGAGGGAGGCCACAGAGCCGCTTTCATCCGGCGTGCCAAAGGTACTGGGTCAGCATCGCAGGAAACGCCTCTTTTTCCACCCTGATGAGGGACTCTTCCCAAAAGGCACATTTGAATGTGAAGTCTATTGACAGTTTATAGAAAATACACATCAGTGGACAATCAGCAAAATCATCATCTCTAGAAACCAAAGCCAACAGCTGCTTTTTTTTTTTTTTGCCCCTCATCAAGGGGAAGGGGCTGGCATCAAGGTTGACTAGGTTAAGCTTCTGCCTGTGGCATGGGGCATTCCAAAAGGGTACCAGTTCAGGTCCCAGCTGCTCTGCTTCTGATCCAGCTCCCTGCTAATGCACCTGGGAAAGCAGTGAGGGGGTGCCCCTAGTCCTTGGGCCCCTGCACTCACATGGGAGCCCTGGAGAAAGCTCCTGGCTCCTAGCCTAACTCCCTGCCACTGTGGCTATTTGGGGAGTGAACCAGCAAGTGGAAGATTTGTACGTCTCTCCTCCTCTCTCTGTAATATCTACATTTTAAAAACTAAATAAATCGCAAGGAAGATATAAAAAAAAAAAAAGCAAAATAAGAACTCCTGGAGAGAATCCTGGGTGATAAATGACAAATTCATCCACTGACTGCATCGCATGGATGCTGTGTTGATGCTGCATGGTCCAGTAATTAATTAGTTTAAAAACTGGAAAAGATGGAATGTTTTTAACAACATGTAAGTAGTACTGATGATATTAAGGGATAATTACTATGGGGTCACTTTAAAGAACGTGTGAAAAAATGGAATTATGGGATGTACTCATGGCACACGGCAGGTTCAACCCCGATGCTTGGGATACTCACTTCTCGGCTGCTGCACGTGCCACTCACTTAAAATGCTGCTAATGCCTACGGAAGCAGCGGATGATGGCTTAACTGCCTGAATTTCTGCCACCCGTGTGGGAGACCAGGATGGAGCTCCTGGCTCCTGGCTTCAGCCTGGCCCATTCCCAGCTGTTGCAGCCATTTAGGGAGTGAGTAAACTAGTAGAGGGTTGATTGGACTCTTTCTCAGCATAATTTCATTTTGGTGCAAAATTTTCTTTGAAATACAAATTTCTCTGTGTGTTTCCATGAACTTTTTGATGATCCCTTCCTTATATGACTGGATTTCAAAGTTGTTTGGCACCAAAGTGAACTTGCCTTTTAGTGACATTATCCGTGAAGTTTCTGAAGTACCCTCATGTTTTGTATGTCAACCATGTTACGTGGTGTTTTTTTATGTTACTGTCTTTTAACTCTTTATAAATGTAATGATAGCATGCCATGTAGACCATCATGATAAAGCTGCCCTTACAAGCCATTGCAGTGTGGACAGAACAACCAAATGTATAAACTGAATCCTGTAGCCCAGGATTAGCCCCACCTGGGTACATCCAAGTGCTGTTTGACAAAGTAGCAAAGACCATACAATGAGGAAAGGGTGGACTTCTCCTTTTTGTAACACTTATTTAAACAGTGAGGAAATCCCAGAAACACTTTCAGGGGTAGAGTGGACAAGGAGGGGAAAGGGACAAGAGAGCTGGTTCTGCTTTTTTCTTGTGTGCACGTTGGCTTGCTGTGAGCTCGGGAAGGGGAGTGGTTACATGATAGCAGCCGCCAGTCCCAGGTGAGAGGGAGCTCGACCTGGGGAAGGGGTCATTTGGTTGACAAGTTAGGCAGACTGTATCACATAAGACGGGGGAGGTGTTCCAATTCCAGAGGTTAAGCTTACTACTTGCTTGTCCCTTTTCATTCCAACCCCAGTTCCTAAGGGATGCTAAAGGATGTTAGTTTACCTCATTTTCTGTAGCTACTTCCTGCTGCTGGTTTAGAGGGATAAGCCGTGCATGCCCCTGGTTTGGACGTGTCTCTCCAAGAAGGACTGTTCAACAGATGGTTCTGGGAAACTGGACAGCCACATGCATAAAACAAAAACATGTCTAGACTCAGATCTCACATTGTCTGCAATGAACTAGAAATGGATCAGAGATTTAAGTGTGAAGTAAAAACACAAACAAAAGGCTATTAAACTCCTGAAGACAACACTGGAGAAAATCTGAAAGACTTTGATTTTAATGTTGATTTTTACAGCACAACGCTTGGAAGCCACAAAGACTTCTTTTAATAAACAAATGGATAGACTGTGGTACATCCCACATTGGGGTATTATGCATCACTGACAAGAAGTACAACTGTGAAAAGACAGAGGAACTGGAAATGCTGTTACTAAGTGAAAGAAAGCATGAGCAGGTGTATAGGATGTGACTCCGGCTATATGACATTCTGGAAGAGGTGAATGTATGGAGATGAGTTCTTGGGGCTAGAAGGCAAAGAGGGAAGAAGAGGGAGAGAATAGGCTGTTTAGGACTGTGTAATACCACACAATAGTGGATGCATGCTGTTGTCCACTTACTAAAGCCCATTGGATGTGGGCAGCCAAGACTGCAGCCTGTGGAATGCAAAGGCGGGTGTTAACAGGATGTTGATGGTAGGATATGGAAGCAGGGAGCTTGGGATGAGTAGGGGAAAGGGGCGTATGGGAATGCCCTACTTGCCACTGCTTTGCTGATTGCATGAGACTGCTCTGCAAGTATTGGGGTGAGTGTTTGCCAACCTGATTGAGACGCCAGTTGGGATTCCCACGTTGCAGTGCCTGTGCTCAAGCCCCAATTCCACTTCTGACTCCAGCTTTATGCGAATGTGTGTCTTGATAGGCAGGGAGGCTGGATAATGATTAGGTCCCTGCCACGCACAAAGCTTCAGCCTGGCTCACCTGTGCCCTTGGGGCATTTGAGAAGTGAAGTACTCAAATAAGTATTCTTATAATAAAAGTGAAGAATTGAGTATGTGTGTCGTATTATCTTTGAACACCTTACAAAAGATAGGACAAAATGCCTGGGATTTTTATGATAGCCCAGACAATAGAAAGTGGTGACAGTAAGGCTAAAGGTCCTGAAATATTTCCAGAATGTGTGTATAACTTCAGACCCTCAGAAAGTTCTGGAAAGGAGCAAGAATACTTCTCACAAGAAAATATCACATTCCAGCATGAGATCTTGCTTTGCTTTTACAGCTTACATGGTAAGCTGATTGCCCCCAACTGGCTTCTGCACATGCAATTGGAAGGACCTGTTTGCCTGGTTCTGTGGTTCACTGCTGGATAGCATGGGACTCTTACTGACTGGATAGTTGAGACTGCATGATGCTTAAACTGATTAGGTGTCTATGTTTCATGCCATTGCAGTCGATCCAATAATCTGTACTGTGCAGTGATGAAAGCTGGGCTGATTCAACGATTTGTATCCTGTGCCAGTGTTCTCTTAGTTGCATGGTCATTGCTTTAAAAACTCCTGAATACAGCCGATCCAGGCTGCTCTTCTCTTCCACATGCAGTGGTACCAGACAATCCACCGGTCAGTGTCAGCTGGTGAGTAAAGATTCCACAGCTTTTAAGAGCCTGCTTCTGCCTCGTTTCTGGGATAGATGAGGTCAACTCACAACAGTTTGCCCTGAAAAGACATGGATTGAATTGACAGGTAGAACAGCATACAGATAACCAGGGTCCTGAGTTGGCATTAGTTGAGTATGGACTGTGAGTGTATGATGCTTCATGATATGATCATCTTTGCTTTCCATATACTTGAAATTTTCCACAATAAAAGTAGCTGCAGTCTGTGAGCGATTCACTTCCCATGTCTATGATTGGCACAAGGCCGAGGGTGGCAGCAATGCTGACGGGAAAATGTCAACTGTATGCTATCAGGAACCGAAAGATTAGCTCTATGAAATTGTAGCTCCTGGAGGGAGAAGGTTTTAGAACGAAAAGGACCAGAGGAGAGACCTCCCCCAGAAATTCTAATTTTATCTTTTGCTGGAGAGCCCCTGAACAACACCTGTTGAGAGAGGTGAGGGCTCTTCAGCCTAAAATGAAACTTTTAACTGAAATTAAAACTGTCACCCAAGAAATCAAGCTTGGGCTTGGCGCATCAGCTCAGTGGCTTCATCCTTGCTGCACAAGCGTCAGGATCCAAATGGGTGCTGGTTCATGTTCTGACTACTCCACTCCTCTTCCGTCTTCCTGCTTGTGGCCTGGGAAAGCAGTAGAGGATGCCCCAAAGCCTTGGGATCCTGCACCTGCGTGGGAAACCCAGAAGCAGCTCCTGGCTTGTGGCCATTTGGGGAGTGAACCAGCGGATAGAAGATATTTTTCTCTGTTTTTCCTTTCTACAAATCTGCCTTTCTAATAAAAATAAATGTTTTTTAAAAAGCACCTCAAGCACGAGCTAAGTAACTGCCCGTTAAGTCAAAAGAAAAGGAAGGCGGCATCCAGCTGACCCACAACTTACTGATCACAATGTCAAGGGCAAGACTCCAAACTGCCTGACACAGCGAGGACAAGGAAAACAGCAGGTTTTGAGAGAATGGAAGCTCAATTAAGACAACCTCAGGATGACCTGGATGTTGGAATAAGCAGAGAGGGCTTAAATGTGTCTGTGGTAACTGCACATGTGCACCTGTGCCCTAAAGCCCTCTGTGTGGCAGGGTAGATATTTGGTTTCAAGCATCCTATATTTTACCTGAAACCCAAATTGGCTGTAGCAAGGAAATATTATAATGCCCAGCATAAGCAGAAAACACTCATGAGGACATGTGTGTTGCTTTTTAAAAGCCAATAGGAGAGTTGTCACTTTTAAATAATTCTTTAAAAGCATGAAAGAAAAAAAAAAAAGAAAAATAATAGAACACTGTCTCCATACACAACCCTACAACCCTGGCAATCTTTTGATTGCACATGGATACATTAAATATCTCAATGAAGCATCACTGGGTGTCAGATGAGTACAGAAACATGATTGCACTGCCATTAGGAAAGAAAAATATCATGCAAACAATAAACATGATGGCTGGAGTGGCAACATTAACCAAAGATGAAGTACATTTTAGAAGGGAAAAAAAGAGGGAATTTTTTTTTTTTTGCAATTAAAAAATGGTCAAAGAGGTAAAAAAAAAAACACATGTATGAAACATAAAACATACAACGTTCCAAGAATGACAGAATTAGAGCAAGAACAGTTCAACCATTCTAATCTTTGCAAGAACTGTAAGTTCCTCTCACCAGCTGGTACTACAATTAGAACAAAACAAAACACAGAAATATCTAATAATGATTGAAATGTAAAGCCTCACACTGTAAGCTGAGGACTGCATGTTCTTCTTCAGTATACTTATATAATATATATTTTATATATATATATATTTATTTATTGGAAAGGCAGATTTACAGAGAGAAGGAGAGTCAGAGAGAAAGATCTTCCATCCACTGATTTACTCCCCAAGTAACCAAGCCAGAACTGAGGCAATCCAAAGCCAGGAGCCTGGAGCCTCTTCCAGGTCTCCAACATGGGTGCAGGGTCCCAAGGCTTTGGGCCGTCCTCGACTGCTTTCCCAGGCCACAGGCAGGGAGCTGGATGGGAAGTGGAGCAGCCAGGACATGAACCAGGCTGTGTCGGATCCTGACGCTTGCAAGGGGAGGATCAGTCAGTTGTGCCATCACACCAAGTCCTGTGGGCTCTTTATTTGTATGTTGCAAAGGGTTTCAGGAAGTTCATCAGAAAATGGAATCCAAAGTTCATCTGGATACAAAGAAATTATTTTGAAACCCTTGGATAGTTTGTCCACAAAACACATTTTCTGTGAACTTTTTGATAGCTTCTGGTGGATTCCTCCACACAGACCGTTTGCTGCATGCTAAAGACATCTCAAAAACCAAACAAGGTTTCCAAATCATTACATTGGCTCACTTGCCACAGTGGAGTTAAATCAACAAACTATTGAAGGGGAAAAAAGGCCTTAAATTTTTGGAATTAAACACATTCACCCAAGAACCAAGGAAGAAAGTATCAAAGAAGCGATAAAAGATATGAGTGAAATGAAAAGTAAAAAGCACATCCACAGTTGGCAGATGCAGCTAATGTCTGCTGAGAGGGAGATGTCTAACAGCACATGCTGGCATTAGGAAACAGATTTACAGGTCGTGGCTTAAGGTTCTAGCTTCAAAAATTAACCAAGAAAAGCAAATTTCCCCAACCCCAAGAAAGCAGAATGAAGGAAATTAGAAAATGCATGAGCAAGAGAGAAAAATGACATCCAAATGTACACACGGTGGTTTCTGCTTGGAACTCTGTCGTCAGCCATGCAGCATGCCGGCAGAAGCTCTCGGCTAACAGAGAGGGTGGATTTCGACACCATATGAAGGGGTCACTGCAGAAGCAGAAGAGCAACTAATTGTGGGTTTAAAAAAAGCATGCAATTAGCAGTGGCTATGTAAATATGCTGAATGGATGAAGCCTTGGGAAGACAGGCTCACCTGTCCAAGTATGTGTCTTTCCTAACTGTAATTGATTATGTCTGTTTTCATACTCACGGGAATGAATACCATGGACAGAGATGGGACTCTCAAACAGCGTTCTGTGTAAAACAAGACGGCATGTGTTCATGCACTGAGGGCTGGAGGGACCAAGCTGGATTTCTGTTGCGCTTACCTCTGATGCTCTTAGAAGATCATCTTGTTTCCCCAGATGAAGTGTTTGCATTGTTTTTACGATCTAATCAGAAGCAAATCCAAACTGCTTTCTGCTTCAGGATTAAGTTCTGGCAAGATGTCGACCATGCAACATTCTGGATTTGCTCCTGACAGTGAGTTCCATATGCAAAGCTACTTGGATCCTTTTAAAAATTATTATTGGAAAGTAAGATATACAGAGAGAAGAAGAGACAGAGAGGGAGATTTTCTGTTTGATGATTCACTTTCCAGTTGGCCAACCAGGCCGGAGCTGTGCTAATCCAAAGCCAGGAGCCTGGAGCTTCTTCCTGGTCTCCCACATGGGCGCAGGGTCCCAAGGTCTTGGGCCATCCTCGACTGCCTTCCTGGAGCACAATCAGGAAGCTGGATGGGAAGCTGGGCCACTGGGATTAGAACTGGTGTCCATGTGGGATCCCGGTGCGTGCAAAGCGAGGACATTAGCCACTAGGCTACTGTGCTCAGCCCTACTTGGTTTCTATAGTTGACTCTCACATGGAGGAGCAGGAAGGCAGAGGAACTCTCAAGAAGCCTGCTTTAAAGGGAAAACATTAACTATTCCTTCCAAGGAGCATTGGAAATAGTATCAACTTACACACGCTTCCGATCACCATGGTCAGCCAAGCCCAGTAGCGGTCAAGGGCATCCTCTCCCAGGCCTGAGGACTGTCACGTCATCAGCATACAGAGCAGCCATGAGCAGTGGTATAGTGTCTAGAGGAACAAGCATACTGTACAGGGAACAGCTGTAATTTGCTGATTTTTCCACACTCCTGGGACAGGCTGCATTCACTTAAATGGGGGGGAAGGGGGAGCAAAAATATAAGAGAGTGATGGATGCTGGCAGCTTGAATTTAATCCCAAGAACTCAAGGACAATGGATGGATATTGCAGAAAATATCCCAGAACGTCAAGTTGATGCAATACAAAGAAGAGCTTGAGGAACCTGCCCGGATTCAAGGCATTGGATGTGTGGCCTGGGATGGGTGGGATAAGAGAAAGGATGGGTGAGATGTGAATGAGGCATGTGTATCTGTCCATCATGCTGGGCCAATGTCATATCCTAGTTTGGATCACTACTGAAATTAATACTTGGGAGAACTGGGTAAAGAAATATGCCAGGTCTTTATACTGTTTTTAAGACTTTGCTGTGTCAAATTATTTTGAAATGAAAAGCTGCATCTTCAATTTTTTTAAATTAAAGTAAGAATAGAGTAGGAAATTTTCCAATCAATGTGTGTTATAACTAAAACAAGACATGCCAGCCTTGTGGCACAGTGAGTTAAGCCACCAGCCAGGGTGCATGTAAAAGTGATGGTTCCAGTCGTGGCTGCTCCACGTCTGATCCAGAACCTGGGACAGCACCGGAAGATGGCCCAGGTACTTGGGCTTGTGCTCCCACATGGGAGAACTGAATGAAGTTCCAGACTGCTAACTTTGTCCTGGCTCTGCCCCAAGCCATTATGACCATTTGGGAAGTAAGCCAGCACATGGGAGATCTCTCTCTCTCTTTCTCTTGCTGTCATTCTCTCTGTCACTCTGAAAATAAATGAAAACAAAATCAGCACAAGTAACCAATATGGGGGGAGGTGTTAGTACAGCTCATTAAAAAATCAGTAAAAAGTTCAAACTAAGTGTAAAGTTTTTTTTTAATTAACACCATAATCTCAATGCATTAATATTTCAAATAAAATAGATCTTCCGCTCGGACAATCCCCACAAAAAAAGAACTACATGATATTTTAAAATAAAACATGTCAGTCCCAGACCCTGAAAATGTAAGAATGCAAAGATTGAAAGCAAAATATTGCCAGCATCCCACCACCCAATTACATATTCCTTGTGAGCAATTGTGTAAAGCAGGCTGGTGAGGCTGAGCTGTGTCACACTGAAAATGTAAGGGCTGGCATTGTGGCACAAACAATTAAACTGCCTGCAGTGTCAGCATCCCAGATGAGCACCAATTCAGGTGCTCGCTGCTCGGTTTCCGGTCTTGCTCCCTGCCTATGCACCTGAGGAAGCAGCAGAGGATGGGCCACGTGCTTGGGCCCCTGTTTCCCACACGGGTGGCCCAAGTGGAGTTCCTGTCTCCTGGTCCCAGCCGGGCTCAGTCCTGGCTGTTGGAGCTATTTGGGGATCAATGGATGGAGACCTCGCTGTCTCTTTCTGCGTCACTTTGCCTTTCAAATAAACAAACAAATCTTGAAAAATATCTTTTTTTTTTTTTTTAGTATTAAGACTACAATATAACAACACAGTAATTTTCTGCAACTCTAAGATGATTCCAAACTCAGATAAACTTAATATAACCTCAAGAACTGTTGGAACTTCCAATTCATAACCATATTGGTAGATTCTTAACACATTTTTCTTAGTATCGATGGATTGAGCAGGCAAAATGATCACCAATTTAAAGAAACAAAAAGCACAGTTAGCAAGTTTAGCCTGATAGAAGTATAACTTTATTAAACAGTTGACCACATAGGAACCGCAACGCAAGTCTCAAAAAATAACAAAGAATCAGCATCAAGTTCCCAGACCACACTAAGATTATATGAGAAATCAGTTACCAAAAGATAACTTGTGAAACCCTGTATATATCTGGAAATTTTCAGAATACACTTCTGAGTAATTCACTGGTCAGAAAAGATCAAAAAGTAGATAAATTGAGAGTTGAACAATAATGAAATGTTCACATTGAGGTCAGTGCTGTGGCCTAACAGGTTAGGCCTCCACCTGCTACTCCAGTATCCTATAAGGGCACCAGTTCGTGTCCCAGCTGCTCTACTCCGAATCCAGCTCCCTGGTAATGGCCTGGGAAAGCAGCAGAGGATGGCCCAAGTATGTGGGACCTTGAACCTATGTGGGAGGCCTGGATGATACTCCTGGTTCCTGGCCAACCCAGCTTTGGCCATTGCAGCCATTTGGGGAATGAACCAGTGCATGGAAGATTTCTCTCTCTCTCTCTCTCTCTCCCTCTCTCTAATTCTGACTTTAGAATAAATAAAAAGAAATAATTTTTTAAAATTATTTAAACATGTGGATGTCACTGAAAACTGTAAGCGATGAGGCTGGTGTTATGATACCTTCAATAAGCTGCTACTTGCAGTATCGAATTCCATGTTGGAGTATGTTTTTGAGTCTTAGTTATTTTGCTTCCAATGAGCTCCCTGCTCATGTACTTGGGAAAGAAGTGGAGGATGGATGGCCCAAGAGCTTGGGACCCTGTACATACATGGGAGACCCAAACGGCGTTCCGGGCCCTGGGCTTGGGTTGGGATCAGTCCTTGCCACTGCAGTCATTTGGAATGGAAGAACTTTCTCTCCTGTTTAGCCCTCCGCCTTTCAAAATAAACAAATAAACATTAGTAAAGACACGCTTCCAGACAAATTTCTAGGTTTCAATTCTTGATTTAAAGGGGAAGAGAGTTGAACGAGTAATCAAACTCAAAAGATTTTTTGTTCAAGGATGAGTGCAAAGAAAGTAGGAAGGAATGATTGACAGCAATTACAAAAACATCCAGAGTCAAGGAGGAAAAAACAGAACAGCCCAAGATGCCATACAGGTGACCAAAACCAGACTGATAGCACAGCTGGAATCTTGAGGAAATTTAAACGGGAACAAGGACCCAAAAAATCTCATATTTATATAAACACATTAAATATATAAATTTATTACACAACATTCATATTTACTTATTATATTTATCATATTATATATTTTATTATATGTAATAGTTTTATATAATTATGTCTTATATACATTATTTATATATGATTATATATAATAAAATATATGCCGCAGGAAATAAATATGTAATATTGACAATTTTATAGAATGTATATTATATATAATATAGAATATATTATGTTTTATATTATATGTAAATATATACTATAATACAACATACTTTTTATATATTATGTATTATGTAATATAGATTATATACTGTTTCTATAGTATATATTTGTTATAATAGTCATATAAAATGCATAAATTTATATATACGTGAATTTACATATAAATGCAAATAAATAATTCATATTAACATATTTATATGGCTATATAAAACACATAAATTTATATATGTGTGAATTTACATATACATGTAAATATATAATTTATATTAACATATTCTATATATTTGTATATTTTGATATATATGCTTCTAAAATAAATAAGCCTTTTACCATCATTATTATTTTATTGATTACTTTCATTTTGTGACACAGTTTCATAGGCTCTGGGATTCCCCCAGCCCCTCCCCATGCCCTCCCGCCATGGTGGATTCCTCCACCTTTTTGCAGTATTACAGTTCAAATCCAGTCAAGATACTTTCATTGCAGGCATATACCAAGCATAGAGTCCAGTATCTTATTGTCCAGATACATTCAACAGTTTCTTGGGGAGACCATCTCTGGTCTGAAGGCTGAGCTGGCAGAATATCATCCTGACCAATTAAAAGCCCCAACATAACATCAACAACAATTTAGAGCATTATGGAGTTAATTGACATGGCATTGAGTAACCAATATGTTAAAAAAAAAAATGCAGTTTCTTAATCACATCCTGTGACTACTTCATTGACATTTCGATTTTAGTTTATATACAACCGGCATTTATACACCTTAAAATGGCTATAGGGTACTATTCAGCTGTCTCATGTCTATTTTCATACCAGTACTTAGCAGTTTATAGTGTTGAAGCATAATTTTTACTGAACTTGGCAGATTTTAGGGTTGTCCAAACTGGCTTATAACTCTAACAAGGCATATGTCAACAGTTGAGGTGCAGAACAGTTTTAGGAGCGGTGTGCAGGGAATCTCCCAGGCCTTAGTGAGGAGTGACTAATCTCTGTGTCCTACCTAGTAAGGTATGTGTGAGTCCACACTGACTGTTTCCTGTCTGGTTCCAAGCTTTCCTTGTTGTTCTCTAGCTATTCTATTCTATTCTATTCTATTCTATTCTATTCTATTCTATTCTATTCTATTCTATTCTATTCTATTCTATTCTATTCTATTCTATTTATTTATTTATTTATTTGAGGGGTTCTGGAGCGACCCTGATGGTCCTTGCAGGAGAGGGTGGGGTTCCAAAGTTGGAACTAAGTAAGGACCAGAGAAAGCTCCTCTCCCGAGTCCCAAAGGAAGTTTACTTTATATATTTGTATATTTTGATATATATACTTCTAAAATAAATAAATAAATCTTTTTTTTAAAAAATGTAGATGGAATAGATTTTTAAAGGCATCCATGAGAATAAATGCTAAAATCCATCGACTTTGTGTACCATAACCACCAATGTCTCCAGGTTACCCAGCAGAGGAGGTAGAGGACGTGTCACTTGTCCCAGGAGTAGTTGTTCCACATGCAAGCTCTTCAATTCCCCTGGAAGTGTAAGTGGAAATGAGTACTAAGGAGTGTACCAAAAGGAAAATTAAAGCTAGGAGAAGTTTGTACGGGAGATAGAAGAGGCTAGAAATGTGAGCCTAGGTGCCTAGCAGAGCCCTTGAGCAGTGGGGAAGACACGTCAGCGTGTAAGGTCAGGAGTTCCCCGTGGCTACCGACAGAGGCCAGAGCCACGGCACGGGGCTCCCGCACATTCCTGGAACCCCAGGGACCTTGTGGTTTCATTCAGAAGCCAGAACATGACTCTTCAAGTAGACCAATGTGTTTGATAGCTCACCTTGAGTTATTCAGGGTTTTATACAAGCCTCATGATTGTTTAAGGAACACACACACACACACACCCACACACACACACATCCAGCAGTGAGGGTCCTAAAACAAGCCACTAGCAGGAACACTTCCCAAAGGAGCTCAGAGTCCCACGACATTCCCTTGAACACTTGGCTTTCAAAAGAGGGGCAGGAATTGGAATTCCACATTCCAAAACCAGGAATTTTCTCTCTCTCTTGGCTCCAAACAGAATCGCCTCTTGGTCTGCCTTAGCTGACCTGGGCAGGGAATCTCTGCGCCTCTCCCTGCTCTGGACAGGATGTTGGAGCTGAAAAATCCCACTTGGGCACACAGCAGGTGGCCCAGTGCCTCTTCTTACATCCAGTGCCCCCACAACCATCCTCTCCCTTCCCGCAGGCAGCTGGTCTCTTCCCACAGCTCAGCATGACTGCTGCTAATGCTGACCCTACAGGTGAAGGCCAGAGAGTAGAGGTGCTGGGACTCTGTTTGCACCGCCTCCACCTCCAGGACCTTCCATTTCTTCTTTCACAGTGGCAGCTGAAATGTCAGCAAGGGACACTTGCCCTGTGTGTCAGATGAGCTCTTGGAGGCGGTGGCTGCTACAGCACACAGCAGGCAGCCTACAAATGGCACACTGATCATCTTCTGTAGGATTTCATCCAAATCCAAAGAAAAATCTGTGTTTTCAGCAATCTTTCCTGATTTGTAACACCTGGGCCATATTTACAGCACATGTTAAGATTAAGGGAAGCCAGGTAAGAGACTTGCGGATATTATGATATCTTTGCGACTTTGTTGCAAGTCAGGAATTCTATCCAACTAAATCGCTGAGAAAAGCCTGTTAGAAGTTCATTGGCTGCTACACTTCTGATCCAGCTCTCTGCTAATGGCCTGGAAAAGCAGTAGGTGACAGCCCCAGTGCTTGGGCCCCTGCTCCACTGTGGGAGACCAGGACGAAGCTCCTGGCTCCTGGCTTCAGCCTGGCTCAGCTTTGGCTGTTGCAGCCATCTAGAAAATGAACCAGTAAATGAAGATTTCTCTCACTCTCTCACTTGCTCTCATTCTTTCAGACACATTTTTTAAAACTTGAGGGGAAAAAAAAAAAAAGAAAGCATAGTTCAGGTAATGCCAAATAGCTCTTACTTTGCCACCTGGGGGCGTCAGAGGGCGGGGGTCTGTGGCCTCAAAAAGGGGGACAAGAGTAGTTGGCCTGGAGTACGTGCTGGAACTGCCCTGGGGGACTTGGTTCAACAGGATGTGCCTTTATCCAAGTTCGGGGCTGTCAGCTCTGCCACCAACCCCACCCATAGCCCTCACTTATCTCTTTGTTCCTGCCTTAAAGCTGTCCACATAGGGCTCGTGTCCAGGCAGATTCCCCAGGTCCGGGATGGGGGACCCGGGCTTCCCACTCACCAGCAGCCTGCATGCTGTTCAGAGCGGAGCAAACACCTGCAGCGCTCTGGAAGAGGGGGTTCTGCTTCCACTGCTTTTCCAGCTGGCTAGCAGGGCCTGGACTGGTCTGATCTGCTGCGCTGGAGGCCAGGTGGCGTTTTAACTGCTGGGGCAAATGACATGCGCATTCTGCTTCCTTCCCACCATCCCTCAACCACAGGTACTTCCAGGTGACTCTGGAAACCATCGGTCCCTTGGTGAACTCAGTGTCCTCTGGAAGGAGCAAATGCAAGCGACACTCTTGACCCCTTCCTTCCCCGGGTCTATGTTGCACTCCCGTAGAAGCCCAGTGTAGTGAGCCAGGCCAGGCGTCCCTGCCGGGAGCCTCCTGCAGGTCTGACCCCTTCCCTGCGGAAGCTCAGCCAAGGTCCACTCTTTTGGCGTTGTGTTCAGTCCTCAGACGGAGGAAGAGGAGCTGAGAGGTTTGTGCAGGATGACCTCTCTGGTCCAGCCCTCAGCCATCTACTGGGTGCCCTGCCCCACTCCTCCCCTCACCCTACCTTCATACCAAAATCTGGCCAATGACTTGTGCCCTGAACACAGAAGCAAGTACATCAAGGTAAGCGCATAGCAGACATGCCACCTGCTCAATGCACTCTGAGCCCAGCTAGCTCAGGCAGTTTGTGAAAACAGAAACTTTCTCTCCTCTTCTTGGCAAACCACCTCCTTCCTTCAAAGGACCCCAGAGAGAGTTCCATGGATAACAGCCACCTTCTTGCCATGGAAGTGACCTTGAAGACCTACTGAGTGATGAGCACCAAGCCTCCTACTAACCCCTCCTTTTTTTAATCAGTTGGTCACAAGGCATGTGGTGGGAACTGGGCACTGCCCACGCATCCATCTGGGTTTCTCTCCCCTGCTCCCTGTCTTGGCAAACCAACCAGGCATGTGTGCACTGTGGTCGTGGGGTGAGTATGAACCAAAGGAAAGCCCTGACAGGAGACAGAAAATGGGGGAGAGTGGCAGGAGTGCCCCATGGCCTTGATCAAAGACCACACCCCTTCTCAGACTCTCCCCTTACAGGAGTCTACTGGGGAAGGGGGTCGAGGGGGTGGTAACCCCACCTTCAACCTCTGGGTTTCTGGAAGACTTCCCCCACCTCTGTCAACAGCCCCCAACATATTTTTCCTGGTGGATGATGTCTGGTTGTCCCCTGGATCCTGGTAGTCCTGGGGTTGGATGCTTAGGTTTCCACCTGTCCTTTTCCCTGCACTTCCCAGCACTTCCACCATGTTTGCCCAGGTGCATTGGCAGGGAGCTGGATTGGAAGTGGAGCAGGCAAGACTTGAGACCATGCCCAACCTTTGGCTTCAGCTTTGATGTGCAGGCCTGCTGTCCCAGCTACTGAGGAACTCACCCATTCTCTCTTTGGTTACATGTATTTCCAAAGGGAGTGTTCAAACCCAGCTTTCCTGTGCCACCTGCAGCTGGTGCTGCTTAACCTCCCTCAAGCAGCATGCCACGGCAGGCGCACCAATGCAGCGGTCATCAGTAAGAACACCGGGGCCTTCGGAATGGCCAAACCACAACCTACATTTCCCAATCCTGTCTCAGAAAGCTTTTTAATGTTTGCCTCACTCCTTCAGTAACTCTTCATCATACAGGTAGTTTTGTTGAATGCTAGAAATAATGGACAATAGAGTTAAGTCCCCAAAACAAATACACTCACGGCCTCCTGCTTGCAGATGGTCACCGCTTGGAGATGACCACCGCTTGGAGATGGCCATTGCGAATCTCTGCTCTACAGCCTTCCAGGCACAGTTTTTTTTTTAAAGGAATCAAAACAAATTTTAAAACTTTTTTTTTTCTTTATTTGAAGGGCAGAAAGAGACAAAGAAAAAAGTCTTCCATCTACTGGAAGCAGCAGGACTAGGCCAAAGTGAAATCAGGAGTCTAGAACTCCATGGAGTCTCCAGCCATGATCTGCTGCCTCACAGGAGCTGCAGCCAGCAGCAGAGGCGGGGCATGGGCACAGGGACTCAGGCGTGGGCTGTGGGCGTCACTAAACACTTGCTCCTTGCTGACACTTTTGGGGACATCAATTCATCAAGAAGGCGTAAAAGGTGAAGAGAGAAAGCAAGTGCCTTGTGAAACACGAGGAGCTGCCCCCACCCAACAGCCCACTGTCCTTGCAACTAACTCAGTCCCATGCAAGCTGGACTCTTCCCTCTTAAGGTACCCCCAGCCCCTTCTGAAAGGCTCCACCCCCAACACTGCCACAACAGAGACTGAGCTTTGAGTTTCTCAGGGAACAAACCAGCGTCAAAACAGAGCAGCACTCACCCCAAAGCTCCACTCCCACCCCACAAAGCAGCGACTGAAAGGAGAAACACACACTCCCCTGTTCAAGCTGAAAACGCCAGCGCTCCTCTCTCAGGAACGCATCAAGAACACACCCAAACTCACCAAGTAGATTTCTACAGCACAGTTGGGCTGTGTGTATGCCAGGGTGACGTGTGTCATCTTCAGAAGCATACAGCATGCCATCTAGACGGCCCTTGGGGCATCTGTTGGATGAGGGAGCAAATGCTGATGAGGACTAACACATACACAACGTGCTCTCTGGCCACGAGAGAAAGAAACTTGAACTCCCCAACAGAAAGGCATCTGGGAAGATTCCCATACACTTGGAACTTAAATAATGCATTTCCCAAAGTCTCCGGGCCAAAGCAGAACTCAAATGATCACTTAGAAAATAGTTTGAAGTGAATGAGAAACAGTCTGCCAAGTGGTGTGCCACACATCTCAAGCAGTACTGAAAAGGAGAAAGAAGAGCATGGAACACACATGCTACAAAACAGCAGAGGCACTCCGTGTCAGCACCTTATGCAGACAGGCAAGTCCTACTAGGTTAAGGTACCACCTGCGACACTGGCATTCCACGTGGACACGGGCTCAAATCCCAGCTGTCCCATTGCAGATCCAGCTCCCTGCATTTGCACCTGGGGAAGGGGCAGAAGTTGGGCCAAGTGCTTGAGCACCTGATCCCACGTGAGAGACCTGGCTGAAGCTCCTGGCCCTTGGCTTCAGACCGGCCCAACCCTGGACATTGTGGTCATTTGGGGAGTGAACCAGCAGATTAAAGTTTTCTCTTTCCCTTTCTCTGTAACTCTGTCAAATAAATTAACAAATGCTTAGAAAAATAGGAAAACAAGAGCAAATGAAAGCCAGAGGAAGCACAGGAAGGAAACAATATAGGAGAGCAGAAATGAATGAAATTGAAAACAAAGTAAATAATAGGAACAGAACTTGTAAAACCACAGTCTAGCTTTTGGGGGAAAAAAAAATTAATAAAATTGCTGAGTCCTGTAGCCACAGTGACACGGAAAAAAAAAAGAGTGTAGACACAGATTGCTGGTAGTAGGGATCGAAGCTGTTACCCCTCCTGGCCCTGCAGACCCTAGAAGGGTCCAAAAGACCACTGAGAGTAACTTTAAGCCAAAAGGTTTGGGCTAAGTTTTTGAAAAACAGGTTACCTAGGCCCAGTCAAGAAGAATTCGATCACATAAATAATTTGATATCAAAGAAATTGATTTCTAATCACCTAGATAGCTCTGACAGTGCAAGAGCCGCAAACAAGTGGCCTACATGGTAGCTCAGAGGGTTAGGCTGTGACCATGGCGTCCCATACCAGCACCAGGTTCAATCATGGCCATTCCACCTCCCATCTGGCTTGCTGCTAATGTGTGTGGCAAGATAATGTCCAGGACAGTCAGAGGGCTTGGACTCCCTGTCACCCATGGGGAAGAACGGGATGGCCTACCCCAACCACTGTGGCCAGCTGGGGAGTGAGCCAGTGTAGACAGGAGACCACTTTCTCTGACGCTACCTTTCAAATAAATAAACATATCCTTTAAAAACTGTACCTGGGCCCAGCATAGTGCCTAAATCCCAGCTTTGAATGCAGCAACACCCCATATGGGCACCAATTTGTGTCCTGGTCACTTCACTTCCCATCCAGCTCCCTGCTTGTGGCCTGGGAAAGCAGTAGAGGATGGTCCAAAGCTTTGGGACTCTGTACCCGCATGGGAGACCCGGGAGAAGCTCCTGGCTCCTGGCTTCAGATGAGCTCAACTCTGGTCATTGTGGCCACTTGGGGAGTGAACCGGCAGATGTAAGATTTTTCTGTCTTTCCTTGTGTCTGTAAATCTGCATTTCTAATCAAAACAGTCTCATTCTGATGTCCCAGGGATAAAGGCTTCAACCTGGGACACCGAGATGGAGGGGCTGGAGTGGTGGAGTCCCAGGCCCAGCCACAGCAGCCCTGAGAGCTCTGAGGAGCTGGCCTCTGTTGGCCTGGGCAGCAGTGACCAAGGCAGAAGCTTGTTCTGGAAACAACAGGTGAACAGGTGGTTGGGCAGTACCTTATGGATGCTTCCGCCAAGCCTTACCAGGCTCTTTCCAGTCAACATGCCTGCTGAAAATGTGGGCATTTGTTCTGCTGCCCATTGGTGAGCGGGACTTTGGTCGTTCCATTGACACAACGCACCAGGGAGGCCTGTTGCCTCTTTGGGGTGAGGGGCTGCCTGGATTGGCGGGAAGCCCATGTGCCTTTCCCCCAGAGACCCCTCCTTCTTCTCCAAGCCCCAGCTTGGAGAAGGCCCAGTGGGTACCCTATGCATGCCTCCTTCAAGTGCCCTCCTACCCTATCTTGACCTGGCCTGGTGCGTGCTGTTCCTACCCTCACGCATTAGCAGTCAGGGCCCCCCATGCTGATGTCCCAGGGATTAAGGGGGTCAGGGTGGGGTGAAGGTGAGGGTGGTGGTGGAGGGCGTGCATCCTTGCAAGGCGGTGTCAGGAAGCGGGCCAGGGTGCTCACAGCCCGCCCCTGTCCCTCCCTCCCTTCCTCCCCTTCCTGATCGGGTTTTCCCAGCATGCCCCAGGCCGCCGCGGGCCCCCCTGTCTGGACACCCCGCGTTCCACCCGGGGGCTTCTTGGTTTCTTGTAAAAGACGGAGATTCGAGTAATACACCCCCTGCCTCCCGCGCAGCCAATTCCCTCCCTGTCTCATAAACAAGGCCAGGGAAATGCCGCCGCCGACACGCAAGCGGCTCCTGGGCGGCTTGTTTTCGAGCTCGGCAGTGGAAACACACCACTTCCTCCCCTTGAGTCAGGCCGGCTGCGCGGCCGTCAGCCCGGCGGGCGTCAGGCGTCGGGGGGCAGGTTTCCACTCGCGAAGCCGGCCACGCGGCCCCTCCCAGACCCCGGCGAGGCGGGGTGGGGACTGCCGGCTGCCGTTGTTTGTTGTTGTTGTTGGGCTTGGGGTTTTTTTTCTGAATTGCCCAAGTCCCCCACATAGGTCCAGAGGAGTGAAGTAGGGTTGTGTGTACCGCTCTACGCCTTGGTCCAAATCCCCCAAACACTCAGGGGGGAAGAGTGGGGAAGAGTAGCAGGCCAAGCTGCTCTCTGCAAGCCCCTCACCTCTGCTGCCTTCCATGCCCCTGCACCCTTCTCTGTTCTAGAACGATCCAGGTGCTGGCCCTCCACTTCCCACCAATTCTGTCTTCCCCTTATCCCTCCCCCCTCCCAGGTGTGGGGGAGGCATCTTGGGGGAATCGTATCAGGAAGGTTTCCCAAGTCCAGGCCTTAAAACCTAAGGCAGGAGCCTGAGGGGTAAGGCCCAACCTTGAACTTGGGGCTCTGACCTTGAATGTGGGACTTGGCCGCTGGGTCACAGATCCCAGGACCAAGGGCTTCCACAACAGGAGCCAGCCAGCAGTAGCCACCGTGGACAGGCATCCTCCTGCTCCCTCTGGGGTCAGAACCCCAGGCAGCCCATGGATGACCGAGGTGTATTCGTCATGTCAGCAGGACTGAATACCACGTGTATAGAGCAAATGTCTGGAAACCTTCAAGACCAGATCTGAATCTGGGGACAAATGTCCAAGACCTGCGGCTGCCTTGGGGGACTTCCTACCATATGAGTGACCTCAGGGTGTGGGCATGGAGCTGGCAGAAAACCAGCATTACTTACCCCCTTCTCCCCGCCCCATGGCCAGAGAAGAAGTGTCTGCCTGCTGTGCCTGGCCACCTGTTCCACTCTGGGGTCCATTTTCCCTGCCCTCGCTCTTGCTGTGTTCCTAGCTCAGTCTTTGATTTTCCTTTATTTCTATGTATGATGCTTGTATTGTGGCCAACCCATTTGTTTTCCAAGCCCCCTGTGGCCCCCACCCAGTGCCCACAGTTCCTTTTCACTATTTCTACGGTTCCTGCGACAACGTTGGAAAAGCCCACAGCGCACACCCTGAGCTCAGCTCTGTAGTCCCTTCCACCTGTCTTTCCTCTCTCTCTCTCTCTCTCCAGTGCCCCCCTCCCCCCTCCCCCCCATTGCGTAAGAGCCAAGCTGAAAACCACGGAAACCAAAGTCCCAGCCAGCAGATCGCAGCGATGGGCCCACGGTGTTTATCGGCAGTGATTCTGCGGAATCCCCAAGGCTTCGGGCTGTAACTGGAGCTGATCAGAGGAAGGGAAAAAAGGGGAAAGACAGGCCTGTCTGGGCTGCAATCATGTGCGAGGGAGAAAGCCAACGGGCTGTGCGGGCTGTGAGTGTGCTCTGCGCCATGCTCTGGGGGCCGGCCACTGGCCCTCTGTCTCCGGCTGTCACCCCTGTCAAAGCGGCCCATCATTTCCTCCTCACGGGTGTTGTGGTTTGGCCTTTGATTTCAGAGTCATTCAACATCCATTCATCAAAATGCTGATGGGCGCGACATCCAGTCTGCCTGGTGGGGCCCTCCGAGCTGCTCCCCACACTTCTGCTCCCACCACGAGGTGCAGCGGGGAGTGGGGGTGGGGAGAACCCTGAAGGCAGGAGGGGTTGCTGTGGGTCACAGCAGAGACCCGAGGAGGAGGAGTCTGCTCAGCGGTGCAAGTGCGAAAGGCTGGAACTGCCACATCTGCTCAGAAACCCACTTTCTTCTTCTTCTCCTTCTTCTTTCTCCTTCTTCTTCTTTTTCTTAATTGATTAAAGGGAGATCTTCCACCAGCTGGTTCACTTCCCAGATGACCTCAACAGCCAAGGCTTGGCCGAGGCCAGGCCAAAACCATGAGCTTCTCATGGGTCTCCCATGTATGTATAGGGGCCCAAACACTTGGGCCATCTTCTGCTGCTTTTCCAAGCACATGAGCGGGCAGCTGGATTGGAACTGGAGCAGCCAGGACTCGAACCAGAGCCCATTTAGGATATTGGTGCTGCAGGCGGCAGCTTCACCCACAACAGCTGTGTGCCTGAACATTACTGCTACCCGCACTTCACAGATGATACAAACTGACACTCTCTCCCTGCCTACCTCACTGCCCACTCTCCCTGCCCACTCTCACACCTCCCCAGCAGCCAGCTGCTCCCTGACTGAACCCTTCACCATGACTTTGGGGTGAGAAAGACACACGGGCCATCACATGATCAAGAGGCAGAGCTGTGGAGCATGCTGGGGTCCGGGTGTCACCAGGCACACTGTCCTGGGACTGTGGCATGGTCAGGCAGCGTTGAAGGAGACGCTGCCTGCCAGGGAATTTCCACATGTGGTGGTGCCTGTGCTCTTCCATGCCTGAGGAAGGCAGGGCCAGCAGGCGGGGTCCATGGCATGGCGGCTCTGCCTTCTGTGCACACATGGGAGCTGCCTGGCTCCTGGGCGGATGCTGGTGGCGGCTCCACAGGTCCTGGCCAGGTCTCCACTGTGGTTGTCAGTGATCCTGTTATATAGTGAGGCCTTGTGCATAGCTAGCTTTGTTCTGACCCAAATATTCTTTCTTTTCTAAAGGCAGAGTTCAGGAGAGATAGAAAGATCTTCCATCCACTACTTCACTCCCTAAATGGCCATGACAGCCAGGGCCAGGCTGGGCCAAATCCAGGAGCCCAGAATTCCAATCAGGTCAGCCATGAATATGTCAGAAACCCAAGCACTTGGGCCATTCCCCAGTGCTTTCCCAGGCATATTAACAGAGAGTTGGATGAGAAGTGGATCAGCCGTGTCTTGAACTGGCACCCACACTGGATGCCAGTACTAAAGATGACAGCTAAAACCACTGCACCACAAAACTGGCTCCCTGTAAGTTGTTTTCAGAGGAAACACTCAAAGAACATTTGATGTGGCCTTAATTCTTCATGGCACACAATTTTCTATTGAAGGATATAAAAATACCCAACCCTTTCTATAATAGAAGAATTGCAAACATGCTTGAAAGTGACAGATAATAATATTAACTGTCCTCTAACCTTAATAATTGTCAGGAAAAAAAAATTCCATTTCTTTTCCTGGGCCTTACCCAGGAAAAAAGATTTATTTATTTAGTTATTTTAAAAGACTTATTTATTTTTATTGGAAAAGCAGATTACAGAGAGAAGGAGATACAGTTCACTCTGCAAGTGACTTCAACAGCCAGAGCTGAGCTGATCCAAAGCCAGGAGCCAGGACCTTCTTCTAGGTCTCCCGTATCGATGCAGGGTCCCAAGGCTTTGGTCTGTCCTCAACTGCTTTCCCAGGACACAAGCAGAGAGCTGCAAGGGAAGTGGAGCAGCCGGGATACGAACCCATGTCCATTGGGGATCCTGGTCCATTCAAGGTGAGGATGTAGTCACTGAGCCAGCATGCTGGGCCCAGACTACCTTCCTTTCAATGTATGTTTAACACTCATCCATTTGTAATAGAAAGAACTATAAATGAGTTTGGTATTATTTATAAAGAACCTTGTATATGTCTTTTCACAATTAATTTGCTTGCTTTTGAAAAATAGCAACATTGGGTATAAGGGTGTGGAATACTGTGTATTTAATTACTGTGTGCTGGATGTTGTTATCAGAGAGAGAGCCCTTCCATGTCCTGATTCCCATCCCAAATGCTCGTGACACCCAGACCTGGGCCAGCCTGAATGCGGGGGCCAGGAAGTCAATCAGGTCTCCTCATGGGTGACAGGGACCAAGTGCTTGAGCCGTAAGCTGAGACCTGCCGAGATGGGCATTATCAGGGAGCTGGCACGCTGATGCGTGACGTGGGCCTCCCAAGTGAAGTCTGAAGACACGAGGTACACACCGCAGGTCAATTCTTTTATCGACATGATTTTTAAAATTTTTACTTTGAAAGAATTTAGACTAACAAGAAAAACCACAGGAGTCCTCCACGCACCTTGCACCCAAAGTCCCAAATGTTGCGATGCTTGAAGTAGCATTTTCTCTCTAATCGTCTACAGTTTTCCTCAGCCGTTGGGGAGTAAGCTGTGGGCGATGCATCCCGCTCCTCCACTGATGCTTTAGGGGTGTTTTCTGTTTTTAAGATTTATTTATTTTTATTGCAAAGTCAGATATACAGAGAGGAGAAGAGACAGAGAGGAAGATCTTCCGTCCTAATGGTTCACTCCCCAACCGGCCACAAAGGCTGAGCCAATCCGAAGCCAGGAGCCAGTAATTCTTCCAGGTCTCCCAACGTGGGTGCAGGGCCCAAGGCTTTGGACCGTCCTCGACTGCTTTCCCAGGCCACAAGCAAGGAGCTGGATGGGAAGCGGGGCCTCCGGGGTTAGAGCTGCTGCTCATAAGGGATCCTGGGCATGCAAGGCGAGGACATTAACCAGTACACTATTGCGCCGGGCCCTAGGGTGTGTTTTCTAACATGAGAGACAGGGACAAGTTCTAGTGATGTCATCCATGAGGACAGTTCCCATGGAGACAGTCCTATAGTCTAATCCCCAAATTCCAGTTTCACCAAATATCCCACTCACATGTCTGATGGAGAAGAGCAGTAGTTGTGATTGTCGCCACTGTGAGCAGGTGACTGGATGACATGAGGAATGGAGGGGTCAGCCTCAGGAGTCCCTTGGGTCCTCGGAACCCTGGGAAACATCCATTCTCACATGACTTTGCATGAGACTCCTAAACAGGCCAACTTGGGACTGGGGAGAACTGGACAGTGTGCACGAGCATGGACTTTGATGGTGTGGTGGGTGACCGTTGCCAGGAAGCAGGCAGAAGGGCCCACCTGTATGGTGGTGACGGGACACACAGCCGGTTGAATTAGTCCTCTCTGCCTCCTGTGTCTTGGCCACACTGGGGACTGCAGATCTTGAAAAAGCTGTGACAACTCGCTCCGATAAGTCACCTGCTCTCACCAGCACTGCACGAGTCCCCAGGCCTAGGCCCCTCCCAGGAGAGCAGGCAGGTACATGGGATGTGTGTCCCTCCTGTTTGAGCTGAGCCTACCCCTCACCTGCAGTAGAAACAGGATGTGACTCATCTGGCATTCAGAGAGACGGGTGTGTCAGGCAAGGAGGAGGCCATGTTCCTTAGAATAACAGTGCAGGGAGAAGTGTAAGGATGCCCCTCGGGTGGTTCTGGTCAAGCCGGGGCAGTTGGAGAGGTGACTCCCCTCCGAGGTTTGTCCTAGATGTGTCCTTATGCCAGTGGGAAGTGAAAGCCTACTCAGAGCAGGGCCCCCAGAGGTTTCCCCTCCTGGAGCACAACAGGGACCCCACAATATCCCCACGAACCTCTGCTCAGCCTGGTGTGCCCTTTAAAGCCCAAGCTGACTGCGCTCATCCACCCTTTGTTGGGGTCCGAGTGATGGATGTGGAAGACAGGAAGGTGTGAAGAGTATGGTTCTATTGCAGGCAAGGCCGCAAGGAACTTCCTGCTGTGTGGCAGGGCCCGGTGGATATCTCTACAACATCTGAATGCAGCTCCGCCTCCCTTTGCCTGGACACCGGACAACCCCATTGAGAATTCTGTAATCTATTTAGGCATTGTCTGCCTCTGCGGAGTTACTCTTAAATATCAATGGGAGCTTAGAAGCTGATGTTGCTGTTGCTGGTTTTTTAGCCAAAAAGCTGTTAATGCTGCATCCTGTGGCAATATGCTAATCAAGGGTGCTATCTCTCCTTTTGATCCTATGCTAATCAAGGGTGTTCTGTCTTCAGGTGTAGTGGGAATCTATTCTTTCCCTCTTTCTTTGATCTTTTAGGTCCCTTCCTTCCTTGATTGTCTCAAGATCAAGCTGTAGAGTAATTGTGGTAGGAATGTGTTAGTGATTGATATGCACCATCTAATAAGAACTTTTTCCTAGCCAGGCGCCAGGTGCCAGGCACCAGGTGAATAACATCCTAACCTTAGGTGAAACAAATGGCAGAGTTATCTTTAGAAACACCCACTTGACCATAACGTAAAAAGTCTGAGCCAGAGTTTGACTGATTTTGTATAAATAAAGCGGACAGCTTTTGTGTGTTGTCCATTATGATGATGAAGTCCTAGTGGTCCGTCTCTTTCTTTCTTTGCGCCTCATCCATGCACCCTTCGCGAGTTCCAAACTCAGTTGGAGCTGGACTCCGACAACCCTTGACCCTGAACAGAGAGAAATAGGGAAGCAGAAGTGGGGTGGGTGGACCAGAGCAGAGCAGGAAGGAGAGGCAGGGACACCACTCAGTGCTATGTATGTATAGAGGGGAAGGGAATGTGGCCCACTTTGCTAGCAAGGAAGTAGTGCATGTCCCTTCCTACATTACGTCACTCAGCAAGTTGCAAAGGTAAAGAAGCGCAGAGGGGCAGCGGATGGTGGCTCCACAACATGAGTGGCTGTCACATAGAAGACCTCCAGGAGACCTGCACTTCTAGCTTCAAGCTGGCCCAGCTCTGGCTGTTGCACATATCTGGAGAGCGAACCAGCCATTGCATGATTTATTCTCTTTTTCTGCTTTCCAAATTTATATATATATAAATTTGAAGTGAAAGCCATGCTTCCCCACCGAGGGCAAGCTACAGAACAGTAACTGATGTGGTGGGCTGCATCACGGCCTCATGGCTGGGGGCCATGGGTACGTCTGCCCAGCCATCTTCTCAGAGAACAGCTGCGTCACCATTTCCTTGGGTCTCCTGCAGTTTCCACAGCCTTCGCTAACAGGGAGTGGTCTTGTTACACCCCTATGCGCTGATCGATAGGGCTCTCCTGGGGAATCAAAATTTTCCTATGTTTTTCACTATTGTGTGATTCCTCTTTTGGGCCATTTTTTGGGGGAGGGGACATAATGAGTATTCATGGAAAAGATCTGATTTGCAATGCAACTAGGTCAGTAAAATGTATTTGGCATCTTTAAATACAAAAAAAAAAAAAAAACCAACAACAAAAAAACAAAAAGAACTTGGTGCCTTCTGGTTCGCTTAGGCGCCCCTAAACAATAAAAATGGCAGATGTTTATGTAATTCTTATTTGACTCCCATAACATTTTTATGTTACATAAGCACTTCTGAGATGTATGTAATTTTGAAACTAGTTTGGTTCTTGGCAGGAGGGCTGGAATTTATTTCCAAATGGTTCTAGCGGAGGGACAAATGGGCAGGTCACAGATGAGGGAGACTGGCCATGAATCGAGAATGAGTAGAGCTGGCAATGATCATGACACTTCTCTTTTCTTCTTTACTTTTCTGAGACTTATTTATTTGGTTTTTGAAAGTCAGAGTAAGAGAGGAGGGGAAGAGATAGAGAGGTCTTCCATCTGCTGTTCACTCCCAGATGGTTGCAACAGCCAGGGCTGGGCCAGGTAGAAGCCAGGGGCTTCATCCGGGTCCTTCATGTGGGTGGCCAGGGCACAAACTAGTGGGCTTTATCTTCTGCTGCTTTCCCCAGGCCCGTTAGCAATGGATTGCATTGCAGAGCAGCCCATACTGAAAGCAGCATCCTTGTGGGATACCACTATGGCAAGAGGTGTGTTCACCCGCTTTGCCACAGAATCAGCTCCAGCTCTCTCAGTGTGAGAGAACATTTCACAAGTCACCCTGTTGGCACCTTACACAGCACCATCTCTTGGTGATGCTGCTGACCCTGAACAATGTTTATGAGGTCAATGCCATGGAGTAGCACAAGATTCAAGGTTCTATTCTTTTTCCTTTTCTCAAAGATTACTTTATATTTATTTGAAAGAGAGAGAGAGAGAGAGAGAGAAAGAGAGAGAATCTTTTAGTATACTCTCCAAATGGCCGCAACAGCCAGAGCTGAGTCGTTCCAAAGCCAGAAGCCAGGAACTTCTTCCAGGTCTTCTCCATGGGTGCAGGTGCTCAAGGGCTTTAACCAGCCTCCGCTGCTTTCCAAGGTTGTAAACAGGGAGCTGACTTGGAATTGGAACAGCAGGACTTGAGCTAGCATCCACCTGTGTGCTGCAGGTGGAGGATTAACGTGATAATTCACGGTTCTGATCGTCATTTTTGTTTTCTTTTTTTCTTTTTTTAAAAACATTTATTTTATTTTTATTGGAAAGTCAGATATACAAAGAGAAGGAGAGACAGAGAGAAAGCTCTTCTGTCTACTGATTCACTACCCAAGCGGCTGCAAAGGCCGGAGCTGCACCAATCCAAAGCCAGGAGCCTTTTGTGGGTCTCCCGTGCAGGTGCAGGGTCCCAAAATTTTGGGATTAGAACCGGTGTCCATATGGGGTCCTGGTGCATGCAAGGCAAGGACTTTAGCTGCTAGGCTCTTGTCCTGGGCCTCATTTTCTTTTTCTTAATGGCTGAAAATAAAATCCAGCAGGCTGGAGTGGACTATGGCCTGTGGCTTGCAGAGGCTTATTTTACTTAGTGTTACTAGAAATGTAGAGAGAGAGAGAGCTTGAGAGCGCAAGAGTGCATGGGCGTGAGTGTGCGAGAGTGTGCGAACGAGAGAGAGAGAGAGAGAGAGAGAGAAAGAGAGAGAGAGAGAGAGAGAGAGAGAGACAACGAGCTATCCTCTATAGAGTCGCTTCCCAAAAGCCTCCAGCAACTAAGGCTGGTCCAAGCCGAATCCAAGAAACGGCAGCTTCCACGGGCGTCTCCCGTGTGGGTGGCAGTGACCGAAGTTTTTGAGCCATCATCTGCTCCTCTCAGGATGTCTTAGTAGGAGGCTGGAGTTGGGAGCAGAGTCACTCTGGTGCCCAGGCTCTTTGCTAAGCTCTGCAGGTGTCCCAAGCGTGCCTGAACTGCCATGCCAAGTGCTTGCTTCCATATCTTGTGCCTTCTTTCCATGAACCAGAGAGTGACAACCATTGCCGGGCTGCTGGGTTTATTCCCCTGAGAGTTGTCCTAAGTTGGGTCAGCAGGGCTCCCTGCAGCAGACTCACCAAAACCTGCCCAGCTCTCACCAGGTTCCAAGTTCCGTGGCTGTCATAGGAAGACATTTCTCCCTGGTGCCTGTCACAGATGTAGGGCCTATTGGCTGCGTGTGGTCCCACGACACAATGCAGAAGCCCTTTTCCACACACAGCCTCAGTAGGCTGCAGCCGAACATTTGCTTTCTTCACTGCATCCTGTCAAAATACCCTCTTGCCGTACTTCACTAAGGACCAAGCTCATCCTTCTTGTGTGGGCCAGCAGTTGGGCCAGCATTTGACAGGTCCACACGCCACATCAGAGCATGTCCGGGGCGTTCTGCTTCCCCATCCGGCTCCTTGCTAATGTGCCTGGGAAGCAGCAGGTGACGGAAGCAAGAAGCATCCCTGCCTCTCATGTAGGAGATGTGGACCGTGTTTTGGGCTCCAGGTAGGGGTGGGGAAGTGAACCAGAGGATGGAAGATATCTTTGTTTATGTACCTCTCAGTCATTCTGCCTTTCAAGTCCATCAATGAATGGATCTTTTTAAAAAGGAGGGAGGGTACAGAGGAATCCATTCCTGAAAATGTCTGATGGTTCGTGTACCTGTCCTGGACTTGTCCTGCCACCCTAAGCATGCGCTCTTTTTGGTTAAAACCATCCCTCTTCACTTGTCTATAACTTTTACATAATAATAAAAAAATATAAAATGATCCCAACTAGGGACCAGTATGCTCAGTAAAATAAGCCAATCCAAAAGGATAAGTATCTTATGTTCTCTCTGACATACAGCAATCTTGATGAACAAATACAAGATCAATAGATTTGGTGTAAGCATGCTCATACATCTGTTCACCTGGAGGAACTGTGTGATGGAGGCAAGCACACGAAGGTGAAGGTAGACTGCAGTGTGCATCTCTACTACTGAATGGAGATGGACTCCCAATGAAACTGCTAAATATATCTTGACAATAAGATGCTGGACTTTCTACCATTGTCTATGCCTACAATGCTGTGATATGCTTAAATAGCAGAATGATAGACTTGTGACTGTTGCTGAAGGAATATACTATTGTAGCAATATGGGGGAAATCAGTGGGGGTGATATGGGCATGGGGCGGATGGAACGGGAGATCCTCGAGCATCGGGAACTGCATCATGAAAGACAACAATATAATCGCCATCATCATCATAGCCAGGGCTAGCACTGTGGCATAGGATGCTAATTCTTTGCCTACGGTGTTGGTATCCCATACGGGCTCTGGTTCTTGTCCCTATTTCTCCACTTTTGATCCAGCTCCCTGCTTAAGACCTAGGAAGGCAATGGAAGATGACTGAAGCCCTTAGGTCCCTACACCAGCATTGGAGACCCAAAAGAAGCTTCAGACTCCTATTTTCAGAACACCTCAGCTTTGGCCATTGCAGGCATTTGGGGAGTAAAAAAACAGATAAAGATATGTATCTATATATCTATATCTGTATCTGTATCTGTATCTCTATCTCTATATCTATCTCTATATCTGTATCTGTATCTGTATCTATATCTATCTATATATCTTCCTTTCAAGTAAAAATAAATCTTTTCTTTAAAATGATGGTCAAATTATTGTGAGAATATAAAATTAAGGAAAATAGTAAAACTCTACAGTAGGATTCCACTGTGGAAAACAGTAGAATTTCTCCTCTCGGCCAAGCCGCATGTCCAAGCCGCCATCATGGACACGAGTTGTGTGCAGCCAATCAAGCTCGCCAGAGTGACCAAGGTGCTGGGCAGGACTGGTTCCCAGGGACAGTGCACACAGGTATGCGTGGAATTCATGGATGACACAAGCCGCTCCATCATCCACAACGTGAAAGGCCTGGTATGGGAAAGCAACGTGCTCACCCTGTGGGAGTCAGAGCGGGAGGTCCCCACGCTGCACTGAGCTGATGCCAGGTCCTCCTGGACGTCCCATCACCCCCGCTCCCCTGGAATGGCCTGTGATTGTTAAATAAAAGTGCTTGTATTGTTAAAAAGAAGAAGAAGAAGGAGAAGAAAAGAGAAAAAAGAAAAAAGAAAAGAAAATAGTAGAATGATTTCTTAGAACAAGAGAGAATTACCATGGAATCCAGAAATTCAACTCCTGCATATAGACCCAAAAGAATTAAAACAGAGTCCTGGATATCTGTTTCCCCAGTTTATAGCAGCATTGCTCACTGTCACCAAGAGACAGAAGCAGCCCAAGTGTCCACTGGCTGCATGAAATGCAATGATCATTCTGCCATCCAAACTGAGTGAATTCTTGGCATGTGCCACAATGTGGATGAACCTGGAGGACATTCTGCTAAATGATGTCAGCCAGTCACAAACACCTAGATACTGGCAGGACTCCTCTTGTGGGAGCCACATAGGCTCCTCCCATACACAGCGACAGGAAGTGAAGTGGTGATTGACAGGGACTGGGAAGGGAGGGTTTAAGAGTACTCCGTCTGGGACCCGGCACGGTGGCACAAGTGGTTAAGGTCCTCACCTTGCACGCCCGGGATCCCATATGGGCGCCGGTTCTATCCCGGCAGCCCAGCTTCCCTTCCAGCTCCCTGCCTGTGGCCTGGGAAAGCAGTTGAGGATGGCCCAAGGCTTTGGGACCCTGCACCCGCGTGGGAGACCTGGAAGAGGCTCCTGGCTTCGGATCGGCATAGCATCAGCCGTTGCGCTCACTTGGGGAGTGAATCATCGGACGGAAGATCTTCCTCTCTGTCTCTCCTCTCTGTATGTCCGCCTTTCCAATAAAAAAATAATAAAAATAAATTTTTTTTTTTAAAGAGTACTCAGTCTGATTTCTGCAACGATGAGAAGGTCCTGGTGCTGGGTGGTGGTGATGAGTGAGCAAAGCTGTGACAATGTGCTGAATGCTGCTGAGCTGCACATTTAAAATCAGCGAGCAAGGTCAAATTTAAGTAACGTGTGCAAAAATAAAAAAAAAAATCCATGTTTCTATTTTTTTTAAAAGCAAGATGACAATGTGAGCACTTTTTAAAAAGATGTATTTGCTGAGTTTTATTCGAAAGGCTGATATACAGAGAGAGAGAGTTCATCCCCAAACAGCCACAATGTCTGGGACTGGCCAACCTGAAGCCAGGAGTCAGAAGCTGGCAGGGACCCGGGGAATGGACTCGGGAGGGTCACTCCAGCAGGTTGCACTGGGTGCAGATGCTGTTTGCGGCAATGGACAGATACAAGTGTGGACTTATGCATCTTGTTCCTCAATGCCCTGCCGCGCTCCCAGCTGTTTGCACAAGTGACAGTCCCTAAAGTGCTGCAGCAATGGCAGCACCATTCTCCCAATAGATGTCTGTTGAGCTCCGAGCCTGTGCCATGGCTGGGCTGGCCACAGAGCCCAGCGGGCATGCACAGGTTATCACTGGTCAACTCCCCACGGTGTGAGGCAGAGATGAAACCTGGGCTTCCACCTACCACCCAAAGAATGACGCTCACAAGGACTGGAGCTCTTTCCTTACACAGTTCACATGCACCACTTGGAGAGGTAGCACGGATCGCCATGGACCGACTGTCCCTAGTAAGAGGCCACTTCAACCCTGGCACCAGACATCTGGACTCTGCAGTCAGAGCTCTTTGACCCCATACAGACTTGTATCTTTCTTTTTTCTGACACATCCCTAATCAAAACCAAATGAATCCAACACATTGTGTTGCAGTTTGCGCCAGTGGCTAAGGCCAAGGATTTGGGGAAACCACACAACATTTCTAATAACTGAAGAACTGCATTTGACCTGGGCGTTTTCCCCTTTGCGAGCCGATAGCTGATCAGGCCCGCGAAGAATGAGATGAGTCATGGTGCTTGCTCCGTGTCCCTCCTGCAGCTGTCACCGTCTCTTGGCTCATATCACTGCTGTCCAGCACAGCCGTGAAGGTCCCCTAGGTGGGCCTGAGGCTCTTAACATGGTAGCCCTACTTTGTGAGGATGAACAATGCGACAAAGCCTGCATGTGCTGGTTGAGCCAAATTAGACTGGCTTTTATTCCCTTTACAAAGCGCTTAGCCAGATCTGCAGTTAGGGTCATTCTCAGGACAAGAACCAGCTGCTTTGCAAACATTCACCGAAGACCAGGCCACTTCCTCCCAAGAAGATGCCTTCCTGTGCGTCTCTTGAGTTCTCACGCCCTTACTCAGAGATGCAGCCACGTTCCTCTGGACTTGATTCCGTGCTGCCCCAAGCCATCTGCTGGCCTAGAACAATTGAGACAATGGGGCCAATACCACCAGCAGCTCTAAGCACAGAGACGGAACACAACCACTCAATACTCCTGTGGCCCAGAAAGGCAGAGTTAAAGAGAGCGAGAGATCTTCCATCTGCTGGTTCATTTGGTCACAAAGGCCAGGGCTGGGATAGGTTGATGCCAGGAGCCTGGAACTCTACTTGGGTCTCCCAAGCAGCTTACAGGGGCTCATACTTCATTGCTTTCCCCGGAGTGTTGGCAGGGAGCTGGATCAGAACTTGAGCTGGTGCCTGTCGGGCATTGCAGATGACTGCTTAATTGATTGCACCACAATACCAGCCTTGGGTCTGTGGGATTTCACCTGTACCTACTTGGATCCTAGTATTTTGAAAATTGCTCAGCACGAGAAGGGCACTAAGAGAGGAACGAGAGCCTTGGTGAAAGTCATAAAAAAATGTTGACCAATGAAATGTCTGTTTCAGTATGCCTTGGAGGTGCCCCCCCCCATCCTAATTCCCCATGTCTTTCCTCTCTGGGCTACCCACTGTCCACCACTTGGCTGGATGACCCACCCTGAGTGCCTTCTCCCGGACCAGCAGGAACTCACCACCTGCCAATGAACACACTGTGAAAGCCAGAGTTTCTGAAAATGAAAGGAAAGGTGTTTGAAGACGATGGTCAAATCAGAAGAGTGTCCCAATGTCTGTGACAACTCCAGGGACAGCCTTGCACAATGCTTGTCACATGTGCCCCCGGTTTCCATGTCCCTGGAGGCAAGCAGGAACATGTCTGACCTTGACTGAACACATCTGCTGCAGGTGTCAAGACCCTCGGCCACAGCTTCTCTTTCCCGACTGACATGTTGGGACTCTCCTGACCGTGGTTGGTGATGTCAGCTTCTCTCTGTCCTTTGCTTTGCTTCTCTAAACTAAGGTCTTGCTCTTTTGGGTACCTTCTCTGTTCCACACATAGAGGTTAATGGCACACCTCGAAAGCAAAAGGCAATTTTCCCCCTCAAATCTAGAGCTACCAGGGAATATACACTTTTTCAATTCTTCCTAATGTACAGTTCCATATGTTTGGACAAATGCATCAAGCAGGGCTTAGAGCTGCCTGTTCTGCTCCCAATTTGCTCAGACTGCCCTTGGCAGACGTACCCATGGTAACATCTGCCAGTCCACCCTCTGTCCTCCACTATTTGGTTTCTTCCAGACCACCACGTAGGGAACCTCACACCAAGTAGCCTTTTGAATATGAATATTGTATCACTTGCAAATACATCTAAAATAAATTCATATTTACAGGCACATGCATTTTCTTTTTTTCTCAACTAAACACAATATGGCCAGCTGAGAAATAAGTGTTTGATTTGAAACCCGTCCAGCTGTTTGCCATTCTGCACTCTCACCAACAGCATAGCAGAGGCCAGCTGTTCCGTGGTTTCATCTTGCTTCTCTTTCAGACTGGTCTAACCATCCCATTGGTAGTGCCAAACTGGCTGTGGTTTGGATTTCAATTTCTCTGATGAGCAATGCTGTGGGACTCCATTCCACGTGCTTATTTGCCATCTGCGTACCTTCTTTCCTTGTTGGAGATTTCACTGCTAGGAGAATATTTCAAAGACACAATGCCCACTGACCCCTAACGATTGGTTTGCACGGGTGCTTAAAAAAATATGAAATATAGATTTGAAAGACAGGATTAGAAGTAAGCATTTAACCTAGCGAGGTGAAGTCTGTATCCCACATTACAATGCCTTGGCCTGATTCCTGCCTCTGCCTTCCCCTCTAGCTTCCTACCAAGGTAGACTTCAGCAGGTGGGGATGGTGGCTTGAAGGACTGGGTCCCTGCCTCCCACCTGGGAGGCCTTGAACCTGTTTCTGCCTCCTGGTTTTGATTGATGCCCAGCCCTCGCCATTGCAGGTATTTGGGGAATAAACCAGTGAACATAACTTTTCTCTTCCCCTCTCTCTTTCTAGCAAATAAACATTTCTCCCTCTTTCTCTTTACCTTATTTATTTATTTTTTAATATTTATTTATTTGTATTGGAAAGGCAGACATACAAAGGAGGAAAGGCGGAGAGGAAGATCTTCCCTGTGATGGTTCACTCCGCAAGCGGCCGCAAAGGCTGGAGCTGAGCCAATCCAAAGTCAGGAGCCTGGAGCTCTTCTGGGTCTCCCATGCTGGTGCAGGGTCCCAGGCTTTGGGCTGTCCTGGACTGCTTTCCCAGGCCACAAGCAGGGAGCTGGATGGGAAGCGGGGCTGCCGGGCTAGATCCCGGCGTGTGCAAGGTGAGGACATTAACCACTAAGCTATCGTGCCGGGCCCTCATTTTCTATTTAGAGGAAAGGTTTATTCCAGTACATAACATTTTTGAAATCCCTGCATTTTTTTCTGTAATACACATTTTCCACAAGCTTTGTGAAGATGCAACGTATGATTGCCAGGGATGCTTTTGATTGCTAATGCCTTAGACAAGCATTTGCAAATACGGTAGCTGGACATTCGGGAGAAAAAAATGAAAAGTTTCTGGAAAACTACAGCAGGGCTTAGTCCTTGCAGGCCCCTGATGACAAGCTGCAGGCACTCTACAGGGCTGGGCTGGTTCTTGACACTGGATAGTCTGGCCTTTCTCCTGTGGCCTCTCTGTGCACAGTTGCTGAGCTGTGAGAGCACTGTGGGGTGGATGTGGTCAGCCCAACTGTCTCTTAGTTTTTTTTGCAGAGCCATGACTTGCTGTGAAGCTGTGGCCTGGGGCAGTGCCTGGATCTGCCCTTGGCTCTCTGGCCGCAGGCAGAGCGTTGCTGCTGAGCTGCCCTTTCTCCTTCCACAGCAGCCTCAGGCATGAATTTTGAACTCCTAGGAAGCACCAATACAGAAATGGCCTTTGGAGCTTGGAGCGGTCCTCTAACACCCTGAGGCTAAGTTAAAGTATTTGTCAAGTGCCTGGGGGAAAGAGTCAGTACCATGGCCTTAGGACTACTGGGTGATGTGAGACAGCCATAAAGCTGGGTGTTACAAGCCACCTGTCCCCACCCCAACCGCTATCTGTTAATCATAATGCCCCCTTTCCCATAAGGCACCTGTTTCTTCTGCACACAAACAATATACAAGGAACGGAAGCTGTGGGAGTAGTCTCATACCTGCAGGCACTGCGTCCATCTTTTTGGCCTGTGAGTGGAGCTTCTCCCACCTGTCTCTCCTGGAGCAGACCTTCCCTTTCTGGAGGACAACTTTCAATGTCTCTTCCCTTACTAGCTTGTGAACAGCTCTTTGGCCCAGTGATGTCACGGAGTTAGCTGCCTGTGTAGGGCGGCCCACAACCGAGCGAGAATGTATGCTTGTTCCCTCACAGCCGAACATACCATTGCTGGAGTCCAGCTCCAGCTGAGTTAGGAACTCGAGAAGGGTTCATGGATGAGGCGCAAAGAAAAAGAGAGAGAGACGGACCACTAGGATTCCATGATCATTGTGGACAATGCAATAAAGCTGTCTGCTTTATTTATGCAGAACCAGTCAAACTCTGGCTCAGACTTTTTACGTCATGGTCAAGTGGGTGTTTCTAAGGATAATTCTGCCATTTGTTTCACCTTAAAGCAGGATTTTATCCATCTTGGCCCTGTGGTTAGGAAGTTCTCAATAGATGGTGCGTATCAATCAGTAACACATTCCTATCACAATCCTCATTCTACAACTTAATCTTGAATCAGTTAAGGGAGAAAAGTCATCACAGAAGGAAGGACCTAAAGATCAAAGAAAGAGGGAAAAAAATAGATTTCCACTACACGGGGGACAGAACACTCTTGATTAGCATATGGTCAATGGGGGCAGAGACAGCAATAATAAAAAGCCCTTTGGCTAAAATAGTATCAGCAACATCAACTTCCAAGTTCACATTGGTAGTAAACATTAACTCCACAGAGGCAGACAATGCCTAAATAGATTATAGAAATCTCAGTGGGGTTGTCCAGTGTCCATGCAAAGGAAGGTGGAGCTGCATTCAGGTGGTCTTAGAGACATCCGCCGGGCTCTGCCATACAACAAGAAGTTCCTTGCGGTCCTGCTTACAATGGAACAATACTTTTCACACCTTCCTGACTTCCACACCCATCACATGGACCACAGCATACCATCCCAGTTTGCACTGAATGCCAATCTCTTCATCAATTCAATGCTCTCCCACGGGCTTTCTAACTAGACCAGAATGCCCCCAAGGCTGCTCATGAGCTTGCTGGATTGTGTGTCTAGCACCTGCTGCCCTTGGTAGTAGCCACTTGGGACAGCTCTCCATGGCTGAGTTAGTTTATTTGTTGAGTGGTCCAGGGTAAGCAAGCCAGTGGCATAAACTTGAGACTGCTGAACACCGACCGCTGGGTTAGCCATCTCTGAAGCATGTGTTTTCATGGGCATCTGGTCAAGAAATCATAGTAAAAGAACCCAAGACATGGCACTACTGAGAAAACAGCTCTAAGCAGGCCCTGGTGCTGGTAGAACTAGGCCATAATCCCATGGGAGCAGAGCAGGTGTCACAGCTGTGCAGGATGGCAGGGACATCTTGTGTAGGATCCTTGCAGGCTGGGATCCTACTGGAGAATCCTCAATTTTCAGAGATGGACTAGGAAGCACATTGACAGGTAGGCAACTCACACCACACAGCGATAACACAGCAGAGAAGCAGTGCTTGTGATGGTAGGCAGAGCTGCACCTGATGGGATCTTCCTCTTGGCCCACCCCTGCTCACTGTGGCCACTTGGGGGGTTGAACTAATAGATGGAGGTTTCTTTTTTCTCTCTGTCTCTCAAACACGCTCTTGTTCTCTCTCCCTCTTTTTTTGACACTTTTCTTTCCAAATAAATAAAAATAAATCTAAAGAATTATTGTAGATTGCATACATGTTAAAGGATAGTATTGGATGATATAGAATATGGCATTAAAATTGATCCCACCTGTTTGTTTTTCATGGTTTCTTTTCAATGTGGTCACCAGGAAATAAGCAAACCACAGAAGTAGTTGGTTTTTCCTGGTTGTATCTGGCCTCTGTGTGCTGGGAGAAGTCCAGAAGGAGCATTGCATTCTGAATGGAGGAACATGGCTGGGTGCTCAAAACCCTGGTGGTCTCAGCTTGGTCAGCTGGGCGGCCCTTTCCTGGAAGTCCCTTTCCTCTGCAGTACCTCAGTTTCCTTCTCAGGGTAGTGACATACTGGCTTGGATATGTGACAGGAAGTTCTCTCCCAGCTCCTAGTGCCAGGCCAGCCAATAGTCCTGATGGCTTGTGGTTTAGGCACTGTGGCATGGAGAGGTAACACTTAGCTCGGGCTGTAGAGGAAGTTGTGAGGACACTTTCACTGTTCCTATAACCCTCAAGGGCACGAAGGCTCCACAGCTGGTCCATGGTGCACTCACGGGATTTGGAATATTCATCTTTGGAAAAGACTGACTAACTCTGGCATCACCGCCACTCAGCATACCCTCGTACCTACTCCTCCTCTGCTCTGTGGCTTACTGAAGCAGCAAAGAACTTGATGTCATCATTTCCCTGTAACTCATAGATACCATCTCTCCCCAAATATAGCATGCTGCCTCCCTCGGAGCACTTCACAGGCAAGCTCTATCTTATGTGGAAATTCAACAAGAAATTGGAATTACTAATAATGTCATAGCACTTGACTTTAAGGTGTCTAAATTATGAGAGTGGTGTCATTGAAATAAATCATGTAGAACAACAAAGTACACCCATTGCAACATTTTCCACTTGCTTCCAGTCATAAACTTTCTAAAACAAGAGCTCTCCATCTACATAATTCTCTGCCCATTGCTCTGGTTGCCTTGTTAGAGGCAGATTATCCAGAGAAAGCAAAGAGACAGGCCCTCCACGTCTCTTCTGCTTTGACAACATTGGGAGAACTATGTGATACGCAGTGGCTAAGAACAGGATATGGGGGCAAGTAGTTGGCTCAGCAGTTAGGGGCCCATTTGGTCTACTCACACAGAGGGCCTGGGTTTGAATCCTAGCTCTACTGGCAAATCCAACTTCCTGGTAGTGCACATTCAAATCCCTACCGCTCACCTTGGAGACGCAGGTGGGATTCTTGGCCTTCTCCAGCTCTGGTTGCTACAGGCATCTGGGGAGTGAATCCGTGGATGAAAGATGTCTGTTCGTCTCTGCATGTCTGTCTTTCAAACAAACAAAGGAGAAATAGGGAGAAGAAGAGCAGGAGGAAGAGAAAAGGTGTAGGAGGAGATGTGAAATTGGAGGAGAAAGTAGAGGAGGAGGAGGAGCAGAGATGAAGGAAGAGGAAGAGAAGGAGCGGAGGTGAAGGAGGAAGACAGCAATGACCATAGAGGGGAAAGGACAGTACCTGGTTGACTCCTATAGCTGACAGGCCTTGCCCAATGGTGGTTATAAATTGGGAGAGCACAAGGGCCCAGTATTGGAAGAGTGTTTGCCGAGAAAGAGCTGGTAGGTTCCTTTGGACCAGATATCCTCCCTACCACCTTGAGTAGACGAGGTTTCCTAGCCAGGAGAAGCAGGTGTCTCCATAGGTAGTCCTCACTGCATCTACAGCCCTGGGTCTAGCCAAGAGAGGTACACCTGGATCCCCTCTCCTGGAGGCTCAGGAGCCAAATGCAAGAGGACGGGATGCGTCAAGTGGCTGCACAAATGTGACCGGGATCTTGCACTCCTGTGGTGCTTTCATAGAATCCAGCTGACATGTAGGGAATCCTGCTTCATGCCAGAGAGTGGGCTTCCTATTGAGTCTCTTGGTCCAACCGTGGCAGGGCTCTTTGCATTCCTATCACATGTCCCTGTTTTGCAGAGAGGAAACCCTGTATGTGATTCTCCAAACCCATGTCCCTCTGGGTCTTGAGCCTGCCTTGCTCCCTGCTGTCCTGCAAGCAGAGGGGTGGGCAGATGGCTTAACTGGCTCATAAGCAGTGGCAGTGCATCCCTCTGCTCCTGGGTGACTCTTGTTCCCTTTGCAAGATACTAGGTAGGATAGACCAGGCTCCTGGAGCCACAGAGAAGTCCACACTGCAAGGCAATCTGAAGACAGTGTGGGTTCAAAGCCCCTTCCTACCCCTCCACCCCGTCTGTCCTTGCAAGTGCCTGGGGGAGAGGGTGGCACTCAGGGACCCTTCCTGGTGAAGGCACTGTGGGTTTTCTCTCTTCTGGAGCAGCTGGAGTGTCTGTACGCCCAATGTCTCAGGATGCCCACAAGGAGCATCTCCCTGGCCACCGAATTCTCTAAGAAGTGGACGGGGGCCACTGGAAAGAGAGTCCAAATGCAACACAGGCAGACATGAGGCATGGCCAGACTGAACCCCGAAGTTGCTGGGTTTGGATGAGGAAGCTCAAACCGGGACAAGCCTCCTGTACCAAAACCCACAGGGCTCAGTCCTCCTCCTGCCTCCTTCCTCCTCATCTAAGGTGCCCAGCGACTTCTCCCCTATTCCTCTCTACTCAAGGTTCAGTCACAGGAGCATGGGACCCCTAGCCCTGTTTTGTCTCCCGAGGGAGAGCCCCCCAGGACCTCAATCTTCAGATGAGTAAGGTTTTGTTTTTTCCCTCTGACCAGAGGTTTTACTTCTGCTGCTGATGTGGGGCTCTAAGTGTGAGTGGTTATTCGTCATTGTGGACTGGTGGGGACTTTTGCTGGGCTTACCAGGAAGGGGCTGGCTGGGGCTTGTGTGTGCACCAGGAGCCCAAGCCTGAACAAGGCAGGTGGGCTCCCAGGGTAACCTGCCTTGTGCAGGCAGGGGAACAGGTGAATAAAACTGCATGCAGTTCTTGTGGATTCAGTGCCGTGCCCTTTATGACAACTATTGTACAGTCTGGTGGACCCTTGGAGATGGTACCGGATGGTGGGGGGTTGACACAGAGGGGATATCAGATGCACAGCCTGCTGAAGGAGTTCACATTATGGGTCCCAGAAGTAGCTTGCCCTCCCACTCCCACCCAATCCGTCTCAGTCCTCTCCATCTTGCATTGCCATCTTTCCTTTTGGTTCTGCTCATCCTCCCCACTCCTGCTGCCCCTGCAAGAGGCACCATTCCTCTCACAACATTTCTGGACAGAACCTGCTAAGCTAAATGTTCCGACGCCACCAACTTCTCCTCTGTTCCCCACCTTGTGCTAAAAACCCAAGTTTTCCTTTTTGCAATCTGCAAAGGAAGTGTCTAAGGGCTCCCTGAACATGAGGTGGCCACTCAAGACACCAGCTGGTGGTTGTGGCTGAAGACATAGTGACCAAGGCAGACAGAGCAGAGTAGCAGAGACTCCAGGGACCAACCTTGGGTCAGTCATAAGACTGAGTTTTGTTCCCTGTGCAAGTCAATACCCTCCACTCACTTCACCTTACCCCAGGGGAAAATAATTGTCCTGGGTGGGGTGAGTGGAAGTGAAAACTTCCCTCTGCCACTTGTCTTGGTTGCCATGGTAATGGGAGGCAGGATAGAGCCTCTCTCATGCTGCAGGGGAGCATGGCTCACTCAGACCAGTGGTCTAGACACAGAGGAGGCTGAGGTCAGGCTGACTGCAGGGCCCAGGTCAAGGGCGGCCACATCAGACGGTGACCTTCACACATGGAGACGAGATAAAAATAGTTTCTATGTCAACCTAAACACCATGTTCATGTTGCATGTTGGGGATGACGACCATGGCCGGAAAGGTCAGAAACACTGAGTTCTGTCTGCCCTGACAGGTGAGATGGACAATGGCTCATTGGGCTGCATCACATGAGCTTGGGCAGTACTGGGCAGCTGTGACATGGTGACCGTGTCAGCCGGAGGGGAGACCAGTTGTGGGGCAAGCTGGCCCTGGGTGAAGACAGCCACTGGAGAGAACCACAGTGGGAGCCCCTTTGAGCTGAGTGCCTCAGCACTCGTGTTTGCATTTCTTGGTCTCCTTGCCAGGAAAGGGGCTCCAATGTGTCATCATTTACAGAGAAAAGTCACGCTTCAACAACACGCCCAGTCCCTCTAGGAGCCTGGCCGTGCAGGTAGGCTTCCCTTTGTCCCACACCAGAAGGCGGGGCTTCCCGACAAGGCTCTGCAGGTGGAGCGAGTGCTCCAGTCACCAGTTGGCTTCCTGCCTTCCCACCAGTGATGTCTCTCCTCCCCCAGCGCCTGTACACACACCGAGGGGTACTCCAGCAAGGTCTCTGGCTGCCACAGCAAGTGGGAGTCTCTGGGGGACCCACAGCTTTCACTTCTGTAATTTAACCTGGAGATTTCATTGCCATGCTTTCTGGTTTAAAAAAATAATAATGATCGATTTTAAAAATGATTTATTTTTTTATTGGAAAGACAGAGTTATAGAAAGAAGAGGAAAGAGAGATCTTCCATCCACTGGTTCATTCCCCAAATGACCACAATGGCCGGAGCTGAGTTGACCCGAAGTCAGGAGCCAGGAGCTTCTTTCAGGCCTCCCACGTGGGTGCAGGGTCCCAAGGCCTTGGGCCATCCTTTGCTCCTTTCCCAGGCCACAAGCAGGGAGCTAGTTGGATGGGAAGTGAGATAGCCAGGACTTGAATGAGTGCCTCTGCAGGATGCCAACACTTCAGGTAGAAGCTTAACCTGATATGCCATAGTGCTAGATCCTGATTGGAATCAATTTTTGTGAGTGCGTTTTTATTGGTTAACTATGTACTAATCCCATAAAATCAACCGACACCTGAGAAATGACTTCTTCTTAAGGAATCAAATTTTATGTTCACTGGATAGACCGCAGGAGACAGAGAAGATGTGGTGTCTCCCGAGGAGTGGAATGTCTCCCGCAGGAGACATAGAGAGGATTGTAAACAGTGGGTAATTTAATTTACTGCTATTATTATTTTAAAGATTTTATTTGGAAAGCAGATTTACAGAAAAAAGGAGAGACAAAGATTTTTCTGTCTTCTGGTTCACTCCCCACGTGGCCGCACTGGCCAGAGTGAGCTGATCCTAAGCCAGGAGCTTCTTCTGGGTCTCTCACAAGGGTACAGGGTCCCAAGGCATTGGGCCATTCTCTATTGCTTTCCCAGGCTACAGGTAAGGAGCTGGATGGGAAATGGGGCAGCTGGGACTTGAATCAGCATTTACATGAGATCCTAACTGTTGCAAACTGGGAATTTAGTGTTTGAATGCTGGTCCCACAGATATTTTAATTTAAATGGCTACTTATTGTAATTAGACATTAGGAAATGCATATATCATCAGACAACCAAACTTGCAGTTTTTTTTCATTTTTCTTGCCAAATATGATGTTATAATACGTCTTTAAGTTTAAAAAGCGAGTTGACCTGGGACTGGTGTGGTGGCTTAGTACACTAAGCATCATGGGCAGTGCTTGGATCCCATATGGGCACTGCATAGAGTTCCAGCTGCTCCACTTCTCATCCAGCTCTCTGCTTATGGCCTGGGAAGGGCAGCAGAGGATGCCTCAAGTCCTTGGGTTCCTGCACCCATGTGGAAAACTTGGAAGAAACTCCTAGCTCCCGCCTTGGGACTGGTCCAACTGCAGCTGTTACAGTCATTTGGAGAAGAGTCCATTGGATGGAAGATACTGCTCTTTCTTTATTACTTCACCTTTCATGTAAAAATAAATAAGTCTTTTTAAATAAATAAATAAATAAATAACTGAGTTGACCTAGAGGTATTAGGCAAATAACAACATCTTTGAAAGTATTTCAAGATGTGATCCTTTATGTAGATGACAACAGACTAGATAATATCCATCCTGCATTTCAATTACATATTTAGAGAGTTATAAACCCAGGTTTTGAAGGCCATCCATACATGACTCAAGGTGCTGAGCACACTAAGGTAAGTAAGTGATCCAGGAGCTAATGGTGAACCCCAAGGCTTTAACACCTGCAGCTAATATTGACAGAACACTCACAATGACCCTCTGATGTCACCTGTCACCTCTGGATCATCGCATAGAGGACAGGAGCTCGTGCACAAGGGGGAGGAGCAGCTGGGGCTCTCTCTCCTCTCTCTTGCTGTTCTGAGATCTTCACGCAGCACTGGGCGCTCCCAGTTGGACGTGACAGAGACAATACCTGTGTCCTAGGACTCTTTCAAGCGTTACATGAGCAGGTGCACCAGCGGACCCTTAGCACCCGATGGGCATGATTTGTAGTGAATCTCAGCAAGCCTTCACCAGACCTAATGTGTAGCCCCTGATTCGTCATTCTTCTGTCTTTGTGGACCAGCCTTGATCTCTATGCTGTCATTCTCTAAAAGATGTATTCCCATCTGTGGGTGCTTTGTGGTTTCCTTCTTTGCAGTGGATCCGAGTATCTCTAGAAGCCAGGGTTTGCCTCCCCTGGCTGCTCGCCAGTCACATGGATTTGGAACTCACCTGTGACCTCTCTCATTCTAGTCCCTCCAATGGAGAAAATAACTAGGCAGCAGAATTAAGAAACCAGGAAGACCTGAGTTAGAATCCTGGCTTCCTCCTTTCAGTGTTTATTCAACACTTGGCTAGTTAGCTGGGTTTTAGAGCTGTGGTTTCCCCACTTGAAAAACATGCAGCGGGAACCTCTTCCGCCCCCAGCGACTCTCACAGTCCTATCTACCTCCTGCCCCAGCCCAGGAGTTTTGTTCTTGAAGCTAGGTTGCCCTGTGTGTCTCCAGGACCATGGTGGACCCTCAAATAAGCTGGTGGACTGAACACATTTAAAACAGGAATCAAGGGCCTTGTGTCGGAGAGCGTGGATGGGTACAGCCACTGTGGACCATGGGATGGAAGATTCTTAAGAAAGGAACTGGCTGTTCTGCTTCGAGGTGGTGTGCTGACGGCCAGAGTGTTCATTCTTGTCTACAGCAGCTGAGGCAGGGGATGAGTCCTGGGACAGGAGTCCTTACTTCCTGGAGCTGGAGGGTGTGGATGTCACACAGCATTCTGCACACAGAGAAGCCAAGTGGTCAAGTTCACATTCCTCAGATATTCCCCAGATAATAATAATAATAATGATAACAGTAATTGAAGAATTAATAGTTTTGTCCTTCCTGCTTCAAGGGACCCAAAATCTTTTTTTTTTTAATTTTTATTTTATTTGTATGGGAAAGGCAGATTTACAGAGAGAAAGAGAGACAGAGAAAGATCTTCCATCTGCTGGTTCACTCCCCAAGTGGCCATAACAACCGGAGCTGAGTTGATCTGAAGCCATGAGCCTGGAACTTCTCCCACATCTCCCACATGGATGCAGGGTCCCAAGGCATTGGGACATCCTCTGCTGCTTTCCCAAGCCACAAGCAGGAAGCTGAATGAGAAGTGGAGCAGCAGGACACAAATTTCACTCATGCGGGATCCTGGTGCTTGCAAGAAGAGGATTGAGCCATTGCACCCAGTCTGTGACCCTAAGTCTTGACATTAGCATTTGGGGAAGATGTGGGGCCAAAGCCCAAAAGGAGGGTGTAATCCCAGCTTGGGTATTACGGAGGCAGAGAGATGATTCTGTAGGCAGGGGCTAATAGAGGGAGGTCTCTGTGGTGGTGGGGGGAGAAGCTGATTGGGGGAGGTCTGCATGGAGAACTGCATGAGCAGAGCTGAGAGAGTGCTCTCCACAAATCTGAGAGGTTAGAGGAAAAGAACCATCCCAAGAGAATGACATGTTGGAGGGGAAGGGTATCCACACGGAGAATGCAGGGAGAGAATTGACCAGCGATCTGGTTGGAGAGGCCAGGGCAAAGTCCAAGGCGCTCAGTCCGTGGTCCCTGCTCCTCCTTTCCTGGAGAGGGCCTGCCTTGCACTCTGGGCCTGGAATGCCATCCAACACATCAGAAAGATGACATTTGTACTTTTTCTTCCCTTCTGCCATAACATCTAAAGTCACTGAAGAAGTTTTGAGAACTACAGGAGACACACCTGGAAATCTTTAAAATCCCAAAATCCCACCATTCAGATATGATCACCTTGCTGGCTGGTCTTTGTTTTTTAAAAGGTTACGCATGAGATTTTGAAAAGCCATTGCGTTGTTTTGACACCTACTTTTTGATTCACTTAAAATAACACCCATTTCCCAATTTCGTAGGATACTTGCTTATAGACAGTGTTTAAATGGTTGAATGTGCTTCGTTCTCTATATGGACCAGCATCTAGCCATTACTCTGTTGGACACTGTTTGCCATAATAGATCCATTCAAGTTCACCAATTCAGGCGCCTCTCCTCTACCTACTGAGTGTCTGCCATGGGCCAGGCAGTGTTCCAGGCAGTGGGTATATATTGGGGAATGCCGATTTGTCTTCTGAAGTTTGTAGTGGCTGGGCATAGGTTCTTGTCTCCAACACAATTATGTAAGGGTAAGCAGAGAAACAGGAAAGCAGAATTTATTTGCATGCCAAATTAAGGTACCAAGAACTTAACAAAGCTTTACAAAATTTTGGGCCATCCCTGTCTGTGAACTGAAGATGTAGAGGGGTAGTGCCTGGGGTGGGGTTAACGAATATTCATAAAGGGGTATACCTTAGGGTGGGGCTGCCCATCTCCTTGCCATCGTTAGAAAAACTTAGAAGTGTCAAGGTGTCAGGTCCGTGATGGGTGCAGCAATGTCAGCCATGCAACTTTGATTACAATGATCTTAGAATGAGCTCAAGGTCACCAATGGGATGTTGCATATTTTGGGCTGGCACCAATTCCCAGAGGGGAAACTGCAGAAACTGTGCTTTTCCAATGCTTGGGAAGAAGGGAGAGGTTTGGGTGACAAAGGTGGGGCTGCAGGGAGGGGCGCATCTGTTTGCCAAGCTTCCTCCTTGCCAATGACACAGGTCATTACAGTAAAGAATGTGTAGTGTCACATGGTAAGACCTAGTAGGTCCACATCTAAAACTCAGTTTAATTCCCACTGGAGTTGACAGTCCTTGATTGAGTTTGGCACTGCTTCCGTAACACCCACTGGGACAATGATGGGGCACAGTGCTAGCTGGAGTAAGCTCAGACCCAGCCTGGGCTGTTTGTCCTGAGTTCTCGTGGCTTGGGATCCACACCCGTTTCCATGGAGCTCTCCTTCAGTTTTGCCCACATGGCTTCTCCATCACTCAGGGTCTCACTGTTCCTTGCTACAAACATTTTCCAGGTTTTCTCCAAAGTTCTTCCGAGCAAGCAAAGGGCAACTCCTCTGTGTCAGGGAGTGGTTGTTGTCTCTACACTCAACTTCTCCTGGTCTCTTTTCTCTCCAGTTCTGAACATCTTCCTCTAGTCTGTAATGATATATTATTATTATCTTTCTCAGATCCCCAGCCAGTTTGAGCCTCAGGCCATCAGGCAAGTCTCCTGGGACCGTAGGGGTGGAGGGAGGAAGTGCCTTTGAAGACATCTATCCAGGAGTGGCCATTGGCCAACCTGTAGGCGCAGCCTGGCAGGAATATGGGTTTCCTGGGAGGAGTGTCCTGGTTATTCTCACACAGCTCCGGGATCACAGCAGTTCAGAGGAAAAGCCATCCACTTGGATTAACTTAGGCAATGCCTGTGCTAGAAAGAGTGAGATATTACAACCCCTGGGTCCCTGAGAGATGGATCATGTGGGTCTGCTCGTGTCTTTTGGCACAGGTGAGCACTACAGGTGTTCAGTTATCTGGGTAATTGTTGCTGATCGCAGAGCGCTGTAAGGACCGGTTGAAGTAACGGCAGGAACGTTAGTACCTGCAGGAGCTATGCAACTACTGCAGGAAAGGTCCCAGGTGAGACACAAACTATCCACACACGGGTAATATGGAAAACTAATAGGAAATGACTTTTGAAAATTACTCAAAATAATCAATCATCTAACAATAATTTGGAATAACAAACTCAAAAATAATAGTACAAAATTTGAATTAAGCTATTATTATTATTTTTTTAAAGATCTATCTTATTTTTATTGGAAAGTCAGATAAAAAAAGAGGAGGAGAGACAGAGAGGAAGATCTTCTGTCCGATGTTTCACTCCCCAAGTGGCTACAACGGCCGGTGCTGAGCCAATCTGAAACCAGGATCCAGGAGCTTCTTCCAGATCTCCCATATGGGTGCAGGGTCCTAAAGCTTTGGGCCGTCCTTGATTGTTTTCCCAGACAAGCAGGGAGCTGGATGGGAAGTAGGGCCATCAGGATTAGAACCTGGGCCTACATGGGATCCCAGCGCATGCAAGGCAAAGACTTTAGCCACTAGGCTACCGTGCTGGGCCCTAAATTATTATTATTTTTTAATTGCTACATTCACTCACTGGAGACTTAAGCAAATACAGCCCCTAGAAGCAGGTTGACAGTTGATTTTTTTCCATTATTCTTACTGGTGGCTGCTTAGCAAGCTCAAACCTTTTTCTAATATTTCGGGGATCTGAGACCCACACTACCTTCCTGTGCTTTGCGCTCCCTTTGGCTGTGAAGGAGCTTACGTGGCTGGCTGCTGTCCTGTGCTTCTACACAGTCCCCTGGCCGAGCAGCTGGGCCATGCAAACAAACACCAGCCAACAGAGACAACTGAGACAGCTTTGGGAACGGAGGTGGGGAAGGGATATTTGGAGCTGCAGACGGAGGGGGGGCCCCTGGATCTCATCTAAGCCCTACGTACTTTGTGTACAATTGACATCCATAAGGCCGGTGCCTCTCCCTTCTCACCTTCACCAATACTAAGAAAACTGGAGGGTTCACAATGGAAATGCAAGCCCTAAACGCAACTGCCTTGGGTCTACTGAAAACACAGCTCAAGGGAGAGGAGGTGGGTGTGAAGGCTGTGGAAAACCTGCCCAGCACTGGGACGAGATTTGTAGCTTTATTTGAGAACAAAAACAAGACACAGTGTGGCTGGCACTGTGGCGTAGTGGGTAACGTTGTCACCTGCAAAGCTGGCATCCCAAAGCTTGTCTCCAGCTGTGCCACTTCTTATTCAGCTCCTAGTATTGCACGAATGGGAAAGAAGCAGAGGATGGCCCAAGCATTTCAGACCCTGCATCCATGTGAGAGTCTCAGTAATACTGGCTCTGGCTTTGTTCCGGCTCAGACTCTGCCATGTGGTCACCTGGGGAGTGAATCCGTGGCTGGAAGACCTCTTTCCTTCTCCCCCTCTCTCACTATAGCTTGGCCTTTCAAGTGAATAAAATAAATCTTTTTTTAAAATCACCACGCAAACACTTTGAGATCTGATTTCAGGGACATGCACCACGACCAAGAAGGAAGGAAGTAGGGGACCGAAGCTGCCTCACTCAGAGACACATGACCAGGAAGTATTTAAGAAGCGAGAGTGATGACAGTTTAATCACACACACTCTTCAAAGGGCTTTAAAAAAAAAATCTTTATTTCTTAACTATCTAAATACATTGTATTATCACACATAACAGAAAGGCAATTTATCCCCAAATTCATGACATACTAAAAAAAAAAAACTGAACACAGAATGTTCCACTCAGTTCTGAGTCAGGCTCACCTGCAAGTCCTAGCAGCAAGAATGATCAGCAGAGCTCTAAGTTCAAGCCAGGACTGACCACCAGCAGTGCACACACCACAGACAGGGGGCGGGGCACCGCGAAGGGGAAGAAGGCGGAAGTGAACCCCACTGCCTAGAAGGTCCCTTTTATGTCGAAGAATCTGAAGCAGAAGAGTTTTCTATTGGAAGAGTGGGGGCCTGTGGGTCTCTCTTCCCTTTTCCTCATTTCCTCTCCTCCACCCCCACCCCTACTCCCACTTTCCAGGACTCTTGGTGCATGTGTTCCTAAAAGCAGTGACAATAAGCATTTGGGGACTGATCTTCACTGCGTCCGTGTGACGGACTTCTCAGAGAACACAAGGGTGAACGAAGCCCACCTGCCCTGACCTGACTCCATCTCAGAGACAGATGGGATGCGCGTATAAAGGAATTTACAAAATGCTACATACGGCAGAGCAGCCTCCATGCAATATTTGAGTAGCTGGCTTTTGTGTCTTCGGTCATTCAGATAAGTGACAAAAAGAGAGTCCTCAAGGAATTGCACCGTTCTGGGCACTTAGGGGAAGAACCATGCTGAGGGGAAGAAAAAGAAATATGACCTTGATCCTGGATTTTTATTTAAAAAAAAGAAAAGAAAAAGCAGCTGCTGCAAATGTAAAAGGCCTTCCTGGATACAGGACATCACACCCCATGTAGGATGCAGTGAGGACCCAAAACCACCAGACTGTGTACACAGGGCCTGGAGAGACAAAGAAGCCTCATGTGGGTCCAAGTCCCAGGACCATCTTCCCCCAATCCCATCTCATCCCTCCCCCAAAAACAAGTTTGGCAGCGGCAGAGAAGCTGCTCAGGTGAGAACTACACAGTAGTCGCCGCTTGCTCCATCATAGGGTTGTAGAGTTCTTTCTAGCTTAGATGCACTGGGCTAGTTGGGCCCTGTGCACTCCAGGATGGAGGGATTCTGAGTTCTTTGGCATGAGTGATTTGGTCACCTAGATTTCCAGAGCATTCCAGAAAACATTCATTACTGTCCCAGCTTGGGCTAAAATGCTTGCAATCCTGAGACCAAGAAGCAAGGCAAAAACCAGCACTAGAGAGAGTCATACATCTCCCTTCCAAGATCCATAATTCTTGAAAATCATGAGCACCTCGATTTTCTCCATGGTGTCTCCCACACTACATGACAACTTGCAAATCCTGCTAGATCAATTCCAAGAGTGAGAAAGCCAGAGGCCTAGGAAAGCTGCCCCACCTGCCACCTGCCACCCCCTCCTGGTCCTGCTGATGTTAACTCCTTAGGTGCCTCAAAATCAACAAAGTCAATATATACATGTGTGAAGACCAGAAAGGAGGAGTGGGCCAGACTGACATAATTTTCCATTTTGCTCAGGTAGCATAAGCTTCTGAGCCAGAGAAAATTCACACAGCATCTGCTTGCAGAACTCTTAGAAGATGCCCACACTGGGACAGACCCTGCAGGAAACTGCGAAGCCTGGGGTGGGCTTCCCGTTCTCCAGTGATGTCACTGTGAACCAGCATTAACTATGTATAAATTCATATCTCCTTAGGATAATATACCCCAGAATACTGTGCATCTATAAGATGTATAAATCATTGCAGTTTGGGGGGACACAAATGGTTGCCCAATTGGGGCTGAGTGGGTGATGTAGCATGAGAAGCCTGTCAGGCACATCTCGAGAGAGTCAAGCTACAATGTCTGCAAAAGGACAGAGCTAAGTCTGCACTGTTAGGTCAACACATGGCCTGAAACTCTGTGACCCTGGGAGTTTCGAAAGCTGTGGATTGCAGGGACAGAAATGTGAAATGTGCTCCAAAGGTTACACTGAACTTCCAGTGATTAGTTGGGGGCGGGGTGGGGGGTCGAGTTGGGAAAAAACGACAAAGAAGGACCTGTGTTACCTCTTGCTGGCCAGTGCTGACGTCTTCTGTGGTTCACACATCTTATCCTTGTCTTGAAGCTCCCTTTGAAAGATTCTAAGAAATGATATCCCAACTCTGCCTTGCTTTTGAAAACCTGTGCTCACCAGGGATACAGCAGGCACTGAACATGCACTTGTCACACCTTAGGACAGGCGTGGCATGTGTTCGAGAGCTACCAGATCTTTTGCTGAACTAGGAAAGGAAGGCCATGATTTCCTGCTGCGGTGGGGCACACCGGTCCAGCTAACCAAGAGGAGTAACAGGAAAGCAAATGGGTCAGGTTTACGGAAGTAGTAAAGATTGCTGGAGTTTTATGAACTCGTATATTGGAAAATCCGAGAAAGTAAAAAATGTGAAGGTCCTGTCCAAAATGGGGTCATCAACAAGGAAGCGCCTAAATCACAAATCAGCAGAAATAGCACGGGGCGAGTTACGCAAGGCATCGAGTCTGCCAATCTAAGAGCCGTCAGCTCCTCCCTTGTAGTGTTGCCATGGGTCGCCAACCAGTAGCCAAACAAACAAACAGAAGAGGGGAAATGTCACCGAGTTTCCAAACTCTCTTTCATGCTTGCACTATTGATTTGGGGCTGTCCAGAGCCCCTTTTCAGGAAAACGCTTTTAGTGATACTTTCTCAGGAATGAGGGAGAGGGGAGTGGGGGCATTGGGAAAAATGGACCAACAAATACAAATTGCTTATTGTTCATGAGCACTAGACTATCTCGTCCGAAAGCAACCCTAATGCTCTCTGGCAACAGAGTCTACCAGCTGGCTTCCAGGGAAGGCAGAAGAGAGCTAGCAAAAGGGCGTTTGGGTGAGGACCCACGCTGGGAATAAGGGGATCCTTGGTCAGTGGAGAGAGGGGTCAGCCCCAAGCTGAAGACACTCAGCAAAGACCCAGCTCCCTTCACTCAACCGCCAGCTTTTCCATGCATGGATACCTACTTCAGGAAGGCACCACCTTCTCTCCAATTCACACTCTACTTCCCTGAGAAATGGGACAAACACACACTTTAATCCCCTGAGTCAGCAGGCAAAACCAACACACACACACACACATACACATTGTCTGGAAGGCAGAACTATCCTACACCGAAGGAAGAGAACAGCACGGAAGTGCATGTAAACACACCATTGGCTCAGGTTTCACAGTCACGGTCAGCATGAGCAGGTCTGCAAGGACACAGACGTAAGCCTACTTGTGGAAGATTGGCTCTCCTTTGGGAATAGTCATCTGTCAATCAAGGGACTGACTCCCCACCCCATTCCTGCCGCGATTTTCAGTCGTGGAGCAGGGGTAATCCCACGGCGGAGTGACTCGGAGGGGAAAGAGAACTGTCCGTCAGCTGTCTTCGTCCAATATTTACAACAATCTTCTGGATGCTGGTTCATTCTTGAATGGAAGAGTGGCGGATAGCTCTGTGATAATCCTCTGGGCTGTTCATGTGTTCAGACAAATCGTAGCCCCTCAGGAAATGTCCGCTGTTTTGCTGAGCAAAATAGTAGAGTTGTCTGGCTAGCAGTGGTTCTACCTTTAATGAGAGATTTTAAAAAGGCGTATTACCAAGACAATCCTTCATGAAAGAGCTCTCAGATGGTCAGGCGACAGGAAGTGAAGTCCAAAGTTACAGGCACTAATACATTTCAGCTGTGAAGCCATCCCAAGAACAGATGGACAGCCCTTATGTGGAGCAAGCTAAAAGCATCATCTACAGCCTCAATTTTGAGTTTATACTGAAGTTAAAGACCTTGGTTTAAGTTAGTTGCCATGTGACATAATCAAGGTTAAAAACAATCAGGTCAAATGGTTAGAATGGCATGGAACTCTTGAGATGCGACTCAGGGTGACTCAGGGCAATGAATGTGTTTTTGCACAAGCGAGGGCTGATGGGAATGAGGGGTGTGACAAAGATTTCAGGTTTCCAGGTAATCTGATAATTCTAAATCCAAGTCAAATGGAAAATAAAGCAGCACCACAAAGCAACAAAAAATTGCTACAGTGGGAAAAGAGAAGTTAACTGGGCTCAGATTGATCTGCTTTAGTTCTTAGTGTGGGCAACATTAACCAGAAAACAAAAACAAGACAACCCTCAAGTTTCAGCTTGTCCTGAATTAAGACATCGGCGATTCCTTGGAATTCTTAAATCAATCATGCTATGAAATTGAGTGTTTATGGGCTGCCAGAGTTGTGTGGCACATTAAACCACAAAACACTGGAATCCCATATGGGGGCACATCACAGTCCAGCCGCACCATGTCAGATCCAGCTTCCTATTAATGTGCCTGGAGAGTGGAAAAGGTCCAAGGATTTGGGGTCTTACCATCCACGTGGGAGACGCTGATGGAGTTCCAGGCTCCTGACTTTGGCCTGGCCCAAACCTTGTCATTGTAGCCATTTGTGGGGAGTGAACCAGTAGCTGAAGATTCTATCTCTTTATGTTTGAATTTTTTTTTCTTTTTAAATGAGTTCTGGGGCCAGTATCATGGCTTAGCAAATAAAGCCACCACTCTGGGCACCTGCGTCCCACACAGGAGTGGGTTTGTGCATCTGGTGTTCTGCTGCTGATCCAGCTCCTTGCTAATTTCCTGGGAAAAGCAGCAGAAGAGGGTGCAAGTGTTTGGTCTCTGCCAGCCATGTGGGAGACTCAGATGTGCATTTTGGGCTCCTGGCTTCAGCCTGGTCCAGTGCCAGTCATGGTAGTCATTTAGGAAGTAAACCAACTAATGGGTGGAAGAGCTCTCTGTCTCTCCATCTCTCTGACTTTCCAAATAAATTTTTATTACTTTTAAAATATGGCTCAGCAGCATGACCTAGCGGCTAAAGTCCTAGCCTTGAACGCACCGAGATCTCATATGGGCGCCGGTTCTAATCCCGGTGGCCCTGCTTCCCATCCAGCTCCCTGCTTGTGGCCTGGGAAAGCAGTTGAGGATGACCCAAAGCTTTGGGACTCTGCACCTGTGTGGGAGACCTGGAAGAAGTTCCTGGATCCTGGTTTTGGATCAGCATAGCATCGGCCGTTGCGCTCACTTGGGGAATAGATCATCGGATGGAAGATCTTCCTCTCTCTCTCTCCTCCTCTCTGTATATCTGACTTTCTGATAAATAAATAAATCTTAAAAAAAAAACTTTTAAAATAATGGGGGCCCTAATATTATTATGCGATATATAATAATAGAACCAACAACTCCAATATTAATACATGAAGTGAACTGAATTCATAATAAAAATTAATCGAACCTATAAGTGTGCACATCTCTCTTTTATGGGCCACACAGCAATTTCGGGAGTGTTTGGCTGCGAACCTGACCTTGCCTAACCCAGGAGAGCTATTGTATCTTACAAACATGACATTGGCATCCACTCCTAAATGTTATTCAAGTTTACTTGAACGAGTCCCCATTGCTCATGAAATCACCACGGCCATCAGGAGAGAACTCTGAAGTGTGAGGACTCTGAAGTCCACGGCATTCTATTGGCAATGGGTGGCCTTCGCAATCAAGAAAGGAAGGGATGCATATTCAGGATGCGACAGCGTTCCCCTCAGTTTTCAATGAGAGACTGCATCAGAGCTTTATCAGCTGGCCCTGCTCATGACAAGGGCCTGTGAGCTCCCGAAGAAATATAACCACATGAGGTCATCTAATTCAAAGCCCTGGGGTATTTAAGAGTCGATTTTCCTTTTCTACAAAAAAAAAAAAAGAAAGAAAAGAAAGGAAAAGAAAAAAAAGAGGCTTCTGTGCCATTGCTGAGCCTGCCAGAAAATGTTCTGTGGACTCCATACCTGAATTCCTTGCAAGAGGCAGCCTCAAAAGAACATATGCCCAGTCATTAATTCATTCATAAAAAACCCTCAGAATTAAAGAAGGGGCTGTGATACATTTGGAGGGCTGCTACAAAACACACAGGTAAGCCTGGTGATGTATTTAAAAGGCAGAATGACTGAGAAGGAGAGACAGAGAGATCTTCCACCAGCTGTTTCCCTTCCCAAATGGCTGCAATAGCCAGGTCTAGATCAAGCTGAAACCAGGAAGCATGAACTCCACCTGGGTCCCCCTCAGAGGCGGCAGGGACCAGGTACTTGGGCTATCCTCTGCAGCTTTTCACAGGTGCTTTAGCAGGGAGCAGCTGGGTCATGGACCCTGTGCTCCAATACGGGATGCTAGCATTGCACATGGGGGCTGGACTGCAGTGCCACAACGTCAGTTCTAAGGGGAGCAATTTATAGGCACTCACAGAATATTCCATGATGAGCAGAACTGAATGCGGAGGGCACTGTGACGTGGGTACCCCTCGGCTGTGCTGCTCACTGGGCCATACTTCCACCCCAGCTATTTTAAGGTTGACACTTTCCCAGGGTGCCTGACATTGAACGGGACACTGTGCTCCTTAATAGGAAAACTCCATGAGGCGACTGAAAAAGCCGAATACTCACGTGAGCTGTGATGAGCTTCCTCTGCCGCTGAGGGTCTGGGAACTCCTCCCCAAAGCACAGGGTCACCTGGAATCTTGGCAGCGGACGGCCATGGTGAGCAAACGCTTGCAGCTCTACAAAGCCCACAAAAAAAAGCCACACTCAGAAAAAGCCTCACAGCCTAGCACGCCAGGTTCCACAGGAAGCCAGAGCTTGCTGCAATGCTGAATTCTGCCTTGCATTTCCCTTGGGGGGAATTCCCCCTGGAGACAGCCCCAACTCACTGAACCCTCCCAGATCCACAAGGGCATCATCAGGTCATGGCATTCTCTTCCCACCAGGACACCCACTCAGCTCCCCTTGGACCCACAGCGTCAGAACCCTTCTCTGTAGAAGGGAGCCAAAAGGAGTGAAGGCAAGAGCGAAACAGGCTGTGGTATCGATCGTGTGAAGACCCCAAACGATTTATATAAAGCAGAAAGCACCATGGGAAGATATTGGAATGCTCTGACACCCTAGGATGATCTGACTGAGTGATTTAAAAGGCAGGAGACAAAGAAAGAAAAAAAATCACCCATCTCCCAACTGCTGGTTCATTTCTGCAATGCCTGTACGCTGAGGCCAGGCTGAGGCCGGGAGCCAGGAACTCATGTGGGTGACCTACTTGAGCCATCACCTGCGTGCGGCCTCCCATCATGCGCAATTGCAGGAAGCTGGAGTTACCACCACAGAGTCAGGCACTCCACATGATGAGATGTGGGCCCTGGAAGGCTGCACCAAGTGCCTGCCCCTAGGATTATTAGAATACTTCAACCCTCAGCTCTGGAGCCCACATAATCCTCTCTGCTCTCTAGGTTGTCTGTGTGACTCAGGCACCAGGTGTTCACGTGGTGGCTTGGCAACGGCGACCAGGAGCACCAGTTCCTGATGTATCGTCCCACCTGCTGCTGGGAATAATGGCGACAGGAACAGGCTGGGGTAAGGATGGAGGGGACAAGGTCACCCTAGCCCTCACACCCTATCCCCTCCCCACAGAGGTATATATGAAACAGAGCGGTTAGCATGGAGAACTGAGACCAATGGGACCCCTGCCCTGGCAGCAGCTAGACTCAAGAGTCTTATCCACAGAGACGCCCTTTTGCCCCAGCCTTTTGCAGCCCAGCTGTACAGACACGTGCTTATCAGATGTGCAGCTCCAGGCTGCACCTCTGGGGGCTGTCCCTTGCAGGGTGCAAATCCTGACAGGGTAGATATCAAAGATTTCCACAGTTCTCTTCAACCGAAGAAGTTTCTAGCTAACTCACAGGACTCACTGACTTCCTGCTTTTTTTTTTTTTCCTTTTCTTTTGTTCAATTCAAATCAAACCCAACTGCCTTAGTCAGAACGTGTCACCCACATTCTCACTGCTGTGGCCTGAGATTACACCTACACAAGCTGATCAGAATGGCAAGTTGGCACAATTCTTTGAACAAGAGCCCTGCTTCAGATAACACTAGATAGTGCGAGAATGTTCTGTGGGAATCCTTCATTATGCAGACACTGGGGTACACAGGTGCAGCAAGTTCATGGAAGAGCTTTTGCAGTGGTTAGAAAAAACTAACCCTGGAATACAGAGAAAGGAGTGGGAGAAAAAACATCTTATTTATCCCAGATAAATAGTAAAGTCTAGCATGGTAGATTAAGCCACTGCCTGTGACTCCAGCATCCTACCAAAATAAGATATGCCAGTTGGAGCTCTGGCTGCTGCACTTCCAATCCAGATCTTTGCTAATCTGTTAAGGCGCCTAAGTCTTTGTCACCCACATGGAGGACACAGATGGAGATCCAGGCTCCTGGCTGGCTTTGATCTGTGACAACGCTGGTCACTGCAGCCATTTGGGAAGGGAACCAGTAAATGGAGGATCTGTCTCCTTGCCTCTCTCATTCTCTTTCTCTCTCTCTCTCTCTCTGCCTTGCAAATAAATACATCTATCTTAAAAGGAAGAGTCTAGGTAAGTGGACTTGCAGATCCAGGATGCTCCGAGGCACCTGCTTCTTGCCTGCACCTGTGACTCTACAGAGAGGATTCCACGTTCCTCAAACTTGTTCAGTGATTGAAATTCAGAGAAGCAGGTTCCATTTTCCTGGGATGCCTTTCATAGAAGGGTCTGGCCTTCGTTCTGCCTGTCTTCTGAATCCAAATGTACAATTGTGGAGGAACTCCAAGCTTGAGGCATGGAGGGGACAGAAGGGATGGTTCCTAGCTTTCCAGGGCATGGGAGCTCTTTAAGGCTCCAGGAAAGATGTAGAGATGGTCCCTCAAGGGTCTTTGCTCTTTCACCATGAGCATGAACAGGGCATTCTACCCAAAGGCAGACAGGACTGTTCAAACTGAGGCTTGAAGTAGTTCTGCTACTTGCAATGAGGGCTCCCAACCCTGCAGCCACGCTGCAGCCTCAGGGAACTACAGCTAGATCTCCTTTTTCCTAGGTCACAGCTCTTTGGGAAGATGAGATAGGTTTGCTTTGGGACCCAAAGGAATTGTTGGATGAGCTTACACAGATTAGGGTCATCGAAACACTGGAGACTTGAGCAGTGTTAACAGTGCCAAGAGCCCAGACGCCTCCTATCTTTATTTGCAAATGTTTTGAATCATAAATGCATCTGATGGGGGCAGGGAGGAATCACAATGGTGGTTAAGATGCCACGTGGGATGCCGGCATGGCAGAGTCAGAGTGTCCGGGTCCGAGTCCCAGCACCACTCTCAATTCCAGCTGTCTGGTAATGTGAATCCTGGAAGTGGATTTAAGGCATTGGTCTTGGCTTGCTATAGTGGAGCTAACAGATTTTTTTGGCTGTAAGTGTTGGCCTGGCTGGCCAGCCCTGGCGCTTGTGGGCATTTGAGTAGTGAATTGTTGAATGAGAGCTCTGTCTGTCTTTCAAGCAAAGAAACTAAAACACATAAAGAAGCGTGCTCAGGAGATTTGAGACTTATGCACAATCGTGTGTACCCCGGCACTGTCCACAACAACCAAGATACGGAATCCATCAAGGTGTCTGCCCATCAGGGGACAAACAAATAAAGCAAATGTAGCTGTATCTGCACATAAAGGTGCACTCTTCAGACAGAGGAAAAAGAACAAAATCTGGCCACTTGCAGCAACAAAATGAGCACGGAAGAAGTCAGGTCCACCCGACGCACAAAGACAGTGTCTGAGCTGGCCTACAGGTATATTCTGAAAAGCCGAACTGGTGGAAGTGAGAAGAGGCGTTCCCAGGGACTGGCGGGGGGAAGGGCATTGGTCAAAAGAGACAGCGCTCGAAAAGCAAAGAAGGCATGGTTCTGTGAGAGCTACTGTGCACCATGCCGACTTCAGCGCTCTGGGGAATTGTTGAGGCTTGACATGTCCCCCGCCTCGCCACACACACACACCTAAGGGGGATCCATGTGTGAAGTCAAGCACGTGATAACTCACTCTTCTAGCCATTCTGCAATGTGCGCAGATGATCTGCTACGTGTGGTGAGCCAAAGAAAACCACGTACAGGATAGTGGCAGACACGTGACCACAGGGAGACCTCGAGTGGTCCGGCAGGGGAGGGTGACCTCAGGAGAGCTAGCGTTAGCAGAAGGCAGAGGCACAGAATGGGTAGTCTACAGTGGCAGGGAGAGCGGTTTTTCTCTTCCCTGAAGGTGTGCACATCCACCCAGCTAAGTGCCCACTCAGTACCCGGACCCTCACAGCCAAGGGCACGGTCACTAATTCCATCCCCAAGCTGGTCCCTGGCTCCAACCTACATGAGGCCTGCGTCTGGAAAATATGACTTCACGTGTTCCTGTGACAGGGATGGCCCCTAGCAGCTCTTGCCATTTCTCCTTTGCTAAATCAGTTCAGCACACTCTATCCCTGGCCCCCATCTGTGGGATGGCCTCTGTCCCTGATGACACATCTCAGAACAACAACAAAAAAGAATAACAACCAAAAAACAGTTAACATTAGATTTCTAACCTTTACAATTTTTCTAGGAACTCGAAAACGCATTGCTACACCAGCAGCTAGGTGCTCACTGAAGTCACTTCGCAAAGACACCGAAGAACCCCATGTCCACCAGAATCTCCAGGTAACAGCCCAAGCCATGGCCCACCTGGGCGAGCAGGGCTCAGCCGGACCCTCCTCCCTTCCCTTCCCTCCTGGGGCAGAGGTGAGCTGTGTGCATTAGCCAGAGACATGGTCTGGTGGCAAAGCCAGCTTGGTCCTGTAGCGAACAGGAGGAAGACTTCTGCCTGGGCCAGAAGGCACACACGCCACCCCCACCTCTATTCCAGCAGCTCCTGAGACGCATTACCTGATAAAAACTGCTGCGTATCGAAGAGCTTGCTTGTCTGATCTCTGTCGAGTTTGTTGGGCCGGTCGCTGTACAACGCCAGGGGCCCATCCCAGTAGATCCTGCTCTGGCACAGTCTTTTGGCATAGAGCCCATCTGGGGCCATCCAGAGGACCACGCCACGCTCCAGGTGGCTCAGTAGCTTCTCAATGTTTTTCCTTTGGCCATTGTCCTCTGGGTAAGGAAACAGGACCTGGTCCAGGTTGCTGGCATCGTAAGTGTGTCCGTGGGAGATCCGGCAGCCCTCAGGGCTGGACGTGGTCAGCTCCTTCACCAAGATTTCCCGGTAGTACAGGCAGATGTGCAGGCGGCAGTCTGCAAGCATAAAACTGTTGGGGTCAATGCTAGGTGCCCCAGGGCTCCCGTACACTCCTGGGCAAAGTCAGCAAAGCACCTGGCAGAACAGCAATGCTTCAAGACACCCCAAGAACAAGTAAAGGGTACCAGGTGGAGGAAGTTCCCTTTGTGTCCCCACTGCAGACCCCCATATTCTGTGTGTGTATGTGTACACACACACACATGCGTTTATTGGACACTCCAAGGAGCTAATCTAATTTGTCCACCTTGTAGTTTCTCAACCTGATGGCTTATGACACTTGCTCAATTTTTGAATAGACAGTCTATTTGTCCCTCACAACTTTTCTGAAAGACACATTCAACTCTTACTAGGGGACACCTTGCTAAGAATTTAACCTGTCCATTTTTTTTTCCTAAGTAAGTAATGACAACAGGGGTGGTCTTGTTCATGTTTAAAATACTAAGGCATGTGTTATAGATGAGAATTTGTTTTTAAGCAAATTGATTTTGACTTGGGGTGAGTGCAGCCCCATATTTAATTTTCTGTTGGCCAAAAAGCACCACGGGGTCTGAGAAAAAAAGGAAGTATCTTTACACACGTGCAGAGACCTCCCTCAGCTATCGCTATGATGTCATTAAAGTCACATGTAGGTCATCCACACGCAGGGACAGGGTGTTAACAGTGTCAATCTCTGAGTAATGACATGGGACATTTTCAGCTTTCCCCAGTGTGTTTCTTGTGAGGTTTTTGACTGGTCTTTCTAGCCTGACCATGTGCTGTCTTCACGATAAACTGACTTTTCATGACAAGAAAGGTACCCAGGAGAAAAATGCTCTAAGGACCCACGTAGACAACAAAGGCATAAAACCCTCTGGGTTTTGTGTTGACATTTGAAAATAACTTGAACAGTGCACCTTCCAACGCTTTCAACCAGGTGAGGGTTTCCACGTGATTTTGACTGAGAATTCTCTCTACAACCCCATCTGTACACTGAAGGATCAAACCAGATCTACAAGGAGAACCTTAACTGGAATGTACATGCCAGCCTAGGCAGGAAACCCATTGGCATTGCGCGGGATTTAAAATGAATGGGAATCACAGTTCTCTAAGAAAAGTGCCCAGGGTTCATTATGAATCTCTTAAGCACACCCCCAAAAAAGAAACCCACAAAACCCTCTTATTCCTCAAGGGCAGGTTATGAGACCTAAGCCACATCAGTGTCTCTTCGATGTCGGCTCAAAAGCACAGCACACTCGAAGGCGTCCAGGGAGTGTGGGTGTTGGCCACTAGAGGTGACTGCCAGGGTAGGTTTCATTTCATTTCATGTCATCAGCCATCACGAGATCTCTGAGATATAAATAGCCATTATTTCCTACTCATCAGGCACCCACACAAGTCTTAGATGCTCAAAAAAAAAAAAAGGGTTTGAAGATTTCTAAAAACAAACGCCAGCCTTGCCACAGATATTCCTGCTGTTTCCACAGCCATGGGCACTGGGAGGATCCCGGCATGAGGCAGGGTTAGCCAGGACCATGCCACAGCTCTAGTCTTCCCAAGCCTGGAAAACGGAGCTTGTATTTCCTTTCGCTGATTTCTAAAGGGACCAGCATGCCAGGAGAGAATTTTGAAACGTAAGTTCTTCATTTTAAAAATAATCCTTGATCCCATTTCAAACAGCCCAAGATGTTACTTTAAAAGTAACGACGCAAACACCACACTTGCTTTGCAAACCTCCTAACAGGTGCATTCCTTAAAAGAGCTCTCATTTCTATGGTGCAGAAGTTCCTTTAGAAATGGGGTTGCAATGGGGCCAGCATCATGGTATAGCAGGTAAAGCCTCCAACGGCATTATCAGCATCCCATATGGGTGCCAGTTTACAGTCCTGGCTGCTCCACCTCCCATCTAGATCCCTGCTAACGCATTTGGAAAAGCAGCAGAGGATGGTCCAAGTGCTTGGGCCTCTGGACCCATGTGGGAGACCCAGAAGAAGCTCTTGGCTTTGGGTCATCCCATCTCTAGCCATCATGACCATTTGGGGACTGACCCAGTAGATAGAAGAAATTTCTGTCTCTCCCTCTGTAATTCTGCTTTTCAGACAAACAAATGAATCTTTAAAAAAAAATCTAAAAATGAAAAAAGCAATGGGACTCAAAGTAACCAGATTGAATCTGCCATTGGTTTTCAAGTTCTGCAAGCATTTGGAGGAAAACCTGACTCCGTGCTTCTTCGGGGCTTTAGACTCTTAAGGGAGGCAAAGAGCCAGAGCCAGTGTCTCCCTGAAGCAGGTGAGCAATATCGGCTGTGGCTAAGTCTGGAAGGATTATGAACTTTTAAGTTCATAATGAGAAGCTCCCTGGGTTCCCCCAATGACATTATTGCACCCTGAAAAGACCCCCACTTTCCCCCGTGCCCTGCTCAATAAAGGAAATTCGAGTGCTGCCAGGTGTCCATAAAATTCGAGCAGCTGCCAACGGGAAAGTTACCAGGATCCCTTCAGATCAGCGCTGGGAGGTGCCAGCGTCACACCAACGCAGGCTGGTTCCTCTGCTACGATTTCCTTGCTTCCTGTACACCTGTGCTCTGTCCTCCTCCTCCACACCCCATTGACTCCGCAGGGAGAAGGGAGGGCCTCCAGACCGACCGCTGCACTCACCTGAGAGCGCTAGGGCTTCGGCAGACCTTATGCTTGGCTCTATGGGGATTCCGGGAGCCTGGGACTCGGGTGGGGCACAAGCATAAAAGGTTCCCGTCACCTGGCAACCTGCATTTGCAAATAGAAATCAGATGTTGGCTAAGCAGGATGTCTAGCACGTTGGGAGGCCCCCCTGGGCTGGGCGCTAAGGCTGGATGGGAAGGCCTGTCCCCTTTTTCGAGCCACCTTTCAACCCATGCTCGGCACTCTTTAAGCGCCAATCTGCCACAGGGTCCTTGCTTGTGCAGCCAAGACAAAGCCCAGCTGGAAAACCAAAGCTGCGGGAGGTAGAGGCTGTACAACAGTTTTTCAAGGAAACCCAGAAGTCTCTATTCTTGTCGCTCCCTCTGTATAACTGACACATGGGGAAAATGAGGCTGAGAGAGAGGCAGACAGTGTCCCTGGCCACACAGCAGATTCACAGCAGAGCCACCAGCCAGGTCTGTGTGAGTTCTTAAGCCCAGTTAAAAGCCAACAGCTCTCGGTACACATTGAGCTTGCCAGCTACTTCTGGGCCCAGGAGAGAGCAGACCAGGGCTCTAGGCAGGAGCTGTGTGCTATGAGCTACATCTCTAAAGATCTCACAGAACCTAACTTGCAGGCCCTTCCTTTAGCATTCACTGTGCAATACAATGTCTGTTCTGCCCTTTGTCTCAATTTGAAGCACCACTTCTTTTCTTGCTATTAGTCCAACAACGCTTGCTGTGGGGGACACAGTCTGAACTCCGTACACTACTTTACTGTCAGCTGATTGACCTGAATACCCAGGTATTCAGCTATCAATCACCCCTAAAAAGCAAATCAAACTGAGTTACGAGCTTCTGGGATCAGCATGCCACTCAACGCAAATGTGGGAGAACAATGCATTTCTGCAATCCTGGACACTGAGACGGATCAGAACTCGAGCAGGAAAGAGAAAGAAAGTGAGCAAACCACACAGGAGCCAGCGTTCCTGGAACACAGGGATGAGCCAGTACGCTGCTAGAACTCACAGGCTACTTGAAGAACTGACCCCACGTGCTGAAAGCTTGCGCATTCTTGCCATTAACACACCTTGTGAACTCCTCTTTGCACATAGCTAATGAGACCTGCTGACACAGCTCGCTTTGATGGCCAGAGAACTCCCAGGGGGTGTCTGGGACACCTAACCCACAAGGAGCAAGCCCTGGGAGTCTCCAGCAGGCAGACAGGAGCCTGGGAGGATGGCCTAGGCTTTTCCATGCTGTGCTTCCCTTGCCTCCAGCTCTAGTGCCAAGAATACTTGCAATGGATACAGCACAGTTCGAGATGAACAGACTGTCACAGTCTCTGCAGAGGCAAAGGTGGGGACAGAGCTGTGGCATATGCCCATTTCTCAGATGGGCATACAGAAATAGACTGTAGGATCCTGGGGTCCTTATGTAGGATTAAAGGACAAATCAAGAGGAGTGGCAGCCCAAACCTGTCTCACTTTGGGTCCCAGGTATAAAAACTTCCTCAGGGAGGATGAAAATGCTGTTGCTAATAAGAATAAGAATAACACAAGATAATTTTTGAAAACACACGAGCAACCAGTTTGATGTGTCTGAAATTTCCTGCCTGGGGGGGTCCTGAGTTTTGGAAATAGAATCCCAGCCTCACTAAGCCAACAGGTAAGTCATGTACATCATTGACAGTTTGTAAAGAGTGGGACAGTTTTCAGCTGCCCAGGAGGTTTTCTGGGGTGTTTAAAATAAAGTCTCAAGGAAGAGAGAGAGAAAGAGAGAGAGAGAGAGTGAGAGAGAGAGAGAGCAGTGCCTGACGTGGACACCCCCAAAGTCAGCCTCATTCTTGGTTGCCCTGCAGGAGGCAGACCAGCACTGCCCACCCAACCCACACTACACACACACACACACACACACACACACACACACACACACACACACACACACACACAGCTGAGCAGAGCCATTGGACTCCTCACTGCTCTCCAGCCTGGTGGCGGAAGCTGGGAGGCAGGAGACCAGGCTAAGCACACGTCCCTTACCATTTTCACAGGTTGGGCCCTGCCAGTGGTGGCTGCGGGGGCCAAATGTCCCGGCACATTGGTAGGGGATTTCTGGGTGTGTCTGATCGGGGACATAGTCCCTCCAGCTTCGTTCCGGGGGTGGTGGCATCATGTAGTTATGAATCTGCTAAAGGAACACAGGGGAGCTGAGATGGAGCAGCTGGGCATTAGGAAGTACTGGGTGGGGAACGAGGACTTTCACAGCTTGGCCAGCTCTGCAGGGAATCCCTTGCAGTCAGATCATTTTATCATCCAGAAAAGTAGAGTGGCAGCCGACCACAGAACATAAGAAAAACAAAATGGACAATGGAGACACTGTTGTCAAGCAGTGGTTTATGCAGACCTTCATCATATGGCTAAACCTGGCCCCAGGGAGCCTGCAGGGAAATTTGCCTTCTTTAACCCAGAAAGTGGATGGGACAGAGCCACAATTCAACAACAGGAGGGGCCGGCAAGATCAGCTGCCTTGTGGTTTCACATGACAAAACCCTGCTTTCCAGAGGCCTGGACTTCCACCAAATGCCCGTTTCCCAGCAGGAGGGCATCCCAGCAAGCAGTCATAGTTGGCCCCGCCTCACCAACAGTGACAATGGACTGGCCACTCTGACCAGGGCTGTGGTCCACAGATTGGAGCAGCCATGGCAAACGAGCAAGCCTGCCATCTTCACTTGGTCTCACACAGAACCCAACCCTGTTTTCCAGAGGCCATGAGACCTCTACCGTACCTGGGCTGGGAGTGTGGTGTAGGGAGTCGCCATGGTGTAGGGATGGCCCATGGTCATCTGTGGGTCCTCTAGGGTGAGCTGCTTTGCTCCTTGGTTGGGAGGAAAAAGGGAAACGGCACGGAGTGAAAACAGGAACTGGGTGAGCTCCACGTCATACTCTGGGAGAAAACACCTGAGGGCTGAATTCTTAGAACGCATGCATGGGACATGGAGAGTGGAAGAGCTGGCAGTGCCATATTGTAGCAGGTTACAACCCTGCCTGTGGTGCTGGCATCCCATATGGGTACCGGCTTGATGCCCAGCATCTCCACCTCCCTATTAATGCTTCTGAGAAAGCAGCAGAAAATGGTCCAAGAAGGTCGGCCCCTGTGTCCAGGCTCCTGGCTTCAGACTAGCCCTCTGCAGCTATGGCTATTGTAGCCATTTGGGGAGTGAACCAGCAATTGGAGGATCTCTCTCTCTCTGTAACTACCTTTTAAATAAAAATAAATACATCTTAAAAAACAAATCATGCATACACGGCCTGGTGTTGACAAATCAAGCATCTGTGTTTCCAGCACCTCTGTGAAGCAGTGATGTGCGACCGCTAAACCACTGTCTCCCGGGACTGACGTGAATGCCCAGGGACAGGGACACAGGAAATGCTGTGTGCAGATGTGCCTGGCTGACACGAAGGTCCCTGTCAGGAGAGACGCCTTCCAGGCTGTGTGGACTGCTGACAACACAGGTTCCTGGGTTCCAGTCCTGGCCCCACAAAGCTTGGCAAGAGGACTCCAGGAACCCACATTGCCACAACCACCCCAACTAACTGCCTTGCACTCACAAAGGTGACATTGTGTCCTTGTTGCTGGGAACAGTGGGTTAACCAGGCTCCTCTCCAGTGATGCTTTGCTAAGTCAAACTTCCACGACCCCTCCGCCCTACCTTTCTTGGCTCCCTCAGGGACAATCCTGTACACTTTGTAGGGATCCGAGATATCTAGCTGGCTCCTCTCCACCAGCTCCTCGAAGTCGTTGCTCTTGTTCAGGGCGCAGCGCAAGCGGGTCTTCCAAGTGGGAGGGTCTGGTTTATCAATGCCTTCTCGGAACTTGCCTTTAAACAGCGCCCAGGCCTGGGAGCAGAGAAGGGGACAGCGCAAATGTGAGCCTTGGAGAAAGGAATGTGCAAGCTGGAGTTCACACACAGAGGGAGAATGCTGCCTAGTGCTCAGAGCATGACCCAGTCGCTAGCAGAGCCTGCAAGCCTGGCACAGTCCAGGCAGAAACAGGTGCTGGGAACATCGCGGGGGTGGGCTGGGGGCTACTAAGGGTGCAGTGGATTCTCCCATCCGTGTCACAGGTCTAGCAGGGACCAGAAATAGGGTCCGTCTAGGTGGGAACACAAGCGGATGCCCTGCGGACAGATTCTCTAGCATGTCCCCTTGGCTTGCTAAGCTCACACCCAGGACTCAACAAAAGGCACACACCTCAAAAGAAACTAAAGGAACCTGCAGAAAAACAGCCAAGGACCCCGAGACCTCCCAGCACTGCCGCCTAGCCCATTCTCTAAGACCCTCTGTGTCCCACTCATTCCCTGGGTGCTACCGACGCCATAATCCCAGGCCTTGCACCTGCTCACCATCCACGCTGTCACCAGAGAAGTTGAAACCCCCGCCTTTCCTCCCACGCAGGAGCTGGGCCAATCGCGGCCTGTTGCTCCCGGCGCCACACCCTCGTCGCCTTCCACCGGTCCCTCAATCCTCAGTGCCCCTCCCTGCGCTCTGAGAACTGCTGCGCGCCTCGGCACCGCTGTGGGGGCCAGGGACGAGCCCGCACCCGCACCCTCGACCCTTGGGCAGACAACCCAAGTGCAAGTCACCTTGAAGAGGGCGGCGTCCTCCTCGCGGTTGTAGTCTTGCTTGCCCGCGTGCTTCCAGGGGATGCGGAAGATGCTCTTTTCCTCGTTCTCCCACACCAGCCCAGGGTACTTGCCGCTGTCGATCTGGTCGATGAGCCACTGGCGGAGTTTCCCGTTGCCGCAGCTCACCGCGCTCATGCCGAACTCAGCGCCGCGCCCGCCGCCCTCCAGGTTCATGCCCAACTTGCGTGCCGCTCACTGCCCAGTGCACGCGCGTCCCGGATCCGCTGACCCCGCACTTGCCGCGCTCTGCAACAGAGAGAGGAGACGCGGCGCTTTAGTCCCTGGACCAGGAGCTTCTAAAGGCTGCAACGTGCGCGCTTGCGGAATCAGCGTGGTCAGAGACCGCTGAGAAGGTTACCTTAGCTACGCGCCTGGCTCTTCCTCCTCGGAATGCACCCTCCAAGGGGTCCGTCCTCCTGCCCCACCTTCCAGCACTCTCCTTGACCTTAATGTACCTTACAGTGCACGGAGTCCTCGGGACCCCTTCCAACTCCTCTGGCTCCATTCTAGCACACCGGTCGCCGGTCCCCGCGTCCCCACCTGTCCCGGCCACTACCATGGCCTGCGTCACTTTTGCCCACTCCTGGGCTCACGTACCCTTCCGACCCAGCTCTCTCCCGCCTCTACCCTTTCCATCCTACACTTGCACGTTTACCCCCAAATAAGTCCTCTAGCTAAAAGAGGATCCAGCAGCCCTGGGCAACAGGTGGCAAAACCCCGTTGCCAGACTAAGAGCGTGCAGGCAAGCACCACAAGATTCCAGGGCGCAGAGATCGGCCTAGGGGGTCGGGATGGAAACTGGGAGAGCTCAGGGTAAGGGTGGAGGCGTCAAAAGGCAGGGCTCCTCCTCCATCAGCCAGGGAGCACGGCACCCCAGGCCGAACAGAGTTGGGAGTCCTGTAAGAACCCAGAGCAAACAGCCTGGAGTGTACGTGAAGTGATCAGGTGGGACTGTACCTCGCGCCAAAGTTGCCGCTCAGAGCGAGTTCCTTTGGGGGCCACTTTGAGAGGGGCCACCTATCCCCGTGGTTCCTATCAAACATCGCGTGGCGCCTCCAGGCCGACTAACGGCGTGGCGCGCGGCCAGAGGAGCGAGGGAGAGCCGCGAGGACGCCGAGCAAACGCTGGCAGCATCCTCCCCCGAGTCTAAGCGCGGGACAGGTGCCACGGGAAGAGGAACGCCCTGATGGGGCACGCTCCCTCGGTGCTGCGGAGCGCAGTGCCCTGAGCGGCCCCAGGACAGCCACCATGGTCTTCTCACCTCTACCCGCCCTGCCCCGCCACACGCTCAGCCCCTGATTCTGTCACGCCGGATTTGAGCCCCTTTCTCCTTCCCGACTCCAGGGCTTACCTCGCCCAGGACTGGGAGTCGAGGGCTGCAGTGGGTGCCAAGTCCAAGTTCAAGTGGTGAAACTAAGACTGTGAGGCGAGAAAGAGGAACTTTATAGCGCTCGAAAGCCGCGCTGGGGGGGTGGGAGGGCGGAGCGTGGCGGGGGGCGGGCTGGGGGCGGACCCGCCCGTGGGGAGGTGGGGGCGCCGTGCGCCCCAGGGCTCCAGCCCCGGCCGCCGACCCTCGCCCCGCCGGAAGGAGAGCGCCCCTGACCTTGCCCTCCCCCCCTCTCCACGTCCCCCAGGAGGGCCGTTTCCCGCGAAGGGGAGAGGCGCGAAACCCAGACTCGCCTGTTGTGCCGCGGGGCGCCAGGAGCGCCCCAAAACGGCCGCGGTGTGGCCGGGGGCGGGAAGTGCACACGGGGTGTCGGAGCGGTTCCCTGAGCGCCAGAGCCTTTTATGTTGGTTGGGGTCAAGGGGTTTTTCGAATTGCGCTCCCGCCCCCTCCCCCGGAGGGGCGCAAATCTAAAGATCCAAGAGTTGTCCAAAACAGAACCGGCAGTGTGACAGGGGCCCGGGAGCGCGCTCGGCGGCGGCGGCGTCTGGAGCGCAGCGCACCGGCTCACGCGGCCGCCGTGGCGGGGTCGGGGGAGCCTCACGCCCCAGCACCGCCGCCTCCAGGAGCTCCACGCGGCGCGGGAGGGAGGACCCCTCCGGCACCGTGAGCGGCCGCCCGCTGAGGGAATCCCGGAGGATCCGAGGAGGGTTCAGGCACTTCCGGATTCCGTTCACCTCGGAGTGCCATCCTTTGGACCTCTGCTATTGACTGGTCCTTAGTCAGAAGCAGCTTCCTAGTTGGTTCTGGATGCTTGGGACAGGAGTGATGGCGTTCCAAGCCGCCCTGGAATCTCCACAAAACCACCTGGACCCGCGAGGTTGCCCAGCCAACGTGCTCAGGTAACCATCCCCACCATCATCCCTCCACCGCCGCCCCCCCAAAAAACAGCAGCAGAGTTTTTGTTTTTTACACTGCCTTTGTCCCGGGTCATTTCAAATCGCCAAGATTTTCAGTTACTTTTTTTTTTTTTTCCTTTGTATTTTCTCGGTTGAGGCAGTGTCTCCTGGCAGCAGGGGGGTAAGAGCTAAGTGTAGATTAGGAGCAAAACAGGCAGTGAGGTATGGATTGCCCGGGGTCCTTCCTAAAACACAGCGACTTTCTCAGAAACGAACAGGATGCTGTCTTTCTGTTGCACCTAGGTAAGTTTTCCATGATCAGGGTCGGTAGTAAACAACTGGGTTTCGTTACTGGAAAAGCAGCCTGATCATAACCTGTTTTTCTTCCTCTCTCCGCCTTTTCACAGGTTCCTTCATTCGGCAGCTATTTGGGGGGCCCCTGCTTCTTGTTGGGAACTGTGCTCCCCAGAACTCATCATGGAACAAAGCTGAAGCCTCTGTCTTTGTGTTCCCTTGCATGACCCGAGCAGATGCAAGGACACACCAGCAGGAGGCTGTGAGGGTGAAATGGCCAACCCGCGGCTTCTCCCCGTCCAGCCTGTCTTCTCTCATCCGTGTCTTCTCCTTTTAGAAGTTCAAAACACCCATCTTCTCCTGAACCTGTCGGAGATGGGATGTCTTTTGAACCTGTCTTTAGAATGTGATGACTAATCTTCAACGCCATCTTCTGGCTTACTCAATGTGTCATATTGATCCACTAGAAGTGATTTTGTGTGTGTGTGTGTGTGTGTGATGGAGTGAGTACAAAGCCTTTATATTTTAATGACTTAGACTGTTAATGTCTTCTTTCTTTGCTTTTAAACATTTGTTTATTTTCCTTGGGAAGTGGAGCAGCCCGGACAAGGACAGCGTCCATGCAGTCAGCACGGGGTGGAGGATTAGGCTGTGGTGCCACCTGCCAGCCCCTGATGCCCCTTTACACTGGAGGAAGAGGGTATTGGGGGGTGGAGGAGCGTCCGAGCAGGTGCTGTCAGTTACTCACTGTGGACTTTTAGTTCTAGTCATCAGCCCTACCCCACCAACTTCCCCTGGCCTTGAAAAAAAAAATCAAATGATTACCCAGGAAAAAAGTAGATTTTTATCTTCAAGATGTTACAACTTACTGAAAAAATAATTAAAAACACACACACACACAAAAATGAAATACCAGTGAATTGAGTGTTTACCCAACAAAACTGCTTATCACATCCCACGATGGGGTTATTTAGTTCCATGACTAACCTTAAGATGAATTGCTATTCTGAATGGAGCCCAAACTGAATGAAAAATTTGTTTCCACTTCACATTTATCATAAGGAGGGTTTAAGGGAAATTTAATTTACTCGCTTTCAATAGAATAAAAATTGAGAGTATAATTCATGTGCAATATTTTAATGCACACTGAGGAGCCCAGACAAGGACAGAGCCCATGCGGGCATCACAGGGTGGCAGATTAGGCTGTGGTGCCACCCTGCCAGAATAAAAGCGTGACAAGAGCCCAACTACTTGTGCCATCTTCTGCTGCCTTCCCAGGCATGTTAGCAGGGAGCTGGATTGGAAGCAGAGCAGCCAGGACCCAGACACTGATAGGGGGTGCTGGCATCCCGGCGTGTGGCTCAGCTTACTGCACAGAACACTAGCCCTCAGAAAAATATCTTAGGGACAACCCAGTCTGTTTTGGACTCCACTGCTTTATCATTGCTTGCTCTCTAATAAAAGCATAGTTTAGTTTTTACAATGCAACTATAACTCAAACATGTTAAAGGACTATTGTGTTTTTATTTTTTTTAATAAGAAAATACCAAAAATGTATGTTGTTTTGATATAACTTGTATAAGATAAATAACTCCTCTGTTTGACTCTATGTGTGTGTACAGCGCTAAGTCCTACCCTTGGCTGTGACATTCGGTATGGCAGGAAGGTTGTCTGATGGGCTTGGGGGGGGTCAGCCGACCTTCTTGAAAGCAAAGCTAGGATGTCTGGGGGAGTTTCTCACCCTCAGCATGTTTTGTAAGGTCATGGTGTCCCTGCCTCTGGCAGTATTGTGATAAGGAAGTGGCAGTGCACATCTGGACAATTGTCACATCATCGTTTGTCCTGTGGGGAAGGTGATCCTATGCCATGCAATCTCCCAGCCAGATCTCCTGGGTGGGTGAGGAGCCCAGCGGCTGGCCCACCAACAGGCTCTGAGGAACGCTGCTTCTCTTGGCTCCGTGTTGTGTTAGCACTTCAGAACCAGACTTTGTTGGCTGTTATTCCAGTCCTAGTGATTCCTGTGATAAGCAAAGTCAGACAGACTTCCCTGACTGCGTTCTTGCCCGTAAATAAGAGTGGACAACAGGTGTCTGCTGGACCCTCTTCCAGCACAAGCTAATAGCTCTCCTCGTTTTGATGTAACTAAAGCTGTTAATGGCTGTCCAACGGCCTTCTTGGTGATGGCAAATCAGAGCAAGACTAGTTGCATTTCTTTTTGAAACCACCAACCTATCTCTTGCCTCTTGCTTCATTCCTCATGAAACTGCATTCACTTTGAAGAAACTGGTCTTAATTTCCCATCACTCCTTTTGAATATTTAATTCTTTGGAGGGAAAAAATCTAACCTATGGGCTACACAGAAGAGTGCTTGCCATAGAATATTCTGGAAATGAAATAATATACAAAGTGTGACTTTTACTGCATATTGAGCTTAAAATAAATAAGTTGAATATTATTTGTAGTGATAAATCCTTTGGTATTACCAATATGGTATGTAAATCTGGCTTTCCCCCTGCCTTATCAGGTCATATATACACTTTTCCAACTTAATTTGAAAAAGTCTCTGAATTTCTTCAGTGAAAGGATTTGTGTAGCTACTACACATTTGTGTAGCTATAAGGGACCCTTCTGTGAGCTCTTCGGACACAGTTAGGGCACAGAGTTAAAATGCAAGTTTTAATTGTTGTTGTTGTTCCTTTTCCCTAAGCATAGCTTAGATCCCACCTTGAGGCTTACAGGAAATGGGACTTGTCACCTTTTAATCATTACAATAATAATGCAGTGAGAAGCCACAAGGTCACTGACATTGGGGTAGAGTTGGCTCCTTCCCCGGTGTTCGTAAACAATTGCTCTCCTTTTGTCCTGTCTCTCCGACATGATGTGCTTTCTGCATGCTTCGTGACGTGGCTTCGACAAGGGATCATTTGATACTGCCAGCTTCCTTTGCCAAGCTAACAAAAGTACCAATGGTTTGCAATCATTTGGGGCAACTTTCTGAAAACTGAAGCAATAGGTGAAAGGCAAACCACGTTGTCTAATTCTACCCATTTCTAGCAGTGTTGCTCTAAACGTCATCAGTCATTCTTTACGTGAACACGCAAGTCACTACTTGTCACACATCCTTAGCCCTGATGCTCTGGGGCACATTGGTTGGTAGAATGCATCTTTCAGGAAAGGTTTACTTTGGCTGTGCTCATGGGAACACCCTGATATTTGGGGAGTTGTTGATTTTTGCTCACCCACGACATCCTTGGGGAGTTGTCATCACACTGGAACTTGAGGCCCACAAAGCAGCACCAGTGTGGAACAGCCCTAGTCACCTGATTCATAGAAAGGTTACAGGAGAACTATGTACTGGCAATGAATTACATCACCATGACTCTTCTTCCCTCAAAACAAGGAGAGAACTGCAGAGTCAAGGAGAGATTATTGGCCATAGAATGGGCATGACAAGAGGGAAGATAGTGATCAGTCATTCTGAGAAGTTTGGGGTGAAGCTGAAGCTTTCAGACAGGCATGGGTGATAGGTAACCAAGGAGGGGAGTGGTGGGAGGCGGTTCATGATGCATCCAGGTTAGAGGCCAAGATTCCTGGAATATCTCCAGGCTCCGAGGCTGGGAGGAGGGTGTCGCCAAGGACCCACACAAGGAAGTTAGGAGTAGAAGCCTGCTCAGACGGACTCAACAGTCTGAGCTGAAATTTCAACATGCAGGGTGAATTCTTTGTCTAGCAGGAATTTGGAAACACGTCATCTTTGAACCATGGTATCTGTAAGTGCTCAGTGGCTCATAGTAATGAGTTCGAAACACGAGTATGTGTTGTCTCTTGGATTCTGCTTTGGATAAAGAAAATACAACGAGCCCTGGGTCCTTTCTTGGCCTCAACAGGGCCAAGAACAGAGAAGGGTCTGAGCATTTGGGACCAGATGTGTTTCTTATTTCCATATGTTTAGTGAGATGTATTGTGAGGGGACTCCGGCTCAAACAGAGAATTCATTTATTTTTACGTACATCCTTGGAACTCAATCTGGGTCTCCCTTATGGGACTCTAGCATTTGGTCCATCTTCTGCTGCTTTATCAAGTGCCTTAGCTGGCTGGATTGGGAGTGGAACAACTTGGACTCAAACAAGTGTTCCTATGGGATGTAGCATCAGAAGGGCAGTCCCACCAATTGTGCCGGCACACTGGCACATGTATAATACTTTTACTAATTTTGTGCACAAAATAATTTTTTGATGTGGCCCTTTGCATGTGTGGCATGGTGTTGGTCTTCAAAAATTTTTAGAGCTAGGAGTGTCTCAGATTTTGGGTTTGGGGATTAGGAATGCTCAGCCTGCATGATTAAGAAACTGTCCTGGGATGAGTGCCCAGAGTGGCAAGAGGAAGGGAGGAGGACTGGGCAGAGAGAGAAGCTGAGAAACAATGCAATACCAAGAAGACTTAGTGCCACAGAAAGCTCTGGAACTTGGGTGTGCTGCTCGAGTTGAGCTGAAGGAATAGGGCCCTTTTGCTCATAGTGTACCAAGTCGCTGGCACACCCAGAAATGTGACCTGGGCAGCGAGGTTTCCTTCAACTGGGGCCATCTTTGAAGGGGCTGCCTGCGGAGAGCCAGCTCCAAGGAACCAGTTTTAGCCCCTGGGGAATCTTCTACTCAGAGGAATCTGAACCTCTGGGGGCAGCGCTTACAGAAGCTTCCATCGTGCTGTGCTGCGATCCACTTGCTTTTCTTGTAGCTTCTGAGCAGCTCCCTCCTACCCCCTGTCCCTGCATTGGGCTTTCAGGTGCCTCTTTTCCCTGGAGCAGGGTTGCCAATTCCTATAAATAAAAATGCAATGGTGGTGGACATCTGTCACAGCTGTTAGGACATTACATAAGATGCTTGTGCTCCATATTGGAGTTCTGGGATGCAACAGGTGATGGCTGAAGGACTCGGGTCTGTGCTACTCACATGGAGAGTCTGGATTGAGCTCCCAGCTTCTGGCTCCAGCTTGACCCAGCCCCACATGTGGTGGGCATTTAGAGAAATGAACCAGTAGATGCAGGAGCTCTCTGTGTTTATTTTTCTCTTCTCTCTCACTCCCTTCCTCTCCCTCTCTTTCTCTTTCCCTTTTACTCCAGGTCTCTGATTTTCAAAAGAAATAAATGCATAAAAACCTTTTAAAAAATCATGCAGAACTCACAGTTGAATTTAAGATGAACAATGAATAATTTTAGCATTAAGTATGTTCTGTGCAGTATTGAGGATGCAAGTATACTGAAGCAATGGTTCTAGTTTGCCTGAAACACAGTTGTATATTTTGCAATGTGACCTACATAGGTCCCTCAGTGGTTCTTGTGATAGAAACAAAATCCCTAAATTTATATACTAGTGGTATTTGGACACAGTCTCTTTGGTGGCTAATGAGGTGTTAGATGATCTTGCTAAGAAAAAAAATTAAAGCTCTACAAGAACAGGAATAAGCACCGAGCTGGCAGGTTGCTGGGTCCTGCCCTGCGATGCTTCTGGCTTGATATCATGCACCCAGAGACCCTTACCTGATGTCACTACTGTGCACTTGGGCACCCAGCTCAACTCCAGCCTCAAACTGTGAACCAGGGATTAAGCCTCTGCCGTGGACTGGCATCCCCTAGGGTCGTCCATTCAAGTCCTGGTTGTTCCACCTCCGATCCAGCTCCCTGCTTATGGAGTGGGCAGGCAGCGGAGGATGGCCTAAGTCTTTAGGCCTTTCAACCCCTATGGGGGACCTTAAAGAAACCCCTGGCTCCTGGCTTCAGCTCGGCCCAGCTCCCACCACTGTGGCCATTTGGGGACACTGTGGCCATCTGGGGACTGATGACCACAGTGGATGGAAGTGGTGTGTGTGTGTGTGTGTGGTGTCCTCTCCTCTGTACTCCGCCTTTCAAATAAAATTAAATCTCTGGGTGGGTCGAAATACACCTACCTGCAAGAGGAGTTTGGACTTGTGGCCACCATGCTTTCCTGGTCCTGGCAACCTGCCTCCCTGATTACCATTTAGCCACCCACATCTCACAAGGGAGAACCAAGACGTGCTTTGGGTTGTCCCGTTGGAAACCAGCAGTCCTACCTGTCAGGGCGATTATGGTCAACAAGGAGCATCTGTCCTTCAGGCATGCCCACCCACATGGGGAGCTTTCTGGATGCCTCTGGAACCCAGCAGCATCCTTGGTAGGTCTTCTGGAACCAGGACCTTCAGTCTGCTGAGCCTAGGTTTGTGGTCCCTGGGAGTGGTGAAGAGAGCCTGCTCCTCATTCCCACCTTGGCACTCTGAGCAGGAAGACAAGTGTAGTGCTTTGAAGGGTTCTGTCCCAGTGCCAGTGTGCCCTTCTTCTATTAGCTCTCCTCACACACGCCCTAGCCTTATGTGATATGGGCCATGGCTTTCTCTGAGCCCTCTTAGAAGTGTGTGTCTACCATCTCCCGGGATGGTAGGGGGATCCTGCTGGCTGTGCAGTGCTGTGTGCCCAAAAGCACAAGCACAGAGCCCATCATCTTGCATTGACCCAAGTCTCTGTTCCCCAGTCTGCTGCTCAATACCCTTGGAGCTGAGTGCTCTCCTGGGTCTAACGGTGCCTTCTTTCCCAGGATGCTGCACACCAGCCCCTAGCCAAGGTTGTCTATCCTATAACTTGAACCCTGTAGTGGTGGTGGTGGGGGAGGCAGCCTGGAAAATCACTGGGGGACAGGTCCTGGAATGGGGAGTGGGCAGCAAATTCCAGCAGAGGAGGCACCTGCCGATGGGGGAGCATAGCTCCTCATAGGAGGGAGTGTGAGGGTCCAGGCCAGCCTGGGAAGGCCATCTCTCCCAGCAGGCAAGGGGCTAAATCCTTCTTTTTGCAGTTAAATTTGGCCTGCCTGCTCCCAGCCTCTGCCACATGTGATTCAGCAGAAGCAGGCATCTGTGGGAAGTTTGCCGAACAGAACTGTCAAGGAACAGCCGGGCTTCCACAGGCAGGGCATTCGCGGGAAGAAGCTCTGAGTAAGGGAAATTCAGTGCAATGAACAGGCTGGGACCCCAGGCCTGGCTTTCAAGGCTGTCTTGCATTCTGGCTTCGGATTGGCATAGCATTGGCTGTTGTGCTCACTTGGGGAGTGAATCATCAGACGGAAGATCTTCCTCTCTGTCTCTCCTCTCTGTATATCCGCCTTTCCAATAAAAAAAATAATAAAAATAAATCTTTAAAAGAAAAGTTCTAAGGCTCTCAGCTGCGGATACAGCTGACTGCTCCTGCTCCAGAAATGTCAGCAGACTGTTTAGGCCAAGTCAGATGACAATTCTGTCTGGAAGCCACCAGCATCTGTTGAAGATGGACTTTAGAAAAATAATTCTTTAAAAGTCTTATTTAACTGGGGGAGGGGGAGAGAGAGTGTGAGAGAGAGATTGATTCTATCTGCTGGTTGCCTCCCCCAAATACCTACAACAGCCAGGGCTGGATTAGGCCAAACCCAGGAGCCTGGAACTCCATCTTGGGTCTCCCACATGGGTGGCAGGGACCCACTCACTTGAGCCATCATCTACTATCCCTCTGCCCCAGGATGTGCATTAGTGGGAAGCTGGAATTGCAAATGGAGATGGAACTTGAGTGCTTCATTTCATAGGGGATTGTGGGTGTTCTAGGTGACACCAAGCATCTGTACCTAGTTTGAAGCTTTGGCCTGGAGTAAAGGATGAATCCTCCCAGAGTTCTCTGGTTGTGTCTGGGGAGCTCCCACTGTCAATGGGACACAGCACTGTCCCCACTTATTATCTAAGCCCTGGGAACACATTCTGAGGGCAACCCGACACCTGCCATTCTGAACAGGAAACTTGGGCTTCTCTGCCCATGTGGCCTGCACCCATGGCTCCCCCCTATCCTTTCCCATTTGGGAGTGTGGGGTTGACACCCCCCCCCCAACCCAGCAGCCTATGCCATGGGGTGCCTGTGGGACCTTTATGATGCTAACTTTGTGCAAGTTTTTCCATTATCACTTGGGGAGCAGGTCCTGGGATTCTACCTTTGGAATGCAGATGTCACAATGGGGAAGAGGTGGTTATAGTTGCTAGATGTCAATGGACCCAGCTGGAGAGTGAGGAGAGGCTTGCCCACACATCCCCTGGCCTTGGGCTTCTCATATAGCTCCATGGGCAGCCCATTCTGCTGCATCCACCTGCCCCTCTGCTCCTACTTGGGCCTCCCACTTGTGGGAGAAGTACAGTGATGCAGGTACAGCCAAGTGTGTGTCTGTGCATCATCCAGCCTTGGCCTCCTGGCTTGGAGCTTGTCCGTTTTCACAGTCCACAGTGGCCTGTGCCCTTGTTCCATCTGCCTGCCACGCCCACCTGCCCCACCTGCTGAGACCTGTCCTGTCCTGGCATCTATTCTCACCTCACCTCACCTCTGCCTATCTTGGGAAAGGCATCTGCTTCTGTCTCCAGAGCATCAGAATGGACCAGGGAGAGAATGAAGGGATATCTGGGGCCTGCACACAAGGGTTAGTCTGTCTCCCAGTGGCATCCACTGCAAAAGGAGGCCTGAGGAGCCTAGTTTGGGCATGGCCCAGTCTTTTCATCTCAAATTTTGTGAAAGGGTTGAAGCAGAGCAGTGAGTCCAGCAGCAGGACACGTGGCACATGCCCAGGCGTCCAGGTGCCAAAGGAAGTCTGGACGTTGTACAATACGTGTGAGCTTTCCCCAAAACCACAAATTGTTATGATCAGTTGTTTTTCACAGTGTTTATCCAACAGGTCCAGACAATGGCAGTCCATCTGCTGATTCACTCCCCGAATCACTTCCACAACCAGGGCTGGGCCAGGCTAAAATTAGGAGCCAGGAGTTGTATCCAGGTCTCCCACATGAATGTAGGGGTCCTAGCATTTGGCCTATATTCCACTGCTTCCCCAGGTGCATCAGAAGAGAGCTGGGTCAGAAGTGAAGCTACCGGGATTCAAACTAGTGCTCAAATGGGATGCCAGAATCATAGGCTACCACTTAACCCTCTGTGTCACAGCAGCAGCCCTTCTCCACCTACTGTGGGCCCCTCTGTGTTGGGAGGCAATTCCCCATGACCCTAGGAGGTCTCCAAGGGGAGAGTCCCCATGACTCTCTCTCCCCATCTCTCCATGCCTACGGCATCCACCTGAGACCCAGCCTCTTGAGGTCCCCAGCAATCACCAAACTTGACTGTGTCCAAGTTCAAACCAAAATTTCTGTTGTGTCCTTTGTCTTTTTCTTTCAATTCTGCTGAGGGTTCAAAGCCAGCACACAGGGTGTTTTGTGAGTAAACCCATGGATTTCACAGTCGATTTCTGCTCACTGAAAATTTTCGTTCTACACAATGTCGCCTGTTAGGAGCAAGCTCATACAGGGGATAAGACTTTTGAGTCTGTCGAGAGTTTGATGAAGTTTCTTGGGTTGAGGTCTTTGGCTTTATCTCGAGTAATCAATGTCATTGTCAAATACAGCCAATGAAGTCTAGGTTTCACTTGGAAGTCGTTGCTGGGGGTGAGCTACATGGAAGTTTGGAGAAGCTTAACTGTTGCAACTTCTTATTAATATGAATTTTCAACTTACAACTTATAGGCCCTTCTTTTTTAAAATTTAAGCACCTACTTTTATTTATTTGAAAAACAGAATTAAAGAGTGAGAAGGGGAGAGACAGAGATTTTTCAAATATATATATATATATATATAATTTTTTTTTAAAGTGTAAGTTTAAGTTCCAACTGCAAAGTAAAGATGTGATCATCCATTTGGTATCATATCGATCATATCTTCAGTGGGTACTATGAATTTGTAGTCCCCTACTGAACAATTTTCAGAGAGAGCCTCTTCTTGAAGCACTAATTCTCATGTGCAAACTTTAGTAAAGGCAACCAGTCCTTGTCCCAAGCCTGACCCTGGTCCTGTGTGAAGGACCCTGTGGGGATCTCAGCAGCCATGCTCCTTATGGCCTAGGACCAGAGACCCTGAATCTGGGACCACCAGGTATTGGATGACCACTGGAGGGGGTCAGAGAAGGCCTCTTTTCAGGAATTTCCATTGGCAGATACATTTCTGCAGTGGAGGACAACGTCCCCAGCAGAGCCACAAGAGGCATTGGATGCTGTCTGTGGCTCAGAGCCCTACACATGACCAAGAAGCAGGTTCCCGCATTTCAAGATCAGAGGGACATTCCACGAGTCCTCACCCGTGACACATGCCCTCCCTTCCTATTGGAGCCTCGTGCAGCCCTTGTGCTGGTACCTGGATCTCCATTCTCTCCAATTTCCCCTGCCCTACAACTCCCTGACCAGTGTGCTGCTGGGGTTTTCTGTTAGTGAGTCAAGAAGACATTTGACTGCATCCCCACTGGTGCCTCCTGGGGAGGCAGTGCTTACAACAACAGGGTTCCCAGAGTCCTGGTATTTCAACCCCAAGGTCTGGAAGCTAAGAGTCAGCCCCTGAGCCTTCACCAAGCATGGCATCCTTCTGTAGTCCTGCAGCCTTGACCTCAGGAACTTCTGGTAGAGGCAGAATGAGGCACTGAGAAAGACGCAATAGTGGTGAAGACAGCATGAATGGGTGTCCAGCCTGGAGCTGGCTGTCTGCAGCAGACCCAGTTCAACATGAATGAGATGTGCGCACAATGACAGGGCTGGGTGAGGGGACAGAGGATGACGCCATTAGGGGAACTAAAGACAGCCTGAGGGTGATGGCATTGGACCTGAAGACTGAGGCCACAAAATTTCAATATGGTAGATGGGAAAGAACATTTTGGCCGATACCTGAGCAGCTGACAGTTTTGAAGTGTGACAAGGGCTTGAGATGTGGTATGGGTCGGGGTAGGGACTAAGGCTAAAGAGGCCAGAAAGGGGACTTGAGGTCTATTTGTGAAGACCATGGAGAGCCCCCAAACCAAGAAAGCCTGTTTGGTGGGCGAGGCACAGTCTTTTCAACACTACTGGGCATCAGGAACACTTGCCAGGGAACTGAGGGCTGGGCTGAGTGGCGGGGGTGTGGGCAAGGGGCAGAATCTGCATTTTTCAGCTACCATTGAAAACAACTGCTCTGGCACCACATACTGCTGAATGTGCCTGTGACAGCTAGGGAACTCAGTGTCTCGGTGAATGGCATAGCCCAGAAGGAGCAGCACAGCTTTCCCGGTGCCAGAAATACTCCATTTGGGTCATTAACATCACATACAGTCAGGCTTACAAACAGCTCACCAGGAAACCCTGCTTTGTCATCAGAGGCAATTGCTTGGTTGGGGTGGGAGCAGAGGAGGTGTTGAGGGCCACACCTAGGAACAGGAGTCTGGAAGAAGAGAGCTGTGGGAAGAAGGCACGTGGAGTGTTTCGCAGAAGGTAGTGACACACCCTGACGGGAGTTTGAGAATGGCAATTTTGCAGAATTCAGACTGGACTGGAGGAAACAGGCCAGCACACAGTGGGCTCAGAGAGGGCAGTCTGGGGATGCCAGAGGAACCCCCTAGAAAGTCAACAGCAGCAGGTACTACCAGTGGCAGGAAGCGACAGCAGCAGTGTGAGGTGTAGGGTGGAAGGCAGGGGGTCTGACCCAAGTCCTTGCAGTGTATAATGGATGTTGGGGCTGGGATGATTCTCTAAAAAGGCGTTGATTAGGCAGGTGCACTGGACTGGGTCTGGGATGCATCAGACAGAGGCCCCCGGGCTCATTTGAATGAGTTGGTATTGTGGTGAATACCGGCTTCTCTATTTTCCTGACCCAACCTTGTCAGGTCAGGACCAGGGAAAGGTCAGGAGGAACTGGGCTTCCTCTGACCATGGAGGCTGATCACTTCCCTCCCTCCCAGCCCAGCTTTAGAGTCATTCTGGGTGGGAACAGCCCAGGCACCTTCCTTTCGAGGTGTGTGGCAGGCTCCCGTGCCTGGGAAGGTAATGCCCCATGTCTCCTTGGCTGTTAGGTCAGGCGCGCACGTGTAGAACCTGGCGGAGGGGGGAGAGGAAGGGACCTCGAGGGGCCCTGCATGTGCAGATGGAGGAGATGAGTGTCTTAGGACAGCAGCTCTGCTTGGAGGTTTTTCCTTCCATCACTGAGCTGTGTGCACGGAGGCCATGTGCTGTACCTGGGACCTGTTTTCACAGCTTGGCAGGACAGAGGGGAGGGCAGGGACCTCAGTGCTGACCTGCCAGACTCACTCTTGAGGAGCAGTGCAGTCAGTGCTGTGGTTCCATTTGTGAAGTGGGCATGTCAAGGTTGAGGGGTTGGTAGACTTGGCCAATGTCGACAGAACCACTGGGTTGGGGTGGATAGCCTGGACCTGGACTATGGTCTTCAGCAGGAAAGCAGGAAAGCAGACAGATGTAATGGATGTGGAAGAAAAGGTATGACTTGTGTGTAGTTTCCATGGGAAATAGGTTGCCTGCCTTCTACCTCTCTCCAGATCTTCTCTCAGTGGGCACCCTGCAGGGAGTTCTGTGGGCCCTGGCACAGTTTCACCTGCATGGACCCTCGTTTGCTTGCATGTGCCCCTTCTGCACCTACAGTGTCTTGTCTCTGCCCACTTGGGTGTGACCACCACAATGCCAGGGATGTTGAGTTTTGCTGCCCAACATCACAGGTGCGATGAAGGTATTGTAGATATGGTAAATGCCCAGTAAGTGTGTGCTGAATAAACAGGTGAGTGGTCTTCCATAAGAAAGCAAATCCCCTTCCATTTAAATGAGAACATACGAGGCAACATGCCTGCAGCTGCAGCGTCTGGGAGTCTCAACGCTGGGTACTGTAAAATTTAGAAAAGCTAAAGAACCTCACCACAGTGGTGGAGTACAACTAAGCCCATGTTGGTACATCTGCTGAATTGGAAAAAATAAATTTATGAAAATTTTTCTTAATTTGGGGAAATGCTTATGATGTGAGGTTAAGGGAAGCTGGCAGATGCAAAACTGCATGCATGATAGGATCTTGACTCTGAGAAAACGTACAGAGTTAGGGAAACCCCCGGTGTATTACCACGCAGATCATTTAGATACATTATTCTTGTCTATAAATTTTTTTCCCTGAAATTTATTCCTTCTTCTGGGATGAACTTATATTATTATCAAAACTACAGAGTCATTTTCTAAAGAACAGAACACGCACACCCAGAGTGACCGATCATTCCGGTTTATGTGGAATCCCAGGATGGTACCTCTTGATCTTCACCTCTATTCAAGCCCTCCTTCTATGCCAGCCCCCCATTTTCTTCCTTCTGACTATGAATGTATTCCTAAAGCTCATCTTTGCTGCTATGTATTCCTGTGCTCATAGGGATGTCTTTTTTTTCCCCCCGGATGGCGTATAGCTCTCGGCAGGAAGACAGAGGCTCGGAGGTACCTTGCAGGGCACTGGGGGGTACTAAGCTGTGCTTCAGCTGAGTGCCTGTTGCCCTCCAGCCCTCGTCAGAGAGGAACTACTTTTTTACCTAAACCACCAGTGACATTTTCCTGGCAGAACTCCAGCGACCCCATCCCTTTTCTGAGTCCAAGCCTCTCGGGGCCTGTTTCTCAGGTGGCTAACCTGATCCCCGAGCTCTCTCTCTCTCACCACATCCCTCTCAGTGTGGTCTTCAGGGCACCCTGTTGGCACAGGTGTTTATAACCCATTGAACATTGAACAGTACCATCCCTCTTTTTCAGACTCCGTGCCCCATCATGCTGTTGAAGTAAAGACTCGAAAGATCTTCATCATGGACCTGGTACCCTCTGGTGCCCTCCTCAGCCTCCCCTCAAAACCTCATCGCTGCCTCTCACCCACACCAGACCTTGTGCCTTAGCAATCCAAATACTGTTCCCGGCAGGAGCAGGCATACTTGTCTCCATCCCAGCCTGCATTCAACCACAGCCCCCCTTCCTGGACAGCCTCTGCCCATCCCACACTGTGCTAATGGGCTTTCCTACAATTGCAATCCATAGACTTTCAGGATTTTTTTTTTATTAATAAAATTTATTTTGACATTCTTTACATACTTAGTTAGAGTAAGAAGGTTCAAGGGCTACAGGAAAGTGGATAATACAAGTATGTTTTCCATATTGTTACCTTCATGTTTAAAAGGGGGGTATTACGGGAGAAGGCCCACCCAATTTCCCACCCTCCCCAGGTCCCGGATGTAGGGCATGCTCTGAGGTTCTTGCTCCAGTGGTTTTGATATTGCAACAGTTATGAATCGCTGTCAATCTTGCCACTCCAAGCACTATGAGGTCTTTGAAAAATCCACTGATTGACATAGTCCATCATAGCTGAGATGGTTGGTTGACCCGTTCTGTCTTCTCTCTTTTCTTCGTTAGGGTTCTGAGTCCAGCATTTAGATTAGGAAGATCTCCAAAGAAACTTCTTGTATGTGCTAACAAGTACAGGGCCTGGCACCGTCCATCGCTCCAATCAGCTGGTGGTTGCAATTGCTGGGTTGGTTCTATTTTCACTCCCGACTTCCACTGGAACCAATGGGTGTTGCAGTCCAGCCTGGTTCTGCCCCGCACATACTTGGCCTTCACCTAAACCAGTGGGAGCTGCAGCCTAGTTGGAGCGACCCACAATAACCCCCACCAGGACCGCCCCCTACCCTGGTTTGCCAGTAAGTGTAGCAGTAATCCAGTCTGTCCCACACCCCATTCCACCCCAGCCGCTGTTTAGTTTTATGTCCTCCCGTGGAAGTGGTAACCCAAGAGGGATGAGCCCACTATTACCCTTCCAGGCCTCTCCCACTCCCAGATTCCAATTGATGCTGCCCAAACAAACCTCGCCCACTTTAATTCTGTTTGCACCAGTAGGAATAATCCGCCGAGCCCGGCTTTTCCCTGATCTAGTCCACATGAGGCGCACAGGTGTGGTAGCTCTGCCTAGTTTGGTCTGCCCCCATCCCAGCCCATGCTCTCTTGCGGAAGTAGCTATCCTGCAAAGGAACCCTCCCTTATTCACCTGCTGGCTCTGCCTACTTCCTTTCTTGTTCTCAGGCTGGTTGGACGCTGCGGTCCCCTCCGGTACAGGCAACCTCACCTCGGCATTCCATATTGTGCACTAGTCTTTGTCGCAGGATTTTTTTTTTTAATTCTATTGTTTATCTGACAAAGAGATAAAGTCAGGGCTCCCATCTACTGGTTGACATTCCAAATGCCTGTGACAGCCAGGGTAGGTCAGGGGCTAGAGTTGGGAGCCAAGAACTTGACCCAGATCTCCCATGCGGGTGACAGGAACCCAGTCACTGGAGCAATCATCTGAGTCAGGAGCTGAAGTAGCATTAAGTCCAAGCCCTCTTAAGGTGGTGTCAAGCCCAGATCCTCTTAAGGTGGGTTGTGGGCAAACTTAACCAGTAGCTGGGTGCTCGCTTCTATGGCTGTTTAAAAATATGTATCTGTGAATCAAATAAGTATCTTTCTGTTCTTTGATTAATAGCAGGAAAACATGATAATCTCAGATATGTATTTTGGTGAGACCATCTTTCTTATTTATTTTAGCTGACAAAAGTTACACAGGCATATGATATACAGTTGAATGTATTGATACCTAGGCTATTTTTTTAAGTGCATGGGAAAAAAAATAGAACTGAAAGATAGGTCTGGTGGCTGGTACTATAGCATATCAGGCTAATTCTCCACCTGCTATGCCAACATCCCATATGGGTGCTGGTTCTAGTCCTGGCTGCTCTGTGTCTGATCCAACTCGCTGCTAAAGGTCCAGGAAAGAACAGAAGATGGCCAAGAACTTGGGCCTCTGTATCCACGTGGGAGACCTGGAAGTAGCTCCTGGCTTTGCACCGGCCCAGCTCTGGCCGTTGTGGCCGCTTGGAGAGTGAATCAGATAGAAGATTTCTCTGTGGGTTTCTCCTTTCTGCATCTGGGTCGTCCCTGGAAGTGGCAGGGGCCTACGTAGTTGGGCCATCCTCTGTTGCTTAGCAGGGAGCTGGCGCAGAAGTGGAGCACCCAGGACTCCAACCAGCATTTTCAGGGAATTTTGGCTCACAGGCAGCAACCTAACCAACTACGGTGCAGCATGGTACTTCTTAATGCTGTGAGCTGGAGGGCTGTACATTACACACGTGAGTGGATCGTGCGGTGTCTGACTTCCTGTACCTTTCACTGGATTCTCTGCATCCCAGCACCTGGTAGAAACTGACAAGACCCCCTTCTTGTTTCAGGCTGAATGCTGGTCCGTGTGTGTAGACATCACCCTCTGTTCTGCTGATGGGCACTTAGGTTGAGTCCACGTCTTGGACGTAGTGAGTGACACAGAACTTGGAGACCTCTTCAGCGTGCTGATTTCATTTCCTCAGACTTACCTCCCACAGTGGGGCAGCTAGCTCGCACGGCCGTCCAGTCTGTTGTTTGGTGAGGCACCTCCACGCTGTTTTCCAGAGCGACTGTCCTAAGGAGTCTTCCACCAAGTGCACCACGGTCCCCTGTTCTCTTGGGACAGTGTTGGCTTTTGAAGCCTTAGTTTTGTGTATTTCTCTTGCAGTATCTTATTCCCCCAAAGGAATTCTAAGGGCAAGGATTGAATTTTCCATTTCTTCCTTGTTTTTCACCGTTTAATGAGCCAAATGAAATAAAGTTTTGGCAATTATTCATGTAAGGCTGATTTTTACAGCTGCTGTTCAGGAAAGTAAAGAATGATGGTTAATACCATCCTGACTGCCCAACATCTTTGGCCAAATCAGAATCCCTTTTCCCTCTCCAACACTTCATGTGTGTCACCGGATTCTCCACCTGCTGGGTAATTCCTGTCACGGCTTAGGGTATCTCTCTGTGTCCGGGCTGGCGCCACAGTGTAGCAAACCAAGCCTCCCTCAGCAGCGCTGGCATCCCAAGGGGCACCAGCTCTTTTCTTGGCTAGTCTGTTTCTGACTCAGCTCCCTGATTACGTCCTGGGAAAGCAGTGGAGCATGGCTCAAGTCCTTGGACCTCAGCACCTGCGTGAGAGATCCAGAAAAAGCTCCTGGCTCTGGGCTCCTGGCTTCAGATCAGCCCAGCTCTGGCAGTTGCCATCATTTTGGGAGAAAACCAATAGATGGAAGATCTCTGTAACTCTACCTTTCAGATAAAAGTAAAATCTGAGTGAGAGAGAGAATTTTATGCCAACCTCTGGTATTTGTCAGCTCCTCTGACATATCCCCAGTCCTTCTGTGCTACTTGTGCCCTAGATACCATTTCTTAAAAAGTGATTTATTTAATCTATTTGAAAGGCAGAGTTACTGAGAGAAGGATAGAGAGCGAGAGAAAAGGGAAGAGAAGGAGAGAGGAGGGAAGGGAAGGGAAAGGAGGGGAGGGGAGGGGAGGGGAGGGGAGGGGAGGAGAAAGGAAGGGAAGGGAAGGGAAGGGAAGGGAAGGGAAGGGAAGGGAAGAGAAGAGAAGAGAAGAGAAGAGAAGAGAAGAGAAGAGAAGAGGAATCTCCTTTCCTCTGGTTTATTTCCCAAATGGCTGTAACACAAGGGCTGGGCCAGACTGAAGGCAGGAGCTGGGAATTTCTTCTGGGTCTCTCACATGAGTGACAGGGGCCCAAGCACTTGGACCATCCTCCACTGCTTTCCCTGAAGTGTTAGCAGGGAGCTGGATAGAAGTGGAGAAGCCAGGCCACAAACTGGGACCCATATGTGCTGCTGGCCCTGCAGGCGGCAGCCTAACCCATTATGTCATGGTGCTCCAGTCGCCCTCAACTTCGGAGGCACTTTAGCCAGAAGTGCTGCTTGCTTTGCAGAATGTTCTGGGTCTGCCTGGTGCTCCCCTGACTGTGCTAAGACAGGCCTCTTTGATGGGAGTCCCAGCACAGGCTGGTTCACAGGTGATGTCGATCAGACTTTTCCATCTTTTCTCTTTCCAACTGATCCATCTATCGGGGAGCATAAGCTGGACTATACAAATCTCCATCTTTGTCCACACCTAGCTTCCTGATTGCTGTATCTGTTAGCCGGTCTTGCTTGGGTAGCAGATCCTCAATTCCCTGCTGACCTCGTGCGTTCCTCATTCACAAACCCAAATCGTTCCCCCAAAACACCTGTTGGTTCCCTGCTCTTCCTTGACCTGGGTGTCTACTTGATTCCATGGCTTAGGACCCAGTATTCTCGCTACTTACTTTGTTGCTCGTATAGTCCAAGCTAGGGTCACTGGGTTCTTCTGCCACGTCCCTTTCTAAATCAGACGCTTGCTTGTTTTCTGGCCTCACATCATGTTTCAGTCCAGCTGATATTTTCCCAGCTCAGGCTTTGGGATTAACAACGTCTTTGTGAAATGCATCCTTACTTTTTATTTTTTTAATGTTTTGAATTTTATTCTCGGTCACTGCTGCCTTCCAGTCCCCACCATCTACTGCAGGTGCGGGATGCCCAGGAAGTTTGCCTGAGAGGTCACACCTGGGGCTCCTTAACCCTGCTTTGGAGCTCACCCATGCTTCTGGCCGAAGAGCAAAGCATGCCTCGGTCAGTGGCACTTTGCCACAGAGCAGAGATTTCTGGTGTGTGGCCAGAAGAGCAATTCCAGCCTCTGCCAGCCTGGGGAGCCTGGAACCGGGAGTCAGACCTCTGTCCTCAGGTTTCTAAAATTAGTTCTTCAGGAAACAGGATCCGGGGAGTGTAAGTCAGAGCTGAGGCTGCCGTGAGAGCCGGGAACCAGGGAAGGGCTCAGGGGGCAGTGCGTGAACTGCACAGTCCCTGGGCTTGACATCTCACATGCAGCGCTGGTGTGAATTCTAGAGAACATGTCAAATTTCATGCAGAACTGAGGGCTGGGCACTGAGCTGCAAAGGAGCATGATCACGGGGAAGAATAAGAGTGTCAGGGTTGATTCCGAGCCACCAGGTGAGCAGCGTTACGGCTTCTGCTTCCTAATGAGAAAACAAAACAAAAACAACAAAACAAACCCCAAAATTCAAAAAGTATTGCTCAGGTCATCTAAAAGGAAGTATGCCAATAGAGTGAGAGAGACGTGTGCTGTTGGTGGAATCACAGTTCAAACATCCTAACTAGTTGCAGGATACAAAAGCTAGCCGATAGGAGGCCAGAAAGACCACTGCGACGTCTGATGTTTGGGTTGGCATTGCTAAAGTGGGGTGATTCACAAAGGTTCTTCAGATGAGGCACACCGAGATCTTTGCTTCAAATATTACCATGGGGTATTCCCTTTGGGGGCATCTGGCCTTCCCTCATCATTTTGGGAAACTGGGGGTGCCTGTGTTCTCCTCAGCAGGTGTTAGAGGAGCCGTCTCAGCCACAGGAGAAGGGTTACACTGAGCTTGAAGCTCAGACGTGTGGAAGGAAGCAGGAGCTGGGCCACTGGGCTGTGTGGTTGAAGGAGGGGCTGCCTGGACAGATGCTGCGAGGCACTGGAAACCAGACACATTTCAGAGGAACTGAAGCGATGAAGGGCTACCAACAGGGCTGATGGAGAGCTCCAAGAACAAATAACAAGAACAATGTCTGCTGCATGCAAAAAGGGGGCATCGTGTGCCAGCACCTCTGCCACTCCTCCTGCAGGTGCCGGGACTGTTACTGCTGCTGCGTCTGCTGGTACCTCTGCTTCGACTGATGCTGTCTGAACTACTGTGACTGCGAGAACTGTCGCTGCTGCTACTGAAGCCAGTGTGGGGCGGGCGTGTGACACAGCAGGTTGACTTGCTGCTTGCAACACAAACATTTCATAGCAGGGTGGCAGTTGGAGTGCTGGCTGCCCTGCTTCTGCTCCAGCTCCTTGAGAATGCAGCTGGGAAGGCGACACAGTGCTTGGGCTTCTGCCACCCACGTGGGAAGACCAGGTTGGATTTTCCTGGCTCCTGGCTTTGCCCTGGCCAGATCCAGAATGGTTGTTGTCACCATTCAGGGATGGGAACCAATGGATGGAAGATCTCTTTATCTGTGACTATTGGTGTGCCTGAAACTGAATGAGAGATAACATGACCAAGGAAATGATACACCTAGGTCCTGACTTTCTGATCAACTACCTTTCCATAGTCAACATGGGCAGCAGCATTAAGGATCCAGGACATAGGAAATTTTCCAAAGTCTGTTTGAAACACGGCTTCCATCCTCAGATGTACATTGCCCTGGGAAGTAGCTGATGAGGCTCATCCACAGCTGCAGGTCTGGGAGGTGGGGGCGGAACTCTTCTACCTGCATGGGCATGGGTGGAGAACATAGACCCAGTGTCTCCTGGAGGATGCCCACACTCCCTGTAAGAAGGGTTCATTCAGTCAACAGCTGTGCAGGCAGAGCACCGGAGCTGGGAAACTGAGGTGACTAGCTCTCTGCTCTTGGCTTCCTCAAGCTCACTCCCCGCCTCACGCACAAAAGAGGCCTTCCCAGGGGCCAGCATGGTGGTGCAGAGGATGAAGCTGCCATCTGCCATATGATGCACCCATTGTACGGGTGCTGCTTCATGCCCCGCTGTTCCACTCTCAATCCAGCTCCCTGCTGGTGCACCTGGGAAAGCAATGGAAGATGGCCCAAGTGCTTGTGCCCCGCACCCAGGTTTTAAAACTGCGTACATGAAATCTATGAATTTTTCAATGTATATACGTTTCTAATAAAGTAACTAAAATATTTAATTTAAAAATATTAAATACACAGTTTCTGTTTTCTCAACCAAGAACTATTTTAAAATGCACTGGGAGCCCGACAAATAACCTAGTGGCTCAAGTTCTTGCCTTGCATGCACTGGAATCCTATATGGGTGCCCGCCCGTATCCTAGCTGCTCCACTTCCATTCTAGCACTTTGTGGCCTGGGAAGCAGTAAGGATGGCCCAAAGCCTTGGCACCCTGCACCCATGTGGGAGACCCAGAAGAAGCTCCTGGCTCCTGGCTCCAGACTGGCTCAGCCCTGGCCACTGTGGCCATTTGGGGAGTGAAGCAGCAGATGAAGGTCCTTCTTTCCTTGTAACTTGGCCTTTCCATAAGTAAGTAAAAGTCTTTTTAAAACTGCATGGTGTCCTTTGATTAAAAAAAAAAAAAAGGCAGGGATATGAGTATATCCTAGACGGCAGGTGTCTCCCATGGCTATGCTGAGGGCTGGACCACCACCTGCTGGGATTTCAGTGTTTAGGACTGACCGACCTTACCCTCCACCATCCTCCCACTGTATGTCTCCAGAGTCAGGGTAAACATTGCCTGGGCAAAGTTGTGAGTACCACTGAAGGATTGCCAGCAACAGCAGCTGCAACCATCTTACTCATCTACCAAGCATGAGCCCGCCATGGTGGTGGAAGGAAGGCCTGGAACAGCTAACAGCATCACCTGGCCATGGTCCCCATCAATGCAGAGGCCCTAGATGTGGACTGGGACTAGCAGCCCAGAGGGGAAGGGTTTCCTGCTACACTGGGAGGGTCTCTGCTCACGAATATTCTGGAGGATGGATGGTGTCACTTTTGTGGGAGGAGCCCAGGCGCTGGGCAGCCAATCCCACCTGCCTTTGCCGTCCAGAACACTGGGAGCAGAGGTGGCAGAGCTGGCTGCCTCGAATCTGGCCCTCTCACTCCACCTCCTAACCCAAGCACCTGAACACTGTTCCCCTGGTCTCCTATCTGGGTGCAGGGCTCAAGCACTGGGGTCATCTTCCACTGCTTTTCCAGAATCATTGCAGGAAGTCACATTCAAACTGGAGCGATCAGATCTCAAACAAGCTCCCGTATGGGATGCCAGCAGTGCAGGTGGTGGCTTCACCTACTGTACCACAGTTCCACCATGCTGTGTAGGCTTTTTGTAAGGTGCATTTCCACAGTGTTTCTGAAGATCCCTTTGTGCAGGTCAGATTGCGGCCAGGGATCAGGGTGGCCATGAAGGTCATAACGCGGGATGGCTGCACGTGGACAGGAAATGTCGCATCAGTGGGATGGTGGTGGGTAAATCCACCTGCAAGATGGAAAATGGCCCCCCAGCCATGCAGGAGGTGGGGACAAGGGGTCACCTCCTGTCCCGGGGGTGGGGGAAGCAGGGACACTTGCTGCTTCCTTTTTTTTTTATTTAATAGATACAGTGATTCAGCAGTAAGCATTCACCATTTGCATTTGATGTAAAGAGAGACAGAGAATGGAGAGAGGTGTGGGGGAAGGGAGCAGAGCGAGGCTGTGATGGGGCCAGGTTGTTCTGCCAAGCGCAGTTCACCCAAGGCTGGCACTCCCCTGGCACTGATTCTTTTTCAGGCTCAGCCTACACTGGGCGGCGCTCTCCCTGCAGAAGGGCAGGGCAGAGAGGTGCAGCTGCTTGAAGCCAAGAATTTTGTGCCCTTTCTCTCCATGGAGTTTGGATTCCAAGGAAACTTGGGGCCCATCCAGTCCTCCCCAGTTGAACAGCTGTGTTCTGTATGAGCAAACCCTTTAAGCTTTCTGGTGAGAAGCAGACGTAGTAGCAGTAGCGTGGCAGAGCGAGAGAGGGCACAGGTGCTCGCAGGGGAAGCTCTGAGTGCAGGCCTGTGTGTCGGTGTGTTATTCCTGTGCAAACGGCGTGTGTTACACCCATGGGCACACGGTGCAACATCTACATACACGGTGTATTCTATGCACAGTGTGCGGTATCCTTGCACAGTGTGTGTTACGTCTGTGCATACAGCGCGTTGTATCTGTAACACACTGTGTTGTTTTATATGCAGTGTGTGTCATATCCATACACATAACGTGTTGTATCTATATACAGTGTTATATCTACACACAGTGCGTGTTCTTTGTAAACACTGTGTCTTCATGCTCTGAGTGTGGACTCAGAATGTGTGCCCTGTGCTTGTACTTCATAGCTGTATGTGCTCTGTTATTCATAGTGTGTGTGTTTGCGTGCACATGCAGTGTGTCTGTGTGTTTATATATGCTCAATGTATGTATAAGTGGGTTCTATGTATACAGTGTGTGTTTGTGTACTTCTGTTTAAAGATTGACTTTATAATTACTAGAACGTCAGATTTACAGAGAGAAGGAGAGAAAGAAAGATCTTCCATCTACTCTTCAAGTGGCTGCAATGATCAGAGCTGAGCTAGTTCAAAGCCGGGAGCCTATTCTGGTCTACATAAATACACAGGGTCCCAAGGCTTTGGGCCGTCCTCGACTGCTTTCCAGGCCACAAGCAGGGAGCTGGATGGGAAGTGGGGCTGCCGGGACACAAACCAGTGCCCATATGGGATCCCGGCGCATGCAAGGCGAGGACTTCAGCCACTAGGCTACCGTGCTGGGTCTGTGTTTGTGTACTTGTGCTCTTTGTTGTGTCCGAGCGCTGTGTGCTCTGAGTATACATGGTGTCTTGTGTGGTCTATGTACTCACAGTGTCTGTGTGGGTTCTATGTCTACACTGTGTGTGTGTCGTCCTTAGCTTTCCTCCCCCATGGACTTCTTTCGTGCTTCACCCTTGGCATAGCCAGGAAGGATGGGAAGGGGCAGACGTGGCACTGGGCTGCCAGGACCCTGCACACATTGTTCTGCCCTCTGTCCCCACACGCATCGGAGCTGCCCACTAAAGCAAAGGAGGGGTCAGAATGAGCTGGTGCCACCGGGGCCTGTGAACACACCATCGTTTGCCAGATCTGAGAGAGCCGCTCTGCCAAGCACAGTTCACCCAAGGCTGGCACTCCCCTGGCACTGATTCTTCTGCCTCGGCATCCATAGCTCTCTGGAGCTGGGAACCAGGTTCCCTACCTCGGCCTTCCAGCAGGTCTCCCACCAAAGCAAACAAGCCCAGTGAATCTCACATCAAATGAAACAGTTTCCCTCTGGCTGTGATCTTCTCTCGATCCCAGAGGGTTTGAGGCTGTTCCAAGCGCTGGGTGAGACGAGTGTCTTTAGTTTGGCTTTGCTTTCACATCAGGGTCTTTCCATCCCTGCCCATGTGTTAAATGCATTTCCTCCGCTAGAGGAGTGACATAGTGGCTCATGTTCATGCTCCTGCAACTGTCCTGGCAAAGCCAAGCCCAAGCGCATCAGGATATTTATTGCCTGTCGCCTTGTAAGCTGAACCTGCTCTTGGAACTGCCTTCCAACGGGCCCCCAGCAGCTCCTGCAGCTTCCTGGGATCTTTGCTTGTCACTGTTTTCTGTTGCTAAGTGTCTGGAAGCATATACTGTGCTAAGAGCGCAGCTGGGAGACGAGAGCAATGACTTGTTTTCCCCCTCTGTCTCAAATGGGCAACGCCGACTGTAAAATACATTAGATTTCAGCATTAATTCAAATAGTTAACAAATGAAACAGGAGAATTCCTATTATAAAAATGCTACAAGCAAATTACTCACAAAAGTGAACAAACTGAATCCCAAGACAACGGCATGTGCTACATTCAAAGCGGAAGTTTTCGACAGGTTGTCCTTGGCAAAAGGACAGCAGTCACCGGCACACCTTCCTAGCCCTGGTGGGACTGACACGTGGGGCCGGGGATCACGTACCGGAGATCACGCTGTGCATAGAGAGATGTTTAACAGCTTCCCTGCTCCTACTTTCAATAAAAAAAAAAAAAGCTAAATTATTCCATAAAAATGAAACACTGATAAGCTAACTGCAGGTGAAGGGTTCCAGGTTGGAAAGACTGAATGGTTTTTCGTTTTAAAGATTTATTTATTTTTATTTGAAAGCCAGAGTTACATAGAGAGTAGGAGAGAGAGAGAGAGACCTTCTGCCTGCTAGTTCACTCCCCAAATGTCCACAAGCTGATGTGAAGCCAAGAGCTAGGAGCTTGTTCTGGGTCTCCCCCATGGGTGCAGGGTCCAAGGACTTGGGCCGTCCCTCCACTGCTTTCCCACGTCATAACCAAGGAGCTGGATCAGAAGTGGATCAACCAGGACTAGGACTGTTGTCCACATGGATGTCGGCGTTACTGGTAGGGGAGTTACGTGCTATGCCACCACGCTGGCCCCTGCGTGATCCCGTTTATCAGAATGTCCTTTCCAGGTAAACACAGACAGATGGATAGGAGACAAGAGGTTGTCAGTGAGGGCAGCTGAATGGGTGGGAGGGAGCAAATGTCTTCAAGATGTACCATGGGGAGGCAGCAGAAATGCTTTTAGATTTATCCAAAATGATCGCATCATATGCTCTGGATGGTGAAGATTTGTAGTCTTCCATACTACCTCTGTCCAGTTTTGCAAAACCCGTGAAAACACCAGGAGGAGGCTGCTGTTATAGACACGAAGAATCAAGCCAGGAGACAAGACAGCGTCAAGCAGGCAGAAAGGCTGGACCCCTGCACTCTCCCCATGTAAAAGGCCGTTAGGGCAAGCCCACAATATTTGTGCTGGTCAGACAGCTGCAGTGTCTGTTAGCACCTGACACAGCCCCACTGGCTGCTCACCAGCCCGGCTGTGTATCTTCCAATGGAAAATAATGTGTATGCATGGCCACCCATGTTCAAAACGGCCAGGAGGGTGGCAGGGGCATCAACCGGGCGCGTCTGGCGGGACCATGGCTGCCGCACGAGCGTCAGATAAAACACCAGGAGGAAAGGGCGTCTCGAAACCACCCAGAATTTCCCGTTGCCCACTCAAACCTCGAACATTATAAAAAAAAATTTTTTTTTCTCTCTCTTCATTGGTTTGCATTAAATGACAGCTGCTGTTGTTATTCAAAGAAATTCTGGGGTTGCTCAGTGTAAATGGGACAGCACGCATTCAGCTGCTGCTAATTTCCTGTAACAACTACTCACTCTTCTTGTAGACACCTCGTGACTTCCAGGGGGTTCATGAACTGTCTGCGCTGCTAGCAGGGTTGGGAGGGTGTCCATTCTTGCACAGAACTTTTTTAAAGATTGATTTTATTTTCATTTGAAAGGCAGAGTTACAGAGAGATAGAGAGAGGTCTTCCATCCACTGGTTCACCTCCCAGTGGCAGCACAATGGCCGGAAGTGGACTGATCCAAAGTCAGGAGTTTCTTCTGGGTCTCCCATGTGGATGCCTTCTCAGGTCACAAACAGAGAGCTGGATCAGAAGCGGAGTAGCTGGGACTCAAGCCGGTGCCAGTATGGGATGCTGGCACTGCAGGTAGAGGCTTCACTCACTACATTAAAGCACTAGCTACACACAGAACCTTCCTGTTTGTGTTATAGACCCAACCTGGCTGAATGCACAGCCCTGACCAAGGTAAGAGTTGACCTTTCTAGAACCTTCAGCATGGCAGTTATGCCAAGACAGAAGTGGCAGTGAGTACCTGATCCTAAGCTGTCAATCTGGTACAGTCTGAGGGGAAAGAAAGATGATGCTTAGCTGGAAATTGTGGACAACGAGACCTTGTTTCAATCATTCTAATTTTCCGTAAATGCCACCTACAAAAAGGACACATTCTTTGTAATGACTCTGAGGCTCCTATTTTACAGGCCATCCATGTTCTGAGAGCCCTGAAGGCAGGTGATCAGTCTAGTAGTTATGGTGCCAGTTAAGGTGCCCTGTGGTGCTGGCATGCCCCCAAGGGTGCTGTTAAGCCCCTATGGGTCCGGGCTGCTCCGTTTCCCAGCCAGCTCTCTGCATGTGGTCTGGGAGAATGGTGGAGGATGGTTCAAAGCCTTGGGACCTTGCACCTACATGGGTGACCTGGGGGAAGCTCCTGGCTCCTCACCACTTTTAAGAAGCGAGTCAGCAGATGAGGGATCTCTCTCTCTCTCTCTCTCTCTCTCTCTCTCTCTCACCTGGCTATGACTCCAGTTTCCAATGGATGTACACCCCAGGGAAGGCGTCCATGGTGCTTGGAGATCAGGTTCCCATCCCCTGCCTGGGAGACTTCAACTGAGTACAAAGTGAACCGAAGGATGGCAGTGGGCTTGCTCTCTTTCTCTCCCGAATCAATTCATTTTTTAAAAGTCTGAACATCCCCATCCCATGTTAAGCCCTGACAAACTGATGCCAGGAGCGGTTCACCCTGGACCTGTCTGGGTAGGGAAGCAGCCAGGGAAACCCCCAGCCCTGCCGCGCCTGGCAAGACTCAGGAGAAAACAGTGGAGAGAGGCTGAGGACAGGGAAAGGCGTTGACCTACCTGACTAATGCCCACCCCCCATGTTCTAGAATGTTCTGGGTGGGTTTGGCTAATAGATAGGCACCAAAGGATTGGCATGCCAACATGGTTTGTCTCACAATTTTTTCTGCAATGCAGTGATGTCTGCCCCAAGCCCAGATGCCTGTGACCAACACAGTCTAGAACCCAGGAGCTCACAAAACACAGAAATAAGGCAAAGGAGTCGCTGCTAGAGACTGCAGAGACGTTTGTTCTGTTTAACCTTCGGTGCTGCTTGCCTCCCTCGGGCGTATCAAGCAATTCAGAAGTCACATGCACGGGGCCCCTTTCACAGGAGCAGCAGCCAGTCTAGGGCCATAAGGAAGACAAAAAGCGCACACCTAGGATGATGCGAGCCTCTCACCACCCACATGATTCCACAACACCCAGCTGCCTTCTACCAGTAGGAGACAGCCTGTCTTCTGCTTTCCAGGCACTGAGTTAGAAACTTCTAGAAAGTTTCGTGTTGGTGTTGGTGGGGTGAGGCACTGGTTGAACTTGAACCTGTTTGTTCCCTTTAAGAAAGGCCTACTCACCATTTTATTGAATCTCCTTAAAAGTGTTGTCACAGGGTCCGGTGTAGTAGCCTAGCAGCTAAAGTCCTTGCCTTGCTCGCCCTGATATCCCATATGGACATCGATTCTAATTCTGGCAGCCCTGCTTCACATCCAGCTCCCTGAATGTGGCCTGGGAAAGCAGTCAAGGACGGCCCAAAAGCCTTGGGACTCTGCACCAGCATGAGAGACCCGGAAGAGCTACTGGCTCCTGGCTTCAGATTGGCGCAGCTCCGACCACTGTGTCCACTTGGGGAAGATCGGAAGCTCTTCCTCTCTGTTTCTCCTCCTCTCTGTATATCTGACTTTCCAATAAAAGTAAAATAAATCTTTTTTTTTTTTTAACTCGCTCAAAATTGTGCAGATTGTTTATTCAGGGACTGGTGGCTTTGACACAGTTCAAAGCCACAGCCAGCACTTTTCAAGTTTAATAGGCATGCGTGCGCACACACACACACACACACACACACACAGGTTTACTCTGCAGTTCCCACTGTGGTTCCTGACTGCGGCTGAAGCCAGGAGTTAGAAACTCAGTCCAGGTGTCCAGTGTGGGCTGTGGAGACCCAGTTCCCAGCCCCTGCCCTGCTGCCTCCCAGGGCCAGGGTTAACAGGGAGCTGCGCACTGAGCTCAGCCACGCCAGGCTGTCACGGGCGTCCCGCCCAGCAGACGCACTGCACAGCTGTCTCGGAATTGGCCTATTGCTTCTTTGCATGCGCAGACTATCTTCCCAGATAGTAAATTCTTTCTCGTGGACAACAGAGGTTTTGTTGTTGTTGTTGTGTGTGATAAAGTGTTTTAGACCCAAACAGTCCCGCAGCGAGAGGACAGTGGTGTGACAGCCCTGTGGGTACATCACTCGCTCACACTGGTGATGAGTGTTCGTTCAGGGACTGGTGCTGTGGCACAGCGCAGAGCTGTAGTCTGCAGTGCCAGCATCTCATATGAATCCCAGCTGCTCCACTTCTTCTTTTTTTTTTTTTTTTAAGATTTGTTTATTTTTACTGGAAAGTCAGATATACAGAGAGGAAGATCTTCTACCCGCTGATTCACTCCCCAAGTGATTTCATTGGCAGGAGCTGTGTCAATCTGAAGCCAGGAACCTGGAGCTTCTTCCAGGTCTCCCACACAGGTGTAAGGGCCCAAGGCCTCGATTGCTTTCCAAGGTTACCAGCAGGGAGCTGAATGGAAAGTGGGGCTGCCAGGATTAGACCAGGTGCATATGTGGGATCTTGGTATGTGCAAGATGAATGCTTTAGCCACTAGGCTATTGCGCCAGACCCAAGCCAGGAACCTTGAGCTTCATCTGAGTCTCCCACATGGGTGCATAAGCTTAAGTACTTGGACCATCCTCTGTTGCCTTCCCAGGCCATTAACAGGGAGCTAGTTCAGAAGTGGAACAGCCGGTTGGTCCAGCTCTAGCCATTGTGACCATTTGGGGGGTGAACTAGTGGATGGCAGATCTCACTCTATCTCTTAAGTCTGCCTTTCAAGTTAAATCTGTTTTGGTTTTTTTGTTTTTTTTTTTTAAGATGATCCATTAGACTGGATGGCTGTAATGGGCTCAGAATTGTCATCTTAGAACACAGAGTTTAGTCCTGCATCTGTCCGAATAGGGCTGTGCCTCTGATGGGCCTCACAATAGCCCTCAGGGGTCCATTGACACCCTGATGTTACAGGTGCCTGCTTGTGGGTGCCCTGGCCCCAGTCACACTTCCTTCTCCCTGTAGGCTCCCTTCCCAGGCCACTAACCCGTCCATCTCCCGGGCTGCGCCTACCGTGTCTCCTGCTCCTTTTGGCTCCTTCTTGTCTTTCTTGGTCACGTCATTGGCTCTTGAGCCGCATCCCTTCCAGAAAAACCCATATGTATCTGCTGGTCTCCTGACAACGGAGATGCTGGTCCTGGATGGGAATTCTGGCACAACCAGCTCAAGTCCTTGAAGACCACTTCAGATTCCAAGTCCTCCAGCGGGAAGGCCACTAGTGCAAGTGTGTTCTGTGCTGATGCCACGCGCTCGGGGGCCCGTTCACTGTGGTCTCCATCACCCACCGCTGTTGTAAGCCACAGGTTGACTCACTGAGTGTCATGTGATAACATGACCACACTCTCCATTGCTGGATTATCTGCAAGATTATCCCTGATGTGCTTGTGTCTGTGGGTCTATGGTTCCGTCCTGTTACGGTATGAAGGAGCCTGGGCTCTGAGTGCTGGACCTGGTTCTGTAGTCACAATTAAGGTTAGGCGCTAGTTATCTTGGTGGTTTGTTGGATAAAAAGAATTCGCACATGGGGAACACTTGTTCTCTGGATGGAATATTACAGGAAGATTTATACTGTGATATTAAGAAAAGTCCTAAGGGGTCAGAGTGAGTTAAGGGACGTGGCCATCAGCTAAGGGATGATCACTCAAATTCAGTGTTATCCTCAGCCCTTTTTATCACGGGATCAAAGTCCAATGTCAGAAGTTGTACATCTCAAAAGAAAAGTGGCTTCCAACTGGTGGCATCCAGCTTGGCGGACTCTGCCCAGAGCTAGTTTCACAGGGAACAATCAACCCCAAACCCTCATGAGAAACCAGTGTGGATTGTGAGAAAGACAGCGAAGAAAAACCAGGAAAGAGAATCAGTAAAATGCAAGGATCTGAGTGAGGGGTGACAGGAAGGTCAATGAAACCGTATAAAAAACAGCAAGGTTTACCAATCGAGCCAGAAGCAAATGGGTGAAGCAGAAGGGAGGAGTGACCCTTGGACACAGCCCCTCATCCTTGGGCACCAGGGATCCACGGGGTGTGTGGGGGTCTCACACAAGTCTCTGTGTAGTAGTGGGACCCACCAAATAGTTTTGATGATCTGCTTTAAAGATGAGAAATGGAAATGAACAAGTTGGTAAGTTGGCATAATTTCTTTTAGTTTAAGGAAGCAAAACAAACAAACAACTTTAAACCTTGCAAAGTTAACATGCTCCTGACAAGATCTTTTCTAAAGTAAACATATTTGTTTGATGGGGAGGACACAGAAAGAGAGAGGGGGAGATTTCTTATCTACAGGTTCGTTTTGTACATGCACCCTGTAGCCTAGGCTGGCCTGGGGTTGAAGGCAGGAGCCAGGAATACGGTCCAGGTACCAGGGAGCCACGTGCCTGAATCATCACCCCTGCCTCCTCAGCTGCAGCTGAGAAGGAGGCTGGTGTCAGCCATGGAACACAGGTGCTCAGAGCTGGGATGCAGGCATCTTTGTTAGCATCCACCTGCTCCGCCCTGGAGAGGCCAGGAGAAGACCAAGTGGGAGAGGCTGAGTCAATTGCCAGATGATTTTTTTCTTTTTTTCAAAGAAAGATTCGATACCCACAGCACCAGGCTGTGGGGATGTGTGAAGCTCCCCCAGGACTGTACCAGGTCCTGTCTGTTCTGTAGTGGACTCAGGGCCATGCCCACTTCTCAGAACTCAGCTGGGTAGGAAGCAGGCAGTGAGGAGCAGAGACCGGGTTCCCAGCAGGTAGTCCCATGCTAGAGCACACACCAGACTGATGGAACTGTACCTCCCTATGAAGGACGATACTATTGTATAATGGGGGAAAATCAGTCAGGGGGTAGGATTGGGAGGGGGAATCCCTGATTCTATAGAATTGTATCATAAAATTCAAAATTTAAAGTAAATTTTTTTTTAAAAAATGGTAAAATAAAACTACTTTTACATTAAAAAAAATGAAGAATTGGCATTGGGACCTGGCGCAATGGCTCAGTGGCTAAATCCTCCCTTTCCAAGCACCAGGAGCCCATATGGGCACCAGTTCACGCCCTGGAGGTTCCGCTTCCCATCCAGCTCCCTGTTTGTGACCTGGGAAAGCAGCAGAGGATGGTTCAAAGCCTTGGGACCCTGCACCCTCATGGGAGACCCAGAAGAGGCTCCTGGCTCCTGCTTTGGGATCAGCTCAGCTCCAGCCAGGTGGCCACTGAAGAAGTGAATCAGCAGATGCAAGATCTTTGTCTCTCCTTCTCTCTGTAGAGCTGCCTTTCCAATAAAATAATTAAATCTTATAACAAACAAATAAACAAACAAGAAAAAGAACCAGCACTGGAGAGAAGGCCATGAGAGCAGACGTGCCCCCCTCCCGGGGACCCACAGCCATTTTTGCTGCCAAGGGGTGGGGGTGGAGTGCGGTGAGGCGGGGTGTGGGGGGTTGTGTGTATGTTTAGCTACATCTTGAAAAAAACCAAGTGAGTGTGCAGAGCGGCTGTGGCGACAGGCAGACATGCCAGAATCCTCCTGGGGCCGGGCCCTTTGGAGGGACAGTGAGCAGGGGCCTGAAGGGAACGTGGAAACAGGGCATCATCAAAAACTCACAGATGTTGAGATACGGTCACCAAAGAGAAAAACTCTGTTTTTTTTTTATTCTTTTTTGTTAGGTGAAGTAATCTTGGTAGGTTGTCCCTACCCAGAACTATTATAAATATGGCCCTGAAATGAGCAGGGGGAGGGGCAGGTGTTGGGCGCGAGGGTCACCTGCAGCTTGGGGGACCCTGCTGTCCCAGTGCCTGCTGCCAGAGCCAGCTCTTTGGCTTCTGATTCCGTTTCCTACCCATGCCAGCTCTGGGAGGTGGCAAAGGATGGCTCAGGTGCTTGGGTCACTGGCACCCACATGGGAGACCCAGATGGAGTTCCCAACTCCTGGCTTTGGCCTTAACCAGCCCTGGCACTGCTGGTCATGTGGAGGGTGACCAGTGATGGAAAGAGCTCTGTCTCTGCCGTGAACAAAAATGCTTTCAAAAAAGAAACCCAACTTGAAATTCTGTGACACAGAGGAAAGCTTGGCTCTTGCCTAGTGGAGCCACTGGGAGAGCTGCTGTCTCCTGGTGAGAAGTTCAGTTCTGGGGGCTAGGGGTTTTCCGACCTCAGCTGCTTTCAGATTTGGGGGATATTTGCATAGACATAATGAGATATCTTGGGGATGGGACCTCAGTTCAAATACAAAGTTCACTGGCGGTTCACAGCGGCCTTTTCCACCTCGCCTGAAGCTAATGTTATGCAATATTATTCGTGCCCCTGTTTTGACTGGGACCCATCCCGTCAGGTGAGATATGGAATTTTCCACTTGTGTCGTCACGGCAGTTATTCAAAATTACAAAAGCACTCAGATTCTAGAGCAAGTGAACTTTAGGTTTGGATTAAGAATGCTCAACTTGGGACCGGTGCCATGGCATTGTAGGTCTTGCACTGGCGTCCCAGATGGGCACCAGTTCATGTCCCAGATGCTCCTCTTCCCATCTAGCTCCCTGCTTGTGGTCTGGGAGAGCAGCAGAGGATGGCCCATGTCCCTGGGTCCCCGCACCTATGTGGGAGACCCAGAAGAATCTTCTGGCTCCTGGTTTCAGATTGGTTCAGCTCTTACTGTTGTGGCGATTTGGGGAGTGAACCAGCATATGGGAAGAATTCGTTGTTCTGTCTCTCTGTGCAACTTTACCTTTCAAATAAAAATAAAGTAAGTCTTATAATAAAATGCTCAATTTACCTGTTGAGTCCTTTTGTTCATAGGCTACTTGTGAGAAAGAAAATAGCAACTTTCTCACTGGGGTCCTCAGAGCGAGCTTTGATTTTCTTTGAAGAAATGACCAGGGGACTGACTTCGTGGCACACTGGCCTAAACTGCTGCCTGCAATGCCAACATCCCTCTGCGAGCGCCAGTCTTATTCCAGTCCACTCCCACTCCGGCTCCCTGTTAACGCACCTGGGGAGGCAGTAGAGGATGGGCCAAGAGCTGGAATGCCTGCCGCCACGGAGGACACCTGGATGCAGCGCCTGGCTTCTGGCTTAACCTGGCCCAGCCCTGGATCTCTCGCCCTCCTTTCTTGCCTCCCTCTGTCATCCTATGTTTTAAATAAATAGTTCAATAGGTCTTCTTCAAAGAGACAAGAAGAACAGGAAGAACAGGGAAGCTGTCAGAGACAGTTCATGATCCTCTCATTTTGTCTCTATAGGAAAAAAAAAAAATTGAAATGGAACTAGAGGCCTCAGGCGGTGGGGACACATGGCGGGATGACAGCATCATGGTAGATGGGGCACCCATAACGCTACAAATCAAACTGGACCCCGGTTCCGCAGTAGGCCCTGGCCAAAAAAAAAAAAGATGCTGAAAAAGTATGTCCGCGATAGTTCATGGAAGGCATCAACTCAGTTTGGCTCTCTTTTTCTACAAACTTTTTGAAGTCTCCTCAGTCTTTAAAACAAAGATTTATTGATTTATTTGAAGGCAGAGTTAGAGATAAGGAGAAAGGTCAAGACCTTCATCTGGGCCTCTCACCTGGGGACAGAGGTCCAAGCACTTAGGTCACCGCTACTGCTTTCCCAAGAGCATCAGCAGGTTGGAAGTGGAACAGCTGGGCCTGGAACCAGTAGTCTAATATGGAATGCAGGTGTTGCGGGTGGTAGTTTAATCTGCTGCACTAAAAAGCTGACCCCAAAGGGCCCTTTTATCTGTCTTTTTTCCTTCTCTATTTACCATTATTATTATTATTTTATGATACAGTTAATAGATTCTGGGATTTCCCTTATCCCCCTCTCCATATCGCCTTCCCCCCCCCCGCACTGAGTTTCTCTATATTATTGCTATAGTATAGTTCTTAATAAACAGTCATATGTACATCTTTGTGTCTTTGTGGGCATGGACAATGGGAGAGTCCTGCATCCTACTGTCTAGATAAAATTAACAGGGCCCGGCGCTGTGGCCTAGCAGCTAAAGTTCTTGCCTTGAACGCACTGGGATCCCATATGGGCACCGGTTCTAATCCTGGCAGCTTTACTTCCCATGCAGCTCCCTGCTTGTGGCCTGGGAAAGCAGTCAAGGACGGCCCAAAGCCTTTAGACCCTGCACCAGTGTGGGAGACCCAGAAGAAGCTCCTGGCTCCTGGCTTTGGATTGGTGCAGCTCTGGCCATTGTGCTCACTTGGGGAGTGAATCATTGGACGGAAGATCTTTCTCTGTCTCTCCTTCTCTCTGTATATCTGACTTTGTAATGAAAATAAAATAAATCTTTAAAAAAAGGATATAAGTAACAGTTTTATTGGAAGTCCATCTTTGATCTGGAAGTAGAGCTGCATACTGCATTGTATCCTCACATCTGGATATGATAGTCTCCATTACACAGTTACTATACATCCCCTTAAATGGAAAGCCACAAAACAAAATCAACAACAGGAAAAAAAAATAGAAATTTACAACACCATGTAGTTAAATAACATGCTACCGAGTGACTAATGTGTGATTGAAGAGGTGAAAAAGAAAATCAAGAACCCTCCCGAAGAAAATGATGCTACTGTATGACCTATGAGTCAGTGATGAATTTAATATTAAAAAAACTGTTTTTGAAGAAAGGAAAATGAAAACAAAAGCATTAAAATCCATGAGATGCAGTTCCCACTGATTTTTGTTGGTGAGCTGTATCTCCTGAAGGCAAGATAGATGGGTTTTGTTTTTTGATCCAGTCTACTAATCTATGATGTTTGACTGATGAGTTTAAGCCGTTTACACTCAGGATTAACATGAATGGGCAGCAACTGGGTCATTTAGCAATGGGTTGTGCACTGTCTGACATCAGCTTTAAGACAATCATTAATGATCAAGGAATGAAAACATAATAACCAGAAAAAAAATGGATGTAGCAGAAACTGCCTTGTATAGGATTTCATATGCATCATGAAGCCAGTAGAAAAACAGAGAAAATAAATAGCACAGTGGACAAAGGGGGTCCCTAACTGGCACTGGCTGTTACAACAGTGCCTGCTTGGAGCACTGTGGCATGTCAATCAAGAATTACAATTAGTGGTGAAGTGTGTCTCCTCTAGCCAACAAAAATCAGCGGAAACTGTATCGCATGGATTGTGTTGTTTTATGTTAGTTTCATCTCTTCAAAACTCTTCTGATTAAATCATTCAATTACCTGTAGATCATGCAGTGGCATCATTTTCTTCAAGAAGGTTCTTCATTTTCATTTCTTCAACTACACGTTAGTCATTTAGTGGAATGTTATTTAACTTCATGGTGTTGTTAATTTCTTTTTTCTCCCTGATGCCGATTTTATTTTGTGGCTTTTCATTTAAGGGAATGTATAGTAGCTGTGTAATGGAGACTGTCATATCTAGTAACATGTCATTTAATTTCATGGCATTGTAAATTTCTATTTTTCTTTCTATTATTGATTTTGTATTATGACTTTTCATTGAAGGGGATGTACAGTAGCTGTGAAATGGAGACTAACATCCAGATGTGAGGATACAACGTATTATGCTTCTCTACTTCCAGACAAAGATGGACTTACAATGGAACTGTTCACTGTATCTTGACAATAGGATTCTGGACTCTCTGCCATTGTCCATGCCCGCAGTGATGGACATATGACTGTGTATGAAGAACTATATTTTAGTAATGATATAGAGGAACTAGGTGGAGGGGGGAAGGAATTGGGGAGGGGATAAGGGAAATGCCAGGAGCCTATGGAACTGTATCATAAAAATATAATAATAATAAAATGTAAAAAAAAAAGAATTACAATTAGTGTTTTCTGAGCCTTAACTTTGGCAAAGTTTCAATGCCTTGCGCAAGAGTAAACTTCCCTTTTTTAGATTTGTTTCTTTAAACAGCATATAGTGATGGGGCGGGAATGGGAGAGAAATTCCACTCTGCAAGCTGAAGCCAGGAACCAGGAATTCCGATCTTGCTCTCCCACATGGGTGGCAGGGGTCTGACCTCCTGGCCCCTGTTGCTGATGGAAGACAGACCTAGGGAAAACATGGCTACTGGAAGCTTGTGGATCAACATTTACCAAGTCACAGCAGTGCTGGGAGTAGGACGGAGAGAGGCAGGCACTTGCTGAGCTGTTGCGATGCCTGGGTGGAAGGCCCAGGTTTCTTCCCAGTTCAGCTCTCTAACTCTTGCTTCCTGCTGATGCATACCCAGGAGGCCAGGCAGGATGGCAAGATAGATGAGTTTTGTTTTTTGATCCAGTCTACTGGAGCCTGTTAGATTCTACCTTTTGGACTGGCTCCAGCTCTGGTCCAGCTCCGGCCAGTGTAGGCATTTGACCAACGAAACAACGGATCCCTCTAATAAACAATTTAAAACATTTAAAAACAGACTAGCTTTTAGTTGTTTTGTAAGGATTTGCTTTTATACATGTTTCCTCTCGGTCCCCCAACCTCACCTCTCCCACCCCACCCCCCTCCCTGTATCTCAGGCACCCCGGACAACAGCAGGGGTTGGGGATTCCTGCAGCTCTTTTGGGGCCCTGCAATCCCAGCCTCTTGGTGTTGCAGGAAACACGGCAGCAACCTCATTTCTGTCTCACACGAAAAGAATTTTCATGTGGACAACTCTAATTTGCAAAGCAAGATTTATCTTAAAAAGAGAGAGGTCTCCTGTGGTAGCGACAGGAGGGGGCTCCAAGGGAGGAAAGACCGGAGAAAATGGTGAAAATGGTGCTTTTTTAATGCACCATCTCAGGGAGGGGGTTCACAAGTCTCCCAAAGGGCAGACACAAGCAAACTTCATTTGCAATGGGAAGTAATGTCTATCACCTCACCCAGAAACAAAAGGGGGGAGACTGGTGGCCTCCTGCTCCCATCCTGATGAACTGAAAACTAAAGTGCCAGAGATGAGATCATTGTGGGCCAGGTCTCCTTGCTTTTGATATTACAACAGCTCAAAGAGTTGGGAATAGATATGCTGATTCTGTCTCTTTGTTCTGTCCCCAGAGGGAAAAACTTGTTTCAGGACGGCTAAATAGGGGATTTTTTTTTTAGCATATTATATTTTAAAGAATTTCTACTTTTTAAAGGATAATTTTACCAGGGGCTGGAGACCTTAACTGCCTACTATCCACTGGTAAGCCTTGCAGCTGCCCCAGGCACCAGGATGCCAGACTGTCAGTTGGATCTTATATTGAGCTGGAGGTGGGAAGTGGGGTGAACCATGCTGGCAGCCTTGCGTGGGAGACATGGTACAGAAACATCCAGTTCTTCCTTTAGTATTAGAGGCCACTTGAGTTGTGGCCTCTTGAGACCTGCCTCACCTCTCAGCCCTGAGTTCACTCCTCTGGGCACCACCCCTCCCCCTCCCACCGCATTCCCCCTGCAACTCCACCCCACAAAGGGCTGGCCATGTCTGCTCTACCAGGAAGGGCACCCACAGAACCGGCTTAAGGGAAGTGAGACGGAGCTGTGGTAGGAGGATCCCTCGCCCGATCTTCGCCCTCTGCCTCCCGTCTCAGGTGCGACCCTCAACTATGCCTTGTGCATCGCAGCTCGTTTCTGGTGACTCTTTGCCAAGATTTCCCCGGGTCACTTTGTTCCAAGTGGTGGCACCTGCTTGTCTCCCAGCTTGTCCTGCCCTCCTGACCTCTTCCCACCTGCCTTGCTCTGTCCAAATCCAACCTCACGCCCTCTGGAGCCCTCCACTTCCAGCTGGTAGGTTCCCAGATGCAGCTCCTTGTATCTGCTTCCCAGCTGCCTTATCCTTGTCAGGAGTACATCCAGTTGCCCACCGTGGACCTAATGTGCTTCTGCACCTGATCTGCCACCCCTCTCTCCATGGATTGCTGAGTGGAGTGTGGTGCAGGTGCTTTTAGGACATGTTGTGAAGGGGAGAGCTGAGTTCCAGGCTGAGCCTGCTGCACCTGTGCAGGGAAAGCCCAGGACCACGCCCAGACTCCTAGGTTGCTGCATCATGCTCCCACACATCCTGGCAATTCCTGTGCCGGTACCCAGCCCCACCCACGGCCCAGGCCAGTCAGGATAGCCAGCTTGTAAGGCAGTGGCCACCTCTGTGCCATGAGGATTGCATTCCAAGGGAGGAGCCAGGATGGGGCAAGTTGACTCTTCCCTCTGGCTTTGGGATGGGAATTCTGCAGGCCTGCCTCCCTGGACCCTGCCTGGTCCTTGCCTAGGACACTTCTTCCTGGGGTGCTGGCATCTCCACCTTCAAAGCCTTCCCTGAAAACAGAAGGTATTCCTGTCTGTCAGTCAGCAGCATGTGTCTGACTACATCCCTTTTCCCCTGACCTTGGGGAGTTTATCTCTTCCTCTCAGTGGTTCGAGCTAAGCTCTCTCTTCTGGCCTGAACCCTGGTGCCAGGCATCAGGGAGATGGTGGTATAAAGCACCAGGAAGATGGGTCTGCCTCAGCTGCCCTGTCTCCCAAGTTCCTTGCAAAACACCTCACTGGACATCCAGGGCATGACTCTGAGGGCACTGCAGGCAGGCACACTGCCACCTGCTGATGGCGCACACAGGGGCCATCCTAGGTTCCTGCATCTTGGCAGTGAAGTTGCACAGCCGGGTTTGCTTTGCTGTCTCAGAACCGTTGGCATTTTCCAAAGGCTTGGGGGAGGGAGAGGTGGAACTTCTGGCACACCTTGGCCAGGATGAGGAGCCAATACCTGGCACTGTGAAGCCAGGACACAGCTCCCACATCCTGAACACAGTCAGTATAGTAAAACTGATCGGTTGCAAGGGATAGTCCTGAACGTGTGATGTCCAAAGGAACCTGTTGTGCCGGTTTTTTGAAACCCCCAGATAATCATCAAGTCTGAAGTCGGTGCTGAGGCAAAAAGGTGGTTTATTCAGGTTAGCCTAGGTAACCCAGCCACCTCCCCCAGCCCAGCATGGCTGGGCGGGGGAGGGGCAGCTGCAGCCAAGGCTGCAAGGATCCACAAGGAGGACCAAAGAAACGCGAGCCAGAAGCCAAGGGAAAAGGCCGAGAGCCCAAGCCCCCCAGTTCTTATACATTTTAGGCTATTAATTATACAGTCATGACTTAGCAGGCTTCTATTGGTGGGTTTGAAACAAGCAACTTTCAAAAAGTACAAATCGACGAGCTATTGGGCTGTGAATCTTATCAAATACCGGGTACCTCCTTCCTGAGAAGTGGTCTGCCTACGTGACCTGCCAGGTGTCCTGCCGGGTGTCACGTAGACTATCAGGCCTGAGGTTCACACAGCCCCCAGCCAAGCCATTAAGGCAGAATCACAAAAGGCAGAAAACGCCTAGGTTCTTCAAACCCAGGCTCTGTGTCTGCTCTTGGAAGGCCAGGGAGGGCTGCCAGACACTGGGCCAGCCCCAGGTGCACAGATGGACTGCCCTGCCCTGTCTGAGCAAGGTCCTTGGGGGACCAGACGGGGTCTGCCAGACAAAAATGGCAGATGGGAGTAAAGCATGGGCGGACTCCTCGGGGACTTTCCCCAAGGTATTCCAGAGAATTGGGATCACACTGGACTTCAGCCAGGCCTGCCCGTTCCTGTCTGCTAAGGAACCAGCTCTGCGCGTGCCCTGCACCATCAGGAACCCCAGCATCCTGAGCTCCTCAGCCAGCACGTGGAGGATAGTGGGAGGGTGATCCAGTCAAGCAGAGCATGAGCCCCTCTCAGGGATGTAGAAATCCACAGAGAGCAGCTGCCGCTGGCTCAGATACAGAGCAATGGTGCCCGGGGCCTCATGGCCTCCTGCCGTTTACTCTGCCACCATGGCTGTGCCCAGGAGAGTCCCTTCGGATCAGCCTCAAGGTCTTTGGTTCTAAGGAAGCCTTGTGCCACTCGAGTTCTGTAGATGTGAAGGGCGTGCCCTCTGCAAAGCAGAAGGTGACATTTTTCTTTTTCTGGTGCACATGTAGGAGACTTTTGAGCTTCATTTTCCTACGAGATTCTTCCTCAGTGCCTTGGGGAAACCCAGAGCTGGCCAGCGTACAGCAAGTCTACTCACCAGCTCTGCGCGTCCTGCCCACTCCCACTTGGCCTGCTTTGGGGTGGACACCTAAGGCTAAGCACAGGCTCATGTCATGGTAAATGGACTCTTGAGGGCGGGGGGCGGGTGGGCTGGCCTGGGCCTCTGGGCTCACAGACGGCTGTCACTCATGTGCACAATGGATGGAGCAGCCGCTAAGCAGCGGGGCCCCTGTGGGCTGCTACACCTAGGAAGCCCTTGCACCTAGTTTTTTTTTTTTTTTTTCCTTGTTCCTTTCCCTCCCTCCCTCTCAACCCTCTCTTTCTTCCTTTCTATGAGACAGTCGGTCTGCTGGCTCACTTCCCAGTGTTTGCAATAGACAGAGCCAGGGCAGTCCACAGCCAGAAGAGAGGAATTCCATGTATGTCTCACACGTGGGTGACAGGTGTTCCAGTATTTGGGCTGTCTCCTGCTGCTCTCCTGGATTCATTAACCAGGAACTGAACTGGACATGGAGCAGCCAGGACTTGATCCAGTGGGCCCAGCGGTATAAACTATTGGATCACAATGGGAGCACCTGTCTAGTTTTCTTAATCAGGGCCTTTGCATGTGAGACATGTCCAGCCACATTCAAAAAGTCTCTTCTATTAGATCTGCCTTGAAGTCAACAGCAGCAGTAGCCCCACATGCTATTAGAATGCAGGACGTTAAATTCCCTGTCCTTTGAGGCACCTGCTAAAATAGCTTTCCTCTGCCACCAGACTCTAATAACTGAACTAAACAGCCTCAGGAAAGCTAGCCATGACCAACTCTTTATGATCAACACTTTGCATAGCAATCTGGAGCCAAAATAAACCCCAGATGTTCAAACACGCACTGGCAGTTCTGCAACCCCCCCCCCCCCCCGCCGTCACTAACCCCTAATGGAAAGACTCAGATTCAGCACTTGGAACCTTCCGTCAGATGTTCATTTCAGCTGGGGAAGCTGTAGCTGCAAAATAAAATACTAATTGTGAGACTGCCAGAGATGACACCCATGGTGCCCCGTTAACTGCCAGCCAGGGGCCCTGGCATCTCTAGCCAGATAAGGAAGGAGAAAGCACAGTGTGAAGGATATGCTGCCTGTGGTTGGCTTAGTGGGGCAGGGGATCAGTGAGTCCCACCAAATGGAAGGGGGGCAAGCCTCTGAGCAACAAGGCCAAGGCAGCCTGGTTGATCTTTGTATTTCTCCCTGTCCCCTGGGCCAGCAGGAGGAGAGGGAAGAGGAAGTTCCCCTGTGCAGGCTTGGTGATTTCTTGTTAAGGACATTTATAAGCACTGGTGTGTTGAAAGCATATTCTTAATAAGATTATTAATAGCTCAGCCAGGCAGGAGGAACCATCTGATGTGGGATTACAGGGGTGTGATTCTTGGGGTGTTCCCTGTTAAGACAGAGGCTGCTGTGTGTACCAGCACCAGGTGCCCAGCTCTGGCACGGGCCCTGGCCTCAGCTGCTGTGGGCACCAGTAGGCACCTGCCATTCCAGCATCCTAAGGTTCCAGGTCCTTGAACAAGCATGGCTTCCAGATGCAGCCCATACAGCTCAGGAGTTCCTCTAGGCTCAGCTCCCAGGACGTTTGTAGAGGCTCCTGGCAGAAGCCCACACGCAGGGAGAGGCACAGAGAGCCTTGGAGAACTGGAAACACTCCAGTCCAAGGCAGGTGCACTGAAGAGCATCAGTTGGGGTCCAGGAGTCACTCGAGGCATACGAGTGGGCTGCCTGGGGCCAGGCTTCACACAGCAACCATCATGCTCAGCCAGGATGGGAAAGAGCTCAGGGAACACTCCTCTGATTGCATGGCAACAGGGCTTAAGGTCTGTGTCTGCCAATGTTCCGCGCATCCTGTCCAGAGGATACAGAGAATTCCCGGAGAGACAATGTCTCACGGTTCACAATAAAGTAGGGCTTGGGAGATGTGAATTCTACATTTATTCCCAAAGGCCTGCCTCCATCCTCACCTGTGTGTTTGTGTGTGTAGGCGCGTGTGCCTATGCAGGGTGCACAAATCTAAGTACCTTATCTGCAATGCTTGCTGAGTGCAGGGTTGTTCCTCCATGGGGGTTATAGACCCAGCCAGTCCCTTTCTCAGCAGCTGGAAGGTTCCAAGTGCTGAATCTGACCCCTGGAGTGGAATGTCTTCCACACCACCAGGAGGAACAGGAAGGTCTGGTTGCAAGGGAGCACTGGAAGCAAGCTCCCGCCTCTCAGCTGCAGGTGTCACTGAGCCCTGACCACCCCCTCCATCCAGTCCCGGAACTCCTCACTGGTCCTTCCGCAGTCTCCCCCAGGCCCCTGGGCCTGCCTGGCTCTCTTCACCTCCATCACCAGGACCCCGCCCAGGGCACTGTCTTCTCTCACTTGGGCTGTTGCTATCACAACTTGCCCCCAGTGTGAGTGCCTGTTCTCCATGGGCACCCAAGGGAGCCTTCTCCCTGAATGCAACCCCATCATCCGCCTGCCCAGTCATGTTCAGTGAGCACGTGCCCATGGTGCCTACAAGGACCCTGGCGTGGGAATCAGACCTGCTGGAGCTCAGTTAGCCCCAGGGCCCCAGCCACATTGCCCCACAGTCACTGCTTGGAACTCCCGGTTACTTGCCTCTGAGGTGAAAACCCAAAATGCTTAAAAATCCAGTAGCAAATTCTACACCTGGCTTTAGGGGAGAGGGTGACTGTTAACATTCTGGTTCATCCAAAATATGTCTAAGATTGTATTAAATTGTCTAAAATTACCTTCAAGATCTGTGTAGATAGAAAAAGTATAGAGAAACATAAACTCATTTTGTATTTAGTTTTGAAAGGTTTGTTGCTTGTTTGAAAGCCAGGTAGAGAGAGGGAGAGAGACAGAGTCAGAGAGAAAGAGAAAGAGAGACAGAGAATCTTCCACCTGCAGTTCACTTCCTAAATGACTGTAACCACCAGGGAAGGTCTAGGCTGACACCAGGAGCAGGAACTCCATGGGGGTGTTCTGCATGGGCAGCAGGGGTCCAAGTCCTCATCTTTTTCTGCCTTCAGCCGGGTCTTTATTGGCACTCCCGGGCAGGGTCCTGGTATTTTAAATGGCAGTAATCTACTGTGCCACAACGCACTGCAGGCCAGTGGGTTTGCATATGCAGACCTGGGCTTCATTCTCCCCAAGACAGCTCTTTATGTATATGCAAATACTACAAGATTTTTTAAAAATTCAAAATAGGAAGCCTTTCTGGTCTCAAGCTTTTTGGACAGGGGGTCCTCACCCTGTATTAATAGCTCCCCGGACCAGGCTTGGGCTGTGCCGGTAGCTTTGTCTGCATGATCTCCTAGGCTGCTGGCCTGCTGTGGTCACGTGCAGTGATTCCGAGCCGGAGCTCTTCCTGCCTCTAAGCTGGCCCGTGAGTGTTTGGCTTCTGCCCAACATTCCTTCCTTCTCTGTAGGCTCAGCTGATTCTACAACTGTGTTTTCAATGTCCTTCCCCCCCACCCCCAACTTCTTCCCTAAATACCTCTTGCCTCCAAAACTGGAATACTGTCCCTTCCCTGGCCTTGTGGCACCAGGAGCGTTGTTCCCACGTTCCAGCTGGGAGCCATGCACCTGCTGGGAAGGGGGAAGTCATGTGAAAGAAGGAGACATTAAGTACGGTGAGCCAGTTGGGCCATGATTATGAGCTGCAAGCTAGAGCAGATCTGTGTCCAGAGCAAACCACAAGGAAACAGTGCGAGCGCACTACCCCTGGGCCCTGGCCCACCTGGTCTGGTCAGCCAGGGATCGGGAGCAGGAAGCGGGGAGCACAGAAGGTTCAAAGGGCCTGTTTTTAGGGTGACTCACAGGCTGCTGGGCTGGTCTTAGTCAGAAAAGAGGTCTTTGGTGTGTGTCTAGCATCTCAAGCAGTTTCATACCATCTTAGAGCAGCTGTGGGCTCCCAGAGAGAGACAGCAAGCAGCAATTAGCTGCCATTCCAATTTAAAACAAACTCCCCAGAGGGAGCAAGGCAGGGCTAGGGGTGGGGATGCGATCAGGCAAATAATGGCTCCTGGTTTCAGCAGGTGTAGTTCTGCCTCTCTCCCCTCTCCTGTCAGTGAGGGGTGGCGGGGCTTGGGACCCTTGAGCACAAAACTGGCAGCAACACCCCTCCCCAGCCTTCCCTCCCATCTATGCTACCCTCCAGTGCAGGAACATAAGACACAGTGGCTTCGGGTCCCTGCTGTGCTAGCACCTCTGGCACAAGGTATGCCTGTTTCGCAAGCGAATGAAATCCTCTCTCCCTGACTGTAGAGAAAGCTGGGGTCAACAGCTCTTGACAGGCAGAGTACCCCTCCTTACTGCCTCAGTGCTATGCTGGCGGGTGCACCTGCTGGCTGCTGCCACCTGGGCGTCCCCACGTCTGCATGGGGAGGGGAGAGGTTTGGGAGACACAGTCGGGGGCTCCTGGCCCAGGATGGGGAGACACTCACAGGCAGTTATACCCCTTACCCGGGTCTCTGTCACAGTCTAGAGTACTTGCTGAGTCCAGAGCATTGGTTTCCAGCTCCGAGATGCCAGCGGGACTCACCTCGCCTGGGGATACTGCCCAGCTTTCTGATTGAGCCAGGGCATGTGGGCATTGGAAGCTGAGACTTTGGACCTTTCGCGGACCTGCAGTAGAAGGCCCATGCGTGGCAGCTCCCACGTTCACCTGCCTCGTGTTCAAGCCAGCCTTGTCCTTTCAGCAAAAACCTTCTGTCTCCCTTCCTTAGGCAAGGCAGGTTGAGGTGGGTTTTCTGCGTCAGGTCATATTCAGAGCTGACACAGAGTCTGAACAGCTGTACAGACCAGGCTCAGCGATTACCTGGGTGTCGTGTTCCTGTGCTTGAGTGCAAACATTCCACGGCTGCTGCCCAACCATTCAGCCCCAGCACTGCACAGGTGAAGCAACTCCCATGCCCGGTTTCTCTTGCCACACTTGGAGGAGCAACAGAGCAACAACTCTCCCCTTGCCTAGTACAGCTATCCTCCCATTAAAATCAATCAACCAGAAGGTGGGCTTCAACCCTCCTAAACGAACTGCATCCTTTGGCGAGAAAAAAAAAAAATGCATGCATGGCACGTGATGTTAAACTTGGCTAGGCTGACCTTTATTCATAAAAATGTGCAGCTTTTGGTAAATCTCACCTCCCCCACCACGCCGCCTCCCAGAGAACAGAAAAACATGGATGTCACAACACACGCGAGAGAGTTTTCCCAGCACACGTGGACAGAGTTCGCAACCCGAGGCGCAGGTGTCTGGCTGTGCGTGAAAGGCAGTCACGGGGCTCCATGGCAACCAAAACCGTTCAACAATGAGGGCTCCAGAGGTTGTTTCACAGGTGTCCAAGACAAGTTAAGCAGTGGGGTGAAGGGGAAACACGTTCTCCCTTGCCAAAGAGTATTCCGTGTTTGCAATGTATTATGACAGGCGACTTCACATAGAGCAGCTTAAAAAAACAAGCCAGACTCTAAGGGGCTTTTCTTTGTGGCAGCCCCAGCCTGGCCCCCCCTTTTTTTTTCCAGTGTTTCAGAAACGCAGCTGCGTTAGGATCTTCTGAGAAGGGCCCAGTACTTCAGCATTCTCGGGGCGGCTGCGGAGAAAGAGTGTTAGTGCCGGCACGGATTGAAGACAACTGAAGCATTTCAAGGCCTGGAGCGACATACTCAGTCAACAACCACCGGGCACAGGCTTTCAAGCCTTTGAGAAAATAATCTAAACACCTTTTCCCGTTACATGTTCACATTTCTTTTCTGCTAAAGGACCAGAAGATAAAAATTGTCTCTCTCGGCAGATGGCGGAAGCAGCAGGTGGCTGACCCTCAGGTCCCAGGTCCCCTGGCTCCTTATGAATCTGGGTCCTCTGCCTTGGTGGCGTTTCCCTCAGCCCCCACGGAGCTCACCTTCCACATACTCTTTACACGCCCAGGAAAATCGCTCTTGTAGTTCAGGGAGCTCTTTTAGTGGTGGGAATTGGAGGCTGGGGGTTGCATTGACTTTTTGGGAAGCGACCGGGTGTATTTTTTCGTTCGTGTGGCTCTGCGTGCTTAAGAGCTGTTAAGTTGGTAGGATACCAACTGAACTGTGAGCGCTACATTTCCACGATGCCTGCAGGCCTGAGCTGCAAATTGCATAAACCCCCTGCCTCTCTGAACGTGGAATTTCTACCCCTTACAAAGCATTATTTTCAGGGGCCCCAATCAGACACTTGACATAGTTCCAGGAGCCTTAGACCACACACTTTCAGAGCTGATTGCAGTTAGCAACGACAACAACAACAACAGTCCATAAACATTTAATGAGGTAGCTGAGATTAAAGACCCAAACCACAGCATACACCAGGAGCTTAATAAATGCTTGCTTTAAAATGCAAACTGCGACAGTGCTTAACAAATGCTCTTTCTTCCCAAGTCTGCGGGTGCAAGCAAAACTTGGGCAGAGGCCACCGCACAGCGAGGACAGCAAGAGGTTAGGAGCACGTGGAGCTGGGTGGGACAAAGGAGGGGACTGCTCCCGCTTCCAGACATGGGATCCAGCCAGGTCCATGAGAACTCAGGGATATGACAGAATGAGAAGGGGCCACGGGGAGCCTGTGGCAGGGTGGCCTTAACGGTGAGGCCAAGGCCATGCTCAGAGCACGCCCACACCTTCCGGGGGCCCAGCACCGCCCTCCCTGCCGAGGTCTGTGCCTCCACACTGCCTGCCGGGCAGCTCTTTGGGGTCTGAGTGGGGCTCACGCCCCTGAGTCCTCACAGGCACAGGCTGTTCCTAGCTGAACAGCTTGGCAGGGTTCAAGTCCAAATGCCTTCCAGGTGGGATCCGAGGGAAGAGAGGCCACACCAATCCTTGTCGTGGGGATTGGGTGACTTCCAAGGAATATGGACACTCAGAATTCAAATACGCTTGTGACAGGCACACCCTCACAGCGCACATTCAAGTGTGCCTGCTCTAACACACATATGTGACTCACAGTGAGCATCTACACCCAAAGGTATGTATGCACTCTGACACATGCACACTCACACATTCACCTGTAACGCACACTTACGCATTGCACACACACACGCTCACACTTCTGCACACAGCAACACACACTCACTCTCACATGCTCAAAGCCAAGTGCATGTTAGTTGAGCAGCATCCCAGGGTAGTGAGCTCAGGAGAGGTGAAGATCGGGGCAGGGGAGCGGAAGGGAGAGACGAAGGGGGCTGGCGCTCAGCTGGGTCAGGAGGCCAGGAAAGGAGCCCAAGCCGTTGGCCTCGCTGGTCCTAGCAGCAGCAGCAGCAGCAGCAGCAGTGCAGCCAGCACGCCTGCCCGGAAGGTGCCACACCCCTCAGCGTTGTTAGGTTTCCGGAGCGTGATTGCTGTAGGCCAGGGGAGGCAGGCCCGGGATGCTGCTCCACCGCCTGGTGCCAGGCTGCGGCTCCATGTGCCCCTGCTCTTTATATTTACCCAGAATGCTTTTGGCTTCTTCCGCATCCTGCAAGGGGCTCTCTCCATATTCTTCCTTCAGCCACTTGCGATACTAGGGGGTCGGGGAAAGGGGGTGAGAAGCAGGAGACAGACCCCTCCTGTCAAATGTACATGGCACCTCTGCTTATGGGCCAATGGGGGAAATGGAATTGGCTCTGGGCAGGTCACTAATGGGAAGCCCCAGAGGTCCCCAGAGGGTCTGCCAAAACCAGCCGCTCCCCTACCATCCCGACTCTGGATGTGGACGGGCAAGCCAAGGACAGGTCTGGGTCCCTGCATGGTGGCTTACCTGCTGTACTTCGTGCTTCTCAAACTCCTGGAGCTGCTTCTGGAAGCCCAGGTTGGGGTTGGCACAGGATCTCCCAGCCCGCACCATGTGCAGGGCATCTTCCCAGCCAAAATCAGTGACGGTCATGATATAGGCAATCACCAGTGTCACACTCCGGGACACCCCAGCCAGGCTGTGGGGTTAAAAGGCCATTTCAGCCCAGGTCTGGGCCTGGGGCCCTGCCCATGGGGAGCGGGGGACCTTGGGGGATGCTGCTGGAGAGTCTGCTTGCCTAGGGATGGCATGCTGATCAGAAGCCGGCATGCAGGAAAGCAGTCCTTGGAACACACCTTCATTGCCCTCTTCGCCCTGCCTCCTGGCGCTGAGAGGCTCAGGTGCCCAGCAGGTATCCTGGCCTACCTGAGGCGTTTCTCAACATCTCAGTTGTATGATTTTCCACTGCTGCTAAGCCCCTCCTCAGACATCATCCGTTTCCTTGAACAAAATGAAATCACGGAGGCACACCAAGGGAGCTTGAGGCTTCCAAGATCCATGCAACACATCCACTTAAAATTGTGCTAGTTTGGGGTGCGTCATGGTCCTTGAAAGTCTGATTTTCTTGGGACCGGTGATGTGACACAGCAAGATAAGCCTCTGCCTGCGATGCCAGCATACCATATGTACCACTGTTCAAGTCCTGGCTCCCCCAAATCAGCCCCAGCTGCCTGCTAATGCTCTTGAGAAGGAGGAAGAAGACGGCTCACATCATGAAAGACCAGGATGAAACTCCTGGCTTTGGCCTGGCCCAGTTGTGGCCAGTATGGTTACCTGGCAGGAGTAAACCAGGGATGGAAGATCTCTCTCTACTTCTTTCTTATAACTCTGCCTTTCAAAGAAAGAAATCTCCTTTAAAAAAAAAAAAAAGTCTAATTTTCGCCTGGCACAATGGCCCAATGGCTAAATCCTCAACTTGTAACCACCAGATCCCATGTGAGTGCTGGTTAATATCCCGGCTGCTCCACTCCCCATCCATCTACCTGCTTGTGGCCTGGGAAAGCAGTTGAAAATGGCCTAAAGCTCTGGGAGACCCAAAAGATGCTCCTGGCTCCTGGCTTTGGATTGGCTCATCTCTGGCCTTTGCAGCCATTGGGGGAATGAACCAGTGGACAGATCCTCTCTGTATCTCTTTCTCTCCTAAATCTGCCTTTCCAATAAGAAATAAATAAATTTTTTTAAAAAAAGTCTGACTTTTTTTTTTGGCTGTTATAAATAAGGGCCCAGGAAATCCAGAAAAAGACACGCTAGTTTCGTGTTCTTTTTGACCTCACTAAGCAGAGTGCCAGCGTGGGCACCCTCATTCTGTTGGGGACCAGGCACGCTGCCACTAGCAACGGAAGTGTTATCTGTGGTGGGCTGGGGGAGGCAGCAGTTTTAAAAGCACATGCAAATGAAGGCAGTTGAGGGAAGGCTGTGCTCTGTCAGGCTCGGGAGGTTCGAGTGGTTGTCTCAGATGAGGAAGTATGGTAGCCGTTGGCAGGACTTATCTTCAGATGTGTACACCAATGAATGAAATTCGAATTGCTAGAATATCAGGCTGGCCTGTATTCAAATGTCAATCAGGATGTGAGAAGAAGAACCCACACTCAAGTGATGTCTCCTTATGAGACAATCTGCTCTCTCCCTCGGAAGTTCAGCCAATCAGAGAAGGTTACTACTCCCTCCCTATTTTCTCCCACCTAGGACCAGACCTTTCAGTAAAGATGCAACAGAGAGGCTCAGCATGATGGCTTAATTGGCTAATCCTGTCTACAAGCACCAGGATCTCATATGGGCCCCGGGTCATGTCCCAGTTGCTCCACTTCCCATGCAGTGCTCTGCCTACGGTCTAGGAAAGCAGCAGATGACGGCCCAAAGCCTTGGGACCCTGCACCCACATGGGAGACCTGGAAGAAGCTCCTGGCTGCTGGTTTCAGATTGATTCAGCTCTGGCTATTGCAGCCACTTGGGGAGTGAACCAGAGGATGGAAGATTTTCTCTCTATATATAAATTAAAAAGAATGAAATGTAACAGAAATACTCAGGCTCCTTTAAAAACCAACGTGCTCTTTTCTTGCAAACTTGGGGAATCTGCATTCATATGAGCCATGGAAAAAGGCCTAATGGGTCGGAGTTCCAGCACCATCCTGGGAATCTTTAACGTGAAACGCAAACAAATACGAGAATCCACCCCTTGCTTGACCATAACTCATACTCTCCCAAAACATGAAAAGATGAGCCTGTGTTGTGACAGCATGGTTAGCCCCTGCCACTGCCTGTGATGCCAGCATCCCTCACCAGAGCTGTTCTACCGCTGGCACAGCTCCCTGCTAACACATTCGGGAAAGCAGCAGAAGACGGCTTAAATACTGGTTCCCTGCCACCCAAGTGGGAGACCTGGCTGGAGTTCCGGGCTCCTGGCTTCAGCCTGGTGCAGCCCAGGCTGCTGAGTCACTGGCGGAGTTCTTCCCTCAACCTCCTCTCTTGTTCACTCTGTAACCCTGCCTTTTCAAATAAATAAACAAATCTTCAAAAAATGGAAAAAAAGCCATACTAGCTCAAGAAGTGCATACAACTGCAGAGCACAGTTCTAAAAGCAAGCTGCTGGGCTGGTGCTCTCCCTGCCATCCTGGGCGACCAGGTCTGTGCCACACTCTGCACGCCTGAGCCATCCATCTCAGGCACTTCCCAGGAGCTCCTTCTTTCAGTCGATTAAAATCACCTCTCATCGGAGACACAGGGGAGCCAGATCTTGCTTGCCCTTTGCCAACTGGCTCTCTGGACAATGGAACCAGGTCACCAGAGTGGCTACTCAAGGAGACAAAAATAACAGCCAGTAGTTACGGAGAACTCAACTAATCAGGTAGAAAGCCCAGGGGTTTTCTATGCATCAGCCCTGGGTTATGCATCCTTTTGCTTTCCCTTCCGTGTGTCTGTGTCCACCTTAGGCTGTAGCAGGATGCAAGGGGAGAGTTGGCTAAGGCTCAAGTTCTATTTGGGCTTAGGCAGGCAGAGCAGTCATCTAAACAAACACGAACACCTCCCACCACAAAATCCCCAAAACCAGAGGAGAGGAGCATTTTGGCATGACCCACACAAAGGCAAAGGTAGTGAGGTTCTCTTTCACTGCACAAAAACAAGGACGCACAGAGCAGGGGACGGCTAGAGCGTGCACTTGGAATTCAGATTTGAGAAAAAAAAAAACGTGCTAGGAAGTGAAATTACAAATGAGAAATCAAGCCAGCCAGGACAGGCTCTCAAGGTTCTGAGCAGGAGACACACTACGTACCAGTGCACGAGACAGCCCTCTCCTTTGAGCCGGCATTCGTGAATGAACTGGATGCTTTCTTTGAAATGCCTTGTCCTGTTGGGAGAACAAAAAGAAGAAAGGAGTGACATCGCTCTACGTGGAGGAAAAGAAGAATCTGCTGGTAGCTTCTGGAAAAGTGCCCGAGTCCCATGTCTTTTCAACCCCATCAGACTGTGTGGGGGTGGGGCTGCTTCACAGTGGGTCAGCCATGCAGAGGGCGGGAGCCACGGGTTACCGGGACCTTGAGACTTCTCTATAAGAATCCCTGGCACATGTGGCTTCTTCTGGCTAGGGTGCAAGTGGCTCTTCCCCAGACGAGTTCATGTCCCTCAAAGCTCACCAGACAAACAGGGGCCCTCCCACCTTCTTCTGCAGGTGGCTCTGCCCCATGACAGGAGAAAGGTGACCACAACGTGTGGGCTCCCCTAGGTCTAAAAAAGCTACTCTACTTCTAATAATTGCAGTGTACACTGGTGTCCCTGGTCTACGGTATGTCCTGTTTACCCTGCTCTGCCACATACTGGCCATGTAGCTTCAAGGAGTGCCTGGCATTCCCCTCCCACCCCAACCCCAGGGTAGAGGTAGCAGAAACCTTCATCCACTCTGCAAGCCCTGAAGTCCTAAAGGGGATTAAGAATGCCATGACCTCTTGGCCTGGTATGATGGCTCAATGACTAAATCCTCACCTTGCAAGCACCGGAATACCATATGGGTACTGGTTTGTGTCCCAGCTGCTCTACTTCCCATCCAGCTCCCTATTTGTGGACTGTGAAAGCATAGGAGGATGGCCCAAAGCCTTCGGACCCTGCACATGTGTAGGAGACCTGAAAGAAGCTCCTGGCTTTGGACTAGCTTACCTTCAGCCATTGTAGCCATTTGGGGGAATAAATCAGTGGACAGAAGATTTTCTGTCTATCCTTCTCTCTATAACTGATCTGCCTTTTCAATAAAAACAAATCAATCTTTTTAAAAAAATGTCATGACCCCTTGATTTGGTGCTCTTTGTTTTTTTTTTTAAATCTTTTATCTATTGTTATTATCATTTTATAATACAGTTCCATAGGCCCCTGGCATTTCCCTTATTTCTTCCCCAGTTCCCCCCGACCTGAGTTCCCCCATATCATTACTAAAGTATAATTCTTGATACACAGTCATATGTCCATCATGGTGGGCATGGACAATGGCAGAGAGTCCAGCATCCTACTGTCATATAGTAAACAGTTTGATTGGGACTCCATTTTTAGTCTGAAAGTAGAGATGCATACTGCATTGTATCCTCACATCTGGATATGTTAGTCTCCATTTCACAGTTACTGTACATCCCCTTAAATGAAAAGCCACAATACAAATTCAACAATAGGAAGAAAACCAGAAATTTACAATGCCATGAAGTTAAATGACATGTTACTAGATATGACAGTCTCCATTACACAGCTACTATACATCCCCGTAAATGAAAAGCCACAAAACAAAATCAACATCAGGGAGAAAAAAGAAATTAACAACACCATGAAGTTAAATAACATGCTACTGAATGACTAATATGTTGCTGAAGTAATGAAAAGGAAAATCAAGAACCCTCTTGAAGAAAATGATGCTACTGTATGATCTATGAGTCACTGAAGAATTTAATCAGAAATGTTTTGAAAAGATGAAACTAAAAACAATAACAAAAAATCAAAATCCATGAGATACAGTTTCTGCTGAATTTTATTGGTGAAGTTTGTCTCCTGTGGGAGACAGATGGGTTTTGTTTTTAAATGCAGTCTACTAATCTATGACATTTAATTGAGCTTAAGCCATTTACACTCAGGGTTCATATGTATGGGCAGTAATTTGGTCCTGTCATTTTAGCAATGGGTTGTCAATTGATTTAGTCTTCTTTTGCAATTTTTACTGGGATGTTGTTCACATTTGTCTGGCCTATAGTTTCCTATGAGAGGTCTCATGTTAATGGATTTCGCATACCTTCACATGTCAATTGATTTTTTTTTCACATGCACATTGAAAGATCTTTTCCTTATGTTCGACTGAAGGCAGCTTGATTATCATGTGTCGTGGAGAAGATCGCTTTTGGTCAACCCTGTTTGGAGTTCCTTGCCCCTCTTGGATGTTGTTTCCCAATTCTTTCTCTAGATCAGGGAAATTTTTCTTATTATTTCATTAAAGACATTTGTAAACCCAGCTTCTCTTTCTGCACCTTCTGGGACTTCCATAACACTAACATTTGGCCTTTTAATAGTGCCTTTCAACTCTTGAACACTCTTTTATTGCCTGATCCAGCTCTGGTTTCAGCTTTTTGTTTGTTCCCCCCCTGGTGACAGGAAATAGCTTCGAATTTTGAGATTCTTCCTCTGGCTCCTTCATTCTGTTTTGGAGATTCTCCACTGTACTTTTCATCTGCTCCACTGTTTTCATTTCTAATACATCAGCTTTCATTTGATTCATTTCCATTGTGACATATTCCTTAAATTCCTTGAATGCCTGTTTTATGTGCTTCTTGTTGTTGATAAGAAGTTATACAACAAGTGTTTTGAATTCTGTATCCCCCATTTTCTCGATGTCTTCCTCAGGGAACTCTGAGGTTGGCAAAGGCTTTTGCTCCTCTGCAGGGGGGTCGGTCTTCAGTAATATTCATTGTGCCTCTGTCTCTTTTTTTGCTCTTGGTCATTGTACTTCTGGTTATCAGATTCTTCTCCTTGGGGGAGGTTTCAAAGCTGTGTTACCCACAGATCTACAGTCCGATTTTACTTATTGCAGTTGGTACACTGCTCTTTGTTTGCAGCCAGTTGTGCTACTCTCTCCAGCGAGTTCCAGGTCTGGGTTTTTGTTAGATTTCCACCATGGTCTCTGTAGCCCCAGCTCCTCGCTCACCAGTCTCTGCCTCTTATGACACTGCTAAGGCTGCACTGTTGTCTATACAACCTTTCTCCCACTTCCTGTTGGAGTAGGTCCCAGAATTAGGGAGATACCAGGTGTCCTATATACCTAGGTTGTTGGTGGTGGTATATATAGCTAGGTTGTTGTTGGTGGTGGTAATTTTGCAGGAACTTGTTGGCTGTTAGGTCTGAGGGCCCCATGGACCTATTTGACCCATAGTTGGTATTATTCTCCTGTGGGACCAGTGCAGTGCACTGAGCTAACCCTAACCCTAACTCTAAAAGAAACAGTGAGAACTCAGTGCGAACTCCCTGAGCTCAGCACATGTGCAGCTCACTGTTGTCCCTACAGTCTTAAAACTTTTGCCACACTGTACAAAATGGTGCCTGATGTGCCACTGCTGGAGTTCTTGATCTGCTGGTTGTCAGGTCTGTGGGCTACCTAGACCTGTCTTGGGTGGAACCTGTAGGATGCCACACTGCTGCAGTTCGCTGAGTCAGAAATGAGTTCACTCCCAGCTCAGCATATGCTCAGTCCCTTCCCTTGCCTTTTGCTCCTTAAACAAAATGGTGCCCAATTCAGCTCTATTGAGTAGACTAGGCCGTGAAATCCACCCTGTTCCTGTACCACCCATCTGGAATCTGCCGTTCTGTCTCTGCTCCTTGTCAAACCAAACAGACCAGCAGGATGAGCAGTTCTTTGTCTGGGTTCAACTCCTGAGATCCCAGTGACAGTCCCTTCCCACCTGGTTGCTGGTGGGTTTCCTGCTGCTGGAGCAGTTTGGATCACCATTTGCTGAATGCTGCTGGAGTATCAGTCACTGCATCACCACACCACTGTTTTTGCTGTTTTGCTGTGTTTGTCGACTGACAGACACAGGTACCCCTCTGCTGTTCTATCCTCTCCTGTTTCCTGGAATGTGTCCTCTCTGGTTCATATCGGTTAATCTTTCTCCATCTGTTTAAACATGTCCTTACCCTCTTTTGCCATCTTGAGTCTCCAATTTGGTCCTCTTCTAACCATTGTGCTCAGCCCCTATCTGGATGATCTGTGTCAAGTCCTTGAGATCTTGAGCTGGACAGGACTCACTTGGGTGAAGTTCCACCCAGCCTGGGGGCTCAGGGCAGGCACGCCATGGTGCTTTGTCAGCATCTTCTGCCTCTGTGAGTTCCGCAGGACAAGGTACACTTTCCTTCACACACTGCTGGAGCACTATTTATCAGCACCTCCCCCATCCCGATGAGTTGCAGACATCCAAGGCAAGAAGGATACAGGTCCCAGATGCAAATGCAATGGATAAGAATGGGCTGCTCAGCTGTGATGCAAAGCACAGATGCAGGGGGTGGGCTCTGAAGAAAACAATAGACTAACTGTGGGTGTCTGGTGGAAACCTCACAGAAAGTGAATACACATCCCTACACCTGCCACAAGCCTCGCTAGAGGTAGACAGTCCTAGGGCACCAACCCAGCCTCCTTTCCTCCAAGTCTCTAACCTGTACCTTAAAAGGTTGACTACTTTCCCAAATGTAGGACAACCAGACTGACTGTTTAGAGGAGAAGGTTTGGGGGGCTGTGGGATGAGCATGAACCTGACCCTGGCCAAGGACTGCAGGCAGCAGGGCAGGCCTGGTGCTGCTACTGGCCCTTCTCCTGTGAGTAAAAGCCTGGCTCTCAGAGGACACCAGCGTTCCACTGCCCAGGCCCGGGAGTGTCTGCTCCTGGCTTGCGGGTGAACACTACTGACCAGCTATTCTGTTACCTTAGATGCTATGATTGGCATTCACCAGTCCATTCCATTTGTCTGCCCCAGGAGTGGCTCCAGTCTGCCACTCTGCAGCCTGGTATAAGCTAGATGGGCTAAAATGTAGGAGGGGGCTGGGCTGCATATGGCAGAGCTACCCAGGCTGAGGCTGCAGGCCCTCTGACCGCAGGACATGGCCTGGTGACACAAACTCCCTGGACCCCCATGGTCCCTGTCGGTGACAAAGGGCTCTCTCCTGGCTGAAACACCCGCTTGCCTGCCCTCTTCCTGTTGGAGGAGAGCAGAATAGCACCCATAGCAGCCATAAAAGCCTGTGCCTACGTGGATGAGGGAACCCCAGCACACTTTAAGAAGGCATTGTAACGACCACACAGGGATGGGCAGCGCCCTTTCACTACTAGGCAGAATTCAGTGTATTGGGGACACACAGACAGAGCCCGATGAGGTTTTGCCAAGAAACTACTGAACCTCTTTCCTTGAAACCCTGGCAGCTTCTTGCACCTGCTGAACCAGCTTCTTACACAAAGTGAGACTGAGTGGGTTGTGGAGTCAAGCCTCCTTGTCGGTCAGCAATGAGGGTGTGTTTAATGTGGCCACAGCTCAGAGCAGGTGTGCACAGGAGCTGAGGGTGGCCTCCCCTTGGTGACTTCCTCCTGCCTTTGCCCACTGCTGCTTTCCTTGGTGAAGTTTGTCTGTGGGTTGAGGGCTAAGTCCAGGACAAGCTGTGAGACCCCTGCATGTCACTAGGCAGGGCTGTGCACAGATCCTCCTGGGAGCACGAATGGGGTAAATATGTACTCAGCTTGGAGCCCCACCATGGAAGATGACTCATGGCCACTGTCAGGCACAAAGCCAAGGCAGGCAGACATTCCTAGAAATGCCTTTTCCAAGAAAAACCAGGAGGCAGGCGAGCTCACTGTCGCTTTGGTATAAGGCTGAGAGCGTCAGTTGGGACGGGGGTTGGTGGTTATTTCCAGGGAAGCTAATGACATAAGTTTGGAGGGCTGGTCATTAAACTCCCTCCTCCACAGTGGGAAATACCCACGGCTCTGCTCCTTCTATTGCTCAATCCCAGCCCAAGCAGAAGCACGAATCCGAAGCCCCGGCCCACACCCGGCTGTTGGAGCACTGCACGCCAGTTCCCCATTCCTGCTCTGTGGGCAGAGAGCCGCTAACTTCCACACAGAGACGGGCGAAGTGCGTTCTCACCCAGACTCCAGGGTAGCACTCACGCTCACTGAGGCCCAACTGTGCCGGACCTGCAGGATGGCCCAGTGGGCGGTTGGCAGAGGCATTCCCTGGGTGGGAAATCTGCGGGTGTGCGCGGTAGAGGGTTCAGCAAGCAGCCCAGCGGTTGCTATTTGTCCCCCTCTGATCTGTGAAGGGCATTCCCTGCAGCATCCCCTGATCTGTTGAGGGCATCCCTGCATCCCTGCAACCCAAGTTCAAAGCCGGGGGCCAGGCCAGCCTTCCTGGGTGTCCCCAAAAGAAGGAGAGAGGGGGTCACATACACCATGCCACATGGTGCTCATTGTCTGAGGCCCCCCCCCAAATGCTTGCTACACCAAGGCTGTAGGATTTGGCAGCTGTGATTCCCACTGTGGTGCCCAAGACAACCCAATTCTCTGAGAACTTTGCTCCCTGGAGCGGGTCCCAGAAACCTGGCCTGGTACCCTGAGTGGTGGCCAGGTGGCAGTGACAGCAAAAGCCTGTCAGGGGTGCAGGAGGCTTTGCCTTCCTCCACTCTGTGTGTGCAGTGTGTTACAGTGTGTATGTGTGAGTCCATTCATATGCCTGCTTGTGTGCATATGTATATTTCTGTGCATTTGTGTGCCTGTGTTTGTGCGCTTTTGTGCTTGTGAGGCTGTGTGTATACATATATGACTGTGTGTATTTGTGTGTCTGAGTACGTATATGTAAACTATGTGTATATGTGTGCGTGCGTGTGTGTGTGTGCATGTGCAGATGGAAGCAAAGCAGAGAACATCTGGCCAATGAGGCACCCGAAGAGCTTTGTTTTCGCTCAGGTAGCGGCTTTTCCCTTGCGTCCTGGTGTCAGTGACTGGGGATGGGGTTCCGCCTGGGCTCGGATCGAGAAAACCACAGGGGATGAGAGAGGTGATTCTTCCTGGGGCAAATCCAGGCTGCTCCAATCCTCCTTGGCCCATCGACCAGGAGGACTCTGCTGGGGGGCCCCCACCTCACCCAGAGAGAACGTGGAGAACAAGCTTGACCAAGACCACGTGGGAAGGGCTAACGCGTCAGTGACGGCACTCCCAACACAGAACAAACTCACAGCTGTGCCACAACTCTTCACTTCATCTTTGGTGCTCTTGTCCATATTTGGAAGCTGGTGCTGTGGCATTGTAAACTAAGCCTCCTCCTGTGACATCGCATCTCATATTTGAGCCAGTCTGATTCCTGGCTCCTCCGCTTCCAATCCAGCTCCCTGCTAATGACCTAGGAAATCAGTGAAACATGGCTCAAGGGCTTGGGACCCTGCATGACCACAAGAGACCCAGAAGAAGCCCCTGGCTCCTGGCTTCAGATTGGCCCAGTTTCAGCCATGGTGGCCACTTGGGGAGTGAACAACAGATGGAAGATCTCTCTTTATTTCTGCTTTTTCTCTGTAACTGTGTCTTTCAAATAAAATAATAAAATCTTAAAAATACATATACATTTGTCCTTATTCTAAAATTGGGTGGGCTGTGGGCAGGGTGCACTGCCATGCATCTCATTTTGTCAGGAAGGGCTACTCTCATGGCAAACTAAACCAAAACAAAGCACTTTCCTATTGCCTACTTAGAGTATCAATTCACAAAAGACTAGCTCAACAACAAGAAAGAGAAACACTGCTAAGGCTAACGTGTGGTTCTTTCAGTGGCGTTGCTGAAATCTCATGTCAGAATGCACACTTTCCACAATGTTCTTTTTCTCCTTGACCAGAGGGTGTCACGATGGACTAGCTGAGGCCTGAGGAATGGCCCACGTTTGCACAAGGGCCACCCCTGGCGCTGACCCCATGCACGCTAGGAGCAATGCAGTAAGTGAGCGACACGCGGGAAGAGAGGAGCCACCGGAGGCAGAGACGAGAAAACACAGAGAGGAGGAAGAACGAGGCAAGGAAGCGCTCCTGATGTCTCAAGCCCACTTGCCCTGGCCTGTCAATGCGCCCTCTCCCCACAAAACCTCAAGAAATGCAGAGATCTGCTCAGTTCTCAAACCACAGACTGCCACAGCCTCCAGATTGCAATGATGCAACCCTGTCGACTCCTTGGCCTGGCAAGGCCTGACACTCTCGCTTCTGACAGAGAAGAAATCAACAGCGATTCTCTGCTTAATGATGTTGAGCTGCAAAATATCCAAGTGATGCCTGCTAAAATCAAAATGAGTAAATGCAATAGAAGATACAACCCACCCTTCACAATCGGAATACAGGAATAGCGTCCACTGCAGTAGACAGAAAACACAACCTCGGGTTGGGAAATGCTTAGTGCTAATAAAAACGCTTTCAGAGGACAAGCTTTTGGCACAGCAGTGACACAGCTTGGGGCATGTTCCCCGAGTTGCCATGCCTGGGTTTGAGTCCTGGATCTGGTCCTGGTTCCACTTGCTGCTAACACAAATCCAGGGATGAAGTAGGTCCCTGCCAGCCATTGGAGAAATCTGTTCTGAGTTCCCAGCCTTGAGATCAGCTGCTGTGGACCTCTGAGAAGTAGACCAGAAGCTGGGAACTCTACCTTTCTCACTCAGTCCTCAAAGAAATAACATTGGTAATATTTAAAAAAAATAAAGAAAGAAAAAGCCATTTTCCCTTGCATCATGACACTTAGTAAATCAACATCTTGCAGATGGATAACTGACAGATGAGAGAAAATGAAGTTAGAATGGCTCACACGAAAAAGTCTATCTACCCAAGTGTTAGAGAATGGATTCAACGACTCCCTACGCACCTCCCCTTAGGTATCTCGGGGAACACACCACATGTGCATTCTGCGAACACTCTGGGATGCCTCGGATGACATCCCAACCACGCAAAACACACAACCTGCCACCTCTGTGGGGGATGGTGATGATGAAATCAAACTTTTCCATTGTCTGACTCAGCCAGGCTGGGGAAATTGAGCTGAAATGTTGTGTTAATGTTATCTCCAGCCAGGTTTCTGCATTTCAAGTTCCTAAAAGATCAGAGAGGGAGAGATTCTAAGGACTGAGGCCAAGACAGAAAATTGACCTTTCTGGGCAATTTGGAGCAGCTGAAAGTCAAGTGACAGTGGTCTCAAAGGTCACCAAGCTTCCTCGGCGTAGAAGGAGAAGGAATTTGTGGGGGCAGCGTTACTATGTTACCAGTGTTAAATGAAATCTGAAGTTGGGAATCATTTTGTATGTCTGTATGAGTTTAAAACCATTAGGCACACAGATTTGGGGAGCTACCTTTTCCAATTATTTGGGTTACCCAGAGCACATTCATTTATTTATCTACTTATTTTACGGCACAGACATGACTGCTCTTGATTTTGATAACCAGGATACTAAGTGTACGGGGCTGAGGAGGTACCACAGGGAGGTTGAGCATCAGCCGCTGGTGTTTGCAGATTAAGAGACGCAGGCTGCTCCCAGGGAAGAATGGGCTGAGGCTCTGCCTGTCAGCCCCAGAGTGCCTTGTGAAAGCGTGTCCCTTGCTGAGCGTTGAGTACCCCCGCCTTGGTGGAGGAGGTAGGGCCCATTGGGAGGAGTTTGTAGCCTAGACATACGGGTCTCCTGAGTGGACGCATGCCTTTCCTGCGGGAAGGGTTCGTTGTTGCATGAGCCCACCCTCACTCCCGCCCCATCGTCTCCTCTCTTCCACAGTGGCTGCTTCCATTCCTCCTTTTGCCATGTGATGAAGCAGCAGGTGGTCCTTGCCAGGCATGGCCATGTAAGCTTAGGCTCCTCAGTCCCCAGAAGCGTAAGCCACAACAAATCTGTCTTCTTGATAAACTAACCAAGCTCAGATAATCTGCTACAGCAACAGAAAAAAAGAGCGAGACATTTGCCATTGGAAGGTAAGATGCAGGGGCTGGTATTGCAGTGCAGTGCCTTAGGCCACCTCCAGCAGTGCCAGCATCCCTCAGCCAAGCAGTGACTTGAGTCATGGCTACACTGCTTCTCATTCAGCTACCTGCTGTTGATCGATCTACTGGGAGAAACAAAGAGACCACTGCCACCAATGCAGGAAACCTAAATGGTATTCTGGCTCCTGGCTCTGGCCTGGCCTGCCCCTGGCTGTTGTGACCAGCTGGGAAGTGAATCAGCAAACGGAGGATCTCTCTCTCTCTTTTTAGTCCTTTCTCTTTCCCTTCTCTTTTTCTCTCTGTTACTCTATCTTTCAAATAAATAATATTTTTGCAAGATTTCTTAATAAAAATAAAAGTAAGCTGTATTTTCCATTAGAACACCTGCAAGAGATAAAGAGAAATTCAAGCTATTTCCTACTCTGCCTCTTGACAAGTTCAAGATGCTCAAAGTTCCAAACTCAACTTGTACCATCTCTATAAGACTTTGGTGCAGCTAGGCACACATATGGGGTCATGGGCATTGGTGTGTCACAAGAGTTGCTGATCCTGATGGATAAAGAGAGAAGCTTCCCCTTATGAGGGCTCATCCTCTCCGTCCCAGTCTTTGGACGAGTTACAGTGTTCACTTCTTTTTCTCACAGGAGACTTGTTCTGGTTGGGCCTGACAGGAGCAGGTCCTGCACATCTCATTCCCTGAATAGGGGGCGAAGACGCCTGCCCAAGCTTCTAGACCTGGGATCCCACAAGTACAGACAGAGGCAACAAGGTGAGAAAGGTCAGCTACCAAACTTAGCAGGACAGCTTAACATTTTCAAGGCAGAATTGATCAACTCACACCAGGGCTGAATGAGCCTGGGCTGGTTTTCACAGGAGAATTGAAATGAAACTGATCCAAGAGATAGCAGAACTAGGAGGAGACGCCATCTGCCTTCCATCTCTCTTCATTTCCACAGATGCACACCTCTTCCAAGTAATGGCAGTAGGTTTCCTGGGGGCAAAACTTGGAAGTAAATCTTAAAAGATGCACTAATCCTACACTGAGTAGAGTAAAAATATACTTTCTCATTCTAAATTGTTTGGGGTCGTGGAGTATATGGTCATAAGTTGGCCCTCAGAAATCCTGAAGGTAGCAAGCAGTATTTTTTTAGCTAAGTGAGGTGTGGATGAGTGATCTTGCCTGCAGTAGAAGCTGATCCTATGTTGAGAGATTTCTTTAACATCAAGGTCACCTTCTTACTTGTCTGTAGCAAAGGGCGACTCAGTGTGTACATTAGGGTATCACACCAGGCACTGGTCGCAACATGCAGCTTCCCAGCATAGCTGTGAGTCTCCTGGGCATGATGGCTCAGTGGCTAAATCCTTCTTACCTTGCACACTCCAGGTTCCCATACGGGTGCCAGTTCATGTTCTGGCTGCTCCATGTCCCATACAACTCCCAATTTGTAGCCTTGGAAAGCAGTAGAGGATGGCTCAAAGCCTCGGGACCCTGCACCCATTTGGGAGACCAGGAAGAAGCTCCTGGTTTCAGATTGGCTTCGGATAGGCTCAGCTCTGGCCATTGTAGTCATTTGGGGAGTGAGCCAGCGGATGGAAGATTTTTCTCTCTGTATCTCCTTCCCTTCATAAATCTGTTCTGCCTTTTCAACAAAAATAAATACATCCTAAACAAAACAACAAAACAAAACTAAAAGTCCCACAGATGGCCGAAAAAGCTAAAAGCTCCGCAGACGGTCCCCAAGACAAGTAGCCTCGGTTTTGCTGCAGAATCCAATTGCTCATAAGGTGTTGACAAGTTCAACAACATGGCAGGACCTTGGTTTGAGATAAGAGCAAAGCAACCATTCTAAAAATAGCCACCAAAACATGGGCTGAAGATTGCTGTGGTCTTCGGAGAAAAGCAGTGGCTCACTTCCTTCCGCATCAGCCATGCCCTTCCAACCACTTCTGTTTCTTGACATGAGAAGTAACCAAGGAAGTTCTCTAATGCTTCTTCCCCTGCTCCTTCCAGACCCAGGACACTGCTCTTCTTTCCAAAGCAAATCCCTCCTCTTTCATCCTTTCTGGGAGAGGTCAGTATGGGAGCATAGCCTTTCGACAGAACACACTAGACCCAACTTCACACCTGCCTGTGCCCTCTGTCGGTTGAATTCTACCGTCCATCTCCTGCCCTGCCACCTCACCCAGCCCCACCTCCATCTGACTCTATTTATTCCTCAAACAGGTTAGAGAGATCACCACACTATTGCACAACCTGTGATTTCTCTGCTCTCCTCAGGGCAGCTCAAAGTCGGCTGATGTTCCAGCGTCCGATAACTATCAGAGAAGTAGTAAGTGTGGGATGCTGAATAAGGAGTGGGGTGGTCTATATTACTGATAGATTTGCATGCATTTGCTCTTCAGAGCCGTGAAGTACATATTCTGGCCAACCCGAAGGCTCCCACATCGATAACCACCACCACCACCATCGGTTCTTTCTTCCCCAGTGAAATCCAGTAATTCCAGGTGTACTGCTGTATTACTGGATTCCAATGAATGGCAGCCTTAGCAGCAGGGGCCTCGTTACTGCCACTCAGACACTTCTAAACCAGAAGGATGTGTTCACTTGGCTCAGGGCACTTTCTGAAGGTCTGTCCCACAAGGCAGCCATCAGAGCATGGAGCTACCAAGCACTCAAAATGCAGCCACTCTGAGCTGAGACGTGCTAGCAGAGTTGGAAAAAGTGGAGCAGAATTCTGATATCTTAATATGAAAAATAAAGATGTAAAATATCTCACCCATTTAAAAAAAAAAGTCTTGAGTGCACAATGAAATGGCAATGCCTTGGGTTAAGTAGAATATATTCTTAGAGTTGATGTTGTAATTGTTCTTTTCTTTTTTCCCTCAGTATGGCCCCTAGAAAACTTAAGATGACTCCTGCGGCTTGTTTTCACGGCTCACATTCTGTTTGTCTCGGACAGCTCTGCTCTAGACAAAGCCCAACACCTTCTGCCAGCATTTGTTTCAAAAGATGACGAACCCAGCTAAAGTTTTCTCAGAAGGTATCCTTTTAAAAAACAATTAGAACCTTCTTGTGGGCATCCCGCTGGCTGTGGCGTCCACCTCGGCAGGCTCACACCCTCTCCCAGGAACTGCGGCTGCTTGGGGATATCAGGACTCCCACGGGCCCTGCCTCTCAACAGTCCTCTCCTGGGTTTTCTTTCTTTTTTTAAAGGTATCTAACTATGGGACAGACAGAGCTACTGTGTATGCATACATGTATGTATATCTATGAGGCAGTGAGAGAAACAGCTTTTACCCACTGGTTTATTCCCCACATGGCCACAACAGCCACATCTTGGCCAGGCTGAATCCAGGAGCCAGGAACTGACCACTGAGTCTCACCTGGCTGGCTGGCCGGGGCCCACTTGTGCCATCATCTACTGCTTTCCTAAGGCACACGCTCAGCGTTCTATAGGGGACGCCTGTGGCATGAGTGGCAGCTCAGCTGGATGTGCCACGATGGCAGTACCAGTCTGCCTCTTTCTTGAACGTGCAGGCCTGTACTCACTTTGAACACCTCCAGATCACACACTTACAGGTTTTGAGACGGTGAATCTGCTGCCGGAATACACAGGTACTTCACTCCCTGTAGAATGACAAAACAGAGTGCACAAGTAAAAAGATGACTCTCAGCAGGGAGATGGACTTAAAGGAACGCTCTGCTCAGAGAAAAAAAGTTTAAACAATGAAAAGGAGAAGTTTTTCACTCATCTTTTTGTTGCCAAGGAACTTGGTCAGGGGAGGAGGGAACTCTAATTAAGGTTCCTGGTTATTCTCCAGAATCAGAGATATTCACGCCTTACTTTGTAAATTGCTTGTAGATTTAGGCCAAATTCAAAGGGCAGGTCAGTAAGAGACATCACTGAGTACTTTTCCATAGGTGCCAACAAGTTTCAAAATTATCGTCTCAGATGCTGGGCCACATAATCCACAATCACTGTGTGCCTCACCGAGGATCCCAAAAGTCCAAAGGGAGAAGCACCATTAGCAAAAGCACCATGATTGAACACTTTGCTCACTGCCAACAGCTGTGCTTTCAGCCGTGTGCTAACGGGAGATTTACAGCCTGGCAACAATTTGGTTCAAATTGTTTATTTTTCAGAACTGTAAAAGTTTGTGAATCAAACTAAGACATTTCTTTAAAAAAGAATTATCCCATTTGAGAAAACCTTAACCTCAAAGAGTCCTCTATAAACATGTAAAAAAAAAATCTGTGAATTCATGCTACAAAAATCATGTCAAACTTCAATTTTATCCCAAACCTGGCTGTTTCTCATTCTGAAGGATTACAAGTATAGTCTCAAAGGTCTTCAAGCTCAAATAAAAACAACCTTCTTAGAAAAAATCATTTGCTTATTTATTTATTTGAAAGTCACAGTCACAAAGAGGGAGGGAGAGATACATTCCATCCACTGGTTCACTCCTCAGATGGCCCCAAAGGCCAGTGCCCAAAACTAGCAGCCGCGAGCTTCATCTGGGTCTCCCAAGTGGGTAAGAATTGGACTACCTTTTACAGCTTTTCCCAGGTCATTAGCAGAGAGCTGCATGGGAAGCAGAGCAGCCGGGAGTCAAACTGGTGCCCATTTTGGGATGCTGGAGACATGGGCAGGTGGTTGGATCTGCTGCACCACAAGAATGGTCCCTTGAGCAATAACCTTTGCATGAGAACACAGGTTTATGAGAAATTAGGTGAACCACTTAAAAACTCTTCCTCTTTGAATTACCTAATTTTCACGGAATCTCACCAACTTGCCATGGAGAGCAAAGGGAGAAATATCGTGCAAAACCGAAAAAATAGCCAACCGAGAGAGAATGGGAGATAGTTGGAATTGCCAGGTGTGCAGCACACCTCCCTCAGAAGATCACGCCATGAAACAACCGATGTAGAACTGTCTGGAACACTCAGAAGGCTTCGTGGAGCGTTCTTTGCTGGCTGCTGTCGGCAGGGCGTGTTTGCTAAGACTGTCTGGTGAAGAGCATGTCAGTTTGTGGCTGCCCGGATCCCCACACTGCCTCTGTACCTTCCGCAGCTCTGCACATGAATTCATTTCCCAACGCAGAATGCTCGGGCTGCACAGCCCAACCTGCCTTGCTGTAAGGGCGAGCATAGCAGGCCTGATTCTGTCAATCTTCCCTGTAGGGGAGGGGCGGAGCCAGGTACGTGGAGAGCACCTGTTCTGTTGGCACAGGTGACAGCGCCATCAGCTCGTGTCATGAGGCCTGGGCACCATTCTTGCGACTGCAATTTCCAGCAGTGTCTCCAGCTTTTGTGGGAAAACTACAAGCTCCCAGTCACCTCTTAACCGACCCCTTTCCTGCTGATGGTGATGGAGTGAGGTATGCAGTTTGCAAGAAAGACCTGAGTGAGCAGCACGGTCACCTCTCCCACTTCCCACAACTACGAGGTCAGAAAAAAAAAGTTTCCTCTTTGGATTTCATAGGTACTTATAGATTTCACAGATTTCTGCATAGATTCCACATTAAAAAAAACAGTGAATCATGATTTTTTTTTTTAACAAAAATCACATACGAGCCAGTGTTGTGACACAGCAAGGTAAAAGTCCACTTGCAACCTGGCATCCTGTATCAGGGTGCCAGTTCACATCCTAGGGTGTCTGCCCCCAAGTAGGGGACGCAGATAGAGTGCCCTCAAAGATAACAGACCTCTCTGCTTCTCTCCTCCTTTCTGGTACCCTTAAAAAAAAAAAACCTTAAATCAAGAAAAAAATCATGTACTCTATCAGCACATGTTCCAATAAAGTCTCTTTGGGGTCCTGACAGAGTTCATGGCAATTTATTCACATAGGAACACTCATTTGAGACCAAACACACTTTATTTGTTCATGGGTTCAAGGCCAGGTGGCATGGGCTCAGGCACCTTGGTGATGTGTGTTAAGGTGCCACCTGCCATGCCACATCACACATGGGTGCCAATTTGACCCAGTTTCCTGCTAATGCGCTTGGGAAAGCAGTGGAAAAAGATCCAAGTGCTTGGGTCCCTGCAGTCCCTGCGCCCACTTAGGAGACACGCATGAGTGGAGTTCTTGGTTCCCAGCTCTAGACTGGCCTATCCCTGCCATTATGGCCAGTGGATGGAGGATGTCTTTCTCTGCCTCTCTCTGTAACTTTACCTTTCAAATAAGTAAATAAATAAATATTTATCCCCCCCCCACCAAAAAAGAAAAAGATCCATGAGCACATAATGCAGGGGAGCAACAGGCTTTCTGTCCCCTGAGTTCCACTCAGCCACTGCCGCTGTCCTGCCTTGCTTGCCACTACACTGAGTTTGCCTAGCCCCCAGGGGCTTCCCTGGCCAGTAAGACCAAGCAGCTCTCTGGAAGTCTAAGGCAGCCTGGAAGCCAGGGAGGCCTCGCAGCTGTGATGTATAGGGCAAAAGAACTGCAAAGAAAACATGGCTGTAACACAAGAAGAAATACCAAAGTCATTTCACCCCTTCCCTCCACTGGTGTGGATGAGGCCCTGTCGCCTGCAGTGCCATTGCGATGACTCAGCAGCTTTTCTCTATGATTCTGCAGTGAGAGTTGGACAAGGACGGGACCCAGAAGTCTGTGAAATCCCTTTCCCCACATGCTTCCCCCAGCTTCCCTCCAAAAGGACTTGGTAGGAGCTGGGATTTCCACCTTCCCTTCTCCTGTCAGGTCCACCCAAGCAGGGGCACAGGAGTAGATTCTGCCTCCAAGACAGTCCGGGGATGCCTGCCTGTCACTGTGTCACAGCCTCTTGATTCTAGCAGAATCTACACAGTGCAATCCACGTTTTAGGAGGGGAAAAAACATCAAGAACAGGCATGGGAGGGACAAGGGGGCTGGTGACATTGCTTCTTGTTCCTTTAAGAATATGCATCATAAATGCCCACAGCAGTGTGACTGGAAAGCCCTGTGCTTCCTTCAGACAATTCTGGGATGACATCACGCAGGCAGGGACTGACGCAGGAAAGGAGAACAGGTCGGTCTCCAGGAAGCAAGTGCACTTTTCCAGCTGGGCAAGAGACTAGTGGAATGACCGGAACATAGCAGAGGGCCGCCCTCCCACCCTGAGCCACACAGGACACCTGGCTTACGTTTGTCCAGTAAGGCGGTTTCCTAGCTGTGAAACTTACAAAGAGAAACACAGGGCATGCTGAGGGCCCCTCTGATGTGGAGGCAGGGCAGGGAGATGATACAGCCCTAAGACAGGAGTAGGCCCGCTCAGAGACGCCAGGAGTGATGTCAGGTAGACAGCCAGCACCCACTTGGAGTCTGCCTAGGAGTGCACATGGAGATCCCACCATGGGGGCAATGCAAAGGAAGAAAAGCTCGGTGTGAGCACTCATTGTGTTCTCCTGGCAACCATGGAAAGGGAACGCTGGGCTTCAGGCCACACCATGCACAAGGTACATTGTCCACACCTGTTCTGACCACATTTCCCCTTCCTCCCCCAACCTGTCCACTCAAATGGAACGTGGCTGAGAACCACTTAACTGTGATGAGCTCCAAGGAGCCAGCCAGTTCAGTCGACGAAGGAGAATAACTGTCAAAAACGGGTCAGCTGCTGGCCACCCCAAGAACATCTATTTATTTTGACTTAGTCATCAGTCAAGCACAGAAGGCATCTCTTTGAGGCTGCGGATGACAGAACTGGAGCTGCCCGAGGGAGGCTTCAGCTGCCTGCACACATGTGCGCAGTTCGTGACGGTTACCCACTCATTCAGAAAGCAGCCAGAGCCCAGTGCCGACGCATATCTGCCCTGGCACTGACCAGCTGAGTGCTCCTGCCGGGGGCAGGGCAACAGGTGCCTCAGCCAGCAAGACTGACACCAGGGACCACTCTCTCAGGGTGAGACATAGGGTAAGCCCTGCACTGTGAGGCTACAGGAAGCATAGCCAACTCAAAGGCAAAATATATACATCTATATATAGTGTACATTTTATTTCAGAATATCCTTGAATATGCAAAACAAAAGTTGTGAAGTTGAACCTGGCGTGGTAGCCTAGTGGCTAAAATCCTTGACTTGCATGCACCAAGATCCCATATTGGTGCCTGTTTGTAGCTTAGAAGCCCCACTTCCCATCCAGCTCCCTGCTTGTGGCCTGGAAAAGAGTCGAGGATGGCTCAAAGCCATGGGACCCTCTACCTACGTGAGAGAGTTGGAAGAAGCTCTTGGCTCCTGGCTTCAGATTGGCTCAGCTCGGGCCACTGTAGGTGCCTGGGGAGTGAATCAATGGATGGAAGATCCTCCTTTCTCTCTCTTCTCTGTATATCTCACTTTCCAATAAAAATAAAATAAATCTTTAGAAAAGAAGCTGTGAGGTTATAATTCAAAGGGTCCCCTATACTGTAATTCCATCATTTCCCCATCAATATATTAACATATTATGTTGTACATTATATTATCTTAATGGACCACTTCCACTTGCCTCTAATTTTTTAATGAAAAATCCTGGTATCCTTCCTGGGAATATTCCAGAAAAATCTGGAAAACTCCTAAGTAACATAAATAATATTGATGTTCTCACCAGTGTAGCATTTGCTACAGGGTGTTTATTCCCTCAAAATACTGCATTAAAAAAAATAAAATTTTGTCATCTTCCTTAAAGTTTGAAATACAATTCTCACTTACATAAATCAGATTGAATGATGACTCAAAAAAGTGGATTGGCAGAAAGCCAAAGAAGTTAGACTACTGTGAAGATTCCACGTTAGCAGTGGTTTTTCCATGTGCAGTGTTCGTCTGGCATTACACCATGACAAGCTCACTTAAGGGAACGGGCTATTTATGCTTCCCGTGGGGCATGAAAGGACCGGCTAATTCCTTCTGATGACATGGAAATCTTGAGTTGCCTAGCACGTCTATAGATTTGCACCCAGTGCTGATGAGGTGGGCACTGGCATAGGGAAGAATCCAGAAAAAAAGTTCCCATCTATGTTGAAGTGACCACACAGACATTCAATGTTCCTGATATCACGTGTCCCAGTAGTGAACCTGCAGTGATGAGGGGTGTGTGTATGTGTGTGTGTGTGTGTGTGTGTGTGTGTGTGTGTGTATAGTAAACAAGAGGTAGGGGCCAACTGCTCAGACAGGACTTTTGCTAAAGCTTTCAGAGACATCTCTGGATCAAGGAGAGAGTGTCAGAGACCCCCTGTGGCAGCCAAAGCACCAGCTGAGTCCACGATCTCAAAAGTTCTCGTACGTTCTCAGTTTTCTGTTTCAGCAAATATGGTAACCACGAAAAGTAAAAAAGGTTTATGCCTTTTCTTTGGGCTTGAAACTCAAGAAGACAGTTAAAACGATACACACGGGCAAGACCTTGCGAAGCTGGGTGGAAGTTCTGATTTCAAGAGTAGGAAAGAGATCAAACTCTCGCTTGTTTCAAGTATGATTTCTAGAGCTTGCTGTTCCCTCTCCTGAAATGGCATCAGTAAAAGTCTCCTTCTGTAGATGCAAACTGGTACGTTTCTCAGCAGGATGATCTAGCCCCTGTAGAGTGGCCTGGTGTCCCCTGGGAAACCTGCTCAAGACCTGTTACAGACTAGAACTAGAAGCAATGCAAGGCTCCTCTTTGGCCTAAGCACGGCCATGGGGCCAGGTCGAGGACTTGAGGCCATGGAGAAGTCATTTTAGCTGCCAATGAAAACGTTTCTCCGTGCACCCAGCCCGAGACAGCAGCAGTGAGGCCGGCAGGGTCTGCTCCATGACTCTGGGAGGCTGCTGAGCCAACAGCACTCTATTCCTGTGGGGCATTCAGTACCCCAGAAGGGGCAGGCTGGGATGCATCAGTGACCCTACCACAGTTAGAGTAGTCACAGATTCCACACAGAGAAACAGAACTCGAAGCAAAGCTTACATTTGGGCTGCCCTTCTCCTGATAACAATTAAGACCACCACTCATACACAGTTTACACACACACACATTCGGCAAAAAACCCTCTCCTACAGCGATATCACTTGTTGCACTTTACTATTAAACTATTTTAAAAACAGATTTATTTATTTTTGTTGGAAAGGCAGATCTACAGAGAGAAAGAGAGACAGAAAAAAAAAAAGATCCCCATCCGTTGTTTCACTCACTTCCAACCAGCTGCAATGGCTAGAGCTGAACCGACCTGAAGCCAGGAACTTCTTTTAGGTCTCCCACCTGGTGGCAGGGTTCCAAAGCTTTGGCCATCCTCTATTGCTTTCCTAGGCCACAAGTTGGGAGCTGTATGGGAAGTAGAGCAGAAGGGACATGAAATGGTATCCATATTATATCCCAGTCCATGTAAGGCCAACATTTAGCCCCCTAGGTGACTGCGCCGGGCCTTATTATTTAACTTTTAAGCAGGAGAATAAATGGGATTTACCATCTCAATCATTTAAAAATTGAATTAAAAATATTTAAGAGGCAGAGTGGTATATATATATGTACATATATATGTATACACATACATATAAACACATATAGAGAGTATATATATATATATATAGAGAGAGAGAGAGAGAGTGGCCACAGTGGCTAGGGCTGGACCAAGCTGGAGTCTAGACTTCCAGTTTGGTCTCCTCTGTGGTTTGCAAGGGCCCAAGTACTTGGGTCATCATTCATTGGCCTTCCCGGGTACATCAGAAGGGAGCTGAATTAGAAGCAGAGCAGCAAATTGTCGTCTATGGCCATACCACCCTGAATGCGCCTGATCTCAGAAGCAGAGCAGCCAGGACTTGAACTAGCATTCCAACACCGGATCCCGTGTTGCAACTGATGGCTTCATGCAACAGCACTGCCAACTTCACTGGAACCATGTTGAAGGGCACGGACCAGTGACATTAAGGACAGTCACTGCTGCGTGATGGTCGCCAGTGTTCATCTTCAGAACCTCCTCGTGGCCTCATCTTGAGAGTGTCTGCCCACTGAAGGCCAATTCTTCTCTCCTTTCTCTCCCCTGGCAATCCTCCTTCTCCTCTCTGTCTCTCTATCTCTGGCTACCCCTGTGGTTTTTGGGTAAGTGAACGCTGCAAGAATTGACTCTGGATTCCAGCTGGCCACAAACTTGAGCAACAGTGACTGTTGACTTTTAACTGCTTTGGGGTTGGTGCCCTCAGTCTCTGTGAGAAGCTCCATTCCAGAGGGATCAGGCACGGACTCCCACCTAGCTCATGTTCCTTTGGCGCAGAAGCCTTGCGCCAGTGCCTGGCCCAGGCAGTTTGACAGGCAAATGTTTCTCCTGAATTTGAGAAAAATTCTCAGATAGTCCCTGTACCATCTATAGAATTCACATAAAAGCAAAGGAAAAGAGAAACATTTGAGGTTATGCCCTTAGGAAGATTAATGCGTGCAAATATTTGAACATGTCTATAGACTAAGTCAACACGAAAAAAATGATGAAATCTAGCAGGTGCAGTTCTTGACCATATCTCCCTTTTTGATAAGCGGTATCAGCAAAAAATCTCAAAGCAACTGTTTTGAGGAAACCCTCAGAGAAGTTAGCTAGGATCCTTTAGGTAGGCCACATGCCTGCCTCCAGCTTCTAAACTGAAGAAGTATTTTCTTCAAGCACATGCTTAACACCGATCTGTTTCCACGCAAGCTAAATTTAGGAAACAGGACTACAAATGATTACTTCCAAGAACTTTGTGGTCCCTGCTGGGGTGGGGAGGGGTGGGCAGGTCCGAGTGGAGAGACAAGATTTAGCTCGGGGTTGGATTGTGTGAGACTTGATGCAAATAAGAAGCCTCCAACACCTGCTGGCTTCTTTCAGGTTAGTCAAACAATGATGTGCATTTGACTCGTCAGCTCAACAGATGAGGGTTCAAATGTTTATTTTTGTTCAGTCTTTCAACGAAAGGTTAAAGCGGGTATAGTCAGCACATCCAGGTTCCTTAAGCCAGTGCGGGGTGGGTCATGGGAAGGTGGGGGGCGGTCACACCGGCTACTGCTCAGCACCGAAAGCCGCAGCTCTGCTCTCAGGTCCCTGTTGGGGGGAGTGGGTGCATGGTGGAGTGACTCATGAAAAACGAGCCCGGTGTTAGTTGATGCTCCAAACCAATACTCCGCAACCTGACTGAATGAAGGCTAATGTTCAACAGCCATTTCCAGAAATGACCGTAAAGTGAAAGCCACTGATTAGAAATCATTGAGAGAAATCAACAGTGGCCACGTCAAGACTATTCTCTGTATTAATATCATCAAGGAAAATTCTCTCTCTGTATCTGATTGTGCACCTCAGCTTCTGAAAACAGAGTCACCGGCTTCTCCCTGCCCATGAGAGTCAATGGAGACCTCCAATGGAGACCTTTCCACATCCCATCTGAGCTGGCCCTCTGCCACTGGTCCCAGCTTACCCAGCTCCCAGGACACCAGGCTGCTTGTGAGTCTCAAATATCCAGTACTTTCCCGCTTCTCTGGGTCCCCACCATTTCCTCTTTCTGGAACACACACTTCAACTCGGGACCCCGCCCAGAGGTTCTTCCTCCATCCAAGCTCCGAGGTATAACCCACCCCACCCCTCACCACAGACTCCATCTGCACAGCGCCTCACAGCACCACCCCTGGCACAGCCAGCAAAGGGAGCAGGGCGGAGGGAGATGCATTTTTCAGAGTTTTCCTCACCTGAACACCACCCAGGAGTGCCCTAGGCTGGCTGAGGCACCTGCTTGGTGGCACCTAGAGCCGGGTCAGGTGCAAGGGGCTCAAGTGGCACAGGCCTCCCTTGACTTGGCCGTGTTGTGGATGGTCTCAGTGGTGCTTAATGATTATAAAAGGGGGTGGGCCAGGTGCTAATGCTTGGACATTTCCAGGACTACGTTACACGGGAGGTGGGGGGACGATGATGTGTGGCCCCAAGTCCTGGAGGCCCCTTCTATCCACTGAAACCTGGGACCGGCCAGTCAGTGTGTCTCACGTTGTCCTGCATGTCAGTGATTGCTGGAAGAGCCCACAACCCTTCGGGAACTGCAACAATCTCAGTAAATGGCTGTGCTCACCTCTCTTCTTCGCTCCGTTAGAGAGATGGATCTTCCTCAAATGTAGGCCATTTTGTTTTAACTCTCCCATAAAAGGTACAATTAGAGACAATACGCGGAAAACCCGCGTGCACTTCCAGTATACAGTGGGTGCTCAACAGATGGTGCAGGGCAGCAGGCTCTGAGTCCAGCAGCTCTCCTGTGACGCTCGGTCCCCTCTCCCAGACTCAGGTCTCACAACACAGCATTCCACACTAGGGAGGTGCACAAGGCCCTGACCTGTGCCTCTTGGGCAGGTGAGCGAACCAGTGCTTGCTCCTCTGCCTGGGGCATGGAGCAGCTGAAGCACCTGCACAGGTGAGTGACTGACTGCAGACTGCACTCGCCTCCTGGCCTGGAGGTCCTTCTGGAACCACCCTCAGGCTGCCTCCAGACTCAGGCTGCATCCCTCCCACTCTCCTGGGCAGAACTGAGACTCCTCCAGGCAAAGAGTGGATGTGGTGGAGGCTAGAACCTATGCCACAGAGGATGGAGGGAAGCGCAGCGGAGGATGGCAGCTCCCTTGTTCCAGGAGGAGCAGAGCCATCATGTACCACTTGGGGGTAAATGCGGCTTGCTGGGGCTGTGCCAGGCTCTACCTGGAGTGCTCATGCAGGTCAGGTGTGGACAGGAGGGCAGACTCCTCGTCCAGTGGCTGGTGTTGGGGGGAGCACTGTCCCGCTGCCCCGCCCCTGCCCGCCTGCCCGCCTGCCTGCTGCAGTGATCTGCAGAGCTATTTTTATCTCCACAGCTGCATCCTCTTGCACGCCTGCCCCGTGCAGAAGGAAGCCCCAGGCCACCTTGGTCAGAGCCCATGTGGGTGAAGTGCAAGGGAGGGGAGCCAGGAATGGCCAACAAGGAGGCCAGAGAGGGTCCCATCTGGGGACAGCTGGACCTTGCAATGGCTTGCGGAAGCCCCTCAGCATTTGCTAAATTTTTTACCCAAGAAGGGCAGAAAACAGTTTACAGAGACCATGAAAAAGCCATTCCAACTTTGTCAGCTTTGTGATTGCTTCCCCTCCCCCCGCTTAGGGCACAGGATCGGGCTATTCAATAGCACAGTTTACTTAAGGCCATAGCAGAACTGCCCTCTGTCTGGGTGCTGTGGCACTGGCATCCTGAGACAAAGGATTCCATAAAGTGGGTCAATTTGGGTTGCACCTGACTCAACTCTGGCCGGACTTGACTCTCTCAAGGCCAGAATAGCTCTCAGAGCCCTGCTGGGTTTCCAAGACCAGGAGTCTCCCTTAGGGATGCAGGCTCAGCTCACCCCACAATGACAGAGGGGCAGAGATGCCTGTCTTCCTGTGGCCATTCTGAGAGGGCAGACACACAGGTGGACAGCTGCTGGCAGCATTCCTCATGGCCTCTCCTAGGTCCAGCTACAGGTCTTCTGGATGAGCTCCTTGCAGCTGGGGGAAATAAAAGCCTCGGGTGTAAACTCACCTACCTTTCCAGGTGCCCTGGAGCTGTGAGCTACCCGAGCTGGCCTCAGTCTGACTTTCATGGGGCACTTTGCTTTCCCACTGAGGCAAGAGGGCAGGGGGGAGCTGACTATGTTCCTGCTCAGCTGATGAAAGCTGACACTTGAGATGTACCCTCACTGTGGTGACAACTGAGAGAACTAACTTCTCAATTCAAATGTCAGGTTAGACAGCATCCTGCACCCCGACACACCCATGAGCCATCCCAGAGAGCCAGGCTCCGGCGGCGCAGGGTTAGGGCACTTTACCATCAGGCCCAGAAACCACTGGTCCAACTGCCTTCCAGAAAGCTGATGAAACTAGCTGGGCACTGTTGCTTCACTCTCAGAATTATAAAATAAGGCTGGATCACTTCCCTTGCAGGTGTGGGCAGGCACGACTCCACCTGCGCTGCCTGCCCGGCACGGAATTGAATACCTGAAAATAGCCCATTTGCTTAAACCAATCTCGTGTAAGCCATGCTGCATCATCCTTTTTCTCACGAACAACACCGCAGAGATGCTCCTGGAGCCCTTTAACTCTGCTGATCACCTCTCACTTCCTACTCAGACTGATGATGGCAAGCTGGCAGGTCCTTCCAGCCAGGGAGCTCCTCGTGGAGAATCCCTTGGCCATGCCATCCTCCCACTACCAGCACTGCCAGCAACACCAGTACCAGCCCCACCAGTACCACGCTGGTGGCCCCCTACTACTCGGCCAGCTGCAGTCTGTTTTCCTCACCCAGAACCGGAAGCACACACATCCTCCATGAATGCTCTCCTGGACTGTTTGCCTCTTCCCTTTTTTTCAACCTCTTAACTAAATCTGCACCTCCCGTATTAAATCTTGTCAGATTGGCTTTATGCTTCACCCACCCTCTCAGTACCTAAAACAGTTCATAAGCATGAGGGCATTGTTGGGTTGATGCCCGACTGCGATACATGACACAAACTCCTTATGGGGACCAAGTGCTTGGTGGCGCCCCTGGAGAGAACCCTGGGGACTGCTGAGCCTAACACGAGGTGGGCAGGATTCACAACGTGCCCATCCCCCCAACATCAGCGTGCATTCTGGGGAAGATTCCGGGCTTGATGTACCCCAAATCAAGCGTCAGGGCGGGATGGCGCCACTGCTGTCTCCTCCCCGTGACGTCACAGCATCTCCTTGTCCAGTCTCATTAAACCGTGGCGGTATGGCTGCATACAGCTGCTGAAGATGCTCATGCTTGGGCCTTGAGGCCTCAGCCTCCTCCCCCTCTGCCTGTAACTATCTCATCAGCATCTTGCTGAGAACTGAGCCAGGCACTTTCTCCCATGCCAGCTCTGCCCCAGCCCATTACTGGCACAGTTATTTGTCCTTTCAGCCCACCGAACTGTAACTTCAGGGATCTCCACCACCACCTCCCCTTCCCCGCCATCTACCTATAATCAGCAGACAATTCCTGTTCATCCTCTTTGAGGGATGACTTCCTGTCTATTTTGAAGCTGTGATGAGGTCCCTGCCAGTCCACGGTTTCCTGATGGAGTGTCGCTTTCTGCACACAGTTTCACTCTCTATCCTACCTGTGTTTTGTTTTGTTGGCTTTCAATTCCAGCTCATCTGATAACATTATTATCCCTTCCCACAATGCTTTCAGTTTCAGCCTTCTTGTGCCACACTGTGGAAGGTTCTGATCACACCAGACATCTTGGAAAAGCTATTCCCCCCGCGATCCCAATTCAAAACCCACCACAATTCCTTAGGATTACACCAAACCCTCACTACTGCCAACGTCAATATTCTGGAAATCTGAATGTACCCCTATGCGAGGAACACGCATCTTCTATGGGACAATGCCCACACAACCACACACCTCATTTCCACCAAGCCCTTTCCCAATAGCTCAGAGCCTGCTTTTCTGGCCTGGCCACCCTGTACGCATGCTGTGCTGTGCCAATGTGAATGGCACACCTTGCTGTAGCATGCCCTGTGCTTTTCCACACTCCATGCCTTCATGAACACTGCAGTCTCTATTCAGAATCTCACTTCTGTGTCTCCTCACCGTCGCTACCTAGCAACAGCTTGCCATCCAGCCAAAAGGAGAACTGAACACGCACTGCTCTCGCCCCACTGCAAGGAACACCTGCTCCACTATACAGCCAGGTGTGCCTCCCTAGGACAGGGATCATTTCCTCCTGGCGACACCTGCTGCCTCTTCCTCCTGTCACGCTGAGTCAAATATCCTGCAAGTCCCATGAGGTCATCTCATTTCCTTCTCCCGACAGTGTCTTCCTCACATCCTTCAGCCTCTGGCTGTGAGTGTGCAGGTATGCTGGCGGCAGTGTAGGAATGCACACCTTACTGTGGAGTCCTATGTGGGCATCCTGCCACTGGCCTATTCCTCAGGCAGGACCAGGATGGATTCAAACCACACAAAACCTCAGCTCCAAGAACACAGCAGTCAGCACACGTGTTTTTAGGAGTTGATCCTGCGCAGGAGTGCAAAGATGAGAGACCATGAGGGAGCAGTGAAGTGCAAAATGCTCAAGGGACCAAGAGTTGACTTGAAGGAGCAATGGGGAGAGCGCTCTGTAGAAGTGTGCAGTTACTGAACGCTGACAGGGACGAGCAGGCATGTGGAGGAACCGGAATGTCAGGCCAAGAGAAGTAAGCAGAACACTCTGATCACTCGAGCTCCTCCTGTTGATCTTCCTGCTGGAATTTCTCATTCCAGGGCTCCATCCGCAAGCAGGCCTGCGGCAGGAGGTCCAATGGGCCAATGGAGCCACCCTGTTGTGCACCTGACTGCCCATACACCAGGAACTTAAGACTGCCTGATTCGAGAAAGAGCAATTACTAGACAGTTTTCGATACCTTACCATCTCATTTCTATTTGAGTCATAACTATTTAAGTCTGGGGTTGGTGTCAAGCAAATTTGCCTCGCCATATGAAAGCTGCTTAGAAGCCCTCAGTGGAGAAGGTACTGCTGGTTCTTGGGACACACAACAGAGATTTTCCTAGAGAGGTTTTCTGGAAACAGCTGTCAAGCTGAAAAACCATTCCAGGTGACACAGCATTTTGTTTCCCAAGGGCCTGGACCTGATCAGCAGCTTGGCAGTGTGGTTCTTCACCATGCCAAGAGAAATTCCTGGAAACCACATCCACTCCAAACTAGGGACTCCCATCCAGCAGGTCCAGGTCTATCGCCTCGGGAGTCTGGGGGGGGTCCTTCTAAAGAAGGAATACAAACTTGTTCTCTGGACCAATTAATCACCGGAAAAGTGGGGTATGCTACTGTTGACAAATGAAATCTTGTCAGGGGCAAGTGCTCTCCTTTCAACGACTGAGGATACTGGAAGTGATGTGGGTAACACACTTGTTTTGTGCCTGTTGGCCGTGGAGGCCAAGGGTACAGTATGTCTCAGGTTGGCACAGAACAGTTGCCCCATCGCCTCCACAGGAGCCAGCAGCCTGGTCCATCCTCCTTTCTCTCTCTCTTCACTCAAAGAGATGCTTTAGAGACACTCTCATTTTCATGAATACATACAAGGAATGAAAACAGACTAGACAATGGGATGTATCTTCCCTGCCCTTCTGTCTACTTCTTCCATGCTTCATTGTCTCTCTGATATGGTCCATTTGGACCCTTATCTGTACATTTTTTTTTTATGTGCCTATTCAAGTGTGTCTCACAAAGTTTATGGAAACAGAATTAAGAGCTAGGTTAGTATATTGTTGTGAAAAAATTTGTTTTTAAACCCACGGTTTTTACACAGGGTACATTTCCAGTAACCTTTTTTTTTTTTTAAAGATCCCCATGTGCAGGAAGTTAAGAAAAAAATATATATATTTTTGCATCAAATAAACTTACCCTTGAATTCCATTTTCCATGGACTTTTTGAAGGACCCTGTATACATGCATATAGAAATACATCATTGAGTTGAAATCATGCCTAAATGAGATAGCACCATGCATCTGATTCTGCACCTTGCTTCTTCCCCTGAGGAACTGTGTCCTCTGTGCACAGAGAGATCTTTCCGGTCTTTGTAAACTGCTACTGCTGCTGCCTTCTTCCTGTGCCTGGATGGGAACCAACCGCTCTTCCCGGCTCAACAGACCGACTGGCTCCAGTTCCTCCCCCTGACAAGCAGGGCTGCCCTGAACATGTTTTACGTGTGTGTGTTTCAGGGGGAGGGGTGGCATGTGGCTTTTGTGGTGTATCCTTTTTGGTGCTTCTGTGACTTGCTGGTCTTGGAAGAGCTGAGGACAGACGTGCTCACCAGGTGAGAAGGCAGAGCTGAGGGGACATTCCACAGGCATGCCCGAGTGGCACCAGAGGAGGATGCCAGGCCACCAGTTCAGCCTTTGTGAACCAGAACACAAGACCCTGGGCCTTGGGCAGTCTCGGCCTCTCAAGCCTGCACCGTGAGCTCCATGGACTCGGACACAACCTCTCTACCTACCCTGTTTCCTGAACTTGGGCATGGGGTCCTGACGACGGCATTTTGAACCATTTCCATTTTACATGCCTATTTCTCCTCGTGCATCAAGCCATGGGAGCTGAAAGACCCTTCAGAGGTGATGCGGAAAGCCTGCAAGCTTCGCAGAGGAGTCTGTTATGATAACGAAGTAAGAGAGAATGGTGAGCCAGAGGACAGGGAGCAGAGGCGGACACCAGGACAGAGCGCCTGTGTGCCAAATCCAGGATGAGAAGCCCCAACATGGCACCAGCCTATTGCCAGCTGCTGAGCCAGACCAGGAAAACCCAGGGCATCAGAGAGATGCCGGAGCCACGGCTACCGTCCGAGAGCTGTCACTGCATAGGCAGCACAGGAGAGGGGAAGAGGCACTTGAGGCAGGTGGGCACCAGAGGAAGGAAGCTGAGGTGGGCTTTGAGGCAGGGGGAAGAAGGGAAGAGAAGTATGTTTAACTTCTTAGATTTATGTAAATGCCCCTTAATATCCTGAGTCTGGACCAGGAGCTCCTTCGTAGGAGACCCTTGGTCTCTAGGCTGAGATGCTGTGCAAAAGGGTGGTCAACCAAGCGAACCAGCACCCCATCTTGGCAAGGGTCTCCCTATACACTGAGCCTTGACTGGCACAGGTGACAACAAAAGACAGAACCAGTGACAGGTGACCCCATGCAAATGTAACTCACAAAATTCAGTTCTAGGCACAAACAACCTGTGCCTCAAAAGAAACAGACAAAATCACTAGGAAAAAAAAATCTCTGCCTATGAAAACACCCTGTTCTTAAAAAAAAAAAAAAAAAAACAAAACGAAAACCTAAATGGTTCAAAACATAAAAGCCACACTTTTAAAAAAATCAAAGCAGAACTCTAGTTCATAAATCCTAGTTGATTTGCATACCACCCCGTGTTTGGCATCTATTATGTATAAATTCTTTTTCCATTTAATCACACGCCTTGTATCATTTAAAATCCTCATGTCACCCATCTAGTGAAGGCCCGCGAAGCTTTCAAGGCATTTTTCGCGAATAGTGAAAAATAGTTTTGCTTCCTGCAGGTGCTCTGGGTTGAAGATACAGAATGAAAAATGAAACAAAACCCTGAAATTTTTACATTAGAGAGATGGGGCTCTGTTTCTTTTCTCGGAGGAAGAGAAAAACCTTTCATTGCTCAGTATTACTTCCACAGCATCAACGAATAATTTCGGGTTTCTGATTTGAAAAATCACCTCTTTGAGGTAGGAGTTTTCATCCTCCACACCCGGAAACCTGGAGGAGAAATCAGTAAGCATCGAAGACACTGGCTCACAGCCACTTTGGAAGAAATGCGAACACTCCTCCAATCCAGGCCTGAGCATGGAGACAGCCCAACCTCAGCCAGTGTATTTGTAAGTCTGGCTGTACTTTCTATAGTGATAAAAATGTGACAATGGGTTGCCCCACTAAAGGTCAGAGATCAAAATGCAGCGCCCAGGACCACAGGCTGGCAGGAAAACTTCAGCCTGCAGCCCTAGTTCTGCCACTCACTGGCCCATGATGTGAGCAGCGTGCCCTGGCCTGGTTACGCGACACAGGAGCCGGGATGACACCCTCTACCTTGCTGGGCCTGGTGTCCTTGCAGAATGTCCAAGACCAAGGGTGCAGGGCACCGCAGAAAAAGGCCTGGCTTGCTTTTGCCCTGCTGGCCAGAGGGTCATGAGCCACATTCTCATGACTCCCAACAATTCCCAATATCCCATCCAAGTTCCCAGTGCAAATGCACCCCAGCTTTACACAGTGGGAAAAGGAGCTACTGCATAGAAGGACCCCATTTGGTTCATTGCCGCATTCAAGGCACAGCTCTTCCCTCACTGGACTGTAAAGCCTGTGGATATTTACAGAGCTACCACAGTACTTATCTTGTTTATACACGAAGGGCTCTGCTGCGATAGTTCTCAGGGCCTGGCATACAGTAGGAGCTTAAGGGGAGAATGGATCATTAAAGCAATAGGACAAGTGAGGGGCGCATTTGTGGCAGAGCCAAACTCTCACCAAGAAAGTCTAAAATGAATATGGCTCTGTGCTGGGGGATGGTGTGAGGAGACAGCTGATACCGCTATTAGAAGAAACACTGGCCATGCCAGGAAAGGACCCAGGCCATGCGGCATGTTGGAAATATCTCTGGTTTCCCCTCACTTCCCTTCTCTCAATTTTAGGACTTTTGTTCAATACCCATGGAGCCGGACCAGATGCTCTCCCCTGGTAGCTGAGGTTTCTACACCAGATGAAGACAGAGGGGGATTCAGAGCCCTTGTGAATTTCACCTATCACTCTTGTGTGTGTGAAGGTCTTGCAGTTTCTGCAGCATTTCTGAGAATCTTTTTTTTGGAAGATGCAACTGTGACTGGAGTCTTGGGCCACATTCCAGGAGCAGGCACTGCGCACACAGCTCCCTTCTACCACCAAGTTACTCACACGATGGAGTGTGAGACTCAAGGCAGGTCTAATTCCTCCCTAAGTGAGGTCAGGGAATGCACCATGACTCAGATGTGACGTTTGGCAGACCTTCTCCGGACTGGTGCTCTTGGCAGTGACATAGAATCAGCATCAGCACCCAGCTCACTCCATTCACAGAGGGAAGAACAGGCACCCAAGTGAAGGGAACTTCCACCCAATCCCTACCAGATCCTCAGGACCAAACTAGGAGGAGGGGACCAAGATGTGGCAGTCTGTACCAAGGCGGCCTTGGCTGGTGGCAGGCCCAGGTTCTGGGTTGTCTGACTGCCTACCGCCCCAAGGAGTCTCAGCAGCTGTAACACCAGCCTTCCAACTGAGACCCATTTGGGAGGCTCACCCAGGTCCATGTGGCAGCATGCCCTTCCCATGGACCTCCTCATGGGGCTCCCCATGGCCTGTGGGCTGGGGTGGGCGAACAGCTCCTCAGGGTCCCAGCAACGCTGTACACAGAAACATGCACACACAAGCTGCTCCCTGCTCCGAGGGAGAGCTTCCTAAGTGTAGAGGCCTCCCCAGCCCTTGGGAGGCCCAATGAGTGCTAAACCCCGACCTCAGTGTTTTGCTCCTCCCACCCCCGCCCCACTAAAGCATCACATCCCAGCTTGTTTCTTGAGAATCTTCCTTTACAAACTCTGGCCAGTGGTCTCTGTCCCATCTTACTTACCTCTCAGTCCTCAGGATCCAGATGCCCTTGATGATGGATGTGAGGTACCCAGGTGCTTAAAAACCCATGGAGATGCTTACTGGAAACCACCCAGATGTGTGCATCTGCAGCGTGGTGCCCAGCGCCTAGCTTACACAGCAGTAGGACTCAGAGAGCTGTACGAGGACACGACAGGACTACAACCCTGCCGTCGCATACAGCGTCCGTCTCCCACCTTGATGCCCAGCCCCAGCCTGGGGCACCTGGCATCAATCCTGGTCATCTGATAAACGCACCTGGCTTTGAGATCTTGGCAAATCAAGGCACCCCATCTGTCTCCTCTCCAACCCTTTCTCACTCCACCTCCAAATAATGCCCCAGACCCGCCTTGGGCTGGCTGTGGTCAAGGAAGCTGCCTTTGTACCTCATGTAGTTAAGCAAAAAAAAAAAAAAAAAAAGTAACTTCTAAGACCCCCAGTACCTTAATTAACATGGGTGTGTGAGTTCAGTGGCTCTGCTGCTTCAGTCTCCCTACTTGTGCAGGGAGGCTATCGCTGGAGTCATGGATTTTGTAAGAACATATTAACAAATTACCCATGAGATTAAAAATAAATGGTGGTGTAGCTGGTAAGGCCTGCGGTACTGGCATCCCACATGGCCATGGTTTTGAGTCTCGGGTGCTCCACTTTCTATTCAGCTTCCTGCTAGCGTGCCTAAGAAAACAGCAGGAAATGGCCCAAGCACACCCACGAGGGAGATGTGAAAGAAGCTTCTGGCACCTGGCTTCAGACTGGCACAACTTTACACATTTGAGCAATGAACCAGTGGATGGAAGATTTTCTCTGCCTCTTTCTCTCTAACTTTGCCTTCCAAATAAAGAAATCAATTTAATAAATAAATAAAGTAATAAAAGGGGAAAGGCTAAACTATGTTATACTACTTCCTGGTCTAAATAAAGCAGGAGAGCACTTGCTAGCAAGCTCAGGCACCCAAAGACTACAACAGGGTATCCCCAATGTAAAGCTGTCCTTGCAAAAAGAAAAAAGAAGGAGTCAGACTTTTCTGTCTTCCCCTCTTGCTTTCTTCCATCCTCTTTACTTTTTTTTTTTAAAGATTTATTTATTTTTATTGCAAAGTCAGATATATACAAAGAGGAGGAGAGAGAGACAGAGAGGAAGACAGAGAGGCTGATTCACTTCCCAAGTGGCCGCAATGGCTGGAGCTTAGCTGATCCAAAGCCAGGGGCCAGGGGCCAGGGGCCAGGAGCCTCTTTTGGGTCTTCCAAGCAGGTGCAGGATCTCAAGGCCTTGGACCATCCTCAACTGCTTTCCCAGGCCACAGGCAGGGAGCTGGATGGGAAACCAGGCTGCCAGAACACAAACTGGCACCTCAAGGGGATCCTGGAGTGTCCAAGGTGAGGACTTAAGCTGAGCCCTGCCTTCTTTACTTTTCAGCAGAGTTTACCCTTTATAGACGACACACACCAGCAATGTTACTGCGTTACTGGTGGGACAACAGTCAGGTTTTATATACACAACAGTCTCTTCACGCCTAGGTCACCCTCGCACACCTGCTTAGCTATGGTTTTCCACGTGCAGAATGGAGAGTCAGGACAGGTGAGCAGTGGGGCTCCTTCACTTCTAACACGTGAAGATCTTGTGTCTGGGCAGGAATTACAATGTGAACACATTCCAGGGCCACGGTTACACCTGACATTATGTTCTATCAAACACTGTATGGTATCAAGCAAGGAGGGCCTAGAGAGCGAGGTGGGGACAGAACCTGTATGTAATTTATTAAAATAAAGGAAACCTCAAGCCTCATCTTGTGATTTAAGAGGAAGTCGATCATGACCAGGGTGCAGTTTAAGCTGGTTATAGCTTGGCTATATTTTAAATGCAAAACTATCATGGATAGATTAATATATATATATATATTACATATATAGAGACTAGCTACTCTCAAAGGAATTGTGGCACTTGAAAACAAAGCAAACAAATGTTTTGGTATAGTTTCTGGCACAATCATGTTACAACACAGATCCTAATACCTTATGAGAAAACATGAGCTCAAACAGCAGAAGCTCACCGGCCTGCTGCAATGAATTGAGGTTGCTTCGGCACCCATGAGGCTGTGGTGCAGTCACAATGAAAGCAAACACTCACTCATTCCTCTGTGTCCTCATTAGGGTCCACCTGCTACATGCTAACTACAATCTGACAGCTCTCCACTGGGCTCCAGGAAATAAAAATAGAAGCCCACTATACTACCTTCTCTTGAGTCATATGAATTTTGATGAAGACAGCTTGAACCAGAATAACATCTTTAAGAACAAGCCACCCCTCCCTCCCCAGCACCCCACCCTAAAATAGAAAAACATACACAGATCACAACCAATGCACAGTATTTTCTAAAGAGAGGGTAACTTGGGCTTTGACAAGACTAATAAACAGAAATAGCTCTTGCTCCTGGCCGACAGCTAAAACCGTCCCACAGGGTCAAACTGAAGATTTTTTTTTTGGAATTAGTGTGCAGGTGGATACACCCTGTTTACCCCCAAACCCAAAATACAGCGACAGCTTCTGCACTGAGAGTTCCCAAAGGCTCCAGAAACAATTCACCCTTCATTATCTTTGACTCTCACATGCAAATCATTGGTATCTAAGCTTAAATAAGGGTAGGAAAAAAAAATCAGGAAATAAGCAACTTGCTTTCCTCTGCACTCTGAAATTGGAGGTGACGCTGAAAATGACCGTGGGTTTTCAACACCCCTAAATGGCAGAGGGAAATGCCATATCAGCCTATTCTTCGGCATTAAGCTAAGAAAGCTAAACCAGCAGAGCGGTGGGAGTGCCAGCAGAAGGCACGTAAACACAGCTTAAGCACAAAACACAGGGCGGCGGCCACGGCGGGGCACACAGAACACACGCCCGCGCCTGTGAGCGATGCAATGCCCACTCCAGACATACGCCCCCGTGACAGCCTTCTCTTACCTCCAGCAGGGGCCTGGCGCTGTCATGGACAGACAGGATGTGTGTCACTTTGTTCTTGCTTAGTTGTTCTGCATCTCTGGCATCTGGCATGGAACAAAGCGGATGAGGGCTTCAATATTCTCTGATTTCATTACTCCTGGACTCCAGGCCAATTCAGAAAAAAACACAAAACGCACCACAGCTGGCACATTTCTTTCTTGACACTTTGTAATGGACCACCCTCAGAACAATCCAGGGAGAGGAGAATGCGGGGCTATGACTTTCACATCCGTGGCATGCGTTTACTGCTAACTGACACCTCTTTTGCTCTGACACATTTATGGAAAACCTTTAGTGTCCTTACATGAATACACATCTTAACCATGATGGCTGCTCTCCAAAAGATGAAAATGTATATAGTTTTCATGGGTAAGATCAGTCTTCAACAGAAGCTTCACAGCAATACACATTTATTTTTAAAACTCAGTTACCTTTAAATGACTAGCAGCCCAAGTTGCGACTGAATACACAAGACCTCATTACTACAGAATACACAGCAACCTATGAGCTACTTCTGTTTCCTTGCAGCAAAAGCAAGGGCGGGTCTGGATTCAAACAGAACTGTGGTTTATAATACTTACAGTCACTGGACAGCAGAAGTACAAATGGAACATTTTCTGGAAATTTCAGAGTTGTCCACACTCTACAGTTGTTTATTACATTACTGGCATTTGAATCCAAAGACATATCAGAATTATATTCCTTCCAACACTTCTACCCAGAGAAAGAAGACCAAAGCCTGTGAGTCCCTGTATTGGAACACTCTGCTAATGTACCAAGCTGGGGTTCTGCACAAAATCAGGAGGACACTTTGCCTGGGCCTTGTCCTAATGTCGCTGGGTTGCATCAACAGGGTAAAATAGAATGAAGGAAAATGCTTCAGCAGCATGTTTCTGTAGAATATTTCCGACATGGGGCAATGCTCAGGATGTGATGTGAAGCAGAGAGGAAATGCAGGTCCAATGTGTAAATAATTTTGGACATCCCAGGGCCTAGCGTGATGGCTCAATTGGCTAATCCTCTGTCTTGCGAGCACTGGGATCCATTATGGGCACTGGTTCATGTACTGGCTGCTTCACTTCCCATACAGCTCCCTGCTTGTGGCTTGGGTAAACAGTGGAAGAAGGCCCAAACCCTTGGGACCCTGCAGCCACATGGGAGACTGGGAAGAGGTTCCTGGCTCCCAGCTTCGGACCAGCTCAGCTTTGGCTGTTGCAGCCATTTGGGGAGCAAACAAGCAGATGGAAGATCTTTCTCTCCATCTCTTTCTCTCTAAAAGCTGCCTTTACAATACAAATAAAACAAATTTTAAAAAAACCCAGTCATCCCATAGGTAGAACCATTCAGGAAACCCATGGCCAGTCAGCCTACATGTATACAGCAAACCCAATTTCCCAAACACCAGCAGCATGTGTATTTTAGACAGGGAGTGATATAAGTCGGAGACGCAGATGCAGCTTCCAGAGCTCACAGAGGCTGACGTGAGCTGGAAGAGATTTGCGACAGTACAGCAATCCGATACAGCGGGTGCATATTGTATTCCCCACAGAATGTCCCAGACTCAGGTCTACTGTGCATGTGAATCTCAACAACTAGTGTCTGGTTCAAGGTCGGTCCTTCCTATTTCAATGAGTCTACACCAATGGATTCAACACTTGTGTGTAGGTCAAAACAGTCAGAAGAGATAAAGCACACACCTACAAATGTGTTGCAGATTTCCTGTTCCTTGTCACCATTCCCTAAACAACAGTATACCAACCACAAATGGCATTTTATACTGTGTTGGTGACAGTCATCTAGTGGTGGTTTAAAGCACACAAGCATGATGTATCCAGGTTCTATCCAATTACTGTACCATTTCATAGAACAGACAGGTTTTTTATATTCTTGGGAGTACTTAGAACCACCTCTCTACACATATCAAAGGATGACTATATCCTTTTTTTTAAACAACAGACCTACCGAGATGTCACACACCATCAACACATCTTTTAGAACACGCTGTGGTTTTTTTTTAACCTATTCAGAACTGTACAACCAGCACCACAAGCTAACTTCTGCATGTTTTCTTTGCCCTATCAATATGCTTTTGTAATATCCCTCTCTCCTTCTGCCTCTTTATATAAGCAAACCTTTAGGGGGAAAAAAAGTGACTTGCTTGGGAATAAAGCCATGAATTTGTGAAGATGATTCAGTTCCACAACAGACCAAGTGCCTGCTGGTCTGCAAAGAAAAGGGAAGGCACCCTGGGCTGTGGCTCCCTTGCTCCTGCTTAGCTGGGCCTTCTCCTGGTGCCTTCTGTAACCCTTGGGGATTCCCTCCTCTCAGAAAGCGCTGAATCCACAGTGCTGGGACAGTGCCCAGCCTTTCACTCTTACTGACTTCCAGTGACCCCTCGCTGTGGAGAGCTTGCTGCAGCAGGGGCGTTGCAGCAAGGGCCTGTGAACACAGATGGCCTGAGAGCCATGGGCTTGCTCATCTGCTCAGCTCAGGCACAGCCTCCAGGTCCTGACCTCTCAGCCACGGTTTTCACAGGATTGAGGGAGTTGCAGGAAGTCTCTAGCTCTGTAAGGTAGTTCTACTTTGTATTTTTTTAAACTGATGAGCTATTGTTACTTTTTCAATTAGGAAATAAAAATTGGGCTCACCAGTGTAAATGTACTAGCAGATAAAATGAACGCTCAATCCCTCAGTGCTGACAGGCACTGCCTTCTCTTCCTCCCCATCCAGTCACCCCTTCTGGAGAGTCAGATCCCCTCCTGCCACCTGCCCGTGAGGCCCTGCCAGGCCTTCACAAGAAGCAAAGTCCTCTTCACATGGAGCAGCCCTAGATACAACAGCCTGCCCATTTCCCTGTCCCCTGGCTTGTCCACTGCTTTCCTGGGCAGACATGGCGCCACAGAGCCAAACTGCCAGTGAATGAAACGAACAAAAATACAAGACAGTTACAAAAAGGCATGGGAAAAAATGGAATTGAGGAAAGATAGGCAAGCTTTCCCTCAGGCTTAATAAAAATGATTTATTAATTTATTTGAAAGTAGAGATACAGGGATGGAGTAAGGGGAGAAACAGAGAAAGAAAGAGAAGAGAGCAAAAGAGAAAATCTTCCATTTGCTGGTTCACTCCCTCAAATGGCCAAAATGGTCAGGTGGCCAAGGCTGGCTCAGCCTGAAGTCAGGAGCCTGGGACTCCATCAGGGTCTCCCATATGGGTGCCAGGGGTCCGCGTATTTGGGTCATCATCTGTGACTTTCCCCAAGGCTCTTTAGCAGAGAGCTAGACTGGAAGTGCAGCAGTGAAGTCATGAACTGACGCCATATGGAATGCCTGTGCTATAGGCAGGAGCTTTACTCACCATATCACAATGTTGGCCTCTCCACCAACTTTCTGAAATCTCTTTCAATAACAAGCACTGACACTTTACACCAAAATGGCTGCTTTGTGGGGAAGAATGCTTGGCAGTGCCTCTCAAAGCAGCTGATACACAGATTTAGGCACTTGTGGCATGGCTAGGCAAGATGGGGAAGAGACAACGGGGTGTCTCTGTGTAAATGGAGTCTCTCAACTTCCTCCACTCTGCAGCCCGTGCCTGTTCTCAGTTACTTCCCTAATGACCTTGGCCTCCCAGGTGGAGAGCATGCTGACAACTGGGCAAGAGATTGCAGCCTCTGTGTCCCAGTGAGGAAATAACTTCCTGACATCTAGAGCTAGAAATGATCGTGCCTTCTAATGATTCCTAAGAGTCATGCGTTAGCAGGTTCAACCCAGGTTGTGGGCACTGATAATGTGGCTGACATGACGCTCACTGGTGCCAACCTTGGGAAAATTTTTCTGCATCTCACTCTTCTTACCTACAAAGTGGGAACAATGGTGTGCGTTCCCACCCTGAATGGTTACCATTCAGACCAAGGGATGCAAAACATTGCTTGAGCAGTAACTGACACCAGTGAATGTGTGGTCATCAGCATCATACCACCCAAGGTTGGGATCAAGGATTGTTAACACATTAACACTCGGCATGGTTCAGTGTGCGCTCCTCGTTGTCATCACCCCTACCGAGGCCATCATTCAGGCTTCATCTTAGTCTTCTTTAAAATGCCCAAATGGCCCTTGCCCTCCCGTCTCCTCCACCTGATGCCTCCTCACCCAGCGCCCAGTCCTCCCAAGTGAACAGCAGACTACTTCCGACCCTTATATGGCCTCAGCTGGGGACTCCTGGCCCGGAACACAATGCTTGGCTGCCTGGCAGACCCGGAAGCCGATTCCAAGATTGTGAACGTCATCTCTGGCTGCACCCTCTGCAAGGGTACAGTGTCCGGGATTCCTCCTGCTTTTCCAGAACAGTTTCAGCCAAGGAGAGCTCCCTCTGTCAGCTGACACATCTTTTTCTTGGCCTATATTCTAAGGAAGCAGCGAACCCCATCTTCTGGCCCAAGCGGGAGCTGCTGTTCTCATGTCCACTTCCTGCCTTCCTCACGGAAGTATGTGCAACTGCGTAGTCAGCTGCTGGGCACCGGGGCTTCTGCTGCACGCTTGCATCCAAACGTCAAAGATCGGAATCTGAAAACTGAGTGAGCTTGTGGCTTTTCTTGAAGTGGAAAACTGATTCATTACAAAGTTAACTAAGGAAGTAAATGAGGAAGTTGCCTAAGTGACCCAGGAAGGAAGGAGGGTCAAGAGGAAAGAAGGGAAGGAAGGAATGCAGAGTAACAAAGTGAGGGGAACAGGCCAGGGGAGGGCAGCAAGTGTTTCCTTTGCTTACACATTTCTATACTGTGCTGTGCAACACGAGGTTTATTTAGTTCACGACTTAAAAGAGAAAGTTGTGCGACCAAATGAAACATCCTGCTAAAGCACAGGTGACCAGGAGGGATCACATTAGGTGTCCTGCCTTGTTTCTGACGCACCCATGGAAGCCCCACGGCTAGGATGTATTCCCATTCCCCAGGTGCGAAGGCTGGGTGAGGGAGTGGACATCTGCCTCCCACAGACGTGCTTCTAATGATTCGGGCCCCCAGCACTGTCACCACATCGTCTGGCTCAGCCCCCGCCACCCGCACACCAACTTCTATAACTCATCTGAGTGCGGGCATGTGATGGGCGCATGACAGCCCTGGGATTCCAAGGCAGCCGGGCCTGCAATCCGTAGACGTGTCCTAAGCCTACTTTGAGACTCACCACCTGAGGATGTGCACACTTGTCTATATTGCCCTCTGGGTGTGTGGCATGTCCTGACACACTCAGAGAGTGGACGTGTTCATTCATAGCAGTGTAAGGTCACATCACTTCCTCTCCCTCCAGCTAACTGCCTCTCCTTTATTTTAGGGCAAGCCTCATGCCTGATCATTTATGAACGCGCAGGAGACTAACCAGTGACTCAAATAAAACCACACTCCGATAGCAGAATGACTGAAAGCAACTATGAAGACCAGCTATCTAAACACAAGACTGCTGAGAACATCCTGGTGGAAGAAACCCTATCTCTATGTCACTGAGTATTTAAGAGTCTAAGAAGGGCTTTAAATATTTCCTTAATACCTGGTGTGTATGTCCTCCTAAAAAAGAGGAGGCAACTTTCTGTGGGTAAAGCTACAACTCTCAGATGCTGTTGGCAGAAGTACTGAATTTGGTCAGTATTTGCTAGAACTTTTAATATGCAAAACTTTCACTGTAATTCTATTTTTTTAAATTCTCAGCTAATATTTATTTGCTTTCCTTTTTTCAAGTTATTATCATTTTATGATATTGTTCCTTAGGCCCTGGGATTTCTACTACTTCCTCTCTAAGTCCTTTCCCCAACTGAATTCCCCTATATTATTATTAGAGTATAGTTCTTCATAAACAGTCATATGTTTATCACTGCAGGTATGGACAATGGCAGAGACAACATTGTCTCTCTATTGTCAACACATAGTTGACAGTTTCATTGGGAGTCCTTCTTTGTCTGGAAGTAGAGCTGCATACTACATTGAATCCTCACATCTGGATATGATAGTCTCTATTACACAGTTACTATACATCCCCTTAAATGAAAAGCTACAATACAAAATCAAAAACAGGAAGAAAAAAAGAAATTAAAAAAAACATAAAGATAAATAATATGTTACTAAATGACTAATGTGTCACTGAAGAATTAAAAAAGAAAATCATGAACCTTCTTGAAAATGATGCTACTATATGATCTAGGAGTCACTGAAGGATTGAACAAGAAAGAGTTTTGGAGATATGAAACAAAAAAAAATCAAAATTCATGAGATATGGTTTCTGCTGATCTTGGTTACTGAGATGTGTCTTCTATAGGCAATAAACAGGTGGGTCTTATCCTTTTTCAATCCAGTCTACTAATCTATGTTTGATTGATGCATTTAAGCCATTTACATTTAGGGCTAATATGCTTTGTGCCTGAATTTGACTTTTGGAAGTCCACTGCATTAAAAAATGTTTTTTGCTTTGCCCAAATTTAATTTTTGGAAATTCTGGGTTAATATGTATGGGCAGTAATTTGGTCCTGTCATTTTAGCAATGGGTTGTCAATTGATTTAGTCTTCTGTTATTTCACTGGGATGTTCCTCACTTTTGCCTTTTTTTCGCATGCACATTGAAGGATCTTTTCCTTGTGTTTGATTGAAGAGAACTTGATGATCATATGTCGTGGTGAAGATCGCTTTTGGTCAGCCCTGTTTGGAGTTCCTTGCCCCTCTTGGATGTTGTTTCCCAATTCTTTCTCTAGATCAGGGAAATTTTTCTTATTATTTCATTAAAGACATTTGTAAACCCAGCTTCTCTTTCTGCATCTTCTGGGACTCCCATAACTCTAACATTTGGCCTTTTAATAGTGCCTTTCAACTCTTGAACACTCTTTTATTGCCTGATCCAGCTCTGGTTTCAGCTTTTTGTTTGTTTCCCCCTGGTGACAGGAAATAGCTTCGAATTTTGAGATTCTTCCTCTGGCTCCTTCATTCTGTTTTGGAGACTCTCCACTGTACTTTTCATCTGCTCCACTGTTTTCTTCATTTCTGATACATCAGCTTTCATTTGATTCATTTCCATTGTGACATATTCCTTGAATTCCTTGATTTGCACCTGAACTCAGCAATTTTAGCAACAGCCAGACAAGAGGCGTGCATGTGTTCATATTCCTGGGCAAGGCTGTGTTCTGACTTGTTGGGTGAGAGGGGCTGTGTTAGGCCCCCTGGTAGCAGATCTGGCTGTGTGTGTCCGATCCAACAAGCCTGTAGACTTGTAAGTTTCCTGGCTCCTTCCTTACCATTGGGTAAGTGCACCTTACCCGAGGATCCATCCTTTTCACTTAGACAAACTCAGAGCTCAGCAAGAAGAGTTGGCTCTGCCTCTGGAAACCACCACCAGCCTGGTGACCACCACAGGTTTTGTCCATAGATGAGTAAAATCTACAACATCCAGAGCTGTGGCCAATGGACACACACTGAACAATCAGCAGGGATGTGGGGCAAGAAAGTAGCCAAATCAAAAGTGAGAATAACCTGCCGGAAATGAGACAGCCAATCATGTTTCCTAGAAGATGTAAAAGTCTACAGATTCCTGAAGATGAATCATTAGTAAGCAGCAAACTCAAGTGCTAAGAGATGCCAGTCTGCTGATTCCATGCGACCGCTGTCCACCATCTCGTAACAGTAACATCCTGGACACACATGAGGAGGTCAGAGGTAGACCAAAAAGGAGGCGGAGTTTACACATCCTGGCATCCCGCAGTCAGCTGCTGGCGGAGGGGTCAGGGCACAGCACTGAGTGTCAGTGCATCCACAAGGGTCTGAGTTCCGACCTCGAGTGTCCATCACGTGTGAGAGACCTGAGGCTGTTCTCTTCAAGAGCAGATTGCCTGATCTACACGATGGACTTGAGAAAGAAGGAAATTCTGACTCACGCTACAACGGGGAAGGACTGACAGCAATAAAATCCACAGAGACGAACGGTGGAAGGGTGGGATGCTAGGACCAGGACCACACAGAAAAGGGAGCTGGCATTTCACGGCTGCACAACAAGGTGTTTTACTCCACACAACTGGTCAGTGTGTATGCTGATAAAAGGCTAAGGTGGTACATTGCACACTAAGTGAACTTTACAATAATTTAGAGAGATCGGGAACTCACCTTTGAAGTTGCCGATGTACAGGCCGGTCAGGATCTGGGAGAGAGATACAGGTGTGAGTGTGGCAGACCCCAAACAGTCAACATTTTATACAAGGGCACCCCAGGACCCTGTCCCTGTGCAGCCTGGGGCTATACTACCCACCGTACACCTACTCCCCAGCACCTCCCTAGACAAAGCACACAGACGGCCCAGCACCCCTGTCTGTAGGCTCAGCTTGTTTGAGTTATCAGGGGAGGTGCTCAAATGGCCTGCAGACAGCTGCATGGTGGGGCCCACCGACTCCCAGAACTCAGGGCCCAGGTCTTGTGGTACACCCATGCCAAGAGCCCACATCTCATGTATTCCACCGCATTTTTCTCAAGGCCCACCAAAACCTATCCTCTGCCGCATAAGGCCTTTGTGTCAGCTGTGCTCACTGCATGGCACGCAGCTACACTCCTGATCTCACCTCACCCATCAGCTCCCAGCTCTGATTTCTACTCTGAAGCTGGTCTTCAGCTGCAAGTTTGGGTGGGCCCCTGGTTCTGCTCCCTGTGGTTACCGGCAGTGATGCTGTGTTGGGAACGCTGCCTAGGTGGATGGAGTCTGTCCCCTCACTGGACTGGGCAGCAAATGCCTGGTGCCGCTCATACTGCTGCATCCCCAGCTCTAGTCCGAGACGGCCTTTCCCCAGCAGGTCTTTCTTGGAACAGCCTGCAGGATTCCCCTAGGAGGCGGGAGGGGCAGCCACTCATCATTCCTGTTTTAAAACAATGCAGGCTCATCCTGGAGACACACTGCAGTCTTGCTCGCTGGCAAGAATTAGGCAGCCAAAGAATAGGCATCAGCTCCTAAGAGTTCACCTCTTCTAAGGCAATGGTCCTTAGACCAGAAAAGGACCCTGCCCACCTCTGCCCACTTGCCATATGAAAGGCTTTCACAGATCTGAGATGAGAACTTGTGGGTCAGGATTGTGGCATTTTTTCACAAGCACCCTATGATTTTTAAAGTGGGAAGAGGATTCCTATCTCATCAGCCCTTCAAGCGGCCACTCTAAAATCCAAATACAGACATGGCTCCAAAAGCTAAAAATAAGTTCATGTCATCACCTGCTATGAGTTCTAAGAGCATACAATGGACTTGCATTGGTGATCCTTCACAGATGCCTCTCCAGCTATCCTGGCCACACCAACCTAGTCAAGCTCTGGCCTTTTACGTCCCCTCCATTTTGGTCCATTCCCATTGGGAAAGTGGGTGAAGCCCGTGTCATGTGACATAATTATACTTCTGACTTCAAGCACTGTCCCTTCACCACCACAGTCATCATGTGCCAAGTGGCTCTAGGTGCCAGGCCCAGGGTCACACTGTGGTAAGCCAGGCAGAATGGTCATATAGTACATTAACTAAGCTGGGCTTTCCCAGCAATGGAAAGAGGTACTATTAATAACTCCTCTGGAGCAATGGTAGAACCCAGAAGCCACCTGCCCAGGAAGACAGTGCCATCACCCTGGCTGACCCAATAGCCACCACTGGCCCCTGAGGTCAGGTGTGTCCCTGACCGAAGTCACAGCACTCAGGCAGGCCAGGTTAGCCCCGTGAGTAAAGAACATGTGAGAGAGTATCTCAGGGGAAAGTACCAGTGCCCACTGCGAAGGCCCTCACAAGTACTCAACACAGGTCTTTCCTGGAACAGCCTGCAGGATTCCCCTAGGAGGTGGGAGGGGCAGCCACTCATCATTCCTGTTTAAAACAATGCAGGCTCATCCTGGAGACACACTGCAGTCTTGCCCGCTGGCAACTCCTGCAAATGTCATCTCCTGTTTTCTGGGGCCATTTCTATCTTTATCAGGATGTGATGCCAGACACCACAGGGCACGGTCATTATCACACGGCTCCTCTGCCCAATGGTGAAGAGAACCTTTTCTCTGAGCAGTCAGGGTCCACTGAGTTATTGTCCCCTCTTCCCCACCAAGTCTTGGTCAACTGAGCCCAAGGTCAAGCCAAGAATCCTGATAAGCCACTTTACGAAGGCCTGACCCCCCATGTCCCCTGGGCTCCTCTGTCCACTCCTGACATCTGCTCAGGCTCTTCTTGGTAATTCTGTTCCATTCTCTTCTTTGCCCATGGCCTTTAATCCCCTAGTTTGTCCCTCTGGTACTTGGGAAGTTGAGTTCAGTTCCTCTCTTGTTGCAAATCTTGAACAAAGTCTTCCTTGCTCTTTTTAACCAGTGTCAGAAAGTAGCCACTGAAAGTGGTTTCTGCCTCTATACACACTGACCATGTTGAATATATTTATCTGTCCAAAGTCACAGAATATACCCTAGTGACCATGTTAGCCAAGTATTTACTGCGTTTCTGTCAACTCTGGGCACTGAGCTGGGCACTTGGGGTCACAGGTGTGGCTGTCAGAGGGATGGCCATGCTGGAGCTTCTCATATAGCAAAGATGGAGGTAAGCTGACCACCCTGTGGTCACACAGGACTTCCAGGAGGCAAACGACAATCAGAAGATGGTAAGTCCAACAGAGGAGGGCCGAGAAAGAGCAGAAATAGGTAAAGAAACTATGAGACAGGCGGCTTGTGAGTGGCAGCCTGTTTGTCTACAAGAGGGAACTTGAGAGAGGCTGAGCGGAGACAGTCAGCTTGCAGGGAGTGGTCAGTCCTGCATGTGAATCTTATGGTCAGCCCACATCTTAGGACTCTAAGTTAAGGGTCATGGAAGCAAATGCTGCTAAGATGTCTCAGATGTATGGTGTGGCCATTAGAAAAAGGAGCTTATATGTTTTTGACATATCTTAGAAATGTCATCAAAAACAAAAGGGTAAGGTTGGGTATGGCACATGCTGTCATTCCCATACCCTTGTCTATGAAGGGCCACTGGGGGCAGAGGTTCCAGAAGAATGGCTTTTACATTTCTGTGACTTCTCCCATGCAGTGTGAATGCATCACTTCAACCTACCCCTTAGAGTCAAGAGAGATTTATTGAGGAAAAGATTATGGCCCATTTTTGTGTTCTCTATGCTTCTATTATTGTCTCTACAAAACACAAACCAGTACGTTCTACAAGATAAAATGAGAAAATGGTGTCCAATGATCTCTGTGTTCTAACATTCTAGAATCATGGTTTTCTGGCCTCGCAGTCTGAACTTGGGAGCTGAGCGCCACATGAAGCTCATGTGGGCACCTAAGGGACCATCAGTTGCATATTCTCCAATCTCACCCACATGGGAGGAGGGGACCATGACACAGCAAGTCAGTGTAGCCTTGCTGCAACAGGCCAGCCCCACCCCTGCCTCGCACCCAGTCTATGAGATAAACAACCCAATCTTCAGATACAGTCAAACGAATATGTAAAAGAGCTAAATTTGAACATTATAACAACAACAAAAAGCCCGCCCATGGGCTGAGGACGGCCCTTAGAGGTACTTCTAGGATTTCTGTTTGCCACCAGCAATGTATTTGTAAACACATTTCTCAATGTCACAGGTCCTCTGTGAGCAGGTACTACTAAAATATTCTTCAACAAAGAATGAACAGATAAATAATGAAAAGGGCAAGAGGTGGTGAAGCAAGCAAAGGAGAAACATGAGAGAATGCTGATGATGGTGGTGGTGAAGTCACCCCCTGGCACACCCACACCCCATATCCCCATATCAGTGTGGGATGGTCCAAGTTCTGGTATTCTGCTTTCTACCCAGCTTCTTACTGATACACACCCTGTGATGCAATAGAAAATGGTCTAAGAGCTCAGGTCCGTGTCACCTACATGGAAGAAGTGGATGGTGTCTGTGGCTCCTGCTTTAGCCTGGACCACTCCTGGCTTTTGGCAGCAGTTTAGAAGTGAGCCAGAGGGTGGAAGCTCTTTCTCTCCTTTCAAATGCAATGATAATAAATACAAATGTTTAGAATGATGGTCAACAAAGCCACATGCAAGCTTTGCCAGTGATCAAATATTTCCCCGTTTGCGTCCTGGGTGGGTTTCCACATTGGAAACAGTGGCTGGCATGGAAGCAGAGAACAGGCAAAGACACAAAGCCGGGGAAGGAGAAAGTAAGGAGGCAGCTGACAAAAAAATCATTCAAGTTGGGCATTTTGCCTGCAATGAAAATACCTTGAGTTACTATTCAGAGGACAGAGCTGGATCACTCAACTTTTAACTTCATTTTCCAGACCAGGAGAGTGAGCTAGAGTTCCATGGCTGGAACTAGAAAGCAAATTGCTCAATTCCCATTTCTGTAGTCAGATGACAGTTCTCTTCCACACAGAATTTACAGAACAAGACCAAAGAAGGCGAGTTTCAAGCAGACTGAATGAAAAACCTGTGACTATTTAAACTTTTATTCTGGGGTGAGAGTTGTGGAGCAGTGGGTTAAACTACCACCTGGGAAAGCAGCACCCCATTGCGGAATGTCAGTTTGAATCCCAGCTGTCCCTCTTCTATCAAGCTCCCTGATAATGTGCCTGGGACAGCCACAAGTGATAGCTCAAGCACTTGGACTCCTGCCACCTACACGGGAGACCCAGATGAGATTTCCAGACTCCTAGCTTGGGTCTGGTCCAGCTCAGGTTGTTTGCTAATTTAAGGAGTGAATCAGCAGATCTACTATTTGTTTCTGTTGCTCTGTCTGTTAAACAAATCAATAAATAAATCTTGGGGAAAAAAACAAACCTCCGCAACTATGATTTCTGTAATTCAAAATCAAAAGTTGAAAAAGAAAATCTGACTCATCTCTTCTAATATTCTAGTTTCAGATTTTCCCTAAGTGAGAGAGGAATGGGATAGGAGAACAGAGAAGTGGGAGAAGGATGGGATGGATGGTGACTGGGAAAACAGTGTTCACCTGGGACCATGAGGCTGACCAGCCAACTCCAGGAGAATTTGAACTTAAGTAGGAAGCAAGAACAGGGCAGCACAATGTCACCAGCACCTGCTGGGGGCTGAGAATGCATCCGAAGTCGGAGATGCTTCCGCCTTGGCCAGGGATGCTCTTCCCTGCTGCTCATCTGTGAGGCCCTGTAACCTTTAGGTCTCCCTCGACACCACAGGTCCCATGAGATGACGGTTTTCAGATCCCCCACAATGAACCCTTCTAAGGCAGTTTCTCCAGGCCCCCTAGGCACTGCTTTATTTTCTCCATCATATCCGGGGTGTCTGCTGTGTCTCTTGCGTGCCCCCAAGCCCGCCCCTGTGTCTCCTCAGTGGGAGACAATCGGCGAAGGAGTGAAGACACAGTACCATCACCAAACAAAACACTCTCCAGTAACTCTGCTGGCCACGCAGATCCATGGGTTTTGTGACACAGGAAGATCGGGGCCTTGAGAACCAGAGCCCTCCTGAACAAACTCTGCTGAGATCATTCCAAAGACTCTCTCTGTGCACGGTCCTCCTGACCAGCATCTGTCACCCCTTCTATTATTTCAATACTCGTCACAGAGGAAAAAAAAATTTTTTTTGAATTTTCAGCTATAAAGCACTGAAGTCAAAAACAAAACACTGCTTCTGACACAGGAAAAGCTTTGTTTATTTTTAAACATTTCACTTAGTACTCCAGGAAGCCAAGGAATCTACAAACCCCACCCTGACAGACTACACAAAGATGAACTTGAGCCCCAGCAGCACAGGGTCACGCGTGTGGGGGTGGAAGGGCGAGGTGGAATCTTCCCTTCCCAGCTCACAAAGAGCTTTCTGGGTTTCTATGCCAGGAACGGAGGGGAAAATTCTGGTGGATTCCCTGAAGGGTTAAATGTCACAGAGAACTTTCTGAAGGCTGTTTGGCCATGGCCTTCGTTGGTCTACATTTCTGACTGTCCTGAGAACATTCCTTAAAAGCTTCTGTTCTTTCAGAAAATAGGTGAAGACAGACACCACCCGCAAGGAGTCCTGAGCTGGGAGACCAAACCGAGCAGCAGCGTCTTGGCACTTTGCGTGTTTATCACACACTCCAGGGTCTGACATGGCACCTTGACAATGGCAGGGGTCAGCATCTTAAATGGATGGATCAACACCTGAGGTAGCCACGTCACCTGCTCCCAGGAGCATCAGAGTGACTGTCCCCTACCACCATCCACAAGTCATCCATGACATCCTGGAATAGCACCCATCCTCCACCAGGCAGGAGGTGTTCCAAATACAAAGCAGGAATGAAGCAAGAGGCCAGCAGACTGGATGTGCCAGAAGCTAAGTCAATAGCAGTGAGTGGAGGACCAGCTGTCGGAGGCAGAGGGTCTTCCCCACTGTGCCCTAGCACGGCAAGCCTTCAGGCTTCCTCAGGTCAGCATTTAGGTCGATGCCACAGGGACTTGCACACAAGAAGCACTGGAGGCAGCTGTCTTTGACATCATGCTTGGCTTGGGTCTTACGTTTTGTTCTGCTTTGTCCTGAATGGGACACTGTCATGCTTAAAAGTACGAAGGCAACAGTGAGAAGCGGAGTTTCAGAAGCTCTCTCGGAGGATTTATTAGTTCAGACTCTCGAGAAAACTTTTGAGTCAACTAGGAGCTTTCAAAAGCTCCAGAGAAACAGGCCATTTGCATGCAACAGCCTGTTCAGTTGAACCCTAGCCTTACCAGAGATATTTCCCAGTCATTCTCCTCTGTGGCTGTGAGCCAGCCCAGCTGGCTTTGAATCTGGCTGAGTGAGTGTGGGCAGGCCCCCTAACCTGTGTACCACACCTGCAAAACAGGCTTGAAGCAACAACACTTACTTCACAGGTGTGTGGTAAGAAATGGAGATAAGCTATCCATCGGGAGAAGCATGCAAACCCAGGACCTGGCACGACAGTGAGTGGCTCGTTGCTGATTACGACTGATGCCAGTGTGAAAAGTGTGTGAGAGGCAATGAGCTCGTGTCAGCTATTGGCTTTTCTGCCCCTTATGAATGCTAAACACGAAGCAAGACCGGAGGTGACAGGAGGCGACTGCTTGTTTTACAATTAATCTGAAACTATGAGGAACTTACCAGGTTCACTTTTAGGGGTTTAAGGATTTACCTTGGGATGCGGCTGGCTACCTAGATCAAAGGAAATACTTTCACTGTTGCTGAAATCAACAGGAACTGGCAGTCCAAGCCCATCTCATACATTCTAGCCTGAGAGCTCACACAACTTGAAAGCCTCCACCTGGAATTGTGAAGAGGCTGACAGCCTACCTAGCCTTGGAAAGCTATAGTGAGGTCCAATTTTCACTAAGTGCAGGTACATTTTACAAGGCTCAGAAAACAAAGCATCCAAGCTCCCACACAGTTTGTCTCTATTTCATTGCCATTGTAAACTGGGGAGAACTCAGAAGATGCCTCCCCTGACCAGCTCATGAAAAGGGACGTGATGCTCGGCCGCACAGGGGCCTGAGGAGAAGATAGCGCACGTGCATGAGATGTAGAAATGAGCTCTGCTTCCACAAACCAGCAGGATGGAATCCACAGAGGTTACTCATAAATCTTTTGGTCCAAGATGACATACTGGTATGAAATGAGAAAGTAGTAACCTCACCCCAGCTCCTGCAAGGCACACATACACTTAGGTTTTCAGTTCCAGGGGCAGGACATTTTATCATTTCTTAATTCATGAATGTTCTGAGGAAGACATTCCTGTGGTAAGCATCTTCCCCAGACCTCTACAAACCCAATCAGTCATTTCTTTTCTTCTGCCTTTGGGATGGGGAAAATAGGAAGCTTGCTCAGAGTCACACAGTAACTGTTGGCTGTCCTGCAGTGATGGACTTGGAAAACAACACGGGTGGACTACACGCGTGGACTACCGTCTTGGTGAGATAGCCCAAGTTTATTAGTCACCTCAGGCTTTTATAGACTGAGGGTCACAGAGGATAAAGGAGGAGGTATTGAGGAGCTTACACAGTTCCCATAAACCTTCCTACGGAACCCCTCAATTGTTTCCACAGCCTTGTTTGAAACTATCTTTTGTTTTGCATACCCATCGAGTGTTCTCATACACATGATGGCCAGTTATACAAATGGTACCCAATCAGCTGTTCTTACACACATGATATCCTATGAATTGTCATTCCTTCTACAAATCACAATGTCCTTCTACAAGTAACTACATGGAAAATCCTAGATAAGGCTTGTTGTTACCAGCTTCCAGCTACTCCACCACTATTGTGATCTTGTGATGTGTCTCTGGTTAAACATGTGGATGCCAGCAGACCGCTATGTCAGGCTCAAGTGCTACTCCAAGGCTGCCTTCCTCGACTCTGCCTTTGCACCTCTGCCTGTTGCATCCTGAGGAGCCCCAGTGTTTATTTGCCTAGCCTCCACCCCACTTTAATTGCCATGCAACAACCTGCGTCATGCACTACAGTGCCACTAGCCCCAGTGGCTAGTTGCAAGTGAGATGGGGTGTGAGTTCAAACACATACAAGAGATTTTAAAGACTTGGTTTAAAAAAAAATTGTGAAATACTCCATGATGTAACACTTTGGTTACAGGTTAAAATGATACTCTTTTACTTTTTTACATCATCAAGTGCATGTCACCTGCTACTTTATATCTCTGTAATGTCTACCAAAAGATTTTTAATGAGGTATAGAGTTTCTGCTGCATTTCTGCGATACAAGTGCTGGCCTGTGTCAGTGACCACTGTCTCCACACCCTGCTCAAAGTAAGTGCGCAATAACCATGAGCTGAACGGACAGTTCCTAACTCCTACACACAACACTGCCCCATTTTTACGCCGGATATCACTTCTCTACATACAGGACAAATCAGGACAGCAAAACAGCCAAGAAACCTACTTCCCACATGGAAAAGGCCAAACTTGTGGTAGGACCGTACTTCTTCTGCTGAGAAGTGTCAGAAGAATTTGATCCCTCAAGGCAGTCATTCGAATTCCTGAATAGCCTTTAAATGATTATATACAACACTACCAATTAAATGCAGAAAGAGATGCAGGGTGAACAACTCAGGTGTGAGAAACTAGAAGCAGTCCAAGGAAAGCGGAAGTGTGATCTCAGTCCACGGAAAGGCAGGTGGAACCCAGGACATGTGACAGACATCCCTGCTGTCGTCTGTTCTACTTTTATTTTTTCTTTATCATCCATTTTATTTAAAAGACAGAGACAAGCATCTACTTGCTGGCTCACTCCCTAAAGGCCTGCAGCGAGTGGGACGGGGACAGACAAAAACAAGAGCTCAGAATTCAATCTGGCTCTCCCACATGGGAGGCAGGGATCTAAGTAACTTGAGCCACTATTGCTGTAGCCCCCCTGCCCGAAGTGTGGTTTAACAGGAAGCTGGAATCAGGAATCGAGCCAAAACTCCAACCCAAGCAGCATCTTCACCGCTGTGCTAAACAGCTGCCCTCGGAGTTGACTCCAACTTTTAAATGCAGAAGGCTTATGGCGCTGATGGAATCTGGTGCTAATGGCGCCACCTGTAATGCAAGCACTTATCCAAGGGAGAAATGGGTGCTTCCCAAACTTGGCCACTGGCCAAAAAACAAAACACAAAACTGAACAAAATGCTCTCAGTGTACCAGTCAAAGGCATGCAGGCCCCAAACACACACACAGCTTTCTCATCAACTGGGTCTCCAAGGTCAACACAGGACAGGTAGGGACTCAGGATCCCAACCCCCACCCCCAAAGCACATTCCCTGCTCTAGCTTTTATCCTCCCTGCCCACCTCTTCCCCCACCACACACACACCCACTCCAACAGTCCAGCCATGGAGAAAATTCACTGCAGGCTCCAGGGAGCTGGAAGGAGGCAGGGAGAAGAGAGGGAGTGGGGAAGGAAGGAGGAAGGCAGGCACACGGGGATACCCACCAAACATGGAGGCCAAACGTTCATGCGCAAGAGGTGGGCCAGGAGGCCAGGGGGAGCTCACTCACCCAGGAACCTTAACTGATTTGCAAATGTGTTGAGGGTTTTTCAAAGTCTAAGTTCTCCTTCCTCTGAAGCTGAACAACCAGCGCAGGGAACAGAACTCAATTATTTCACCTTACGCTCCACACAGACACACCACCGGGCAACTCCTAGCTGCAAACAAGCCAGCAACTTTGTGGATGGGAGAACAGCGTGGTGGGGCCTGGATCCAATGTTCTAGAAAACCAGGGCAAGCCGACTTCCCCTCCCAGCCCCGACCCGTCCCAACAGGTTGTCCCTGAAGTCACGCCACCAGGTCACTCAGGTGAAGCCAACTCAGTTCTCAGCCCTCGGTCTACTTGTCTAAGTACAAGATTAAAAAAAAAGAGAGAGAAAAAGAAAAAAAAAAAGAGGAAATGACGGAAGAGACATCCGTGGACGCTGGCTGACAGACGCTGTGGGAGGCGAAGCTTCGAGAGCCTCAGTTGGAGCGCCAAGGGGAGGGGAGAGAACCCATGCCACCGCCGCTCGGGGCTGGGCACGGCGGGTGTAGACGCTCAGAAAGGGCCCCGGCTCCCAGTCCGGGGCTGGGGGGGGGGGGGGTGGCCCGCCAAGGCGCTGTTCCCGGAAGCCGGAGTGGCGTGAGATGAAGTGAGGAGCGGGAACTCGCCGCCACCCCATCCTCCCCCCCAAAATCACCACAGCCGCGCCCCTCGCGCGCGCACACACACCCGGGCCGCCCCTGACCCCCGCCGACAAGCGCCCTGCCGCCTCGGAGCCCGCGTTACCTTGTTCATCCCATTGCCCATGGTGGCGGCCGCGAGCTCTAGCGCCCTGGGCGGCGCGGCGGCGGGCGCGCCGAGGACATGCTACACCCGGAGGAGGGCCGTGCGGGCGGGGCGCGGCGGACTGCGCCAGCGCCGCCTCAACCGGCACAGGCCCGCGCGCCGCCGGGGCCTGCCATGGGCGCCACGACCGTCCCCAACACGCCACCACGAGCGGACGGACCTGCAGGCCCCCGGCAGGACCACCTCCGGCACCTTAGCCGGGAAGTGGTCTCCCTTGGCCGTTCCCCGCCCCCCGGGGCGCGCCGAGGCCCGCCAGACTGCACCCTGGGATTCCGAGATGCCCTCCCTGCGGGCCTAGGCTCGTCGGTGAGGGCGCCTGGGGTGCGGCGGTATTGGGGGACGAGGGCGTGTGTGGCAGGACCCCCGAATACAGGCTCTACCCGTGTTCGGAGAATGCAGGAGGAGCGGGGTGGGCGCGGACGCCGCCTGTTCCCGCGGAGGCTGCGCATGGCGGTCCGCGCCCCTCCCCCTCGCCAACCCCAAGCGCATGCAGTCCCCCGTGCTCTGGGGCGACCTGGGGGATGGCTATTACCAGCAGTTAAGTAGCTGCCTGGCTTCACTGCTTCAATGAATCAGGTGCTAATCCGAGCCCTGAGTGTTCGGGGCTCCCCTGCCTGGGTTTTCTGCATGGGACAGATTTAGGACGGGGGATTCCTGCGGCCCTGCCCCGCCCACCACGACCGAGAAGGCTCAGCCGGTGGGAAAAGGTGGGGTAGGTGACTAACCCCTGGGGGAGGCCTGACCTCTCCACCCTGGGCAGGCAGAGGCCCTCCCCACCCCCCACCCCGCCCCGCAGGATCTTGACCTTATTATAGCCCGCAGCTTCACACTGTGTGCACTGGTCGTCCTTGTTTAAATGTCTGTCTTGTGATTGGGGCTGGAGAGCTTCACCTCTTATCCTCTTGGCAGGCTTCTCTTGGGGGGTGGGGGGTGTTCGTTCATCCTAACCAGAGTGTGAAATTCCTCTCTGAGGAGATAGAATCTTTGTGTTAGGGACTGTTTCAGTTTCATTTCTTGACTCCTCGGTAATGTCCTGCACACAGTAGGTGCTTAATGAATGTCTGATAGATGAATGCCTGTGTCAGTCTGCAACAGGCAAGCTCAGTCTGCCGACCTCCTTTTTGTGCTCCCCAAAGCTGGGTAGGATACCAGCATGGTGGCCTTCTGTGGGTTCCTGAGACCTGTCTGATGGGATCCTGCCTGGGAACTTGGGCAGGGTGTGCCCTTTGTCAAGACATCTGAGACCTCAGCACCTTGCCTGCTGTCTTCGAGGTTGCATGCCAAAAGTTCTGTCTGTCAAGAGACTTCCTGATGACTCGATTCAACATCAATCATATGACTGTCGTTTTTCTTCATATCATGCAACATCACTGGAAATCACCAAATGTATTTTCTTTAAAAAAGAATATTTTTTATTTGAAAGGCAGATTTACAGAGAGAGAGAGATCCCTCTGCTTACCAGAGATCCTGGCTTACTTCCCAAATAAGCCAATTTGAAGTCAAGAGCTTCCTCTGGGTGTCCCACATGGGTGCAGGGGCCCAAGCTCATGAGCCATCCTTTACTGCTTTCCCAGGCTGTGACTGGAAGCTGGATGGAAGTGGAGCAGCCAGAACACAAACCAGCACCTATAGGGATACCAGTGCTGCAGGCAGATGGCTGGCCTGATAAGCCACTGCACCAATCCTTGCCTATTTTTAAAAGCTGTTTCACTAGCCAGCAGTGTCCAGATGGAAAAGGTCTTTGCTGGACCACCATAGTCAGATGGCCTGGGACAGCATCTGGTGCAAAATAGAGATTTGGTAAGTATGTGTGCAAAAAAAAAAAAATAATGATTTTGTCTGTTGTGTGTGTGGGTTGAGAAAACAGCAGTGGGAGTCTGTGGAAATTTTGGAAAGAGCTTACAGAATTCACTTAATGCCACATCTCTCATTGTGCACCACATCTTCTGGCCAGAAAACATCTCCAAACCCTAATGGGGTGGGGGTCATGTGCCTCAGGTTAAGCCACTGTGTGGGATGCCTACTCCCCATATCAACATGCCAGTGAGAATCCTGGCTGCTCTATTTCTGATCCAACTTCATGCTCATGTGCCTGGGGAAGCAGCATACGGCGGCCCAAATACTTGGGTCCCTGCCATTTATGTGGGTGACCCAGCTGGAGTTGCTGGATCTTGTCTTCACCCCTATCCAGTTCTGATTGTTGATGGCATTTGGAGGTTGAATCAGCAGATGGAAGATCCTTGTGTATGTGTGTGTGTCCCTTTCTGTCACTGCGCCCATCCAGTTTTAAAGAAGAGCTCACACCAACAGCAGGCTTGCATTGTTGACCACGGCAGCATGGGACCTAGGCCAACCAGCAGTCTTCTTGCCCCTTGGTCTGCGAGGGTTCCTTCCCTACCTCCACTTCTCTTTCTCCATCCATTAAGCCTCCCCATCACCTGTGCAGCCCTCCCATTTGCCCTTTGCGTGGGCCGTCATTATGTCATTATTTTGACTACCTTCCTGCACAGAGGCTGCACAGCATGGTTAGACTGTCTGGGGAATCCCAAGGCCACCCTCTGTTCCTTACATTTTAGGTAAGATGATCAACTTTCCTGAGCCAGCTTTCCCCACCTGAAAATGAGAGCATTTACCTGTGAATTTCAGAACATCTTGCGCAGACACCTATGGTGTTACTTGTACTGCCTTCCATTCCTCATGTGCCGTTGTGTTTCTAGCAGTCAGATGCCCTCTGAAGGACACGACTGCTTGGCAAGTTGGCAGTTGCCCCAGAGTAACAGATCTGTATCTCATTGTTTCATGTGCCATCCATTGCCTTATCCTGCCAGTATAAACTTTTTTCTCCAGTTCCGGTGATGTAACTAATCGCTTTTGAACGCGGAACCTGACATGGTTGTCTCTGGGAGCTGAAAGCAGCATTGCAGCCTGTGTTCAGCATGGCCCTTAAAGGCTGTTATGTGGGAAAAGAAGAGAATGTGAACACCACAACTCAGAATGTCATTTTTTAAGATTTTTTTTTTGAGGGGGCAAATACCCAGAAAAGATTCTTAACTCCATCTTTATCCTCAACCCTATGGCCTAACCCCACATTTCTGCAATTTGACACTGTAGTTCCCCATTTCCATCTTGAGTTTCTATGTTTTTTTTTTTCATACTCCCTGTAGCTACTGATTATGGGTGTGAAAAATAGAGGAAAGGAAATCCCTCAACTAGGAATGGGGAATAGTTATCCAGTCAGTCATACAAAGTTTATGGATTTACTGGGTATGGACCTGCCAATGCAACCATAGGAGGGACTGAAGATTCAAGAGGTCTGTAGCACGCTGAGTTTTTTGAAGCTGGTCATTTCATAGGGCCTGCAAATGAAGCTACAGTCATCCAAGTGTCTCCTGGCAAGAGACAATTCCCTGCCCCTGGAATGTGTCACATTCAAAGTAGTGTTGTAGCTCATTTGTGTTTTCTCTTAATCACAAAATTACATAGGCATCACAAGTGACTTTTTTTTTGTTGTTCTCACTTCTGCTTTTCCACTTGATATTTTCCTCTGTTGACACTGCCAACATCACAGATGCTGGCCAACACTCCCAGCCAAAGTACCGCCTTTATGTGTGCACGATCAAGAACGTTTAACAAGTCACGGGAGCCAGCCAGGTCCCATAGTCACAAGTGGTTAAGGACAACTGGCTAGCGGTCTTTTTTTTTTTTAACAAGAAAGCTCTTTGAACTTTTAGATGGGCCTGTGTAAATGCCACAAGCAGAAACACAGTCATTCAGCTCAGCCGATCACTAGAGGTGTGAGCGATGATTTCAGAGAATGGAGGTAAACCTCTGTCCCAGTGAGAAGCAGCTGTGCAATCTTCCTCAGCCTCTTGGTTTTAACTCAGGCTTTTCAACCTCAGTGCTACTGTCCTTTGGGGCTAGATAAAGTTTTCTTGTTTGAGGTTGGCCTCTGCATCAGTGGATGTTTGGAGCTATTCCTGGCTTCTTGGTCACCACAGTACATTAGCATCCTCATGGTTATGATAGAGAAAGGACCAAAGACAGAGAGAAAAAAATGCTTCCCTCAGTTGTCATCTGTGTGACTGGGCAACCAGATTGGGACAACACCGGGGGAGAAATCATCCTTGCTTTCAGTAGTCAGCCTGCTCACACTGACGGCTTATGCTGGTTCCCTGCAGACTCCTCAGTCCACAATGCTGAATCAAGAACAGATGGCTAAACTCAGGAGCTCCCCGTACAAAGCATGACTGAAAAGGGAAGAAAGCTACAATGGAATCAATTGTCAAGGAGGACAAGGGTGGAGTCTGGAGCTTCTGAAGCAAAAGCAGCAAGCAAACATTTTCTGTTTTTCCAGCATTGTCCAGGGAGGGTGCTCAGGGAACAATTCTGAGCACCCTGACCATTAACCTTAGCCTTAACCTTTTCCAGAGTACCCAATTCCAGACCCTTTTCTCAATGGGCACTTGGTTTGGGGAGCATGGACCTCAGAGCCCAGATGCTGTCCACTCTCTCAGAGAGAATGAGGTCGGAGTTGGACAGCAAGACATGTGGATGTGCAGGCAGATGGAGAATCTGGGAGGAGATGAACAGAAGCAGGCTGCCAGATGGTTGCTAAGGAGTCCAGAAAGTGTGTTAACATAGAAGTCCTGACAAGAGTTAACTGAACAGTGTACAAATGAAGTTATCGAGGAGCACGCAAAACAGAGTGTCGGCAAGGGGAGAGCCAGAGTTCTAGGTCCCACACGTGGGGTGGAAGACAACATTATCACCAACCTGCAAGTTTTAATGGGTGTGTCTCTGTTGTCAGTACAACCAGATTTTTCCTGAAATTGGAGCTGCACGAGGGTGGAAATGGATTGGTATGCATCTCAGCATTCAGCACTTAGGATAGTTCCTGGGTCAGGGTGAGATACTTCCATGTTTGTTGATTAAAGGAAGAAACATGGGTGTCCAGGCTGCTAAATTTGTCCAGAAGTGAGATTCACACGCAGTTCACCAGGTGCTCTAACCATGCCACAGCTCCTGTTTTTCTAGAAGCACCGACATTTATCTAGGACTGATCAAAGTCCTATCATCTTCTGTTTCTGCACTAGACGCCAAGGATGCATTCGACAGACAAGGAGTGAGCAGGGGACCATGTGCACAGCACGTTCGTGCATTTCTATCTTCCGCCTCTCAGTTTGCAGTCACTGTAATAGCTGGCAGAGTTCAGCACTCTCTGTGATTTTGCCCTTTGGCATCAGTTGTTCTTTGAGCTTTGGTTGAGAAACTCTACCTGGTGCTTGGCATTTAGCCCAGCAGTGAAGATGTCAGACACCTATATCCCGTGTCAGAGTAGCTGGGTTCCTCTGGCTCCTGTTTCCAGCTTTGTCTAAATGCAGACCCAGGGAGACACTAGTGGTGACTCAACTTAGGTCCCTGCCTCCCATGTGGGAGACCTGAATTGCATTCCTCACTCCTGGCTTCAGTCCAGCCCAGTCTGAGCTCAGTGCAGACATCTGGGCAGTGAACTAGGTGCATGGAACTGCTCTCATGAGTCTGCTATCTGTCTCTCTCTCTTTTTTAATAAACAGAATTTGAAAAAAGAGTCAGTGACTGATTTATGCCCATCCATCTCATGATTTGTCTGCGGCTGTTTTCCTCGTCTGGAGTGGTTTAAAGCTGACACATGTACTTCCCCATGTCTACCAAGAAAGGTGTGCCCGAGATTGTTAACAAACTACGTTTGTTAAGCCTCTTCATGACTTCAAAAACCAAATGACAAAAAACAAAAAAAACAAAAACAAAAAAGCACACACATACATTTTCATGGCTGGTGAGTCATGAGCTGGATAACAAATATCCTTTTAGTCTCAGAATCACAACCTAAAAAGATGTCTAGCAAAATTGATACTGCTCTCTCACTGTAACACATAAGGAGACATACCAGGATCCCCACCAGTTGCCTGTTACATAGAACTCCCTTCTTGGCCACAAGGAGCTTCACAAAGCCCTGTGGAATTTGACCACATGGACTGCAACGTGCTGGAGCAGCAGATGGCCTCTGAGTGTCCGTGGGCAGAGGCTCCCACGTGTACATGTATACTTTCTGTATCTGCCTGGCCTGGTCCACTGCCCACCACAAGGCCCAGTTCTGCTTCTTCAAATGCCTGCAGGGTCTAGGGGTGGGGTACCCAAAAGTGAAGACGCAAGGGAAGAGAGCAAGGGAAGTTCCAGATTGTAGGGACAATGTGGCTAGTGCAGCTCTCTTTGGAACTCCTAACGCCCATGTGCTAAATGTTACCTTGAAATTCTTCCCTAGTGATATCCTCGGCTTTGGCTTTGTTTGTTTGTGTTTTGCCCTCTTTGACGTGAAACTGAAAATGAGCTGGATCTGAAGGCACTAAGAAACGTCTGAGTAGGGGCAGAGGGAGCAGGGGGTTTCCTGGGGAAATGGAATGTCCCCACAGAAATTTCACCATGAGAGGGGAAGCCCACTTCATATGACATAACATGTAGTTATTGAACTCTCTGCTGGGTTTTACGTTTGTCAATGCTGATCATTATTTCAGTTATTCAGCATTTAACTCCAATCTCAGGGAGCTGGAGTAAGTCTCTTAATTTTGCCCACAGCAGGACCCCTGGCTTTTGTTATGGGGTTTACCACTTGGTTGCAGGAGAGGACATGGCCTTTGGCTCAGACAGGTCAGTCTCATCTGCATTTACTCAAGGAAGATGGCTGATGTTTTAGCACTGTTGACTCAGACTTTGGCCCTTTCTTGCCACACCCAGGTGTCCTTTCTATGCCCTTTCTCAATTCCAGGACCCTCCAAAATATGACAACTCAAGAGCAATTTCCTCAAGAAAGGAACAGCAAGCCACTGTCACCAGAGAGTCCTCAGCTCACATTGCTGGGACGTGGTGGGTCCATCTCTTGTATCAACTTAAGTCAGGACAAAGCTCTCCCTGTGGTGTGAGTGCACATCTTGCACTACTAGACAGACCAGAAAGTGTTCCAATCCAGCAACACTCATGTTTTGTCTGAATAATACATCAATTTCTCCTCCATGATACCCCAAAACACACGGCAGGAGTTATTTCACTTTGTTGTAATTAAAAGTGATTTTTTCAAGTAAAGGCACAGTTTATCTTCAAGGGGACAGAGATCTTTGCGTCTGCAGACAGAAATTGTCATCACTGTTAAAAGGAAGTTCTTCCCCAGCTGTGGAGACGTTGAGGAACCACCTGCTAGGTGGGTGAATGCAGAGAGCACACATGTGGAGGTGAGATAACTGACATACAAGGCATCATGAATATTAGTGTTGTGGTAGTAGCCATGACCACAAGGCTAACAGGGCAAGAAAATCTTGGCACTGTTGGTATCCAGCATCTTTTTCTTTTTTGGTATAGAGTGCATCTGTTTCCATCTTGCATCATCCTAATTCCAGGAAGTCACGGACAGTGATGGCTAGGATTATGTATCTGGGTTGCATGGAGCCATCCAAGTTCCATGTCGAACTAAGTCCTTTAAAAGACTCTTGGAGACAAGACATTCTCTCTTGCAGTGAGGGTGCAACAGTTTCCCAAATGACAGTAAATCAGTCCTTCATCCACTTTTGCTTTTTCTTCAAGGAGATTTGTGGTTTTAGTCTGGTTTTGTTTTTAACTTGCTGAGTTTTTTTTTTTTTTGCTTGTTTGTTGTTTAATTTCTAAGATGCCTAGTCAGCATGGGAAAGGGGGGATAATTACCACAAAACCTTGAGACATCTTCAGCTGCTTTCCCAGGTGCATTAGCAGGGAGCTCCATCAGAAGTAGTGCAGTTGGGACTTGAACTGGTGCCTGTATTGAATGCCAGCATTGCAAGTGGAGGTTTAATTGGCTATGCCATGATAATGGCTCAAATATCATTAGCTTTCAGTGGAAATAATGCTTTGATATTCTTTAAGCACCTTCTTTTTGATTTTTCAAGCACTCCTGTATGTAAAATGTTGAAAAACAGCCACTGCCTCTAGTTGCTGTGTAGGGTCAGCATGTTCAGCTGGCAAGAGCTGGTTTCTTTCTTCTCAAGCTTGGGGTGGGCAATGGAGAGTCCCCAGAAGGGACATGCTGGCTGGGGGAAAGCCAGGTCAATATTTCTTCACGGAGGAAAAAAAAATACTCTTTGATCTTACTCAAAACAAGTCAAGTACGTGTCAGGTTCCATTTGTGTATTTTCCCTGGAGATTATCTCAAAATAACCATGAAAGCCTTCTAGCTCCTCCTCCTGATAGCCAATCGAGGAGCTCACAACACTGGGAAAGTTGTTTGTGTCCAAGTAGATGGCAGGCTCCTCAAAGCTGTTGGGATTGTACAAAGTGGAAGGCTCACTTGCACAAATAGATTCACTAGTCTGTTCTTTCCCCTCTTGAAACCCCTTCCCACCTCGGCTTGGTTACCAACCCTCAGGCAACATGGCCTCAGCTGCCCAGTGCACCTAGCATAGCAGGAAGCCCCTGGGCCTGGAAACTCATCTTGTTTTAGTTTTTGTCCCTCCCAGGTCTTGAGACAGTGGGTAAGAATGATGATGATGATGATGGCTACGTAAGGTGTAGTAGAGAAATAGGAAGCAGGTTGAAGTGGAAAGAGGAAGCCTTGAGCTCACTGCTTGTTAAAGTGATGAGGACATAGCAGGGAGCAGGATCAAGTGCTGAAGACAGAGGAACCCAAGATCAATGACAGCCACCAGGAAGCTATGTCCATAGACTGGGAGAGATGCGCCAGGGGCTGCTGATATGAGACTGGGAGCATAACGGAGACTTGCGGTGAGGGGTGGGACTGTGGGACCAACCTGGAGTATCTACTATGACGTACCAGGTACCCTGTGAGTCCCTGAAGATATGAAAATAGAAAGATCCAGGCTTTATCTCCAAGGAACTCACAACTCTGTGAGGGCATAGGCAAGGAACTCGTTGCATGGCCAAAGGTTTGGGGCCAGAGAAGGAGGGTGGCTTAGAGAACCTGCACTGCACAGCAGGGTCCTGGCCGAAGGCAAGGTTCTCCACTGGGAGAGAGGAGGTGGCTCAAGCTAGACGCTGGGGAAGCTTATTTTCTAAGACTGATGATCATGGGTAGCTGTAGGCCCCAGGGTAGGAATGGAAGACCTATTTTATGGGAGCTTCCTAGCAGCTGAGGCCACCTCCATGGAGCTTGGGGTGGGAAGTGGAGAAGGGGACTGGATTCTGTTCCTCCCCTCAGTCCTGTGCAGAGACCCAGTGACTCAGAAGGGGGTTGTATGAGGAGGAGACATTGAAGGAGGTGGTCATACCTGTGTGAGGTCTCTAATGGGACTGTTGTCCTTTCCTGAATCCCAACCTCAGGAAAACAGGACACACACGGAGACACAGACACAGGATGTGTGATGACACACATCATCATATGTGATGACACAGGAAGACAGCCACCCAGGAACAGAGGAGAGAGCCACAAAAGAATCTGGTCCCACCCACGCCTTGAGCTTGTTCTCCCAGGCAAAATGCCACTTACTGCCAAGACACAGGAGTCAGAGGGAAGGCCTGGGAGGAACACTTGAGGATTGTCTGGCCAGCTGCTCTCCCACACCACCGAAAACCCAGGCTTATCTGGAGGCCAGCAGAGGGGCCTGAACAGTGTGTCCTGTGATGCCAGACTGTTCAGGCCACTGGTGAACTGAGAAGGGTGGGATGGGAAGTGAGTGACTAAAAACCCAGAGGCCAACGTATCAAACCTTGAAAAATCAAGGTAGGCTGCATGGAGGTAGTGAGTCATGAATGGAGCCTACAGGAGTGAAGTTCTTTGAATACCACTTGGCCTATAATCAAAGTTCTGAACTCTTGTTAGAAAAAAAAAGCATCTAACTGAGAAGCAGCACAGGGGGAAGGACAGTCTCAGGGCAGTGCTTCACTCCCCACGTGCCCACAGAGGATAGGCCTCAGCTACTGTGAGGCCCAGCCTGAAGCCAGAAGCCTGGAATTCAGGGTAGGTCTCCCACATAGTGGGCAGGGACCCAATTTCTTGAGCCATTGTAACTACTTTCCAGGGTCTGTGTTAGTAGGAGATGGGGGTCTGGAGCCAGAGCTAGACTCAAACCCAGCACTCTGGTGTTAGATGAGGGCGTCTTAACTGCTAGGCCCACCTCCTGTTGCATCAGGCATTTTGTATTTATTATTTCAAGTTCCTCCTAGCAATCCCGGAAGGTTGGTGCTGTGTTCTGTGAAGATCCAGCTAAGAAAAGGGACAGGTTAGAGAGGCTGAACAAATGGCTAAGCCAGCAATGAAAAACCCTCAGCACTCCTGCAGAGCCTAGTAGTTAAGGCATCTGTGTCACACATCAGGTTTCCTGGGTTCATCTTCCAGGTGCCCATCCTGGTTCTGACTTCCTGTCAGTGTAGACTCTGCAAGGCTCTGGGGTTGGCTTTAACCAAGTCATTGTTCTCCTATTTCCCACGAGGGAGATTTGAGTTTCCAATTCCTGGCTTCAGCCACACAAACTCAGTACGGGCCATTGCAGGTATCCTGGGGAGCACACCAGCAGATGGGAGTGCTCCCGCTCTCTCTAATCCACCTGTCCATGTTACATCCTGTGACGAAATAGTCAAGAGAGTAAAGAACTCGGGCCCGGCGCGGTGGCACAGTGGTTAAGGTCCTCGCCTTGCACGCCCAGGATCCCATATGGGCACCGGTTCTATCCCGGCAGCCCCGCTTCCCTTCCAGCTCCCTGTCTGTGGCCTGGGAAAGCAGTCGAGGACGGCCCAAAGCTTTGGGACCCTGCATCTGCGTGGGAGACCCGGAAGAGGCTCCTGGCTTTGGACGGGCATAGCATCGGCTGTTGCGCTCACTTGGGGAGTGAACCATCGGACGGAAGATGTTCCTCTCTGTCTCTCTTCTCTGTATATCTGCCTTTCCAATAAACAAAATAATAAAAATAAATCTTAAAAAAAAAAAGAGAGTAAAGAACTCTCAAAGTGGATGTTGTGAGCGTGAAGGCCTGTTGGGAAGATGGAGTCTGTCCATTTCTTGAGGCATTTGACCAAAATGGGGACAAGGCAAGAGTCCCAGGTTCAGAGGTTGTGAAATTCCCAAAAGCTGGGAACAGATTTGTTGGGAATATGATGGCTGAACTGAAGGTGCTTCTAGGTTAGCCAAGCAGAAAAAACATGGCACACCGAGTGACAACTTGGAGCTTGTGAAGTCTCTGACAGCAAGATCACACTGTCATGATTGCTCGGAAAGGTGGTTGTTTTTCCCACCTTTGGTATGAGCGATGAGCATGAGCCTCCGTGGTTAGTCATACTCCATGCATGTTATTTTAGCGTTTGGTGTAAAGAAGCCGTACTTGAGTTTTCATTTTGCATAAGGTACTGAAATAAATGTTGGGAGATGGAAAAAGTAAAACTGAAAGATGAATAGGACAGAGTCTTCCAGGGAGGGCTGTCCCAAGCTTACCGGCCCAACACAGATGGGATGATGACAGCCACCTGTGAGTCCCACCACAGTCACATCGGCAAGCGGAGACAGTGCTGGGCGCCCAGGCCAGATGCAGGCTCCTCCACCCCGTGGGAACGCCGACTGTGCTTGTCACGCAACTGACCTCCTTCTCATCCGCTACTCCCAAGCTGTCAGCTTGAGACAGATCACACAGACCAGACTGAGCAAGCACATTGTGCTGTGCGCTTCGTAATCACGTCAAAATCGTCTTTGATTTCCAAGTGGCCCCAAAGCTGGTTTTAAGAGATGGGCATTTGAAATAATTTATTTTGTCATGTAACCTGAACTTAGCAGGGATTTGACATTTCCCCAAACCCTAAGTATGTTCCTTATGCAGTAACCCTTAGGAGCATTGCGAAGGAGATTTCAGTTCTCCTTAAAGTCCCCTGCAGTAGCATCTGTGTGCTCACATTGCTGGGCAGCTGATAGCTGTACTGTGCACGTAGAAACAAATCAAGATAAGGCACTATGTGTTTCCTTTATACGATGGAGGAATCTACTCTCAGGACCGAATAAGTTCTGCTTTTGTATCTTAATATTCCCACTAATATAAGAGAAAATACAAGGCATTATCAATCCAGATTCTCATGGTTTTTGGATGAGGTTACATCCTGAGGAACCCATGCTGCAGTGAATGCATCCGAAGTCAATTTGCACTCAGTACACCCGGCCTGCAGCCCACTCCAGCTTAGCAACACAAGCCATCGCCGAGTGTGACCAACGTCCCCTCAGGATGGGTGACCCACTGCAAACTGCAGCCTTCCAGCAGCTTGAGAAAAGGTGGAGCTGCACAGTGCTAGCTTGGGAAAAGTCCGGTGTACGATTTCTACAGAATCATTATCACGTACATCAGCGTATTCTTTGTTTCTAATTTGTTAACTTTAAAACATCTTCTTGAGGGGTTGGTGCTATGCTGTAGTATCGGGGTCCCTCGTCCCGCGAGCAAGACCCCGATATGGTAAAGATTCTTAAAAAAGTTTATTGGTCAAGACTTCAAGCGTTGTGTCAAAGTGAAAGCAGTTACAGCGCTTGTTTAAGATTTATTACAGTAAAGCAAAACCAGCCTAGCGCTAGCTAGCAATAGCCTTGAAGCAATAGCGATAGCTCTAGCTCTAGCAGTGAGCCTTGAAGCGCGCCTGGGAGAATCTTCTCATTAACTATTTTTCACCCAGACCTTTTTACATTACACAAACCAATCCATACACAGTTCCTCACATCATGTGATAAGCACACCAGTTACGACTTAGGTCACGTAGCTTCCCTATGTGCTCGGCCCAGTCCTCAGTAACTTCCCAAAACCTGTTTACCACCTTTGTGCCACGAAGCGATGGTCAACAAGCACCATCTTTGAGGCGCGGCTCGGCTCTCCACAGCTCCCCCTTTTTGTTTTATTAAAATAAGGGACCGTGCCTGTCTTAGGTGTACCAAATCCAGACTTTCCTTACCCGTCATGGGCTAACCACGTGGCTAAAGACGTGGCGCCTGTCTTAGGTCGGTAAAGCTGTATCAGATACTTACCCGTGTCTGGCTACCGGTCCAGCATATTAAGCCAGGTACCTGAGGAATCACGCTTGTGGAGAGCAAACACAGCTTGAGCCATGATCTGTTGTTGCTGAAGCTGCTTATGTGAGGCACAATAAAGGTAGCAATTAAAATTGAGTACCAATACCAGAATAAAAAGAACATTTCATCAAACCAGAAAAGAACCTCAAGGTGTTCTATGCATCCAACAAATGGAGAGGGCAATTTCATACGAATTAAATCATCAGGCCTAGCATACGCTAAGCAAATATGCTGAGATTGGATTTCATACAGCACTGAATAATTAGCAACTGGAAACACAGTAAAATGACATACATTGATAGCATGAGTAAGTAAACAAGGTTCCACAGCACGAACAAGACCGTTACACACTGGACCTCTGTCAGTAGGGACACAATCTTGCAATTGATAAATAACATTATGTTCATCAATATGGGTTCCATCAATTTGAGGCCTCAGAAAATTAGAATCAATTAATACAGGCAACACATGAAAGGAACACAGCACTTTGATAACTTGGGGAACATAATACACTACCATGCCATAACACCAAGTTGGGGTACAATTAGCAGGAGAGTGTGTCTTAGCAATCCAAGCATCTTCAGATATTTGTAACATAACACGCCACATGTCCGCATATCCTTGCATCAGCAGCCGCTGGGCATTCTCTGTATGTATTAGCGCATAGATGTTTCACATAGAGCATGTGGTCCAACCAAGAGTTTGTTGATGAGGGATCACAGTAGGCATTGATGTGGAGAAAGTAACAAACTTGGTTTGCGGCACAAGTGAAGCTGTCCTGGGTTCGACTGTGGGTGGAGTTCACCCATCCCCACTTCCAGACAACATGCTTGGCTGTAATACTTAGTCATTGAGAACCCAGGGGTCCAAGCCTCCGTCATCTGAAGAAATATCGACCCGGTCAGCATTCACCACATCTAAAGGTTCATCTTGCTCTGGCTTTAAACGTTCCGGCACCCACACAGGTCCATCTGAATCCTATTATGATGCAAATTCTCTCAAGTCAAGGAGTCAAATATCTGGCCACCAAGTCACGGCACCAAATATCTTCCATCCGAGTCACGGCACCAAATATCGGGGTCCCTCGTCCCGCGAGCAAGACCCCGATACGGTAAAGATTCTTAAAAAAGTTTATTGGTCAAGACTTCAAGCGTTGTGTCAAAGTGAAAGCAGTTACAGCGCTTGTTTAAGATTTATTACAGTAAAGCAAAACCAGCCTAGCGCTAGCTAGCAATAGCCTTGAAGCAATAGCGATAGCTCTAGCTCTAGCAGTGAGCCTTGAAGCGCGCCTGGGAGAATCTTCTCATTAACTATTTTTCACCCAGACCTTTTTACATTACACAAACCAATCCATACACAGTTCCTCACATCATGTGATAAGCACACCAGTTACGACTTAGGTCACGTAGCTTCCCTATGTGCTCGGCCCAGTCCTCAGTAACTTCCCAAAACCTGTTTACCACCTTTGTGCCACGAAGCGATGGTCAACAAGCACCATCTTTGAGGCGCGGCTCGGCTCTCCACACTGTAGCTGATAGAGTCACCACTTACAGCACCCATATGGTTCGAGTTCCGGCTGATCTACTTTCAATCCAGCTCTCTGCTAATGGCCTGGGAAAGCAGCAAAGGATGACTCGAGTGCTTAGACTCCCATACTCACGTGGAAGGCACCTGTGTCACATATCAGGATTCCTAGGTTCAACTTCCAGCCGCCCAACTCATTTCTGACTTCCTGCTAGTGCAGACTCTGCAAGGCTCTTGGCTCCTGGCTTTAGACTAGGCAAGTTGTAACTGTTTTGGTTATTTGAGAAATGAACCAATGGATGGATGATCTCTCTCTCTTTTCTCTCTCTCTCCCTCTCTCTCTACATATGTATATACATATATATATGTATAATTCTGCCTTTTAAATAAATAAATAGGGCCTTAAAAAGTAAATCATGCCTTAAGAAAAAAATCTTGATCCATTTTCTATTGCTATAATCATTTACCACACACTTTATGACTTAACACAATACCCGTTTGTTTGCTGTACGTCAGAAATCAAACATGAATTTCTCTAAGGTAACATCGAGGTCTTACCATACTGTATTTTTGTCCAGAGATTGTAGGAAATAATCTGTTTCCTTATTCAGTAATTTTTTCTTCTTTTTTTTGAAAGTTTATTTATTTTTATTGGAAAGTCAGATATACAGAAAGGAGGAGAGACAGAGGGGAAGACCTTCTGTCCGATGATTCACTCCCTAAGCAGCTGCAATGGCTGGAGCTGCGCCAATCCAAAGCCGGGAGCCAGGGGCCAGGAGAGAGGAGTTCTTCCGGGTTTCACATGCGGGTGGAGGGTCTCAAAGCTTTGGGCCGTCCTCGACTGTTTTCCCAGGCCACAAGCAGGGATCTGGATGGGAAGTGGGGCTACCGGCATTAGAACCAGCGCCCATATGGGATCCAGGTGTGTTGAAGGCAAGGACTTTAACTGCTACGCTATCGCGCCAGGCCCTCATTCATTCTTTCATTCATTCCTTGGAAACAACTCATTCATTTCCTTGAAGTTCTAAGACCTAGGTCCACATGTTCACATTGTTAGTGATGCTGCATTCCTTGGCTCATGGCATCCTTCCTCGGCCTGGAAGGCCGTCAACTCTGAGTCCCTTCCTCACTACTTCACTCTGCCTTCTCTTCATTCATTGTCTTCCATTTAGAAGGACTTAGATTTAGATTGGGTCAGACTTTGACCTTAGACATATATGCAAAAAGCTCCTCTTTCCTGTGTCACACTCACAGGTCCTGAGGGCAAGGAGGTGGACATGAGGCCCGTCAATTAGGAATGCTTGCACTGCTAATGACAGCACATCTGATTAGCAGTGACTTCGAGAACCAGGATCTGTTCTTCTATCAAAGACAGTAAGGAGGCAGTAAGTCCCAATTTGACTGGTCCATCAAGGATCTCGTGCTCCATCTTTCTACTAAACCATCTTCTCGTGCTGAGTTACTGCTGCCGCTACCGGAGTTCCAAATACTATTTCTGCATTTGAGTTTAGAAGAAAGAGGGTGAACCATTCTGGATCCCCTCCTCAAGCTTCAGTTATGGATCTTTGAGTAGAAGTTGGTCATAGCATCACTCTGTTACAAAGGAAGATGGTGAACAGAAATTATATCATCTGAAAGGCTTAACACATGTATGCATGGCCTCAGGAGAGCATTCTGGATTCTTTTCTAAGAAAAAAAGAAAGAAAAAAGGCTCTATAGTAGGAAGGAAAAAAAAAAGGCACGGTAGAATTAAAGAAAACACAAGGCAACCTATAGTCAGAGGGAAAGACCCAGGATGTGTGTCTTAGAGGAGCTGAGCAGCAAGACAAGGTGAAGCCTGCTTGGCTATTGCAAAAATGTGCCTTTTTCTGGGGAAACTTCTCCCTGGGTTCATACTTTCAGATTTAAAATCCCTGAAATAAACAGATTGGTTCAGGTCAGATGACATCTCCTGGCTTGAAGAACCCTAGGAGCATTCAATACATGCACGTGCAGGAGCATTCAGTACAGGGACATTTAGTGCAAGCAAGGTGTATCCTTGGAAATGGAACCCTGTGGATTGGTGATAAGATCATGAGATGAAGATTGAACTATTACATCCCCATTATGTTTGGAAAATAAATATGGATGAAGATCACTTAGAAATCATAATTCTGACTAGACTGTTGTGTCACTTCGTCATTGAGAGATAACAAGGGCCAGCACAATGTAGTGGCATCAGTTTTTCATAGGGCATATGAAACCGGTGTTCCCCTCTTGTATACGTGGTCTGATGAGGGTTAATGCGCTAATGCAAGGATTGTCTACTGATGACTGCCATGATGTGCGGAGCGTATCCCTGAGATGGCTTAGCAACATTAAATCCTACTGTGGCTTCTCGATCCTGCCGGAGAGCAATGATCTGTATGGGAGATTCTGAGCGCGGATCTGTGGCACTTTCACTCAAGTGTGAACTTGTGTAACAAACCACGGCCTATGCTCACTGGGACATTCTGGAGAAGGAGAGTGCAATTAATTCTCATTGTGGTGTTTTCAGCTTAGAAGATTTAATTGTCTAAAATCCAGAGTGATTCGTGAAAGAGATGGTAAGGATATCTGTGTAAATTTATATGCCTACTAAATCCAGAACTTTCCTAAAATTTGATTCAGCACAGGGGATATCAGACGGCCAGAAGCTGAAGCTCCAGGTGTCTGTCTTTCTCCCTAGACAAATTATGCAGTGGATTATTTAATGATGTAATGCGTTTAAAACACTGGAGTCCATTGGAAAACTTTCAGCTTCGAAGGAAAAGCTTGGATGATATTTTAAAATCCAGGCATTCAAAAGAATCTGTTTATATGGGAACAAATTAGTAAGTTACTGTGCCCAGGGGAAAATGCCAGCTTGGAGGTATTGAAGACCTTAGGTTTATATTCCAGGCTGGTCTCCAGCACAGAGGATCTTATAACAATTTTAAGAGCCCGGTAAACAGCAGGGAAGAGACTTCCTTAGTAATCATAGTGTAAGATGAAAAAAAAATCACAGAGAAATAGGCAAGTATGGCCCATTCAAAGGAGCAAAGTAAACAGAAAGAACCCAGGCCTGAGGAAAACCAGGTGCCAGATTTATTTGATAAGTACTTAAAAAAAAAACTGCTTAAAGATGCTCAACGAACTAAATTCAGGAAAATGATGTATAAACAAAATGGAAATTTTAGTAAGGATGTGAGAAATGTAACAGGAAATCAGCTCTAGAGGTACAAAGTTCAGATTAAAAAGCTGAATAAATTATTAAAGATATTCACATGGAAATTTCAGTAATCAGAATAAAGAATCAGAAGATTCCACAACAGGGTAATTAAAATTACTAATAAATATAATGAAAAAAGGCAGAAAAATAAAAAGAGAATCAAAGACCCGTGGAAACACAAAAGAAATATATATATATATATATATTTGCCTAGAAGGAGAAGAGGGAGATATTAAAAGGAATTTAAGATAAAATTGTCTTAAATTGGAGTCAATATTGTGGAACAAAGGGTTAATGCTGCTGCATCCCATATGGCTCATATCCAGCTTGCTCCACTTACAATCCAGTTCCCTGCTAACGTGCCTGGGAAAGAAGTGAAGGATGGCCTATGAGCCCGGGCTCTTACGTCCATGTGGGAGACACAGAAGAAGCTCCTTCCTTGCCCCTGTGATTGGGTTATGGACTAGATTTTGGGCTTAATACTTATTTCCTAGTTTTTTGCCTCTTACTTTAAAAGTATTTTATGCACAGGCACAAGTACAGCTTACAAAGTGACAAGGTTTATATAAAAGGTGAGGAATTCACATACACAGTTGGACCAGGCTAAGGGATAGATCTGAGCCAAGGAAGGGAAAGGTGGGGGAGAGACAGCTACATCAGAGAGAGAGAGAGAGAGAGAGAGAGAGAGACAGAGACAGAGACAGAGACAGAGATACTCCCCCTTGCGAGGCTTCGTATGAGCTTAGAAAGGGCGGTGACGGGCCCGGCACAATGGCGCAGTGGTTAAGGTCCTCGCATTGCATGCCTGGGATCCCATATGTGCGCCGGTTCTAATCCCATTTGGGCCCCACTTCCCATCCAGCTCCCTGTCTGTGGCCTGGGAAAGCAGTCGAGGACAGCCCAAAGCCTTGGGACCCTGCACCCATGTGGGAGACCCGGAAGAGGCTCCTGGCTTCGGATTGGCTCAGCTCCAGCCGTCGCGGCCACCTGGGGAGTGAATCATCGGAAGGAAGATCTTCCTCTCTGTCTCTCCTCTCTGTATATCCGCCTTTCCAATTTAAAAAAAAAAAAAAAAGAAAGAAAGAAAGGGAGTTGATACTGATACTGACCCGGGTCCCAGATGAGGGCAACTATTTCCCAGGTCCTTTGATTGACAAGTTGGTGGATAGGGTTGCATAAGACAGAAGAGAGGATGTGCCCTTCAACTCTCATAAGGATAAAATAGTTAAATACCTACATCGTATCATTTGCAGCCGCATGAGAGTGAACCAGCAGATAGGAGATCTTTCTCTCTCTCTCTTCATCCCCACCACACATACTCATCTGCCTTTCAAATAGAAAAATAAATCTTTCAAGTCCTAAATTAAAAGCCAAATATGAATCTAAAACTTCAAGAAGCTCAATGAGATCTAAATAGGTGAAGTCCCAAGAGACTCACACCAAGATGTATGATAATTAAACTGGTGGGAACCAAAGCTTCCTGAAAACAATGGGTTAATCTATTTGAAGTGCTGTAAGGCTCCTATTGGGCAAAGGAGGGAGAAGCTGAATCTGCAAAGATTAACCAGCACTGAAGTTACTAGCTTACCACTAGAGCTCACCCACAAGAATAAGTAAGAAAATCCTCCATGTAGAAATGGAAGAACTCTAAATAGGGACTCCGATTCCTTTGAAGAAGTCATGATCTTCCATGGAGATATTTCGCATGGCAGTTACAAGACCTAGTCAAATTGCCTTTTAAGTGATGTAGCATTGTGTTGTAACTCTTCTTTTTATTCTGAACATGATTCAAAACTTGACTTTGGAAAAGCAAGTGTTAGTTCTTTTATATAGCACCAACAGTTAAAAAGTAAGGAAGGAGTTGTTTAGGACCAGAGGTTTTTTGTGTGCTGTTGAATTTTAGCTGATACAAAGCCAGATAAGACTGATAGAAATTCTAATTGTTAAATATAATTCTCCTGTCAATGGCAAAGGAAATAGCTGTAGCAAAGACACAAAAGGAAGAGAGAAAATAAAGTGCTTCGCCACAGAAATATGTAAACATAAGACATAGCAGGAACATAGGAAACTGGAGGAGGAGAAGCTAGACATCCTGCTGGAATATAACTAGCACAATTGGAGTCCCAGCCCTTAGTAAATTGAAAATGAATTCAACGCTCAAATCAAAAGATAGGTGTTGGCAAGAATGGGTCTTTTAGAATGACGAAAATTTTATTGCAACAAACAAACAATCAAACAAAAAAACCTGGTAATGTTATCCACTCGCATACATTCGGCTCAGGTCAAGGGTTGACCAGGCTGGACCAGTTTATATTACCCAATGGCAAATACAAGCACCAAAATGGAATGTAGATCAGGCCAGGTGGGCCACAATACAAGGCAGTTCACATGAGGGTTGGGACTGGGGGCTGGCTGGGCTGGAATAGGTTGTAACTTCCACCAGCATGAGCTGGAATTGGGGATGGACCCTGCCTGGCCAGGCTACAGCACCCACTGGCAAATGCCGAGGTGAGCTGGGCCATGTTGGACTGGGCCACAGCACGCAACCAGCATACGTGAGACCCAGAGTTGAGAAGGCAAAACCAGTAGGGAGACTGTGGAGCTCCCCTGCTGAACCATCACTCCCACTGGTGAGTGCGAGAGCTGGAATGGGGGCAGACCAGGCCTGGCAGGACTACAACATCTGTTGTCCTCATGTGAGCTGAATCAGTGAAAGTCAGGTTGGGTTGACTGTTCCTACTGGTGCATGCATAAGTCAGCGTGGGTGTGGGTTGGCTGGGCTTTACCACAGCATCAACTGGCAGATGCTGGCACGAGGAGAAGTTTTGTCAAGTCAAATTGCAGAACCACTTGGAGAGTGCAAGATGCAGGAGTGGGAGTAAGCTAAGTAGGGAAACAGCGGGCATCTCCCTTTTGGGTTGCCACTCCAGCTAGTAAGCATGAGAACCAGGACTGGGGCAGGCATGGCTAGACAGAGAGTAGCACCTGCCATCAAGGTGTGTGGCCTGGATAGTGGGACTGGTTGGGGTGAACTAAGTTTCAGTGCCTACTGACATATATGAGAGCTGAATGGGATGTCAGACAGCCTTGGCCAGTCTGTTGTACATACTGACAAGCACGGGAACAAGTACCGGGGGCAGGCTTTGTAGGGGTTATTGCGGGTCCCTTGGACTAGGCTGCAGCTCGCACTGGTTAGTGTGAGGGCTGAGTATGCGGTGGACAGGATCGGGCTGGACTCCAACACCCATTGGTTTGTGTAAAAGACAGGGCTGGAGGCAGGACTGACCCAGAAATTGCATGTGCATAGCTGATTGGGGTGACAGACTGTGTTGAACCCTATATTGGTAAGCATACATAAGATTCAGGTCTGGGATCATCATAGATGAAGTTTCTTTGGGAATCCCCTCACCTGAATCACTGGGACTAAGATCCCCAACCATGGAGAGAATTACAGGTTCCATAGTCTGACCGTGGAGTGCATATGTCAAAGTTGAGCCTCCTCAGTGGTTCAGACAGAGCAGTGGACAGCATATCTAGGTGCACATGGAGGATATGGCAGCTTATTGGAGCCTGCAGAGGTCACCTGGTACCACAACAGAGGATGGAAGACAGAACAAATTGATCAACTACCCTAGCCAAGTGTGGCAATGAATTCTTGGCAAATGGAGACTCTAAGGTGGACTATGCCAACCAGTGGATTCTGGAGAGATGTCATTGTTCTTGGAGTGGCAAAATTGGCAGTAAATCAGAAAATTTGAACTATCAATATCTTTTAAGCAGGACCCTCGGAGCATGCCCCACATTAGGGACCCTGGATGATGTTGGGTGGCTGTCCTCCATCCCAGGACACAGAGGTGGTTGGGAGGCTGGGTGTGGCTTATCTCCTTATTTCTCCCTTTCCCCCAGATACAGGAGGACAAAAAGAGAATGTGAAAATAATGGTCTCATCCACCTTCCTATAGCCCTTGATCCTTTGCATCCCAATTAACTGCAAAAAATTTTTTTTAAAATAATCATTAAAAAATAAATAAAAATTAAAGCGTATAGAAAAAAATAATGGATAGAACAATGCAACGAAAGATAAATAAGGAAAAACAGGATATGAACAACACAATAAACCAAACAGCTATGACAGACATAGGCAAAACATTCTACCAAAATGTAAACAGAATATACTTGTCAAATGCACATAACACAATCTAAGAATGATCTATTTATTAGGACAGAACATTATTATCTATAGATTTTAAAAGATCAGTAGCAAGTAAAGTATCTTTTTGGATAGAAATTGAAGCTATAAATCAACATTAGAAGGAAAATGGAAAAAATTTCACAAACAAGTGGAAATTAGATAACATACTATCAACCACTGTGTGTCAAAGAAGAAACCACAAGAGGAATGAGAAAATACTCAGAGATGGATGAAAGTTAAAACAGCATAGCAAAACTTGTAGGATGCAGTGAAAGCATTGTTAAGAAGGAAATTCATTGCCGTAAATGCTTACATTAAGAAAGAAATCTCACATCAACAACCTAAATTTATACTTTAAGGAACTAGAAAAAGAAGAACAAACTAACCCCAAAGCTAGCAGGGGGAAGGAAATAATAAAGATTAGAACTGAGATAAGTAAAACAGGGAGTAGAAAAACAATAGAGAAAATCAGAGAAGCCAAAAGTTGGCTCTTGAAAAAGATCAACCAAAGTGATAGTCCTTTATCTTAGGTTGACTAAGAAAAAAGAGAAGACTCTGATTGTTCAAATCAGAAATGAAACAGGGGACATTGCTACTGACTCGGTAGAAATACAGAAGCTGGAAGCAGTGCCACGGATACTACACCAACATGTCGAGTAACCTGGTTGAAGCGACAGTGATCCTAGAGACACAAAATTTACCAAGACCGACTCATGGAGAAATAGAAAATGGGAAGATATCCGTAATTTGCAAGGAGATTGAATTGATAGATATATAATGTGCAGCAACGTGGTAACTCAAACTCTCCCGTTAAAGAAAGGCCAGGACCAGCTGGCATCCCTGACGCAGTCTATCAAACATTTAAAGAAGAAACAAAGCCAGTATTTCTCTAACACTTCAAAAAAAATGAAGAAGAGGGAACGCTTTCTGACTCATACCAAGAGGGCAACATTTCCTTGATATCAAAGCCAGACTAGAATGTTGTAAGACAAGCAAGCTACAGAATAATATGCTTTGTGAAATACGTAGCAAAAATCCTCAACAGCATACTTCTAAAGCAAGTTCAGGAGTACATGAAGAGGGTTACACACAGTGATCAAGTGGGAAATTTTAGTTTTACAATCCAAAGATGTTTCAACTCAGGAAAACCAGTGATGTAATATACCACATTAATAGCACAAAGAGGAAAAATGTGATCCTTTCAACTACAACAGAAAAAAATATTTGATAAAAACTGAATGCTTTGTGGTGTGTAAAAACATCCTTGGGTTAGGACCTCACCATGACACAATCATTTAGATCGCAGCACAGGTAGAGCAATGAGCTAAGAAAAATAAATAAGAATATTTATCATTAAAAATAAATAAGTAAACAGGTAAATAAATAATGCCTTTTGTAAAAGCATTAAAATCAGAAAGGAAGAAATGAAAATTATTTCTATGTATAGGTCATCGATTTATATGTAGAAAAATCAGAAAGTTTACATGCATCAATGCACACATACATGCAGAGAGACGACCAATACTAATCAAGAAAATAAGCAAAGGTGCAGATGCAAAATCAATACTCAGAACTCATATGTGTTTCTGTATATAAAAATAAGTCATGGAGATAAATAATTCCATTTGTGACAGTATTGGAAAGAGGTGAAAATTTGTGTGCTGAGAACTACAAAACATTGTTGGAAGACATGAAAGAGATGAACAGATCATATCATATGATCAGGAATTGTGATTTCACATTTTTACTAATTCTCTATCACAACCATCTGCAGAACTGGTTGGAATTGTCGCTTTAGAAACCTTCAAATTTGGGTTTGTTTGCCAGACAGGCTAAAGCCAATCACTGACACTGGGGTGGTGGAAGGTTCTAAGCCCAGAGCGAGGAGCTGGGCAGTTGCTGTTTATTCCCGAGGCAACCTGAGAAGTTGAAAATGAAGGTTCTGGTGAGTGGTGTGTGATCGGCTCATGTACAAGTTCCTGGTTGGTCAGTGGTGCTTGTGACTTGCATTTGATTGGTCAGTGCTGTGCTCTTTAGGGACTTTTTGTGTTGATCAGGTGGGCTCCAGTTGGTCTGCTTGGGTCACATACAAGTGGCAACTACCTTTTGCCCCAGACCTGGAATTTCCCTGCGTGGACCTGGAATTCCCCTAAACAAACCCCTCGGACAACACTGACCAACAAGGTTTTATCTAATGGAGAAGCAAATGATTCCATGAGTCTGGTGACTAGAAGTTTATGGGGCCGCCTGTGTGACCCCCTCAAATCCCTGAACTCCTTTTGATTCTGTAGCATGGGCTAGCATGTCCTGCACTGAGGGTGAGAGGGTGGAGCCTGGTACTGTCTTGGCTGTTCTCTTGGGGACATTTAAATAGAGGATCAGTTTCACTATTACCAACATGATCCACAGACTGAATGCCTTCATTATCAAAATCTTGATGATTTTCTTTTTCCGAAACAGAAGATTGTCCTAAATGAAAACAGTACGATAACGGCATGAAGTCAGAGAGCTGGACCCACGGACTAGAATGGAAAGCCCAGGGATAAACCATCGCCTACATATGTGATCAAATCATTTTTGACAAGGACAGCAACAAAACCGGAAAACCACGCACAAAAGAATGGAGCTGGATCCAGCACAAATGCTGTGTGAAAGCATTAGCGGAACATGAATTAAACAGCTAAATGTAAAAGCTAAAACAAAGGGACCGCGGGTTAAGCCACTGCTGGGGACACTGGATTCTTATAGTGGAGGGCTAATATGCCTGAGAAATATGCTCTCTCAATAGCCCAGTCCACTCACTGGTCCAATCCAGCCCCAAGCCCGTCACCATGGCTACTCAGGGAGTGAACCAGTGGAAGGAAGATCTTTCTCTTTCTATGTCTTTCCCATTCTTGGTCACCCTGCCTTTCAAACAAGTAGCCTTTTTTAAGAGACAAAGAAGCTGAAAAACTGTAAAACTCCCAGGGGAAAACGTAGGGAAAGAAAAATTTCACAGCATTGGATTTGCTACATATCGCTTGAGCGTGACACCAGAGCCACAGATAACAAGAAAAAATATGCAGAAATTGTCCTCCACCAAAACCAGAAACTTTTCACTAAGACCATTATTGACATAGCTACAAAGGCAATGTACCTAATCAAAGAAAAGCACTGGCAAGTCACATATCTGAAAAGAATTTAACATCTAGAATTGTGGGGAGTGAGTGGGGTGCTGAAGCTGCTCCAGGATTGATAGGGGCTGTCGCAAGATGGCGGGTGGCCCAGGGCCAGGAGGTGGGGTTGGTCTCGCCAGCAGGTAAACAGGAAGTCAGAGGGATAGGCTAAAGCCCCCGCTGCGATTGTGTCATTGCTACTGGCCTATCAGATTAGTGCCAAGTGACCCACGGGGAGACGGGGAGAATGATATAAAAGTAGCCCGTAAAAGCTGGATGAAGGACAATGAACAGACGACTATGGACAACGAGGATGGATGGACAGAAAGACAGACAGACGAAGACGGACAAGAAAGACTGGGGGGACGGAAAAAAGGGTGGCAGAAAGGAGACAGGCAAGTATGGGAAGAAGAACGGGACGAAGGGTGGCGGAAAGAGGGCCGGCAAAAGAAGCGGGGAGGAAAGCTTAGACAGCGGCATAGAATACATATAGCACACTAAAAAAAGGACCAAATGAATTGCAAAGTCTTAAAAAGATATACTAATGGGTCCTAAGTACAGGAAAAGTATTCAATGTCTCTTAGATTTGCAAGCATTCTGCATTAAAACAGCAAGGAGGTACTTCTTGGTGCATCTTAAGATTGTTATAGGGAAAAAAGCAGAAAGAAGTATTGCTCTGGAGGAGAAGGGACTGAGAAGCTTCCACAGGGCCGCTAAGTACGTAGCACCCTGTAGCCACTGCACAGTCAGGGGGCCAGGTCTTGTGGAACACAGGTTGATTATATGATTCAGCAATTCCATTTTGGGAGGTGTGAGAAAAGATTTGAAAGCAAGTACTCAAACTGGTACCTGGACACCCACGCTCAAAGAAGCATCATTCAAAATGAATAAGAAAAAAAAAAAACTCAGGAAGACAGATGAATGGGGAAATGATATGTGCTATGTCCAGACAATGGAATATTCTCATGAAGTGAAAGGAAATCCAATTCATGCTACAACCTCAATGAACTCTGAGACACGATTTCAAGCAAAAACAGTTGAGATGTCAAAGGAACAATGCTGTATGATCCCACCTGTGTGAACTAACCAGAACAGGTGCATCAATATAGAGGGGAGTACATTAGCACTTCCCGCAGCCTGGGGTTGGGGGATAGGAATGCAGAGTAAATAGTAAGAACGCTCATTTTGGGTGACACCCATGTTCCACCATCGGATTGTCATGATTGTTGTACAACTCTGAAACGACGAACATCACTAGGTACCACTTACATGACTTCTATCTGAATAAAAACTGGGGGAAAAAACCCTGAGATCTAATGATGACAAAATCCTATGTGAATGGGTGGATCATACGAATTTCAGTGCAGGGTCAGTTAGTTCCTGAGTCTCTTCCTGGGCTCAGCTCAGCTCCTCCTGCACACTCCTTCTGCTGAATATTTCTCTACTAGTTTTTTTACTTTTTTGCCTCCCTCAGTCCACGAGAACTGCGCCAGCTTTCCTCTCCCATGGTGGTTAGACAGCACCACTATATGAACCTGGAAGATGACAACTTTTCAAAACTTGGTCTCCTCATTTGTGAAATGGAAATATAGCATTTGTATTCATTTCCTAGGGTCGGGATAGTTCAATGAAGAAATGCATTTAAAGTACTTCATTGTACCAAACTGTAGTACAGCATATTCATAGCACTCAATACATATTTTATGACTTGACTTTCTTTCTTTTTTATTTAAATGTGGATATACAGAGATGAGGAGAGACAGAGAGGAAGATCTTCCGTACGATGGTTCACTCCCCAAGTGGCCGCAATGGCTAGAGCTGGGCCAATCCGAAGCCAGGAGCCAAGGACCAGGAGAGAGGAGTTCTTCCGGGTCTCACATGCGGGTGGAGGGTCTCAAAGCTTTGGGCTGTCCTCGACTGCTTTCCCAGGCCATAAGCAGGGATCTGGATGGGAAGCTGGCCTCCGGGATTAGAACCAGCACCCCAATGTTATCCTGGCATGTGCAAGGCGAGGACTTTAACCACTACGCTATCGAGCCAGGCCCTATTACTTGATTTTTTTTTTTTAAGATTTGTTTTTATTTGAAAGACAGATTTTACAGAGAGAAAAGGAGAGACAAAGAGGGGTCTTCCTTCTGCTGGTTCACTTCCCAAATGGCCACAACGGCCAACAGACCTGAAGCTGGAGCCCAGGAGCTCCTTGCGAGTCTCCCATGTGAGTGTAGGGACTCAAAGACTTGGGCTATCCTTAGTTGACTTCCCAGGCTATCAACAGGGAATTGGATCAGAAGTGAAGTAGCTGAGGCACAAACATATGGGGTGCTAGGGTTGTAGGCTGAGGCTTAGCTTGCACCAGCACCTCTTACTTGATTCGCTAAAGTGGAACATACTCTTTTTGTTTTTAATGGTTCAATCCTAATTTCAATGAAATTATTTTGGGGAAACAGAAATAACACAGCATCACATTAACATGTTCAGAAGTTATTGAACTTTCGAAATTCACATAGTATATTTAACAAGAACTTCTGTGTCTATACGTTCTGACTCTTTTATTCAATATTGGTTCAATGTGTGGCAGGAAAAATCTTGGTCCCCCAAAATATCCACATTGTGATCCCCATGAACATGTTACCTTCCGTGCCAAGGGGGTTTTGCAGATGACATGAAGATTAGTGGATTTGAAAAGGGAAGAGTTTCCTGTCTTGGTCTGTTGTTGGGATTTGCGTGATATTTCCTCATGGTTCAATTGGGGTATGGGTTTTGGGGACAGAGGGAGAGCCCAAAGGTGAGGTGCTGCTCACATCATGCCATATTGCAGGTGCATTCTCCAGCATGCTTGATCAGTACCTGTTAACCACCTCACTGAGGTAGTGGAGCCCAGGTTCCCTATCGTAAGATTACTCCTCTCCTTACAATATGGCAATTTTTGGAAGCAAGTCATGGAACAAGGCTATAGTTATAGCAGGGGTGGAAAGGGAAGATTTAACATAAGACCTGGAGGGAGCAAGGCATCTAGATCAAAAACTTCTAAAAAAAATTCTGCCTTGTGAAAGGACTGTCTTTTCAACTTGCACTTTACATTTCTGCTCCACTGTATTCTTCATTTCTGATATATCAGTTTTCATTTGATTCATTTCCTATGTGACATATTCCTTAAATTCCTTGAGCTCCTGTATTACATGTTTCTCATTGTTCATAAGAAGCTTTATAACAAGTGTTTTAAATTCTGTATCCCCCATTTTCTTGATGTCTTCCTCAGGGAACTCTGAGGTTGGCAAAGGTTTTTGCACCTTTGCAGGGGGATCTTCAGTAATACTAATTGTGCTTCTGTCTCTTTTTTTGCTCTTGATCATTGTACTTCAGGTTATCAGATTCTTCTCCTTGGGGGAGGTTTCAAAGCTGTGTCACCCACAGATCTACAGTTCAATTTTACTTACTGCAGTTGGTACACGGCTCTTTGTTTATAGTCAATTGTGCTATTCCCTCCAGCGAGTTCCAGGTCTGGGTTCTTACGGTAGATTTCCACCATGGTCTCTGTAGTCCCAGCTCCTGGCTCACTAGTCTTCACCTCCCGTGATACCATGCTGAGGCTTCACCGTTGTCTATACAACCTTTCTCCCACTTCCTGTTGGAGCAGGTCCCAGAATTAGGGAGATACCAGGTGTCCTATATAGCTAGGTTGTTGGTGGTGCTGATCTTGCCAGAACCTGTTGGCTGTTAGGTCTGAGGGCCCCATGGATCTCTTTTGACCTGTATGATGCCAAAGTCTGTATTATTTTCCTGTGGGACCATTGCAGTGCACTGAGCTCAGTGAGTTCACTCCTTGAGCTCAGCACATGCACAGCTCACTGTTGTCCTTGCAGTCTTAAATGTTTTGCCACAGTGTACAAAATGGTGCCTGATGTGCCACTACCAGACTTCTTGATCTGCTGGCCATCAGGTCTGAGGGCTACCTAGACCTGTCTTGGGTGGAATCTGTAGGATGCTAGGTTGTTGCAGTTCACTGAGCCAGAAATGAGTCCACTCCCAACTTGGTGCATGTGTAGTACTATCCATAGTTCCTACCTCCTTAAACAAATTGACGCCTTATTTGACTCTAGGAAGCGAACTGGGTTGTGAAATCCACCCTATTCCTGTACCACCCATCTGGGACCTGCTGCTTTGTCTCTGCTCCTGGCCAAATCAAGCAAACCAGCAGAGCGGGCAGTTCTTTGGGTTCACCTTGTTGAGCTCCTGGTGAATGCCCCTTTCCACCTTGTTGCTAATGGATTTCTGGCTGCTCGAATAGTTCAGATCACCAATCACTGAATGCTGCTGGCGTATCAGTTACTGCATCACCACACCTTTGTGTCCTCTGCTTTCCTGTGTCTGTCAGTCTCTAGGTGGCCCTTTGCTGTTGTTCTGTCCTCTCCTATTTCCTGGAATGCGCCCTTTCTGTTCCACATTGGTTAATATTTCTCCATGTGTTTAAACGTGTCCTTACTCTATTCCGCCGTCTTGATTCTCTAGATCATGGTTTTAGAGCAACCCTTTCTTCCAGGAGCCCTGATGCTTTTATTGAGCAGTCTCAAAAATTACAACCTTGGCACTAATTATGTTTACTGGCTCTCATTGTTTTTAAGTTTCCCTGTGGTCAGAGCCAGAACTTATAGTTTGTGGAGCCAGAACTTCAAAGTTTGTGGAAAATTTAATTAAAGGGTAAGTTTATTTTGATGAAAAAAAATTAGAAATCTATGTATAGTTTTGTTATAATAGACGTTTTCCATGGACTTTCTGAGGGTTCCTTGGGAATTTATGTAAGCCAACTCATATATTCACATGCATATATTAATTATTTTTGTCTATCCACCTGGGGGCAAGCTAAACATGAGCTAATTCTGAGATCTGCAACTGCAACCCATTGCCCAGAGGCATCAGGACCTTTCTGGAGAGTATTTTGCATATTTTTCTTAGAATTATAAGCTTCACGAATTCAGTTTCACATTTAATTCCAGATAGCCTTACCACTTTGTACCATGGGCATAACCTTTTCAAAATCTTCCCATGGCTTTCCCATTGTGTTTTATAAAAATGATTGATAAATCCATTTTAAAAGGCTGTTCTTTAATCTGTGTTAGCAACTGTATTGATGTACATATACTTGACATGTAAAAACCCATGCACATTTAAAGTGTACAGTTCACTGCTTTCACATGTTTACATACCTGTGTGTGTGTATATCCATGACACCATCACCACAGTCAAGAGTAAATGAGATGTCCATCACCCCTAAGAGTTTCCTTAGGCCCCCTACCACGCATTTCTAAAGCTTATTTTGAAAGAGGAAGAGAGAAAGGAGATTGAAATTGCAGGTCTCTCATGGGGACGTCAAGGACCTCCTGGATTTGAACAATCACCTGCTCCCTTCCAGGATGCACGTTAGAAGGAAGCTGCACTCAGAGGGAGAGTAGGCACTCTGATTTGGGTCTTGGGCTTCTTGGTTCATTATAACCACTGAACCATGTGTCAGCCCCACTCATGCCCTTGCGAGATGCTCCTTCCTGTCTACCTTATGATTCCAGGCACGTGTTCATAGGCCATTTTTCCATCACTAATGATTATTCTTTTACTTTCTAGAAGATCATATATGTTAACTTGTGTGATTTGTACATTTTTAAAAATTTCACTCAGCATAGTTATTTTGAAATCCATCCATTTTGTTGCATGTACCAATCATCAACTAATGTAGGAATATTATTTTTTTAAGATTTATTTATTTTTATTGGAAAGGCAGATATGCAGAGAGGAGGAGAGACAGAGAGGAAAAGCTTCCATTTGTTGATTCACTTCCCAAGTGGCTTCAACGGCCAGAGCTGAGCCAATCTGAAGCCAGGAACCAGGAGCTCTTCCAGGTCTCCCACGCAGGTGGAGGGTCCCAAGGCTTTGGGCTGTCCTCGACTACTTTCCCAGGCCACAAGCAGGGAGCTGGATGGGAAGCCGAGCTGCCGGGGTTAGAACTGGTGCCCCAATAGGATCCCGGGCGTGTGCAAAGCGAGGACTTTAACCACTATGCTATTGCGCTGGGCCCAGGAATACTACTTTGTATGTTTGGGGATACCACTGTTATTAGCCTAGATAACTGTTGATGGGTGTTTAGATACTTTCCTAATATATGAAAAAGCTGGCATGAATATTTATTTATAAGTCTTTAATATAGACCTATGCTTTCATTTCTCTTAGATAAATAAGTACAAGTTTACCTCATTCCATTTTGGTGGCTGTAACAGAGTACTGAGAGAAGGTAACCTGCGAAGGTTTAGTTAACTTAGACATCTGGAAGAAGCATCATCCAGATGCACATTACTGACATCCAGCAGTCATCTACTGCGGGCGTTGGTGCTATATCATAACATGACACAGGGCATTGTGACAAGCTCGTCAGAAAGAGTTCACTTGTGTCATAACATCCCTCTTGGATTAACCTCCAGTTAATCCACAAAGCCACAGATTGGATTACATCCAGTTAATCCACACATGAACTAATCACCTCATGAGACTTCACCAATTATTTCCAAAGTTCTCACCTCTGCACACCATTAATATTTTGTGTGTTAAGTCTCCAACACAGGCATTCTGGGTACACAGCCAATTCCGGGGCTGTAGCTGACCATTTAATTAAATCATCACCAGGAGTGAGGGAGAGTTTTGGCTGTTTGCCACCTTATCTAATTCTCATTAAGCTTTCTGCTAGTGTACCTAGGAAGGTGGCAGAGCATGGACTGAATGCTTGGGCCCCTGCCACCCATGTGGGAGACCTGGATGGAGTTCCTGGCTCCTGCCTTGACCTGTCCAAGGTCAGCAGCTGTACACATTTGGAGGATGAACCACTGGATAGAGGATGTCTCTCTCTCTCTCTCTCTCTCTGTCTCTCTCTCTCTCATTTTATTTTTATTGGAAAGGCAGATATACACAGAGAAGGAGAGACAGAGAGGAAGATCTTCCATCCAATAATTTACTCCCACAACAGCTGGAGCTGTGCCAATCTGAAGCCAGGAGCCAGGAGCCTTTTCCATGCGGGCATAGGGTCCAAAGGCTTTGGGCTGTTCTCGACTGCTTTCCCAGGCCACAAGCAGGGATCTGTATGGGAAGCAGAGTGGTTGGGATTAGAACCGGCGTCCATAAGGGATCCTGGCACATTCAAGGGGAGGATTTTAGCCACTAGGCTACTATGCTGGGCCCCTTTCTGTCTTTTACATAAATAAATAAATAAATAAATAAATAAATAAATAAATAAACCCTTTTAACAAAGATTTGAATACCTCGGTGTTCTATTTGTAGTAATTGGAACAGATAGCCATGTGGAAGTAGAGTAATTTAGAGCTGATAATAAATCAGCTAGATTCAGCAGGCACACACAGTATATGTCACTCAACAAAAATGAAATGCATGTTCTTCCTAGCTGCCTGTGGAGCATTCTAGGATAAACCACTCCTAAAGCTATACATTTAATGTAATTTGAAATAGCTGAATGATTAATTTGTTAAAATAATTCTAATTTAAAATAAAATTTGAAAGAGTGAAGTAGCTTACAGCATTTTCTCAGTGCTAGGAAGTAAAGATGAAAGGTGGAGACACTCTAAATCTGTAGACAGCAAGGTGTTCTTAAAGACCCGACAAAGACCGTGGCCAGGGAAATCAGAAACTTCGCCGTGGTCACTGAACCTGGGAACACAGCATGCCCAACGGGAGAGACACAAGCAAAAAGAAGGTGCCATCCAAAATCTAGAATTCTAGCTGGAACTTCTTAAAACGAAAAGCCATAAATCAAGCATCAAACTGTACACCTTGAGAAACTAGAAACAAAAGACTACCCCCGCTTCTACAAAGGAAGCAGGAAGGAAGTTGCAAAGGTTACAATGGCAATAGATGAAATTGAGACTAGAAAAATAGTCAATCAACCTTAAAGATAGCTTTTTATAGCTGAGTAGAGGAGACACTTGTATGCCAGTGTTTATTGCAGCATTGTCTGTGACAGAAACACCCCATGTCCACCAACAGATGCGCGAGTTGAAAACTAGAGCGTATCCACCCCACGGAATGTTCACCAACTGTGGGAGGAAATAAAATGCTAACACGTGCTACCATACATGAAGTTCGAAGACATTATGCTGAATCAAATGAGCAAGCTGCCGGAGGACACATGGGGTAGGATTCTGCTACAATGAGCTACCGAAGGGAGGTGAACTTACAGAGAAGTAAGGAACGGTGACTGTCCGGGACTGGAACCAGGAGGGAAAGAGAGGCTGTTGCTTGCTGGGAAGATGGAGTTGCACTAGTGTTTGTTGTTGGTGGTTGCACAATTACAGAAACGCCATCCATGCAGCTCAATTACTCACAGCAAGTTGTTTAAATATTCTATTTAATGATATGCATAGTCCACCACCACCACCACCACATCGCTTAAAGGTCTTACCACTGCTATTTGGCTACTTGGATAAATCAAGGCTCACATGTGCTCAAGTTCGTTTTTTTACCATGAGAAAGGAATCTGTCTGTGGTTGTAATTACTTCCTGCCATGGAGTAAGCCTTAAAATTAAAGTGTCATAGTAGACCATGGGCTCCATTTCCCATTCAACTCCTTGGTTGTGACTTGGGAAAGCAGTTGAGGATGGTGCAAAGGCTTGAGATCCTGCACCTGCATGGGAGATCCAGAAGAAGCTGCTGGTTCCTGGCTTTGGATTGGCTCAGCTCTGGCTGTTGTGGCCACTTGGGGAGTGAACCAGCAGATGCAAGATCTTTCTCTCTGTCTCTCATTTTCACTGTAAATCTGCCTTTCCTATAAAAATAAATATATTTTAATTTTTTTAAAAAAAAGCTGTTTCAAGTGATACCCTGCAAGAATCTTCAGCATGCTGGATTCATGTGCTTGTGTGGACCCATGTGAAGGGGAGCGCATGTGAGTGAAAGTCTCAGAACAGTAACTTGGCCAGTGCTGTTGGCTTCCTCTGGAAGGTAAATTCACTCTGCCAAGTGCTGCCTTCCTAAGTAAGCCCTAGAATCACTTCCAGCAAGTTATGAGTGGCTATGGAAAAAGGTTAGCATTTGTTTGAATGAAATCCTTCAGTCTTGAGGTTCTCAGCCAGTGATTTGCGTGTTTACCGGCATGCCACATGGAAAAAGCCCTCAAACAAGAAAGGGGTATCTTTGTATGCAGAAAGAAAGAGTACGAGAGAGAGGAGAAGAAAGCCCTGCCCTGCAGTGACAGAGTAGGGCCTCGGGTCTCCAGTTCCGACCATGTGCTTCATTCCCCACCTGGCCTGGAGTGGAGCATGCTCATTGCTTCTGTTGTGAGGCCATGGAGCCCAGGTGGCGGCATTTAGTATTTGCATAGACTTTTCCGGACGATTTCCTGAAGCTTTCGTTGGGCTCTTCCTTGTTAGTGTCCTATGGGCAAAAGCAGGATTAGGCAATGTGAGTTGCAGGAGTCAGCCTTCTGAGTGACCACCTGGAATAAGCCATCAAACAGAACATCTGCTGCTGCTGTTCCCACTGGCTCCCACATCAGTCCAGGTCAAGGGAACTCCTGACCCTCCCCAGGTACTGGAAAGAACATTGTTCTTCGCTGCTCATGTATAGCTTCTCAGTACAAATGACTAATTCTCCCACCCATGAAAGGTTGGGCACTGTGCAAATGCCATCATTCACACACACACACACACACACACACACACACACACACACACACACACACACACACACACGCTTTCTCTCTTCCCCCACTCTGTATTCTCTCTCATCATTTTTGAAACAGCCTGGTCACAGGATGCACCTGCCCTCCTCCCCCTCTATGGGCAAGCCCAGGGAGCCAGGTGCTGCTCCTGCCGGGGGAGGCCCACAGCTGTTCTGCTGGTGGTGGGTGGCTAGGGGTGAGTGTTTGTGAAGATTGTTTGGTCACTGCATGTTAGACAAGAGTTTAAATGCAGCCTTTTCAAGAACCAAGCCAGCATGTTGAATTGCATCTCATTTCTATCTCTCCAATGTGTAAAGCCCTAAGAGGGAAGAAGTGTGAAGACTTAGGTTTCTCAAACTCCAGCAGGAGATTTGCTTTGTCTAAAGAATGGAAGACATTTAAAAGTGAAAAAAAAAATCCAACTGAAACAAATCAGAAATCAAAGCAAACACATTGAAGCAGTGCTTTCCCTTGGCAATTCTGCAGAGCTTTTGCAAGGCTCTAACCAAGGTGTGCTGGGCTTGGCTTTCGAGAAGCGAAGGGCATGGTCTCTGGGCTGGGGCTTTGTGGGAGTCCAATTATCAGTCCTCTCCACTCTCATGGGAGGTTTTACGTTAATTAACAAATAATGCCAATAAACCTGTAAGTGGTAACAAAGGCAGGTTTCACCTAATCATGGGTGGGCAGCAGTCATTCACTAACTCACTCTCACCCATTCATTCATTCATTAGCCCATTCACTCACTCACTCACTCACCTTGGGAGGGTTAGTGCCTTGACCAGGCTCACACAGGAAAGAGAGGTGGGGAACATGGGTTTTCCAAGAGCATTTTGTTCCCTAAAATAAAGAGAAGGGAAGGCCACCGCTTTCTCCTTTTCAACTCAGCAAGCGAAGTGGGGGCAGTCAGGCAGGGAGGCAGCAGCCGAGAGCGCTGATCCCCCCAGTGGGCAGGATGGGGAGCAGGCATTTTCCCTCCTACAGCAAAAGTGGAGGTGAGCTCTAGCTTGTCCCATTGACTGCTGGCCTCAAGCAACTGGTCCATGCTCACTTCGGTGTCTGACTGGCGCACTGGCATCAGAGCCGGCCACAGCTGGGGCCAGGGGAAATCATGGAGAATCACTGTTAATTACTCATTCACTCGCTTATCACGCAGTCGCTGTTTCACTCATTTTTAAAAAAATATGTATTTATCTTTTTGTTGGAAAGTAAGATACAGAGAGGAGGTCAGACAGAAAAGATCAACTGATGATTCGCTCCCCAGGTGGCCACAATAGCTGGAGCTGAGACGATCTGAAGCCAGGAGTCAGGAGCTTCTTCTGGGTCTCCCATGCAGGTGCTGTGTCCTAAGACTTTGCGCCATCCTCGACTGTTTTCCCAGGCCACAAGCAGGGAGCTGGACGGGAAGTGGAGCAGCTGGGACATGAACAAGCACCCATATGGGATCCCAGCATATTCAAGGTGAGGATTTTAGCTGCTAGGCTACCACCCTGGGCCCCTGATTCACTCACTTCACTCATTCTCTCATTCACTCACTCATTTATTCACTCACTCACGTATTCATACTTTCCAGTCTCTCACTCACATGCAGTAATGTGCCTAGCACCCAGGAATAGAGACATCTATTAAGGAAAAGTCAAGAAATTGTTCACTTGACTAAGAACCATAAGGCAGAAGGAAGTGCCCACATTTTCTGCCATCCCAAGGAATGTCCTAGAAGCTCTTCCCAACCCCGGGTATCCAAGCCCATGCATGTATCTGTAAAAGTAAAAAAAAAAAATCACGTTTTTGCCAAGAACACTCAGTTATGTCAAAACCATCCGTCCACATTGGCAGGCAGGTTACAAATGTAAGCTGAACACTGCTCACCCTTTCAGTAGCTTAGATGGCTAAGCACTGACAATGACTTCATTAAGCTTAGATAGCTCCACCTGTCAGGAGACACTATTCTCCCAGGAAAGCAGTCATCTTCTTGAGATACGAACTTCCTCCCAAGGAAAAATTGGGATTTTTCTTTTACTCGGGGCAGCAACGTCAGAATTAGAATGACCTCATTCAGGAGAGATTTCTCACGATTAGTCAACCAAAAGCAGTCAGAGGAAGAGAAAATTAATTTTAAAAAGGAAACCACTTATCCAGGAAGTATTCTTTTTTTTTTTTTTTTGCTAAAACACAGTGTTCTAGAGGAAACTATGTTGACTTGCTAAATTAGATAATTTGTACTTTAACAATGTAAAAAGGGGAATTCTCATGCTATAAAAATCTGCCTCAAAAATTTAGCTCTAAGTTTAGGAATTAGATTATTGACACAAAAACATGATCAGCTTGAAAAACGTCAAACTTTTCTGCCCTTGCAAAGACTCCAGTGCGCTATGCCCCAGCCTGCTGCGGCAGCTTCTTATATCAGAGTGTCGGTTTGAGTCCTGGCTCATCCACGTCTAATCCACCTGCCTACCAATGTGCCTGGAAACGCAGCAGAGGATGGCCCAAGAACTTGGGACCCTGTCACTTACGTGAAAGAGCTGGCTGGAGTGCCAGGCTCCCAGCTTTGGCCTGGTTAAGCCCTGATCATCATGGACATTTTGTGAGTGAACCAGCTGGTAAACTATAGCTGTTTGTCACTCCTTTTCTTTCTCTGGAACTCTTTTAAAAAAAACACTTTTTAAAGAAAAAAATGCAAACTACGTGAACTCTAGGAAAAAGCAGTCACAAACTACATGTTTATATGTGTAATATTAAATAAGAATTTAAAATTAAGCTAAAATATATATTAGTAAATGTGCAATGTAAATATTTCTATAAATAGATAATAAATAAAGATAATCTAACTGAAAACAACACAGCTTTCCTTCCCCTGTGTCTCCAGGAGCCGCCTACCTGGCTGATGGCAACCGGTGCAGACCTATGGGTGCCATGGGCCACCCAGAGCAATGAGTAAGGCACAAGCTCGCACAGCCTAGCTTTGGCATAAAAATGGGAGGATGAGGGCACTTGAGCATGAATCAGATCAGTCATGATTGCAGAATTCATTTAGTGGTTTCAAGTAAAGTAATTCAATGTATGGACACAAACTGTTATGAGCATGTTCAAATCAGCTGGGCACAGCAGGAGACACTAAGCCGTTGATGATCCTAGCTTATGAATTTGTGCTTGGTTCTTCTCTTCTGCTCCGAATGACCTATGTGGCAATTGATGCTGGAAACACCTAACATTTACCAGGGCACCAAGCTGGGGACTGTCCCCTCTCTGCCGAGGAAGGATGACATGGGGGGTGGGGCTCCTTTCAGTTCTAAAATGCCATGATTTTCCACTAGAAACTGTCATTGGATCTTAAGGTCATGGGTATAAGAAAATGGACTGCAGACCAGCCTCTCTTCCCACCTTGGCCATTCTTTGTTGTCACTGGTATTTATAAAGGGATGTGAGAAACTCCAAGACAGATCTCTAAGTCCCAAAAAGTCCACCATCCGTGTCCATCTATCATCACTTCCTTCTTGTTCAATGCCTCCTAAGAAAGTGGCCCTGTTTTCCCAAGAGTCCTGATTGGGCTTTTGCTTTATCATTTTGCAAAATGTGTGAATGAAGGATCGTGAATGTAAATATGTTAAGAGCAAGTTTCATTGCCTTCTAGGAACCTCATTTCAAACCTGAGTGCCTCAATCTCTGCTAATAGTCTTTTAGTTTCCTTTTAGACCAAAAGTGGAGTTCCTTTGGCAGATCTTTCTTTCCCTATAATTTCGCTTTGAGTGGACTGCATTCATTCAGAAAGCATGTACTGAGTACCTAGGCTAGGCTGGAACCAGGTACACAGAAACAAGGCAGTCAGGATTGATCAAGGGCTCTCTGAGATCCAGAGGGCAGAGCAGCCACTGCCCATCCCACTCTCACTGTGCCAGGGCAGGAGGCTGCTCCAAGACAGAACCCTTTCCACCTCCGTTCCAGTCTGGCCATGATGGAGTGTACTGGAGGGAAGGGGAGAGTGATACTACAAAATTGGCCAATCAAAAGCCATTGTAAGGAATTCCTTACAAGGAGGCTGAGAGAGAAAGCAGTTGTCTGTCACCATGCAGAATACTGTGGTTATCAAAACGCGACTGTGAAGGAGAAGAATGAAGGCTAGTACTGTGGCACAGCATGGTAGGAGACTCAGTGACAATGACATCCCAGATGGGCGCTGTTTCAAGTCCTGGTTGCTTCACGTCCGATCCGGCTCCCTGCTAATGTGACTGGGCAAGCAGAGCAGGACAGCCCAAGTAAGTGGGTCCCTCCCATGTGGGAGAATCAGATGGGGTTCCCAGCTTCTAGTTTCAGTCTGGCCATTCCCTGGCTCTTGGACAGTGAACGAGAAGATGAAAGATTCTCTCTCTCTCTCTCTCTCTCTCTCTCTCTCTCCCTCTCTCTGTGTGTGTCTCTGCTTTCCTAATAAATAAACACCACTTAGTTTTAAAAGGAATGAAGCAAGCGAACAAGGAGAAATGGAGATAGACGAAGGATGATAATTTCTCAACTCCCCTCTTTCGACTTTCACTGAGGCCCCACTGTTTTCCTACTCATGACTTTTAGGAACTGTTCCCTGGTCCTGTGTTCTTACACAGTCAATGTCAAACTTTACTCCTTAGCCCCTGAGCCCCTGCTGCTTACAATGAAGAGAATGGTGGTGTCCATAAATGCACTTCAACTTAGCTAGACAGACGGTTTTCACAAGGCGACAGGACTCTGTGATCCTGGGCCAGAAACTCCAGTGATGATCCAATGTATTAACATTATCACTCGTACATTAGTCATTTCCCTCTCCTTGGCACATAGCAGGGTCCCAGGATGTGACAGCCAAGCAACAGGCCCTGGAGCAGGTTACCTAACCACTCTGGCCTCAGGTTCCTCATCTGAAAGGACCCTTCGAAGTCATTTGGTTGATGTGTTTATTCCACAGAAGAGGAAGCTGAGGCTCAGAGAGGTAAAAACCATTGGCCCAGGGTCACACGGCTATTTTGCAGCAGAACCGAAACTACAATTCACATTTCCAACCTCTAAATCCAGTATTCTTTCCACTGCATTGTGATACGCTCTTCCCACAGGGCTGATTTTCACTGCCCTCAAAGAAGCAAGGAGCCCTCACAGTCAGCCTTCCCTTGTTACAAGTTCCTCAGTATGGGTTCAAAACACACCACCAGATACCAGAGTTCTCAAAAAAGGAAACTTGGTGTTGATCATGCCTGGGCTGGGCAAGCCACAGCCACCCTTCGGCAAGTGGAGGCAGAGCTGGCGTGTCATGAAAAGAGGTAGCCAAGCAACCCATGCAGGCACTTCTTGGTTTTGCTCTCCAGTGAGGTGGATTGCTTTTGCCTCTTCCCTGTCATATGCATAAAGAAAGGCTTGAGGACCCTCACGCCGATGAGTAAAAATGTTCTCTCGAATACCATGATGTGAAAGTCGTTTCTGAGTGGGATCTGAAAATAAAGCAATATGAATCGATCTTTTCAAATAAGAGGCACGAAGTGAGAATCTCACATTGATATGGCAGGCCAGGGCACGTGGAGTTGGATTTACAATGACAATTATCGTCCTGTCAAAAACAAAACAAAACAAAACAAAAAACCTGAGTGGGGAGAGTTAGGGGAAGAAGAGGAAATGGAATCAGAAACTAAAAGCAAATTGTTGTAGTCCTGCAACACAGGTAGAGGTCAGAATTATGCAGCTGTGGGTGAAGGACTGCCACTCGTGCCCAGAAGCTGGGGAGCGTGTGGACTCACAACCCCTTGTCTCCAGACTTGTAGCTTCCACAACACTGAAACAATGAATTGCCTGCTGCTAAGGTTCTCCGTTTCTGATGTTTTGCTGCACTCTCTCTAAGGAACTGATACACTGATTAGAAATGTTTAAACACATAAGTACAGAACCAAGATTAAAATCTCATTTGATGGCTGTTTTAAAGTATATCTCCTCCCTGGTACCAATAGCCAACATTTACACAAACATTCATCGTGTGTTATATTGAACAGCAAAGTTTTTACATGCAAAAAAACCCAAAAAATTTGTCGTAGTCCTGGCTTTGCTTTGATGGTGGTGGGTGTTGGGTTCCTGTATGAACTACTAGAAATAAATCAGTGAATTAGCAAAAGGTGGCCAGTCTTGGGCCGACCTCGACTGTGTGTCTTATTCCAGGGATTGTGACTTGCCCGATTCTGTGTCACTGAGACGCATGGCTGAGAAAGAGGAGGGGAAATAAAGAATAGTTGTGGTGATGTGACATCCTTATTCTAACTGGTAGCTACATGTCATGATATTCCAAATATCTGGGCTTGTGTGTGTGTGTGTGTGTGTGTGTGTGTGTGTGTGCGGTTTTCCTCCTACTGAGGTAATTCCTTTGTCAGTGTGGTGTACAAAATGAAAATCTCTTTCATCTGTTTAATAGCTGAATTAAGCAATAAATGCTGACTAACGAGTGTCAGTCTCAATCGATAGAATTGCTTAATGCAAGCAGCCATGCCTGGCTGACCACTCTAGAGTAAGACACTACCAGGAACTTGGAATATTGCTTTAAACCCAGCCTTTCTGCCTGTGGCATGCTGTATTGGACGAATGCTAGAACTAGCTTCAGTTTCATTTGTAAAATAATTACAAGCAAGCTTTTGCATGTCCTCCCCCTTTTTTTTTCTTTTTTGAATGCGTGAGAAGGTATGTTTTTTAGAGTTTCTCAAACAGGGCTCAAAAAGTTAGCAAAACTAAAAAGGAAGACAAGAGCAAGCTGATGGAGAAAGCAGGCGATGAGGGGTGTGCATTGCAGCAAAGCTGCCTTATTCAAGCCGTTTGAGTGCGTGTGGCTGTTTGTTGCAATGAGAGCCAGTGCTCCGTGAGCCATTCTGGAATTCATTGTTTGGCTAGCAAGCTGCTAAAGATGAAGGAAATCTAATAAAATGTTGACATTTGAGGATTCAGAGGGGGAGGGTGAGTGGGGATCCTTCGTAGTTTCTCTGTGACCTTTCTGTAATATTACAGTGGTTTTTTTTTTAATGTTCACAAGAAACAAACAAAAGGAATATAGGTATTAAAATATCAAAGGAGCATCATTGGAAATCAGTCACAAAGGCTGATTCAAACACCTTTCCACAATTAATCAAGTAGTCTGCGTAAAGAGAAAAAAAAAATACAGTATAATTGTTTTCAGGGTCTCACTGAACTTTTTTTGTCTATAAATTTTTTTTATACTAATGTAGTATGACTACCAGAAGAACAGATCTAATGCAGTTCACAGATGCCATTGTAACTAGATAATGGTACTCTCCCCCCTCCATCTTCTTTTCTGTCATTCTTTTAAAATTTTTGAGGGACTGGTATAGTGGAATGTCAGGCTAATCCTCTGCCTATGGTGCCAGTATCCCATATGGGCAGCGGTTCATATCCTGGCTGCTCCACTTTCCTTCCAGCTCCCTGCTGGTGGCCTGGGAAAGCAGAGAGGGATGGCCCAAAGCCTTGGGACCCTGCACCCACATGGGAGATTTGGAAGAAGCTCCTGGATCCTGGCTTCGGATCAGCTCAGCTCCAGCTGTGGCAGCCATTTGAAAATTGAATCAGCAGATGGGAGATCTTCTCTTTTTGTGTCTGCTTTCTCAGTAAAATCTGCCTTTCCAATAAAAATAAATAAATCTTAACTTCTGAAACAATGTATTTTTTATTTACATTATAGTCAAAGAAAAAAGAAAGGTCCCAAGTTCAGAAGCAAGGGCTATAAGCAGTCATCCAACAAAAAGAGAATCATTTGAGTCACAAACGGTCAATTTTAAAGTAATCACAAGTCATTAAAAGCCACAGTAGCATATCATTCTTAATTGCCAGTTTGACAAATACATACAACATTTGATAGTGTGTTTGCAGCAATACAGATGTATGCAGTCATTTCTCTCTGTTATTTGTTCATTTTATGAGAATACAGCTTGTAACAGACCCTAAGAAGAGGATATCACTGGGTCTGTGTTATTGCTCCAACGTTGGAGAGTTAGTTGCTAAACCACAAGGGGCCAAAGTTCATTTTGTGGAAACAATGTTGGTCTTCTTTTAATAACCAAGAGTTATACAGTGTTGAGAGGGATCTAGAATGCATTTGGATGAATTCCTTTAGTGGGCAATTAGGAAACTGTTGTGCAACTTCCTGGACTGAATAAAGAGCAGCCAGCTTCATACTGGAGGGTACGATCCTCTGGGAGTGGGAAGTGCTCAGTGGGCGAGGTCGAGCTGCAGGCAGCACGCAGGGCAGGCTGTTGAACGCCTCGCAGTGCCCAGTGCTGAAAGACTCTGTCCCGGTTGAACAACACCAGGAAAAGGCATGCTTTGCCACAATATCTTCTTCCCACAGTTTGAATGCAGAAAGTTTAAAAAAAATGTTGTTGGTAATGATTAGTTTTTATTTATTTATTGTTTTCAGATGAGTTCATTAGAGGAAAAAAAAAATAACCTCTCCCTTGTAGAGCAGAATTGAGGCTTGTGTAGGAAGGATGCAATAATGAGCATATTCCATTCTCTTGCAGTTAACAGGAGCCTTACAATCTTACTGTACCCAGTTCTACATCAACACATGCGTATCAATTGATTCAGAAAGGAAGAAAAGGAACTTTAAACCAGTTTCCAGGGGAGGAATGACACTTCTCTTCCTTTGAACCATTTTAAGGAGGAAGGAAGTGTCGAATTTCATGTTCTCGATTCTGCTGAAGTTATGAGTCATCACACCTTTGTCCACATGACACGCTGCGACAGTTTTAGAATGCCCATGTCAGCCAGGCCCACTTGTGGAAACGTGATTTTTTTTTTTTCTGAATCCACCCGTCTCTACAATATGGATTCAGATCTCAGATGAACAAGCTCTCTTTCTCTCTTGTTTATATTTCTGTACAGTTGGGGAGTTCTGAGGAAGAGGTGCTTGGAGATTAGTTATATGAAAAGAATCTGTGTGGTTTTTTAAAGGAATCTACAACAGGTAAAGGTCATAGCTTTGCTTACTCATTTCTTCCTTGGTGGTCGTGAAGGAGATGAACCTAACTGATAAGGAGAACAGGACAAAGACAAGCAGAGAAAGGAATTCCAAAGTAACTTTCTTCAGTCAATATTTGGCCAGATACTAATTACTATAATCTGAAGGAGGGGGGAAAGTAGAGTCTGAGTAATAATAATATAGAAGGTAAGAAGACTGAATCAGTAACCAAAGAGCTTCCCACAAGGAAGAAAACCCAGATTTCATTTCTCACCATGAATTCTCTCAGCTGTTTGAACTAGAATGAGCAAATGAAAACAACAACAGCAACAACAAAAAACAACAAAAAAACTTTCTCAGAAGGGAGAAAGGAGGAGTCACTTCCCAACTTATTCTCTTCCTAGATTTCAAAACTAGATGAAGACATCACAATGAAAGTCCAAATCAATGTCCCTTATGTATAAAGACATAAAATCCTCAGCAAATACTGAGAAGTGGAGTCCAGTGACATAAGGAACTACTCATGCGGGACTTATCCAAGGCATAAAAAAATTTAAGTTATTTTAATAAAGAAAAAAGTCAGCCAATGTAATATAATATATTAAAGGAATGAATCAGTAACAAAACCACATAGTCATCCTAGAAGATTAAAAATAAGGCATCTCACAAAATCTGACAAATTTTTCATAATCAAAAACACACCCAATGGATGGGCATTTGGCAAAGCAATAAGGATGCTTCTTAGATTGCCTGAGTCCCATATTGGAGTCCCTGGGTTTGAATCCCAGCCCTGCTTTTGAGGAGAACTTTCTCCCAATGTGCACTCTGGGAAGCCTCAGGTGATGGCAAGGTACTCAAGTCCCTTCCGCCCAGGTGGGGATGACCAGGAAGTGACTGACAGTGGCTGTGAAATTTCTTGATGAGGGAAGGAGGATGATAAAAATGTGCTGAATGAGACAGAGGTGACGATTATACCACTCTTTGTATTCAACACTATGCGCTTCACACTTTACAGGGTGTTTTTTTTGCAGTTCAATTTCATTTCAACAAAGTTATTGCATTAAAAAAATACTTTGGCTCTCTCATTCTGGCTCTTAAGTGTATTTTTAATGCTTTTCTCCGTTGTTCCCCCACAGCAGTCACTTGATTGAGGTGTATTTTTTTTTAACTGACTACTAATGTTTGAAGAAAATTCAAGTTCCTCTGCATACAGTGACAAACTTCTCCAACCATGCTCCATGCCAAGATGTGATTCTTTCTCTTCCACTTCTGCCAAAGCAGAAGGTTGATAACTTTCTAAGGGCTGGGTTCTGGCCTTAAAGGTCACATGCATCATAGAGAAGGTGGGAACATGATCATGACCCAACACAGTCAGCGGCATGTGCGTACAATGCTTCTCCAGTACGCATCATATGTCATTCTTGTCATATGTGGTGCTTTGATCATCTTGGAGATGGAGGAGTGTGGGTTTATGTTGAGGGGTGGAAGGGTGTACTGGGAAATGTAGAAGAGCCAAATTCAGAATCTCTGGAACCCAGTCAAATGAAATCTCATTTGTAGCTTGTGGGTTTTGTTCTTTCCTTTTGGTAGAAAGAAGCCAATCAGGAGGAAAGAAGGGAGGAAGGAAGGAAGAAGGGAAGAAAGAAAGAAGGAGGGAGGGAGGGAGGGAGGGAGGGAGAGAGGGAGAAAGAAAACCAACTGGAAACAAACCAACCAGAAGCAAAAGATAATTTCGTGCTTCCACTCAGCTCAATCTCCTACACATTGTTGGTGCTCTGGGAATGCAAGTGAGTCTCTGTAAGAGCCTTCAGATTCAGTGAAACATTTGCAAAGGTGATGCCTACTGATGGGATGATCACATTTGAGAATGAGACTGTAGGTGTTTTAATTCTTGCTCTTGCAAGTTACTGTAATACTGCCTTGTTTATAATCTTGAAATTTCATAGAATCTTTCGGAGATGAAAGCTTAAAGAAACACACACACATACACACACAGAGCAACATGGCTTTCTGCATACTCTCAAATTATCTCAAGAAACACTCCTGCCATTTAGACTGTTATATATACATGTGAGCAATAGAAGTCGTACATACATATACACGCAAGGATGTACTAGATACAATTAAGAAAAAGCAATGTGAAGATTTCTAGATTTTTTGGCAGCAAAAAGAACTCAAACCAACTTGTTATAACATGTCTGGACAGGATCTAGTTCGAGACACTAAAAAAGAGAAGACCTCACTTTGAAAAGAGTCTCTATCAGAGCATCACAAATATTGCTAGCTTCAGATGAAAGCAAGCATCCAACTGATGGCAAAGCTAGAATAAGGGAGAAATCACGGATGTTTTATGAAAGTGTTGTGGGGCCAATGCCCCCGGAAAGTCAGCAGGTTACAAGTGGATCACCTATGGATGGGACAGTGATGCTGATGAGGCCTGCAGCAGCGGTCCACCCGTGTCAGTGAGTGAGGGAAAAAAATCTGCTTATTTGTGTCTTGACTGAAGAGAACCAAGGACTAATGGCCAAAAACAAAAGCCAACACCGAACACATCGCAATGCGTTCAGCATATAGCTCTGACTGAAAAATTCAAGTGGAGCAAGCCTGGGGTGTGCAAGCACTGCTGAACCTGCATCAGCTGTAGGCATGAGCAAAGCTTTCAATGGAAATTTTCAGCAGAGTCTAGATTCTAAAGCATTTCCTTTAAAAACTATAGCAGGAGAGCCCAGTTTGATGGCCCAGTGGTTAAATCCTCACCTTACATACACCTGGATCTCATATTTGCTCTGGTTTGTGTCCTAGCAGCTGCACTTCCCATCCAGCTCCCTGCCTGTGGCCTGGAAAAGCAACAGATACTGGCCCAAGTACTTGGATTCCTGTAGCCATGTGGGAGACCCAAGGGAAGCTCCCTGCTTCCAGCTTCAGCCTTACCCGGTCCTGACATGACGACCACCTTGGGGAAGTGAACTTGTAGTTGGAACATTCTCTCTCTCTTTCTGCCTCTCTCCTCCGCTTTTCTCTTTTTCTCTGCCTCTCTAACCCTGACCTGTGAGTAGCTAAATACCATTAAAAATATAGAAATCCTGGTTTGTGCCAAATATTTTTGAAACCGGCATTCAACAAGGAAATAATAATAATAATTAAATAAAAGGGCCTGTGGGTTGACTAGGCGAATTTAATGAGAAGTTTTTTTTTTTTATAATCCAGCTGTCACAGCACTATGGAGAGTGGTAAGACTGTTCAGTGACAATCACTGGTGGCAACTGAAGAGCCAGCAAGAAATTGTCCCCAAAGCCCAGAGCAGCAGTAGCTTCACTCACAAGATGCCTGCATCTCCTAGCTTATCCAGCGGCTGGCCAAACACCCCAGGAATCTAAACAAAACTGTGGGAAAACTTTTTAGTGGAGAGGAAGTTGTGGTGTTTTTGTGAGATGTGTGAGAAGTACTCAGAAATAAGCAGGCTTGGGATTGTGGTCTTGGTACTCAGTTGCTTCACTTTGCAACACAAGCGGCTTCGCTTTGCTCATAAAAAAGGAGAAAGCAGATCACCTTGGCTTGAATTTTGTATGATTTTCAGGAGAAAGACATGAAAGAAAGCACAGATAAAAAAATATTGACCTCTGGCTGACATTTTCTCTGCAATTTATCAGTGGCTATTTGCATCCACCCAAAAGTGCCCTGTTAAATGAACCCAGTGTAGGAAACCATCCTCAGAGTTTCAATGAAGCTTTCTGTAACCGAGAGAGAAAATAAAGCATGGGTGAGTTTCACCCTACACAGTGAAGTTGGTGTGGGACCAGTGATGGGATCTTCAACAGGACACAGATATTTCCTGACAATACGGGCAGAATGCTGATGGCTAGAACGGTTAGTGAGACCAGGTCGAGGATGGAGAAGATTTTGTTCAAGCAGGATAAAAAGTATGGGGAAGAAGAGGTAGCATAAATTTCTTAACTTCCTGGAAAGTACCCTGGGTGTTCTAAAAAATAACCCCTATCTCATATCTCACAACTCAGTTGGCAGCTTTTGCATGAAGCTGGCCCCTTCTGATGCCAGGCTGTGACCGTGGCTAATGAAGAGCTGACTCAGGCGCAACCAGGCAACCTTGGGCATTGCCCAGTAACATCCCTCTGAAGCCTTCATTTGAATTCCAGTTGCTGTGAGCGCCCAACCCCAAAGGATAGCAAAACCCTGCCTTAGTCCCACTGTCTGATTTTGATCTTTAAAGTACTAAGGAGCCCCTAAGGTGGAGTCATTTCTCATGCTGAAAAATAAAGGCCAAGGTCCCAGAGTGACCAAGGATGGAAGTTTAGAACAGGTCTCCAGGAAAGCAGACCCAGGAGCCCAGCACGAGATGTTACTGGGACCACATCTGATGAAGTTCAGGATCTCGGGCATGAGGCAAGCTCATCCCGGAAATGTGACAGAAGCTGGAATGCTGGAGTCGGCTTCCCTGTGACTCACAACGACCCCTGCAGGCATCATGCACACAGCTCCTGTCTCTGACTAAAGAATTTGTTCACAAAACAAAAACGTGGAATTTCGTGCATCAAACCTAACATGAAATGCAACTGACTCCTCAGGCGGAATCCACATGTTCTCCTTTCCACCATTTCAGCATCTGATTTTGTTTCATTTTCGCCAAGTGCATTCTTCTAATAATTAATATTCATTGATACGGCTATTTTAATAACTGCTATGCACTAAGAACTCACTATCTCTCTTCATTAAGGAATTTCAAAATTTTTCTTTCCCTTCAAGACTCTTTATGGGGTGTGTCATTTGTAATGCCTCTTCTCTGTGTGTTTCATTTCCATCATCATAGTTCTAGCACTGGTCCACTGAAAGCTTCCCTGCCTGGAGTCGGTGAGGTCAGCCTTACGCAGTTTCTGTGTTCTTGGCCAGTGATCAGCGAGACGTGGCTGCCCTGCGTCCCTATGAACCTGGTGGCTCATTTCAGACCAGGATCGACGGGATGGATTAGCTGAGATCTAATTTAGCGCTCACTGAAACAGCTTGTGGCAGGTGGTAGGATTGTTTGTTTAGGGCGTTTTGTTTTTGTTTTTCTGTGAATTCAGTTCTAATTCAGCGGGAGGAGTTATCTTTAGCCTCCAGTTTAAAAACCAAAAACCCACCTCATGACCAGCCCAAGCAGGTGCGTGGAACACAAGTGGTTGTTTTTTTTTTTTCTTTCATTTCTGGGAAGTGCATTTTTTTTAAGTTGCATAAGTCATCCATGCTAAGTGATGTGTTGCCTTCCACAGACTTAGTGTGGGAGAAAGCATTTCAATGAGAGCCAGCAAGTTCTACCAGCCACTCAAAAAAAAATTAAATTGCCACAATCCAAAATATTTCTGTTTGGTTTTTTTTTTTTAGAAAATGTGTTTTCAATTTATATATGGTTTAGGTTTTATGAAAGCAACACTATAAAATTATTTCATAGTAAGCATTAATCAAAGTTGTTGAGAATTTTATTGTGTGGTTAAACATCTACACCTGACTCAAATGCCTGCATGGTTCCTCCCACTGGACGGAAGTGGCCCTAATGTATTCAGTTAACACCCTGGTTTTGGAGTTTAGATGGCTTCCTGGCTTCCAGAGATTCACAATATTGCATCCACATGTTTAGTTACGTCTGTAATATTTTACATTGATATCAAGTTCTTCCAAATAGAAAGGTGAATGATCAGAAGCTTTGACATTTTTGTTGCACATCGCCCTGTCAACCATGCCTTTCACATGTGTGTTTGTGAGTGTGCAGTGCAGGCATGTGTGTGTATGTGAGGTGTGTATGCAGGTATGTGTGCCTATGTGAGGTTTGTGTGGATGTGTTCACGTATGTGTGTACAGGTGTTTTTATGTGCATGCCTCTGTGCAGTGGCATGTTTCCATGTGTCTCTGTGTGGTTATGTGTGTCTGTGTGTGGTTGCATGTTTCTGCATGTGTGTGCGAGCTGTGAGTTTGAAGTATGTGTATGTCTGTGTGTGAGTGCATGCTTGTGTGAGCTGAATTCCAGTTCTTGTTCACTGGGCCCTGAGTCCTGATAGCCCACGAGAGAGGAACACCTGCTAGGCCTGCTGCTGACATGTCTTCTTTCCCCTTAGGGGCCCACGTAGCCACACAGCCCAGTGGTCATCCTCTCCCATGGTGCTCAGCTGTTCTCCGAAGCCCAGCTTGAAGGCAGTGGGCTGATGGCCACGGGGGCACAGAGAGTCACAGAGAGAGGAGAAACAGAAAAAGGGTGTCTGGAAGACGGGGGATACCCAATGGCTCACGGGGCTTCAGGGTGCCTGGCATGGTCCATGGCCATTTGGGGACCTCTTGTGTCCCCCGAGGGGTCTGCAACTGGTCGGGTACCGTGGAACACATGCTTGATTCCATGCTGGCAGCATGAGGGAGTGTGCCAAGTCCAGTGGGTAAAATGGCTCTGGAAGAAAAGCTGATTGTTGTTCCAGTGCTAGCTGCATTCGTGGTCCCTGCAGCTTTGAGGCCGGAAAAGCGAAGCTCCTACAGTTCTTTGTGGAGTCCTCTCAGACAGAATTCTCCAGCTCTGAGGACGTGAGGGCTTGGAGAGAGACCAGTGGGGCTGCCCAGTCCTGAGATAGCCCCACTGGTCTCTTTCGTGCCTGGTAGGGATTCCAGCTTTCTAACTGCGTTCTGGAGCTCAGTAGCAAGTTCAGAGTTGGAAAACTCTCTTTTCTACCCCCCAGAGAAATCATTCTTTATGAAATGATTAACCAGCCCCTCTGCCCCCAGTCACGGTGTGTGGGCGGACTCCTCCTCCTAGGTGGATGCACATCAGATAAGTTTCTTTTCTTCACTGTGATGTCTGAAAAACTGGAAAATGAGGTCAAGAGAGAGTCAAGGGGTGGGGTGGGCAGAAACAGAGATTGAGAGAGAAAGAGAGAGGGGATGAGACAGGAAATCAAGAAGTCACCAAAAATCTTTTTCTTTTCCTTTTTTTTTTTTTCAAACGGGAAAATATTTCTGTAGCTAAGCAAAACTTTCAACTTTCAGAAGAAACCTTGAATTAGCAGACTTTTACCCTTCCCTGGGTTTGCTGCAGGAGACAGTAGTTAGCGCAAGTATGAGGATGTCTTCAGATGACATTGAGAACTCCTGCATTTTTTTAAAAAAATATTTATTTGAAAGAAAGAGTGGAGAGAGAGAGAGAGAGAGAGAGATCTTTCTGCTAGACAGAAACCAGGAGCCAGGAACTCTGCCCAGGTCTCCCTCATTTGGATTGTCCTTCACTGCCTTCCCAGGTGCATTGGAAGTGGAGTAGCTGGGACTCCAACTGGCGCTGCAGTACAGGATGTGGCACTGCAGGTGGCAGCTTGGCTTGCTGCACCATGACACCAATACTATCATGGAACTCCTGATCCAGGATGTGGGTGCAACTTACTGGCTATGGGAAAGGCTGAAGAACGCTGTCTAAGGTGCCCACAGGGCACAAAGCCCCTCCTTTGGCTCACATGTGGCACTTCTTCCCCTCTGTCTGCCTACTTGTATGCAGGGAGCAGCCATTGGTATGATGTCAGAATACAGGAAAGCCGGGGACGGGGGGTGGGGAATGGCTCAACTGGCTAATCCTCCCCATGCAGGAACCCATATGGGTGCTGGTTTGAGTCTCAACTGCTCTACTTCCTATCCAGCTCCCTGTTCATAGTCTGAGAAAGCAGTAGAGGATGGCCCAAAGCTCCGGTCTTTGTGGCCACTTTCGGAGTGAACCAGTAGATGGAAGATCTTTCTGTTTCTCTTTCTTTATTTCTAACTCTGCCTTTCACTAAAAATAAATAAATCTTGAAGAAGAAGAAGAAAAAGAAGAAGCACAAGAAGGAGGAGGAAGAAAGAAGACCAGGTTCTTGGGACCATGATATTTTGAAGGAAGGCATTGTGTGGTCTGTTTTTGAGGCTAGCAGGAGCCAGCCAGGATAAGAAGACATTTGGTTCTCTTCTCCACGCCTTGCTCTAGAAACATTCAAGAACTCCCTCTCCCCCAGTAAGGAGTCCTCCCATTCGCCGCAGGCATCTTCTGCTGATTAATGTTGAGTGTTCTCCCCAGCCTTGGCATGAGAGCCAGCCCAGCAGTCACGTACTCATTGCACACAGTGGAGCCCAGTCCTGAGCTCAGCCCCTGCAAGGCGTCCCAGTAATGTGCACAGCAGCTTGGATGAGCTGTCATCTGGATCGCTATTCCTCTATCCTGTGTCCTTGGGAAAGCTGGTTGCCCTCCCTGAGCTGCACGTGAGAAATTGTGGCAAGCAGCTGGGCTTGCCTGGAGACCGAGCGTGCACCATGTCAGTGTCTGAAATCCAGGCAGGAGCAAAAACACTTCCCCCAGCCGGCATTGGGTTGCGGTTGTTGCTATTAAGGAGTCTCTTCTCACTCCATTTGTGTCCCAGGGACAAATACTTCTTGACAACTTGTGGAGCTTGGCACCCTGCAGGGCAAACGGACAGTGCTCACAACAGTAGGGTCATCTCCCAGGCTCTGTCTGCCACCTCCACCTCCCCTCCAAATGCCCTTCCCTGGAGCAGCAATGGTCAGGGCTAGCCCTAGGGCATTTCTGCTGGTCACTGGGACCTTGGACAGGCTGTGTGAAGTGACAGAAATGATTGTTTCGGCACCAGAAAAATCTTGATCTGGATCCCAGCTAAGTGTCTCTCTCTCTGAACATGACTTTCTCTTTTTTTCCCCCAGGGCAGTTGTTAGAAATTGCCCCAAGCAGGATTAAGCGCTGGTGCAAAGTGGTTCTCTCCTCCAGCTTCTACTGAAAGCTGCAACACTCCCCTTTCCTTGGTCTTGCATATGCACTCCTCATCCTTGTCTCTGTCACTATGTGGCCACCTCACTGTGCCTGTCCCTCCTCTTATTAGAACACCAGGTCTTGTGGAGTTAAGTCCTATAATGCGAGTGACTCCTAACTTAAGCACCTGCAGTGATGTTTTTGGCTTCTCATTAGGTGGTGGCTCTGGGCTTTGGGGATTGGGGTTTGAGCACAGTGCTTTGGAGGGACACTGGACAAACCCTTCCTTTTTGAGGTCACCATGTGTGGTAAAAGCAGTGCTGTTCATGGCCCAGCACACTGCCAGCACTCAGAGAATGCAGCCGTTAATACTACCGTGGGAATCTAGGGCCAGCGCTGTGGGGCAAGAGATCAGGCTACAACCCATATCAGAGTGCTGGTTGAGTCCTGGCTGCTCTGCTTCTGACCAAGCTTCCTGCTAACACATCCAGGAAGGCAACAGAGGTGACCTAAATCACCTGCTACCCCTAGAGGACACCTGGATCAAGTTCCAGGCTCCTGGCTATAGCCTGGTCCAGCCCTGATCCAGCCCAGCCCGCAGCCATCTGGGGACTGAACCAGCGGATAGAGAATTTAGTTTCTCATTTCTCTCTCCCTCTCTTTCTGTCTCTCTTACCTACCTTTCATATGAATAAATCTTCAAATAAAACCAAGCCAAACTTGCTATGGGAATCTCCTCAGGTGTGATCTCAACATGCGTGAGACCCACAGAGAGACCTCTGAACAGTGGTGTGGCTGGCACTGAGGGGCAAGCCGACAGCCTCGCCGAGAGCCCCCATAAGCTCTGCCTCAATGGAAGATCTCTTCGCAAAGGAAGCTGGAATTCTCACCCTGGGACAAAGAGCAGATTTCTGATCATATTCCACACAGTGAGTTAGCCCAGGTCCTTGCCTGGTGACAAAGAGGTGTTAGAATGATCTCTGGCAGTATAGCGTTCGGCATGGTGCTTTTCTCACCTCCCACACAACAGTTTCAAAATAAACGGATTGGAGCATCTTTTCTGATCACCAGCAGGAGCTAAATTCCCGTTACTGCCGTTTGGTTTTTATGCTTCTAACTCTGTATTATGAAAAATAAGAAATCTTTTTATAACAAAAATAAAACAAAAATTATAGCAAACAAATGTCCATTCTGTAGGCAACGAGGAATTAGAGAAAAGTAAGTGAAAACATAATGGAACCTCTGGTGTGGTGAAAATTCTCATGGCAAAAGGTCCCGTTCGATAACCTTCAGCACCATTTGAACCTTCTCAGGAGGCACGAAGGAACAGCAAATTGTGGAAGACTTCAGAAGGGGAAGCATGGTCCACGGCGTGGGAGAGTCTGTGATAGATGCTGCTAACCAGCCCAGCTCCTCCTGCTTCTTTCCTTCTTCCCTCTATTCTAGGCGAAAGTGTCGAAAAGGCCCTGCTGCTTTTGCATCCAAGGATGGCCACATGACTCAGAGCTGGGCAGTGAAGTGGTAAAGGAATCCTGCCAGGAGACTCTTGCCATCTTACTAACAGGAACCTAAGATGCTGGCACCACCTTCCCTGTCTCTTCTTCCTTTAGCTGTCGATGCAGTGTCTGGGATGGCAACATCCACTTTGCCACAACGAGGGAGATACGACAGGGATCTTGCAGACGCTGGTTCTGACATTGTGGCCTCCCAGAATGGCCCCTGGAGTGCCTGTCTCTATTTTTCATGTTAATAATTAAACTCTTCATGGATTGAGTTGTATCTACCAATGAATTCATATATTGACATCCTAACCCTAATATTCCAGAAAGTAACTCTTAGGAAATTAAGGTCTTTTATTTTCATTTTTTAATTGAAAAGTCAGATATACAAAGAAAAGAGAGAGGAAGATCTTGCATTCATTTATTCACTCCCCGAGCGGCCACAACGGTCAGAACTGTGCCTATCCAAAACCAGGAACCTAGAGCCTCTCCTGGATCTCCCACACGGGTGCAGGGTCCCAAGGCTTTGGAATGTCCTCAGCTGCTTTCCCAGACCATAAGCAGGGTCGCCAGGATATGAACTGGTGCCCATATGGGATCCTGGCGCATGCAAGGTGAGGACTTTAGCCTCTAGGCTATTGCACCGGGCCCCAAGGTGTTTTATAGGGCAATTTAAGTTACAGTGTAGCAGGTAGTGTAGAAGGTAATCCAGGATAACTGCTCTCTTGTAGGAAGGGATTAGAGCAGACAGACAGACAGACAGACACACACACACACACACACACACACACACACACACACACAGATAGTCTTGGCCTTGGACTCCAGTATCCAGAGCAGTGAGAACATGAATGCCTGATGATTAAGTATCCCAACCTATGGCATTCTCGTGTTACAGCCCCTGCTGAACATAACAAACACAATGAACACAACACACACAAATACCTAAGGGACGGTCAGTTGTGTTTCTGACAGCTTTCCTGGCACGTTCAGCTCTTCTGAAGCAAGCAGCATTGTTGAGGGTTCAGTTCATATATATTTCCTTTTATAAACAATGTATCACTGATTTTTTTTTTCTTATTATGTGCAGCAAGGGCTCTCAGCCCATTGTCTGCAGAAATCTTTCCAGCAATCTTTACAACACAGCTTTAAACTATAGGAACATAACACAAAGGAATACAGTAAAAGGTAAAAATAATGGAAAAGGATCCTCATTAACCAAAAAGACAATAGTCACCACAGGCGAAAAGGAGAAAACTGATTTAACCAGGGTTGCAATAGCCCCAGCGTCTTCTGCAGCAGAGAATTGAGAAACCTGAGCTTTGCCACCAAGAATATTTGTATAATTATCTTATGGGCTCTTGGCTTCCTTACACAGCCACCCTGTCACACCCCAATGTGATGCTGGGACAGGCGAGTGGCAAGTGGTGTCTGGCTTTGGAAAGGGCATGGAGGACCAGAATGCAGCCACAGTCACCCTGTGTTTGGCACAAATGTCATCCGACGTCACTGGCTTTGAGTGAGCAACCATCATCCTTTAAAGACGGTGTCAGATTGAGATGAGCTAGAACTCTAAGTTCTAAGAAAAGTAATTATGATCCAGTATGCCAGAAGCAATGCAATTTAGTGGCAAATTTTGCAAATTGAAAAAAAAAAGCTTGAACTTTAACCTGAAAAATGCACTTTCAAAACAGGACACCGGGTTTTTGCAATATAAGTGCTTGATCAAGGGCTCCTTCCCTTATTATATGAACAGCTTTGTCATATCAGTAAGGAAAATGAACAATTCTACGAAAAAAAAAAACTGTTACAGCCAAGTCACAACCACCAAAAGTGGCAAATGTCTCAAACTACACACATGATTAAAGAAATGCAAATCAAAAAGCAGCACATAATATAGCTGGTGGCTTATGTAATGTTGATGACAGCAAAGCTTGATAAAACCCACTGTGGCTGAGGTTTACCAGATGCTCTCTTGCGTGGCTGGTGAGAGGATGATTCAGTGTGATAATGTGGCTGGGCACTATGGCAATTCCTGTTAGAACACAAAAGGCACTCATCTTTGTCCAGGTCATTTACCCTATGGATTTGTGGGTTTTCTTAAGTATGAGAGAGAGACACAGAGAGAAGTACTGAGAGCAGCATTATTTGCAAGAGCCAAAAAAGGGGAGAGAAGGAAAAATTCCTAACACTTATGTCCACAAACAGGAGAGACAAAATAGATGAAGATTTTGCAACTATTATACATAATCAGGCAATGTGCAAAAGTCCCACCGCCCTTATCATTAAGCGAAAGAGGTATGCATCCCTGTGTGCACACATGGTGTGGATTTGTGTGGATAGATATATATGCACTGATACAAGTATGAGTGCGTATTATTTACCATGGTTTCACTTAGTATAAAATCGAGAGATTTGCCTTATTCCTGGACAACAGAAAGAAGTGAAGGGGGTCAGGTCTGAAGTGAATGCAGTTTTTTTTTTCTTTTTCTTTCTGAGGCTCAAGGTGCCCTTCATTCTGAATCAGCCCTGGGTGCCACCTTGTCATAGCTCCAGGGGTCACTGGCTGGGAAGGCGGGTCGGGTTGGACTGTGGGAAGTCCACTGGTTTCAGTTCACATGATTCGTAGCACACAACGTTTGAAGAAGGGTCAAGCTTCTTGTACGACACCCATAAGAGGGGTTTCAGTCTGACTTTGGGGAGCTTCTAAACCTGAAGAAAGACACCAAACCGCATACACCCAGGTGAGTTTCATTGTCAAAACCATTGAAACTGGTCTGGGGTCCACACCCGCTCCAGTCCCTGGCCAGGCTGAGCTCCTCTCCGATTTTAGACAGGGAGCGATTCAGCCTGAACCCTTTTTTGCTTCATCAGAACTTCCGGCGCACTTGATCATCTCCCTGCTCAGCCAAGGTGGCAGGAATGGCTCATGAGCTCAGACTTTGGGATGGGGGTGCTGAGAGTCACCGCGATTGCCCCCAGGAATCCTTGGAGGCCCGCACATCTTGAGAGATGACTAGTTAGAAGAAATCAAGTTTTCAGGGTGGTAACCTGATTCGATTCTCTTGTAGCTCATCAATCTTCATCTCCCTCAAACATGTCACTCTTCATTCTAGAGCATTTTTTGTTTTCCCACAAGCGCTGAGAGATTGATCAAAACGTGAGGGGTGCAAGTCATGTCTGCATTTAAAATAAGCTACCCTGGCTTTTCATGAAAAGTCTTGTCTCGATACAAGGTTACTTTCTTCAAGAAGTGCGAAAATTACTCAGCTGCAGGCAGCCATAACAGTGAGCAGGACGCCCATCTAGGATTTGATTGTCAAGTGTGTGCAATTTAAGAAACAACCACCTGCTAGAATCCGAGGTTCTCATTTGGCTTATATCTGGCTTGCTGGTCTCCTCCCTGCATCCCACTTTTTCCCGACTTCTGTCCTTCCTGACACTATTACTGGTCTCTCTTGTTTGAGAACATGCTGTAGGAGCCCTTCTGCATCCACTGGCCTCAGCTTCTCTCTCAGGGGAACCTGAGGATGTCCAGGGAACAATCTGTGGGGTGCTCAGGAATGACTCATAAGTGGCTCCACACACAGGACAGGAGTGAGTTCTCCAGTGGAGAATCTGCAACCCATGCTGGCCAGGGAGTTGCAAAGGGAGATGTGTTGGCAGTAGTTTCCAGTGGGAGAGTGCAACTGCCTCTTCCATGTTAGGTGATGACTTAATAGACAGCCTAATTAGAGGTGTCCTTGTGTTTTAAATCAGCCTTCTCTCTCTCTTTGTTAAAAAAATGTATGTTAAAAATATCAAACAGGTGGGCCACTTCCTGCACCCCGTATTGGAGTGTTTCAGGTACACTCGAGGGGACAGCTCAAGTGTTCGGATACCCGCCACCCACATGGGAGACCTTCGGTGGGTTCTAAGTTCCTAGCTTTGACTTAATCCTGCTATGGCTAATTGCAGGTATCTGGGAAGTAAAACAATTTCTCTTTCCTGTCTTTTGACCTTTCAAATGAAATAACAAGAACATCTTACATCAAGTAAGACAAACTATTTCACCAAATTATGTGGCTTACAATAAGACATGTGATTATGGTGATAGAAATACATCCAATAATGTTGGTTATGCCAGAGAGCAAACAACAAGCCCCTGTTCCCAGGAGCCACTTGAAGAACAGCAGAGAGGCCCTGAACCAGGCAGTGAGGGCAAGACCCGCATTCTAGGATTTCCTGCAAGGGCTTGGTGTTGAGGGAAGTTGATGCAGCACAAGGGTGACCTGGGATGGTGGAATGAGGCCAGATGATGGCGGATCGTGTGTGAAATGCACGGGAACGGTGTTTTGATCTCCTTGATGACACAGGGGGTGCACAAGAACTCTTGCATTCCTATCACACAGGCCTCTGCTGTTGCTGTTTGCTGGAAGGGAGTCCCCAGGTCCTTAGACTCTCCCTAGTGATGGGAGTGTCTTGGTTACTCATAGTGGCACCTGACAGTTATGCAGAAGAGGTGACTCACAGAGAGGTCTAGGTGGCCATACTGGGCTCAGGACTTGGAACCTGTCCTCCAGGGGGAGCAGTAGGGGCTGGAGATTGAATTCAGCCATATTGGCTAACAGTTCCATCAATCACGGCTATGCCATGAAACCCTGAATAGAGCTTTGGGCCTTCACAGCTCAACAGAACTCCTGGTTGGTGAAACACACCAGGGTAACAGGAAGGCACCACATGGTAAGCACACAGAAGCCTTGCCTGTGGAACTTTCTAGAAGGGGCCCTAGACTTCATCTCCACTTGTTGGTCCTGATTTATGCCCTGTGCAATTGAACTGCCCTAGTATGTGCTGCATGTTTCTGGCTTATGTGCAGCATTCTACAGAATGGTCAACCCTGAAAGGATATCATAGGAATTGGTACTTGGGTCAGAGGCACAGATGGTATGAGGCCCTGGTGTGTGAAAGTGGAGGCTGCCTGTTGGGGGGCAATGCCATTCACCTGTGGAATCTGGCTGTAGTCTGGGGAGTTGGAACTGCCTTTTGGTGTGTATATTGCCTGGGAGGGGCAAAAGAGTCATGGGGAACAGCTTTACTTAGCGCAAAGTCCACATTGCAATTGCTCCTTTGGGAAAGCGCTTGCTTTCAGTCACATGGGGAGTAGGGATGATTGGAGGGGACACTCTCTGAGAAAGAGGCAGGCAAATCATCCTTAGTGTGGCTTCCCATGACAGCTTCCTGTGTTCTCCTTGGGACACCTGCTCCCAGGGCACCACTGCAGATCTGCTGGTCCACATGCATTTCCCCTCTAAACAACCAGTAACACAAACACATCTATGTAGTACCATCTACTGAGCAACAGGATGGGGAAAGAGCCCAAGTTAGCTTTGGGTGTTGTTGGCTTTCCTGCCTGATCCTCTTAGTGCACCTGCTAGGAGTGGACTGCAGCATTGGTTCAGGGGCTTTGCTGTATCCGTCCTTAAAGATGAATGAGGTGAAGCACAGCTCTGGCTCACGGCACCAAGGCACCTGCTGCCTGGCACCTAATGCTCTGTGACACATGGGGAGCTTTGCAGGGTGAGTCACAGGGTGGGTGACACATGCCCTCCGCTTCCCACCCTCCTTCCTCCTCACACCCTCTCTGTCACCAAGGTCACTTCCCCCTGCAGACTGCATTCTCTGGGGGTGGGTGGCTGGGGCACTGCCTGCATCATGAGGCACCAGATGGAGTAAAATGTGGGATGGGAGGGTTCCTCTGAATCACAGTGTGGTCTGGGACTCAGAAGGCAAAGTGGCCTGGCCAGGAAGCAGTTACTCTGGGAGAGGAAGCAGGAGCTGTCCCTGGTGACAAGAGTTCAGTGCACGGATATTGGAAGGGAAGGCTCAAGGGTGGAGTTGGGAGATTGTATTTTCTGCTCAAGTGAGAGCGTCAAAGCAGTGGAGCAACCAGGAGTGGTGAGAAACCAAAGATCAAGTGGGCAGGATGGGGAATACACCTGTTCCACCACCTGCGGGTGATCCCTGGGTCCGTAACCCTACATAGGCAGGTCTAGAGTAAAGTTTCCTTTATCATTGAAGCACAGTAGAAAGCAAGGAATAGCCAAATGCAAAGTTGAATAAGCCCCTTAAATAAGAGAAACTTATTTAAAGCTTGTGAATTCTTCCTGGAATTTTCCACTTAGGTTGTTCTGAAATCTGGTTAATCATGAGTAATTGAAACTGCCAAGAAAGAGGAGTTGTTGTGTCTGTTTTCAGAGAGGCCTGGGTTTGAAGCTTGTCCCTGCTGTTGAATTCCACAAGAACCACAGTCATAGATGCCTCATGTGATTGGTGTGAAATCAGAAACTGAGGTGAACAACTTGGCATGATTCCTGGTCCAGAACCAGACGTGTTTCTGCAGGCTTTCACAAATGGAGGTGGCACAGCTACTCATCCACACCTAGGGCTCTGACTGGAGGCGTTAACTTCCCAAGGAAATAAGCAACATTTGGCAGTCCTTTTGAAATTAGCTGTTGGTCCACAGCAGCTCATCCTGTGGAGAATGTCTATCTTCCACTGCTCAGGGAGCGAACCTGTTAGCCGTTAAGGTGACACTGTGGAGGGAGAGTGGCCGGTAACAGTTTTCAGCCAACAGAAGTCACTCTGCCATCTCCTGGGGACAAACGAGGCAGGCGACGGGCCCCCTGGCCTTGACAGGCAAGGGCTGCATCAGGCTAGCGATATGACTCAGCGCTCTTTCCCTGAGCCTATTTTTGTGAAAAGTCCTGTCAAAATGTTCAGATACAGCACAAAGATGAAGGCCATGAGTGATTTCTGGAAATTGCTCTATTCTGTGCTGTTATCCCTCTATAGGGGCATAGAGAGAGAAGCTTGAATCACAGGTCACAGATGCAAAAGCCTTCAGCCCTTTAGGTTCCTTCTCTTGGGATTTCTGGAGCTCCTGCCCTGTGTATTTGGCCAACCCCATGCCCTGAAGGAAGAGGAGGAGTTCTCCCCTCTCACTGTAGAATGGCCACATGAGGGCCAAAGCCAAAGATTGTATTTGCTCAGATTCTGGGCTGGTCTGCTCTATGCTTGTCCTCCTAACTTGGCTCCACTTGGCATCCCCACCACCATCCTTGCCAGCCCCCACCTCCTCCCACACTGTGCCACCATCTTGATGGGTGTCCCCATTTCAATGACTCTCTGACACCACTGTATTTAGATTGTGAGTAACTAACTGGATCATTGGGGCTGGAGGCAGGGTTGAAGGTGATGAGCAAGTCATGGCTGACATTTGTGCTGAGCTCATAATCAGCTTGGCCAAGCCCCACTGCATGAATGAGGAAGTTCAGCAGCAATGATGAAGTTGTTAAGAATGAAACATTCAGAGCAGGAATGTGACTGTCATCTGAGAGCGAAGGCCAGCAGAGTCTTTCACCAGGGCCCACATGCCCATCCATCCTCTCCCCACATTCCCAGACCTGCCACACATTCTGAGGGCATTGAGAGGGCTACACAAACCTTCTGGAATCTAGATTGTGGCCCAAGACACCACAGTGGGTCAGACAAAATGAGATGGCATGTTTAGCAGGAAGTAGGTGCCTCCTCAGGAGCAGAAGGAATAGTCCCAGAAATTGCCAAGAGTATTTTTTTTTCTTCAAGCAATCTATAGTCAAGACTCAAAGAGGTTTAATTAAGTAAAAGGCATCTTGTTATCACATACTACAAGAAGAATTAGGGCCAAGTTTGAACACCATACACCTGGTTGTGGCCCCAAATGCCTGACTGTTGTGGGTCTGATGTCCGCTGGCCTCTCTGCCAGGTGAATATAAGATGGAAGAAATAATGCCTCCTTTCTTTGGCACAAGAGAACTTTTTCAGAAGCTTCTTGATAAGTCCTTGTCTGTGTCTCAGTGACTGGGGGAGAGTCATGGAAGTGCCCCAGATCCATCCAGTTAGGAGTTGGAGGACCCATGATTGGCGTGGCCCGCTGGTTTCTCACTCTGGTTTTATGTTAAAAACACATTGAACTTCAAATAGAGAGGGCTGAAATCTGTCTCTGGAACAGCCAGAACCCTTTATATTTTACTTAAAAATAATAAATGTAAATATGTAAATAAAAATAGAGATTAAGTAAATATGTATCAGGAACATTTTTCTTGGTAATGGCTGGGGTGAAAACTATCTTTGGTGAAAGACTTCACAAGCGTGGATACCTAAATGCATATTTAAATAGGGTAATGGTGGAGAGTGGATGTAACACCCAAATGGCAGAAAGGGACACCTGTCCACTGCACACAGAACATAGGCAGCCACTCAGCAAGCCCCCTTTCCTTCACACCCAGAGGGATTTCAGCCCCGACTGCACATGTGAGATACCAAAGATAACATGAGTTCAAGGCCAAGGAAGTTCAACATGAGTCACTTGCATTCAGGGATGGTTTCCAACATTACTTCTAGAACAATGGTCTACCAAGGTGGGCCTGTGCTTGAGGTGAGAGAGAGTGGGACCCTGTGGAGAGATTGCCCAAAGTAGAGGCCTGAAGGGACCAGGGGTCAGAGCAATGCAGGCCCAACCTCTCTTCCCCCTAGATGGTCCGACACGTGATTGCTGCTGCTAAAACACCCGCTTAGATCAATCAGAACTCTCCCTTGGGGATTCAGCCTTCACGTTAACATGTTTGCCACCAGACCACTTTGCTGAAGTCTCTGACCCAAAGGAAATCATAGCTCAACCTGCACAATGGAACGAACAAGACAATAAACTGTCCCCTTTCCAAATCAGGGTGGTCACACGGTGGACAGCCAACGGCCTTGCCTCTGGGTGGGTGGGAGGGGAGTCAGAGGTGGGGAATTACGTAACTGGGTATATCATGCTTTCCCACTGCCTGAGAAAAATTAAAGAACAAAACACGGAGTGTGCCAGAGTCCTGCTCTTCTCGAGGGAGATGCAAGTCACTCGGGTCTCTGCTTTCCACATGGACGTTGTTGGAAAAACTTGCAGCTGCCTAGTTAGGGACTTGTGCCCTGATGGTCTGCCTTCACATCTCGGTTGCATCCTTGTTCTTTTCAGGAATGTCTTGGAGCAAACACTAGCAATGACGAGAGTCTCAGCAGTGGTCAATCGCCTGTGCGGTTCATTCAGTTTTTCTTGTCGTTACTCATCTGACACGCTGTGAACCACAGCTTCTTCACTTCCTTCGGTAACGCTCTCAGCTCTGGGAATTACGAACTCGGTACAATTTTACCGGTTTCAGGGAAGAAAGGGCGGGGAAGGGGATGGGAGATGGGGGTTTCTTTTCCTATCACAAAGTGTATTTTCTCCGCAGATGCCTTTGCCTACATTTAAATAACCGAAAACTTGAGCACTGGAACATGCTGCGTTAAAGTTGTCTGTGTACCACGTGCTTCATGCTCGTTTCAAACCTCCAGAGTCCCCAGTGAACACCCAGGCCTCCAGGGCAAAGTGTTACTGGTCCCTAATTGCCTGAGGCTATCTGTATAGAAAGTGCACGGGTTAAGGATCCCTTACCTTATATCCTTGAGGTTTTTTTGTTTTTTCTTTTTTGTTTTTCATTCTCTTGATGACTGATCCGCCTTTCAGGTCTGTGCTCATTTCAGCTCCTCCCATCTCAAGTTCTTACCGACATGCAGGCATCTCACGTGAGGGCCGAGTTGAATTCCTGCAGACATGCACAGCCAACCGGGAGCTAAGCCAGCACCCTCAGGGGGTAGTGTAGATAGCTGCACAGCATCCCCTGCCTGGGGCGAGTGTGTGATGCAGTGGGTTAAGCTGCGGTCTCTGACACCAGCATCCCACATGAGGTCTAGGTCTAACCCTGGCTATAGCATTTCCAGTCAGCACCCTGCTAATGCACCTGGAAGAAAGTAGCAGAGGATGCCCCCAAGTGCTCAGGCCCCTGTCCCTTCACTTGCGGGAGACCCAGGTGGAGTACATGACTCCTGGATTGTGGGCATTTGGGGAGTGAACTGGTGAGAAGATCTCCTTCTACGTACGGGGCTGATGCTGTGGCATGTCACACTAATCCTCAACCTTGGGAGCCAGAATCTCACATAGGCACCAGTCTGAGTCATGGCTTTTCTGCTTCCAAACCAACTCTTCTTTATGGTCCAAGAGAGCAGTGGAGAATGACCCAAGTCCTTGGGCCTCTGCACCACATGGGAGACCTGGAAGAAGCTCTTGGTTCTACTTTAGGAGCAGCCCAGTTGTGGCCATTGTAGCCATTTGGGGGAGTGAACCAGTGGGTAGAAAGTCTCTTCTCTCCCTCTCTCTCTTTCTCTGTATCTCTGCCTTTCAAATAAAAAAAAATAAATCTTTAAAAAGAAGAAGCTCTCTCCTATTCTCTTTGCCTTTCAGATAAAATAAGTACATCTTTAATTAGAAAAAACAATTGCCTGATTCTTTTGCTGGAGTTCAAAACTACATCCACAGACTATGTATAAGCTCTTTATGTTTTCATATGGATGAGAACTGATGTGGCCCCTTTCCCTCACCATCCAGTGCCCAGATGTCTCCAAAGCTCTAACAGTACCTTTCATGGCCCTGCCACAGGAGCCGTGTGGCCAGCCTTCCAGACAGGAAAGCATGAACCCTGACTGACTCAGGAACTGGGGATAAGTTTGGGGAGGGCTGAGGTTTTAAGGAAAAGCATGCCTGCATAACTGATTGGGAAGCCATGCAGGAGCCCTCTCTTCTCTAACACTGACTCTGCCATGTGGTAGAAGGGAGGTGCTGGATGGCAGGTCCTACCTAGCCATGAGCTGGCAGTGCGACCTGTGGCTTCATTTCTCTGTTTTCCCATAAAGTCTGGGGGATTGGGTGGACCTACTCTTCATGCCACTTTCAGTGATCACATTCAGTCAGGACCCAGCTTCCTCCAAGTAACCCATCAGCTGAATGCTACTGTTAGTACCTAACTGTGAAGTCCATGGCCTAGGACCAATCCTGCTGAGGGAAATCATGGCCTCTCCACCTCCCCTGCCAACTCACAGCTGCAGGGTGAGCGCACCTCCTCTGACACTCCTGCGGGTGCTGCCTTGGGCATTTCCCTTTGTGCAGATCTGATCTCCGTGCTGAGTGGAAAAGTACCACGCTGCTCCACAGATGTGAGGGGTTTGGAGCTGTTCCATTCCCATAGCGCTAGTTCAAGGCTCAATTCCAGAGCAGGGCCCTTTACCACCCATTTCTCCTCCTTCTCCAAAGAATAGATGCACCTGGCACTGATCTGGTACAAGATCTTGGTTTGCTTTTGCTCGGTTCCTCTTTTCAGCTGGGAGACTGGGTGTTTCCTCGGCTAATAGCACTGGGTTGTTGATCAGAGGCAAGTTGATCAGTGAAGAAATCTGGGGCACTTAGGATTTAAAGTCTTGGTCACTAGAATACTTAGTGGTTCTTTCTTGTAGTCGCATCAATTTGCTAGTACATCTCTTCTCCAAAGGCAAGGTTCAGACCATGAGTTCTAACTGGGACCACGGATCCTCCCTATTGAGTCCATGTGGTGCCCTGTGGAAGACAGAATTGGTTTTGGGATTCAGTAAGTGGGATTTGAGGCTTCCTTCATTGTTAACTGAGCAACCAGTGGCTCTCATGGGATTTCTCAGTGCCCCCTGCCAGGGCGGGTGGGGGAGTGGTCCTGTGTGGCACAGCTGGCAGCTCGTGCCCATGGAGGTCCCCTTCTAGTCCACAGGGACCTGAAGTGCAGGTGCCGATGACACTTCCAGTAGCTGGTATCTGCTTTGGTAGCCCAGGGGAGGGCAGGGACAGCCAGGGGGCTTTCCTATAACCATGTACACAGACCTGATGCCATGGCATTGCAGAGCAGGCTGTTCCTGTCTGTTGGCTGCTTCCCAGTGAAACCCCCAGCCAAGCCCACTTAAAGAGGCAAAGCTTGCTGCCTGCTTGTTATAGCCTCTCCCAAGCGTGGAGGACTTACCAATAGTCTTCTCTGGCCTTGTAGAGAGTGAAACCGAGGGCTCAGGGAGCCAATGTGGGGCAAAACCTGAAGTTGAACTTGAGCCCGGGTGACCGCCACAGTATACCCAGCATTCAGAACTTGGCTTAAGCCAGGCCCCTCGGGAAGGTGGCAGGCTGCGAAAACTCTTGCTCGGTTGTATGTTCTTATGCTGCCCTCTAGCCACCCCTGGGGTTCCTCTTCAGAGCTTCGAAGTGTTCCCCTCCCATGTTTCCAGGGTACATTCTTCCTTCTCAAAAGAAATGCTCTCTGCACTGGGCACTGTACTAGCCACCCCCCACCCCAAGGGTAGAAACAGTCTTGGGGAGCTTGCAGTTTAGTGCAGAAGAAGACAGTGGCTTTAGAGTAAGCAGAAAACATAGCAAGCACCACAGGATAACAGAGATCATCCTAGCAGCTGAAGACGGTGATGGTACTGAGATGAGGGGCAAGTGCTAGCACTTTAGAGAATTCTAGTGATGTGGAAAAGGATCACAGTGAAGAAGAGTTTGCTGAGCCCCAGTAGGGATGGAGGGAGACATGGGAATCAGTATTGTCAGCCTGGAGAGCCAAGGAGGATTGTGTCAAGGGAAACTGCAAATATAGGATCTGTAGGCCTGGACAACTTGGTCAGATGTGGAGAGAGAGACATTGAAGGAAGGATCTTGGATTATAGTGCCTTCCAGCGTGGGTCATGAGAAAGGTGTATGGACCATTTTTGCTAACTGGAGGACATAGTTGGGCTTGGTTCTGAGGTTGTTGAGAGCCAGAGGGCTGGCTGGGAGAAGACACTGCTGTTAAAACACCTGAAGTATAGCTGCCTCGTGAACTCAGGAAAGAGAACAGAGAGTTTTGTGGTCATGTACTGGGGGGTGATGGTTGAAGCAGGCAGAATGGAGATGCATTCGAGGGCTGCGGTTGTCACACTGTGATGTATTTACGAAGCACCTGGGAGCTCCAGCACAGTTATCTGGCGTTTGACATACAGATCTACAATATCCATTTAGAATCTGAAGATGATAATCTAAAGAAATGCACAGAATAGGAAATTTGGGGGGTTTTGGATAGTTTTTCGGTGTTATTGCTTATTTGTTTTAAATAACTAATTTAAATACACATTGAATAAATACACGGGAAAGAGATGTCTGATGTCACCAGGCATTAGGGAAATGCAAATCCAAACCACAAAGTGATACCACCCTTGTCAGAATGGCTGTTTTCCAAAAGCCAGGAACTAACAGATGTTGGTGAAGATGTGGAGAAAAGGGAACACTTACACACTGTGGGTGGGGGTGTAGATGTGTAAAGCCACGGTGGCAAACAGCATGGAGAACACTCAAAGCAACCAGACACATGACTGACATATGATCCAGCAATCTCGCTGCTGAGTCTACAACCAGAAGATACGAAACAATTCAACGAGATCCTTGCCCCACCATGTTTGTTGAAGTGCTGCTCACCAAGGTCGATCCTCAGGCAAATGAACAGCGGAAACATGGCATGTAAATGAACTACTGTGCAGCTGTAAGAAAGAACAAAATCCTAGGATGGACCAGGGAGACATTGTATGAAGCAAAACAAGCCAGACTCAGAAAGGCACAAGTTCTGAAATGTGAATACCAAAGAAAGATTCAGTGTAAACCGCAGAATGATGAGGACCAGAAGCTGGGAAGGATGGAGCTATAAAGGGGGTTTGGGGAGCAGATGCCAAGTCAGAATCAGAAGGAGAGATAAGCTCCCGTGCTACTCAGCATAGTGGCGAGCTCAAGTGCATTATAATCCAGTGTACATTTTATGAGCAAAGAAAGAAGCTCAACGGCACACTTATAATGTTCAAGAAAAGGAAGTGTTGATGACACTGGTTTTCTCCGCACCCATGGCGTACATACACTAAAATATCAAATGATGAGATTTAGAAATCATAGATAATGAGTTTTACAAAATGGTTTACGTAGCTTTTGACACATTGAGTTGACTGAAATCGAACTTAAAGAGAAACACACATATTTAATAAGACCATCTATATTAACTATATTAATAAAAAGATCATGGCCAGTTAAGATACAATGAGGTGCTGAGATGCAAGAAGACTTCCAGGCTGCAAATTAGTAACTAGCACCACATTTCTTGGACTGAGCAGCCTATGGCAAGGTCAGACAAGCCCCACTGGGAGGCTACTGGGACTTCCTTTTGGGGTTGGTTATGCTTAATCCGTTTTATCCTGTCTTTGCCTTACTGGGGTTTGTTGAATTGGGGAAGCAATATTCTGTCTTTGTTGTCCATACAAACCAAATACATATTAATTTTGCGGATCATCTAGTCTGGAACTTTTAAGTTCTGGTTCAATTTCCCACGACCCCACTTCAGATCTAGCTTCCTGCTCACATGCCCCAGGAAGCAGAGGACGATGGTCCAAGTGCTTGGAGCCCTTGCCAGCCATGTGGCAGATCTGGTTGGATTTCCTGACTCCTGAGTTGGCACTGTTTGAAGAATGAACCAGGAGGTAGAAGATCTCTTTCTGTCTGTCGAAACTCTGCCTTTCAAATAAATAGAATAAATCTTAAAAAATAATAAACTTGTTGAAAATAATGAGACACGCCTTTGAGAACTCATTTGGTTCAACACTGACTTTTATTTGTATACTTAATTCTTTTTTCTCCTTTGTTTTAAATGAACAACAAGAAGACTGATTCAGTATCAAATGTGACTTTGAAGGGTTAATTTCTGAATGAATTAGACAGTTCTGTTGTTTTTAGGAGTATTTTAAGTCATTGGCAGAGGTTTCTAAATTTGAAATGTAAAAGTTAAAATAGATGTACTTTAATGAGTTGCAGTACAAACATTCTGAATGCTTGCCATCACACCTTTCACTTTGAGCAACTCCAGGTTTGCCAGCTTGTGTTTGATCTTTTGACTCCAACTTGGGTGAACAACCATTCAAGTGTTATTGCATATCCCACACCTTTTCTCACCTGCACAACAGATATTTGGAATGCAGTATCTTGAGAAATGTATGAACCGAAATTCCAGACCAATGATGAGATCTTACTTGCCCCTTTATAAAAACATACACCTTTCGCTTACTTTTCATAGCTCCTTCCTTATTCTCTAATTATATGCATTTTCTAAGCTGAAAACCTTGTAATAGACTACAACCATGGAATAAACGAAGCATAACAACCAAAATAAAGATGAGGGTAAATAACAAATGTCTTCACCTTTCAAATCACAGCAGGTGAACTCTTAGTTAACCTGAACCTTAGTTAACCTGTTGCCTTATCCTATGGATCCTAATCCTTAAGTGTGTGGGCTGAGATCTGTTCAATGCCCCCTATCCAGGAGTCAAGATTGTAGGTCTCAGTCGCTCAGAGCATCTTTGCTACCACTACAGAAATGCAATCCTGGGCAATTTACCCAAACCCAACAAGCTGGTCTGCTTGCCTGCCACAAGGGACTAACAGATGCATCCGCTGGGCAGGCCAGTTGTGATGAAGTCACGTGGCCCTTAACACCAAGTAGGGACGCTCTGTGGAGACGTGTTTAGTAGCTGTTGGTTGCAAGCTTGATCGTTAAATTGGCGTTGGCAAAGAGACACAGAGGAGCCACAGGCAAATGTGCTGATGAGTCAGAAGGTCACAGCGGTCCCTTGAGTCAACACAGGAATAACATGCCAGCCTGGGCCAGGGACAAAGCTGAGGTTGAGAAGCAGCCTGCAGCTCCGCCAAGCAGGCTGCCAAGCAATTCTCTCTCCCCCTATTAAATTTTACTTTCTGGTCACTTGGCCAAATGTGTCATTTGAGAAACATCAGTGATCCTTGAGAGAATGCCTCTCTCACGGCAGTTTGCCAGCAGATTGCCCATGGGTTGCTATTCTCACTGCTGGCCAAGAGTGGTCTTCTCTCTTCCTGGTGGTGAAAACAACCTCCTGAGAGAGGAGTGGGCTTCCAAGAGGCCAGCACAGGGTGAAAAGCCAGGCTTTGTTCTAATATATGATAACGCAGATTGATGTGTGTCTCCTTGCTTGACCAATTGGCTGTGTCTCTGCTTTGTCCAGTTGCTTTTCATTTCCTGATCCAGTTTACGCCTCCCACTTTGGTCAGCATCTGTGGAAGAGTGAACATTGATGCAGGGAAGACCCTTTCCTTTTTCCAGCCCTGTTTAGTCTCCAGAGATGCACATGGAAAGGCGGCACCTCTTTTCACTCCCATTAAGAGTAAATCGATACTTGCATTTGCAACTTCACTTACCCAAGGGCACACCACGATAGGTGCCCGTGCCTGCTGATGCCTGGAAAGCTTAGGATTCAATGTTTTGTCTCAGCCTTCAGAATATCTCAGAACAGCTTTGAGATTCACAGACAATGCCATCTATCTGAAGGCCACACCCATTAGGCCTGCAGAAGCTCTTGTTCCCATCTTGTACATCAGCAATGACCACGGGGACCATGCTACCTCCCATTGCCTGGCCTGTTGATTCCTCCCTGCTGACAGGGATGAGCCCTAACTTTGAGTACAGCTGAAGTTAATCCCTCGTGCTGGATCTGCTTCTTGAGGTTGGAGAGGGTTGTCTGACCATAACTCTGCAGGAAAGGAAGATTAGAAAGAGGACCATGGCTCTCATGGGTCCTTTGGCTCCACTGCCCACTTATTCTTCCTCCTCAGTTCTAGGCTGTCTCCCTCAAAACAGCATTCTTCTCATTGTGTGTGTTGATACCCAAACTGGAATGTGCTATAGGGAGCCACAGGCATACTCAGTACCCATGACTCTTGGATTCATAGCAACTGTGAGTATGGCCTGGGTGCAATTGGCCCAAAGAAGGAATGTCTCATCTGAAGTATCTACATTTGAGATTCTTTGATGCTTCTCATGGTTAAATGCAGATTGTGGAAGGAACTGTTGGTTTTGACTGAATTTACTGGATGGGCTCAGATACCCACATTAGGTTGGAACAAGATGAATCCAACCCAAGTAGAGGCCTATAACCTTCTGCTACTTTTGCTACTATTGCTAAGTTGCTCTGAAATGGTTGGGTTGGGACTGCAGTTATTAAGATGGGAAAGAGAGAGAGCTGTGTTCGTTTGTTCACCGTTTGCCTAGCCATAAGGATGATTTAGGTTAACGAAACTTCCTGATGTTTTTTTTTTTTTTTCAAAAGGTGGGAAATGATATTCTGTTGTAGCATAAGACAGAGGTACAGAGAGGCTCTGTAATTCGGGCTTTATTTTATTTTATTTTATTTTATTTTATTTTTATTTGGAAGAGAGAGAGAGAGAGATCTTTCATCTGCTGAAACTGGGAAGCTAGGACACATGAGCTTCTTCCAGGTCTCCCATGGAAAGGTCCAAAGACTCGAACCATTCTCTGCTACTTTCCAAGACCATAAGCAGGGAGCTGACTCAGATGTGGTGGAGTACTCTGCAAAATATAACTGTAGGCACAGACTTACCAGAAAAATCATCAAAAGCAAAGGAAGTCAAGACCAAAATGAACAAATGGGACTACATTAGGCTAAGAAGCTTCTGCACAGCAAAGGAAATGATCAACATAATAATAAAAAAAAAGCAACCAACAGAATGGGAGAAGATCTTTGCATACTATATAGGAGACAAAGGGTAATATCCAGAATATACAAAGAACTCCAGAACAACCATAAAAACAAAACAAACTAGTCAAGAAATGATCAAAGGAAATGGGCAGACACTTTTCAAAGGAACAGGCTAACAGGCATAAGGAAAAGCATTCAAGCTCCCTGGCAATAAGGGAAATTCAAATAAAAACAACACTGAGGCTCCATTTAACTCCAGTAAGAATAGCCCAACAACACCTGCTGGCAAGGTTGCGGGGGGAAAAGGAACCTTACTCCACTGCTGGTACATTGCAGGCTGGGGCAACCACTATGGAAGTTAGTACGCAGAATGCTTAGGCAACTGAAAATCTACCTATCATACGACACAGCAATATCACTTTTAGGAATATATCTAAAAGATTTGTTGCATGAAAAAGCAACCTGCACCCCTATCTTCATTGCAGCAAATCAATAATTGCAAAAACATGGAAACAACCTAAATGTCCATCAACAGAGAACTGGATAAAGAAAATGTGGTTCATCTACTCTATGGAAAGCTACTCAGCTATTAAAATATGAAATACAATATTTTATAGCTTAATGGGCTGAGCTGGAGACCATTATGCTAAGGGAAATGAGCCAATCCCTAAAGGTCAGATATCATATGTTTGCCCTAATATAAGATAATATGATGTCAAATCTAAGGATTTTTCCAGTGAATTCTACCCTATTGCACTTCCTAATTATTTGTACCTTTTGTAATAAGATCTTGTGATGTAATCCATTAATCATTCATAAGAGACTGATTGCTTGTATTCACCTGAGATTGTCAATGTCCTTTTTAGCACTGTTATTGCTACTACCCGTAAGTAACGATAATCTAGTCTTTATCGTACTCTCATCAGTGCCATATGGGACACACGCTGGCATTTATTCCTATGTGAAGATGCTGGACACTCTTTTTCACCACCCTAGTCTCACATTGACACCTTTATTATATGTTCGTTAACCTCGTGTGGATGAAGGTTCACTATTTTTTCTTTCATGTTCTTTTATTTCTCCCCGTGGTGGACTGTACCTAAGGGGATACATAATGGGAGTGTAGCCAAAATTAATATGTTCATAGGTGGAAACAGAGAGAAGTATGTTCTCATGCATGCAGCACAAGGATGGAGTCACAGCGATATGGCTAATAATCTCCTACATTGTTGGGCGTCACTTCGGTGGGAGCCTGATGGACTTACGGAAATTCAGGAAAGATAGCCATTGTAAGATTGGAGGGAAGAAGAGTAGAGAGGGGAAGGAACTTGGGGAGAGGCAAGGGAGACCTCAGTGCCTATTAAACAGTGTCATTAAGAAGAAAAAGAAGAGGAGGAGGAGGAGGAGAAGAGCAGCTGGGACACAAACTGGAGGCCAGTACTACAGGTGGAGGCTTAGCGTACTATGCAACAGTGCTAACCCGCTAAGGTTGAATAATTTGTACTAGACAGAAACAGTGTTTTTTTTTTCTTCTGTGTCCTTTCCCCCATAGGTAACTGCTTCGCCTCTTTGGGTCCTGTAATTCAAGACTGATGGATGTGCGTTGAAACATTTGGCATCTCCCAGCTGGGTTATCAAACTCACACTCTGACTTTATGTTTAACTCCTGTAAAACACACATAACATACAAGTTACCTCTTTAGCCATTTGGGATGGTTCGATGGCACTAAGTCCATTCACCTGGTACAGCCATCACTAGCATCCACCCCCCTTTTCCATCTTCCGAGGTCACTGAATTCTTCCCCCACCCCTAGCCCTAACAGTCATCTTTCTACCTTCTCTTCTACGAATTTGATGATTCTGTGAACCTCATATAGGTGGAACTACGCAGCACGTGTCCTCTTGCAGCTGGTTTAGCTCGCCGAGCGTAAGATCTGCAAAGCTCATCAGTGTCGTAACTTGGGTTAGAATTTCCTTCCTTTGTGAGAGTGAATACTATTGCGTAGTGCCTCAGTGCTGCATTTAGTTTCATCCATCCACCTGTCTGTGGACAGAATGCAGTGTTGCATCTGAGTAGGAGACTTCAAACTCATCTCCAGGGTTCCGCTGTCAATTCCTTTGTATAATATCGGAACATGGAATGACTAGATGGCTCACAGGGCCATTCTAATTTTGATGTGAAAGGCAGAGAATCTGAGAGTTGGAGAGAGTTTCTATCCTTTGTTTACTTCTCAAATGTCCGTAACTTTTGGGACTGCAGTGGAGCCAAAGGTGGGAGCTGGAAATTCACTCCAGGTCTCCAATATGAGTGGTAGGATCCGAAACACTGGAGCCCAAGATGGGAGGCGGCAGCTATCCCTGAGCTCAGTTCTGCAGTCAGCCCCACCTCCTGCTCCTAGCTGAAAGCCTTCATCCCCCTCCATTAAGGACAGAGGGAGGAAGCTCATGAACAAATCTAGGGAGGCCTACATCACACATAATGGTTAAACTCACTGTTTGGGATACTGGTATCCCATATAGGTGCTGGGTTGCACCCTGGCTACTCCACTTCGGACCCATCTCTCCTGCCAATGAGCCCGGGAAAGCAGCAGAAAATAGTCCAAGTGTTTGGGCCCCTGCCATCCATATGGCAAACCCAGAAGAAACTCCTGGCTCCTGGCTTTGGTCTAGCTGAACCCTGGCTTTCTGGGGAAGTGAACCAGCAGATGAAAGAGCTTTCTCTGTCACCCCTTGTCTCTGTAACTATGACTTTCAAATACATAAACAAAAATTTGTTGTTGTTGCTGTTTAAAGCAAAAACAAACCACAGAGAGGAGTCCCAGTATCATAAATTAATTCATTTATGGACTCAAGAAACACATAATGGGACACAATGACAGAAAGGAGAGACATAGGAAGCCCAGCAATCGGGTGAAAGTGACAGACACCACCTTGTGTTCTGACTAATTAGAGCAGGTTTGTTTTCTATCAAGAAAAGCAGCTGAGTTATGAAACCAGGTATGAAAACACCCTAAGAGAAAGACAAACTTTTTTTTTCTTTTTTTCAGAATCATAAGTTGTCATCATAACTCAAGACAGGCATCGTCTTAGATTTCACTCAAGGAATCGAAGTCATCAACCCACTTCCATGCCAGAAAAATAAACAGGAAGACAAATATGGCAGTTATGAGGCCACCACGGAGGGGCTGCAGCCTGGGATCAGCCAGCCAGCATGCAGAGGGCTGAAGAAAGAAAAGGAGGACTGTTTTGGACCTTGGGGGAACAGGGATACGATAGGGACTGGAGTTGGGCAAGTGGGAGGCACACTGCCTTCTGCCGGGATTAAGGCGAGGACGGGTTGAGCAACTATGTCACACATTACTGCATTATTGAATCATACTCATTTTCACCTATTAAAGCAACACAACATTCTGATTCATTAAAAACACCGTTTTCCATATTGTGCCTGCTAGGGATGGACCATCAGTAAAATCATTACCAATGGGAAAATCAAGAGACTTTCCCCAGGCACTTAGAGATGCACCTGCAAAAGCAGACATTTGCTTTTCTATGATTATTTTCAATGATACAGTTTTGTAGAGATTCCCCCCTCCACCTCACTCTCCTTCCTTCTAATTCTCCTCCCCACTGCCCCCCCTCATATTATGACAGTAGTATCGTTCTTCAGAATCAGTCACTAGTCCAACATTCTGCTTTTAAGTGTATCATGACATTGTAGATATAGACAATGGTAGAAAGTCTAGTATCCTATTGTCAAGGTCTATTTAACAGTTTCACTGGGAGTCCTTCTTTTGTTTGGGAGTAGAGATGCATACTGCAATGTATCTTCACTTCCTGTTACGTTAGTTTCCATTATACAGTTCATCTATGGGAATTTACATAATTTATATATGTACAAGTTTACCTACTTCTTTTGTATTTTGCATGAAGGTTGCCTTATATCAGAGACAACATATGATATTTGATCTTTTTGGATTGGCTTATGTCACAGAGCATAATGACCTCTAGTTGGGACCATTTTGTTAAAAGCAGATATTTTCAAAGGATCTGGATTGCTAAAGGGCAAAACCAGTTGTCTTCCTAGGGATATTCATTTCACTTTTATTTACTTGTTTTGAAATTAATCTGAGAGGCGGACCAGTAGTCAAAGGGGCGGGAGTGGGAGAGAGAGAGAAACAGAGAGAGAATGAATCTTTCATTTGCTGCTTCACTTGCAAGAGCCAGGCACTCCATCCGGGTCTCCCATGTGGTGGCAAGGACTCAAGCCCTGAGCCCTCACCAGCTGCCTCCTACGCACATTAACAGGAAGCCAGACTGGGAGTGGAAGTGGCAGTCCAGGTCTAGACAATTCTACTGATACAGTCTGTGGGCATTCCAAGTGCTACTTAACCTTCACCTGCCCCCATAATTGGGTTTAAGATAGGCAAAGGGAGAGTTACATCAAGCAGTGGCTGGCATGCTGAGGTGGGGGCTGAACAGGGGTCCAAGCAGGGAGGTGAGTAGGTGAGGCTGGTGCAGAAGTACGGAGAGAAGAGGTCTTGGCCAAGGAAGAGGCTTGAAAGTGAGGGTCCCTGGGTAGATGGGTGGGTTGGCCTCCAAATTTGTGCACTGCTTGGAGCCCACACATCTTTCACCTGAGACGTTTGTGAACTAAGAGAGTGACTTCCACATTCGGTCTGAGTGAAAGAGAGGGACAAGGACAAAGTGAGAGCAGACACCGCAGGGTTGTGTGGGGGCTGTGGATTCCAGGAGTCCTGAAGTGGTGTTCCACAACCCCACATGGATATGAACCCCAGATCCCCACAAGGCTGCTGGCTTCCAAGGTGGAACTGGAGAACGAAAGGGCAGAACCACTAAAGAAGCCCCCAAGGACAGTGTGCCTCGGCAATGCTGGGCCTTGCTGCAAGCATGGAGACGTCTTCTAACATCCATGCACAACTCACACAGGGCCATCATTGCTGCTTGGGTCTTTGCTGGCTTTGCTTTTGATCCTTCCCCTCCCCCCACCAGCACCAAAAAGTCAGTTAGCAACAGATACTCCACGGGTGGGTAACTGGTACTTTCATTATTCATCGCTTAGTTTCGTGATATCTGAGATCTCCTTTCCTTTCTCTTTTTTACCCATCTCTATATGATTTGAAAACGGGTGCATCATGTCCTTCAGCCAGCAGTCACTTTTGCGATTTCCCCTGCCACAGAGAAAGGCCCCTTTCTAAGTCGCAGAGGCATCTCTCTTCCTGTGCTTGCCAAAGTTGTCAGTGCTTCTCAGATGGGCAGCCACGGTCATAGCCCTGCATGAAGACAGATGAAGACAGCCTTAGCTGCTCACACATCCTGGATCCCTAGCCTCCACAGACATTCAGGGGATACCCCTGAGCTGCAAGCAGCCATGTTCTACACCATCAACCCTTTCTACTCCAAATACGAACTCTTCCAAGAAAGAAGTTCAAACGTGGACGGGGAGAGAGCCTGGGGTTCTCATTCTTATTCTCACTTTACAAATCAGGAAAGTGGAACCCCTCTGCCCATGGTAAGGGGCAGGAGTTCAATGATCCACAGAAAGGATGGAATGCTGTTGGACAGGTGGGGCACTGGCAAGGAGACACACCCCCTGGCACCCCAAGAGTTGAGGTAGGAGGAAGTGTTCCCTTGGGGAAGGGGAGCTGTGCTGTGGCGTCGCATGTGAACCTGCTCCCTGTGGCACAAACATCATAAACACAGATTCATGTCCTAGCTGCTCCACTTCTAATCCAATTTCCTGCTAAAGCAGTGGAAGATGGTCCAAATGCTTGGGTCTCTGCACCCATGTAGGAGACCTGAATGAAACTGTTGGCTTCACTGCTGATTTAGTCGTTTGGGGATTAACCTAGCGGATGGACACCTCTCTCTTACTCTGCAGGTAAATAACTAAATCTTTGAAACAATTGAGCGTTCTCTTGACTAAGAACTCTTGGTGTTTCTCTAGAACTCCCTTTTATCTTCTCAGGGCTCTCCCAGCCCAGCATAGTCACCAGCCCTGACTGCTTCACTATAGGCTCATGGTGGGGACCAGGACAACCAAAAGCAGACAGATGGCAACCTGTGGTTCCAGGTGAACACGGGGGATGTTTGTGATGCAGGAAAAACACCTGCTGCCCAGCAAAACTCAGCAAATCTCACAAGATGATTCATTGGTTCTTGCTGTCCATCTAGTGACAATTGAAACAGATGGAGAAAACGGCCTAGTCAGTGGGTGTACTTGTTCCCAGTTGTTCTTCTGTTGGGTTCCCACCACCACCTTCCTTCATTTCCTGATGGCAAACAGAATGTGAAACCCCTTGGGATTGTCCTAATACATCTTTTCTGGATTTCAAGTCCAGAGAAGTCTAGAATACTAGGGAGGAAGCCCCTCGCCCCCTGTAACTAAGGGACATTGGGCTTCCCATTGGAGCAAACTTGTCCAAGTTCCCTTCTCTCTTGGATTTTCTGTTCCTGTTTATAGGACAGGGATCATTAGGATGTAAGAAGGGTTGAGGTTCCTGTGCAAGAGGCTCAGGGACCTGTGGTGATGCTGAGGAAGTGGAGACTAGAGGAGGTGGTGCTTACAGGCAGGTGGTGCTTACAGGCAGGTGGTGCTTACAGGCAGGGGGCAAGAGAGTTGGGCAGTGCGCTTGGAAGAGATTGGTGCCATTCTAGAGAACTCAGGTGAGTTTTACTGACAGCAGTTGTTAGAAAACTACACTGTCCCATGTGCCGGTCCCTTCTGCATCTGACCAACTTCCTGTTGGGGTCACTGCCAGATTGAGATATAGCCAATGGGTCCCCTATCAGGACATGGCATCAAACTTTCTGGCTTGCCAATTCTTTTCTTCATGTGTTACCCATCCTCAGATGCCTTGTGTTTTCTTTAAAGATGCATTTATTCCTTTGAATGTGAAGTGACAGAGGGAGAATAAGAGAGAGACAGGAGATAGGAGGGACACAGAGAGAACTTCTATTCACTGGTTCACTCCCCAAATGGTCACAACCAAGTGACACTAGGTTAGGCTGAAGTCAGGAGCTAGGGACCCCACCCGGGTCTCCCCCGTTGTTGGCAGAGGCCCAAGCTCTCTGGCCATTTTCTACTGCCATCCCAGACACATCAGCAGGAAGCTGGATCCAAAGAGGAGCAGCTGTAACTCTCAGCAGTGTTCAGGGCCACAACACCAGCTCCCAGATATTCTGTTCAAACTGCACAAGATGGAGCAGGGTGGGAACCAAGATCTCTACCATGAAAGGAACTGGAAGCTGCAAATCTCATTAGATTATCTCATGTGTCCAGCTTCCCTTTTCTCAGGAGTCTTCTCCCACGTGGCGGATTCTGCTGCCCGGTGTCTGGGAATTTTGTGTACTGCACTGCCCACACAATGGACATGTTAATCAAAGCTTCCCTGTGTTCTAATCTCTTCTAAAGAAGAGGTCTGCAGCCTGGGTGTGGAGTGAGGACCACTTGAGGAGAGTGAGTCCCCCTGCACAACAGTTTGACAGGTGCTTTTTTTTTTTTAAACACTGGAACCCAACCAAGTGTAAAATGTGGGCCTTACTGGAAGCTTTAAAGATTATGACCATTTGGGGTAAGACTGCTTTGTTTAGCTCTTGCTTATACTTTTTAAGTAGGGGTCTTCCTATTTTGTTTTTTCCAAGTTATGCTTCATGACAGATTAAGCCTTTAATTACAGAGTGGCTTAGAATGATGTCTCAGCCAAAAACTGGTGAAGATAGCGGAGGAAGGGAGGGACATTCCCCAAAGCTGTGTCTCTCATTTCTCCAGTGCCAAAGTGATGCTCTATTTCATCCCTTAAGTACGTTACAAGAACTCACTTCAAGCCCTTGTAGGAGGGGTGCCTGTGGCCCAGAGGCTGGCCTTGTCAGCCCTCCATGGTTTGGTTAGATAGATACAATAGGTTAACAGATAATAGATACATACATATACACAGATACATAGATGGTAGATGATGGCTAACAGATGATAGATGAGAGATAATAGAGATAGATGAAGGTAGAGAACAGATTACAGCTTTATAGATACATAGCAGACAGATGCATAGATATAGGTGAGAGGAGACAGACTCCATAAAATGCACATTTGATAGCGTGAGCTGACAGAAGGTGATAGATATATACAGATAAATGGTAGGTGACAGAGATGACAAAAAAAAAACAGATGGTGGCTGATAGACAGTAGGTGGTAGGCAATAGATATTACATGTAGATTATAGGTAGATGATATGTAATAAGAAGATGATAGAAAGAAGTTAGATAGATGGGTGATAGGTGACAGATGACAAATGATAGATTTCAGATAGATAAATGATAGGTCTGTACAAGTAGATCAATGATAGATACATAGATGATCCATACCTGAGGGTAGGTAGACCATCAATAACAATATCGATAGATGACAGATAAATGAGGCTCTCTATTACCTAGTTTTTAGCTCTGTCTGAATGCATCCAAGAAGATAAGCTGGAGTGACAGATGCAAAGCTGGGAACCTGTTGAGAAAAGGCTCCAGGAAGGTGAGGGTCCCTGCCCAGAGTGCCTGCTGTCCCCAGTGAGTCCTTAGAAGCGTTTTCGTGCTCTCCTTGATAAAAGACAAATACCCGTTGCTCTGTCTAGCAAGCTAACCAAGGGCAGACAGAGCTCCTTGCTAATTCCCCATTTCAACAGCGCTTTGACCAAGGCACCTTGTTGGCTTCCCTTGAACTTCCTGCTTACTCACATGAGCTAAGTTTGAGCTGTTTGAACGATCGTTTTTGCTGAATGTATAAAAACTGAAACCCTGGAAATAAACTTTGTCAGTTGCATTCAAGAACACTGTCCCCCATTTCCTTTTCAATCACTCCCTCTCCAGGTTTTGGCAAGGTAACTTGCACAGCTTGATGCATAACTTTGGTGAAGACTTCTACACATACAAATTCCCTAGGTAGAGGACTCTGGACAACTTGGGGCAAGAAGTCCCATACAAAGTGGGGTTCCTCAGAGCATATATATTTTATTTTTAAATTAAATTTAAATTAATTCAAAAATCAGACATACAGACAGGAGGAGAGACACAAAGGAAGATCTTCTGTCCACTGATTCACTCCCCAAATAGCCACAAAGGCCGGAGCTGAGCCAATCCAAAGCCAGGATCCAGGAGCTTCTTCTGGGTCTCCCATGCAGGTGCAGGGATCCAAGGCTTTGAGCCATCCTTGAATGCTTTCCCAGGCCACAAGCTGGGAGCTGGATGGGAGGTGCAGCAGCCAGGACATGAACCAGTGCCCATATGGGATCCTGGCACATTCAAAGCGAGGACTTTAGCCACTAGGTAATTGAGCAGGGCCCAGGGCATGTGTGTTGGCAGTGTGTGTGCTCATGTGAGAGTGCACTCAATTGAATGAATGACCAGAGAGCAGATACCAGGGATGCAGACTGTCATTTGCATACACAACTCACTGCAAGGTCCCAGGCTGGGCAACAGATCATCCCTCCGAGCGTGGGAGGCAGGGTGAGCAAATCTTATAAGTTGAGGGTTGAGTTTCAACACCAGGCATATTCCTTGCAACAAGAAGTATTTAAATTCTGTGAAAATTCTGGAGTTTTCCTTTTATGTTTAAACAAGACAGCCTTACTCCTGGAATCTGATATCAGTAAGAGAAGGCAATAGGTACCTGGATTGTGGTGTAACAGACAGGTTAAACTGCTACTTATCCCACCAGCATCCCATATTGTAATGTCTGGCTATTCTGTTCCCAATCCAACTTTGTGATAATGCGCCTGGGAAAGCAGCGGAAGAGGGAACAAGTACTTGGTTTCCTGTCACCCATATGGAGACTCAGTTGGCGTTCCTGGCCTCTGACTTTGGTTTAGCCCAGCCCTGGCCATTGCAGACATTTGTGGATTGAATCAACAGGTGGAAGATTTCTCTATATCTGTCTTTCCTTCTCTGTCACAATGTTCCTTGCTTCGGATAGAGTCTTAGATGGCTGAGAGTGGGCTACATTCTGACAGGTGCACTGTTAGGCAATCTTGCTACTGTGTAAACATTACAGAGTGTTGCTACACAAAATAATATGAGACAGTCACATGACATGGCTCTTCAGTGCTTGTAATAAACACAACATATATAAGGCCAGAATAACACAGGATATCTGGATTTTTTTTCCAATTTAATTTAATTTGATAGATAAGAGATCTATCAACCAAGTCACTTCCCAAATGCTACAACAGCTGAGGCTGGGCCTGGCCAAAACCGGAAGTCAGAAACTCCATCCTGATTTTTCATGTGTGTGAAAGCAGTGACCCAACTACTTAGACCATCACCTGCCACCATTCACATTAGCAGGAAGCTAGAGGGCAGAGCCAGGCACTTGAATCTAAGGCACTCTGAGAGTGGGGTGACCCAACTGTTACCTTTTAAAAAATTATTTATTTTTATTGGAAAGGCAGAGTTACAGATAAAGAGAAACACAGAAAGATTTTTTTCCATCTGCTGGTTCATTCCCCAAATAGCCACTGTGGCAGGAGCTGAGCTGATCCAAAGCCAGGAGCCAGGAACTTCTTCCAGGTTTCCCACATGGGTACAGGGTCCCAAGGACCCAAGCCAATCTCTACTGCTTTCTCAGGCCATAAGTAGGGAGCTGGATGGAAAGCGAAGCAGCCAGGACTCGAACTGGCACCCATATGGGATGCTGGCAGTGCAAGCAGAGGATTAACTTGCAATACCATAGTGCTGGTCCCCCCACCAACTGTTAGTTTAACAGCTACACTAAGCACTCACCTCAACACACCATTTTGCAGCAAACCACTGCAAATTATTTTTGCAAAATAAAAATGATGTACAGTGAATATCTGAATCTGTAACACAGTTGTTTATAATTTTCAAACATTGTGTATCACACAGGACTGTGTGCGTTATGCTAGGTTTGCTGTATCCTGTGTCACCACAAACATGGGAGGAAGGCATTATGACATCACAGCTGCTGTGATGTCATGAGGCTGTAGGCTGCATTCCACTGTGGAACATTCGCACACCTCCCACCTTGGCTAAAAAGCTCTTACGCAACAGAATTGCATTTCAGAGCTTAGCAGACAGTGTCAGGCCCAGCTGGACACAAGGAGCAGGCAGTACCTTCCTTATTTGGAGTAGACAGACAAGTCCAGGAGCTCCTTGACCCTGAAATTCACATCATTCTTTTGTAAATGCAGTCCTGTTTCTGAGGAGGCATCCCGTCCGGTTGCTTGTAGAGACCTTTTAAAGTTGACAGCTCTTGGGTTCAGCCTCTGTTTTCCAACCTTGACACAGAAGACATAGTGGCTCTCCTTCTGGAACAATCTCTCACCGCCACCGCCATCCCCTCTCCTCTGCTCCCAGCTGGCAGACATCCATGCCATGATTGTTTATGTAACAGCCATCACGGGCCTGGGAACAGCATCACAAGGAGGTAAGGGAAGGGGGTACAACACTGCCCAGAACTCCCTAGTGGTGAAAGGCAAGGGGACTTTACAAAGTGTGTCTAGTCAAGTTCAACGTGGGTGAATCCAGAAAATCACAAACCCTGAAGTGCTCTTGACCTCTGAGTCCCATCTTACCTCTTAGTCATTGCCCCTCTGGACACACAAGAAGTCACTAGGAACCTGGACCTGACTGTGGCTGAGGAAATGAGGAAATACCTAGAGATGCCATGAAGAAAGCTTCCAGTCACCATGGCAACCTAGCAAGGGGTCACCGGGAGGGGGAAGAAAGCTTGGGAGGTGGATGAGTCAAAAGTCCAAGCCTGGGGGCATCAGACACTGCTGCCTGGAGCTGGCGGACAGAGAGGAGAAGGATGCTGTGTGTGGGAAGACACCAAGTTCTAGTTTTAGATGCAGATTTCTGGGTTTGTAGGCAGTGAGGGAAGAACAGAGTATGTTCAGGGGAAGTGGGAACACAGGGCTGATGAGGGTGGGGTGGGCAGGAACAGAGGTGGTTGTAGGAAGAGGTAGAGGGGCAGGGTCGACTCCCCAGGGGATAGGGAAGGGGTGTGTGCAGCCTGCCAATCCCCACTGACTCAGGTTTCTCCAGGCCCTTCCTTCTGTGGGATGTTTTGTGAGGAAAAGGAAATCTCACAACATGCAAGTTTCTGAAGAATGGTAAAGGGTTGAAAGGGCAGGGCATGTGGCAGGATGGCAATTGTATCACAGCAGGGATAGGGGCACTCAGGAATTCATAGTGACAGAAGGTGTGTCCAGTCATCCAAGGACCATGCATCCTGTGCTCAGAGGGTGGCAGGAGGGATGGGAGAGTGTGACTGTCCTCCAACAACTCAAGGTGGTGTGAGTTGGAGGTAACTCACCATGCAGGCCACAGGGGCTGGGCCCATGAAGCTGTCCATCCATGAAGCCCAGAAACCTGAGTGGACCTGGGACACAGAAAGGCAATCAGAGCCAGTCAATTTGGACAGAAGGAAGAAAGAGTCTGTCTTTAGGGAAAGAGACGGGCTTAGTGTGGTTGGGGGAGGAGTAGCGATAAAGGGAGTGTGGGGGTGGTTCATGCATCAGCAGTCCCAAAGCAGAGGCTCAGTCCTATGACCATAGATAGCATCACAATGCATAACAGCTGGCAATGGCCATGGACTGATCTGCAAGAGCAGGGCGGCTTGATCAGAAGGAAAGGGCTGTGGACAAGGGGCAGATCCCTTCTGGACCCTGCTGGGGAGGGGAACATCCAGGATCTTACGATTAGCACTGCCAATCTCAAATATGTGGACAGTGCAAGGACAGGCATATCTTCTGTGCAGTGTAAGCTAAGCTAAGTTCTTGAGAACTCTCTGATGCTCCCTTGTAGGGCTTGTGCTCAGTGGTCCGATAAGGAACAAGTGTTCAAGGTGAGCAAAAAGGGACTTCTCCTGCCCTAATGGCAAACTGGGCAGGTGCTAGCCCTTCACGCTGTCACTCAAAGATCATCGGCCTACATGATCTTCCACATAGAAAATTGACCACTGGCAGGCTTGGGGCAGACTGGATCACCACTCAGTGGACCTGAGTGCTGAACCAGACCGGCAATTCAGCATTGTTGGCTGTGGACTGTTTCATTAGAATTACCATTTGTTTTTCACACATTTTGAATGAAACGGTGGTGCTGGGATTGCTTTCAGCAAGTTTGAAATATTTTGCATCTATATTATGAAGACCATTGACCTTTAGTCAAATGAAATAATGATTTAAATCATTATAGCTAACAGGAAATTATTCAGGGTTCCAAGCAAGTAGAAGACCTCATATTAGAAAACTGAGTAATGTTTCCAGTGTACTGTGTCATCACAAAGCTACTCTGAGAAACCATGAAGGTTTAAACTTGACTGCTTTCATGGCAGATTCTCTTAGATGATTCTACCTTTTGACTTTTTTATGTATTATCTTTAAAACAGTTTTTATGAAGTTCCTCACTGTCAAAAATCTCGTTTTCCTACGTTTAGAGTTTCCATCTTTTGTGGCTAGCTGGCTTTGTCTTCTAGTTCTCTTCCGTTAATTTTCACCGAGGCAACAGGTGCATCACTTTTGTTAGGGCTGAGCATGGAGCGAGAGTAACTGGATTTTGAGAGCGGAAGTGTGGCTTCGAGGTTGCATCTATTTTTTCCAGGTTGTATCTACTTTTTGCAGTTCATTCTCTGTTTACTTCTGAACTATTCACAACTGCGTTTCCGATATTGCAGATGTTATTTGATTAATGACTTCATGCTCATGTTTATCAATCTCCTTTTTTCTGCTTCCTGGAACTTTTCTATGGAGACAGACTTCAGGAACTGCTGAAGGATCTTGCACATGGAGGCAAAGAAAAAAGACACCCCTTGTCCTTGGACCCTGAGGATTTGGGGCTCTCTCTCTCTGTCTTTATTTTGCTCATGCTCTTCTTTGGTCACCTGATTTCCTCTTGTAGCAAGTCACACACAACAGCTTGCACAGTCAGCCCTCGATACACTTTCCCTGAATTGAACTCAACGCAAAAACCAATTAAATAATAGTAACTGGTAATATGGATCCCTTGAATGGCAGAAACATGGCCAGGCTGCCAAAAGACTATGCCAAGGTGGTGGTGGGAGTCCTGCATATTGTCAAGTTTTCAAAATTAAAAAAAAAAACAATAAGAACATCAAGACCTTATGTTCTGGTTCTTGCAAACACATGATTTATTCCGAAGCTCACCTTTTTTCCCTTTGGCTAGATTTCTCCATAAACCTCTGTACCTGACAAAGGAATCACATGGCAGTGAGATGAGGGCATGAGCCCAGGGCTGTGTGGGAGGAAGGCTACCAGGGCTGGGTGATGGTGGCCTCACAGTTGAGCTGGTGAGGGCTGTACCTCCCTGCCTGATCTGGACTCACACACACACTCACACACGACCCTGATGACAAATCAGATGACTGAGAAGAAATGTGATGCCCAGTGAGAGATTTCTGGAGAGCTTGTTCTGTGTTTTACTTATTATTGCTGTTTGCAGTGAAAGGTTTTGGGAGTTTTACAAGGAATAAAGATAAGTAAGGGATCACTTATGGCTGGGCCCTCTCATGGTTAAGAATAAATATTATGTAAAAAAAGTCTGATGTTGGGGTTTGTGAGAGAGAAATCTGGATTCATCGCTTCAGCAAAACCCCCAAGTTGAACTATTGGACCAAGAGCAAGTCCCATCCATGAAGCCACTTATCCACCATCCACCTGCTCATACGTCTACTTCTCTGTCTTATCCATCCATTTTGTCATTCTATCCATGCACCCATCCTTGTCTTCATCTGTCCATTCCTCTGTCATTCCTCTTTACTCTTCTAATCCGACCTTCCCTCCATTATACGATCAGTAACTCACTAAAGACTTTTTTTCCCCACCAAATGTCAGGCACTTTACACACTGCTTCTAAGCAGTAGTCAATATTCTAATATTGAAGTAAACAAAACAGAGGCAACCTAGCTCCTGTTCTCAGAAAGTTGATCTTATATGCAGATAAAGAAACCAAGACAAAGAATAGAGTTTTCTCAACAGATCCAATGATACCCCAGGAGCGTACACAGAACTGCTCTGACTCAATACCAGCAATTCTTGGGTCAGGGTGCCTACATCTATACCAGTGTCTTCTGAACCCGGGTCAAAGCATGCCCTCCCCCACAGTCTGTTCCTCCAGGAGGAAGTCATGTGGCTGTTTCCCATAATGAATCCACCAGAGTCTACCCACCTACACCCAGGACATGATTCTTTTGTGTAATCATTAAGTCTAAAGGGTGAATTCAGAAGACCTTTGTTTATTACAACTTCTGTGGTTTTGGGGTTTTGTTAAATCAGACATCAATAGGCAGAGGTCCAGATGTTACCGGGTGCTGTGGTTCTGGAAAAGATACGTGGCAAGGTCAAAGGAACAAAATACAAAACCTCTTGATGTCAGAGCGGCTGGCCGTCAGGCCGTAGCAGCTGACTCATGAAGTGCAGCTCTGTCCTCCTCCTCTCCTTCCTCTCTCTTGTTTTCAGGATACCCCTGGATACAGGTGACTTTCTAGCACAGCTCTGAGGTATGTCAGCGTGGAATCTGAATCCACACCCTTCATTCCAAGGCCACCCCTGGGAGACTGCTGAGTTGGGTCATCAAGTCTATTTCTGCCACTCAGAACCCCGAGTTCTTGTTGAATCCCCTGGTTTACAAGTCTTCTCTTTGTTTGGGCTTAGATGACGGCTCGGTGAAGATGCAAAAGAAGTTGTTTAATGACATGGAAAAATATTAATTATGCAACATGAGCTGAAAGTGGGCTAGTTACAGTATACACAGTCTGGTACAATATTCTATGAATAGACTATAGCAAATTACAATCAAAAGTTGTTATATTTTCTTTTAGCAGTTTTTTTTTTTAAGATTTATTCATTTTATTTGAAAGGCAAATCTACAGAGAGAGAGGGAGAGACAGAAAGATCTTCCATCCACTGGTTCACTCCCCAAATGTCCAGAGCAGAGCTGATCTGAGCCCAGGAACCAGGAGCCTCCTCCAGGTCTCCCACATGAGTATAGGGTCCCAAGTCCTTGGGTCACAAGCAGAGAACTAGATGGGAAATGGAGAAGTCAGGACACCAGTCAGCTCTCATATGGGGATGTCTGCATGTGGAGATGGAGGATTAGCCTGTTAAGACATGGCACTGAGGGCCCGGCAGCACGGCCTAGCCACTAAAAGTCCTCGCCTTGAATGCGTCGGGATCCCATATGGGCACCGGTTCTAATCCCGGCAGCTCCGCTTCCCATCCAGCTCCCTGCTTGTGGCCTGGGAAAGTAGTCGAGGACAGCTCAAAGCCTTGGGACCCTGCACCCGCGTGGAAGACCCGGAAGAGGTTCCTGGTTCCCGGCTTCGGATTGGCTCAGCTCTGGCCGTTGTGCTCACTTGGGGAGTGAATCATCGGACGGAAGATCTTCTTCTCTGTCTCTCCGCCTCTCTGTATATCTGACTTTGTAATAAAAATAAATAAATCATTAAAAAAAAAAAGACATGACACTGGTCCCTCTTCTAGCAGTTTTATAGTTCGTCTTTTACCTGTAGGTCTGTGGTCCATTTGGAGTCAATGTGATGTCAGGTATGAGGTAAAAACAAAGTTCATCTTTTTGCTTATGAATCTCCATAGGATTGGTTTTGTACCTGCATTCAAAATGAGGTGGCTGTGTTTGTGCAGTCTATTCCTGAACTCTGTTTTTAGCTTTAGTTGAAAAGTCGTGGTATTAATTACTGGTATTTGATGGTAACCTTTGAAATCAGGAATGTGGCTCTTCCAACTTTGTTCTTCTCAAAAACATTTCGGTTATTCCTGCTGTCCATGATGACATCATTATCACACATTTCTTCTTCTCTGATTCTTGGTCCCTCTTCATTTTTCCAAGAGCAACTAACTTGTCGTCTGGGCTACTACTCGTTTCAGATGGCACCCACCCTTATCGGAGAAAACAACAAAACCACGCACAGTAACTGTGGCCCATGGTCTCCTCTGTCACTTCTCACACATGTTACTACACAACCGAAAGGGCCGGGTACGGAGGAGTCTACTTCAGATACCACAGAAGGATAATGTGGTTTCTGATTATGTTTGAGCTACAATTCGACCATAACTAAATAGCTAGGGTCTCTAGTATTTACAGGAATCCGATTGTGGAAATCCATTTTCAATCTCACCTCTCAATGACTTCCTGGTTTTCAACACATTCTCATTCAGCTAATGGCTCTTAGGGGGAATGACAGTTCCTCTGAATTTTGGCTTTCAGATATTAAACCACAAAAAGTACCCCAAAGATATCAAGTACATGACAAACGCTCCTTAATGTGACTGTGGCTTTAGAAAAAAAAATAGCAACCATATAATTAATCATAAGAGTTGACTTCCAGTATCAGAGGAAGTGACACAGGACAAACACATAGAACTGTGTCCCCCAAATGTCAAGAAAACCCACATATCCAGAAGAAAAGAATGATAAGATGCATGCTGAATCACGTCGCAGTTAAAAATGGCTGGGGAAATTTTCTCAGCCTTATTAATCTACTTAAGAAGTTTCAAGTGAGGGGAGAGAAAGGAAGCAAAGAAGAGAGGGAGAGAGAGAGAGAGAGGAGAGAGAGGAAGGAAAACCCAGCAGATGTGCAGTAGGGAAGTGAAGTTTCTGAAACGTGCAAGGCACTCCCCTGGGCAGTGGGGGATCCGGAAGACTGGCTGCTTCAGGGTAGGGAAACAGAGCCAGTATGTGTAGGAGTCACATTTGTCAGTGGGAATGCCCCTAGGTGTCCTGCTTCTTAAAATGTACAAGGTAGCGATCAGCGACATCCTGTGCAGCTCTCCCGCAGGTGGAGCTAGGTCCGAGGGTCCTTTGATTCAGGAGCAAGTCCTGCAGTGACTACAATCTCACCGCAAACAGCGACAGGTGACATTGGTCAAATATTTGCCAGGTACGTATGCACCACATGTATAATTCAACTCTCACAATGTGCGTCTTGTTGTTGTTGTTCTCATTGTATACTTGAGCACAACAGGACTTGCCGAAACTACTTGGGATCTGAAGCTAAGACAGGTGCACATGACAATGATGGGAGACCACCACCACCTCCTCTATTTCTGCGGTATCATACTCTGTACACCCCAGATCCTCCTCCTTTGCCTTCCTCCTAGCACAAACACATGGCAGCATCTCTCATCTAGGCAGGCAACACTGACGTTAAGCGACTCAACCAGCACTTCCCCCCACAGGTTCGACTTAATCACCCCAGCCTTGTACACCCAAGCACCATCAGGCACACCAACCTGGAGTCCTCCTCCCAGGGGGCTTGCTTTCTCCCTGCCTGCCCAAACCCTGCTGCTGTCCTGTGCTCACCACGCTGCTTTCCTTCCATCTCCTTGACCTGGTACTCAAAGGGTGAGTCTGAGTGCTATAGAGACAGTGAACTCCAAAGTCAGCCCCTTCTCAAGGCATGCTAATAGCTGTATCCATCACAGCTTCAGAATGTACATTGCAAGGGTTCACTTCATGCAGTGTTACAAACAAGTGCCTGAGTCACCTGCCAAGGGGAAGACAGGTCACTGCAGGGACAAGGGGTTGTAGGAATCCATTTGGAGACTCCCTCAGGTGCACAGGGTGGCAGGAAAACCTGGGTGTGTGGCCAGACTCCACAGAACAGAGTGAATGAGCAGTTCTCTCCTCTGCTACTCAAGGCCCTGTGCTTGAAGGATCACATGGCTGGTTTGGTTGTGGTAGAGTGGGGTTTAATTGTTTCTTCTAGGTCCTTGCCATACACAAAGATCCTGGGGCTTCTGGGTGCTGGCACATGTATTAATTAGAAGGGGCTGGTGCTGTGGCATAATAAACTTAAGCTTCTACCTGCAACACTGGCATCCAATATGGGTGTCAGTTCGTGTCCCAGCTGTTTCACTTCCAATCCAGCCCCCTGTTATTGCACCTGGAAAAGCAGCAGGGAATGACCCAAGGTCTTGGGCCCCTGCACCTACGTGGTAGACCCGGAAGAGGCTCTTTGTTTTGGATCAGCTTAGCTCCAGTTGTTGCCATTTGGGAAGTGAATCAGCGTTAGGAAACTCTCTCTCTCCTCTCTGTCTACTTTGTGTAACACTGCCTTTCGAATAATAAAAATGGGATTTATTTTCATTGGAAAGACAGAGTTGCAGGGGAAAAAGAGACAGAGAAAAATGTTTCATTCGCTGGGCCACTCCCCCAGTGGCCACAATGGCCAGAGCTGAGTTGATCTGAATCCAGGAGCCAGGAGCTTCTTTCAGGTCTCGCATGTGGGTGCAGTATCCCAAGGCCTTGGACCATCCTCCACTGCTTTCTTAGACCAAGAGCAGGGAGCTGGATGAGAAGTGAAGTGGCTAAGACACAAACCAGCACACACCTGGGATCCCAGCCGTTGTAAGGCAAGGATTTAGCCATTAGGTCATTGTGATGGGCACTGATGAAAAAAAGTAAATTCTAAAAAAGAAAACAAAAAAAACTTATTTAGAAGATGAGAAACACACACACACACACACACACACACACACACGAACGTGGCTGGACACTGGGTCCACAAAGAGTAAGGTTGTGGGAAGGGAAAGAGAAAAGGCGTTTTCCTGGCAGGTCTGCAAGTGACCCATTCTGGAGGCTGGCCAGCTTCTCATACTGGTCCAGTGCCACCAAGCTCTTTCCTCTGCTAACTCTGCTGCTAACACAAACCCAATTTTCTAAGCTAGAGATAATGGCCCCAAATTCCCCTCCTAAAACTTTCCCTGCTGTATTGGGCTCCCAAGGAGTTTCCCATGGCCCCATCACACAGTCCAGAGCATCCCGCCACCAGCCAAGAGAGGCTGGAGGACTTCTTTGCTCCAGGGACCCAAAAGCACCGGCTGTCTTTAATCGTAGCATTGGTGAATGCTCCTTTGAGGGTTACAGGCATTCAAGTAGCAATGGCTGCTGTCTGTAGGCTGCTGACCTTGGGGTCACTCTGAGGATCATAATGTTCTCAGAGGTCCACCTCAGGGTGTCCTTGGGCCATCTTTCCGCAGTGCCTTAAGCTCTGGGTTCACACCCCACCTGAAGAACCTACACTCTTTTCTCCATCCAGGGTGCAGGTGCCAAGGGGTTATAATGAAACACACCCAGACCCCTCCAGTGAGTACACCTACCCTCCTCTTCCTGTGTAGACCAAGGTCAAGAATGCAGTACTTGGAAAAAACTTGGGGCCCCAAGGTACAAGCTGATGTGGGCTGTCCCCTGCTTTACCCAGCTACTCACCCTGCATCTTTTTGCTCCCCAAGGAGCCAGAGGGCAGGCCGGAGGCCTCTTAGATCTCCAGGTAAGGGGAAATTCAAATAATTCTGAGAAGGGATAGAAATCCCCAAGGAAGGAGTGGCTGAAGAAGTGTGACCCAGGTCCACGTGGAGGGGGCAAAACAGGGCCTCTGAAGCCAGGGACACAGCACCTCAGGGTCTATAGGCAGCATCACTCTGGGGAGCAAGCTGGTTTCTCCTGGTGCGGCTGCCCATCTGGGAGATGGTGCAGACTCTGGGGGTCAAGAAGAATTGGGTTTGAGGCTGCAGCTGTTGGCAGAGGACTGACTTAGCGGAGAGGAGTCAGGGACCAGAGCCACCCAGAGGTGAATGTGGAGACAGGTTGAGGACATGCAGAGATGCTGGGAAACCCAGTCCATGGTGGGAGTTGGGGAGCAAGGAACTGGAGGACAAAGCTGCCATCTTGGGCTGTTGGGGGTTGCATGGTGGTTCTTCCCAGATTCTGAAGTGGAAGTGAGTCCAAATCTCTATAGTGTCAACACGTGGCCTTTGTAGACAGAGGGCATGATGGGAGATGCAGACAGACTCAGAGGAAATCCAGAGATGCCAGAGATGGCCAGAGCCCCTGGGGAAAAAAAAAAAAAGCCCTCAAAAACCCCTGGAAGGACTCAGCCCTGGCAGCCCTGATTCTAGACTTTCACCTTCCAGAAAAAAAAAAATCAAAGATTAAAAATCATACCATCTGACACTATGTAGTGTATCCCAGCAGTTCTGGCAAACCAACATGAGATGGGAGTTATTCAGAAAGTTCGTGAAAAATAGGCATCATGAGGAAACCATGTAGATTAAAAAAAATGTTTTTGCAATAAAACAAACGATGCTGACTGGCAAGATGCCATGCACTTTTTTGCGAGTAACCTGATTGGTTATAGCTTTTCTACAGAGACGGTAACCCTGAAGTGCAGAGGGTCTCTGCACCACTCCTTCCATGGGGAGGCTGGCCACCCCGATGAGAAGGAAGGCTGACCGGTGCAGCCTGGGGTCCGTGGGAGTGACTGGGGGCACTGTGGCTGGTTGGGCATGATCAACAAGTGATAAAGAAGGGTCCACTGGAGCCAGGTGACTTGTGGTCACGGAATAGTGAATGAGCTTGGGAGAGTAAATGGATCAGTACCAGCCAGCAGAAAGTAATGGCGAGACCCATTGCAGGGACAGAGAAGAAGGGATGGAAGAGATGGCCTTTGCAGCAAACGTCTGTTGTCAGCTCTGCAGAGCAGGAGTCAGCGCTTGCCAGCCATTCACCTCCCCCTCTCAGAGCCATAGGCGCCCTTAGAGGAGCTGGAACAGCTTTCACAGGTGAACAGGGTTATCTTGCTGAAAGACTCCTGTCGACCATGGCCACAGGGCCTCTGTGTCAGCTTCTAGAGGCGGAGCCCAAGAGAACAGAATGTACTTAACAGCTTTCTCTCTTTTACTTGTAGAAACTCCATGACAACCAACCACTCGCATTTGGGTCATCGAAGATATGGACCACGGAGGACTTTCTGTGACACGTTCACCCTCTTACTCATTTGTGGAGCCCACAGTTTGATCAGCCTGGGAACTGGGTCTTGAATGGAAGACCAGGGCACTTGTGGTGGCTTTGTTATCAGAGTCTGCTTTTGCATAGGGATGCTCCACGCCAGGTTACCTTTGCCTGAACTCCACCAGAAGTGAAAAAAAAAAAACCCCACCATGTTCTGAAATAATTCAAATGCCAGTCTCAAAGGCATTTCATTCTTAAAAAAGTGTGTATTCAGGGGTCAGTGCTGTGCTGCGCTGGCTTAGAGCATCACCTGGGAGGCCAGCATCCCATAGGGGTGCTAGTTTGAGTCCTGGCTGTTCCACTTTCTGATGGATCCAGTTCCCTCTTAATACATCCAAGGGCTTGGTTCGCTGCTGCCCATGTGGGAGACTCAGATGCAGTTCCAGGTTTTAGTGTGACCTGGCCCAGCTCTGGCCATTGCAGCCATTCAGGGAGTGAACCAGCAGGTGGAAGACACACCCTCCCACCCCATAATTTTGTTTTTGAAATGTAGCCATATGGTTGTGAGAATTGGGGTTCAAATGAGAAAGAAGCCTTACCCAGGAGAGCACTACAGTTCAATTGCATGAAAAGATCTGAACTGTTATCTTCATGCAGGTGCTATTAGCAGACTTGAGTTTCATTTCTACATCAAGGGAGGAAAAAATTCATGAGTTGCCTGGAAATAAAACCACGTTCTGACCAGTGAGGGTTCACACATGAGGAGTTGGGTGCTAGGGTCAAGTCAGATGCTTACAAAGCTGTATAAATGACACCGGGGCCGAAAATGCCAGGGGGGTTGTTTTCCTTTCGTCCTTCGATCATCTGGCTCCCTCTAGAGGACCCCTTGACACCCACAAGTAGGGCCGAGATTTTACTGTTGTTACATCACCTGATCCATCTTCCAATCAACTCCTGCTCAGACAGAGCTGGGAGGAAAAGGACTCAGCAGATGTCACCTGTGAGCCAAACTCTCCAAGTGGCTCTCAACCTAAGGTCACCACCTCAGGAAGCTTTACTGGATTTCCCACGTGGGCCTGCCTTGCTCGTGTGTTGATGTATGGTGGCACAACTCACACCATGATTTCTCACACATCTTTTCCCTCTAGATTAAAAACCACTGGAGCATCCATTTCTTCTCTTTCTGTGGTACCACTGAAGCCAAGAGCCCAGAATTCCATCTAGATCTCCTAGATGGGGTGGCAGATGCCCAAGCACTTGGACCATTCTTTGCTGCTTTCTCCAGAGCATTAGCTGGGAACTGAATAGAAAGCGGAGCAGCTGAGACTTGAAGAAGCCCCTCTGGTGCTAAAATGCTGGTGCTGTGATCAGCAGCTTAACCTACTGTGCCACAAGGCCAACCCCAGCCTAAGACATATTCTAAGGTTACCTGAAGGGAAACAAATGAAGGATAAACTGGATAATTGTAGTTTCTGTGATTAAAAACAGAAACATCCTTTGCCACAGAAAGACATAGGATGCTGTGTAAATAAAACACAGAGAAGGAATGTGTCAATGTGTGATTTTAATGCAAGCACGAGCCTGCAGGCTAATAATGTGCCTGTGGTTCTGATTTGGTGTTCCACTTCTGATCCAGCTCCCTGCTAAAGCGACAGGGAAGGCAGCAGCGCATGGCCCGTGTGGCTAAGCACCTACTACCCTCGTCGAAGACCCAAACAGAGTTCTGGGCTCTGGGTTCAGCTTGGCCCAGTCCTGACCATCAGGACCATTTGGCAAATGAACCACTAAATGGAAGACCTCCCTTCCTGTCTCCCATCCCTGTCTGCTAGGCTCTGCAAGGAGGCACAATGTGTGTGTGTGTGGTGCAGGAGCGAAAGGCTTCGGGCATCATGTAACTTCTGTTTCTTCCTGATGAGAGTTCCTGAGATGAGGCACGGCTGGCTGCATGTCCCCTGAGACAGAGATGGTGATGGCGGCTGCAGCAGAGGCCTGCCTGGGCTCAGTGTCCCCCCAGCCCTGACTTATACTCTCAGGGTTGGCAGCACCCTTGGAAGCTTACCTTGTGGATTTCTGGGGAGGAAATGCGACTGAAAAGAAATGGGGGGACAATGCTGTCTTAGACAACTGACCAATTTTATTCCCAGGGCTCCAGTTTAAATGCATTCAGCAAAGCAACACTTCAAACATAGCTCAGCTCAGACATCGGTTCCTGTGATCAGGTTTGATACACAACTCGCATCACAGGTGTGTGAGCAGGGAGTTCCAGGAGAGCCAAGAAGGCACCAGGATCAAAGCACCATTGATGAGAGATGTTGATAAGGAACGCTACTTTGATCTAAGATAATTGGCTAACTGGGCACAGATGTTTGCCATACAGCAGGGAAGAATGAAATCCCATCCAAGGACTCACTGGGGGCAAGGGTGCTCTCTGGATGAGAGGTCCTGACCTCCTCTGTCCTGACGCCTCTTCTCAACAGGATCCCACAGGCCTCTGCTGTCCCAGCCACCCCGCTGGATGTATTCCGACACACCCCTGTGACAACTCATCCCCTTGCCATGCTGCAACGATCAGCCCTCAGTGTACCCAGGAACTCTGTCCATGTGTGTTGGAGGCCACAGCAACACTGTCGGCAGAGCCTGGCCACCATGACTCCACGGGCTACACTACTGCTTACGATGGGGACATGAGCATCTCCCACTGGGGCACCTGGTGGAGGATAGGCTGGTCTGCTTCAGATCCAGCTGGCTGTTCCTGCAGCAGCAGAAGCAGCGGGGCTGACCTAAGTGCATGGGAGACCTGGATGGAATTCGGACTCCTGGCCCAGCCCTGGCCGTTTGTGGTCGTTTGGGGAGTGAACCAGTAGATGATTTTTCTCTATGTGTGTGACTTTTTTTTTAATTTTCATTGGAAAGTCAGATATACAAAGAAAAGGGAGAGGAAGATCTTCCATCCATTGATTCACCTCCCTGTCCCCCCAATGTGGCCACAACGGCTGGAGCTATGCCGATCCGAAGCCAAGAGCCTGGAGCCTCTCCTGGGTCCCCCCTGTGGGTGCAGGGACCTAAGGCTTTGGGCTGTCCTCAACTGCCTTCCCAGGCCACAAGTAGGGAGCTGGATAGGAAGCGGGGCTACCAGGATTAGAACCACACATTCCTTGCATGTGCAAGGCAAGGACTTTAGCTGCTAAGCTTCTGCGCAGGACCCCACCAGGACTTACTCTTATTGGCATAAATAATGGCTGTCTGAGTGAGATGTGGAGAGTTGGCAGCCAGCGCCGTCTGCCAGATGGCTTTCAAGGCGTGTCTCCTGTCTTGCCACCATCCTCATCACTCTTATAGGAGATGAGGTGATACGTCTCGGTCCTCAACTCTCCAAAGAGAAGGCTTGCTTGCTGCATGCTATAAAACCATTGGATTCCTTAATCTCTAGACTTATTCCACAGTCCGCAGGGGCAGTGAAACTTTCTGGAATTTTAAGATGCCTTCTTCCAAGGCAGAAGACAGCTCATCCTGGCAGGCGTAAAGGGTCCATTTGCTCGGGGTGCCAGGCAGTAGCAGAACCAGAGACTCATCCTTCTGTGCTTACAGCCAGGCTAGGAAGCTGGAGGGACAGGGGAGCTGCTCCTGACCGCATGCCCATCTCTGGCTCATCAGGGTGACCTTTGGGGGGGCAGATGGGGCATTGCACCTAAATTCTTCATTCATTTTTCCATCTCTGATGTCCATAGCTCTCATGGGCAGTATCATGCATTAATGGATTCTTTTCACCTACAACGATAATGCCTTGGAGTCCCAGCAGAAGACAGAAAGGAGAGTTGCTGGAGTGAGGACATTTGATAATCAGGTTTAGGAAAAGGAGGCATAGTGGTAAAGGCGTGGGCAGGTCGGACAAAGCCACAGTGGAAAGCAAAGCTAGTCCTGCCCCTCACTTGTGTTCAGGAAGCTCTTACTGCGTGCACTACAATCTCAGAAGCCAGAAGGAGGGCCCAGGTGGACCAGAACCCCGGGAGCCAGGGACTCAGGAAGCTGATGTCTCCTCTGACAGCCTTCTGGATTCCATCAGCCGAGCTTGCCAGGAAAGCTGAGGGGCAAGGGTCATGATGTGTAGGTCAAGGGTCATGGGTCACCAGCCATGCAGAGGGCAGTCTGCAGGGGCAAAAATTGCTTAGACTCAGCCAGTTCCACAAAGGGCGTAAACAATGACCTAACTGCCTTGCTTGCCAGACAGTTCAACAGAAACCAAGGAACATTCTTCACTCATAAAAGGGGTAATAATAAATGTGTGACTCAAATGAGGCTAGAGGCACTCCTGGATCTCTGAAATTAAAATCTAAAAAATTTAAAAAGGAATGAGAACAGGTGAGGAGTTGAGGGTGTGTGGGCATCACCCCGGTGCTTTCCCTGACTGCTCCTCCCTGCCTTGCGTGGCTCCCTCATGGCAGTATCAGAGGTCCCTGCACTGGGAGACCCAGCTGGGGGAAAAAGGCTGCAGAGGGCAAGGGGAGCGACCCACACTCCAGTGAGTCTGTTCTGCTGACCTGTCACCAGTTCCTCTTCTCTTGAAGCCTCGGGAAATACCGTTTTCTCCACACCTTGTCAGAGGCCAGAGGGAGGCAGAAGTTGCCCTCCAGCTGCAGACCACCTGGGAGGGAACCAAAACAACACAAAGGGCCCCCTCCTCTACCTCACCCCCAGCTCTCACTTGAGTCCCCTTCACTCCTGGGAACCAGAAGTCAATTGCTGATGGACAGTGACAGACAACTGGTGAATGGGGACATTTCCTCCCTCACAGGGAAGAGTCTTCAGTCTGATGCCTGGATCGCATCAGAGTTTGGAAGCAGCAGGGTCAACACAGGGGAGGGCCAAGGAGCGAAATCTCCAGTGTGTCTCTTTGACATTACACCTTGTTCCCACAGATTGCATGCGTAGGAAGTATAATGTGGCATCAAGAAGCTTGGGAGCAGGAGAATTAAAAATACCAACTGTATTTCTCAGTATAGCCTCCTCTAAGTTCAAGACACTTTTGTTAGAAAGTAATACTAGTTATATAGTCCACCCCAAACATAATGAGAGTGCTGGGTATTCAGCCATATGGATGCAGTAACTTTGATATTATGCATGGAGAGATACGGGAGACTTTTAAAGAATTTTTTTTTTATTAGGAAGCAAGGAGAAGCCATGAAGAGCCACATCTGGTTTTACAAGTGGATACATCATGAAATATGAGTTTTCACATGGAAACTGTCAAAATTTCCCTTTTTTTGATGAGCGAAATGAGCAGGAGCCTTGAGTTGGTGAAAGAGAGGTGCCCTTGGCTGACTTTCTCAAAATCCCTCTCCCGATGACCAGATGCAATCATGTTTTGGCCCTTCAGAAAGGCAACCAGTGGCCTGTGGCATGACTAGGCCGCTCAGCTTTAACTCCAGGCTACTTCCACACCTTGGTAGCCAATGCTTTGGTTGTGGTTCTTCTCAGGATCATACGTTTCAAGCCATGTTTCCAGTTATTGGAAGAAATGCTTCAGGATCTTGGCCCTCTTATTAAAATGTTCCTTTGGCAGTTCCGTCCTTATCTGCAACTGATCTGGGTACAACAGTTTTGACCCCTGCCAATCAGAGACTTGACTCTGTTTTCATTTTTTCAGAGTTGATATGTCTTTAGAATGTTGACTGTCAGTCTTCCTCAGCCAGACTGCAAAACAAATCAACTTCTCCCTCACAAATTGGTATGGATGGATGGCCACTGTGGCCTTCACCTTCAACATGGTCTAGTTCCTTAGTGGTAGAAAGATCCACCACTGCTCCTTACTTAGCCTTCTGGAAAGATCTACCACCATTCCTTAGCCTTCTGGAACGATCTACCACTGCTCCTTAGCCTTCTGGAAAGATCCACCACCGCTCCTTACTTAGCCTTCTGGAAAGATCTACCATCGCTCCTTAGCCTTCTGGAAAGATCTACCACCGCTCCTTAGCCCTCTGGAAAGTACCATATCCCTTCTCTAGGACCTCTTCTTGTTGGAAAATATAACTAGTATTCATCTGAACAACTAAAGTAGTTAAGAGCAAGCTTGCCCCCAATCTTCCCAATGTCACTGAACAGAATTTGACAATAAGCTTCAGACGTCTTGAACTGAGTGCTGCTGTCAAGAATGAGACTAACCACTTTTAAAGGAAAGTGTTTATAGTCCCTTCACAGCAGATTTTAAGTTAAATCTGTGCTGATTTCATAGGTTGTCATTGTAAAGAATGAGTTGGCTGGGTCTGCTTAGATAAGGCAAAAATCTTCCAGACCATATTGAAAGGTTTATGATGTTTTAGTTGTCTTCGAGGTAATGAATGTTTATCATGGGGAAAAAAATGGTGCAAGAAGCCAGGGTGCTCACTCCACATTGTGATCTGTGTGCAGGCTTGATCTAATTCTCCAGCCTTCCCATGATTACCCAGCCAGCGGGATATCTGAGGGTGCTGAGAACCTTTGTGAGTCCTCACAGAGATGTCAGCAGGCTTAGGAATTTTCCTCCTGGCAAAAATATTTTGTGGACTTCATAAAGCGGTCATTATAAGTGAAACTTATAATGGAATGCAGATATCGAGTTAATATCTTTGGACACTAATGATGACAGTTTCCTCGTTAGATATCAATGCTAAAAAAATACCGTGTCATTGCTCTTAGATGACAATGAGGCCACACAGCCTGAGACTTTCTGATACCAAGATTGAGTTTTGCTGAGATTACTGTTTCACTCACCAAAAATATCCCAACAATCCTCGGGGGAGTTTTTTGTTCTTAATGTAACTTTCATAAAGGAAGCGAAAGAAATGTGTAAATTGAAACATAGTTAACTCAGGTGTTTCTCCACACTGGGTGTGGATTTCGATTGCATTCTAAGCAAGCTGACTCTGTTCTGCATTTTTTTTTTTTACATTTTCTGTGGTGGTGTTTGTGCTGGGAGATCTATGCTGCTATAATACATATTGACATTGACTTTCTGGAGAAAAGAAAACCATTGACCCTTTTCCCTTTGAACAAGAGACTGAAGCACACAGTTGGTGTTCCCAAGCATAGCAAGTCATTTCTTTACCCCTTGAGTCTGCAACTCTTTTTTTCCCCACAAGGCATCTTTCTTGTATTTTTTTTTTTCTGGTTAACAAGTCGGTTTTTTTTTTTTTAGCTTTTTCCTTTTTTTAAATTATATTTTTGACAATCTTTACATAGTTAATTAGGGTAAAAAGGTTCAAGGGCTACAGGAAAGCAGGTAAGACTAAGTCCTTTAGTTTAGATCAAGGGTTTTATTAATTAGGAGAGAGACAGGCAGAGGTGGAGTCTGAAGGGCCGTGGGAGATAGCCCAGGACCACTTCCACCTGACTGAGTAACCACGTAAGAGAAATGCCCTTCTCCCCACCCCGAGGTGTACAGCACTGGACTTTTATACATTTTAGGTGGCAGCTCCACAGTTTGCACATGCTTGTGGCTGTGACATGCATCACGGTGGGTGTTGATCTTCTGTGCAGACTTGGCATTTGAAGCGTATCTGGATGGGCATTTCTACTTGACCTCGGCAAAGATAACCTAGGGAAAGCTAGGAAAGCTTTCTTTCGTTGTTTGTGGCCAGAGGGAGGCAGAAAGGAGAGATAGCACCGGGTCTCAGTTTGCTGCTTGTTTTAAGGTTGCCAGGTGTTCTTGGCTTTTGATAAGCTCTCTTGTCCTCTGGTGCAGTCAGCTGCTTCAGGAGTTACTTTTGCTTGGCCTTTCAACATTCAAGCCTTTTTGTTTTATGGTATTGGTTGAAAGGGGCCCGTTGTGGGGAGGGTTAGGGTAGAGTGTTAGTGAGTAGAGGATTGTACTGGCCTAGGAAGAGTTGGTTAAAAGATTGTCCAGTAAGAAACAGGGTATAAAAAGAAGAAATGAAGTGGTATGTATAGTTGTGGCAAATAATAACTCTCTTGATCCTATAGGGTGTGTACATTTTAGTAGCGATATATGGGATGGAGGTAGTCTGTCCTGCTTCTGGTCCTATGCTCCCTCACATGAGTTGGCCCCACCTGTCGCTTCTGTGTGGATCTGATCTCCTGCTGACATTAAGTGCAGCACTTTGCCCAGCACACAGACCAGCTTCATCTGTGCCTCTTCTAATCAGTCCTTTCAAACGCAACAGGTCCAATGTATGCACACCCACTTCTTGAAGTTCACCCGTCTGCCACGCCACCATCTTCCCAGATGCAAACTTGCCCCATAATCATCTTTCCACTAGAGTTATGTCCTGGCACAGGCTGAATGATCCTCCAAGCAATCAAGGATATTGGGCCAAGGATTAAGTAGGCAGGTGATGTTCAAGGCCTTTGCCAACACCTAGATTCTATAAGTTTGTGGGTTTGTGATCTGCAGGATTAGGCTGTTGTCATGGCTACACTGATAGGTCTAAGAAGTCTTCCACTCTTGTTCTTCTTCCAAAATCCCATTAATGACCATCTCCCAGCGAGGATTCTAGCACATGTGGAACTACCAGTAGAATTGTGTTTGAAGCTGAAAATTTAAATTATGTGGGAAAGCTAGCAGCCTTTTCTGCACCTGTGAAGTTTGTGGAAGTGTTCATCCTGCCAAAAGGGAGTCTTCAGTAGTTGCTCTGCTAGTTTCCTCGTTCTTCTTGTCTAGATCTTCACCACTCTTGCTTCTCCTCCTACACAACATCTGAAGGGGCCATGGGCCACTCACTATTTCATTCTTGCTGTTGTACTTTAATATGGTCAAGGAGGTAGGCAGTAAGGAGCAGCCGATGTCACAGCCCCTGCCCAACTGTCACTCGGAATGCCAACCAAGGAGGCTCCTGATTGTCCCTGTGATGACCTGTACTAACTGTAGTATCATTCTAATGATCATGGCTGACATTCCTACTCCATGATACGCCCTGATGCCATGATACTTTGGAGGCATCCAAGAAAGAGCAAGGCAAGGGAGGTACTCTGATCTCACCCATACTCTGCCAGTGTTCAATCAATTTTCCCCACAGATGGCAGGGTCTATCACCCCACACAGTCTTCTCCTGAGCATGCTCACACTCCCTATTGAGTATGTAGCTTCACTTTGCAGGCCAATAAATCTTGCTTCTCTGCTGCTGTGACCTACATTGCATCTTTGAAGTTCTTGTGTCAGAGTTTTGGCCGTCTAAATTGACCTAACCAACCATAGGTCATAGTGCTGAATACACTTGGCACTGTTTAATTTGTTTTTCAGGTATATTGATTCTCCAACACTGTGCAAGGTTGAAGCAACACTGTGAAAAAGCACCTTTTTTGGCGTTACCCAAAGTGCTTGTTCCCAGACTTATTTAGTACCGTGGCTTTTTAGATGAGCATCGAAAGACAAAAACTAACTTTTGCCCTTGTGGTGGAGGCATTGACCCAGTTAGCTAATTTCATTCATTCATTCGCTGATTCACAGAACAGATGTTGAGTTTCCACTGTTTGACTCATGATCTATGAAATTAATCCATAAAGCTCTTATCATTTAATCAGGAAGATCAAGGAGAAAGTTGTTTGATCCTGTGTGTGTATATTGGGAAGAGGGGGATCTCTCTAGAGAAAAAATAGAAACTACTAATTCTTTGTATAGGAATTGCATTAACTTTATGGGGGTGTCCCAGGCACTTTGGCTGCATCTTGCAAGATGACATCTTTCAAAGGAGGACAAACAAGAGCGGAGGGTTTTTGTAAAGATGGTAGCATTGGCAAAGGCATCAACTGCAGAACAGGTGGTACATTCTGGCATGTGTGAGCATACCGCCTAAGGATGGAGACAGTGAGAGACAAGCATGGGGAGGGCGGCAGGGCAGCTCCTGTGAGGTATGCTAGAGCTTACATTTTAGACGGTGAGCAAATGGGAGCTTCAGGGCAGACTCATTCGACTGAAGCAAAGATAATGGAATGGCATGACTGTGGTAGGGAGGCTGTCGCCAAGATGTACGTGAAGGAAGAAAAACAGGCACCAAGGGAGAATCTAAAGTCAGTTTTGGCTGAGCTGCAAGTGCTCAGGCACTTACACGCAGGGGTGGCTGGTGATTCAGGAGAAAGAGCTGCGCTCAGGATTCCCTTAGACTGAGAGTACAAAGTGGATGAAATGCTGGCAGAGGGCAAGCCACATAGAGGAAGTACGATACCTGAGAAGAAAAGGGAAGGGACAGGAACAAAGAGGTAAGGCAAGGAAGGAAGAGAAACAAGGAAAGATCTGTGGCAGAAATGGAATGATGGCATGTAATTGGAGAGGAGATATCATAAGGAAGAATAATCAGAATTGGAGAAATGAAGGGCGTGGCATGGCTGATAGTAACCCAGTATATTTAAGGGGGATGTTTTCCAAAGTTTTATTTTGTTTTTTAATTTGGAAGACAGGTTTACAGAGAGAAGGAGAGAAAAAGAGAGAGAGATCTTCTTTCCAATGGTTCAGTCCCCAAGTGGTTACAATGGTTGGTGCTGAGCCAATTTTAAGCCAGGGCCAACACTTTCTTCTAGGTCTCCCACATGGGTGCAGGGACCCAAGGATTTGAATCATCTTATGCTGCTTTCCCAGGCTGTAAGCAGAAAGCTGCATCAGAAGTGGAGCAGCTGGGACGCTGTTGGGTGCCCAGATGGGATGCTGGCACTTCAAGTACAGGACTAGCCTGATATGCCACTCTATGATAGCACTTAATGGAGATTTATTTAAAATGTAAATGTTATTGATTTTGCAGATGGAGAAAATTGACTAAGTTACAATGGTGGGTTGGTGGGGTTTTTAGGACCTGAATAGAGAATGGTGTCCCTGAGTCTTGTTTCTTCATCTCATATCTTTCTGCCACCCATGAGGGTGGAACAACTGAGCTATGTGAGGCATGGGTCCCAGGAAATGCACTGCAGAGCAGATAAGCCCAAATAACAGGGCTGTGATGTCAAGGTGTCACAAGAGGTGTTGGCAGCTGGGACTTGGCTTGCTCAGTCTCTGAGTCTAAAACTTCATTGCTACCACCAGACCCAGTCTCATCCAGAACACAAATGATGGAAGGCCCCGCTTGCAGGAACCCAAACCATCTAAGGTCCAATGCCTTGAACCTGTGTCAAAGTGGGCTTGTCCGAGAACACTGTAGGTGCAATATGACTCCCCCTAATCATGTTCAGTTACCAGCCGGAAGAGAAACAAAAAGAGCAATTGGGAAGTGGAGCAATAGCAAACAGTTTCCCCCCACAAGGGCTTGGTTTGAAAAGGAAGAGGCATACTGCAATAAAATGGTGCAATAGAAGGCCGTGGGAGTTGGGGAGGGGTTAGAGAAGCCAAGGTTCAGAGAAGACTGTGTTTTGCTTGCTTGTTTTTGGTTTTTTTTTTTTTTAAGTATTGGCAGGAAAAAAAGGAAGGAGCTCTTATTGTCCTCCCAAACAGAAGCCTGTAGAAATTAGAATGTTCTACAAATGTTCTTGTCTAGGACTAGGATTCTAGCTGTTTCCTCTCCCCCGAGAAGTCCCTCATTTCCTTCACCTGTTTCTTCTAAGACCTAGCTCCTCAGTGAAATCTTTCATGCCTCCCCCCATTCACTTTCTGACATGAAATTTGTGATTCGTTAGATTGACTGTCTCCTATGCTACTGCAATAATATCTTCAGTCATGATTCTTGTCTGTTTCGTTCACTGCTGCATCCAAACACCCAGACCAAGGCTTACCATAAAATGTTTGTCAAATGAGCGGTATTTAGGTTATCTCCTTTTGTGAGAAATTACAGTGTTTGGGTTCTTCTTGAATATGCATGAGTTTGTCTCAGAAGAATTCCTGGATGGAGGATATATAGATATTCAAGTTTGTAACATGATAGTAAATCATTTTTCAAAGTGGCTGTCTAATTTATACTTAGGGTAATGTGTTCAGTGATTGATTCAACAGATTTCTGAATCTTAGAGAATGCCTCTTGATGTTTACTGATATTGTGTTTCCTATGAAAAACCTGTTTCATATCTTTTGCTGAGTTTTCTGTTGAGATTCTATAACTTCAGCTGGTCTTCTATGTTGTAAGATCTTCTGCCAGTTTATAGCACTTTATGGGAGTGAAGAGGAGTTCCTAATTTGAATATGGCTAAATTTGTCAGTATGTTCTTTTAGACTTAGTACTTCGTGTTCTTGTTTTAAGAAATCCCTCCCTAATCACAGGACAAGAATATATACATGGTACCAAAGGTTTTGAAGTTTAGCTTTTGAAATAAATTTGAAGTCAGCATATTTTTTTTTGAAACTGCTTTATTTTGACAATCTTTACATAGCTGATTAGGGCACAAAGGCGCAGGCACTACAGGAAAGTGGCCAGAACTGTGGATGAAAGGCCTCAGCTATTCCTTTTTTGACAGGATTGCTGTAGCAACCAGCCTCTTGAGTCCTGATTCATGAATGTGTCTCTCAGTTCTCTGTCTTGAAGAAACGTTACACATCTACATGAAGTTGGAGTCTGGAGCTTCCTTGATAGGATAACAGATTGTGAAATCACGGTAATCCTAAGCAAATGACCAGGAATCTTTATGCTCTGTAGTCACTATGGCAACCATTCTCATGTTCTCACCTTCCTCTAAGCTGATCTGGGGACTCTGGGAGTGAACAGTTATCATGAGGATGGGTTGGGATATGGAGGTGGGATTCTATTCAACCTGAGCTGGTATCTTCAGTTTGTTCATGTGTCGTAGTAAGGTGGAACATGTAATGTCCCCTGTAACAAGACAGAATCCTGAGCCCGAACGGATGAAGGATGAGTGTGAGAATGAAAGAGTTTATTAGGGCATACTTACCAGATACCAGACCAGGGCACACGGATGATCAGAGTTTACAGACTGCTGTTGTGAGGTTTTATTTTTTCTGCATAGGACAGCGGACACAAGATTTTATGCCACTATAAATCAATAGGTAGACAGGGGAGGAATTTGTGTTATAACATTCCTTTGGCTATGCTTCAGGAAGTTAGCTTCTCAGGCAGCCTTCTAGACTTCCCAGACTTATCAAATCAGGCTTGTGAAGGCACTTAAACCCTGTGGTTGAAGAATGGTGGCAATTGCTTACCAGTCGTCTCCATGCCTCAGTTGTCACAGAGCCTGGGTACAAGGCTTGGGCAGGGGAGGTGGGGTAGGTAGAACTGTTTGCGACACTAAGCACCCTCCTCCAGGGAGCATGGGCTACTGCATCATCACGTTGCTTCTACAGAGGGCCGCAGAGGACCTGGGCACTGCCATCAGCCACGTTCTGATCTCTGCCTCAACACTGTCAAGTTGCACCTGTGGGAAGATGGGTTGAAGCTTTTGTTAAGAGGAGAAACAGAAATGCTTCTGCCTCTTTTCAGGAACTGGAGGGTAAGAAAGAGTTACCAAAAGAGTCAGAAGATGAGGAAATGCAATTAGAAGAGTTTTCCATGCTGAAAACCCAAGACCCCCAAAGACTGAAAGAACCAAGATCTTTACGTAATTCTTGCTCATGGCCAGGTGATATACAGAGACAGATCACAGCAGTGCATAAAGCAATGGTGTTGAAATATCACCCAGACAAACTGGAAAGCAGCTGGTAAACCAATTAAAAAGGTGATCATGACTTCTTCATGTGCATAAATCAGGCTTATGAAATGTTATCTGAGCCGGTGCAAATTTGAGCATTTAACAGTGCAGATCCTACTTTCACTAATTCTGTTCCTTCTAAGAGTGAAACAACAGACAATTTATTTGAAACATTTTCCCCAGTGTTTGAAAGGAATTCCAGACAGTGAAAAAAAGTCTGGATGAGATGAATTTCTTATATGAGGATGTGGATACCTTTGATTCTTTCTGATGTAATTTTGCTTCTTGTAGAGAATTCTCTTATTGAGAAGAACAAACCCAAGAGGCAGAATGTCGTGACCAGAGAGATGGATGGAAAAGCAGAACAGAACCACTAGGGCACAAAGAGGAAATGCATAGAATACAAACACTAGTTAATGACGCATAAAACTGTGATCCAGGGCTAAAAAGGCATAAGGAAGCAGAAAGAGCTATAAAAGAAGCAGAAATCAGCAGAAGTAAAACGGAAGGAGCAAGAAGTCAAGGGAAAAAATTAGAGAAAGCTGAATTAGAAGCTGCTTGGTTAGCTAAGAAGAAAGAAGAATTAGGAGGGAAAGATATTCAGAAAAAAAGTCATTAAAAAGGAAAGATCTTTGCACACGATATAGGCGATAGGGGGCTAATTTCCAGGATATACAAAGAACTTCAAAACAACCAAAAAACCAAAACGAACAAGCCACTCAAGAAATGGGCACGGGAAATGGGCAAACATTTCACAAAGGAACAAGTCCAAATGGCAAACAAACATATGAAAAAATGTTCCAGCTCCCTAGCAATAAGGGAAATCCAAATTAAAACATCGATGAGGTACCACCTAACACCAGCAAGATTGGCCCACATAAACAAGAACACCAACGACGCTTGCTGGCGAGGATGCGGGGGAAAAGGGAACCCTACTCCACTGCTGGTGGAGCTGCAAATTGGTACAGCCTCTATGGAAATCAGTCTGGAGAACACTCAAACAACTCAAAATCTGCATACCATATGACCCAGCAATAGCACTCCTAGGAATATATCCAAAACACCTGTTTTACGACAAACCAACATGCATCCCTATGTTCATTGCAGCACAATCAGTAATTGCAAAAACATGGAAGCAACCAAAATGCCCATCAGCAGAAGATTGGATAAGAAAGCTTTGGTTCATCTACTCCATGGAATACTACTCAGCTATTAAAAAAAACAAAATGCAGTTCTTTGTGGCTAAATGGGCACAACTGGAAACTATAATGCTAAGGGAAATGAGTGAATCCCAAAAGATTAGATACCACATGTTTGCCTTGATTTAACCTGTAATTTTTGTATGGTTGTTTGTTATTTTTTGAACCTGTCATTGATACTGTCTCAACCCAGATGTTTCGAAGAATGGAACTTGCATTATTTTTAACATATTGTTTACCCAATACTATGTCAATTAATTCCATAATGTTGTATATTGATACTGAGGCCTTGTTGGGGCTTTTAACTGACCGGATCTTTACTCTGTTAGACCTATCTTCAGACCATAGAAGGTCTCCCCAAGAGGCCACTGAACTTATCTGGACAATAAGACGCTGAACTTTACGCTAGGCATGTGTTTGCAAGCAATGAATCTCAACTGAACTTGAACTATGGTTATGCAACAAGGTGGAGGAATCCACCATGGGGGGAGGGGTATGGGAGGGGTGGGGGGAATCCCCAGCGCCTATGGAGCTGTACTACATAATACAAAGTAAGCAACAATAATAAAAAAAAAAAAGGAAAGGCAAAATCTTTGAAACTCAGGCAAGACCTGGGATCACTTTTCTGATAATGAGGTGGAATGCTTTACATTGCTCGAAGGAGTGGAGAACTTACACTACTTGTCTGCAAAGGAAGTAGGAAAAAGAAGCTCTGGATAAAGAGAAGAATAAGTGAGCAAATTAAAAAAGAGAAAGAAGCTAAGGCTTGAATTTCACCGCTAAGAATACAGAGAAGTGTACGGATGGAGGCGGACATGCAGGAGATGATCTACAGTTATCAAAGCAGTGAGCCTCTTCTCTGCCAGAACGAAATCAGGATGAAGCGTCATGGCTAACGACTTGAACATACATTCTCCTAGAATCAAAGAACTGCCAAAGACATGATCGACAAAGCAGAGTCTCAAACTTGACTTTCATCTAAAAGATGACGTAACTGAAACAGCTTTTAATAGATTTAAACGAGAGTGTGGAGTAGTGCCTCAGGCAGACAAGGCAGCACATTCAAAACGGTTTGAAGGTGCAGGTGTAGATTTTACCCATTGGACAACAAGCTCTGGAGATGTACCTGGTAAATACACCTGAAATATGGGGGGAAAATAGCAGCAGCAGCAGTCCCTGGCAGGACAAAGGAAGGACTGACTGCATGAAGCGATGCAAGGACCTTGTTAAGATGATGAAAGTGAAGCAGGCTGCTGAAGACCAAGTGTTGAATGCAAGCAGAGCCAAGAAATGACTTTTGACAATATTTGCTGTGTGTGCATTTTTATAATGAAAACTAAAATACTATATTACAAAAAAAATAAGCAAAGAGAATGACTCCAGGTAGACTGGCAGATGGTTGACATTCTCTGAGTGAGGGTGTAACAACAAGACTCAAGCAGTCACTACAGCTTGCTGTCACACCTCCTAACAACACCTATATTACTGGTTATTATCTTTAAGCTCTGGCACTGTTAACTCCCTGAGCCAAGAACTGGCCTGGACTGGGCCTTCCTCTCTTCTCCTTTCAACTGGAATGATTCTAGCATTGCCAGTCTTTCCTATTCTCTTGCTTACTCTTTCTTAGGGGGTCTCCTTGGTTATTCTTCATGAATTACTTTTGAAAGATCAGCTTCACCAGATATTAGTTATCTTGGTCTATGGCCTCTTTTATTTTCTGATTACTGTGCATGTCTACAACCTTAAGTTGGCTTCTTACCCATATTCTCATCTGTCATTTTGCAAAAAGAATTTTTAAATTAAAAACAATAAAAAAAATTAAGAATCTGAGAGCAAGAGATGGTTGGTGGGGTGGATGGATAGATAGGCAGGTCGATCCTATCTTGTGGGTCCTGTCTGGTAGATCCTGTCTGGTAGATCTTGTCTGGTACTACCAATCCCTGATTCATGTCAAAGCCAAGAACTAGGAACTGAAGATAATTCTGCAATACTGGTGACAGGAACACAATTCCTGAGCTTCCCAGGGTCTTCAATAGATAGCGGTTTCTTAACTGCATTTACAAAATTTATTTATTTATTTACTATTTGAAAGGAAGAGTTACAGAAGGAAAGAGAAGCGCACGCACACACACAGAGAGAGAGAGAGAGAGAGAGAGAGAGAGAGAGAGAGACTTCTATCCAGTTTTCACTCCTCATACTGCTGCAATGACCAGAAGCTGGAACCACCAGCTTCTTTTGGGCCTCCCATTTGTGTTCAAGAGCCCAAGACATAGAGCCATCCTCTGATGATTTCCCAGGTACATTAGCAGGGAACCAAGTCAGAAGTGGAGCTTCCTTACATACAACAGTGGATGCCTAACCCCAGCCAGTAGAACCCTGAGTTATCTCCTTATGTTTACCATTATTATTATCAACACTATGAGGATTCACATATAGTATTTTTTGTAGACCTAGTTTCCTCTCTCTTTGATTTGAGGTAAACCACAAATTATTTCCAAAAGTGGCTGTAGGATTTTACAGTCCCAAACAGCGATCAATGTAGTCATTTTTTTTAAGATTTATTTTATTATTTTTTTTATTGGAAAGGTGGATATACAGAGAGGAGAGACAGAGAGGAAGATCTTCCGTCAGATGATTCTCTCCCCAAGTGAGCTCAATGGCCGATGCTACGCCGATCCGAAGCCAGGAGCCTCTTCCGGGTCTCCCACGCGGGTGCAGGGTCCCAAAGCTCTGGGCCGTCCTCAACTGCTTTCCCAGGCCACAGGCAGGGAGCTGGAAGGGAAGCGGGGCTGCCGGGATTAGAACCGGCGCCCATATGGGATCCCGGGCGTGCAAGGCGAGGACCTTAACCACTGCGCCATCGTGCCGGGCCCTAGTCATTTGTTTTTATACTTTCTTGAAGCTATTATTTATAGTACAACGACTTCAAATAAAGTTGTAATTCAGCTAATGATTGGTTTAAAAAAAGAAGTGGAACATTTTCATATGGGATGCTGGTGCTACAAGAGGAGGGTTAACCTGTTATGCCACAGCACCAGCTCCTCTCAATTACTTTTTAAACATCATATCTTGGAGAAATTTTCCTTAATTTTATTAACTTATCATTAAACCTTTTTTTACTTCTTTCAGAGGAAGGAAAAGAAGAGAGACAAAGAGACACACAGAGAATGCACTCACTGATGTCTACAGGTTCAATGCCCAGATGATGATGGAGAACCAGGACACAGTCCCGATCAGCAATCATAAATGCTTCCCAGGCTCAGCGTTAGTAGAAAGCTGCAGGGGCTGGTACTAGGGCTCAACAGGGTAGCCTGTCATCTGCAGTACTGGCAACCCATATAGGTTACCAGTTAGAGTTTAGTCCCAGTTGCCGCACTCTGATCCAACTCTCTACTAATCACCTGGGAAATTAGTAGCAGAATATTACCCAAGTTCTTAGGCCTCTGTATGCACATGGGAGATAAGGATGGAGCTCCTGGTTCCTGAGTTTGGCCTGGTCCAGCCTCAATCAGTGAAGGAGCAAACCAGTGCATGGAAATGAGTGCACTCTGTCTCTCCCCTTCTCTCTCTCTAACTTTGCTTTAAAATAAATAAATCATTCAGAAGTAGGAAGCTAGAATAGGGAGCTGGAGATGGGTATTGAATCCTGGTACTTTAAAATAAGACATGGTACTCTTAAGCAACACTTTGCCAAATTCCTAAATCTCCACTGTATGCATATTTTTTAAAAAGAATTTCCTTGTGCTTGGGAATAGGATGAGGATGTCTGTTCTATGAAGCCAATGATACATAGTTCTCAATTTGAATCAAAGATGAGAGTGAAAAGATACAGAAGCAGGGCAAACTTTGGTTGTAGCTAGCATTTGCAGCAATGTTCAGTTTGTGGCTCAGCAGGGGCAGCAGGTCAGCCCAGGTGTGCAGCGGTCATATCAGGCAGCATGACAGGGCAGCTGCTATGCCCAGTGCTCAGTGACAGTGAGTTTGGTCAACTGGTAAGGTGGTTCATGTATGTGGTGGCTAAGGTCTCATTGGAGACCCCTGAGGATGATGCACTGTCTCTTTTGAGAATTCAGTTCTCTCCTTCCCTTTTTCTCTCTCTCTCGCTACCAATTGGTAGATGACATGACATTATCGAACAGATTTTTACCAAGCTAAAGACAGTTTTGGTGGTGTGACTTAAAATGTGGGTTCTGTGGTACAAGGGAATGCATCTCCTCGGGGCTCTGGGCATTGTTATGGGTCCTTTAAATCTCCAAAACAAGTCATACTTTCCATGTAGGTGTGGATTCCCTCTCATGCAGGCAGCATCAACTACAGATTTTTAAGTGTTAAAATGGTGGCTGCTAATTATTTGTAGAGCTGCACAAAGACTGGTGTAAATGTGAGTAAGACAAATATCCTGCCTTTCACACCAGAGAATAAAACCAACCTAGGCAATGAATTGAATGTGATCATAACATGTGTATGAAGACAAAACATTAGGGTGAGAAATCAACACTCAGGTTGATTTACACATTGACTCACACACCCCATGTGTCTTCCTACCAACAAATATTCCTCTCGTGTTGTGAATAGCCCTACCAGTCCTACAGGAAAGTCACCCATGTTTCAGACCCAGCTCAAGTTCTCTTTACCTTGCAGCTCTTCTTAACCTAGGAAGCTCTCACTAGCATGTTTTCTTCTGCTGTCATGGCAGAGCTGTATTTTGAGCCTTTTGTTACTTTGCAATTTTCTCTTGTGTGACATTATTCTCACCTGCTCCTGTCCACTTGAGGAAGACAGTCTGGGATATGTTCCACCTTGTACTTACTGTGGTATATTTGCTCATTAATCTGGACCAAGTGTGATATCACAAAGATACATTCAAATCGATGTGTTTATTTAAGAATTACAGAGAGAGAGAGAGAGAGATGTTATACACTGATTCACTTCCAAATGATTGCAATGATCAAGGCTTGATCAGGCTGTGACCAGGAGCCTGGAATTCCATCTAGTCTCTTACGTGGGTCCATGCATTCATAAATTTTGGGCATCTACTACTACTGCTTTCTCAGGTGCATTAGCACAGAGCTGGATCGAAAGCATGGGAACAAGTCCGACATTCATCAACAGACGTGTGGAGAAAGGAACTGGTAGCACTACTCCGTGGAATACTACACAGCCATATAGAGAATGAAATCTTATCACTTGCCAAAAAAAAAAAAAAAGTTCCCAAGTGGAGACCATTCTGCTTAGGGAGATAAGTCAGTGTCAACAGGATGTATATCATATGTTCTCTTTAATGTAAGACAACTTCAAAGCACAAAACATATAGGCAACCAAGTATATACATCTATTCTCATAGATGAACTGTAGAGTAGAACTGAAACACCAATAAATAAAGATAAGATGCAGTACACATCTTTATTCCTAAATAAATGTAAGACTGCCAATGACAATATTAAATACACCTTGGCAGTATGATGCTCCAGCACTCACCGGCGCTTGTGAGAACCAGGGTATGTGTAGGACAGGCTAGGTTAGGGCTCTGCCCCTACTTAGCCATGTGTGAACTGTGTTTTGGTATGGATCAGGCTTGTCTGGGCTGAAACACCCAACAGCAAGAACCAGAATGGGCGAAAGCCAGTCAAGAAATTCACTGTTTCTGCCAAGACAGGAGATGGTCCAAGTAGGGATGGTCCATGGTAGAAGTGTGCAGAAGAAAACTGTCATGGAAAATATGGACCCACTGGTAGGCAAAAATCTAGTACTGGAAGAGGTTCTGGTGGAGGTTACTGTGGGTCACTCTGACTAGGCTGCAGCTCCTACTAGTGTCCGTGGGGGATGAGTGTGTGGTGGGCAGGATCAGACAGGACTGCAACACGCTTTGATTCATGTAAAAGATAGGGGAGGAAACAGAACTGACATAGCATTTGCAACCACCACCATATGTGTAAGCAATTGGGGCAAGTGACTGTGCTGGACCCTGTGCTGGTGAGCACACACAGAATCAGGTCTGGGATCACCTCAGATGAAGTTTCTATGGGGATTCCCCCAACTGAATTGCTGGATTTAGAATCCCAACCATAGAGAGAATTGCAGGTTCCATGGTCTGATCGTGGAGCTGCGTGGGTCAGAGCTGGGCCTCCTCAGTGGCTTAGATGGAGCAGGGGACAGCATATCCAGGTGCACATGGAGGATATGGCAGTACATCGGAGTCTGTGGAGGACATCTGGTACCATAACAAAGGATGGAGGACAGAACAAATGGATCAGCTACCCCAGCCAAGTGTTGGTAGTAAGTCTCCTGGGCAAACAGAGATTCTAAAGTGCACTGTGTCAATCAGTGGATTCTGTAGAGATTTCATCCTGTTTGGAGTTGCAAGATCATCAGTGATTCAAAATAGTTGCACTATAGAAATCTCAAGAGCAGGACCCTCAGAGCATGCGCCATATCAGGGGCCCTGGGGTGGTGTGAGGTGGCTGCCTTCCATCCTGGGGTGCAGGGGCATTTGGGAGGCTGCGTGTGGCTTCTCTTTTTATCTCCCCCTTCCCCCAGATACAGGAAGGAATAAAAAAGCACATGGAAATTGTGATCTCACCCACCTTCCTGTAGCTCTTGTACCTAATCAACTATGTAAAATCAACAATAAAAATTTTAAATAAATGAGTAAAATAAAATAAAGAAAAAATAAAGCAGAAGAGCCAGGACTCAAAGTGGTGCCCATATACAGTGTTGATGTTAAATGTAGTGGTTTATCTTGTTGTGCCATAGTACCATCTACTCCAATGCTAATTTCATGTTTTAATTGTGACTTTTGGGACTTTGTAGATAGATATCTGTCTATATCAATATTATCTTAGGAAGTTAAACCTCATCCCTAGAGTTCTTACCAAGCTAGAACAGTGACAAGATTAGTTAGGTATCCAAGAGCAACTTGCAATTGTGATGGTACCGAAAATGGCGATCTCACTGGGATTTGCCTCCTGTTGAACTCCTCTCATCTAGTTCTCCATTGTTGGGAGATTTTGTTCAGGCCTAGGATCTTCTTCAAAGCCCCCTTCAGTTCATTGTTTCTTAGACTATAAACGAAGGGATTCAACACAGGGACCAGGATCATGAAAATGACTGCTGCGACTGAGCTCTCTTCATTTGAGTGGCTGGGAGAGGAGCACATGTAGACCCCTGTGATTGCTCCATAGAAGATGATGACCAAACAAAGGTGAGATCCGCAGGTGGAGAACGCTTTGCACTTTCCCTGGGCAGAAGGGATTTTCATCACAGCAAAGACAATAAGACTATAGGACGCCAGAATGCACACGGAAGGGACCACGAAGATCAGCCCCACCGCAGCCAGCACCATCCACTGATTCAGACTGGTGTCAGAGCAGGAGAGAAGCAGTAGAGCGTTGGCATCGCAGAAGAAATGATGGATGACATTGTCAGAGCAGAAGTGCAGCTGGGCCATCAGAAGCGTGTGCAAGAGAGGGTTCAGGGTAGCAGCGACCCAAGGCAGAGCCACCAGAGAAGCACAGAGGTGCCTGGTCATCCTGGAGGCATAATGCAGAGGGTGACAGATGGCCACGTAGCGGTCATACGCCATCACTGTGAGCAGAAAAGTGTCCATGTTGGCAAACATCATACAGAAATACATCTGAGCCAGGCAGCCCGCATAGGAGATGGACTGGGTCTGGGTCTCAATGTTAAAGAGCATCTTGGGGACAGTGGCAGAAGGCAGACAAAGGTCTACCAGCGACAGATTGGCCAGGAAGAAATACATAGGTGTTTGAAGGCGGGGGTCTGAGAGGATGGCCAGCAGGATGAGTGAGTTTCCAAAAAGCCCCAAGACGTACACAAACAGGAAGAACACAAAGAGGAGCCTCTGGTGCTCTGGCAGACTCGAGAAGCCCAGGAGGAGAAATTCCAAGACGGTGGTTTGGTTTTTGCTATCCATCCCTTGGATGTATCTGCGTGCAGACCCACAGAAAGATTTTAGCCTTTACAAAACATTGCCTTCACTCAGTGCTCCCCCTTCAGATCACCCTCCATCCTCATCGATGCCCTCTCTCAATCTTGACTTAGCCCTGCACAGCCCTCCTAGCTCTTCACCGCACCCTAGGTCTCCATGGCAGCTGGATGCCTCACCCTTGGTGGAGAGATGGTTTTCCCATTTGTGGTGCTAACACCAACTCTGGCAGGTTCTGCACCTGTGTGTCAGCTGTGGGTTGTAACACTGCCATGACTCTCACATCCTATATAGCTTCATCAACTCTCAACAACAATTGTGATAAACTTCTAACTGTTCTTCCTTCTTATAGTTTTATGTTTTGCATTCATGCCTTTATACTTCCTTAAATTTTTTCCTTCTAAGATCTGGCATTGTGCTCAGCAGGTTAAAGCGGAAACTCCAATACTGGCATTCCAACTTCCTGCTAATGTACTTGAGTTCTTCCCAGCTAAGCAGTATATTTGTGAAATCAGAAGCTCTTGTGAGGTAGAATGAATTGCACACAAAAGCTGAGAGAGCTCTTCCCATTGTCTTGTCTCTAAGTTGAAGAAACAGATTCTGGAGTGAACACCAAAGGAGGTGAGAGGACTGTTGGGCCATGTTTCATTAATTGACTAGTAAAGTGGAAAGCTGAAGCACCTGGGACATGCTACAAAACCCAGAATGGCTTTAGCATTTTGCATCTCAGAGAACAGAGCATAGGTGAGGCTATTCTGGAAATTCCCAGAAATAGCTAAAGTGCCTTCCCAATGGCTGCAGGATGTGAAGCAGTAGAGAAAGTGAGAGCCTCCTGCCCACAATCACTCTTGCATCAGTCTGCAGGTTGCCACAGTTTGAGAAGACGCAGCTTGGAGATGTGTTGCAGATCCTGCCACAAAGTTGGCACACAGGACTATGAGTTGAATAAGTAGCTGTCTAATGGCTATGGAGAACGTGAGAGACAGGCTTTGGGCTCTGGGCTATCAGGTGAGGTGCATGGAGGGGAGGGCGTGGTGTGAGCTTTGCAGCAAGCAGGAGAAACTGAAACCTCAGAGTTCTTCCTGCAAGGTTTCATCTGGAGGTAGGTGCTGCCTACTTGCACATCCATCTCGTATTGGCACAGCAGAATCTCTACTTTATCAAAAGCTGTAACTTCCTCTTAGAGGAGTATATGCTGGAATATGCTGGAAGGGGGGGGGCGGGATTTTCAGTAATTTACAGAGCACACAAAGAAGGAGAATTGGCATGTGGAAGTACCTGTGATGCCAAGTCACGGACATTGAGTAAAGTCTGTGCACCCAGGTGGTGGTGGTGATGGGTGGCTGTAGATAGATGACATTATCTCTCTGTATACTTTCTGTAAGTTAACATATTTTAGCTGTGGGAAATGTGATCAAACATGGGCATATATTAAATCAATCAAGGGATTTGTATAACTGGGTAAAAATCATATTGATTTCACCCAAAGTGTAAAGAGTTACATTTATTAAATTTTCTGGACTACCCGAGAATGTTCACAGTTTGCTGATTCTTACAACCATCTTCTAAAAACGTATACCATGTTTCCTTACTACCTACATGCACAACAGAGTTAGGAGTGGATTAATATTCTTTGATTTCAATTCTAGCCCATGTTCCACTAAGCTTTCAAGCCTTCAGAGGGTAGGGACCGGTCGAACAATCAGCTCATACACTCTGTATGTGGCTGTTGGACATCTGCTGCATGTTAGCCAGTGTTTGGAGCCTAAACTTATCTTATTTTCAGAAATAAAACAAAATAATGACAAAACACTTTTTCCATATTTTTCTAACCCTTCTCACTGTATATGGTACTTACCAGGTGCTCTTCTGAGGACCTCCTGGACAGGGATGTTAGCTTGCTCATCTCACTCCGAGGTGACAGGGAGTGTAAGATAATGAAAATGTTGGCCTTACGTCAGGGTGTGCAAGGATGCGAGGAGGGATGCTCCTCAGACGGTTATCTGGCCCATTGAGGGCTACAGCGACCCAAGGCTTCTCACCGAGGGGATTCACAGCTTCTCAGTAGCTCCTGGGACACCTCCTTGATGAGCTCTCTCAGCTCCTGAAATGATTACTTCAACTCCACTGTGGATTACTCAACTGCAATCATAGGGTAATAGTGCACCCAGCATACAGCTCTTCAGGGAGAGCTGGCGGTGTGAAGACCTAGATCCTGTTCATAGGTTCCCAGGAGGGATCGGAACAAACCATTCCTCTTCAGTTCCAATGGCTAGCTCCCAAACATCAGGTAATCTTCTCCAATGTGCACCGAGTCTTACTTAGAATATCTGCTAAAGATGGTATTTGTCTTCTCTACCTAAAGCACTCTGTTAGCAACCCCATCCTTGGCCTGACAGTTGCCTATCTGGTTAATGTTACCTAAGCTCTGAGGAATAAGATTTTGTCAAAGAAAGTAAGACAGTGGGCACATGAACAGAATTCTCTGATCTCACCATATTCTCCTTCCCACTGAAGTTTTCAACCTAATACAATAGAAAAATGCCTTGCCTCAATTAAGAGTTCAGCTAAGTCTGAGCAGCAGCGCGGATTTCTGGGTTTCCCAGCTATATGGCTGTGGCTGGGGAAAACCCACACTATGGCAGGCTTCCACCTGGGAATCATAGCTCCCCATTTACCACTGCTAGGTGGGGGATGATCTTGGGCTTGTGGGTGGCCAACTAATGCCCGGCTTTGCTTTCTGTTCACCCAGTGGTGAGCTCTGGCATCTTAGGGGTATGGAATTACTGCTTAGGGACATCCGTAGATAAGGCCACTGTACATGTAGATAAGGAATGAATCCTGAGGGACATCCAATGACAGGACCACTATACTTTCAAGTATCTGAGGAGACTGAGACATGGTGGTTTGGAGGGGAGAGAACTAAAGATCTTTATGGGTCAGACTGATGCACCAGCCCACACGGAAATCCTGGATTGGGCTTGTCAGCATGGATCATGGCTGACTACCACACGCCAGTGCACAAGCAAGCTATGGCTGCAGGCCTGTCTGGCAGGGCTAGAATCCATTACCTAACAGTAAGTATTGGATAAGGGGGTAGGCCACATTAGACTGGGCCATGACATCAACCAGCACACAAGAGAATCAGGTCTGGGGGTGGATTCTGTGGGAGATATGTGGGCCCAACCCTATAGAACTACAGGTCCTACTTGTTAACTTGAGTGTTGGGATGGTGATGGACTGAGCTAGGTGTGATGATGAAACTCACCAATGTTCACTGGCACTGGGCTGAGAATAAGCAGGGCATGTCCAGGCTGTAGCACCCACATGAGCACCCTAAAATAGGGTGTATGGCAGGCCAGGCCACACCAGCTCATACAAAGGCCAAGACAGATGGGGCAGTCCATGTTGGGTAAGGGCCAAGCACCCACTGGTGTGCATGAGATCTGGGTCTGGGAATGGCCCGAGTGGTGGGAACTTGGGAAACACTCCTAGTGGGTCATAGCTCCTGCTGATGAGCACGTAGTCCAGGCCTGGATGTTGGACAGGCTGGGCAGGATAGCTCCATCTGTCAGCAACTAGGCTTCAATGACCATTGACATATATGAGAGCTGAATTGGATGTGCGACAGACTGGATCAGTTTGCAATATACAATGGAAACCAGGACAAGAAACAAGCCCTGGTGGAGATTATTGTGGGTGGCTCTGACTAAACTACAACTCCCACTGGTTTGTGTGGGGACCAAGTGTGCAGTGGGCAGGATCAGGCTGGATTGCAACAGCCATTAGTTTGTGTAAAAGACAGGGCAATTGCAACTAACAGTGTGTGTGAAGGCAGATTGAGGTGATAGACTGTGCTGGACTCTGTATTGGCATACACACACAAGAATCAGGTCTGGGATCACCTCAGATGAAGTTTCTTTGGGAAGTCCCCCAAATGAACTGCTGGACTCAGAATTCCATCCATGGAGGAAATTGCAGTTTCCATGGTCTGACCATGGGATACATGTGTCAGAGCTGGGCTTCCTCAGTGTCTCCGAGTAGTGGACAGAATATCCAGATGCAAATGGAGGATATGGCAGTACACTGGAGCCTGCAGAGGATACCTGGTACCATAACAGAGGATGGAGGACAGAAAAAATTGATCAACTACCCCAGCCATGTATTGGCAGTGAATACATGGGTAAACAGAGACTCGAAGGTGGACTATGCCAACCAGGGAGTCTGGAAAGATTTCTTCGTGATTGAAGTGGAAAGATTGGCAGCAATACAGAACTTTTGAACTGTCAAAAACCACTTGAGTGGGACCCTCTGAGCATGCCCCACATTTGGGACCCTAGGATGGTTGAGAGCCTGGGTGTGGTTTCTCTCCCTTATGTTTTTCTTCTTCTTCTTCTTTTTAAGATTTATTTATTTTTATTGGAAAGGCAGATATACAGAGAGGAGGAGAGACAGAGATGATTTATCTTCTGTTAGATGATTTACTCCCCAAGTGACTGCAATGGCTGGTGCTGCGCCTATCTGAAGCCAGGAGCCAGGAACATCCTCCAGATCTCCCATTTGGGTGCAGGGTCCCAAGGATTTGGGCTGTCCTTGACTGCTTTCCCAGGCCACAAGCAGGGAGCTGGATGAGAAGTGGGGCAGCCGGATTAGAACTGGCGACCATATGAGATCTGGGTGTGTACAAGGCGAGGGTTTAACTACTACGCTATCACACCAGGCCCTCTCCCTTATTTTATTTCCCTTTACCTTTTCCCTCCCCTAGATACAGGAATAAGAAAAGAGAACATGAAAGCAATGGTCTCACTCACTTTTCTCTAGCTCTTGACCCTAATCAAATATGTAAAAATTACCAAAAATAAAATGTATACAAGTATAAAAAGGTTTAATTAATATTCAGCTTGGGGATACTATCCAAGAGTTTTGGGATTTTCTATTCCAGGATGTATATTTGCATGGGAAATTGAAAATGGCCAATATATGATGTTGCTATGACATATGATCCCAGTGGCATGGCATGTGAAATATTAGCTAGTTTGTGTATGTGTGTGTTTTGCATAACAGGTTACCCCAAAGCTAAGTGGTTTAAAATGCCAACCATTTATCATACAACTGTGTGAATTATGAATGTGGCTAGCTTTTGTTTTTATTGGATGATCAGACATTTCTTTGGTTAGCTGCTAGACCAATTTAAAGCTGACTTTATAGGATGGCTATAGATGGGATGGCCTATGTGTACATAATAATCCAGGCTTGCCCCCATGGGAGGGAGAGAAGAAAGAGAAAGAAAAGAGAGAAAGGGAGGAAGAGAGAGAAAAGGCCTTCAAGATACAGGCTTGAATATCATCTGTCAATTCCATTGGATTCTGTTGGTCATTGGAAATCCAAGACTGAGGCAGTTAAAACTTTGACATTTAATGGCAAGGAATCCCAAGCCACATGGCAAGGGATCTGACTTCAAGGAGGAAGGCAGAATCTTGGCTATTCTTGAAAGCAGCAATAGTATCTTTTCCAGTTCCTCTTAACGATCTGCTCAGGGAAAAACGTGTGCTTCTGGTCCCTGTAACCTCAGGCTCTGTTAAAAGTCGCACCCTGATTCTATGGAGGATAATGGTTCCGTCAAGGCTGGCTATGAGGGCTTCGCTGAACTCAAAGTTGTGATGGACACTGGGAAGCCTTGTGCTCCTCAGGCTGGTAGACCAGCAGAGAGAGAAGAGGATGACTCACTACCATGCAGAACTGGGATTACTGGCACACGTGGGTTGGGAAAGAGTGTATCAGGAATCCAGGGGTTGCATGTAGAGTTGCAGCAGTTGCAACGCTGTGAAAGTGAGGCAAGTAAAGTCCCCTTGAAGATAAGCACCTTGCTGGAGAGGCACCAGGCTAACCAAAGTGCTGAATGAATGTAAGTGAAACGTGCCTTGAAAGAGATTCTATGATAGCTTGGACAGGAAGAAGTTTCAGGATTGCCAATGTGGATCAATTCAGAAACCTCTGTGCTTTGCTTAGGATTATTGGGAGTTCATGTTTTTCTTTTTCTTCTTTTTAAAAATATCTTGCGTGCAAGTCAGAATTACAGGGAAAGAGAGAGGGAGAGAGGGAAACACACACAGAGAGAAAGATCTGGTTTACTTTCCAAATGCTGTTTTACTCCCCAAATGTCTGCCATGGCCAGTCAAAGCAAAGAGCCAGGAGTTTCTATCAGGTCTCCTACTTGCGTGTAGGGGTCCAAGACCTTGGAACATCCTCTACTGTTTTCTCAGGCCACAAATAATGAGTTGGATCAGAAGTGTAGCAGTCAGTTGGTTTGCGTGGAAGACAGGGCTGGAAACAGAACTGACCCAGCAATTGCAAAGACCAGCATGTGCATAAGCTGATTGGGGCGACGGAAGGTGCCGGACCCTGTACTGGCAAGCACACACAAGAATCAGGTCTAGGATCACCTCAGATGAAGTTTCTTTGGAGATCCCTCCAACAGAACTGCTGATCTCAGATGGGTTTCTGAAGAGACTATGTCAGCCAGTGGATTCTGAATAGATTTCATCATGCTTGGAATGGCTAGATTGGCAGCAATTTAGAACTGTTGAACTATCACAACTGCTAAAGCGAGACCTTCGGAGCATGCCCACATCGGGGACTTGGGATGGGTGGGAGGCTGGGTGGGGCTTCTCCGTTTGTTTCACCCCAACCCCAGATGCAGGGGAAAAATGATATTACTGTAGAAACAACGGTCTTATCCACTTTCCTGTAGCGCTTGACCCTTTGTACCCTAATCCACTATGTAAGATTATAAAAAAAAATTAGAAAAATGAAAAAAAATAAAGCTTTAAAAAAAGTAGAGCATTCAGAATGCAAACTAATGCCCATATGGGATGCCAACACCACAGATAGAAGATCAGCCTGCTATACCATGACGCTGGCTCCCACATTTTTCTTTTTTAATTTCAGTCAATGCCTCTATGATTTATTCCGTGAACCCTGTCTTCATGTAGGTGTAACTTGGCCGTGCCTCAGCTTGCACTCTGATGCTTCCATTTGGAGGGTATCCCCAGAACCAGTTTAATCTCACACATTCACCGGTTGAGGTGTACAACAGTGAATAGTACAGGGAGTAAAAATTCGATCAGCAGGAGAGGGGAGCTGATAGGCAGATTCTTTCACATATTTTAGGAGGACATGCATGAGTGCTCAGTGACTTTATTCTCGTTGCAGACAGAGTAATGTAGCCTGTGTAAGGCCAATCCCCCCTTCTCTACTTCTGTTCTTGTACTCCAGATGCTGTGCTGTAATCTCCATTGCCTCAAGTTCAGCTTCTCTTGAGAAAATCTAGGCAAAGGGCTCTGGATCTACACAACAATGCTGACTACGATTATCACAGGCTTCTTTTTGGAGGAGATTGCGTCAACAGAAGGTGTAGAGAAAGAAGAGAACGTAAGATCAACATTTGAGTCATTCAGTATCTAATGACTGGGTAGTTGAGGGATGGTACTCAATACCAAGGTAGAAAAATGTGAATTTTGACTGATGAATTGTGGACCAACAGAAAAGGAGAATCTCCAAGGAGATACATCTTCTGTAGGGATAGGGAGATGCTACACTTGTACGTTTTATCTCCAGAGGCTTTACTGATTCATCACAAGGAATGTGATAAAACAGCCCCTGTCCCGCCCCACCCCAAGTGTTTCTGGTAGTGAACAACTCTTCTGAACCATATGAGAACGTTCTGTCCTTCGTGACAAGGCTTGGCTCTCAAGAGAAATTTGAGCCTAACCTATTGGTGTTTTGTCAGCGTAACTGAAGGAAGGTAAAAACCCATGCCCAGTTCTTCTCACTCTCCTTCAAGGGTAGAAAGCAAACCAAGGAGCGCTAGTGCAGTTCATCATCCAGGACTCGGGCCAAGACCTGAGAACGGACGCTGCTTCCCCTCCCAACCAGAGTGCATCAAGGCTGGCTCCACACCAACAATTACAAGGCATACTAATAGGCAAAAGCATAGATGGGAGAGATTGGGTATAGGCAATATATGGCAGAGATGATGGAGTCACCAGACTGTGAACAAAAGTAAATAATATACGCTTAATAGATTCTAAGGGCTTTAAGACGTTATGAAAGGGTATGTGGGTATGGTCAGCAGAGAGATGGGATTTCTAAGAATTGGAAATTCTTTCTGTAACAGAAGCACAGGGTTTTTCTGATGGAGTTGCTAGTGCAGAACCCACAAGCTTGAGGAAATGCCACTAGGAACCTCCAAACTGAGAGGCAGAGAGAAACAACATCGAATAAATGAGACAGAATATCTAAGAATTATGGAACAACTATAAATGGCTTTAATGTATGCATGATGGTTATACAAAGAAGAGTGGCAAAGAGAGGAAGGAACACAGGAATATTTGACGCAATAATGGTTGAGAATTTCTCTAAATAACATCATGCTGGGAACCACAGATCCAGGAAGCACAGTGAACTCCAAAAGTACAAACACCAAAACAAACAAAAAACTCTAAACCCAGGTGAGCCATATTCAAACCGCGGAGGACCAAAGACAGAGAACAATCTGAGAAAAATTAGAAGGAAACACTAACTATAGGGAAACAAAGATATTTCTTCCGATGCCTCGTCAGGAACCATGCAAATGAAGTGTAGAATTCTGTAACTTTCAAAATTATCCTCCAAAGTGAATGAAAAATTAAAACTTTCTAGGTCAAACATATACTGAGGGAATTTTTAGCCAGTGGCCTTGCCTTGCTAGGCATGTAAAAAGTAGAAGGAGATTGATATAGGACACAAACTTAGCCCTATACGAAGAAATGAAGAGTGAACGCAAGCTTTTATTTTTCTTATCCGTGAAGTAAAGATGATTTTCCTAAATACAACAATAGCAGCAATATAATCTATTATCTAACACTGTGTCTAAGTAGACTGAATGACAGCAGTGATACAGGGACAGGAAGGAGGAACCGGAAATATTAGCTAATATCAGCTACTTGCATTACCTGTGAAGTGATAATTATTTTGAAAATGAATTTGGACATCAGGGAATTGATATCATAGCTCTAAGGCAATCGATAAAAAACTGAAAAATACAAAATTTTAAAAATCAGGATTGATATGTTAAGAAAGGAGAAACGATAGAATCTGCAATGCTACTGAGAAATGACAAATAGCAGAACAAGAGTAGGAGACAAGTATGAAACGAATGGCAATGAACAGAAAACAGATCACATAGACATTAATAAAACTGTATTAATCACTCTGAACACCAGTTGTCTGAATATACCAATTAAAAGATAAAGATCAGGAAAGTTAATCCCAAATAAGACCCAGCTATATGTGGTCTAAAAGAAATCCACTGTAACCATAAAGGCACTTGAAATTACAAAAGGAATGAGGATACATTTTGCCAAGACCAACCAAAGGAAAGTTGCAGTAACTCTTTTGACTTCAAACAGACTTCAACAAAACTTATCAGGGCTAATGAAGGGGCATTATATAATGATAAAGACACTTATCATTATATAAATGGGCATGTAACTAGTATCCAATTATTAAAATATGTAAGGGATAAAAACTTGTAAACATCCAAGGAGAAGTAGAGTCTACAATGCAGTTGGGAAATTCAACGCCCTTTATTCACTGGATGTTGGATGCCCAGCTTTCTCATGGATAGATCCTGAAGTCAGAAAACCAATACAGATATCACAGAGTTCAATGCAACTGCCAACAAGTACATACTTGATCTCTGCAGACGCTTCATCCACACAGCAGGCTGTACATTCTTTTCCAATTCGTGTGGAACATTAACCTTGAACACATGCTAGGCTGTGAAACACACTTCCACAAAGCAAAAAATCACACAATGTCCTCAAAGAATGTGTATTAGAAATCAATTACACAATGGTACTTTGAAAGTCTTCCAATACCTGCAGATTACTAAGTAAATGACACCTGAATCAAAAAAGATATCGCAGTTGAATTTTAAAATATGCTTGAACTAAAATCAAAATATGTGGGATGATAAGAGCAGGGCTCAGTGGGGAAATTTATGAACTGAATGCATTTTTAGAAAGAAGAAAGATTAAAAACTTCAGCAGCAAAGTTACAGCTTAAATAACTGGAAAAAGAACAAATTAAATCCAAAGTCAGACATAGAGAAGAAATCATAAATATCAGAGCAGAAATTAATGAAACTGAAAACAGGACACCAGTAGATAAAATCAGTGAAACGAAGAGCTGATTCTTTGAAAAGACTGATATAATCTGTGTGCCTCTAGACGGGCTGAGTAAGACAAAAGGATGGTTGACAGAAGTCATGACATCTCACAGTGGATTTCTCTCTTGTTGGGAGAACTGACCGGGAAGCTCTATTCTCTCTTTAAGAAGTTTACAACCCGGTCCAGTTGTAAACCACTGGAAACTCCCACGTGGCAGATGTGTGGAGTGAGTAGTCTTGGAGTTGGTCTGAGCTTCATCTTGATAGTCATCCAAGATCCCTCCGAAGGGATAAGTAGCTTATACAGTTGCAAGTTAGATTTTTTTTTGTTATGTATTTTTTTTTTCCTTTCTTGTTTTTGAAGCACTTCCTTCAATGCATCCTGACAGTCTTTTTTTTTTTCTTAACCATTCTGATATAAATTTTTTTTATGGTATTTGGTCACAGGGTTTTGTTTTTGTGATGGAGGAACTGATAGATCATTATGGGTGCAAACACTGCAATGTATCCAGTTGCATCCGTGAGGAGCCTTTTAAACCCACGAGTGCTAAACGTTTTTGAGCATCAATGTTTGCTGGATACTGTGGGAAACACTAGAAATTTTAAAAATATATCTTTGCCTGACTGAAGAACCTGAGTGTTTTCTCCTGTGACTTTTAACCTTTTGGATTTCATCTTTAAAAAAAAAAAAATCTGCTCGTTGTGTTTGCCTCTTTCTTGACAGCATTGCTTGTTTTATTATTGTTGAGTTTCTGGAATCTTTGTAGATGCTGGATGTTAGTCCCTATCTGTCATGCCGTGTGCAAAGATTTTCTCCTATTCTGTTGGTTGTCTCCTCACTTAATTGAATTCTTAGCTTGATGTAGTCCCATTTGTTTATTTTTGCTTTAACTGTATGTTCTTTTGGTGTTTTTTCTTACTTTTTTAAAAAAGATTTATTTATTTATTTTATTTGAAATGCAGATTTTACAGAGGAGGAGAATCAGAGAGAGAGAGAGAGAATGAGAATCCTTCACCCACTGGTTCATTCCCCAAATGACTGCAATGTAATCAGCTAATCTGAAACCAGGAGCTTCTCTGGGGCTCCCACATGAATGCAGGGGTCCAAAGCCCGGGGCTATCTTTTGCTGTTTCTCTAACTCATATGCAGGGAGCTGGGTAGGAAGTGGAGCAGCTGGGATACCAGCTATGGTCAATATGGGATGCCAGTACTTACTTGTAAAGGATTAGCTTGCAATGCTAATGCAGTGACCTCAGTGGTGTCTCTTCTATGTTGTGTTTTGCAGAGTGTTCGCTATGTTTTCTTCTAGTAATTTGATGGTGTTTGCATGCAGGTTTGGATCCCTGCTCCATATAGAGCTGGTTTTTTGGTTTTTGTTTGCTTGATTGCTTAATGCAGAGTCATTTCCAATGGAAAGGAACCCACAATATCGCTAAGGCTTCCATTCTTGGTGCCCAGGGGATTAGTTGATCCTTTATTTAAGATTAGAGGAACCAAGGATGGCATTGCAGCAGGGAATTCAGCTGCTGCCTGTGACATCAGCCCCCAATAGCAGAGCACTGGTTCAAGTCTCAACTCTCTGCTTCCAATCCAGCTTCTTGCTAATATGCCTGGGAGGACAACAGGAGATGGAACGAGTACCTGGTCTCCATCACCCATGTGGGAGATCAGGATGGAATTTCTGGCTCCTGGCTGCAACCTGGCCCAGCCTAAGCTGAAACCAAAGAGCTTTTACCGGGTTTTCCACATGGGTACAGGGGCCCAAGAACTCTATCCATCTTCTCACTGCCTTCCCAGGTCATCAAAAAGGATCTGGATCAGAAGTGGAGCAGCTGTGATTAGAACTGGTGCACATACAATGCCAACACTGCAAGAGGATTAGCTTGCTATACCGAGGTGCTTTTGCAGCCTGTTGAAGAATGAGCCAAAAGATGGAAAATTTCTCTTTCTTTTTCATTATGCATCTCCCTCTCTCTGTTATTCTGCCTTTGAAATAAGTATGTTTTTAAAATGTAGCTGCCAATGCCCTAGTGGCTAAAGTCCTCACCTTGAATGTGCTGGGGTCCCATATGGGCACCGGTTCTAATCCCAGCAGTGGCACTTCCCATACAGTTCCCTGCTTGTGGGCTGGGAAAACTTGAGGACAGCCCAAAACCTTGGGACCCTGCACTCACGTGGGAGACCCGGAAGAGGCTCCAGATTGGCTCAGCTCCAACTGTTGCAGCCGCTTGGGAAGTGAATCAACGGACAGAAGATCTTCCTCTCTGTCTCTCCTAGTCTCTATGTATCTGACTTTGGAATAAAAATCTTAAAAAAAAAAAAAATGTAGCTGCCACTGTTCCTGCCAGGAAGTAGACTAAGTCAGCCTGGGCCAAGGACCCATCAGTGTATGTGAGATCTGCCATGGAGAGGAGACCTGATAGGAGACCTGATAGAGGACCTTGGGGAACCCCTTTGTCAGGGTGCAATCTCTGCAGGTGAGCACAAGAAGCAAAGAGTAGCCCAGAGCAGCCCAGAGCAGCCTAAGTACCTGCCAGCCTACGTGTAGCTCAAGTATGGAAACAGGTGGCTAGGCTAGTAACACTCAAGGGCAGATGTGAGAACCAAGATGGAGTGCAGAACAGGCTGGGTCTGACCACAACACCAGCCAATACATACTAGGGCTGTGACTGGAGTCTGACTGTACTGGGTTGGGTGGCAGCTCCAGCCAGCATGAGTTGGAATGGGGCACGCCTGATTGGGACAGGCTAAAGCACCCACCAGCAAATGCTGAGGTGAGACAGGCAATGCCAGACTGAGTCACAGCATCCACAAGCACATGCAAGACCAGGACACGGGGTGATCTTGGTAGGGGAGTAGTGAGGACTCTACTGGTGGGCCACTGCTCATGCTGGTGAGTGTGATAACTGGAACTGGGGGCAGACTAGGCTGGGCAGGGCTGCAACACCTGTTGACCTACATGTCAACCAAGTTGGGGGAGAGCTAGATTGAGCTACTGATTATATCCACTGGGACAGACATGAGCCAGAATAAGGGCAGGCACGTTGGGCTTTGCCTCAGGATCAGCTGGCAAATACTGGGACTGGGGTCAAGTCCTGTTGAGCTAGACTGCAAAACCACCTAGAGAGGGCAATATCCGGGGCAGCAAGTAGGTCCAGTGGGGAGGGTGTGAGTTCCTCTCTGGTGGGCTGCAATTCCCACTGGTGAGCATGAGAACCAGAACTGGGGGCAGGGCTGGCTGGACAGTGGCATCCACTGGCATGAGTATGGCTGGAGGGTAGAGTTGGTTGGTTTGAGTTAGGCTTCAATGCCCAGTGATGTATGACCACTGCACTGCCCATGCTGGCAGGCACAGGAACCAGAGCTGGGGGACCAGTCCAGTAGGGGTTAATATGGGTTCCTCTGATTGGGCTGAGCTCCCCCTGCGGTGTGTGGGGGCTGAGCATGTTCCTGGTAGGGCTGGGTCTGGCTGCAGCACCCGTTGGGTTGCTGAGGATGGAGGGCAGAACAAACTGGTCAACTACTCTAATGAAGTTTCACAGCAAACTTCAAACCAATGGAGACTCAGAGGTGGACTATGACCGTCATTTGACCTTGGAAGGATTTCCTCATCCTTGGAGTAGTGATATTGGCAGCATCTCAGAACTATTGAAACCAAATGAGCAGAACCTTCAGAAAATGCTCCACAATAGGCACCCTGGGGTGACACTGGATGACAGTTCCCCATCCCCTGAGATGGCAACAGATGGGAGACTGGACCGGTTTTTCCTCTTGTATCTCCCTTTCCCCATATACAGGAAGAAGAAAAGAAAATGTGGGGCCCAGAGCAATACTCTAGCGGTTAAAATCCTCACCTAGAATGTGCCAGGATCCCATATGGGTACCGGTTCTAGTTCTGGCAACCCCGCTTTCCCATCCAGCTCCTTGCTTGTGCCCTGCAAAAGCAGTCCAGGACAGCCCAAAGCCTTGGGACCCTGAACCCGCGTGGGAGACCCAGAAAAAGCTCCTGGCTACTGGCTTCCGATTGGCTCAGTTCCAGCCGTTGTAACCACTTGGGGAATGAACCATCAAATGGAAGATCTTCCTTTCTGTCTTCCCTTCTCTCTGTGTATCTGCCTTTCCAATTAAAAAAATAATTTAAAGAAGAAAAAGAAAATGTGTAAATAATGGTCTCACTCACTATTCCAGATCAACTGTGTAAATATCATTTTTTAAAAAATGTAGCTGCCAATAGGAAAACCTCATTATGGTTGGATTCCAAACCCCTGGAAAGATAATGCTGTGCCAAGTATTCTTCTTCATTTAAAAAGAAATATTTGAGCCCTGGCACAAGAGCATAGTGGTTAAAGTCCTCACCTTGCATGCACTGGGATCCCCTATGGGCGCCAGTTCTGATACCGGCAGCCCCGCTTCCCATCCAGCTCCCTGCTTGTGGCCTGGGAAGGCAGTCGAGGATGGCCCAGAGCCTTGGGACCCTGCACCTGCGTGGGAGACCCAGAAGAAGCTCCTGGATCCTGGCTTCGGATCGGCATAGCATCGGCTGTTGCGCTCACTTGGGGAGTGAATCAACTGACGGAAGATCTTCCTCTCTGTGTCTCCTCCTCTCTGTATATCTGACTTTGCAATAAAAATAAAATAAATCTTTTAAAAATGCACTTCCTGAATGAAACGATAAGTTAAGTTAGTGAGGTTAGAAGCTTATTTTCTGAACAGGAAAAGCTAAGCAGTGAGAGGCGTCTGAGGCACGATAGCCCCCCTCTTAGAAATGATTTTTGTTTATTTGCTTGCTTGCTTGCTTGCTTGTTGCAGTTTCAGCTATCTGTGGTCAATCAGGTCTGAAATAATTCAGTGGGAAATTCCACAAACAAAGAGTTCATAAGTTTCAAACAGCACACTATTCTGAGCAGCGTGATGAGACTGCCCGCTACCCTGCTCCTTCCTGCCTGGACAGGAATCACTCTGGTGTCCAGCATGCCCACACTGGATGTGCTGCCATCCACCGGTGATTCAATATCCCCACCTCAGTTACTGAGCTTTAATATCTCAGTGTTTGTGGTCAAATAATCCTTCTTTCACTTAATTACGGTCCTGAAATACGAAAGTAGGGACGCTGACAATTGAGACATGCCCAGTAGCAGTCATGAAGAGGTGACAGTTCTCAACTTTTCACCTCACCAATTACAAAAGTTGTGGGCTCACTGCATGGAAAATGCTTAGTTACAGTAGGAAAAAAAAGTCTTAAATTTGTGGGTGGGAGGCATGAGCAGATTGTCAACAACATATGATACCCGAAGTCCCTGATCCTAAAGGAAGACTTCAGCAAGGAGATCCCTAGAGTGACTTGCTGCTAGAGCGGGATGGTTACACAGAATCAGAAAGAGACTTAGATTGAAAGCTGCCAAAGTTACCGGAGAGGCTGTAGCTGCCAATAAAGAGACTACTGCACATTTCTGGCAGTGTTGTGTGAGTTGATTATTGAGTAAAGACCGTGAGTAAGGCTAGCTACTATCCAGGGACTGGCACTGTGGTGCACTGGCTTAAGCTGCCAATTCTAACACCAGCGTCTCATACCAGAAAACCAGTTGTAGTCCTTGCTGCACCACTTGTGGATCTACCCCCTTGCCAATGTGCTTGGGGAGGCAGTGGAAAATGACATCCCTGTTACACACACGGAAGACTCAGACACAGTTCCTGGCTCCCACTTTCGGGGAGTGAACCAGCAGGTGGAAGATTCCCCTCTCTCTCTCCAACTCCATCCTTCTAGCCCATTACTCTGTCTTTCAAGTAAATGATTAAAGATTTAAAGGATTATCATTCAAAGCACTGCTTCAATTATGGTGAACCTGGGGTGTTCTGAAAGTGCCCAATAAACTCTACACTCACAGATGTGTAAGAAGGGACCAGGGGACGTAAAACCTGAGCGTCCAAGTGTGCTCTGGTATAATGAGTGTTGTACTACTGGAAGACGTACAATTAAGCCTGATACAGGGTACAGAGCTGAGAGCGAACACAGGCTCTCTCTGCCTGTTCTGGTAACGCAGCAGAAAGCTGGGGTGGTTCTTCTAATGCTGCTTCCCAGACATGAAAAACACAAATTTGGAGGAGGAAAGGCTGGATCTGAAAGTCTTGTTTACTATGGACAATGCACTTGGACATGATTTAGTTTTCTGTGAGACTGTCTGTGTCCAGGTTGCATTGCTTCAGTCCTGTACCTGGGGTTGGTCCTGTCTGTGGTTTCCAGTTTCCACTGGAGGTCTGGGAGTACAACTCCCATCGGTAAAGAAATACCACTCCCTGAAGCTTTTATGTCCCCCAAATGATGATGTTATCAATCGAGCTAACCATTATGAGTTAAAAGAAAATTTGAATAGATGGGTATTAAAATAACAAAGCCTTCTGTATTACGCTAAAAATAATAGGGAATCACTCAAAATTATTCAGTGTAAGTAGAGACAAAGTCATTATGGAACTCAAAAGTTCACTAATCAATGCTCATTATTTTGTAATCATGTAAATAAATAGTTGTTCTTTTTTCACTGTATTACCAGACTAATGCTTTAACATTTCTTGAGATTATATATGAAATAAATGTACAAAGAAAAGAATTCAATAAACCTTCATTGACTTTACCAGAGAATGATTTAATTCTGTTGCTTACTTTGTTTCCTAAGTACCCTTTAGTACCTGCTATGTTGCCTGTACACCCTGAAGTGCTTGGGCATCTGCACCCACATGGAAAACCTTGAAGAAGCTCCTGGCTTCGGTCTGAACCAGCCCTGTCCATTGCAGCTATTTGGGGAGTGAGTCAGCCGATGAAATCTGCTTCAATCTCCCAGTCTCTTTCTTCTGCAATTACCTTTGTAAGAAACAAAATATTTAAAGCAAATTCTCTAGCTAATGAAAATTTAAAAAAAATTTTTTTTCTAAATTGAGGGATTTTATTATATGCATAGACCTACAAATATACACTGACTAGCCTCTTCAGTAACACTGCAGTTTTTCATGTAAACTGAGTACTCAGCAGTCGAATTTTTAATTGAAAATTACCACTCTACTTTTTTCCTGAAGAACTGGCCACTGGATATCCACATGGTACCCCAAAGAGGAGATAATCTCTTCAAATCACATCTTGGCCTTTTGGCTAACATCAAATGGAGAGAGTGAGACCCTAGGATCGTTACAGAAATAGTCTTTGATTGAGAGTTTCCAAGTAAAGTTTAGGAAAGATTTAATTCTAGCCTGGTTAAAGATTGCTAATATGAAAAAACACCTTAGCATGTAGCAGTTCAATTTAATGTAAACAAAAAAAAAGTAACTTAAATTCAGTAGAATGGTAACTTAAACTTAGTATCAAAGGAAAAAAATCGTAATAATATGATTATCAAGTGTTATGTTATTCCATTACTTTCTGATTTATTCAAATATGCTTAGATGTAACTCAAGTGCAGCATATAGACATTACTGGATATTGTTAAGTTTGGTAACTTGTCACAAAGTGCATTCCATGTAGAAACAGCAACCAACTCATGCATCAGAACAGCTTCTCTTCCATCTGTCCTTCCAATCCCCACACCGCGGAGGAAAGATTCTTCTCACATCCTTCACCACAGGTTAGTTTTACCTGGTTTTGTCTTTATGTAAGGGAAGCATGCAGTGATGCCCGGTTTGTGTCCGGCTTCTTTATCTTGGCATTGTGTTTGTTGGAACCTTCCACGTTGCCATGGAAGGCTTATTTATTCTCATCACTGTGCAACATTTTAATACACACCAAATTCATCCTTGGCTTATCCATAAGAAAGTCTTGGTTCCATGAGAACAGAGATTGCTCTTTGCTCCAATTCTAGTATAGTGAGTATCCAGAATAGTGCCTGGTAGAGTCTGGGTGCTGTAGGGTGCAGCTAACAACAGGTTTTGGTGGCCCTGTGGTCTCGGGTGCACTAGCTTTGGGCCAGAAGCCCTGATTATTGCCTCTCTCTTGAGTCGGGTGTGCTCCCCACGAGTCTCCTTAGTGCCCCTTTCACTTCCTTGTTTCTCAGAGTGTAAATCAGGGGATTCAGCAGAGGCGTCACCAGAGTGTAGAAGAGAGCAATGCTTTTGTTCACATCCTGTGAGTAACTGGAAGGAGGCTGGAGGTACATGGAGATGAGCGTGCCAAAGAAAATGATCACCACCAGGAGGTGAGAGCCACAGGTTCCAAAAGCTTTGCGCCGCCCCTGGGCTGACTTGATCCTCAGGACAGCCCGAGTGATGTGGCCATAGGACACGAGGATGAGCGAGAGGGGCACCACCAAGAAGAAGACGCTGACGGCAAAGAGTTCAGCCTCGTTGATGGCAGTGCTGGTGCAGGCCAGCTTCAGCATCACGGGAACCTCACAGAAGAAATGGTCCACTCGGTTCCTCCCACACAGGGGTAGGGTCATGGTCAGTGCTGTCTGCACCACAGAATTGCCAAAACCTGTGAGCCAAGCAGTTACAACCAGCTGCAGGCAAAGCTGGGGGTGCATGATGACCATGTAGTGGAGAGGGCGGCAGACAGCTGCATAGCGGTCGTAGGCCATGACCGCCAAGAGGACACACTCTACTCCCCCGAGTCCCAGGGCGATGAAGAGCTGGGTCACACAGCCACCGTAGGTAATGGTCTTGTCCCTCCCCTTGAAGTTGACCAGGGTCTGAGGGACAGTGCAAGTGGTCAAACAAAGATCCATGAAAGACAGGTTGGAGAGAAAGAAATACATAGGGGTGTGGAGACGAGGATCCACGACTGACAGAAGTATGATGGTGCCATTGCCTAGAACACTAAGAAAGTAGATGATCAGGATGACGGCAAAGAGAGCCGTCTCCAGTTGCGGTCTGTTGGAGAAGCCCAGGAGGACGAACCCGGAGAAGGTGCTGCTATTAACTCTTTCCATCACCCTCCACTTTTTGGAATGGAGAGGCCTCTTAACTCTTGCCTTGCATATCTAACTCAAGTCCTGTTTCCATGTGTGAGTCAACACAGCTGGGGATGTTTCAAGCCAGGGAAGGAAATACTGTGCCAGAGAATCTTCCACGGTCTCAGCATCTCCTGTGTATTTTCTCACCACAGCTCCCTGAGACTGGCACCAGCTCAGACCTATTGAAAAACCTCAGGAAACTGAGGCTGAAGAAGGCCAATGCTTTTCCTAGGGTGAGTCACCCAATCAGTGGCGGAGGTAGCATTTCAGTAGACTTGACCACATGGCTTCTTCAGTGCTCGGGATCATGCCTTTCCATGATTCATAGCCTAAATACAACTTGAGCTGCTCCAAATGTTAGTTTTTCAGAGTAATTGCAACTTGCTCTTCTTTTGATCCGTCTACCTTGAGGTTTCTCAAAGAATTGAAATATTTCAGACCGACTCTCCTACTTCTGTTTTATTTAGAGCAAAATATTTTCTAAAGGTGCTTAGCAAAGAAAACTCACCCTTTACTAATTTTATTCCTAGGGGAAAAACGCATTGTAGTACATAAACCAAGCTGTGGGTGCTGGAGCCTGTATCTTGCTTGTTGATTGTAAATCTTCTATTGGATTATTTTAGATTTCTCCATATCCACACCTTACATTCCAAGGGCAAGTCCTGAGTAATCCTTGTCGGTAGCACTTTAAGCAAAAACCTGGGCACCATCATTCCAATACCCAGCATTTCCCTTTTCCTTGCTTTGTAACTTTTTCATTTCTTCAGCGTAGGAAAATTATTTTTTCAACTTGTCACTCTGCACTTCCTAAAATATCAATCTCACAAAATAATGATCTTTTATGTTACAATTATTGAGCAGTTCTTAGATTGATCCTTCTCTCTCATCACACCATGAGCAAGTTTTATAGCAAATAATAATTACACAGAATACCATTTTACACTGTCACCACAACTATCACCCTTCATAACTTAGAAAATAGTCTGGAATAGGATAGCTTCTCAAATATTATTTGTTGGATGAGTAAAAATATAGAAGGAATCTAACAACTGTGAAAGGCAATAGACAACAAATCTAGTAGTTCTGGAAGTGCATAATCTTAGAAGAGAAAAATTAAAAAGAACATTTTGAATAACAGCAACTAAAGACTTGTAATATCTCCCATTAAAAAAAATGAAAACTTTACTACTTTAACAATTGTGCAGTGTTTGAAAAAATGTAGCTTACTTTTAGCTTCCTCTGACACTTGAAAGAAGGCAACAAGAACCAAGAATTGCATGGTCATGAATATTCAAACATTAAGTTATTTTCCTATGCTGTGGTTCTTCGTTTCTATTTTGTCGAGAAGACTAGGTCTCATTGCAAGCTATTCAGAATCATAAAGCTGGCTTCATCAAATATTGTTGGTACTTCTTTTGGCTTCTTCCTTCTATCCTTGTGATTTGTTTCATGGATTTGCTCCAAGTAAGCTAAAATTTTATTTCAGAGAGGAGAAGGATGAAGGAGAAAGAAAGAGTGCTTCTATTTACTGGTTCACTGCACAAATGTCCATGACAATCAGGACTAGGTTGGGCCAAAGTCAGAAGTTCGGAACTTAAGCGAAGCATGTGCAGGGACCCAAGCACATGAGCTGCACATTCAGATGCACACTAGTGGGAAGCTAAAATCATGAATGGAGTCAACACTTGAACCCAGGTTCTCCAAAACAGAATGAAGACATTCCAGGCTGAGGTTTAACCATTGCACCAGACCCTTCCCTTTTTTCTTATGCCTCAAGGGTCATTTTTATAAAGGGAGCTTATCCAGTCCATCCTTGCTTTTTATTTGAAATCATCTTTGAGGTCACTGAAATTCTTCATAACTTAGTCAAGAATGTGTTCATCAATGCTTCTGCTTTTCTTAGAATGCGATCTAGACCAAGGAAAGCATAAGAGACATATACTATAACCACAAAAGTAGAATAAATTAGCATAGACCATTTTAACATAAATTTCAGTAGAACTGTTTCAGGTTTTCCAAGACTGTTATCACATACCATCAAAAGCCAGTGGCTTTAAGGCTGCAGACATGTGTTGTCTCATAGTCCTGGAGACCAGACGTTCAAAGCCCAGGCGTCAGGCTCCCTTGAAGCCTGTGGAGAAGCCTTCCCTGTGTCTTCTTGGCTTCCTGTGTTCACTGACAATCCTTGGCCTTCCTCGGTTCACACCAGCAGCACTTCCATCTCCGTCTCTGTAGTTACTCACTGTTAGCCTTGTGCGTGTCTATCTCATCTGCATTTTTAGAAAGGAAGCCAACACGTTGGATTAGGGACCACCCACATTATACCTATGGCCACAGCCTGATTACGTATACAAAGACCTTTTTTCCAAATAAGGTCACATTCACAGATACGAAATTAGGATTTCAGTGTATCTTTAGGGAGGATGCAATTCAACCCATTCCAACAGTTTAGCATAGCCATGCCAGGCACATTGGAATTATGCTTTATTATAAATGCCTGCTGCCAGTGCAAACTTAAGATGCAGGTGTCAGTCCTTTCCTACTGTAAGTTCATAAAGGAGGTACAGTGTGATCACAACAATGGGTAGTAGTATTATTGATAACATTTTTATTCCTATTGTTACTGGTGACGGATACCTGTTAGAAGTTTACAATAGGAGGAAAAGCAGATGCCTCTTCTTTGGCAGAACTATTCCGTGAGTACCTGTCTCTAAAGCAGATTGATGTTACACTTTACATATCTGAAACATCAACACACATGCATATTCATAAGACTTATAACTTACCTAGGTCTGAACAGAAAAGACTTAGTATTCTTGCAGGTGTCTAGAGGAGGATTCAGCAATTTATAGGTCATATTTCCCTTCCATTCTAGAAGTTACTCTCAGCACACACATGCTGTAGATGCCAGTAATCCAGGCAGCAAGAACAACTGTTGGTGTCTAAGGAATCAGAAGCAAAAGAGCAAGCTCAGCTGGCCTGGGAACAATTGAGTGGATGATGGGCTAAGAATGGCTTTGTCTCCCTCCAAGGAATAAATAAATATCGGGGACATCCAACTATCTTCTGGAAGAAGCCGCATGATGTTGGATGGACCTCAGGGAAGGGCCTATGAAACTAGAAGCCTGTCATGTTATTGATGGGAAGACTATCATCATCGGGCAGACAGAGTCCCATCAACAAATACTGGTCCCCCAAAATGCATGTATTTTCCTTGGGGGAAAATACAAGATCACATATGGAAGAATGCTTTAAACATGCCACTCTCACAACCTGAAAACCCTTGGAAATTGAATACTATCAATGGCAAGGAAAATGAAAATTGCTACTCACTCAGTCTCTGTTAAAGGCAACGAGAATTCTTTTCAAATTTACTGTGAGTGTGACTTGTTATCACCTTGGGATTTTCCTAGAAAGACTGCCCGCTCACTTTACAAAGCATCTAAGTGCCCAAGTGAGGGAGTGTGGTCAACCATGACTGGAAAAAAGAAAAGATCTGTGGAATCTGCCCCTGAATGAAAGGGCAAATACTGCATCTGATGGAGATTTTTATAATCCACCAAAATCAGTAGGTGCTTTAGGGACCAGGATGCTTGAGGACGTGCTTGTTTTTAGTGGCCCCAGGAGTGTCCTGCCCCATGTAACTCATTAGTCTGAGTTCAGGCATGCAGCGTTTGGCCCCACTGGGGAGCAGCCGAAGAGGAAGGCTCTGAAGAGGCACCATCCCACAGTCAGTCAGTCTTTCTTGCCACCTGTTGTATTGACTATTGCATTACTCATATCCAGTGGCATGGATTGCAATTTTTAAATCAGTCTTTGAATTCTTTTCTTTTTAGAAATATTTCTTCCCACTTGAATGAAGGACTGCCAAGCATACTTTCCAGTGTTTTTATTGTTTTTATTAGCTTGTGCTTGTTCTATGAGTCACTAAAAAAAGTATATTTCCAATGGTTTCCAACGGTACTGTCAAGCCCCTGACTTGATTACCTCGACAGCTTGTCACTCAGTCACACCTGATGTTTGTGTTTCAAGATTTTATACTCCATTACTTTTTTATACATGACTGAGAAATATGTTCTTGTGTACTGCATCAGAAAAATGAACACAGAATTAAACTTTCCTATCCTCAAACTCTTCTAGTTCTCTCCCTTCGATAGTTCATCATATTTTTGATAAGACACAGAAATCTAGGTTTTTTTCCTTCCATCAAGCATACAAACTCTCCGTGTAATCTCCAACATTCTTCCCATCACATGAAGTGAATGAGTCAGCCACCATTCTACTTGATGTATGTTGACACTGATGATCTTTCTCCCTTCAATAAACCGTTCTCCCTAGGGTGAGGGAGAGGATCCAAGATGATGAGGGTCCACTGAGGCAGTGCTACCCACGCCCCATGCATGGGCTGCGTGAAGACACACGACATTCAGGGAGCCGTTCACCTCATGCTCACCAGGGACTGGCAGGGAACTGAGGAGGACTGCATCGGTTGTAGGGCCACATAGGAGTGCAGGCACAGACACGGCCATCCTGGACAGTGGGCACAGCTCAATCCAGTGACAGGAAAGCCAACAACATGCCCCACTGGCCTTGGGCCGTTGTCAGGGGCACCCAGGCTGAAAAGCAGTGAGATGTGTTGGACTGGTGATGGAGGGGAAGAGAGAAAACCAAGGGGCAGGAGGAAGTCAAGATTGGGGATATCTGCTGGTCCATTCCCCGAAAGGTTTCCAGCAGCTGGAGCTTCAGCCCAGAGCTGGGGAGCTGGGAACTCCATTCAGGTGCTCCTAGTGGGTGTTTAGGATTCAACCTGGTATGTATTGATAGAATGTTCATAGAGGCAGAAGAGCCAGAACGCCAACACTGATCCTCCAACATGGGGCATGAATTTTCCCACCCAACATCAAAATTACTAGGCCAAGTGATTTTAAAATGTCTCTGGCAATAAAATGTTCATATAGTCTTACATCACAGAAGATTATCATCTTTGAAGAAAAAATCACTGCAAATGTCAGTAAATAAATAGGCAGCTAATCTTTAACAAGCTTCTATGGATACAGGTATTAAATAACTCACTTGTGAGTACATGGCTAAGCTATTGTTCAAGTGGGATTCTTACCCAGTTCTAGAGATGCTCAACTTTCTAGAAACCATGAAAATAAAACAGAAAGATCTTACAGTAGCCCATGGCCTCAATATCATTCATTTGGTTCATTTAAGGAAAGTGACATGCTTTGGGTCCCATTTTCACTATGTATCAGTATATCATGTATCTGTTATTACTTTAGAAAACCGAATTTTAGAGACAGTTTCTTCACTTGGTGAATTTTACCTACACCTTTTCTTCAATTGAAACCAAACCAGTGAGGAATCAAAATATAAGTATGTATTGAGCATTATTTAAAAAGTAAAATAAAACAGAAAGAATTAAAAATTTCATCTACAGAGTTTAGATTTGAATGTAGAAAAACCATTTTGCTTTTTATGACCGACCTTTTTATGAAAGACTTTCTGTACCTTTGTGGCCTTGATAAAAACGGATATTTTTAAAAATGAAACCATCTGATTACTTACATCAACACATATGTGTACATACAAAATGTAGATCAATGCAGTATATAAGATTTGTTGTGAAATTCAAACGTTTTTCAAATCAGATGTTTCAGTTTTGTTATTACTTGAAAGGCAGGGAGATAGGGAGAAGACACAGATATAGGAGTATCTTATTTTATTTTAGATTATGTTTACTAGTTGGTTAGGGCGGGAGGTGTCGAGGATTAGGGGAAAGTGAGTGAGATATTAGACAAACAGAACATGAGGTCATACAGAACTGAACTTTTTATTATTGTAGTAGGGCAGCCATCATCTTACAGGATGGTGTACCGAAACAAAAAAGTGAGAGTTTTTATACTTTTACAAAAACATAGTGCCAGTGGTGGGAAAGCAGGTGCACAGAGCACAGGTTAGCTGAGTTTCCACAAGGTCAGAGTAGCCCATAACAGCTCCAAGTACAGGGCAGACATGTAACTCTTCTATGGGAAAAAAAAAATGATCAGGAAAAAATTCCAAGGGACAACAATATGTCAGGTTCTGGAGTCAGGCCTGCCGTGACTCCAAGCCTACGTACAGCCTTGCGTGGACACAGAATGTCCTCTCCTTTACGTCTCTCCTGGAATGTCTGCTAGGTATCCACGTCAGCGAGACCATTGTTTCCACTTATTTTTTTCTTCTTATTCTTCTTCCAGTGTCTTGGGGAAATTGGAAACAAGAGGATAACCCATACCTAACTTCCCAACCACCTCAGTATCCGGGGAACTTATCATAGGAGCCACTCCCTGGGCCTAGAATGTTCTTTCTGCTGCAGAACCATAATATCATGAGCCCTCCCTATACAATTCTATTACATTTGATGCTGCATGCATTTTTATTACTTTCAGAAGTGCTCATTATTGTAGATCTTTTGAATAGCCATGCATTCTATCAGACAAACTTCTGTAGCAGACACTGCTCTTTTATTGAAATGCTTTTTTCTCCCATTTTAATGGCTCACGAGTGGGGAACAAACAAGGCAGAATGATCCAGGGGCTCTGAGGACATTGCATGCCAGAAAACCATCATATCAAAGGAGGGGTAAATTGTCTGTCAGGTGAGGCTGTGCCCAGTCAGCCTCCCTGAGGAACAGCCTGTCCACCACAGAGGGGCAGAAAGGGTTTTGTGCTAAAAAGAAAAAATCCTGCAACCACTTTTGACGGTCACAGAGGGAGATTCCTCAGGGATGCCCATCATAGCAGAAAAGCATAGCATGTCTGACTTTGCTCGCTATCTACCGGGTGGCTTTATTAATGACATATTACCTGGGTTGCTAAGAGAGTTACAAAAATAAATGATCCCACCCTGAAAGTACTCACGCGTGAAATATGTCAGTTCAAGGACATCATGCAGTCCACACAGGGGATTGGTGTTCGCTGAAGAGGCCAGCTGGGGTCTCTTACTCAACAGCAGAATGCCTGGGTCTGACTCCCAGCTTCCCACCTCATTCCAGCTTCCTGCTGATAAACACCCCAAGAGGCAGAAGGTGATGGGTCACGGGTTCAGTTTCTCCCACCCATGGGAGAGACCTTGATTATGCCTTGCTCTCACTTTTGTCCTGGACCAGCCCAGGCTCTTGTTGGCATTTGACTAGTGAATAATTGGATCAGATGTCTTTCTCTTTCTCTCTCTCTCTTTCTCACTCATCCTGTCTCTTAAATAAATAAGTGAATATTCATTGAAATGGTTAGTATGGATGAACTAAGCATAGATTTAAATTTTTTCACATCAACATAAGCTTATTTTCAATTCCTCCTTTCCAGTTCTTTTTTGAAGCATCTCTCTATAATATAAACCATAGAAAGTCATCTCAGTATATAAAAATGCCACCCATTGAAAGATACGACCAAATATTCTCGAGTCCAGGAGTCTACACATTTTACAAACATATCATATTCAGGCTGATGACAGATGTATGGGAAAGGTTTGACCAAGGTGTTTTTCCTGAGGCAGGGTGATGTCCTGATGCTAACAGTCAATATAACATATGTGATGTGAGAAGTATCCAGTTAGAAGTGTTAAAGAGCAGCAGATGGAGAAAACAGGGCTGGGCGGATTGTAAGGAGACCTGTGTATTCTTGCTGATTTTCCTGTCACAGCGAAGGTTGAGGCATCACTTATGTCAGTTTGTACTTTTGGGGTCAGATTGTGGCTCGGTGGGTGAAGCCACTATTGGAATGCTGGCATCTCTATGGTCCCTGGTTTCGATTCCAGCTGCTCAGCTTCTGGTCCAGCTCTCTGCCTATGGCCTGGGAAAGCAGCAGAAGATGGCTTGATTCCTTGGGCCCCTGCACTCAGGTGGGAAACTTGGCTGGAGTTCCTGGCTCTGGACCTTGGCTTGGTACTGTCTCAGCTATTGTGGTCATTTGGGGAATGAACCAGTGGATGGAAGATCCCTCTCTGTGTAACTCTTTCACCTAAATAAATGAATCTTTTTAAAAAATAATAATTAATGACATAAAAGTCTTTTCTCTGTGTGATCTGGATTGATTTCCACACATTCTATACACTATGTGTGTATAGATAATAATATCATGTTTTAAAAATTCAGTATGGGGCCCAGCATGGTAGCCTAGTGGTTAAAGTCCTTATCTTGCAAATGCCAGGACCCCATACAGGTGCTGGTTCTAATCTCGGCAGCCCCACTTTCCATCCAGCTCCCTGCTTGTGGCCTGGGAAAGCAGTTGAGGATGGTCCAAAGCCTTGGGACCCTGCACTCATGTGGGAGACCTGGAAGAGGCTTGGGCTCCTGGCTCCTGGCTTCAGATTGGCTCAGCCCCGGCTGTTATAGCCGCTTGGGGAGTGAGTCAACAAATGAAAGATTTTCCTCTCTGTATATCTGACTTTCCAATAAAAAATATATAAAATAAGTCTTTAAAAATAAGTATGAAAATATTTAGATCCTTTTGCTGAGAGCAGATATTTCAAGTTAAACATAGATAAGAGACATGGTTTTGCTGTCAGGCGCCCTGAGGACACTCTGCAGGGTGTGCGACTCTCCAGGGCAGATACTCACAACGCTGCAAGTCCCTGATGACCGAGAGCCTTGTCGGAGACTGAATCAATGTCTCCCTCCGACAGTGGAAGAAGCAGCTTCTTCCTCCCTTTGCACACCTGTGTCAACACTCATTCACTCCTTGTCAATTTGTGCACTTTTGACTCTGTTATTTTGTAAATGATTATTGTATCTACATGGTCTCTCATTGATTGAGTTAGGCAAGATCTCAAGAACCTACGTATTTGTGTCTGCATGAGACTCATCTTTATCCTGGAACTGAAGTATTTTTATTAAATATTATTTTCCTAAAAATTTTTTGTATCATGTGTACCTATGGGTGATTCTGATTGACTTATGATATCCATTAGTATAATTATCCATATCTTAAAAGGGGTGGTGGTGCTAGCATTGTGATGCAGTGGCTATAAAGCCACAACCTGCCACACGAGCATCCCATATGGATGCTGGTTCCGGTTCTGGCTTATCCAGTTCCATTATTTCTGCTCCCTGTTAATGTGCTGGGAACGGAGCATAAAGTGACCCAAGTGCTTGGACCCTTGCTCCCACGTGGGAGACCTGGAAGAAGCTCTTGCCTCCTTGCTTGGCCTGGCCCAGTGCTGACAGCTGCAGTCATCTGGAGGGTGAGCCAGTGGATGGGAGATCTCCATTTCATCTCTTTCTCTCACTCCGTAACACTTCCTTTCAAATGAATAAATTAAACCTAAAAAAAAAACCCTAAGAGTGCTTGATTTTTTGGATTTATCACAAGCATGAAATGAACCTCTTTGAAGCAAATGTTGTGCCCAGTACCACAAAGCTTGTTGCATTGTGCTGCCACTCACTGCCGCCCCAGGACCTTCTTGAGGGCACCCTTCACCTCCTTGTTCCTGAGCGTGTAGATGAGTGGGTTCAACATGGGGGTCACCAGGTTGTAGAAGAGGGTGAGGAACTTGCCTTGGTCTTGGGACGAACTGTTCCCGGGCTGCATATACATGTAGATGATGCTTCCGTAGAACAAGGAGACCACAGTGAGGTGAGAGCTGCAGGTGTTAAAAGCCTTGCGTCTGCCATCAGCCGACTTGATGCGCAGCACAGCTGCGGCGATGTAGCCGTACGAGACCAGGATGAGGCTGAGCGGCAGCAGGACAATGAGGACCGCGAAAGCGAAGGCCAGCATCTCCACGGCGCGTGCGTCCACACAAGCCATCTTGATGAGCGCCGGCATCTCACACAGGAAGTGGTTGACGCGGCGGCGGCCACACCTGGAGAGGGTCATGGTTAGTGGCGACATGACGATGGCATTAAACAAGCCGCTGCCCCAGGCCACTGCCACCAGCCGCAGACACAGCTGTGGGTGCATGATAACTGTGTAGTGCAAGGGTTTACAGACGGCTGCGTAGCGGTCATAGGCCATGACCGCCAGGAGGATGCATTCAATTCCCCCCACCGAGAGGAAAGAAAAAAGCTGGACAACACAGCCGCCATAGGTGATGGTCTTGTCTGGGCCCCAGAGGTTGACCAGCATCTGCGGGATGCAGCTAGTACTGAAGCAGAGGTCAAGAAAGGACAGGTTGGCCAAGAAGAAGTACATGGGTGTGTGGAGTCGCGGGTCCAGTAGGCACAGGAGGATGATGGTGGAGTTCCCCAGCACTGCCAGTGAATACAGAATGAAATTTACAATGAAGAGTATCATCTCCAGCTTGGGACGGTCGGAAAAACCCACCAGGACAAAGCCATATTCTGAGCTGTCATTGGCTCTTTCCATCACCTTCAATTCACATGGTCTGTCAAAGCAAAGTGAAGAATATCTTGAAACCCATGGAATATTTATCAGTCCTTTAGAGACGCATGCTCCTATAGCCATCACGTCTATAACTTTCCATATACTTGAATATCTTCTGCCCAGCTATATAAAGTCTGGCTTTGGTTCAAACACACAAGACTAGTTGTTTCACTGTTGGGAGACTTCCCACACGTAATCATGATTTTATTAAGGAGACATTTCTCCTTGTGATTCATAAGATGCAATGCTTTAACCTTACTGAACGCACCATATGACATCCTATGATGTGACATCCATTTACCCACCTGCAGGCAATTGCTACGTTTCAACTGAATGTTATTTGGGCGAAGATTTGCTTTCCATTCTTCCTTGTACAAGATTACCAGGAGTACTGTGAGCCTAGGGACTGTCTTCCACATGCAAACAACACAGGGCAGTGTTGGCAATGCCCTTCTGGATTAGGAACAGCCTAAAACACAGTGGACAGGGAGATTGTCTGCCATGAGCTGCACTTGTGCAATCTTGTCATTGTCACACTCCTAGTGTTAACATCACCTTTATGCTTAGTTCATAATTGTACCTACTCAGTACCCCAGTCCTTTACCCCAGTGAGAAGCTATGCATCCAAACCTCCACCATTCATTTCTCCGTAAGGAATAGAATTTGGAGACCTCAATTGCCAAGGTCAAGGAAGGATATTCAGTCTCTAATAGTGAAATGGGAACTCTAGATGTCTTTATTTCCTGTTAGCCTTTTAGACTTACTAGAATGGAGTGACAAGTTATTGGTGATTGGCAGAAATAGAAACCTAAAAAAGGGGGGGGGGATGTTTCAATCATGGAGAAGATTGATTTAAAAAATTATTGATCCTAATATGGCTAAAGAGACTAGAGAGACAGGGATTCATAAGAGACACAGTAGTAATCAGATTAAGCAGTGGTAGGGTAATAATGAAATCAGAAAGAGGGACACAGTGTGAAAATAGCAAGCAGCTGGTGCAGGTGGTAACACACACCCACTTAAGTTGTGTGGATTCTTTGAGAACTTAAGTATCAATAGCAAGACTGAAATTTTAAACAGATATTTTAAAATGCCTGGACTGATTTGCAATTCAGAGAAATTCACACTGCTTGTAACACTCAGTAAACTGGAAAGAAAGAATAGAATTAAATTATTGTCACATATACTTGATTTTCAGAAGAAAACAATTTTGGTAAAAACTTCTTAACACTGAAATTCTTAAAGTACATTTTTTCCCCCACAAATATTGTACACTGAAGAAAAATTCCACATTCTCTTTAGTCATTTAAGCTTACCTGCTGTCAGCTGTCCCAAGGGATATAGAATGAGTGATTATTAATGATTTTTCCTCTTGTTTGGGTCTTCCTGGAGTTTTGTGAAAGACTGTGCAGTTATATAGAGTAACCTTCAGGTTATGAGATGAACGCACCAGAGGTTACACGCCTGTGGTCTCAAAGACCTCAGTACAGGCTGACAACACAGGCTGACAACCAAGCCCTGAACCTGCCACGCCTTAGATTTTAGTTTCTTCCTGGTGGTAAAAACAGCAAAAGCTGTGTTCTTTCACTTTCTCATAAGTTAGTTAATGTGATAATGATATAGCTCCACTTCACAGAGAGAAAAGCAGAGAAGCTGCTGGAGGATGGTTCAACTACAGTGAGAAGAGGCAATGATAATAGCGTTAGCATCTCTGCCTACCGGTGATCTGTATTACTTCTGGAGCTGCTTACAGAAGGCCTGTGAAAGGACTTCCACTGACCGCCCCCCCCAATCCCAAAAACAATAAGGCAGATTTGGATGATCTTATAGAGCCAGGCTGGAAAAATAATTGGAGGACTAATTTCTTCTTATGAAAGATGATGCCTGGAAGGTGGCATAATACACTTTCTTGCTGGTGTCATGGGATTGCATGTTCCTTTGGGTCATTAGCTGGAACCAGGAAAGAGAATAACTTGGTCTATTCATAGGGGAAATCTTGGGATAGCATCAGACTATTGGGAATCATAACTCTAAGGTACTCTTTGATTTCTGTCTTGGACAAAATCTGCTCAGAGCGCAAGATCTGACCTTTTGTTGCTGATGTTGGGTTGGGCAAAAGATTGTTTGGAAACATATAGGCCAATGAACAGCTTCCTTCTTGAATTAAAATGAGATTTTATTCCTAAGAAAAAATTTCAATATCCGTTTCTATTATAATTTCATTTTAGGAAGGACAATCCCAATGATGATGTTAGCTTTGTCTTTGTCTGGTTTATAACTATAATTTCCAGCTAGGATTGATAAACCTGCTGGAATGTAGTGAATACAAATACATGGAATGTGATTATATTCTTTAAATTATGCTTGAAGACCAGAATCATACTGATTACCTTTTGAAGATGGGAAAATTGGCCCTTAAGGAATTTGAAAATGATGACCTGGTCTCAAACCAGTGAAATTAAGAATAGAGTGGGTGTTTGACATGCAGGCAAAGATGCCAGTTGACACACACACACTGCTTATTGGAGGGCCTAGGTTAGAATCCTGGATCCGTTCCCAGTTCCAAGCCCTGGGGGAGCTGCAGGTGAAAGCTCAAGTGGTTGGTCCCTGTCACTCCGTTTTCTTAATCCCTGGTTTCAGCTCGCCTTACACACCCTTGACTATTGAAGAAATTCTCAGGATAAACCATGGGATAAGAGATCTCTCCTCCTCTTTCTCTCTACCTACCAAAAATAAAGTGGCACACAGCTTAAGGACAAATGTGCATACTCACGGGCTTGAGTCTTTATGCTTACATGCTCTCCTGAAACTGATGTTCTTCAGAACTCATTACTGGCTCGTTCTAAAAACCCATTGCAGAAGTGGAACGTAAATGTGTTATCAGAGTTTGAAAGATATCATATATGTAGCTATATTTCTTGTAAAAAATAATGAAGCAAATGAGGATGTCAGAATTAAACAGTATTGTCAAACATAAATTACAATGGCCCAATCACTTCTCAAAAAAATCTTGCTGATTTGAAAACTGAGGAAAAATACTTATAACAGATGTGGAACAGTCAGCAAATATCTTCAGTTATTCAAGAGCTTTTCCTAACATACTAATTTTTTCAAGAAATTACACTTACTTGGGGAAGACAAAAGGGCAAACATCTTTTTTAACTTGTGTGTAACTACAAATTAACACACTATTGAATACTTATTTTTTTCTCATTTATGCTTTTCAACTTGATAATATTCAGTCTATGAGGCTTTAAGAGAATGGGGACTCTTACATAAGATATGTAGGAAGGTAAATTGATGTAAAACTTCTGAAGGAGAGCTTAACCAAAGTTTTGACAATACAGTGGATGCATGTGTCTTTGTCTCATTTCTTCAACTTGCAGGAACTAATTATTCTAAGTGCATAAATACATAAAGATGTGTACAAAGCAGTTGCAAAGGAGCAGACTTGAATGCCCGCTGAATGAGTAATGGTTAAGTAAATGTTCGTAGTTAAAAATAGCTTGAAGTCACAAAAAAGAATGTGGGCTATTCATTGCCAACACCTGACTGGGGTAATTGTCCAATTTGTTCTGCCCTCCTTCCTCTGTTATGCTACCAATGTCCTCGGACTGCCATTTCTTCCATGTGCTTCTAGATATGCAATCTCCGTCTAAGCCACTGAGGAGGTCCTCCTCTGATACATGCACTCCATAGTCAGACCACAGATCCTGCAATTCTCCCAGTGGTTGGAATTCTGAGAGCAGAGGTTCATTTGAGGGCATCCCAAAAGAGACCTGATTCTTGCGTGTGCTTGCCAGTATGGGGTCTGGCTCAGTCTGTCATCCACATCAGCCTATTCACACACTGATAGAATTGGTCATTCAGTTCTGTCTCTAGCCCCATCTCTTAGTAAGCCAATGGATGCTGCAGCCAAGCCCCAAACTGCTCACCACACTCTTGGCACTCATGGACACAAGGGGGCGCTGCAGCCTACTCATGATCCCCAATAAACTCCATTAATTCACCCTCAGCTTTGATTCCTGTCCTTGCCAGTATGTGCAGCAGACTGATCCTGTCTGTCCCACATCCCATTCAGCTCTTGTACACATCTATGGGCATTGAAACCTAGCTCAACTCTGACCCACTTGTCTTGGCCTTTGCCATTGGATGCTTTAGCCTGACTTGTACCGGTCCACCCCTCAGTCCCAACTCTTACTGGTGGGTGCTGCAGTCTAACCCTGCCCAATCTGCTCCAAACCCTGGCTCATGCAAACCAGTAGATATGATAGCCTAGTCTGGCATGCCCTGCACTGCAGCCTGGTTCCTGAACATGCCATTGAGCTAAGGTTGGCCCAGCCCTGCCTGGTCCACACCCCTCCAAAACCAACCCACACATTTGCAGACAAGTGGAGGTAACTTGCCAACCTGACCAACACCCAGGCCTAAATCACATGTTCACTGGCAGGAGCTACGGCCCAGCAGGGGAGTTTCCCAAGTTTCCCCACCAGGACTGCTCCCAGACCCAGATCTCACATGTGCTGGCAGGTGCTAGGCCCTTATCCAGCCTAGTCTACCCCTTCCATCCCAGCCTTTGTGTGAGGTGGTAGATATTGTGGCCAGGCTGCCCCACACTCTATTCTTGGGTGTATCTTCAGGTGCTGCAGTATGGACCAGTCTGGCCTGTTCCCAACCCCAGTACCCATGAGTGCTGGTAGATTCCATGGTTATGCCTAGCTCAGCCCAGCATTACCCCCAGATCTTTAGTAAGCCAGTGGAAATTGCAGTTCCACAGAGGTGGGCCCACATGTCCCCCAGAGAATGTGCTCTCAGACCTGGTTCTCTCGAGTGCTGTTTAGTGTCATGGTCCAAACATTACCCGTCCCCTGTTCTGACTCTCACTGGTGGATACTTTGCTCTAGCTTTCCAAGTAGGTCCCCAAGCCCTAGCCCCTAGTGTGTCAGTGAGTAGTGGTCAGCAGTGACCCATGCTAACCAATCCAGCTCAGGTCTTCCATGTGGACTGGTGCATCCTTGTAACCCATAACAGTCCTGCAGCTTCCCTCCTCCAAACCACTCAGTCTCAGTCCCCTCCCCAGCAAGTACAGTGTCCTTGTCCATAGGAATCCCTTAGAAGTCATTCCTCGCTGTTCAGTACTCCCCACTGCACCATCGCCCAGTGGTCCTCCCTCCTGCATATCTTTTTGCCCCTTTCCCTGATGGATCCACAATCCCTGCACCTGGAAGCACATGGTTTCCCAGCTGGATCCAGCAGCACACCATGCCAGCATGCTAACCCAGGACTCTCCGTGCCCCTGCATGCGATCAAGCACATGGGAACATCTCTTGGCTCACTCTGCCTGCCTGGGCATGAGCCCCAGGTCCCCATATGCCCCTACTTGCACCATCCCCAGCCCCTAGTCCTCCTGCAAGCCTGCATTGCAGGCCCCTAGGAGCCCCATCACAGTGGGGCAGAAGCAGCCTGCAGGCCCTATTTTCACATTTCTAAAATGTTAGTTTACATTCACTGGGCAAAGATAACTGCAGAATGAAAGATGTAGAATTCCATTTTTTTTTTAGAAAAGTTAGTGCATAGTCATGCAAATTATATAACTTTGGTTATGAGTATGCCATTATGTTTCTTTTACGTTGAAGAGGGTTAAATAAGATTTTTGAAGTTAACAACCATCAGTTACTCAGAATCTAATTATTCAGGTTTGGCCTCAGAACAGTATTACTCTCACGTGAGATCTTTGCTTCTCATTCTTTAAATGTAACATTTTTGTAATCTGTTACACACATACTTTACAGAATCTGGATTCTGTCTTCACCTCTGACATAGATATGTGGCCTAGAAATATGTGCATCTCCTGACAGCACTTATTTTTCTTAGACCACTTCTACCTTCTGGTAAAATAGAAAAGTGGCCACCTTTCCTTCTGCGCTTCCCTTTGAACGATGTGGAAAAACTTTAAAGGCTCTGGAAGATGAAGCTGATGGGTGCTATGAAAACAGAGGATTCTCATGGATCGTACATCTTCTCGCCTTCCAGTGCGCTGGCCCACGTTTGTACAGCTAGAAACTTAAACTTCCCACTGCTTGTTTCTCTGCAACGCCCAGGAATCTGGTAGGAAACAAATTACACTGCTTCTTTCAAAGAAAGCAGATGCTTTTCCAAGATAAAGCAGGAAGGCTGTTTGCAGACCTGAGACCAGATCCCTCCACGGATAGCATTTCCACAGATTTTGCTGGGTAGATCCACGCTCCCTCCACATGAATCCTTTTGATTCTGCGAATTCAAACACACCCCATAAACAGTCCAACCCCAAATATTTCTAACACAAACTGTCGGTTTGCTGATAAAATAGCTTAAATTTCTTCTTGTTGTTTTCCAAGGTGTTGGCATGAGTTAGTTTGGGAAAAGACCAGATATAATACTGCTTTGCTTTCTCCTCTTCAGTATTATGCATTTATTTACATGGGCCTGAGATTAATGAATCTGCATAGTGGAGAAGGGAATGTAGAATTGGGATCACTTATTTTTTTTTTCTCTTCCTATCTTTGCGTATAAACAACATACAACCAACACATTAATTCCTTGAATGGAAAAGGGTTTGTTTACCCTGACACTTTTACTATGAAAGGGATGAAAGAGGAAAGATTGAAGTATGGGATGGAAAAGCTGAAGAACGAGAAATGCTTGGATCTATTGCACGAGTAGTTTATCTCAGGGCATGTTTATGTCTGGCAAAATAGAAAGATGGCTACCTCTATGTATGTGATTGCCTCTGGCTGACGGTGGGAAATCTTGAGGGGCCTGGAAGGTGAGTCTCTTGGGTAACAGTTAAAACCAGAGCAGGCATGAGAGCGATTTTCAGCTTTGGCAGTTCTCCATGGTACAAACAAAACCCGTGAGATCTCATTAGAACCATGATCAGAACAGAACAATGCTCAATGGCTATCTTGTTTATTTCCGCATCCACGGGGATCTAGCTCCTGGAAGAGTAGAACTTGTTCATGCGTTCTCCCCACGTTGCATGCAGCTATTAAAAAGTTTCCAGTGGGTTTCATTATCATACACAGGCTGCAGCAATCTCTAGGGTTCTCTGTGTTACAGGGGATGCAATCAGTTAAGTGCTGCTGACAGTCTAGCTCTTTAGCGAGCCAACCTCTACCGGGGCCTCTCCCACTTGCCGTTCAGGGACCTGTTCCCGGTCGCAGCTCTTGGGGACTCAGATCTCCGACTTGCTGCAACATGAATGTACTAATCATCTCCTTGCTGGATTTAGTGGGAGTCCCTATTCAGCCTCCAGCAGTAACTCCCATGAGACATTCTAGTGTAGAATTAACTCTGGGAATTTCGTGCACTTGGTCACACTTTTTTTCTGTTAGTCAAGATTTACAGTTTAACAACTTTGGTTGTGTGTGTCTGTCTTCCTTCCTTTTTTGTTAAAGATTTCATTGTTTGTTGTTATCATAGTTACAGAGAGAAGGAGAGACAGGGAGAGGTCTTCCATGTAGTGGCTCACTCCCCAGATAAAGGCAACAGCCAGAGCTGAGCCAGAACAAAGCCAGGTGCCAGAAACGTCATGTCTCCAATGTGAGTGGCAGGATCTCAAACACGTGGGCCATGCTCTGATGTTCTCCCTGGATTGGAAATGGAGCAATGGGGACTTGCCCATCCCACATGTGGCATATGCCCACTGCAGACAGTGGTTTAATACGCTATTCTATAGTGCCTGTCATTCCCCACGCCTTTCTCAATGGAAAAAACTAGATGACCCTCATTAATGGTCTCATTTCAGATCCCCCGCCATTCCTCTAGCGGAGTCCCAGTGCCAAAGAACACTGTGTGTGGCACTTCACAAGTAACAGCATCCCACCTCTGACCACCAGCACCTCCTGGTTTCCCTCTCATCAGATGAATGCTCTAGGCAATTTACTGTAAATTAGGGCAGTCAGAAGTGAATTTTACAAACTCTACTTTAGAAAAAAAAAAAGGGGGGGGAGGTTGTTATTTCTTTATTTGAAAGGCAATGTGGCAGAGTTGTTGGCTCACTCCCCAAGTGGCCACAATGGCCAGGGCTGAGGCAGGCTCTTATGTCAGGAGCCTGGAGTTCCATTACACCAGCCAGGCAGCAGGCAAAGCTGTAAGCAGGTGGACCATCTTTGTCCATTTTTCTTTTCAAGTATATTAGCTTTGTTGACATGGGTTTTAGAATTCTTGTGGGACTAGCAATGTTAGCATCCATATAGGCACTGGTTCCAGGTCTGGTAGCTGCGCTTCCAAACAGGCCTCTTATACTGTGCCCGGGAAAACAGTGGAAGATGGTGCAAGTGCTCAAGCAGTCACATGGGAGACCCGGATGAAGCTCCTGGCTCCTGGCTTCAGACTGGTCCTGTCCTGGTCATTGCAGATATTTGGGGAGTGAGCTAGCCTGCACGAGATCTCCTCTGAAACTCTGATTTTCAGATAAAGAAAAAAATACATATATTTTTAAATCTCTCTTTTTCAAGGCTTAGGTGTTAATAAATTCACCTTTTTTTTTTAAATAATGTGATACTTACTCCCTGTTGTCCTTAACAATTTTCTTTTCTCTGAGTTCTGCTTTAGCTAATAGCAGCATGCCACTTTTCATTTTTAGCTTTATATTTGCATGATTTCCCCTATCCTTTTACTTTCAACTTTCCATATTATATGTGTATAAGTAGTTTGTTTTAAACAGCATATAACAGGACCTTTTAAACCTGCTCCATCAATCTCTGCTTTTCTGTGTGCTGTATCTTTTTGATTTAAAGTAATCGTTGACGTGCCAGTATTTAAGTCTTCAAATATGTTGTTTAGTTTTGTTCCCTCTGCTTCTCATTTGTTTCCTGTGGTTTATTTGGTTTTTTTTAAAGGATTCTTTCTATTGATTTATAATGTTTGAATATATTGCTTTGCATGGCTTCTTAGTGACAGTGGAGATCAGGTTGTGTGATGCTAAAATTACATTTCCCAGTGTGTCCCGTTGAGCTGCTTCTTCGTGAGTTGTCTTATTTTGTTGACAAGTGAATTTCAAAGTGGTAGATGTAAATGTTACCTTACTGTGATTATACTCTATGTAAATGGAGTCCAAATGGATTATACTCTATGTAAATGCCAGTCCAAAGGCAACAGTTGGCCAACGCTCGCTCTTCCAGACACTGCGAAGGAATTGAAGTGGTCGCTTTCGGAATGGCAGCGTGAGAAGCTCCCGTGACTCGCTCTTCCCTCATACGATGGGAATTTTGAAGAAGAAAACTGAGCTCAAAAATCACAAAAATCTTTAAAGAAAAGTCACAGAACCGACTGAAGTGGTCTACTGAAGACAAGCAACCGGTTCCTGATAAAACAATGGTGTCTGTGATGGTACAATTTGAGGATTCCACACCTAGTGGTGTAACAAGCAAAATATGGTAGTCTTGAAAAACATTTCTCTTGAAACTAGAGAAATTTGAACTGATCTCAGCGAACAGAAGTCCATGCCATTTACACTGAAGCCTAGAAAACATTGCTGGAAGAAATGAAAGCTCCGAATGATGGAAAGGCATCTTTTATTCGCTGTTAGAATATTTGATATTGTTATGGTGACAAAGCTCTCCACACGGGCGCAATCCCTAATAAAATCACAAGTAACCTTAAAAATCATGAGATAAATCTATATTGTGAAAACTATGAAATACACTCATTTTACTTAAATTAGAAATAGGAATAAAAGTACATAATTGGGTCCAATGTGATAGCCTAGTGGCTAAATTCTTGCCTTGCATCTGCTGGGTTTGTAATATGGGTGCTGGTTCTAATCCTGGCTGCTCCATTTCCCACCCAACTATCTGCTTGTTGCCTGGGAAAGTAGCAGATGATGGCCCAAAGCCTTGGGACCCTGTACCCATGTGGTAGACCCGGAAGAAGCTCAGGGCTCCTGGCTTCAGATCAGTTCAGCTCTAGCCATTGGGGACTCTTGAGGAGTGGACAGATCTTTCTCGCTGTATCTTCTGTCTCTGTATTTCCATCTTTATAATTTAAATATATATTTTTTTTAAAAAAAAGAAAGAAAATGCATTGTTACAAAAAAATTAAAAAGATTTTAAAAAGATAAGACTTCCTAAGGTACTAATATTTTTCTGATATTGATTGATGCATCTACGACAATACCCCAATAAAACAGCTCAAATTAGGTAATGCATAGTTTTTAGTGAAATCCAAAGTGTTATAGGTATATTTTATTTAATATCTTATGCCGTAAAATGCAAATACCAAACCAATCTTTAGTCTAAATTTAAATCTAAGAGCACCCAACAGAGAAAAATTTTGTAAAATCCAAGAATACAATAACACAAAAGGAAAAATGTCTAATTAATATGAATATTCAACTCAGAATAGCAAATCTGTTTGAGAATATTTAAAATTGCCCAACATTCAGGGAGATATCGTGAGGGAATGTGATAAGACACATACAAGTTAGGTTTGTTAGTGACATAAACTTGGACACTTGGCGCCTTCGAACTCAGGCTCCCTAGTCGCTGGCCTGATGACACAGGTGTTGATGTGGCTGAGACCTCAAAGGCATCAAGGTCTGAGCAACAACACAAATCAGAGACACCAAGACCAACCGTAGGTGAGGGCGTCCTGGACCAGTTGTTGTGAAATTTCACTGGACCAAAGTACTTGGAAAGTTGTGTGAGAACCAGCAGCTGTGGCACCAGTAACAGAAGCTGCAGCTCACTGCACCGGGCCCCTTGCACACTTTCTCCAGGAAGAGGAGCCCTGTGGACTCTCAGAGAAGCTCTCCCAAGAATACAAACAAGAGGGTGCACCCAAGCAGCACAGAGGGTGGCTGGTGCCGGACTCTGGTCTCCTAGGGAAGACAAGAGGAATAACCCAGCTCTCAGTTCTCTTTAGGGTCTGCTTATGGAAAACCTGCTTGCCCTAAGCCTTCCCAATATCCTATTTCTCAGCTCCTCCTTGCGGTTAACCCTTGAGGAGACACAACTTTGTACACTCCATTTCAGGTTCTCCCCTTCTCTCTCAGACACTCCAATTGGGATTTTGCAGTCACTGTTGGCAGTTTTGTCAGTGTTGTCCACATTCCTGATGGTCTATTCCTGCCTTGCCTGTTAGACAGCTAGCTGCTTCTTGCTGCTTCCTGCGCTTTCCCTGCAGGAGGCCCCAGGGAAGCACCTCCAGGCAAGGTAGAGCCTTACCCTCGGGACTCGAACCTGGTGCTCACTGCTCCCTCTGCTGGCAGTTCCGTTGAAGTCCGTGCTGACCACCTCCGTTTCAAATCACAACCTGTTTCCCCTACCACCCTTCCCTGTCCTCCATCTCTTCCAAAAACCTATAAAGATATGACAGCAGTGATGGTTTAGAATCTTTTATCACTTTTCTATATCTTCACCTGGAATGCAAGTTCAACACAAGGACAATTTACGCTGTGGTTAAATGTTTGTGTATTTTGTTACGAGTACCTAGAACAAAGCCTGAAACACAGGAGGCACTCAGTATGTATTTGTCAAACTAATGAATTAGAAGCAAAATATTCAAATAGGTGGAAATTGTCATCAGAGCTGTTATATCATGCATCAAGAAAGCGAAATGGGAAATTGGGACCCTGCACCCATGTGGGAGATCTGGAGGAAGCTCCTGACTCCTAGATTAGGATTGGCTCAGCTCCAGTCATTGCGACCGCTTAGGGAGTGAATCATTGGACAGGAGATTTTTCCTCTCCCTCTCCTCCTCTATATATACATCTGCCTTTCCAATAAAGACAAGTTAATCTTTAAAAAAAAAAAAAAAAGATTGTGGAAGCCAGGGTCCAGAGGGGGCCAGGTTTGTGAGTCCCAGGGACAGGGGGATCTGACAGGGCTGTAGCTTGGCTCAGGTCCACCTGCATGGTGTGGGCCAGATTCACGAGCCCCGAGGATAGGGGATGCAGTGGGGCTTGGGTGGTCTGGCCCAGGTCCTGGGGCCTGCCTTCCAGGTGAGTGTTGGCTTTGTGAGCCCTGGGGGTGGGAGATCTGGCAGGATTCAGGTCACCTAGCCTGGGTCCTGGAGCCTGCCTGTGAGGTGGGTACCAAGTTTATGAACCTCAGGGGCTGGAGATCTGGTGGGGCTTGAGTCCCCTGGCCCAGGTCCTTGGGCTCCCCTGCAAGAGCAGTGGACACAGGCCCTGTTGTAAAAAGAGAATATGGCAGCTCATTTAGTGTCGCAGTAGAAGAAGGCAAACAGAACAAATTGGACAGCTGCCCCAGCAAAATGACAGCAAAACATCTCAGTGAATAGAGACTTGAGGTTGACTGTATCAGCCAATGGACATTAGGAGGACTTCATGCGCCTTAGATTGGTGAAATCAACAGCATTCCAGAACTATCCAAACCACTTGGGCAAAACCCTCGGAATACGTACACATTGAGACCCTGAGTTGATTGAGATGGCTATTCCTCAGCCCAGGGTGCTGGGACATTTGGAAAGTCGTGTGTGGCTTTCTGCTTGGTCTCTCTCCTTCTTCAGAAGCAATAAGAAAAAAAAAATAGCAAAATTGGAGACTACAAACTCACTCAGTTTTCCCTAAACCTTGATCCTTCCCATCCTGATCAATCATGTAATCATTATAAAAAATAAACTAATAAAAATTAATATATTTGATTCATCCAACTATATATCTAAGTGAATAAACTAAACTTCATAAACCACTTTTTTGTAGGATTAAAAGATGATCCTGGCCCCGGAGTGGTGGCCTAACAGCTGAAGTCCTCGCCTTGAACACGCCGAGATCCCTTCTGGGCGTCGGTTCTAATCCCGGCAGTTCCACTTCCCATCCAGCTCCCTGCTTGTGGCCTGGGAAAGCAGTCGAGCATGGCCCAAAGCCTTGGGACCCTGCAGCTGCACGGGAGACATGGAGGAAGTTCCTGGCTCTGGATCCCCAGACTCCTACCCCAAGCAATCTGTAGTCCTGGCTCGCCTCCCACCTGGGGGGAAGTGTCCTGGCCTGGCATTGCCTGCCTTCCCCACATATCCTTAAAAAATAACAATAATAAAGAGAGAATAAGTAACTATGTCAGCACACTGGTATAGTTAACACACATTTGGCATTAACCAGACCCAGGATGCTTGCCAGCCACTGGCTGCTTTTCCCACAGCAGTGTGACACTTACCTAGGAACAAGGCAACCCAGGCAGTTGCCTGCTGTCCAGGTCATCACGTTTCAATGGACAGTTTCACCTTGACATTCATTATTCTCATCACCTACATTTTTACAGAAGAATGTAATGAAATGAATATTTGCAGGAAAAAAAATCGTATTTTGAAGAGAATTGCTCAGCAACTTGTATAGGGATTTCCAAAATCAAGGTATCGATATAAATTTTATACCATTTTTTCTTCATTCTAAAAGAGTATCCAAACGGTAAACAGATAAAATAAAAATTACTGCTACCATTGTTTTCTAGAGGAATTGTAGTAGTGAGACTTTCCTTTATTTAGAAATGAGCAGTATATTTTCATGACAAGTACATATTACAAATTGTTTTCCAGCAGGAAATGTGGGAAATTCTGAACTGCAAGTCCCTAAATTTTGAACAGTCTTGCATGTCTGGAATCTGAACTCCGGAATCCTCGTTTACTCACAAAATACCCTAGTATACTATCTCCTTGAGTGATGCGATGGGACTCACTTAGACGACAGCATGTTGTATCTGAGGCCCGAGGTGGACCAGACATTTCACCCACCATCCACTTTCAGTCAGCGCTTGGGAGAGGCCGCCGTTGCTGAGGTTGTGAGAACAAGGATTCATTCCAACCGCAAGGATTCTGATAGGCTCTCAGCCTTTGGATCATTTCTCTCTGCTGATTCAAGACAACCCTGACAACATACAGAAAGAGTACAGCGACAATGAGCTCCAAACCTTAGCCTTGTCTTACAAACATCAAGAGCGTGTTCCACGCAAAGCAAATCCCTCGTGATTTTGCTGCATCTCCTTGCTCTTCCACGCAGTTAAACCTGCCTCCCACTTACTTAGCTTGCTTTACAGATTAGTCAAAAATACCCGGAATGTGCAAGTCAGTTATAAAACTGAAGTACTGACGTCAACTAGTTAAACAGTTTGTCTCTCGTTCAGGCTTTTGGCACGATAAAGGCACTTTTCAATCTTCTAGAATAAATAAGTACTTTTCCTACACTGTTTGTAAGGCCATCCTTTTTATATCCATTGACGACCTACTGAATATCAATGATGGTGACAGGATCCGGCACGGGAACAATGGCATTTGATGTTCACCTTCACGGCTGGTGTTCCGGATGCACAATTTTAGCCTGGTTTGGAGCCTGGCGATGAATGTTTGACTTAGAGGGATCTCAGAGAACAGAAGTGATTGTCACTTAGGAATGTAGCATTTTCTCAACCTGAATTCCCCTTGTCTCGACGTGCCTCTTGGCTCTACAATGCCAGAACATTCTTCTTTGTGCTGGGTCTAACATGTATGGAAGATGGGACAAAAGGCAAGCCCACATCTGACCACTCATTCCTGTGCTTTGGCACTCTGCTGCCCTAGCACCTTCTTCATGGCCTCTTTGACATCTTTGTTCCTCAGCGTATAGATCAGGGGGTTAACACTGGGGGTGACAATTGTGTAAAAAAGAGTAAGGAATTTGCCCTGGTCCTGGGAATATGTGTTTGCTGGTTGGAGGTACATATAGATAATTGTACCATAGAAGAGAGAGACAACAATGAGGTGGGAACTACAGGTGTTGAAGGCTTTCTTTCGCCCAGCGGCCGACTTGATCCTGAGCACTGCTCGTGCAATGTAACCGTAGGAGATGAGGATGAGGATGAGTGGCAGCAGGATGATGAAGATTGCCAAGGCAAAAGCCAGTGCCTCAAGGGCCATGGTATCCACACAAGCCATACCAATGAGTGCTGGCATCTCACAGAGAAAGTGGTCCACACGCCTATGCCCACAGCGAGGCAGCATCAACGTCTGGGGTGCCATGATGAGAGAATTGCCGAAGCCGCTCAACCAGGCCACCGAAGCCAGCTGCCCACAGAGGCGCCAGTGCATGATGACCGTGTAGTGAAGGGGCTTGCAGACAGCAACATAGCGGTCATAGGCCATGACAGCCAGCAGGACACACTCCACACCTCCCAGGGCCAGCACGAAGTAGAGCTGGATGGCACAGCCCACGTAGCTGATGGTCTTGTCTGGGCCCCACAAGTTGTAGAGCATCTGAGGGATGGAACCTGTGGTGAAGCACATGTCCAGGAAGGAGAGATTGGCCAGAAAGAAATACATGGGTGTGTGCAGCCGGGAGTCCAGAGCTGAAAGCAAGATGATAGCCATGTTGCCCAGGAGGGTCAGCAGGTAGAAGGTGAGGACCACCATAAAGATGATGAGCTCCAGGCGGGGGCGGTCAGAGAAGCCCACCAGGATGAAGCCCTCGAAGGAGGATGTGTTGGTGCTCCCCATCAGCAATGAGCATGTGGTACCTGTGGAGAGAGAGATGAGCATCCCTGAAGGGCACAAATAACTCCATCAGAGTGGAGGGAAGCTTCCTTGTGAATACCGGATGCTTGATCCAAAATGTCAATGACTACTGATTAAATCGTCATGCGGTCTGAGAAGCACAGTGTTTGGAGAGTTAAAATCCCACTTCAGAGAATATGTCATCCACACTGGGAAGCCCAGAATCAAGTTCAAACCCAACTGGGAACTTAGCGACTGAACAATATTTTTGGAAGATGATTATCTCCTTGCTCCTTGTATCCACTCCTCTGATCCCATCATTTCCATTCACTCACTGGAGGTTGGTCCTGAGAGGCAGGTGTCAGAGACGACAGAGAAGCCCAGCCCAGGAAGAGACTTCTTTCACACTGCCAACGTGTGTCTTAACCCTAAGACTATGTGCCATTTCTAAAGTTGGGAATGTTTCAATATAAAGATGGAACAGACAGGAACAAAACAATTCCCAGGGCCCTCGCGCAATGGCCTAGCACTTTAAGTCCTTGCCTAGAACACACCAGGATCCCATATGGGCCCTGCTTCCCATCCAGCTCCCTGCTTGTGGCCTGGGAAAACAGTCGAGGATGGCCCAAAACCTTAGGACTCTGCACTTGCATGGGAGACCCAGAAGAGGTTCCTGGCTCTTGGCTTCGGATCGGCTCAGCTCCAGCTGTTGTAGCCACTTGGGGAGTGGTGAATCAACAGATGGAAGATCTTCCTCTCTGTATCTCTTCCTGTCTGTATATCTGCCTTTCAAATAAAAATAAATAGATCTTTTAAAGAAGGAAAGAAAAACAAATCCCAGACTAAATCTCAATGGATTAGAGTTCAGCACTCTTCTTTCTCCTCCCTCAATAATATTTTATTCTTAAAGAGAGCTCTACTGTTAGTAATCCTAGGATGACCGCTTTATTTATGGTTTTTATGATCCCATAGAACCAAGAGACTTTGCATCTAGTAAAATACTCAACATTTTCAATTCTTTGGGACTGATTCTAGGATAGATGCACTGTATAATGAAAGTTAACCAAAGGCAGAGCTACACTTATTCATGTTAATTCATATGAATAAGTAATTAATTAATAAAAGTAAGTCATTAATAAAAAGTAATGAAGTTGAGACTCACAACTAAAGTATGTGGTACAGTCTCCGGAAACGGCTTGAAGACTTTGAACTAAAACTTTGGCATGATTAGAAATTAAAGGATTGCCAAACTCATCACTTCGAGGGCTTCAACCAGTTTCTGTGTGGGTGAGAATAATATACCAAAGCAGCCAGAGAGCTTCTCGTGTAAAAGCCCAGGGCTGGTACTTACAATGAAGCCAGCTTTCCCACCACCTCTTGTGAGAGGAAAAACCTGCAACTGTATGATGCTTAAGAGCATGTAAGTGTGCATTTGTAAGTGAACTAGAAGGGTGGACGCCCATTGGATGGTAACAGGAGTGGAAGTTGGGATCAGAGGAGTGAACTTCCTCTATACTTACAATGCTTTATTTCTTTAAAAACAAAAGTAGCTGAAAGGAAGCATGACCATAAAGGAACAGGTATTTTGCATGGTAGCATGTATGCAGTTCCTCGTTGTCTTTATTTCTGTACAATTTCAATACCTCCTACTATAAAAGAGGAAATGAAAGCATGAGCTACAAATTATCCGGAAGTCAGCATCACTAACATTCTGTTCCTAGGAGTGAGGCATTAATGGTAGCTGCTTGAGGCAGTGTGCTCCACTTCACCCTAAAAGCAGCCCCTGGAGGTCAGGACTTTGGTTGCTGAACTTCTCACATCAAGCACTGAGTCTGCAGGAGTGAAGGAGCAGCCTGTCCAGACAATTAGTGCATGCCCTGCGGTTTCACTGCAAAGATCACCCGCTGTCATCAGAGCTCTCCCTGTGGATTGGACAGCACACACAGTAACCACATTAGGTCTGCATACAGAGAAGCTGAATAAGTTGTAAAACTGAGACTATGACCATATCTTGATTTGTGGTGCTGTCCTTGTTCCTATTGGCAAAAAAGTGTAAACAAAACAAACGAATACAATTTCTAATTTAGCAAATAAGAAGCACAGGGGGACACTGCCTACCACAATGTTAGCACCAAGGGCAGCGGACACATGGACTTCCAGAGTGTGCCATGCTTGTGCCAAACAGTTTGCATGGAAGTGCTGGAGGTTGTGGTTAACAGCATCTCAGCTCAGGTGGCCACACTCGGTTGTGACTGTCCCCCACTATACACAGAGCACAAACCAAGATCTTTTCCTTTCTGTCTTGCCTCTTGAATCACTGGGTGAACATTCTCCTCCAGAACTTTCACTCTGATTCGAATGTTTCAGGAGCATGGGTCATCTACTCACTGGCTGCCTTTCTTCTCAGCTTGCTACTCGTCATCTCCAAGGTTTCCCTTTGTGATCCCTGCAGCTCCTGCTTCTGGACTTTACAAAGCCGATAACTACTTCCTCTGTGTGCCGAGAATGTTTCTGAAACATGGAAGTGTGTCTGTCTTTATATGCTAAATACAGTGACACATTAATTATTTAACTACAGCATTTATAGACTGTGGAGTCTTGTTAAATTGTCCGTGATTTGGACAATTGTCTAAGTGTCTAAGGAAACAGATCATGGGTGAGTTTAGACAGCTCAGTCACATTTTTTCATACACAAGAGTATCAGCTTACCAAATTTGGCTGCAAAATTGGAAATGCCATCTTCATGACTCCTTCTCTGTCTTGGTACTTCGCTTGGAAATCCAAGTGGGGCAACCTGAAGGTAGATAAGGAAAAGAGAAAGAGGGCATTTAGGAGACCATAAGAAAGGACAAAGCACGGGCAATAGGTCCTAACAGAGCAGAATCCGCAGGAGCGAAAACTGTTGAAGAGCACATGACAGTCACATCCTCTGGGTGTGACTTGTAGGTCCATTGGAGAAGCCCATCTAAACCTCCAGAGGAGGGGAGAGCGGATGGGACCTCTGATGTGCACTGAGCAAGTTGAGAAACTTGGCTCAAGGTTGGGAAAGAAGAACTACTTATAGGTTTCAGAATTGCTCCACGACTAGACTTATGCTTTTCCATGTCACCCTGTGGAGTAAAATTTCTACTTCCAAAATTCCCTGAATTAATTATCTGTAACAAGGGCTGAGGGAGTGTGGTCTCAGAGGAAATGCTACTCCTCCCAACACATGCATGTGCACACACACTGCAGCTTTACTCAGAGGGAAAGAGAATTGAACGTAGTCAGCACTGAGCATCAGGTGTGGAAAGAGGCCACTCCCTGCTCAGTCCAGAACGGAACCAGGCACCAAGGAGAGATTGGATGAGCACAGATAAGTGCCTCAGTTTCCCCTTGTGTTACACATACTCCACTATCCACCTGGTGAATTGTGAATATATGTCACCATCTAAATGTCTGCACCATTTTGTTAAGACTCATTTCTAGGCAATTTTAAGCCATAATGATGTATCCATAACAATAAATCCTAATCTGAATGTTTTCCATTTAAGGTAGATATATTGAGAGAAGGAGGGCAAGTCTAAAAAGGTTGATTTTGACACTGACATTCATTTAAGCGTAGAAGCAAAAATAGTGGAACCAGCATGGTGGCTCAATTGGCTAATCCTCCATCTGCAAGTGCTGGCATTCCATATGGGTGCTGGTTCATATCCTGGTTGTTCTATTCCCCATCTAGCTTCCTGCTTGCAGCTTGGGAAAGCAGTAGAAGATGGCCTTTTCACCCCTACACCTGCATGGGAGACCCGAAAGAAGTTCCTAATTCCTGGTTTCAGAAGGCTCAGCTCCAGCTGTTGCAGCCACTTGGGGAGTGAATCAGCAGATGGAAGATCTTTCTCTCTGCTTCTCCTCTTGGTTAAAAAAAAAAAAAAAAAAAAGTCTGCCTTTCGACGCAGTTTGGGGGTGGACCAGGCTGAACCAGTTCACATCACCCACTGACGAATCTTAGCGCCAGAATAGTGTGTGGGTTGGACTGCACTTGGTCACAATGTTTACTAGTACACATAGGGCTGGAACTGGGTGCCAACTGGGTTGGGATTGGCTGTAACCCCAACTAGCATGAGCTGGAATTGGGGGTGAACCGGGCTGGGCCAGGCTGAGTACCCACTGGAAATGCAGAGGTGAGGGGGGGCCATGCCAGACTGGGCTGCAGGGCCCAATCAGCACGTGTGAGAATGGGCCGGGGGGAAGGAGACAAAGCAGGTAGGTGGAATGTGGAGGGCTCCCCTACTAGACCACCATTCCCACTGTAGAGCATGAGTTGGAATGGGGGCAGACCAGGCCAGGAAGGGCTACAACATCTGTGGACCTCATGTGAGCTAGATCAGGGAAAAGCCAGGCTGGGCTGACTGTTCCAAATAGTATCTGGACATTACTATGTAATGTATTGTATTATAAACATAAACATTGCTAAAGTTATATATTATAACCACCATCCACCATATTTGTACTGGTGGGCATGGAATATGTTAGCTAGAGACAGTGATAATATCATCTCCCTTAATTTATAACCAAATTATATAGTTTGTTCCTATTAATAGAGATGTTGAAATATGTAGATAGAAAGTCCAAATTGATCAATGTTAATTTTAGAATTCTTCCTGACAGTCAGATAAGCTATTCCTCTGAGTGTTAGTTCTTATAATTAGATCAAATTATTAGCTTGTCTTCTCTCTCTTAGCCTAATATTTTCTCATGAAAAGTGGAGAGAATACCTGGAAGGTTTGATGCTCTTCAGAATTTCCTATCTGGGATAATGAGCCCCACTGAGAAATCAAGGCGTTGAGATACTCAGGGGACAGTGAACTATGAAAAACGAAAAGTTGTTAGCCCAGGAGCATAAGCATCAATATTTGGCTTTTTGCCACCTCACTTCCACTCTTTTATTCACACTTGACTCATTAAAATTTCTAACTATATATAGGCACATTTATAAGTAACTGATGGAAATATCATAGCTGTGGAAGTTATTTCCTGTGAAAGAAGTTGTGATTGCAAGAACTGTTTTCCAGCATGCTTGCCATATGAATGAATGTACTGTGATTTGATGTCATTGAGTATCTTCAGAAAAGAAATGCACTTGACGTAAAAAAAATCTCTTCCATCAAATGCAATTACACTTAAATAAATCCTGTTTTGATTATTACATAATCTAATGATTGCTATAATTTTTGAAAATGTGAATAGACTTTTTACAATCATTTTTGTATGTATTCAGACATGTGACGTCAAATGCCCATCATTCCTTTGAAATAACCTGAAAGATTTGTGTTTCTTGACCTTGACTCTGTTTTCTTTCCATTGCTCTTGCTTTAGCCAGTACTTTAATAAACTCTCACCTTATTTCCTGCAAGGGACTACTCCTATGTTAATCTGTAGTGTCTCGCTCTACTTTCAATCATTTTTCACTTTGCTACCAACAGAACCTTTCTAAGATATAACTGTTGTCATGTCCCTTCTGAGAGTCCTGAAGTGATCTTCATTACACAGAGAAATATAAATATATATTCTTTCTTGCTAGTGTTGACTCTGGACCAACTCTTCTAAGAGTTCTCCCTTAGTTTATGCTTCAAATGCATTAAGTCGATGATTGTTTTCCATAAACATAACTTCTAAAATATTTAAGCTTAAATAAAGGAAAAGGAGATAAAACACCTCAACTCTGGCTCAGAAACAACAACTGCAAGCACAAAAGTGATTATCACTAGAGAGAAGTTGAGTTACTGTGAAAAGGTAAATAAGGCAAAATTTATATATATGTGTATATTTACATGCATGAATATTAAATTAATATTAAACATTTCTTACATACAGATCTGTGCCAACTGATGATATGATCTCCTAATGATATCTCCTTGCTTACCGTATTCTCTCAGAGGAAGGTGCTTGTCCTAAAATCATCAAGTCTGGTTGAAATATTCTTCTAGGACAGCATCCTCTATGCTTTCCCTGTGGTCACTGGTACTGGGCCTGGGAATAAGTGGGACATATCCAGGCTGCAGCACCCACATGAGCACCCTAAAACGGGGTGTGGTGCAGGCCAGGCCACACCAGCTCATACAAAGGTTGGGATGGACGGGGCAGTCCATGTTGGGTAAGGGCCAAGCACTCACTGGCGTGCGTGAGATCTGGGACTGAGAATGGCCCGGGTGGGGGAACCTAGGAAACACTCCAGGTGGGTCACAGCCCCTGCTGATGAGCATGTGGTCCAGGCCTGGATGTTGGGCAGGCTAGGCAGGGTAGCTGCATCTGTCAGCAAGTGTGTGAGTTAGTTTTGGAAGGCGGGGGTGGATCAGTCAGGGCCGAGCAAACTATAGTCCACGGTCAAGTGCATAAAAAAGGATGGAGTGCAGGTCATGCTGGGCTAGGCTGCCATACCTACTGGTTTGCACGAGCTGCCGATGAGAACAGACTTTGCAAGGTCAGGTCGCAGCACTCACCAGTGAGGATTAGGACCGGGGGCTGGCTGGGCCAGGGTAGGCTGCAGCATCCAAAGGCAAAGGCAAAGACAAGGGAGGGGCCATGCCAAGGCAGGTCAGAGCAACCACTGGCACACATAAGATATGAGGCTGGATTCAGGTCTGGCTGGAGAGCCAAGGGGACACCTGGCTGATTTGTGGGTCCCAATGATGAGTGCAGGGGCCAGAGGGAGGGCTGCATTCTGGTCTGGACATGGCTGCATTCTCCCTAGGCACAGGTGTGGACTGGGACTGGGCGCCCTTGACTGGGATAGATTCCAGCACCAACTGGTGCTCTGACGGATCAGGGTGGCATAGACCACGGGCTAGACTAGGTCTCTGCCCCTATTGAGCCATGAGTGAACTGAGTCTGGGAGTGGAACAGCTTTGGCTGGGCTGAAACATCCAATAGTAAAAACCGGAATGGATGAGGGTCAATGAGGAAAGGTCACTGTATGAAAGCTGAAAGGGATGTGGGACAAACAGGGCCTGGTGGGGGTTATTATGGGTTGCTGCAACTAGGCTTCAGCTCCCACTGGTTTGCTTGAGGGCCAAATGTGTGGTAGGCAGGATTGGGCTAGATTGCGTAGAAGACAGGGCTGGAGACAATTGACCCAGCAATTATAACTAATAGTGTGAGCATAGGCTGACTGAGTGACAGACTGTACCGGACTCTGTATTGGTAAGCACTCACAAGAATCAAGTCTGGGATCACCTCGGATGAAGTTTCTGTGGGAATCCGCCCAAATGAACCACTGGACTCAGAACTCCAACCATGATGAGAATTGCAGGTTCCATGGTCTGACCATGGAGTGCATGTGTCAGAGCTGGGCCTCCTCAGTGGCTTATACGGAACAGTGGACAGCATGTCCAGATGCACATGGAGGATATGGCAGTGCATTGGAACCTGCAGAGGACATCTGCTACCTTAAAAAGGATGGAGGACAGAATTGATTGACTACCCCAACGAAGAGTTGGGAGTGAATACCTAGGTAAACAGAGACTCTAAGGTAGACTATGTCAGCCAGTAGATTTTGGAGAGATTTCATTGTGCTTGGAATGGTGATATTGACAGTAATTCAGAACTGCTGAATCATGAAAACCTCATGAGCAGGACCCTCAGAGCATGCCCCACATTGGGGACCCTGGGGTGATTGGGAGGCTGGATGTGGTCTCTCCCCTTGTCTCTCCCCTCCCCCAGATACAGGAAGGAAAGAAGAGAATGTGAAAACAATGGCCTTACCCACTTTCCTCTAGCCCTAATCAAATATGTAAAAATTATTAAAAAAAAAAAACCTTACACAATACTTTTTAAAAAGAAAATAGGATACATGAACCAGGAGCCTAGCAGCTAAAGTCCTTGCCTCGAACATGTCCAGACCGCATATGGACGCCAGTTCTAATCCCATCCAGCTCCCTGTTTGTGGCCTGGGAAAGCAGTTGAGGACAGCCCAAAGCTTTGGGATCCTGCACCCATGTGGGAGACCTGGAGGAAGTTCGTGGCTCCTGGCTTCAGATCAGCGCAGCATCGGCCATTGTGGTCACTTTAGGAGTGAATCATCGGATGGAAGATCTTCCTCTCTGTTTCTCCTCCTCTCTGTATATCTGACTTTGCAATAAAAATAAATAAATCTTTACAAAAAAAAAGGGAATAATACATGAACCATTATTTACTACCAAGGTTACATCTGATAGCAGTAAGCATGTAAAAACATGTTCAACATCAGCTGCCATTAAGGATGTGCAACCAAAATCATAATATATCACTATGTATTTAGCAGAAGAGTCAAAACAGAGAGGAGTGATACAACCAAAACTAAAGAAAAGGCAGAGAAATGTTGCCTCTTGCCCTGCTGGTAGTAAAGCAAATGGCAGAACCACTCTGAAAAACATCTTTCTAAAAATTAAACATAGATATGCTTAAAAATACAGGATGCATTAATCATCTTTCTCTACATTTAGCCCAGAAAAAAACAGTGCAGCCTTTGGCATACACAAAATCTACACATTTTTGTTTATAGCATTTTCATCTGTGATACCAAAACACAGCAAAAACCTGAATTTCCTAAGCAGTCTGCTACATCTACATCACAGAACTCAACAATAAAAGAAAGAACAAACTACCAACACATGCCACAGCAAGGACAGATGTCAAAGGGGTTGAGCTCAGCGGGAGAAAGTCAAAGGCTACGTAGTATATGATTCCATTCACTGACATTCTTGTAACCAGTGATGGAACAGATGGAGAGGGTAGTGGCTTCTGGTAACTGGGATAAACATCAAAATCGTAAATGAATGTAACTACAGAGGAGAAACCCAGGGTCATCTGTGGTGATGGAGCAATTGTGTATCTTCATTGGTTACCAAAATCTGCATGGGACAGAGCAACATGGAAGTACACACATGTGTAGGTGAAAAAGCTAGTAAAAATTCACTCAGATCTATGGATTAAACAAAAGCCCATCTCCTAATTTTAATATTGTACTCTGGTGACCTAAGGTGTTCCATTGGATAAATCTTGGTGAACAATACATAGTAAATCTGCTTTTTTTTTTTTCAAAATAGAAAAAAATTTGTTCTTAATCTTTGAAAATAGAGTAAGCAGCCCTGGCTAGTGTAGGCATGTGGGAAATGAACCAGAAGATGGAAGATCTTTCATACTTTCTTTATGCTTTTCAAACAAAATAAGAATTATAAAAGAAAGAAAACAGAACAAGAAGGACCTGTACAAAACAATATAGAGTGATTTATTAGTTATATTAGTCAATGAAAAAAAAAGCAAAATGTATGAAGAAAAACAATCAAATTTTTGGTAAGAATCTATCATTTAGTGTCGGATGATCTGCACCAGTTTGTGAGGAAAAGAATAATCTTGTTCATGACCTTATCAAGCAGGATTGTCAAATAGGCAGCAGCAGAAACAACAGCCAGTACAGACATTTCAATTGGCTCAGCTGACACAATTATGATTGAAAAATTAAAGAGGAATAAGTTGCCTGCTCCATCAGTGCCAAAACCATGGTGTCTAGGTCAGCTGCAGGCAAGGGCAGAGCCTTCACAGGAAATTTCCAAGTGAGATCATGAGACTGAATCATTGCTCCAAAGCACTGGAACAGAAGATGAAACGTGGCTTGCCAGTACAATCCTGAAGACAATACACAGAGATGGAGATGGTCTGGTAGAAGCAGAAGCCACAGCAATAGTGTCTTGGAATGCTCGGGGCATTTCACTGGCTGAGTTCCTGGAGTGCCCCAGAATGATTGCACCTGCTTGCTATGAGAATGTTTTGAGAAACTCAAGGCTTTCCCAGAAAAATGGCCAGAAAAGCCTCAGCAGAGAGTCCTTCCCACCACAACAGCACTCCTGCTCACTCTTCTTAGTAAAGAAAGGGGAAAATCAAAACTGATCCACTTTCACATCAATATGCAAGATTGAGATGCCTTTCTTGATTTGGCTCTTCTCTCATTTCTTTTTTGTTTAAAGGACACCTGTTTTTATTCCATAATGATGTAAAAAGCACTTTATTGTCATGGCTAAATTCTCAGTTCCCCTGATATTTCAGGATGTACTCAACGGCTGGTATTATTGGCTACAAACTTGAAGGAGCTCCAATTGAGAAACAAAGTTCATATACTTTTTAGCGTTTAATTCTAGATTCCTGGACTCTTAGGATTCTTCTCATCTTACAAATGAGGAACATAACCAAGTTTTAAAAAGGTAAGGAAGAAAAAGTAACTTATTTCACTTTGAGAAAAGAGCATTTTTGACACTTCCGCTCAGCTCTCTATTTGTGGCCTGGAAAGATAACAGAAGAGAATGACCAAAGTCCTTGGGACCCTGTACCCACGTGGGAGATCCAGAAGAAGTTTGTGGCTCCTAGCTTTGGATTAGCTCAGCTCTGATCATTGTGGACATTTAGGGAGTGAACCAATGGATAAAAGACCTTATCTCTCTCTCTTTTTCTCTTTGTAAAATTATTTTTTAAATAAAAATAAGTAATTCTAGAGCCTGGCGTGGTAGCTTGGTGGATGAAGTCCTCGCTTTGCAAGCACCAGGATCCCATATGGGTACTGGTTTGTGTCCCAGGGACCCCAATTCCTATCCAGCTCCCTGCTTGTGGCCTGGGAAAGAATGACTCAAAGCCTTGGAATCCTGCACCCTTGTGGGAGACCCAGAAGAAACTCCTAGCTCCTGGCTTCAGATTGGTTTAGCTCTGGCCATTGCAGCCACTTGGGGAGTGAATCAATGGATAGAAAAATCTTTCTCTCTCTCTCTCTCTGTATATCTGATTTTCCAATAAAAATAAATAAATATTTTTAAAATAAACAAAAATAAATAATTCTTAAATAAATAAATATCCATGAGGTTATGCTAATTTAAATAAGTGATTGAGTGATGGCAATAAAGTTCCAATTAATAGAGAATGAGTCAAGGAAACAGAAAATTGATGTTACAGAAATAATTGGCACAGGCAAGAATTAGTGAGGAGTTGCAAGTGACAAAATATAGTAAGAAACAAGAAATTTAGAACTTCAAAGTATTCGTGCACAAGATAATTAACTAAAACAAAGTTGTTGTAAAATTTCAAAGTATTCTCTCACAAGGCTTGCTAACTACAAAAAGGAGAAAGCAGCGACTCTGTGGGGCTGGCACAGTGATGTAACAGGCTAATCCTCTACCTGTCAATACTAACACTCTATGTGGGTACCCGTTCCTATCCCAGCTGCTCCACTTCTGATGCACCTCCTGCTTATGGCCTGGGAGAGTAGCAGAGGATGGCTCAGGTCCTTGAGTCCTTGGACCCACATGTGAGAAGCTCCTGGCTCCTGGCTTTGGCTCGACCCAGCTCTGGACATTGCAGTCGTTTGGGGAGTGAACCAGCTGATGAAGACCTCTCTCTCTGTCCCTCTTGCTGTGTGACTCTGACTTTTTAAGTAAGATAAAATAAATCTTTTTAAAAAAAAAAAGAATGGCATCTCTGCCAGTGGACAAACATGGCAAAAAAAAAAATGTTTCTATGGCACAAACCAGTTAATACTACAATAAATAAATAAAATATCATACAGCTTGACATGATGCAAAGACAGCATTACCTCCATCTGCACAAAAAGTACACTACAGATAAATCCAGATTGAGGGCTTGTCCACAAATAACTGGCCAGCAGTCTTTTGTGGGGCCAAAACATCATGGAAGAGAAAGAGGGACTTAGGATGAATAGGAGGAGACACAACCCTGAATGCCCGTGGGTTCCAGCCATGGCCAGGAGCACCAAAACATCTCAGACAGAGAGTGGACAGAACTGCAATTTACAATGTATCGAGGACCACAGGCTGATCTTATGCACTGGTAATTGTACCGTGATTCTATAAGATGCAAACGTTAGGCAAAACTGGTTGAAGGACACGTAGAAACTGAATTACTTTAGCAACTTTGTTGGAAGTCTACAATGATTTCAAAATACAACCCTAATTTAAAAAGTTACATTCAGAACAACTCCTTTAAGGAATATCACACGCAAGCAAGTACGATCCAAATATCTGCGTGCATCTGTGTGTGCTCATCTATTATCTGTATGTAAGCTGAAAATGGAAGGTACTATTTTTAAAAACAAGCATTTAAGATGATCCACTTTTCCCTTTTCCTCAGTGGATCATTCCTTGACCTAGAAGCGCATGTCATTATTCCCAAACTCTGATGTCCTTCCATCTGGATTCACGTATTCCGTGCACCTGCTTCTGACACATCAAGTCTCTGGATTTGCTACAAAAGCAAAGAACCAGAGTTGCCTTCAGATGAACAAGCTGAAGAGTCTTCTTCCGCTTTGCTCCACAAAACGCATGCTTTTATGAATTAATTTATAGATGGATAAAAGCAGGGCACTTAATAGCTAATTTTTTTTCTCCAAAGTTGAAATAGTTCACTTAGTTAGCCATTCCCTGTGAGAGCTTTAACAAGTTGCTTTAAAAATGTAGTGGAATATAAAAAGCAATGTTATATGACAGTTCTGGGATCCAATTCGTTTCAGTGGACTCCGGTGAAGGTGTCCCTGACAAGTCAGCAGGTGTCAAGATGGTCAAACTGAAAAGGAACCGTCAAACCTTTTCCCCCTAAGACAGCATAAGCCAGTGCCAAAAATTAGAGCATTCCGCAAGGAACAGCATCAGGCAGAGAGCAGGAAGCTCAGCACGGAGGAGATCAGCTCATTGTCAAGGAGTGCTGGTGAAAAGGCTCCTCCTTCTGCAGACCTAGCAAGTAAAGAAGCGATGCAAGGGCTAGAAGAAGAAAAGCACCAAGTCAGGGTCGAGAAACAAGCCTTAGTCAAGTGGCCCATCCCCTACTCCACTTCCCAACAGGAGAGCAATGTAGACACGGTCAAGGGCAGCATAGTGACGCTCCGTTATCAGCCACAGGTTGCAGACAGCAGTCCTTTAGGACTATGAGGGAGCCAAGCAGTGGCTCGCTCCTGGCGACTTGTGTTCATTATAATGTTATAGGACAACGTGCTAAACATACACAATTATACAGCGCGTAATGGTTGATATGGTAATAAATGACTATGCTACTGACTTACGTATTTAGTATACCTGTCATTTTTTAGAGTGTATTCCTTCTATTTATTTAAAAAAAAATGTTTTACCGTGGATCAGTCTCTGTGTGATGGTTATGGAAGGCTTGTATACCCCCTAAAATCAAACGCCTGGTTGCATCAAGAGCCCACGGAGAGCGACCTTGGCACGCTGAAGTTGCCTGGGGATGCCTTGCTCCTTTGTGACGTGTGAGTGTACGTATGTGACGCTAGGGGGCAGCCCTGAACTCCAGTGGCCGCTCCCTCCGTGCAGCCGGCCTGGTGCTGACCGGCAGTGTCCTTCATGAAACCTGCCAGGGAGAGGGCATTGTGGATTTCCTCCTGGACCTGGACGAGTCAACAGAGCTGAGTGCTTTCTGGGTGCTCCGGAGGAGACTGCCTGTGCCTTCCCCGCTCTGCTTCAAAGGTGTAGGATTTTTCTCATTTATTTCAAAAACAGTATACCGAAGAGACAAAGAGAGAAATAAGTCTCCCATCTGCTGGGTCAGACCCTAAATAGCCACAAAGGCCAGAGCTGTACCAGGCCAAAGCAACCTGGGGCTCCATTGGATCTGCTACAGGACTGACAGGTGCACAAGGACCTGCACCACCTCCCTCTGCTTTGGCAGGATTCGAACCACAGCTGCATAATGGGACGTTGGCATTACAGGTAGCAGCTTAGCTTGTTGTATCAAGATGCTGACCTCCGTTTCTAGCTTCCTGGGCCCAATTACACTGCTTGGTCCATGGCCCCACCTTCCTTCTTAAAGCCAGCAGTCAGGATGCAAATCGCAACCTTTTGCCTTTCACTCTGGAAAGACTCAGTTACCTCCACCGCAGGACGTTTAAAAGTTTCACAGGTGACTGCTCCTCAGTTTTCCTACAAAAGATTTCTTACCATCTGCCAGACCACATTTCCTTGCCTTGGTGTCTAAGAAACCTGCAGCTTCTAAGGTCAGATACAAATATGTTCAAAAATGCCCCATGCAAGCACTTGCATCTCCAAGGCAGTGATACAACTCCAATACATCTCCCAAAAAAACATGAGGGTGTCAGCACCCCTTACAGGTGCAGCTTTGAGCCTTGGCTGCTCCACTTCTGAGTCAGCTCCCTGCTTGTAGCCTGGGAAGGCAACAGAGGTCAAGTCCTCCAGCTGCTGCATCCATGAGAAGACCCGAGGAAGCTCCAGGCTCCCTGCTTCAGTTCAGCTCAGCTCCAGTCAGTGAGGCAATTGGAAGACCAGCAAATGGAAAATATCTTTCTCTGTCTCTCCTTCTCTCTCTATGTGAATCAAACAAAAATAAAATATCTTTTTTTAAAAAAAAAAGCAGCAACAACATTCTTAGCAAGATAGGGTAGCAGACCGCATTTGGGATAAAATTGTCATACAGCAAACAGCTGAGAAAGGACTTGTAGCCAGGACATACATAAAAGTGTGATTACACATCAATTATCACAGATAATCCTATCTTAAGATTTATTTTATTTTCATTGGAAAGTGAAATATTCAGAGAGGAAGTTCTTGCGTCCATTGATTCACTGCCCAAGCTGCCGCAACAGCTGGAACTGAGCCTATCTGGAGCCAGGAGCCTGGAACCTCTTCCAGGTCTCCCACATGGGTGCAGGGTCCCAAGACTTTGGGCCATCCTCGGCTGCTTTCCCAGGCCACCAGCAGGGAGTTGGATGGGAAACAGGGCCACCAGGATACAACTCAGTACCTGTATGGGATCCCAGTGAGTGTAAGGCAAGGATTTTAGCTACTAGGCTACTGTACTGGGCCCATAATTCTATTTTTTTATGAAAAGATTTAAGCAGACACCAAGGAAGAATAAAGTCAATGATTATGAAGCAAGAGGAGACTGTATTAACTCATAATAAACAGTCTCTACAAACTCATCAGTTTACATAGAATTGAAAATACAATATCAGATGTTGGCAAGGATATAAAGCAGCCAGAACTCTCCAAACACAGGGTAATAAATATGGAAAAGTACTTATCCTTGGGAGGAAAATTATTTGGGAGATTTCTTTTTAAAGCAAGATTTTTAAAAGATTCATTTATTTATTTACTTGAAAGTCAGAGTACCAGAGAGGGAATGACACAGGAAAAAAAAGAAAAAAAGAAAAAAACAGCTGCTGGTTCACTCCTGATTATTCCTAATGCATAGGGCTGGACCAGGCCAAAGCCAGGATCCTCAAACTCCATCTAAGTCTCCCACACGGGTGGAAGGGGTCCCTGTGCTTGGACTGTCTCCTGCCGCTTTCCCAGGGGCATCAGCAGGAAGCTGGACTGGAAGTGCAACCACAGTGTCTCTTGTCTGCGATGACACTGTTGCAGGCCACCAATGAATCCTGCGAACCATGTCGGCTTCTGGAAGGTTCTTGTAGAGCAACATAAGTTGCTGTTTACACGAGAGGATGTAGGATATGTGTTCATAAAAGAGCTCTTGCAGCTTAACAAAAACCAGTTCTGAGAAAATCACTGTTCTTTCCCTTTTTTCTTTTTCTCTTTTTAACTCATTCATCAATATCGGGAAAATATTTCCAAGACATCGCTCAGGGCTAAATTCCACATTTTAACTGGAAATACATTGTTTCATCCAGTGAATGTATTAATTCAACACATTCTTTTCCTAAGGACTTACGCTTTTCTCCATTTGAAATCGTTTAAAATAGTCCTATAACCCACGATACTGTGGGTTAATGCTTGCCTTCTGCTGGTTTCCTTCCCATGGGGAAGTCGCTAGGGTGAGAGTGTGAGGTTGAAGCGATACATGTTGCTTCCCGGGAACTCTCTCCCTGCTTCTCTGCAGACTTCCCACGCATTCCACAGACACTGGTAAGATGGGAAGGACCTTTCTCTCCTTCTTCAGGAGCAATACAGTTATTTTGTTTCCACCCCAGCGAGTGTATTTTATCATTACATTACTATAGCCTTTCCTATTTGAAAATGTGATGATATCTGTAGGTCATTTGGATTTGCTGTTGTTTAAACGGCTAATTTATGGAATCTGTCATTTTCCTATGGGGTATTCGCAATTTTTCCCAAATTTGTTAAAACCTTGTACATTTGTTCATCAGTTTATGAACCCCAAATCATTTTTTTCATAGAATCATGTCTCCAGATGTATCCATCTAGAAAAAGAAATTGAAGCTGTCTTGCATATCATAGCATATGAAAGACTGAAGTCTGTTGTCTCCGGGTTTGGTTGAACACTGTGCTGTGACGGTTTTTAAGGTGGATGAGAGGCAGGGGACACACCCAGTCCTGCTCTGGATCCTCCCCGATAGCTTCACTTTGCATCAGTTTTATTTTCTTTTTAAGCTGTATTATATAAAGCTACCATAAACTGAGATGATGTTCTTAAGGTAAGTTAAAGGATGATCTGTTTTCTAGCATTGAAATCAAAGGTTTGCTGATTTTAGAAAATTGAAAAAGGGTAAAAGGATTGCTTCCTCGCAGAAGGAAGCAAATGGTTTTCCAGAACACACTGACCAGGCTATCGAAGACAACCAAACTCAGTTCAGTAGGACAACATCCTGTTTTCCCTGTGACCAGCTGGTCCGTCCTCATTGTCACTAAGAGCTCTTTCCCCAGGGAAAGGCTTTTGCCCAGTTAGTTGGTGATGAGAGAGGAGCTTGTTAGAAATCTCCTCCCTCCGTCCACTGAGCATGTGCGCCAACTTCTATAAAGCGTGCGAGAAGGAGCTTTGCAATGCAATGACTGAGGTCCCTGCCGGAGACCCCAGCGGACGCCGACAGGGACAGGGAAAATGACAGAAAATCTTTACAAATGCTCGCAGCATTTGATGTCCTAATTCCCAAGCAATGCTGTGCCAGTACCCTACTTTCTGTCGTTTGCAGTCCAACTGGCTCCTAGTGGAGATCCCACAACTTGCTATTTATTCACGGAATGGAGCGGACAGAAATTCAACGAATGTCATCAAACTGAGTGATGTCATGAGGAAGTCATCGTGCCTGTGAACCTGCAATCAGTCTTATCTGCATTCAAAGATCTTGCACATAAAGATCTACCTCTAATGCTTGAAGGTAAGTTGTGTGTACTTCTAAAAGATTACTGCATGAAACTGCATCAGTGGTGAATTTTGTCTGGATGTATTTGCAATCCCTATGGAAAACAGGAACTTTACAGTAAGCTGGTCTTTGGTTCAATCTTTAACTTACTTGCTCTAGAATCTTGGAAAAATAATTAAATGCCTCAGAGGACATAGATTCAAGTTTTTGTCTATAAACTTGACTTTTATGCACTGGATGTTGTTTTTGAAGAACTTCCTTGTATTGTTAAGACTATTTTCAAATTTACATTCAGCGCTTGCTTTGGCAGCACATATACTTAAATTGGAGCAAACTTACGTTTGTGAAAACCACCGTGTCTGGAACTCTATATTTTGGAACAAGAGATTCACAAGGACATTGAGATGCAAGAAGAAGCAGTTTTCATGATGAGAGGGGTACGCCAGCCTCGTGACATCACAGAAGATAAAACTGACCTCCGAGGCCGTTAACTGACTGGTCTGTTGTGCAATGACTTGCCGGAAGATTTGGGAATGACTCTTTGATTTTTCTTGTCTCAGTTTTCTCTCCGTGGTGCAGCTCTAAAAACACTCCAAGACTCTGCTGAACCTCATCATTCTGAAAGTTCAAGTTCAGACATGGAGCGAGCAAATTCCACAGGAAAATGACCCACGTCAGGTAAGCCAAAGCACAAGTGAAAGGGGGGGGGGCGGGTATAAGCAATATTCATTTAGGCGAGTATTATACACTTTGGGTCAGATACTCTAAGGTGATCACAGAGAAGCATTGTAAGGGTGCCAGCAGCGGCTTTTTGAAACGTCTCTTCTGTCAACTTTAGTTTAACCCAGAGGCCTTTCTGCCCTGCTCGGTATCTCACACAGTTCAAACGTTTCGCTTTGCTGAATGCCTGCTGTTGAAAATGAGGATCAGGTTATCTCGGAACGCCGGTAATGTAGTTTTCTTGAAAGCAGAGAATCCACTTGCTGCGTGGTTTTTAAGGAATTAGCCACAGTTTGGAGCAAGGAACCAGCAGCCAATCTGATGTAACTCAGATATGCAGATAAGGACATATGAGTTTTTGTTTTGCTTCCTAGTTGTTAACAAACATGTCCATTGCCGCAGTAGCAATATGAATTAGAATTCAAACTATTTAAGATGCAAAATGACAACACAGCTCCTGTATTTCAAGATTCACTGTCATGAGTGGATCAGTGTTTGGGGTTACTGTGTGTTTGGCAAATGGACACAAAGACTGAGTGAAGCAAGACTTGAGAATCTGGGACTCTGAAATCGGCCATCTCACCCTCATTGCTTTCCTGTCCCAGCACAGGTAGTCTGTTCTAGTGCTCCATGCTGGAGTGGGAAATCTTCGCCTTCCCCGAGTCCAGACAACACAATGTGAGAGGACGTGACATAACAGGAGACACTTAAACACAACAGCACGATACATTCCACTGGTGGAATAGAAGTTTATTTGCAAATACAAGTACCGAGTCAGAGTGAGGGCATCCACTGATGAAAGAATGTTAACTTTAATTCTTTCCCATTTCTGTGATCCTTAGCAGAAAGAACTCCTTGGACAGTCTTTGAGTCCTAAGCAGAGATGCCAGATGGAATGTCTGGCTTTGGAGGGGACAAAGCACCTCCAAATGTCCTCCATGGATGACAGACAGGCTGGGTAGTGGCACCAAGAGAGGCCTCAAAATTTACCCAAACAGCAACCCTGTCGGGTTGACAAGGATAAACTCACAGGTCTGAGTTAATGGAGGCCCTGCTGTCACCCGAGTGTGGGCTTGGAGGGTCTGTTCACACTGGAGCAGCTCACAGAGGCTCTGAAGCTGTGAGTCTCCACTCACGCCAATTGCCTGGTCCCTGCACTCTTCGGTTGTTATTTTTTTTTTTTTTTTGGCCCATTAGATGCAAAATGCTGCCACAATTCATCCTGCCAAGAAGTTCTTTGTGGATTCTGGCTGAACTTTTAGGAAGTATGTAGAACTGGAAAAATCTAAATCGTTCATTAATTCTCAGGCATTTTTTCAGTGTCTTGTAAAGATTTACAATTATATGAGGATCAAAGTTTCAACTAAAATAATGCTGATCTGAGGATAGAGTGCCCAGGCAAGATGGGAGAGTGGCATGATTTAAAAATGTATTACAAAACTAACGTCTGCCTATTGAAAAGTAGAACAAAAGACAAGTCAGTTTATGTCTGCTTTAATATTCCCCATTGCTGTTTCCTAAAAGCAAGGTTTTCTTCTGCAATGGGTAAAATAACATTTTTATTGACATATCACTATTATTATTACACATTATTTACATATTACATATATTACATATATATATAAAACACAGATTAGTAACATTCGGATGAGCATGCGTACAATGGGGAAATGCATATTTTGGTCATGATAAGATAATCCAGAGTGTTGCATTAGGCATCCTCTGGGATTGTAGCCGTGGACCCTACACCTGCTGGAAGTTTAGGGCTCTGCATGGCCTCTGCACCAAGTCACTGGGTTCTTGCTTCGCTGCTCCAGGTTCCTAGTTGTCTGTGCTTTCCTCTGCCAGGCACCGAGCCAAGGCAACCCCCAGGGAAGGTCTCATTCCTTCTTCACATCCCAAGGTAGCTGACTCTTCTGTTGTTGGGGTTGATGGTCTGAGGATGAAAGAGGGAAAAGCAAGCTGAGTTTCAAGAAACAGAGGCATGTCCATTGGTAGCCTGGGAAATGTAATGTCCCGGAAATCTTGAGTAAAATTCTTTTCTGAGCACCTTAGGCCTTGGATCACCGTGGTTGCTTTCACTGTCCTAGAGCCTGGATGGCATCCATGGATGAACGATTAGAATTTCACAAATGAGGAGCCTGAAGGCCATGGGCAGGAAACCTCAGGCAATGTAACCACTAAGAAAGGCAGGTATGCCAGCCCAGCCTGGTGACTCCGAGCAGCACACTGTGAAAGAATCCTATCCAAACTCTATGAGCTTCTAAAAGGGACAGGCCGTGTCTCCTGAACCGGTTCTTGATGACTTACCAGAGAGCTTTGCTGAGCTGGAGCTCTCAGGAGTTAAGAAAGAGAAATAGAACGTAAGCGGTTGTAACTGACTACTATAACCAGGAAATCTCCCTGGTGCCGAGGAGACACTGGGATCATTTCAAATAGCAGGAACGCTGCCTACATCTGCCTAACAAGAAAACATGCATTTGCAAAGCAAGCAAATGACAAAAGATAAATGCTGCCAATATAGAACCTGGGGATAGCTCTCAGAAATGTTGAAAATGAATCTGTTTACGCTGTTATAATTGAGCAGTTTGGAATATGTCTGTTTAATATTTGTATTTGGCAGCAAAACATTTTTCACATTTAAGATTAGGTGTTTATTTGAGAGGCAGAGGGTCCAACCTGGAGGGAGATGGATGGACGGGCAACTGTCAATCCTCCCCCGGAATGTTTGCTAAGGCTGAGCTCCACCAGATTGAAGCCAGAAGTCAGGAACGCAACCCAGGTCCCCCACATGGGTGACAGGCACCCAGGCTCCTGTGGAGTCACCTACATCAGCAGGGAGCTGCAGTTAAGAGCCGGAATGTGAGATCTGGGCTTCCCAACAGCTGACTTTAACAGCTGCACCGGAAGTCCACTCCATAGGAAGTCCACTCCATGGCTCAACCTTAAGTTCAAGCGAGTCACTAGGGGAAAAATGATTATAAGTAACTAACTTAGTACCTATATGTGTGTTAACTTACTGATGTTTTCTGTTTGAGGAAACCAAAAGTGAACCCACTGAACATGAATTGGGTCAACGAGAGCGCACCGCAAGAGTTCATTCTGTTGGGTTTCTCCGATCGACCATGGCTGGAATTGCCGCTGTTTGTGGTGTTTCTGGTCTCCTACATGCTGACTATCCTGGGCAACACGGCCATCATCATCCTCTCCCGCCTCGACTCCAGGCTCCACACCCCCATGTACTTCTTTCTCACCAACCTCTCGCTCTTGGATCTCTGCTACACCACCAGCACAGTCCCGCAGATGCTCGTGAACATTCGCAGCCCCCGCAAGGTCATCAGTTACGGCGGCTGCGTGGCCCAGCTCTTCATCTTCCTGGCACTGGGCTCCACCGAATGCCTGTTGCTGGGCGTCATGTCCCTGGACAGGTTTGTGGCTATTTGCCGGCCTCTTCACTACTCGGTCATCATGCACCGAAGGCTTTGCCTGCAGCTGGCCGCCGCATCCTGGGCGAGTGGCTTCAGCAATTCGGTGCTGCAGTCCACCTGGACCCTCCAGATGCCTCTGTGTGGTCACAAAGAAGTGGACCACTTCTTCTGTGAAGTGCCGGCACTGCTCCAGCTGTCCTGTGTGGACACCACCGCTAACGAGGCCGAGCTGTTCTTCATCAGCGTGCTTTTCCTTTTGATACCTGTGATGCTCATCCTCATATCCTATGCTTTTATTGTCCAAGCGGTGTTGAGGATCCAGTCTGCAGAAGGCCGGCGGAAGGCCTTCGGGACGTGTGGCTCCCATCTCATTGTGGTAACGCTGTTTTATGGGACGGCCATCTATATGTACCTGCAGCCACCGTCGCCTGCCTCCAAGGACCGGGGGAAGATGGTCTCCCTTTTCTACGGAATCATCACCCCCATGCTGAACCCCCTCATCTACACTCTCAGAAACAAGGAGGTCAAAGGTGCTTTTCAGAGGTTGGTTGCAAGGGTCTTAGCCAAGAAATAAGATGCCAGCACGAGTGATAGACCTTGTTAAAGACGCTGTTTGCTTTGTAGCATCATTTCATTCTCAGCAACTGGTTTCATTTGCATTGTTCTTAAAAAGAACCATGGGGGGGGAGGGGGCGATCTTCTTCAAATAACATGTCAATAAGATTCAAATAACATTTGTATCTGGTGCTGAAACATATTTGTGGCACAAGTCGTTCATGATCCCCCCCAAACAGCGTCCCCCTGAAATCATGAAGGTATCAAATTGTACTCCACTGCTTCGTGTATGTGGGGAAAAGTCTTCGTTTAGGAACTTTTTTTCTCAGAAAATCTTGATGCATGCACAGATGTGTCCATATTCTCTCTCTCTCTCTCTTTCACACACACATTTTTATAGCAGATAATCCAGTCTCCAAAAGAATCCGTAAAACCACCCTTGGCCCTCCCTTTTTGTTTATAGGTGTAAAGTCCACAGCTGGAATGTTCATATTCTTGCATAGAGCGTAGCATAAAGCACATGTCAGGGTTCTTTTTTTTTTTTGCATACTTCCACTCAGATCTTCCATTCTTTTGTCTCTGTAGTTCTAAGTGGGAGTTCTATTCCAGCCCTTCTTCCTCATAAAGCCATAGCTATGTTTTAGACCCGACTCAAACACATTTCTTGACCCTTTGAATGATTTCCTCACTATACATTTCATTCTGCATTATGAAGCACATCATATATTGGAGGCCCCTGCTTGCTGAATGCATTTTTCTCTTGCAAGGAAAGCTGATCAACTCTAGTCCGTCTGAGGCAACATAGGTCATGATTTATGCTTCTTTTGCTCTTCGTTCTGATAACGTGCAAGACTCAGAGGGCTGAAGAAAAACACTCAGACCCTGGGAATGGTTTTTTTGTTGTTGCTTGCTACACCACAGTTAACTAGTTCTTCAGCATCCTTCTTTTTCCTCAGTTTTTTTCTATCCAATACATCTTAAAAAAATAATAAGAAGAAGAAACAAAGAGTTGCAACTGAGAAATACAATCAAGAAATAATTCTTGGGGCTGAGGCAGCGGCATAAGAAGCTAACTCTCCAGCTGAGGTGCTCGCATCCCATCTGGGCACCTTTCAAGGGCCAACTGCTCCACTTCCAATCAGCTCCCTGCTGGGAAGGCAGTAGAGGACGGCCCAAGTCCTTGGGCCCCCTGCGCTCAAGTGAGAGACCTGAAGGTAACAGCTGGCTTCCAGCTTCAGAATAGCCCAGTTCTGGCCATTGTGGCCATTTGGGGAGTGAACCAGCGGACAGAGCGGCTCTCTTTCTCAGCCTCTCTCTGTAACTGACTTTCAAGTTAAAAAAAAAAAAAAAAACTTCAAAAATAGGAAAAAAACCACATCTGCTTAACTTAAAATTTCCCCAGAAAAGGATACATTTTGCTGCAGTATGATTCCAACACACCACGGTGAGGCAGAAAACTTGGAGCTACACAGTTACATTAGCATCCACCGGAGCCATTAGCACCAGAGCCCTGGTCTCCCTGCACCCTGCAGTGTCTAAGGCAGCAGGTGGGGTGGGGCTAGGGATCGACATTCCACCAGGGGAGGTTAGCACCGGGCTCTGGTCTCCCTGCACCCTGCAGTGTCTAAGGCAGCAGGTCGGGGTGCAGCCGGAGATCGGCATTTCTCTGAATTCCCAGAAAATGCTTTATCATCAAAAGAAGTGCTTTCCTGATTTCCTGTTCTTTTACGTCTACCGGTGAGAGAGCATTACAGGAAAAATAGGAGCAAAAGAATGAAAGAGTGTTTGAAACAGAGCATGCCCAATAATTGATGCTGAGTTAAGCAGACATTGATGTCATTCCAAAGTCAATGTCAATATCCTTTAAAGAAGTATCCATGGGCCTGACACAATGGCTCAATGGCTAAATCCTTGCTACTTACACACCACGATCCCATATGGGTGCTGGGTACGCCAAGTCCCATCCAGCTTCCTGGCCTGCAATAGCAGTAGAGGATGGCCCAAAGTCTTGAGACCTTGCGCACACATGGGAAACTCAGAAGATGTTTCTAGTTGCTGGCTTCAGATCAACTCAGCTCTAGTCGTTGTGGTCATTTGGGAGTGAACCAGTTGATGGACGATCTTTGTCTCTCCTTCTGTACGTAAATCTGCCATTCCAATAAAAATAAATAAATCTAAAAAAAGAAAAAGAATGATCCTTATAACAATGATGAAAATTAAGGTATTCCACATTAAAAAAAAAAAAAAAGATGGGTCAGGCACCCTAGTTTAGTAGGTTAAATCTCAGCCTGCAGGGCTATCATTTCATACAGGCACCAATTTCAGTCTCAGCTGCTCCTGTTTCTATCCAGCTCCCTGCTAACGTGCCTGGCAAAGCAGTGCCATTTGGGGAGAGAATCGGCAAGCAGATAGAAGATTCTATCTTTCTATTTCTATCTATTTATATTTCCTTCTTTCTATGTAACTGCATTTCAAATAAAAATATTTTTTTCTAGAAAAATGAGTCATTAATTGGTTTGATATATTTAAATTTTAAAGTGATTCATAATAACATTCTATTTATATGTTGCTTTTGTTTGTAAATCCATTTATTTATAGCCGTAAACTCATAATTGTCTTTGTCTAATGTAATGAGGGGGAGTTAAATATGTATAAAATATTTGGATTGTTTAGATTTTGCGATCATCTCTCATTACATAATATGGAGAAACAAAGATCAAGATTTTAACACAATTCTATTTGTTCTTATCTACTTGCAAAACATCACTGAAAAGGAGCTTGATAAAATACAGCCACGTTAGAAAGTGTCATTGTCACAGAACTTAAATGTTTTTACCCATTAGAGCACACACTTATCAACAGCTCTAAGGTGACGGCCTTCGTGAGTTAAAAATGACACTAAACTGAGAAAAACAATTTAGTTAGATGTCAGAAACAACATCTAAAAATAAAAATGATAGTTGACATTTAGCATAAATTAATAGAATTCTTTATATTATTTGCCTCAAAATAGTAGGAACACAATTGAGAGTAAATCCCATATCAATAGGGCACAAGTGCTGGTAAGAAAACACAGGTTTTTTGTTTTCGGTCTGGGATCTGCATCTTAAGAGACACATGCGGGGGCTAAAATACTTGTGCAGAGCAGTGACTAGGGAACTGGAGCAGAGCCCAGCGGCTCTGCAAGAATCGCTGGAGGCATCCATGTGTCCAACACAGAGCAGAAAAGGTTTTGTCTGGGCTGGTTGTGGTGCATCAGGTTAAACGGCTGGCAGCCCACATGCATGCCGATTGAGTCCACCTGTTGCCTTTCTTGGCCGACTCAGAAAGCGTCCCTAGCTTGACTCAGCCCTGCCTCTTGAGGTCATTGGAGGAGTGAAAGAGCGGATGAAAGATCCATTCCCCCCCCCCCACTCTCATTCTCTTCCTCTCTCTAACTCTGCCTTTCAAGTAAGCAAATTTTGTGTCACAGCAGGATGCAATAGCTCTCTGCACCTATTTATTTAAATTTATTTCTGCACCTGTTTAAAGAGCAGATGTGTACAGATTTTTTCTTTCTGGAAATGTTTCAATCCTTACCAATGTGTAAAGAAGCAGATTTTTAACGTGATGCAAGAAAATGCTCACAAGAAAATTGACACTGTAACAAATAGTTGACCATATCTGGCAGCGGGGAGAAGTGGAAATCTATATGGGGCGGAGATTGAATTAAGTAATATGTTTAATATCTTGCCTTTTTAAATCCTGCTTTAGGAATTTCTTCTCTTTAACAGCCGTTTCTGTTCACAACCCAAACCGGCAGAGAAAATGGAAGATGTGAACAAACCTTGGGGAAAATGTCTTGTGGAAGTTGATTCTTGTGACTTTCCAGAAAAGAGACAAGGAAAAGCTGTTGTTATTCAAGGCATGTGGAAATCAACACTGGAAACAGAAAGCGGTCTGAATTGATGAATGTCTATCTGGAGAATTCTCCAAACTGAAAGAAAACAGCAAGACAGGGCTTGTAAGGTTCCTTCCAATCCAAAAATCTATGTCTCTTATATACTTCCTTGTAATGGAAGTAGAGGAAGAATTTGGTTGGATATGAAATAATAATTTCCAGGTGCCAGCACTGTGGTGCAGCTGCCCAAGATGCTGCATCGCACGTGAACTCAAGTCAAACGACAACTAAACTCTTTTCCGTATGCAGCTGATCTCTCCCTTCCCTGGGGGTTGACGAATTTAACAACGTCCAAGCTGTTTTGGAGGATATTCTTGAACAATCTAACCTGCAATGTCTATTCTGAATCACACCCGGTTGAATTGTTATTCACACAGTGACGTTTCAAGAGCTGGCTCAGAAATCCAGAGGATGCAAGTGCTATGGGTAACTGGAAAGAGACACAGTGCAGATGCTGCTTGAGGGATCGGAGTTTTGGAGGAATTCAGTGTTTTGCGCATCGGGAACAGCAGGGAAGTGACAAGTGACGAAAGCTCACCCCAGGCTTTTGATGCCCACGAGGGCATTCCGGGTTTCAGCACGGCAGGACTAAGAACCCATGACCCCTCAGCTCCCTCCCAGCTTCCTTGGGTAAGGTGCCCTCTGTCTGGCTCACAATCCTCAGGGGGGCAGCTGGTTGAAGAGACTGAAGATAAAGAAGCTGGTGTCCACTGTGGGAGACCGCAGTGCCCAGCAGCCCAGTGTGTGGGAACTCCCTGTGCTGTCCGGCAGGTTCAACAGGCAGAGCAGAGGCGGCTGCTGGAAGGGAGTCCCCACGGAGTGGCCCTGCCTCTGGGGCTGGGCAGGTCCCAGCAGGTAACAGCAGGTAACATTCTCCACCTCCACAGTCAAGGTCAGAAGTTTTGAGAGTAAAACCAGCTTCACCGCCTTTCTTCATGGAAGTTAAGATTCACAGATGATGTGGTAATGCAACAAGATGGAAGAATCCACCATGGGAGGGTGGGGAAGCGGGGTTTGGGGAGGGGAGGGAGGAATCCCTGTAAAACTGTGTCTCATGATGCAATGTAATAAAAAAAAATAATAAATAGAGTCAAGATTTAAAAAAAAAAAAAAGATTCACAGATGAGTCCCCTAGCTTGCGGAAAACCAGAGGCCAAAGGTAGAAGGGGCTGAGAGAGAGGACTCCCAGGTTGAACAAAGTGCAATTTACTGGGAGACGGACTTTATGGATTTACCGGCAGGTGGACTGTGCCAGGAGAAGTCTGGCCTCCATCAGCAGTGACAGAGGTGTCCCTGAGGCCCAGGGCGGGAGAAGGAGGGTTTTGCAAAGAAAGGTGGCCCAAGGCTCGTTGGAGCACACCGGAACCTTTCTCAAGCAATACAAACATTCCAGAGACTAGATAAAGGACAGCTAACCAAGGCAGCAAAGCATAGAAGGGCCCATTGCAACTCCTACGGACCTCCCCCCACCCCCAGGCCCTCCTTCTGGGCACGCGGCGGGACCCTGGTTGGAGTGCGGTCCTTTTTCTCATCCAAATCCAGAAAGGTGAGGGCGTTTCTCATGCATGGCCACGTGGGGGGCGCAGCGCACCACGTTTTCAGGATCCGGTTGCTAAGAAGGGAAAGGTCAGTGAAGCAGCGACTAGGATAGTTGCGAAGGCATTTAGACAATCAGCCAAACGGAAACCTTCGTTAGCATTGGTGGTTCAGTGGTAGAATTCTCGCCTGCCACGCGGGAGGCCCGGGTTCGATTCCCGGCCAATGCACTAGCAACAAGTTCTTTTTTTCTCCGTGAAACACTTCCGAGTCATTCTTTTCTCCGGGTTTTGACCCATCCCTGCTTCCCTGCTTTTTTTTTTTTTTGGAGTTTTTTAGTCTTTCTGGCTGAAGGAGTACAAAGCAGGGATCGCCACTTGCAGAAGCTCGGCGCAGGCAGACGGCCTAACATAGCTAGGCGTCGATCGACTCGCAGGATATTTGAGGTCAGCGTTTCGGGAACTCATTTTCTTCGCTAAAGGCTTAAATGAAACTGATCGTCCTCAGGAAAACACGAGTTGTTTGAAATAGAAACCAAAAAGAAAGGTTGGAGTGAATTGTTTTAACAGGGTGATCTCAAACGGCCAACCTCGCGGTGCAGCAGAGTGGCGCAGCGGAAGCGTGCTGGGCCCATAACCCAGAGGTCGATGGATCGAAACCATCCTCTGCTATGTTTTTCTTTTTCTTCTTTTCTGGAGCAAGCACCATAAATGGAAATGTGTCTTGACCATAAAGCTTGTATCAAACCTGTCAGCTTAAGATCCTCTCCTCTGCTTCTGATGTTGAGAACCAGGATAAATCAGTCCACCCAAGGTATTTGGCTCAGCGCTAGTGTTCAAGACTTTGCTAAGTGCGTGAGGGAGCGACTTAACTCCCAGCCATCTCCACCTCTCCCCTTTTCCTCCTTAATTCTGTATGTAGCATGGAGTTCATTGTAGTTCTTCATTTAGTATTTTCGTCCCCAATGAAAAGAAAGTTCACAAGGACGGCGATTTTTATCTGGCTGCCGTGGTTGTCGGTATCCCTGGCGCTCAGTAGCTCCTAGGGATGTTGTGAATTTTTTGCTTTGTTTTGTTAAAAATCACAATTCCTCATTCACCAAACACGGGTGTTGGACATTCCTCACCTTCTTTTACATCTCTGTAAGTTACAGAAGAGTCCAAAAATCATGTTATTTTAACATCACATTGATTATAAATATTTTAAAACGTTATTTACTGTTAAAAATTTATTTTTTTTATTTCAAAAGCAGAATTACAAAGAGGGGGAGAGATAATGATCTTAAGATCTTACATCTGCTGGTTCACTACTCAAACAGCTGCCATGGTAGGAGCTGAGCCAGTTGGAAGCCAGAGGCCAGGAGCCTCCTCCAGGTGGTCCCTGTAGCCGCAGGAGCCTAAAGACCTGGACCATCTTCCACAGCTTTCCCAGGATGAAAGTGGGACTTGAGCTGAGCCCATATGGGGCTCTGGCACTGCTGCTTGGCCACTCCATGCCATGGCCCCTACAAATCTTTAATATATAAAAAAAAAAAAAAAAAAAAAGCAAAAAGAGCACACACATACACAAACACCCCGGCTAAATTCTCTGCAGTTTCGTCGCAGTCCTAGTCCACTGTCTTAGGGCAATCCTGCCGTGAATTTATGTCTGAAATGCATTTTAAAGCTGCATTTTTAGCAACTCCACAGATCACAAGGAAACACATGTCATTTCTACTAGAAAGATAAAAATCCCCCAAAACCACAGCACAACTTTCTATTTTTCCTGGGTCCTATTTAAAATACCGATTTTTCATTTTCCTTAGAATATTTTGTATTCAGAACTCCCTTTGTACGTGGAGAATTCGGGCTGGCTCTTAATACTTTACAAGGCAGAAATGCTTCTGTGTGACTTTCCAACGTCTGGCGAGCATTCAAGGGACAAGGGGAGTCACATGGATCTCTGGAAAAGAATTAGGACACTGGACACTGCAGGAACTGTTCTCACACCTTTTGTAGGGCAGGATTGCACTGTAGCCCCGCGGTGGAACGGGACACAGGCCGACCCACTCTCACTATGCATGAGGGGACCCTCGGACGGGGTGCTGCACGATGGTCCCGGGCCCGCCATCCCTCCCAGGAGAGGGCGAGGGGTGCAGGGCCGGACGGTCCCGCCTCGGGGTCCAGCAACCCTGCCGCCCGGGCAAAGCTAGGGGCAATGGAGCAAAGACCCGGGCTGGCCCTTAGGATACGAGCGGCAGCTTCCTGGCGGAAAGGCGTCCCCGGGGAAAGCGGAGACCGGAAAAAGCCAAGAATAGGCAGCTAGGAAGTAAACGCAAGTCGCTGGGGGTAGTGCTGCTGCAACAGAGCGACATACAGAAACCCACCTTCCCACCATCGGGCGTCATAGAACGCCAATAAAGCAGAGAGCCAAACACCGCGGGGTTCTCGAACACTCGTCCCTGCCAGAACAGGAAGGGGCGATTAGGAAACTGCCAACCTCACTTCAAGCCTACAACACCGACACATTCAACATCCCCAACCCCAGAGCTAAGTGCCAACAGCTCTTCCTCTGAAAGCGTGGTGGCTCTGAAAAGAGCCTTTGGGTCTGCAGCCGGCGTCTCCGGGTCTCCAGGAGCGTCTACTTGGAGCTGGTGTACTTGGTGACGGCCTTGGTGCCCTCGGACACGGCGTGCTTGGCCAGCTCGCCGGGCAGCAGCAGGCGCACGGCCGTCTGGATCTCGCGGGACGTGATGGTCGAGCGCTTGTTGTAGTGCGCCAGGCGCGACGCCTCGCCCGCGATGCGCTCGAAGATGTCGTTGACGAACGAGTTCATGATGCCCATGGCCTTGGACGAGATGCCCGTGTCCGGGTGCACCTGCTTCAGCACCTTGTACACGTACACCGAGTAGCTCTCCTTGCGGCTGCGCTTGCGCTTCTTGCCGTCCTTCTTCTGCGCCTTGGTCACCGCCTTCTTGGAGCCCTTCTTCGGGGCCGGGGCCGACTTCGCCGGTTCGGGCATGATGAGACACGCGCAGTTTGTCACAACACAAAACCGCGAGCCACCCGCTCCACGCCCGTTTTCATATAGCTTTCCTTATGCAAATAAGGTGCAGCGAGGGCGCTGTGTCTGATTGGCTGGTAGTCGCACATCAGTGTGGCCCAATCAGGACGCGGGAATGGCAACGTCGCGTTCCCATTGGTCCAAATGAAAAGGCGGCGGCAGCCAATGGGACGCCTTGTTTTTCGCGCCCCGCGGTGTGTATAAGGGCGGCTGTTGGCGGTTTGCTGCAGCACCGAGTGTGTGTCGTGCTGTTTCGTGGCGATGTCCGGACGCGGGAAGCAGGGCGGCAAGGCGCGCGCCAAGGCCAAGACTCGCTCCTCCAGGGCCGGGCTGCAGTTCCCCGTGGGCCGCGTGCACCGGCTGCTGCGCAAGGGCAACTACGCCGAGCGCGTGGGCGCCGGCGCGCCCGTCTACCTGGCGGCCGTGCTCGAGTACCTGACGGCCGAGATCCTCGAGCTGGCGGGCAACGCGGCGCGCGACAACAAGAAGACGCGCATCATCCCGCGACACCTGCAGCTCGCCATCCGCAACGACGAGGAGCTCAACAAGCTGCTGGGCAAGGTCACCATCGCGCAGGGCGGCGTGCTGCCCAACATCCAGGCCGTGCTGCTGCCCAAGAAGACCGAGAGCCACCACAAGGCCAAGGCCAAGTGAAGCGCACCTCCTACCGACCACCCCAAACCCAAAGGCTCTTTTCAGAGCCACCCACTGCTTCTGCGGGGGAACTGTGCACTGAACGAGAGGGCACAGCATAGCTTAGGGCACGCATTTCACATTAACAGTACACTTGAGTCGGCGTAGTGTCAATAGCTAACGGCGTCAGTTTTCTGACAGCCGGGCTGATATCAGACTTGTCAGGATTGTACACCGCTCACTTGCAGTCTAGTTAAACTCGAGTATGCCAGGATAGTATTACCCTTGAGTCAATCAACTTTCCTAAGCCACTCTTAACTCTGGGCAGGCTGGAAAGATGTCTACAGTGGGTAAGTAAACGTGGATTTTCATTTCAAAAGTGGAAACCAACCATGAAAGAAAGCACGAGAGTAATTATGTACAGACGAGGTAATTGGATGAGGTTTCTTATCGGGAAAGGATTCAGAGTAACCGAGTACATCAGCTACTTGAGTTACCGACGTGTAGACCGACCAAGACGCCGCACTCCCAGAGCCTGCGGCTCCCGTCCTCTGTGTGCGAGACCTGGGCTTTGCTTCTGCCGCTTGGCTGCAACCCAGCCTAGCTGCCGCTGTGGTAGGAACTGCAGGAGTAAACCAACGCAGGACAGCTCGCTCTGTTCTTTCTAGGTCTCTACCTCTCAAACACATTAAAAAAAAATTACAAATATAAACTTGTGGGGTGATAGTCTAAATTTCCCTTGCCAGCAAGGTTTGTTAAGAATGCGATGTTGAAAGTATTTTAGTTAAATGTAATAATCTATTTAATTGTAAAGCAGAATGGGAAGGAAGCATTTTTTAAAGTTATGTTTTATGACAGTTTCATAGGCTCTGGGCCTTCCCCCATCCCTCCATGCCCTCCCCCCATGTTGGATTCCTCCACATTGTTGCAAGGAAGCGTCTTTCAGCTAGGCCGGGGCCGGTCTATAGCTCAGAAACTCATCTGAGTCTCCCATGTGGGTTAAAGCCATGAAGTAATTTAGGATTTAGTCGGTCACCTTTGCAGGGGCATTGCCGGAAAACCGAAACAAAAAAAAAAGGCAGGAGCCAAGACGTGAACTGGCATTCTGATGTCTGATGTACCACTTCAATAATCACACTGCAACACTCATAATTAAATTGTTAATAATATTTTAAGTTTTAAGCAATAGTGTTTAACACTTAAGAAGGAAGCATACCAAGCTTGGGCTGTGATTAATATGGGGGCGAGCCAGGCTGTGGAGGAAGGCGAATAATTAAGCGTTTCAGGGTCTTTTGTCTTTTGTTTTCAATTCTCCTGTGTTCTGAAGTGAAGACTCCACTCCTTGCTGTCAAACGTACTTCTAAAATCCTTTTAGTGGGTCTTGGTACAGTCATTAAAGGCAAATAATAAAGCAGGTATGAGACCAAATTAATGAGACTAACGAGGGTGTTGCTGCAGTTCCCCTACAGTGAAAAGGCTCCGACGAAAATGCGTCTAAAGACGATTCGCGCCACTTTTCAAAATTCTCTGCGTGGGCGGGCGGAACTTGAACCCGATTGGCCGAAGGGTTCAAAGAAATTTAAAACCAGATGGGGCGGATAGGAGAGAAATACAGATTGGGTTCCGGGCCAATCCGGTGACGCCTGCCTGCAACCGCTCTAGCCAACCAGGCGCAGATGCTCAGTATAAATATTGGCCGCTGCGTTCGGCTCTCCACTCGCTCGAGTTAGCAAACAGCGTCAGCAATGGCTCGCACCAAGCAGACCGCTCGCAAGTCGACCGGCGGCAAGGCCCCGCGCAAGCAGCTGGCCACCAAGGCTGCCCGCAAGAGCGCGCCGGCCACGGGCGGCGTCAAGAAGCCGCACCGCTACCGGCCCGGCACGGTGGCGCTGCGCGAGATCCGGCGCTACCAGAAGTCGACGGAGCTGCTGATCCGCAAGCTGCCGTTCCAGCGGCTGGTGCGCGAGATCGCGCAGGACTTCAAGACGGACCTCCGGTTCCAGAGCTCGGCGGTGATGGCGCTGCAGGAGGCGTGCGAGGCGTACCTGGTGGGTCTGTTCGAGGACACGAACCTGTGCGCCATCCACGCCAAGCGCGTGACCATCATGCCCAAGGACATCCAGCTGGCGCGCCGCATCCGCGGCGAGAGGGCTTGAGCCCCGCGACTTTGTCACCGCTTCCCCCAAAGGCTCTTTTCAGAGCCGCCTTCATTTTCACAAAAGAGCCTGGTAACTACGTGGCATGTTCGTATTTCCCGGTTTAGGTGAGTAGTCAATTCCTGAGTCTCAGCTGCGCAAATGCGTTAATTGCCTTCAACCCCTAAGTGCCGCCACTCACCTGGGTCTACGAAGCCTGATTTACCAGGAAGGCCGACTTAACAGGAAGGGGAGCCTCAGTTTCTTTCGCTATTTCCGCGTCTCAAGTCTCCTTAAGGGCTAGGGCTGAGTTGACCCTTATCCAGGAACTTCCTGGTCTCGAGCGCAGGAACCCGAGGGACACCTGCTCTTCCAAGGAGCTGGAAGGAAAGTGGAGCTACTGGGACATAGGCACCTGTCCTGGATCCTAGTGCGTGGAAGGGGTTAACCAAGTGAGCCAGTGTGCCACGGCTGTTTGTAAGATTGTAAGTGGGGACGCAAGTGGACGGCAGCTATCCTAGAATAGCGCGCTAAGGGGAAAGGTCAAACGGGATTTTTGTAGTTGCAGTGCGTGTACAAGTCTTGCTACGGCACAACAGCAGGGTGGTTACTATTGGCAATTGCACTTCTAGAGAAATAACATCTCGAGCAGACAACACGGAAGTTGCCGAGATCAGCAGGCCCTCAAGCATGCCAGAGGCTCTGAGCCTTCCAAGGCCCTCACCTCAAATGACACCTTGCACAGTTCATGCTTGGTCCTATGGTTTGTTTTAGCTAATCCACATCACAACATCTAAATTATTTTCGTGTTTTTAAGTGAATCTGCAGCTTCTGTGTTCTAGGCAGGTCATGCATAACTGCTTAACTCTGAAAATATAGTGTTTTTTGTTTGTGTGTGTGTGTGTGTATGTGTGTGTTTTCAAATCATGGAGGCTGAAGTAAGTCAGCAGTTCACAGTTGAGAGTCCTTTGGGCAAGCTGGATGACGAGTTTGGGTGAGCCTTAAGCACCTGGAGAAAAGGAAGAAAAATAGTCATATGCATGTAATGTTTGGGTGTTACACACTGGTGAACCCTGCACGTTGGCAGCTGAAGTTAGCGGCTAGGAGAGAGGTCCCCAAGCTCTGACAGTCCCTTCAAAACGTGGAGTCCAGTTCTTTCCTTGAGCATTGACTAAATTCAGAAACTGCCTTCCAATTCACAGTAATCAAGTGACACAGAAGCCGACGGTGAGGGATTTTGGCGACCATGTCACACCAGGTCCTATGACCTGTTTCCCGGGAAGGGGCCGCTCTGGCAGCTCTGCCCGATGACAGTTAGCAGTAAGGGTCTAGTTTGTTTCAAAGCCATGATTTTACACTTAGAAACCATCTTGTAAATGCTACAAAATGACTGTACTCTCACACATATGAAGCTTGATATCTATAAATCGTAACTCCACGTTACTGAGTCGATCCGTTGAATCACAGTAATTGAAGTGAAACGTTGCACTTACTGTGTAATTTTAGAACTTACTAGCAAAGTTAGCTCCACTAATACTTGATACAGCTGGAACTGAGCAACTGAAACAAATGTGTGTGATGGAGACCAAACCCAGCATTCGGTTCATGCAGGTGTAGAGTGTTGTGCAGGCAGAGTCCTCCAGGGCTCTGCAGCAGGAGTAAAAGAGCTTTAAAACAGCCCAATTCCGTAATGGCTTAATTCTAGACCTGACTTTACATCGTTCTTAATTGTATTGATTTTGGACCTAATGTTTCCTGATTGACAGTGTGTTGGACTTGGGGGAGAATTCCAGCACTGGTTTTTGTTGTTTTTTACATAATTGAGGGAGATGCATGCCCCTTTGGGCCTCTGATTAAGGTGGAGAGGATCAGGCATGGGAGAAGGTGGGTGAGACAAGTATTTCAGATGTTTTTTTTCTCTTCTGTGTCCATGGGAGAGAAAGGCAAGAGGCCGTTCTTTGCTGTCAAACCACATCAGTTTCTGGTCATTTGATGACTTCTTAGAGACTTCAACGGGGGGAAAAATGTTCCGAGGGTGGTACTTACGTGATTTTGATAGTTCTGAGACGTTGTCAGCTTCATTGCACCAGGCTTGAGAAAGTCTTTCCAAGGTCTATCATTTGACAGTCTACCTTACTGCTTCCACAGACCCAGGAACAAGCTGTAAGACGTGGCCAGGAGTTTGGCTCTCCATCATCTGCCAAGACACTCGATGTCCTCTGCTGGCCTAGATGAACTAGCTGTCATGTCCCCCACATGCGTCTGGGCATGCTGTCCCCTGGTTTGGCATCAGCAACTGAGGAGGCACAGTCCTGACACATACACTCCAGAGTAGGACCACAAATCTTGTTATTTTTCCCCTGTGCCTGGAGTCTGAGTCCAGCAGTGTAACTGAGGAATCCTGCAAAAAATCCTTGCCTAGGGTGACCTCAGGTAGGCAACGCTTGTGTGTGCCAACCTGCAGAGGGTCAGGTTTGCTCTGCGTGCTGTGCCATGCAGCATATCCTGGTGGATTCCAGCAATGTTTTCAAGATTCAGGTCATGTAAAGCACCCCCATTCCTTCTTTGCATGGCACCCAATTGCAAAAGTATTTCAAGGAAAGGTTATTTTTTTCCCCCTTTAAACTGAAGCAGCTATTTCCTACTAAAAATGTATAACAGAAAATCATCAGGAGAGTTAAGGAAGGTTAAAACAATCATGTAAAAAACTCTCTTGAAGCAACTAGTCATTTTTCTCTGAAGTCTCTGGATTTGTGACTGTCATCAAAGAGTCACCCAGGAAAAGGGAAAAAACAGCAAGCAGCAAAACAGGGTTTTTGGGTCACAGTGTATGCCTGTAAGAGGAAAATCTGTTGTGAATGTGTTTACACTTTCATTTTTATGCCAACAGTATTTTTTAATAACTGCAAACTTTAGATCTGGAAGATGATTCATTTCATTGTTAGCTGTTCTTATGCTTGAAAGTAATTCCAGGCCAAAAAAAATAATAATAATTCATCTTCATAAAAAGATCTTTTTATGTCAATGTTTCAGTTCCACCCAACCATCCATCCATCCACCCATCCATCCATCCATCCATTTATTCATCCAGAAATTCAATGGAAAAATTTAGCCAATTAATTTACAATATTCAACTCTTCCTGCATTACCATGAGACATGTTTATTTTCATGAAGTTTCCTAAGCTTCTATTGATGTTTCTGGCTAACATAGAATAACCAAGCAGTTTGTAACTGAAGAGCTTTAAGAGTCCAAGATAATGAAATGACAAATGGCTGCAGTGTGGCCAGACACTGATCTAAAGTTAAGTGACACCAGTGCAAAACCCCAAAGTTTGTAAATGTTTGCGTGCCACAGGAGTAGACATCATTCAGGAAATGGCAAATGAAACATTGTCTCTCTGACTGGATGTTAGTACTGCTGAGAAACCTACACGGTCACCTTCAACTAAAACCTATGGGAAGAAAGTCTATTTGCTTTTCAATTGTCCACTCTGACCCATGCAGCTGGACGGAAGGCTGCAATATGATTCATTGAAGCTAACAGATAATTTTTACATTCCTATCTTTTTTTTTCTTTAAAGATTTATTTTTATTATTTTTTTATTGGAAAGGCGGATATACAGAGAGGAGAGACAGAGAGGAAGATCTTCCGTCTGATGATTCACTCCCCAAGTGAGCGCAACGGGTCGATACCTTTAACCACTTGCGCCACCGTGCCGGGCCCTACATTCCTATCTTTATAAGAGCTATATACTGGTATCTTTTTAGTAGTTTCTTTTTTTTTTTTTTTTTCTGTTTTTATTTGAAGAGTAGATTTACAGACAGGAGGAAACACAGAGAGATCTGGTTTACTCCACAAGTGGCCGCAATGGCTGGAGCTGAGCCCATCTGAAGCCAGGAGCCAGGAGCATCTTTCGGGTCTCCCAGCAGGTCCAGGGTCCCAGGGCTTTGGGCCGACCTCGACTGCTTTCCCGGGCCACAGGCAGGGAGCTGGATGGGAAGCGGGGCTGCTGGGATGTGAACAGGTGCTTATTTGGCAGAGGATTAGCATCTGCTGCCACCATGCAGACACCACTGCAGTATCTTTCTTTAATCAAAAGCAGAGTTTAAGCATTTTATCAAGTATATTTCTTTTGTAGGAGTTTGTGTCTTTAAACATATGTGATTGTACTGGCTACTTTTCCTGTTTAGAGGTAACTGCGGTAACAACTGCATGGCTCAAGTGATTTCCAACCATTCACTAGAAAAAGCAACAGCTTTTCAATCAGGTCAGAGCTAACAGAGTCACAACAAACTGCTGCCTATTTCCCATGTTTAAAATGTCAGCTCCCAGATCAGTGCCAGGAATCAGGAATCTTCACGATGCCAAGTGCTTTTCTCCCCAGAGAGCTGCTGGCTTCTGGAGCCTCAGCCTGCCTCCGGCCCAGTGCTGCCTCTCCTGAGGACAGCCGCAAGTGGGTGCTGCTCCACAGCGATGCCCTAAATATGCTTTCTTCAGTCCGCTCTGGGAGTGAGATAGATGCCCACAGATGCCTAGTCCCACCAACCAGGCCTTTCCACACTCCAGCGCAGCCTTGGGTGAGTACAGCCCCTTTGAGAGAGCATGGCCAGAGCCATATCAGGCAGCCACTCTAAAGGTCTGACCTCACAACCACGTGTGACATAGTACATTTGTTTAAACAAGCTGCTGGATTGCAGGGAAAATCGGATGTGCACCAGTTAACTAACATGAGCAAAAGAAAAATAAGTGGGGTGCCCTACAGACCCCACTGACCTAGAAGAGATAACCACACGCCCCAGCCCGACAGGGTGCTGTAGGGAAACCTGTGGCCGTGGAGAAAGCAGCAGGATTTATTTTTTTGGTGAGAGACACAGGAAATCACCTAGGAAAAGGATGCCACTAGTGAACTGACTAGTCAAGTTGTGCTTCTCCAGTATATCGGGACACGATCTCACTCCCTTTTTAATCCACCTGGCAGTAAGTCTCCATGGAAGCTCTGTCCAACCAAACAGATACCGATTCACAGACTAGCAGCTGCTCCCTGCCTGAGGCCTGCAAAAGCAGTCGAGGACAGGCCAAATCTTGGGATCCTGCACCCACATGGGAGACCAGGAAGAGGCTCCTGGTTCCTGGCTCCTGGCTTCGGATTGGCTCAGCTCCAGCATTTGTGCACCTGTGGAGTGAACCATTGGTCAGAAGATCTTCCTCTCTGACTCTCCTCTTCTCTGTATATCTGCTTTCCAATAAAAATAAATTTAAAAGATTATTTTAAAATTCCAAGTAAAATCGCTAACACACACGTGTAAAGGCTTTTCGCACTTATTATCAAGCATGATTAATTAAAAAAAATTGCGAGCCACGTGGAAACCGGAATGCTTAATAAGGGTCCACCTGTTGCACAAACAGGAATACCTGGCATAGGAACTTCGCAATTACTGCACAATGGGCAGGAGACAGGAGATGAATCCTTAATAAATTCTTGAAAAATTTTCCTACGTTTTCAAAGGTACCATCTCTAATACTCCCCCAACTCCACAGACAAGCACAACGCAGGTTAGACTCAGGAACTGCGCTGAGCCGAAGGCGCAGAAAACGCTCCAATCAGGAGGCTTCATGCTAAACAGGCGTATCAGCCCCGCCCCTTTCTTTCCCTGCCGCTGAAAGCAGAAGCTGAACAGGGAAAGGCGGCGCGCTGCTCTCAATCAGGTCCGCCGAGCGCTTATAAAGGCGCGGCTGGGCGCGAGGAAGGCCGTGTTGGCTGTGGGTGTGTGACTGTTGAAGATGTCTGGTCGTGGCAAAGGCGGCAAGGGCCTGGGCAAGGGCGGCGCCAAGCGCCACCGCAAGGTGCTGCGCGACAACATCCAGGGCATCACCAAGCCCGCCATCCGCCGCCTGGCGCGCCGCGGCGGCGTCAAGCGCATCTCGGGGCTCATCTACGAGGAGACGCGCGGCGTGCTCAAGGTCTTCCTGGAGAACGTCATCCGCGACGCCGTCACCTACACGGAGCACGCCAAGCGCAAGACGGTCACGGCCATGGACGTGGTCTACGCGCTCAAGCGCCAGGGACGCACGCTCTACGGCTTCGGCGGCTGAGCTGCTCCCTTCCTTCGCTGCCTTTAGAAGATTGTTCACAAAAAGGCCCTTTTCAGGGCCGCCCACCCACTCTTGGGAGAGCTAAACATTGTATGAATCCATGTTCTTGTATTGGCATTGTGAAATTCATGAGTTGGTTGTATTAGCAGGGCTCGCAGCTGAATCTTTATTTGAGAAGTCGCTTAAGGTTGCTTGGATATTCGAACTGCTGTATCAGCATTTTTAGCATCAGCAGTTTTTCCACGTTTAGTTTTCTAGGTTTTGACAACTTTGTCAACCACTAAAGCACAGAAGTCTGCTATGCAGCATCTTTTGTAAATGTGAACAAGCTAGCAGGCCCTTAACCCCCCAAGTAGGTTAAAAATCCTTATTTGCTGGAAACGATGACAGTTGAGATTATATCAGCCGCAGCGAGTCAGCCAAAACATTGTCATTCAAGAATTTGTGTTTGGGGACTTTGATCCTTGCTGGATGCTGACACCTGCCAAGCCAGATCCGACTCAGTGTGGTCCTGGTCACAGCCACGGCTGCCACAGCCAGTCCTGGGGTTTTGAGCAGCCACTGTGCCAATTGACGCCGGGCTCTAACCACAGGTGGTTTGCCAGCGAGCTCTGGGGCTTTGGGGTGTGGAACTGTCCGCTAGTGACATCCGTGGATAAGGTCATTGTGTGTGTAGGTAAGGAATAAGCCCTGAGGGACTCCCAATGACGGTCACTGTACTTGTAGGTAAGCGTGGGGACTGAGACCTGGTGGTTTGGAGGGGAGAGTCCGATACACCAGCCTACATGTGAGTCGTGAGTAACATTGCCGAGCACCACACGCCAGTCCTCATTAAAGCTAGGGCTGGGGCCTCTGTAGCAGGACTAGATCCTAGTACCTGACGGAAAGTCAACACAGGGACAGGTCACATCAGGCAGGGTCATGACACTAACCAGCGCATGAGAGAACCAGGCTCAGGGGTAGATTCCGTGGGAGATATGTGGGTCAAACCCTGTGGAAATGCAAGTCCCGCTCGTTAGTTCAAGAGATGAGCTGAGCTAGGTGTGACCATGAAATCTGCCATCACTCATGGGTACAGGAGCTAATAACAGTCCGAGTAAATCCAGGCTGCAGCACACACATGTGCGTCCTTAAGCAGGGTGTGTGTGTGGAGCCGGGCGTGTTGGGCCACCATGTTCACCAGCTCGTGCAAGGCCAAGATGGAAGGGCAGACAATGCTGGACAAGGCCCTAGCACCAGCTGGCATTTATGAGGCCTGGGTCTGGGAGTGGGTTGAGTGGCTGGGGGAATTAGACAAACTCCCCTAGGGGTCATAAACTCCCACAGGTGATCACATGGCCCAGGCCTGAGGGTCAGGCAAGCTGGGCAAAGTAGCTCTAACTATTGGCTAATGTGTGGGTTTGTTATGGAAGGGGGCACCCCAGGCAAGGTCGAGCAAACCTTAGCTCACCAGCAAGAACCGAAACCAGGCTGGAGCACAGGTCATGCTGAGCTAGGTTCTTAAACTACTGGTTTGCATGAGCCAAGGATGGTAATAGACTGAGCAGCGCCAGGTTCCATCACCAACCAGCGAGAATCGGGACTAGGGCAGTATGGGGGGGTGGGTAGAGGCAGGCCAGGTCAGACCAGGCTACAGCATCTAAGGCAAAGGCCAAGGCACAGGAGGGCCATGCCAAGCTGGGTCAGCCACTGGCACGCACAAGATCTATTATGGCTGGGGACCGAGCTGGTTGGGGAACTAAGAGGACACCCTGGCTGGGTTGAGGTTCACGCTGGTAAAAGCGGGGAGCTGTGTTCTGGTCTGGATATGGCTGCAGTCTCCCTCGGCACAAGTGTGGACTGAGGTTGGGAGCACCGAACTGGGCTAGAGTCCGCACCAATTGGTGCCCTGGAGAACCAGAGTGGGTGGAGGACAGGTTAGGCTAGGTCTCTGCCCCTATTGAGCCATGTGTGAGCTGTGTCTGGGTGTGGACGAGCCTTGGGCTGAAACATCCAACAGTAAGAACTGGAATGGAGTGAAGGTCAGTCAGGAAAGGCCATTGTTCCTGCCAGGACAGGAGGTGGACTAGGTAGGGCTGGCCCATGGACCCACAGGTATGCACATGATCTGGCACTGAGAGAGGTTCTGATGGAGGAGCTTGGGCAACTCCTCTGTTGGGACACAATCCCTGCAGGTGAGTGCAAGAACCACAATAGGGAGCAGTCCAGACCAGGCCAGGGAAAGGTACATCATACACTTGGCAGGGTCGGGGGTGGGAGGACCAGGCTGAACCAGTTCACATCACCCACTGGCGAATCAAGCACTAGAACAGAGTGTGGGTCATGCCAGGTTTGGACGCAACACATATCAGTGCACTTTACAGCTAGGACAGGGTGTCTTCTTGGCTGGGCTAGGTTGTGGTTGTCACCAGAATGAGCTGGAATTGGGGGTGGGCCAGGCAAGGCCAGGCTACAACACCCACTAGCAAGTGCTGAGGAGAGGCGGGCCATGCCAGACTGGGCCGCAGCACCCAACCTGCACACGTGAGAACAGAGGGAAGGGGGCAAAGCTGGTAGGGGAAATGTGGAGGTCTCCCCTGCTGGGCAGTCAGTCCCACTGGGGAGCATGAGTTGGAATGGGGGCAGATCAGACCAGGCAGGGGTATAACACCTACGTGCCTCATATGAGCCAGGTCAAGGAAGAGCCAGGCTGGGCTGACTGTTCTTCCTGGTGCAAACAAAAATTAGAGTGGGTGAGGGTTGTTTGGGCTTAGCTGCTCCCTGCTTATGGCCTGGGAAAGAGTAGGGGGGGCCCAAAGCCTTGGGACCCTGCACCCATGTCAGAGATCCAGAAATTCCTGACTCCTGTCTTTGGATCAGCTCAACTTCACCCATTGCTGCCACTTGAGCAATGAACCAGCAGATCTTTTTCTCTGCCTTTCCATCTCTCTGTAAATCTGCCTTTCCACCAAAAATAAATAAATCTTTTTAAAAAATTGGCCTCGGGCCCAGAGTGGTGGCCTAGCAGCTAAAGTCCTCATCTTGAATGTGCTGAGAGCCTATAATAGCCGCAGGTTCAAATCCCAGCAGCTCCACTTCTCATCCAGTTCCCTGCTTGCGGTTGGGGAAAGCAAGGGAGGATGGCCCAAGGCCTTGGGACCATGCACCCATGTGGGAGACCCAGAAGAGGCTACTGGCTCTTGGTTTCACATCAATGCAGCTCTGGCCATTGCGGCCGCTTGGCGTGTGAATCAACAAATGGAAGATCTCCTTCTCTGTCTCTTCTCCTCTCTGTATATATGACTTTCCAATAAAAATAAACCTTTTTTAAAAATCGACAAAGGCAGGCCCGGGGCAATAGCATAGTGGCTAAAGTCCTCGCCTTGAACGCACCCGGGATCCCATATGGGTGCCAGTTCTAATCCCGGCAGCTCCACTTCCCATCCAGCTCCCTGCTTGTGGCCTGGGAAAGCAGTCGAGGACAGCCCAAAGCCTTGGGATTCTACACCCACGTGGGAGGCCTGGAAAGAAGTTCCTGGCTTCAGATAGGTGCAGCACCGGCCATTGCAGCCACTTGGGGAGTGAATCATCAGATAGATGATCTTCCTCTCTGTCTCTCCTTCTCTCTGTACATCTGCCTTTCTAATAAAAATAAATGAATCTTAAACGAAAAAGTCGAAAAGGAAACATGTGGAGAGATGAGTCAGAGAACCAGGACAGTGCTGTCCAACAAGGAAGTGCCAAGGAGCCGGTGGAAAGGGCAGGCCCGGCGGGCACAGGCCTGCGAAGGGCAGCCGGGAAAAGCGCCTGTGGCTCAGACATTGCTAACTGGCAATAAGATATGGCAGGGTGGGAATTTTATACTTTTACTTTTTCCAGTTGTAAAAACTTAACAGGTTCTCTGTAGTCACTCATGGAATTGGGGAATGAGGCACAACAGGTTTTCCTCTGTGGGTGGATTCACCTGCCTTTGTAACTGCAGCCTAATCAGAGCAACCCACCAATAACCCTTGCCAGGCCTGCCCCCAGCCACGGTTGCTATGCTTGCCAGCATGTACAACAGACTGGTCCAGTCTGTCCCACATCCCATTCAGCTCTCATACATGTCAATGGGCATTGAAGCCTAGTTCAACCCAACCAGCCCTACTGTCCAGCCCACACTCATGCCTATGGGTCCCACCGTCTCTCTAGCCAGACCCTCCCGCAGTCCTGGTTCTCATGCTCACCAGTGGGAGTTGAAGCACATCAGGGAGGTGCCCACAGTTTCCCTTTCTGGGCCCACACCCAGTCCTTAATCTTGTACTCTCCAGATGGTTCTGCAGTCTAGCTTGACAGGATTTGACCCCTGTCCCAGCACTTGTTAGCTGATGCTGTGACAAGCCTGACCAGCCTGCGCTTACTTTGGCTCATGCATACACCAGTGGAGACAGTCGGTTCCTCTCCATAACCCAGTTCACATGCGAGCCAACAGGTGTTGCATCCCTGCCCAGACCTGGTCTGCACCCAGTGCAGTGGCCCAGCAGGAGAGCCAGTGCTGCCTCCCTACCAAGCTCACAGCCCTCCCACCCGGGTCTCATGTGCACTGGTGGGTGCTGCGGCCCAGTCTGGCATGGCCTCTCTCACCTCCGCATTTGCTGGTGGTGCTGTGGCCTGGCCCGGCGTATCCCCAGTTCCATTTCACACTGGTGGGAGCTGCAGCCTCACCAGGACCAGCCAGACCCCAGTCCCAGGCACAATGTGAACTGGCTGATGTTGCAGCCAGGCCTGTTTCGTCCTGCCCCCGTCCTGGTTCTCAGATCTGCCAGTGGGTGTTATGAACTGGCCCCTGGAACTGAGCCGCACATATGCCAGCAGGTAGTGTAACCTGGCCTGCTCCATACCTTCTTTCTTGTGCTCACTTGCAAGGAGTTAACTCTGTCCGAGATGCTGTCAAACATGACTGCACTCGCTGCAGAAATGTGACTGAAGCCAGGAGGAACATCCTTTCACCAGACTGGGCCTCTGAAATAACCCAAACGGCTGACTACTAACAATTTTGGTAATTAATACTTTTCCACTTAACATGTTAAGACACAAAACTTCTAAATGCTTTCTTTACACCACCTATCCAGCGCAGTAGCTTTTACCCACCACCTTGACTACGGAAAGCTACTGGGTCTGAATTAAAAAAACTTAAATAGCTAAGAGGTGGACCACATTAGGTCGCACCACAAGCCTGATAGCGAGCCCGACAGGAGAACTTTGGATCTGCCAACGTTAGCTGCAACAGACTGCTACAGGGAGGACCACGAGAATGGGAGCTGCACCAGACACTGCGCCTGTCTGGGCAGCAATGGAGCAGAGCAATAGAATGTGGGTCTGCCCCCTGACTTGACCCTCTCTTGCTCCACACTCGGAGGGGGTGAGCCACTGCTCGCCATGCAGCCTGCCGGGGCGCGACACTCAAGCGGCAGGGGAACTGTCAGGAAGGTATTTGAAAAACTTTGAGAAAGGAGTAGAACAAAGAACTTCAGGAAAGTTCTAAGGACCAATCACGACTAGGGTCAGAAATGTATGCACCCTACACATCAGCACAACTAAGGAAGCAACGTTCCATACACGGACGGAAATGGCCCTGGCAGATCAATGCGACCGAATGACCTATTTGCCATGGAGCAACAACAACCTAATCAGAAGGTTGTGGAGCCACAGAACTGACGTATGGCTTACAACCGCAGGGTTCCTACCAAAACAGTCGAAAAGAAGCAGTAACAAAGCAAGAACTTTCATGAAAAGCCCCAGTTAGAAGTGTGAACGGCTCTTTCACATGAAAACTTGGCAGGCCCTGAAAAGGGCCTTTGTGTGAACAATCTTCTAAAGGCAGTGAAGGAAGGGAGCAGCTCAGCCGCCGAAGCCGTAGAGCGTGCGTCCCTGGCGCTTGAGCGCGTAGACCACGTCCATGGCCGTGACCGTCTTGCGCTTGGCGTGCTCCGTGTAGGTGACGGCGTCGCGGATGACGTTCTCCAGGAAGACCTTGAGCACGCCGCGCGTCTCCTCGTAGATGAGCCCCGAGATGCGCTTGACGCCGCCGCGGCGCGCCAGGCGGCGGATGGCGGGCTTGGTGATGCCCTGGATGTTGTCGCGCAGCACCTTGCGGTGGCGCTTGGCGCCGCCCTTGCCCAGGCCCTTGCCGCCCTTGCCGCGACCAGACATCTTCAGCAGTCACACACCCACAGCCAACACGGCCTTCCTCGCGCCCAGCCGCGCCTTTATAAGCGCTCGGCGGACCTGAGTGAGAGCAGCACGGCGGACACGCCCCCAAGGGGCGGAGACAGCAGCAGGCGGGAGCGCCCAGCGCCGACCTCTCCCGCCTCGCTGGGAAGCTTGCTGGACCCGGGGGCGCTTCCCTCTCCTCATGCTGATCGCGTTCTGATCACTTCTGCTGCAGTCCTGAGTTTACGAGGTCATAGCACATGATACAATTTAACGCTTTCCTCATGGACCTACCAGATTTGCCCAACACTTCGTGTTTCCCCTGCTGAAGCACTGCCATTGCTTTTTAAATAACATTGTATCCTGGAAATCTATGTGTACAGTGTGGAAACAGAAAATAAAAATTGTGTGTATCCTCTAAGTCATTAAAAATCTTTGATGAAAAATCAACGAAATATATAACCGCAAGGCTTCACATTTTAACGACCAATTCACCCCGTCTTGCAGGAAACCCCACTGCTAGTTTGGTGAAACTACTGCAGTGCAACGGATACTTTCATATGTTAATACTTATACACTTTTACAAAAACAAACATCGAAGAGGCGATTAAATACAGAACTCAACCTGAGAAGTGTCTGGGAATCTTCAGCAATCCGCCTGTTCTGGACGGTTCCTTAATGCTGTCTCCCGTGAAGGGTTAGCACTAAATTCCTGGGGAAAACAGGGCTGCCAAGTAAAGCACCTTGGGCTTTTATTTCAACAGACAAAATATATCTGAAAACAGGACAACAAGAGAAAGGAAGTTCTATTGACGGCTTGACTAAATTCCCTGCTACCGTTATTGGACTACCTGTTAGCATTATTTATCCAACTTTTGCTCAGGGACATACGCAAAATAGAAACGAGTACATTTAAAACATTATGAAAGAATCACAACTCTTTTTGAGCGACATGTGGGTGGCTCTGAAAAGAGCCTTTGGGTTAGGGGTGGTCGGTAGGAGGTGCGCTTCACTTGGCCTTGGCCTTGTGGTGGCTCTCGGTCTTCTTGGGCAGCAGCACGGCCTGGATGTTGGGCAGCACGCCGCCCTGCGCGATGGTGACCTTGCCCAGCAGCTTGTTGAGCTCCTCGTCGTTGCGGATGGCGAGCTGCAGGTGTCGCGGGATGATGCGCGTCTTCTTGTTGTCGCGCGCCGCGTTGCCCGCCAGCTCGAGGATCTCGGCCGTCAGGTACTCGAGCACGGCCGCCAGGTAGACGGGCGCGCCGGCGCCCACGCGCTCGGCGTAGTTGCCCTTGCGCAGCAGCCGGTGCACGCGGCCCACGGGGAACTGCAGCCCGGCCCTGGAGGAGCGAGTCTTGGCCTTGGCGCGCGCCTTGCCGCCCTGCTTCCCGCGTCCGGACATCGCCACGAAACAGCACGACACACACTCGGTGCTGCAGCAAACCGCCAACAGCCGCCCTTATACACACCGCGGGGCGCGAAAAACAAGGCGTCCCATTGGCTGCCGCCGCCTTTTCATTTGGACCAATGGGAACGCGACGTTGCCATTCCCGCGTCCTGATTGGGCCACACTGATGTGCGACTACCAGCCAATCAGACACAGCGCCCTCGCTGCACCTTATTTGCATAAGGAAAGCTATATGAAAGCGGGCGTGAGGCAGGCGGCTCGCAGTCTTGTGTTGTGACGAACTGCGCGTGTCTCATCATGCCCGAACCGGCGAAGTCGGCCCCTGCCCCGAAGAAGGGCTCCAAGAAGGCGGTGACCAAGGCGCAGAAGAAGGACGGCAAGAAGCGCAAGCGCAGCCGCAAGGAGAGCTACTCGGTGTACGTGTACAAGGTGCTGAAGCAGGTGCACCCGGACACGGGCATCTCGTCCAAGGCCATGGGCATCATGAACTCGTTCGTCAACGACATCTTCGAGCGCATCGCGGGCGAGGCGTCGCGCCTGGCGCACTACAACAAGCGCTCGACCATCACGTCCCGCGAGATCCAGACGGCCGTGCGCCTGCTGCTGCCCGGCGAGCTGGCCAAGCACGCCGTGTCCGAGGGCACCAAGGCCGTCACCAAGTACACCAGCTCCAAGTAGACGCTCCTGGAGACCCGGAGACGCCGGCTGCAGACCCAAAGGCTCTTTTCAGAGCCACCACGCTTTCAGAGGAAGAGCTGTTGGCACTTAGCTCTGGGGTTGGGGATGTTGAATGTGTCGGTGTTGTCGGCTTGAAGTGAGGTTGGCAGTTTCCTAATCGCCCCTTACTGTTCTGGCAGGGATGAGTGTTCGAGAACCCCGAGGTGTCGGGCTCTGTTGCTTTGTTACCTAGCCGCGTTCTGTGCCGTCTGCTAGTGGAATGGGCAGGCGGTGTGCTATCCTGGACTAGCCCCTATGCCAGGCATTTGGGCTGCGGCTGCCTTGGGCGTTGGTGGTTATCAGCTAAATTGTAAAAACCGCTTTCGGTATTGCCGGAGCTGTTTTTCAGTTCCGGTTTGTTGGTTTTTTTTTTTTTTTTTTTAAGCGTTTGTGAATATTGCCGGCTTTCTGGGAATCTAGGCCTGTCAGTCGGCAGCGAACCTTCGCTTCCTGACACGGGAGTGCTGAAGAAGCCTGCGCTCGGCCAGCCGGACATTTGCTTTAGAGACTTAACAGCTTTTCAGAAGTAACGGGCGACGGGACGCTGTATGTTTGCGGCTACATGTTAAATATTAACAAGGTCTGCGGTGTTTTAGTCACAAAGATGCCCAGGCAATTCCTCAGAATCTTCCTCCGGTTTAGCGCCCGTTTCCCTGAATTCAGGCTTCCCTTGAATTCCCTAGCTGGGCGGGGCTGACAGAGACAGACGGGGAAACCAACCAATCAGAGCCGCACGCGCCGCTCGGGGTGCCCGCGAGTGGCCAATCGGGGCGCTCAACGCGGTTTGAAAACAGCCGGGCTTTTACCAAGAGAAAGCGCGCCTGACGGAAATGGAGGCGTTCTTTTGGGCGGCGCTGGTTCGTGCGCCTCCTGCAAACTCCTGCCCGGTCTCTTTCGGGGTCGCTTGCATTTAATCTTGGAAGAAACTTAAAAATCCAAACATACATATATATGTGTATGTGTATATATGTGATATATATATATTCTTTTCCCAGTGTCCTGTCAGTTCCACCACCTCAACTCTAAGCCTTTCGAAGGGGCGCGTTTAAAAATAATCATCTTGAGTCATTGTGAAACAGTTTTTCATAATGTGCTGTCCTGGATTTTTCTTTTCTTGCGGAGTGGTTGCTCTGAAAGGCACAGCTCCAGGTAGCCACAGCAGCCGGCGGCGAGCCGGGCTGAAGCCCAGAGCTTCCTCGGGGTCTCCCACGCGGGTGCGGGTCCCGAGCTCTTGGGTCATCCTCTACTGTCCCCTCAGGCCACAAGCAGGGTGCTGGAGCAGCTGAGTGACACGCAGAGTGGTCCCATCGCAGGTGGTGCCAGTACCCGCCGGGCCACAGTGCTGGCACACCCAGCACTGTGATATACATGGACTCCATTGTTGGTTTGGCTTTGTATTGATTTTTTGTTTTTCTTTTCTACCCGCCCATCCTTTCGGAGTCTCTCTTGCTTCACTAAAACTTCACTTCTTGCCCCGATTCTGTCAGGTCGCGTAAGCTGTGGACACCACGACACGACCCCAGACTCAGACCACCAGTTCTCCAGTAACACGGCTGGAGCTCAACCAGGTTCTCCTGTCCGAGCGATGAGTAAGAGGCCACCGTCGCGCCAGGCTCCTGTCTGTGTTCCTATCATCTCCGTCTTCCTTTCCAGACGGCAACCATGGACCTTAGGAAGTCCCTCTAGCTTCCCCAAGGGCGTTGACAAAAACGCCAGCCGCATTCCTGTGTGGCCACAACTCAGAATTCTGTCTCTGGCCCCTGTCTTCACGGCATCTTCAAGTCTCATACCTGCACTTAGGGTCTCTTATAAGTGTTTAGGCACAGTTGAGGCTTTCAGTTCCCAGGGGAGGAGAGTTTTTATCAGGAACTGTTGTCCCTAGTGTAAGTATGCCAGGAGGTTTCTAAGCAAAAATCCAGATATCTAGGGTTGGCTGCTGAATTCCCTCGTTTGCTGTCAATTCCGACAAACCACCTCTCCTCCAGAGAGGAAGAATAAAATCCTCAGGTTTTCAAGTTGAGCTAAGACCACCTTGGTCTCTTACCTACTGACTATATGGGATTCTTTAAATTTTTTTTAAAGATTTATTTTTTTTTTTCTTGCAAAGTCAGATTACAGAGAGGAGGAGTGACAGGAAGATCATCTGATGATTCACTCCCCAAGTGACCGCAACAGCTGGTGCTGCACAGATCCGAAGCCAGGAAGGAACTTCCTCCAGGTCTCCCACGTGGGTACAGGGTCCCGAGGCTTTGGGTCGTCCTCCACTGCTTTCCCAGGCCACAAACAGGGAGCTGGATAGGAAGCAGGGCCGCTGGGATTAGAACCGGAGCCCATATGAAATCCCGGTGTGTTCAAGGCAAGGACCTCAGCCGATAGGTCACCATGCCGGGCCCAACTTTGTTTTCATTGTTGTCTAGATAATTGAGGGGGATGCATGCCCATATGGGCCTCGGCTTAGAGTGCAGAGGGTCGAGGTTCAGATGGCCAGTGAGATAAATGTCTCAGGCTTCTTTCTCCTGTGTCCACACAGGAATGGGGAAGGCTGTGAAGGCAGCTTGTTGCTGTTAAACTACATCAGCACTGGGAGAGAAGGGGATGGTCATTTGATGATGCCTTTGAGCAAAGGATGTTCCCAGGTAAGAGGGTTCTTTAAGTCTGCACTCTCGGCTTACCATATTAGGCCCTCTCTAGACTGAAATGTTGGGCTCTTAAGCCAAGCTAACAGCATTGTGTCACCGCATTCTCCCTGGTGTCTAACTAACAGGATTATTAGGCAGTGAGTGGGCAGGCATATGTTTCAAAATATTCCTAAATCAAAGACATAGGGTCGTTAGGTAAGCTGGACATTGTAGGTTGTGCATGGAGGGAGAGGGGCTAGGCAGGGACACATGGGGCAGTGTGCAGTCTGTTTGACGAGTGTCACCTCCTGGAAAGCTCAGGATGGCAGCAGACATCCGCCGACCCTTTCCAGACTGAAGGCAACTTTAGGATGCCACAGCTGGTTCTTCTTCTTTGGCCCTGGGGCACCTTCCTGGGACATTCTCACCCTACTGAGATTCAGTGTAGGGGCTCCACAGCCCAAGGCTTGAATGATGATTCCAGAAAGGAAGGAGGCACCCACAATAGGCCGCCAGGACATCGAGCAGTACTTTGGCACTCAGACCTTGGTCTAAAGATTGATGCAGAGACATCCTAGAATTGAGTCTTGAGAAAATGACCTCTAGAAGCTGGAAAAGCTACCTTAATAATAAACTCAGTCTCTGGCCTTGAAACTTCAAAGTGGATACCTGGGACCCCTGGACTCCAACAAGACAGATAACTGACATATTTTCATAACCTAAAATCCGTCATCAATGGATTCTGTTGTGCTGGTAGAATGGCCAAAAGGGTTAAGTCCTACCCCTTGCTGCACCTGTTGTATTTGAAAAATAATTGTTCTGCCTGGTGACATGGCTCAATTGGCTAATTGTCTGCCTCCAAGGGTTGGGATGCCATATGAGCACAGGTTTGTTTCAGAGCTGCTCTGTTTCCCATCCAGTTCCCTGCTTGTGGCCTGGGAAAGCAGTAGAAGACAGCCCAAAGCCTTGGGACCCCGCACCCACATGGGAGACCCGGAAGAAGCTACTGGCTTCTGGCTTTGAATCTTCTCAGCTCTGCCCATTGTGATCACTGGAGGAGTAACCACAGATGGAAGATCTTTCTCCTTCACTCTGGAAATCTGCCTTTCCAATAAAAATAAATAAATCTTATCACCCCCCACCACCACCACCAAAAAAATAAAAAAGAAAGCAACAGAGAATAAGAAAGAAAAAAATAATTGTTTATGTTAGGGTCACTCTGCCTCTTTGCAATATGGATACATGAAGTCACTGCTTAATGTGTTCTGTCCACATATGTGTCACTGTTTACCAGTTAGAGCTGTATAAAAAAATTAAAGCATTGAATTCATAAAATCCTACCTATAGGAGCTTACATGCTGCTATAGGGAATCTATAATTTTGCATCAACCCAGATGGCTGTTGGCCCACATGGCTGTCATGGATCTTGGGTGATTTGCTTCAACTTGTTTTTTAGATGGATTAAGGTATGTGTTTGAAGATTAGGGAGTGTTATATTTACCTTATTAGCTAGTGAAAATTCTGAAAATGCAATCTGGGTCTAAAGATAAATAATTCAGATGAAGCTGAGGTATTCATTACCATCTCAATGTCTTAAGTCATTCAGATATGTTTGCACTTGTAATATCAAATATCTAACAATGGTAGACCTCCAACTTTCAGATCTGTTTTAAAAAACTATAAAATCTTATTTTAATAGGTGTTTAATTGGTGACTCTGAATTTTCTAACAAGCTCCAGTAAATTTCCAGTTCGGACACTTAAATTATTATAAGTTATGGGATGGATAATTTCATGAGCTAACTCTGAAATTCAAGATTTTAATTTCCCATCTTGGCAACTGACCAAGGAAACATGCCTTTTGCATTCTATAAAGGTCATCTTTCTACGTTTATCTCTTGCTAGAATCTAATTGCATAAAAACAGCTGGAGTTTAAGAGTTTGTTTGACTACCTACTTATTTTAAGTATTTGATCACCTTTTAACAAATTGGGTCTATGCTGTGTCCTGATGCTAGGGGATCTTATTTCAAACGGGTATTTTGAACCTTCTTGGCACCTTGAACAGGAATTCAGAAAGCCAACGTTCCAAATTTGATCTTTGATATTTCCAGCTAGGCTCCTAAGAATGTCGAGGGCTGTCTCGCAGCTTGTAGAGCTAATCACTACTTTGGCTATTTGGACTGTGCGGAAGTTACTGTCAACACGTGAAGGTAAAAGTTGTGCTAATATAAAATGTTGCTGGCACAAATATTCAAAAGTTACAGAAGTCTAATCACGTGTGTTGTTAATAGTCACAATGGTTATCTTAGCCCCAGAGGCCTAAGAGAGACAAGAGTGTCTAAGTCTCTTCTAGTTCTTTCTAAAACACCGTGTGGAGTAAGCAGGTGCCTCTTCTTGTGAAGTAAGTTTTATGGTTTTAACCATGGCTATTTAAAATGTTTCATCATTCACAGTTTTGTATTCTTCTTTAGAAACACGATTTATTACAAACAACTCTAACAAATTGTTTCTCAGCATAGGTTTTCTACTAACTTTAAAATTAGAGAACTAGATAAGAGATTTCAAAACTCTTCAAAACCTGCTCCTATGAATTAAAATACTGTTGGTTCTGTGTATCCATCTTTGATTGTTCCCTCTTCTAGGTTCCAAAGATGTTTGTTTGTTTGTTTTGTGACTTCCAGTGAATGTAATACTTTGAGACAACTTGGTAACAGTCTAAAGTTCAGCAATGGCGTACAGGTTCCAACTGAGAGCATATGGCCACTTCAGATTATTAACAGCAAGAAGTAATTCTAATCAACTGATGACAATTTTTAAAAGCAATTAAATATTTTAGAAAGTCGTTACCAAAACTGTTTTTATTGTTCTGCCTTGTAATGTAAGTTATGCATGTGTGTGTATGTTGTATTGTCTACATTCTGTGGTTGGTTGACCTATAGATTAAAAAAAAAAAGTACTCATATAAATTAAAACTATTAAGTTAACCAAAAAACTTTTTTTTTCATTCATGTAACTTAAATAAATATGATAGGTTGCTTTAAATCTGTTAGTAAAAAGAAATTAAAAATAGTTGTTTTTTAAGTCATTGACAGGTTTTTGCTTGAATTTTCTGATCAAGCAAATTGCATGTGTGTGGAATGTTGGTTATGGGTTGTAAAGACATTGCATTGTTCCAAAATATATATATATATATATAACGAGGTGCTAGAATACTCACTGCTTCCTACGAAGTCCAGTTTAACTTCCAGGATTCCTCATTGACAGACCATGACTTGAGACAATGGCCACACTTGTCCAATCTTTCTAGCCTGTTAGGTAAGTTAAGCCTAATTATTCAATAACAAGTTGGTAAATGTAAAAGATTGTTGCCAAGCGCATGCACTCTTGTCTTAAAATTTGCTGTAAGCTCTAGATCTTTCGGTTGTTGTTTTCGGAAGTGGCTGATATAGGACACTTGAAATGAGTAGGTTTCACTTGATGTTAGCAAGGAGAGTTAGTGACCTGCAGGTCGTGACTTGTTCCCTCGTTCTCCCTCAGTTTCAAGACAGGAAACTAATTCTACCCTGAAGGATTCTCAGGATGCACAGTTGTGTTTCCAGACCTCATAAAGGGGTTAATAATGTTATAAGAATGCCTGGCCACACCTAGAAGAAAAAATAGCATAGCCCAAAATGAAAGCTTAAATGATGACACAAATTCGCAGCTATGTTTGGACACAGTAGACATTTAAACCTCCCCTTTTTCAAGTCAAACTAAGGGAATAGTAAATATTTGTTAAAGACTTCAAAATGTATTTACGAGTTGAGTAAGGTGATTATGTTTCCTTTTACTTAGAAAAGACATGCCTTTCCTCGTGGACATGGTCTTACTCCCAGCAGAAACAACCAGAACATGCCTGTGACTTTAGATTTCTAGTGCAGGACACCAGTGATAAGGACTGAGACATCCTAAAGGCTGCCTCTGTGGTCTGCTTCAGCAGAGACCAGGGGAGAAAGAATGAGCAGAGCCACAAGCACAGGAAAGTACAGGTGGCAGGCCAACCCATAAGAGCCTTGAACGGTGATCTGTGGTCGCAGAGACTCAACGGGGACGCTCCACACTCAATGGAACTGGTTTTGCGGGTAGAAATCCAGAACGTTGGGCAAACAGCTGTCATGATTTCCAAGAATAGTGGGTCCTGCTAAGGAGCTGGGTCACTGCAAACACAACTGTCTTGGAATCAGAGACCTCCCAGGTCAGAGCTGCAGAACCTGTAGGCTCAAAGCTGAGAGACCCATCTCTGTGTCCCGCACTACTGGGGGGCACTGGACATTTCCTTTTAGAGATATCACCTATTCTATACTAACCTCCTTTTCAGGGAAGCCACATGATAGGAGTCAGTGGGATGTCTTTCCCAAGGAGATGCTCACACCTCCCTTACCGATTCCCTTCCGATACCCCATGCAAAGAGACTGACCGGCCTGGGCCTCACACACACACCAGGCCAGGCTGTGCCACCTACCTGATCCCCACCAAGCCCCACCTGTCAGTTTGTATTTGCCTCTCAAGGAAAAAGCTTTCTCTTGGTCTGGGTAATGTGTCTTTGCTAAGCTAACGATGACCCTGTCTTTCATTTCGGAGTTGGTGGACTTGCTCTGCTTGTGACATTTGGTTCCTTCACACTTGAAGCAAAGAGATTCTTTTCAGGTGGGCAGACACCTGAAAGCTCAGATGGCAACAATGGCTACACGCTATTATTGAGCCCCCTACCCCCCAAAAAAAACCACCTGCTGCTGGAGTCCTGGTCTGACTCAGGTTGATGAAACCAGAGCAGTCACCACACTAATTCCTATTGGCATCGGGGGCTTCATCAAGTAGAACAGGCTACAGAACAGAATGAGGGACCCCCAGAAAAAGAGCAGCTCAAACTGACTGCATTCCAGCAAGTACGCAATAAACAGAACAGGATGGAAGCCCTTGGCCAACAGGAAACTGCTTAAGTTTTAATTCAAACAAGTCAGAAAGGGCTCCATTACCACCGCATTGAATAAATCTTAATAAGTAGGCAAATAAATAAAATAAGGAGGCCAGTGGCATGGTGGAAGCATTTAAGACCTATGGCTATGGCACCCCGTATGGGCACGCGCTGGAGCTCTGGTTTTCTCTATTTTCCATCCAGCTCACTGCTAATGCACCCGGGAAAAGCAGCAGAAGGTAGGGGCAACTGAGAAGAGACTCCTGACTCCTGGCTGCAGATTGGCCCAGCTCTGGCCCTGGAGCCATTTGGAGACTGAACCAACAGATGGATGATCTCTTTCTCTGTCTCTCCTTCTCTCTGTAAGTCTGTCATTCCAATAAAAATACATAAATCTTTTAAAAGAAAACAGAAAAAGACTTCCCCTGCTTTCACAATAGCTAATGCATAACTCCTCCACTGGCTATTTGCAGACAACACGCTGAAGACGTACAAGGGCGCCTCGACAGAACTCGGTGACCTGATGTTCCCTCTCTACCAGCCCGCGGTTTGGAGTCTCTGTTTTTTACTGAGTAAAACTTCACTTCTACTTGCACCACTGTGTTGAGTCTTGTAATCCGTCACAGGCGCGAGCACAAAGCCGACTCACGTCACAAGTGATGATCTGCAAGAACAAATCTCTGAAGCTTCATGTGTGACTTCTCTTCAGAAAGCTAAAAAAAAATAACAACAATTCAAGTGCACAAAGGAATCTTTAAGAAATAGCTTCATAAAAATTCACAATATTATAAAGTGTCTCCTTTGGTGAGAACGACGGGAGGAAGGCTGGAAAAAAAAAAAAAAACAGGCAAATGTAGGTTACTTCTAATATTGCTTGTTGGGGTTAGATAACTGGTTATGGGTATTTTTGGTGTACTTGTCTCATACTTCAAGAGAGAATTAGAGGGCCCGGTGGAATAGCCTAGTGCCTGGAGTCCTTGTCTTGCATGCGCTTGGCATCCCCTATGGGCACCGGTTCTTGTCCGGGCTGTTCCACTTCCCTTCCAGCTCCCTGCTGGGAAAGTAGTCAAGGATGGCCCAAAGGCCTGGGACCCTGCACCCCCATGAGAGACTCAGAAAAAGCTCCTGGCTCCTGTTTTCAGACCTGCTCAGCTCTACCCATTGCGGCCACTGAGTGAGTGACCAGAAGATGGAAATTCTCTCTGTCTATTTCCTGTAAACCTGCCTTTCCAATAAAAATAAATAAATCTTTTTAAAAAAAAAAAGAGTGTGTTATAAATATTCTTTTTTTTTTTTTTAAGATTTATTTTTAAATTGGAAAGGCAGATATACAGAGAGGAGAGACAGAGAGGAAGATCTTCCATCCGATGATTCATCAAGTGAGTCCAATGGGCCGATACTATGCCGATCCGAAGCCAGGAGCCTCTTCCGGGTCTCCCACGCGGGTGCAGGGTCCCAAAGCTTTGGGCCGTCCTCGACTGCTTTCCCAGGCCACAGGCAGGGAGCTGGAAGGGAAGCGGGGCTGCCGGGATTAGAACCTGCGCCCATATGGGATCCCGGGCGTGCAAGGCGAGGACCTTTAACCACTTGCGCCACCGCACCGGGCCCTATATATTCTTTTTATGGATCAAATACTGTACTGGAAAATGAAAAGGAAGAATCCTCATATAAAACAGATTTGTCTTGTATATGATTTTTTTTTAAGATTTATTCGTTTTTATTGGAAAGCCGGATATACAGAGAGGAGGAGAGACAAAGAGAAAGATCTTCCGTCCAATGATTCACTCCCCAAGTGACGGCAATGGCTGGTACTCGCCTATTTGAAGCCAGGAGCTCTTCCAGGTCTCCCACGCCAGTACAGGGTCCCAAGGCTTTGGGCCATCCTTGACTGCTTTCCCAGGCCACAAGCAGGGAGCTGGATGGGAAGCGAGGCTGCCGGGATTAGAAGCAGCGTCCATTTGGGATCCCAGCTCGTGCAAGGCGAGGACCTTAACCACTACACTATCGCGCCGGGCCATTGTATATGATTTTCTTTTACAGGTTACAAAGAGAAGAAACCTGACAGACCTTTAAAAAAGACCAGGCCACTGGTAGAAATGGTTTTTGGCCATGGGGTTAAGGCAGAAGTTAAGATTCCCCTGTGCCATGGGCCCGGCAGAGTGACCTAGCGGCTAAAGTCCTTACCCTGAATGTGCCAGGATCCCATATGGATGCCGGTTCTAATGTCATTTCCAAACCACCAAAATCCATGCTACTTGTACAGGTGACCTGTCTTCATTCCACAATACCTTCCCCCTTTCCCACTCACAAAGATGGTACCTGCTGGGCAGTCACCAGGGGGAGCAGATGCGTGGGACCAAAACCCAGCATGAAGTAGACAGACTCAGAAAGATGTGTCCTAGCCAAGTTGAACACACAGAGAAAAGTATCCCTGGGAACCAGTGAAGGTGAAGAATTCAACTTAACAACAGTTTACAAAGGATCTCTACATGCAAAAAAATAAATAAATTAACATAAGGGGTGGGGCAGACTGTGAGGATAAATCCCACACGCTTCTGTGTAAGAATCCCCCACGAACACAGGGAAGAACAAAAAAAGAGGCTCAGCCAACGTTCTCCAGTTCCACTCCAAACATGGAGAAAATTAGGAAAAGCTGGAAGGAACTGGACAGAGCCTCGGAATGTCACACACAGCATCAGGAGGCGCAAGGCTGGAATCGGTGCCTCTGGGAGCTGCAGCCCTGCATTGGGTTCCGGGCCTGTTGACTTCCTGTTAGGTCAGCACTTCCATGCTCGGTCTTCATGGCTTCCAGGTACTTAGCCACGAAGAGCATGTGCCACTGGGTGCTGCAGGCTGGACCAGTCTGACACCTCCCAGGCCCAGCTCCCGTTAATGTGAGGTGAGTTGCAGGGTTCAGCCTGGTTCAATCTGTCACCACTCCCAGCTCTCTTTGTAAACCAGCAGGTGGGCCAAGCATGGTAGACTAGGGGCTAAAGTCCTTGCCTTGTATGCCTAGCATCCAATACGGTTAGCACCACAGCTGTGCTTCACTTCCAGCTTGCTGCCTGTAGCCTGCAAAAGCAGTAGAGGACGATCCAAAACCTTGGGACACTGCACCTACATGGGAGACCCAGAAAAGGCTCTGGGCTCCAGGCTTCCCATAGGCTTAGTTCTGGCTGTTGCAGCTACCTGGGAAGTGAAACAGCAGATGGAAAATCTTTCTCTGTCTCTCCTTCTCTATGTAACTTTCCAATAACAATTTTTAAAATCTTAAAAAAAAAAAAAAATCAGGTGTTGCAGTCCAACAGAGGCAAGCCCACAAGGCCCCCACAGACTCTGCCCCCAGACCCAGCCAGTTCTCTCACATTCTGGTGAATGCTGAGACCAAGCCTCATGTGGCACACCCCCTGCTCCGACACTGGTGGGAGAATACTGCCACCCAGCCCAGCCAGGCATGCCACCCAGCTTCAGCTTCTGTGTGCACCAGAATTGTGATGGAACCGACACCAAAACCAAGGTCCCCTTGATCGTGAACTCCTTAAAGTCTTTTCCCAACCAGCCTCGAAGTGACAGGCTAGACACCTAGTGGGCTTCTTCAGTAATGACAGGCAGCTATCACAGAAATTCACTCATCAGCTCCTTAGTGAATTTGACAAACAGGAAAATGAAACATTTGTTTAGTGACGTTATGAGTGACAGAATTAAATGACCAGGGAGAAAATGAAAACCATTTTCCAATCATTTATGGCATCTCTGTCAACATTCAAATGGCAGAGATTTACCAAGCATCCTTCCCGGACCAAGGCACAGAGGAGGAGCTGCGAGCCACGCGGGCATCAGCCCGGGGACCAGTGATCAGCATTTATGATTCAAAGACAAAACAACTTCAAACAGGACCGTATTCCTGGACGCCATTTCCCTGTGGATTTCTGGTTGCAATAAGATGACAAGTAAATATTAGGGAACCTTTCCACTTCACCTTTAGCTGAGCCCCCTCACTTTGTCGAACACGTCAGATCTCACTAGGGTATTGAAGATTTCTCTGCACACCCCTCCTAAAACTGTTCTGCACCTAAACTGTTGACATATGCCTTGTTAGAGTTATAAGCCAGTCTAGACTGCCCGAAAAACAGCCAGGTTCAGCAAAATTATGCCTCAGTGCTATAAAATGCTAAATACTATAATAAAAATAGACACAAAACAGCTGAATAGTAATCCATAACCATTTTAAGGTGTATAGAACCTGGTTGTATATAAACTAAAATTGAAATGTCAATGAAGAAGTCACAGGATGTAAAGAACTTGCATTTTTTTCTTTTAACATATTCATTACTCAATACTATGTCAATTAATTCTATAACATTATAAATTGTTGCTGATGTTATGTTGGGGCTTTTAATTGATCGGGATGATACTCTGCCGGCTCTACCTTCAGACCAGAGATGGTCTTCCCAAGAAGCCGTTGAACTTATCTGGATAATAAGATGCTGGACTCTATGCTTGGTATATGTTTGCAATGAAAGAATCTCAACTGAACTTGAACTGCGGTAATGCAACAAGGTGGAGGAATCCACCATGAGGGGGTTTGGGAAGGGAAGGGGGAAATCCTAGCACCTATAAAACTATGTCACATAATGCAATGTAATTAAAAAAAAAATACAGAACCCTCACCCCTTATTACCTGAGGAGGGTTATAAGAGGTCCTAAAAGAATCAAAATCCATTTTTACATAAAATAACATACTATTTGTTAAATATTTTTTAATTAAAAGAAATAAATTACAACAAGAAAAAAATAAATAAAAAGTATCCATCTCCAACCAAGACACAGTTTCCTGGAAACAAAGCTCTGCTCCACAGAAGAAACAAAGATGGCTTATGGGAAAAGATCTCTTCTCCAGGAAGCAGAAGATAGGCAGTAGCACAGAGAGCAACTTGCTGGCAGGATACAAACCATTGCTGGGGCTGGAGGAATGTGAACTGGTGAACATGGGATCTCTGTGTGTGGGATCAAGAGGTGTCCTCCTTACTCAGTAACTTTCAGATGACTTGCACAATAAAATCTTATTTTGGCAGAAAAAGAAAGAAAGAAAGAAAGAAAGAAAGAAAGAAAGAAAGAAAGAAAGAAAGAAAGAAAGAAAGAAAGAAAGAAAGAAAGAAAGAAAGAAAAAAACTGTGCAGTTATAGAAAAAAAATGAAGAAAAATGGAATTCTAGGAGCCAGCATCCATATGCACTGGCCACATGCCGTACCCAAAATGGCGCCGGCCAGAGAAGCCACACCTTCGTGCGTGGTGGAGAGTCACGTAGCTTTCGCGATACTGCGCAGGCGCCTAGCGCATGCGCAGTGAGCTGCGGCGTGGCCAGCGCATGAACACTGGGGACTGACGAATCCGGTCGCCCAGGACCCTGCTCTTATGTGCTGACCTATCATTGGCGGAGGTGGGGCCAGTCAGCACATAAGAGCAGACAGCCTGCCGGGGTTGGAGCCCTTTCCTCTTCCTCATCTTGGTACGCACAATAAATTTTACCGCAGAAGGTCGCGGCTGCCTCTTATTGCTGGGCGATAAGACACGTGGGCGCGACAACTGGTTCCAGAAACCCGGGACTTGGAGGGGGCCTCCCGTTTCGAACGGGACAAAGTCAGAACTGCGGCCATAAGACAGGTAAGGAGCTCTGAGAGGGAGAACTTTCGGGTGACTGGGAGCATAAATCGGAGGTATATGAGCCGCCGCTCCTGGTTATAGACATGGGCGCACAAGTCTCTCTGGTGAAATTTTTGCAGACGGTTTATGCCCTCCGTAAGGGAGCGGTCAGAGAGAGTGACAAAGCCCTTCAGTCTGCCCAGGATCGTCTCTCAGAAACAGAGCAGGAGAGGAGAACCGGTATGAAGCAAAAAAGAAAGGTGAAGCTAACCATGCATTCAGAGGAGTTGTCAGATAAGACCCCTCCTTACCCACTTCCAGATTTAGAGAAACTGAAAGTGGGATCTTCCTCATCAAGTTCGGAGACATCCGACGCGGAGGAAGGGTACAAGCGGAATAGGCGCTTAGAACGCAGACAACCCGCTGAAAACAGAGGAGGATCAGAAAAGGAGAAGAAAGATAATGGCGGTGCTACTGCGCCGGCCACGCTCGGCCCATGGCCTCAGGGCTCTGGAGCCATTTCACTAATGACTCCTCCTGCTGTGACGCCATCTGCCCCGCCCATGAGTTACGGTGCCGGCTCTTCCTTCATTGATCCAGCCACACGCCGGGAACTTCAAAATATGTTCCCCATCTTAGAAGAAGAAGGGGAAAGAGTTTACAGACAGGTAGATGCAGCATTAGTGCGAGAATTGGCCATGTCTGTAAAGCAATATGGTCTTCATGCCAATTACACTTTGTCCCTGTTAGAACGTATGGGGGGAATGAATATGACCCCCTCTGATTGGCAATTTGTGGTGAAGGCTGTTCTCCCTAATATGGGATCATATCTAAATTGGAAGGGATTATGGCAGGAGCTTTTGGCTGAGACCGCCCGCGCAAATCAACAGCGCGGCGGCGAAGCTTTGACGTGGACCTATAATATGCTTTCCGGACAAGGCCAATACGTTGATGATCAAAATAGCTACCCATGGCCAGTGTATTCCCAAATTTCTACCGCAGCTATAAAGGCGTGGAAGGCCCTTTCACTCAAAGGGCAAGAGAAATTGGACATTACACAGGTTAAACAGGAACCGGATGAGCCCTTTGCCGATTTTGTGGCACGTGTAATGCAGGCCGTGGAAAGGACTTTTGGAGAGGGAGATCAGAGCACCAGAATGGTAGAGCAAATAGTTTGGGAGCAGTGTAATGCAGAATGTAGAGCCCTACTTAAGGATCGTAAATCCAGGGGAATTGCAGATTGGCTTAAGATTTATAGGGATACAGGAGGCCCTTTAACAGCTCATGGGCTAGCAGCCGCCATTTTGAGGTCTAATCATAGGGAGAGAACATCACCCGTGTGCTTTCAGTGTGGCAAACCAGGACATATGAAAAGGGAATGCCGTGCAGGGCCTCGTAATAAGCCTCCTGGGATGTGCCCACGGTGCCGCAAAGGTAGACATTGGGCCAATGAATGCAAGTCAGTGAAGGATATAAAAGGACGCCCTCTCTCGAGCAAGGAGCCAAAACACCCCTTAAGCCAGGAGTCAAAAAACGGGAGATGGGGACCGAAGACCCAGGTCCCCTCGACCGACCGGGCACCCTTCCGTCATGCACAAAGGAACCCTCCCAAGAGCGACACCCCGCAAGCTCGGACCTCTGTGCCGCCACCGGAGTCCTCTTAAAACCAGAGGACGGCATTACGCCGGTACCGGTCATCTTAACAGACACGGTGCCACCTGGCGTGGTCGGGCTTGTGATAGGCCGAGCAGCCTTGAGCTCTCAAGGGTTTATTGTGACAACCGGAATTTTGCATCCGGAAGCTAGCTCATTTTCAGTGCTGTGCTCAGTCGCACGAGGTGCCTTTGCTGTCGCGCCAGGTGATCCTATAGCCCAACCAGCCTTGATTAGTGCAGATAAGAATGTCCAGGCCCAAGTAGAGGTTCCTTATATAAATTTAATGATGGATATGGTCGATAGACCCATGCTTGAGTTGCAAATGGAGAATAGACCGTTTATGGGGCTTTTAGACACGGGAGCTGATAAGAGCATCATAACCTCTAAGTATTGGCCGCATGATTGGCCTTTGATTCAAACTTCTCACAGCCTACGCGGCCTGGGGTTTGAACAAGCTCCATCCCAAAGTGCCAGAGCCCTACAGTGGAAGGATAAGGAAGGCAATTGCGGGACAGTCACAGCATATGTCCTGCACCTACCGGTTTGCCTTTGGGGAAGAGATATTCTTAAACAAATGGGGGTACGATTAGTCTCCGGTGCCTCTGGTTATTCTGAAGTCTCTCGAAAGCTGATGGATAAGAGTCATTCCTCTTCTTATCCATATCCTTGGCAGAATCCAGCCCTGCCGGTTACTGCCAACCCTTGGGACCATTGGCTCTTATGTGGCCTAAATGGCTCCTGCACAGATCTCCAGCCCTTTTCCATGTTATTGGGCAGTGCCGTGGGGACGACCCGTTTTCAGCGGGATGCTAATGATTTTGATTGGTCCATACACCAAAATGTTTCTGGTAAAATTATTCCCTTCTCCCCCACCCCGGTCTGTGTGACTAGCCCGTTTTTGTTTTTATTAGTGAAGGGGGTAAAGGATGTGAATAGAAAAGAAATTAATTGTTCACAAGATTATTGTGTGCTGGCGCAATGCTGGAATACCACTGAAGGTTGGGATTTAGCTGTTGTAACGGCCCTACCTAGATGGATACCTTGGCCTGTAGAAGCCCCCTCCGCTATGACGCTCTATCGCCAGAAGAGAGATTTTGGCATAACTGTGGCAATAGTGACTGCGGTTGCCATGGCACTTGCAGCATCAGCCACAGCAGCGGTGGCCCTGACCGCTGGCATTCAAACAGATACTACCTTGAACAACCTAAGTGCTTCTGTGGCTACAGCATTGCATGATCAGTCTTTCATAAATGGTCATCTCAAAGGAAGCTTGATGGTTCTCAATCAACGAGTTGATTTAGTTCAAGAGCAATTAGATATTCTGCTTGAAATAGACAGTTGGGTTGTCAATGGCATATGCAAGGTTTATGTGTTACTTCTATTCCTTTTCAAAATGTTTCAACGGCTACTAATCTTTCTCGCCAGCTTTCTTCCTATCTTTTAGGAAATTGGACGAGAGAATTTGATATTTTACAATCTGAGCTGAGAATTGCCATTGTTCAGATTAATTCTACACGGGTGGATCCTGTTGTTGCTGAAACCCTGGCCACTTGGATTTGGAACATCACTTCCCATATTAAGGAATGGGCTGGAGTGGTTGTGCTGATTCTGCTCTTGTGCGCAGGCTGTGCCCTATGCCTTTTTTGCCTGTGTTGTCTGAGACGCCGTGCTCAGTGAGATCGTGTGGCAATACATCAAGCTTTACTAGCCATGCAGAATGGTGACTCCCCCATGGTATGGTTGAGCATGCTTCAATAGGCTTAGTTAAGAGCATGGACATCATGGCTCCTGCACCTCAGGCCATTATGGCATTGCACTGAGTTTGAGCATGATGCACCCGACTAGCCCTTGCACCTCGCAGGACTTGTCCATTGCACGCGAGAGGGTAGTCACTCTTATAACTGCCTTGTCGAGACATTGCTCTTTACAACCGCCGTGGTTGTAGCCCATGACGGGTAAGATAGACCCAGACAATTATTGGTCTAAGACAGGGACTACGTCAAGCTACGCAGCCTCCCTATGACGGATCGTGCACCTTGAGTCTACAACCTAAGACAGGCCCATACCAGCTTATTTTTCTATTGTATAAGAAAGGGGGAGATGTTGCCAGCCGCATCCGTATGCACTGGCCACATGCCGTACCCAAAATGGCACTGGCCAGAAAAGCCACACCTTAGTGCCTGGTGGAGAGTCACGTAGCTTTCACGATACTGCGCAGGTGCCTAGCGCATGCGCAGTGAGCTGCAGCATGGCAGGTGCATGAACACTGGGGACTGACGAATCCGGTCGCCCAGGACCCTGCGTGATCATGACGCCGACCTATCCTCGCAGAGGTGGGGCCAGTCAGCACATAAGAGCAGACAGCCTGCCGGGGTCAGGGCCCTTTCCTCTTCCTCATCTTGGTGTGCACAATAAATTTTACCGCAGAAGACTTCACTCGCGTCTGCCTCTTATTGCTGGACGATAGGAGTCGTGGGCGCGACATGATGGCACTGGCATCCCACATGGGCACTGCTGATTGGAGTACTGAGCGCTCCACTTTCAGTCTAAGTTCCTAATAATGTACCTGGGAAAGCAAGGGGGAAATGGGCTTCTGCACCCACGTGGGAGAGCTGGATGAAGTTCCTGCCTTCTGCCTGGCCCTGCCCTGATTGTTGTATTCATCTGGAAAATTAACTCGTCGAATTAAGATCGCTCTCTTTTTCTGTCTCTCCCTCTCTTTCATTCAAATAAAATATATCTAAAAGAAGAAAGAAAAGCGGGCCAAACACAACTCACTGAGAAAAAATTCAACTCTCCAGCAAAAATATGAGATGCACATGCCCTCACAAGCCCTTGCCTTCCAATGGCCACACTCTCAATTTTTGTCCGTTTTAGGTATGAAATGATGACCAAGGCAATGTTGTACCATTTCAGATGAGGCCACTACCTGCAATGCCTGCATCCCAATTTTGAGTGCCATTCTGAATCCAGGCTACTCCCCTTACGATCTATCTCCCCATCTTTTGGTTGATGTTCCAGGGAAAGCAACAGAGGATGGCCCAAGTGCATGGGTCCCGAAAAAGGTGTTGGCCAGGGCCCAGATGATACCTCAATGGCTAAATCCTTACCTTGCACATGCTAATTTGGGCACTGGTTCATGTCTCAGCTGCTGCACTTCCAATCCAGCTTCCCGCTTATGGCTTGGGAAAGCAGTAGAGGACAGCCCAAAGCCTCGGAACCCTTCATGCATGTGAGAGACCTGGACGAAGCTCCTGACTCCTGGCTTCGAATAGGCTCAGATTCAACTGGTTTCAGCACTTGGGGAGTGACCAGCAGACAGATAATCTTTTTCTCTGTCTCTTTTTGGTTATCTGCTTTTCTAATAAAAATAGATGAACCTCAAAAGGAACGGAGGAAGGAAGGAAGAAGGATATGGGGGCAGAAAAGGGGCTCCTGGAACCCCACTGTCTCAGCCTATTGGAACTATCAACTTTGCACTCTCTTGTGGTCAGCAAGTTTGTTCTGTAGAACCTCCTGCCGGATGAGTGCCATGCTGAAATGAAGACAAGTTAAAAACCTGCGTCTCAGCTTGTCTACAGACCAGTGCCAAAACAGCAGCTTGCAGGACACCAGGGTACAGAAATACCCCAATCGTGTGTCTAAAAATTAGACCAGCTGGCCAACTAGCTACTGCTTGCTAAAAGCAGAAACTTCCCTATATGCAAAGCTGAAGTAATTTCTACAGCTCACATCTGGCTCTCACTCAATCAGCACTGAGTGTCCCCAAGCCAGAGTAGCACCACACATCCCTTCTTTGAGCGAGACCGTCCGGGGAGGGGCTGATGGGATGCTGAATCCCACAGTGTGCAAAGTCCAGGTGTGCTGGACTGAAGACTGGAAGATTTATGGGGAGGGGACACACTGTACACAAAGACTTTGAAATGTAGTCTTCAGAAATATTTATTCAAAAGAAGTAGAATTAGAGTCCAGCGCAGTAGCCTAGTGACTGATGTCCTCACCTTAAACGTGCCAGGATCCCATATGGACACAGGTTCTAATACGGGCACCCCTGCTAACCATCCAGCTCCCTGCTTATGACCGGGGAAAGCTGTCAAGGACAACGCAAAGCCTTGGAACCCTGTACCCATGTTGGAGACCCAGAAGAGCTCCTGGCTTTTGGCTTTGGACCAGCTCAGCTCTGGCCATTGCAGTCACTTAGGGAGTGAATAATTGGACAGAAGATCTTCCTCTCTGTCTCTCCTCCTCTCTTTTGAGTCTGGCGCAGCAGCCTTGCAGCTAAAGTGCTCGCCTTGCACACACCAGGATTCCATATGAATGAGGGTTCTTGTCATGCTTCCCCTCCAGCTCCCTGCCTGTGGCCTGGGAAAGCCTTGGGACCCTGCATCCACATGGGAGACCTGGAAGAATCTCCAGGCTCCTGGCTTCAGATTGGCTCAGCTCCAGCTGCTGTGCTCACTTGGGGAATGAATCATCGGATGGAAGATCTTTCTCTTTATCTCTCCGCCTCTCTGTATATCCACCTTTCCAATAAAAATAAATAAATCTTAAAAAAAAAAAAAAAAAAGTAGAATTAGAGAGAAACAGAATCCTCCATCCATTGGTTCAGTTAAATTCTGACGGCAACCACTGGGGCCGGTCCAGGCCAAAGCCAGGGGTGCTTTCCAGGTGCTCCAAGTGGGTGCTGAAACCCCTTGGGTCATCTTTTCCGGCCTTCCCTAAAAGCATTGACAGGGAGCTGGAGCAGAAGCGCATCAATGATCTTAACCTATGTCAACACTATCCCTGAATATAACTGGCTAATCTAACCTGTTTCTAAGTTTCCTTTTGTCTGCTTCACACTTCTAACAAAGAATTGGAAAAAATCCTAGTCCAAAGAAAGGAGCCGTCAGCCTCTGAAACCTGTGGGCTGTTCTCCAAGTAGCTCACACTCTGATGTAGCACACTGACACCTCCCGACAAAGGTGGCTGCCTGCTTCCGGAGTAAGAGAGCAGAGTGGAAACCATCCCAGGCAAGTCACTGATGCAATCTTGGAGGCACCATGGCGCCACCTCTGCCATCTAAGGGCAGGGACAGGGCAATGGAAAACGCAGTCAGAGAAAGAACTGAGTCCACAAGAACAACAGGGCACAGCCTGACTCGGTTCTCTCCTACCTGACATTTGGGTCGAAAGTCAGGGTGTTTGTCTTCGGGTTCTTACACCAACCTTGTGAGGAAGCCACGTCTCTGTCACCTCTGTTCTTCCCCCCTTTCTTCTGGGTATACATAGACCCGACCCACGCTGTCCACAGGGAGCTCACACGAAGGTACAATCCCACATGGACGGGTCATCTGGGAGGCTGCTTCCACAGTTAGTACACAACGGCTGGTTTGCCAGGCCTCTCACCACGGCAACTCTTGGGAAATTTTGACAACACCTGATTCCCAGCCTCTCCAACGTTGGTCAGTTCTCTCTGAATTTTCCAGTTTAGTGGTGGCCAAGCAAGTATGTTTCCTGTCCAACTTCTATTAGCAATTCTGATTAAAGCTGAGCATAAGATGAGAATGGAATAAAAAAAAATAAGGAAGGTAAGACTCAGACATAATGGAATAAGCTATTTGATTAGTGCTTAGTTAAACGGATAATGTACCACAAGAGAAATTGTCAGAGGTTTTACTCTCTTGGCTTGAGAGTGGATATGTAGCTTGAATCTAAAGAAAGCTCTGACCGAGAAGAGGATCAATGCGTCAAAAGGGCAGGTCTTGCCAAAGTTGAAGCATCTTATTACCAAATGCCCATGCTTGTGTGGTCCCTGGTGCCCCCAAATGGCAGTGAATTTGAAATGGGTGTTTCTCCCGTGAGCATTTGCTTAGTTCAGGAAGTTGTGGAAAAGGCTTTGCTGGGATAAAAGTTCCTGCTTCTAGAAGCAGGGGTCTGGTAGTGAGTGCGGGGCGAGGGGCGCGTGTAGTGTTTTTTTAAACATTTTTTAAATTTTATTTTTAATGAAAAGGTAAATTTACAACAGGAAACACAATGAGGAAGACATTTGCTTTGCTGCATCACTGCCCAAATGACTACAATGACCAGAGCTGAGCTGATTCGAAGCCAGGAGCCTGTTCTAGGTCTCCCCAAGCATGTATAGGATGCGAAGGCTTTGGGCCGTGTTCCGCTGCTTTCCCAGGCCACTAGCAAGGAGTTGGATGGGAAGTAGAGCAACTGGGACATGAACCTGCACCCATACAGGATCAAAGCAATTGCAAGTAGAGGATTAGCCAATTGAGCCAATTGCTCCAGTCCCCCCTTTAACAGGTTTAAGACGGAAAACACCCATATGGAGTGTCTTGTGTTTCTTCCCTTTGAAGACCCTTCCTGCCGCACCAGGCCACAGGTTGAAATGTATCAGTGCTGATCACACAAAACCCACAGCAACTGAAAGCATGGGTGCAGGGTGACACAACCCAATGTCATGATGATGTCGATGGAGGGCTCTTGTCTTACACCAAGAGATTACTAAGTGCAGACACACTGAGATGCACAAAGTGACAAGTGTATTACAAAAGTGAGACCATAAATAAACATACACACCTGAGCATAGCCTGTCCTGTGTTGAGAAATGCCAGTTATACGTGGACCAGGGGATTGCCCAGAGGGAATAAGGGGAGGGAGGGAGGGCACCCCCACAACACTGCCAGCTGTGGTCCCCAGGAAAAGGGGGAGGGGAGAAGGGCAGGGAGAGAGAAGAGGGAAAGAGGGAGACTGTTCTCTCTTGGTTGGTTTCTCTAGTGAGGCAGGGGCAGAGGCCTCTAGGGTGTGAAGCCAGCTGAGAGTGCTGTGGCACCTCCACATGTCCCACAGGAAACTTGGCCTACGTAGCCCACGTCTGTGTCCTAGCAGTCCCATGCCGGAGCTCTGCTCCTTGCTCTCTCATTGGAGCCACGTGGCGACTTTGCTAACCTTGGATCCTGCTAGCCCAGCAGCTTCCTTCCCACCCCGTCCACACACTAAGACCTTCACAGCCACTCAGGAGCTCTTGTTCATTTTTTCTTCTGCGTGTAATAAGGCCCACTCTGTCATATCCTCGTCTACAAAATTCTTTTCCTCAGTGAACATTCTCCGTGCAAAAGGAAAGCAAAAATGAACTTGAGAACAACTGTAACCAACACCTGTTCATGCTGGTGAGCAGACAGGGGCGCGTGAAACACCATAAACACCAAAATAGCAAGTTGTGAAAAATACAAGCGAAAAGGTGAATTAAATTTGGTACAATAGCAATTTCAAATGCAGGCCTGGCCCCAGAGCTAGTGGCTAATCTTCATCTTACATCTGCCTGGATCCCATAGGGGCGCCAATTTGTGTCCTGGCTGCTCCACTTCCCATCCAGCTCCCTGCTTGTGGTCTGGGCAAGCAGTCCAGGACTTTTCCAAAGCCTTGAGACCCTGCGTCAGCGTGGGAGACCCAGAAAAAGCTCTGGGCTCCTGACTTCAGAAGGGTTCAGCTCTGGCCTTCCAGCCACTTTGGGAGTGAAGAAGTAGGCAGAAGTTCTTTCTCTATGTATCTCCTTCTCTGTGGAAATCTGCCTTTCCAATTAAAAAAAAAATTTTTTTTAATATATCAAGCACATGTTTTTATTGTTATTTACAGATTATTTTATATCAGAAGTGTAGATTTGCAGAGGGAAAGAAGGAAAGATCTTCCACCCACTGGGTCACTCCCTAAATGGCGCAGTAATTGCAAAGGTGCCGGGTCTGAAGTTTTCCTTTCACGCTACACGCCTTCCCATCTCTGAAAACACCGTCTTTGGTTTAACATTCCCTTTTCTTACGAAAAACAGTAAAGGACGGAAAGGGAAATAGAACGTGGAGCTAACTCATAACAGCAGGTGTGGTCCACTTTAAATTCCTCTCGGCGAAAAATACCAACCACGTGAAAGGAAACACCACCCTTAAAGAAGTGAAAGATTAAAAGGAGAGGGAACAGGAGGCAAACTCTTTACATTGTAAGCCAGAGCCCCTCCACGGGAGGGGCGAGGGAGACCCCGGTCCCTCTGGACCGGCTGTGCAGGTAGGAAGGCATGGATGAGCCTCTGCACTAACCGGCACCCATCCTCGCTCAGTCTCTTCTCTTCCTAACTATTGAGAAAAGGCAGTTCTGGAGTGTTAACTCTGCTCTGCTGCTTTGTATCATCATCACTAAATTGCGCAGAGTAAAGCTACATGTTTATGATGCATAGCTTTGGAGCAGCCAGTGTCAGGGTGCACACGCTTCAGCACCTGGCACGCATGCACCCAACCGTCCTGCAGCTGAGTTTGGGTTTGCCCCAAGTGGTGGTCTCGGGGAAGCCTTTTGGAGGTGCTTGGGTAGACCGAGCTAAAGCTAGATGGAAACGTTAAAACCTAGCGGGAAGGTGGGCGGGGCCAAGAAGGGATATTTGCTGGAAGCTTGACAGATGTAGAACCGCCCTGACTTTCTGACGTATCCAGATGCTGGATACTTTGGTGAAGTTATGCATTCCGCCAATCACAAGTCCGGTCCTATATAACAGCGCTCCATTGGTGTAAACGAAAATCACGCAGGAGCCAATCTCACAGCTACCTTTACGCGGCGAGTAGAAAAAAGTATTTGTCCTTTAGACTGCGATTTACCTCTAGCTTGGCACGGGAGGCCAGGCCGCAAGGCTGGCACCAAGGGGACAAGACGCGCGCGTTGCGGGGTAGGCCGCAGTTCCACGCCGGCCACGTGCACCAGCTGATATGCAAGGGTAACTGCGCCAAACGCGCCGACGGGGGAGCGCACGTCTGCATGGCGGCCGTAAAACCTGGAGCCGGGGAAACCTTATCCTGTGCGACCCTGTAGCTGCCCTTTAACAGCTCAGCAAACCATGTTGCCAGCGTTTGGGCTGTAGAGACCCGCTCACTAGAAAACCGCCTTCACCTTGTTTTGCCTAGAGGTACTACCCCACCCACGGTCCTATTACGACGGTTACGCATTGACACATGTGGGCACTGTCTAAAATGCAGACTTGGGACAATGCACAGCTCCCTTCTGAGTTCTCTGGGTGGCTCTGAAAAGAGCCTTTGGGGTTTCGTCGGCTGCTGCACTGTGCACCAGCTTCCTACTTCTTCTTGGGAGCAGTCTTCTTGGCCTTCGTAGCTTTGGGCTTCGCTGCCTTAGGCTTGGCAGCTTTGGGCTTGGCCGCCTTCGGCTTCACCGCCTTGGGCTTGGCAGGACTCTTAGCCGCCTTTTTGGGCTTAGCCGCCGCTTTTGCCTTCTTGGGGCTCTTGGCCACCTTCTTGACGCCAGCCGAGGCGGGCTTCTTGGCCTTCTTGGGAGTCTTCTTCACCGCCTTCTTCGCACCCGTAGCCTTCTTGGGCTTCTTGGGAGTGGCGCCTGCAGGTTTCTTAGCTTTGGCTGCACCCGCCTTCTTGGTCTTGGGCTTGGCGTCGCCGGCAGCTGCCTTCTTGTTGAGCTTGAAAGAGCCAGAAGCGCCGGTGCCCTTGGTCTGAACCAGGGTGCCTTTGCTCACCAGGCTCTTGAGCCCCAGTTTGATGCGACTGTTGTTCTTCTCCACGTCGTAGCCGCCGGCAGCAAGAGCCTTCTTGAGCGCAGCCAGAGAAAGGCCATTGCGCTCCTTGGAGGCAGCGACAGCCTTGGTGATGAGCTCGGAGACCGGGGGTCCGGTAGCCTTGCGCTTGGCAGCGCCGGATCCGGCCGCCTTCTTGGTTGCCTTCTTCTTGGCAGGGGACTTCTCGGCGGGCGCCGGCGCGGCAGTCTCGGCGGGAGCGGTTTCCGACATAGCTGGCGACAGGAGACGCTGCTCTGTAAAACAAGGGCGAAACCCAAAGAACAAGTTTTGCGACGGCCCGAGCTCAGGCCAGGACTTATATAAGCCGATGCTGCCTTGTGATTGGTGGAGCGTCCAATCCGCCGCCCTCGGGACCTCCGCCGCCGCCGCCGCAGGCTGGCTTTCCTGATTTTGTGTTTGTTAGTCTCCCAACTTTGATGAAATGCAGACGAGTTGGGGACAGAATTTTCTGCTGACGAGTTAGAAAGAAAGAAAACACCCTCCGGGGTCTCAGACTTGTCTGTGTTTGGGGGGTTCTTGCGCAATTGGAAAAAGATATTTTGAAAACTGCGTTCATTTCTTTTCCGGGAAGACCCGGGGCAGAGGGCATCCTGCTACTTACTCGCAAGTTCCAAGAGATTTCCAGTAGATATCCAGCAAACATCATTTAAGGGGGCTGGTGCCTAGTATCCGCCTTTAATTCTTGCAAGAGGAGAAACACTGCGTTCCTCCGTTTTAGAGTAAACCTTGTTACTAACTATAGCAAGTAGCACAAGTATGGGACAGCTGGCTGCATTACAACCCCACGCCAGCCACAGCGACCTTGCTATAAAGACAGGGTCTCCCTCCGAGGAGTTAGCACGAACAAAGGTCTTCAGAGAGTGCAAGTTTCGGCTTGGAAAAGCTGGGTGAATTGGAGTAATTTGTTTCCCAGTACAATAGAGGTTAGAAAATCCCTTTACCTTCAGGATCCAATTATTGTAAACTCTGAACTTATTTATTGATTAAGGTGCTTTTTTTATATATGTAACTGCTGCTTTAAATAGGAGAGGTGCAAGTATTTAACAGAGCTTTCATCGCTAAAAAGCTTTCCAAAATATGACATGATTCACAGTAGAGGCTTTAGGGCGAATTCCGATTTCTGAGTGTTCATTCCAGTTGCAAGTTGCAAAAAAACCAGACCCTCCACCTTGCTTTCCAACAGCTTTGGACAATGCGCAGTTCACAAACACCCTTTTCTGTAACCAAAATACACTATTGTGGGTATTTTGCGCAGTTAGGGCTTAGAACAATGGGCTACCAACTGCTGAATGCTGAAGTAGTAATATTTAGAGAACGTTGTAATGACTCAGGAAGCATTGTTGAAAATAACTGAGACCATGAGGTTGGAATGAAGAGTGGAGTTTGTTCTCGGCTGAAAAGGGTGGGATGGCCAGCATTCCGACCTAGTATGCTGAAGAGCATCAATTCTTGTTCAATAAAAAAATCAATTTTCTGTTTGCCAGTGGAAAACTACAGGGATCTTTAAGGTAGTAAATACACTTTATCTTAAAAACTTCCTGCGGGTTTCCAAACCACAGACAAATTAGATACGCACATGCTTATTTGGCACAATTTTCATCTTCAAAAGCAAATAGCTTGCAAAGCTTTAACATTTACGAACTGAATGGTCTCACATGTTTCAAACCTCACAACTGCACATGCATGTTACAGTGCTCTTCAGGAGGGAAAATAACTATTTTAAGAAAATGTTTTCACTGTATAAAGGTAAGTCTTTTAGAAATAACTTTGAAGAACTCTGGATCCAACAGTAAGAGAACAAGTGAAAAAGCCCAGGAGTGATGGGGCAAGACCTAGTATTTGGGAGATCAGTAGTTTGGCCCAGGATTGTCTGCCATGGGCATTATCAAGAGCCCTGGCAGAAAAAGGCCTATGTATATACATAAACAGGGGATTTGTATGTACATAAACTTGAGTCACTAGGATTCCATAGATCCCCGTACAGGGCTCAGCTCTAAACAGTACCAACATCTGAGAAATCTGCGTTCCTGTTCACAGCGGCTTGACGAACATTAAGTATACAGCTCTGTTCCGGTGACAGCTGTGGTGGCTCTGAAAAGAGCCTTTGGGGGAAGCGGTGACAAAGTCGCGGGGTTCAAGCCCTCTCGCCGCGGATGCGGCGCGCCAGCTGGATGTCCTTGGGCATGATGGTCACGCGCTTGGCGTGGATGGCGCACAGGTTCGTGTCCTCGAACAGACCCACCAGGTACGCCTCGCACGCCTCCTGCAGCGCCATCACCGCCGAGCTCTGGAACCGAAGGTCCGTCTTGAAGTCCTGCGCGATCTCGCGCACCAGCCGCTGGAACGGCAGCTTGCGGATCAGCAGCTCCGTCGACTTCTGGTAGCGCCGGATCTCGCGCAGCGCCACCGTGCCGGGCCGGTAGCGGTGCGGCTTCTTGACGCCGCCCGTGGCCGGCGCGCTCTTGCGGGCAGCCTTGGTGGCCAGCTGCTTGCGCGGGGCCTTGCCGCCGGTGGACTTGCGAGCGGTCTGCTTGGTGCGAGCCATATCCGCTGGAGTATGTAAAACACAGTTGCCTAAGCAAAGAAGCACAATGAGCGAAAGGCCAACTCACCCAGCATTTATAGCAGACTTCGCGTGCTGATTGGATGCTGAACTATGCCCGGGATCAGAGCCGCCGCGGAATTGGTTCCTGGTTAATCCATTAACGAATGAATCACTTGGTGTGTGCGCAGTGCTTTTTTTCAAACTGAGACGCTTCCCGCCATGAACGTTGCTGGAAACAATAGCCAGACATTATTACCAATGTTTTTGTTTTACTTTCATTTTGTAAATCAATATACTTATTGCTTGAATTTTGATATTAGTAACTTTCCTTTTCTAAACGCGTTTTTTATGATACAGGTCCAAAGACCCAGAATTCCCCACTCCCCTACGCATTGCCCCTATTTTATTACATTTAGTCCAATACTAGTAGCTTTTATTAAAGTATGCGATGTTTTGTGTGTGGCCATCATCAGATACCTTCCATTTAAACCATCGTCTCCGGGGATTTTGTGTTATTACCCAAAAATCAGCTTCAGCCTGATACTGCCTTTTCACTGCTTAAGCTTTTTATTGAATGACACAGATACAGACGCATGAGCTTCTAACGTGGGATCTAATGGAATAAGGCAGAGGAGATAAAATGTATGTACATAGGAAAGGAAGATTTACAAAGAGGAGAAACAAAGGTCTCCCGTCCAGCAGCTTCCTTCAGGTCTCCCACGCGGGTGCAGGGTCCCAAGGCTTTGGGCTGTCCTCGACTGCTTCCCCAGGCCACAAACAGGGAGCTGGATGGGAAGCGAAGCAGCCAGGACACAAACCAGCGCCCATTCGGATCCCGGCGCGCGCGCACAAGCACGGCAACCACAAGGGAGGAGGAAACAAAAAGCCTCAGTTCGCTACTCATTCTTCCTTGCCTCCTGTGTTAATCTGGAATGCATCTAGTGTTGGGAATCCTTGCAATACTAAACACCACAGGTTTATCGCATAAGAACTCGGGGCGAGAATTCAGCGTTTACTAATACCATGTTTTTCAGAGATCTGTTTCCAAAGTTTATTCATCCTATACAACCCACGTGCCTGATACTACAGAGACTACCAGTTGCTAACCCTTTAACGGAAAGCTGGGGGGACAACCTGCCAGGATACAGAAGGGGAAGGGAAAACGTCAACGTATCATCTACAATAATGAAAGCAATGCGCGCTATGCTACCTAACTTATCCAAACATCTAAGAACACCGCTGGCAGTGTACAGTTCTATCAAGAACTTTGTGGGCGGCCCTGAAAAGGGCCTTTGTGTGATGGCGTCTGAAGCAGTGGAGGGAAGGGAGCAGCTCAGCCGCCGAAGCCGTAGAGCGTGCGTCCCTGGCGCTTGAGCGCGTAGACCACGTCCATGGCCGTGACCGTCTTGCGCTTGGCGTGCTCCGTGTAGGTGACGGCGTCGCGGATGACGTTCTCCAGGAAGACCTTGAGCACGCCGCGCGTCTCCTCGTAGATGAGCCCCGAGATGCGCTTGACGCCGCCGCGGCGCGCCAGGCGGCGGATGGCGGGCTTGGTGATGCCCTGGATGTTGTCGCGCAGCACCTTGCGGTGGCGCTTGGCGCCGCCCTTGCCCAGGCCCTTGCCGCCCTTGCCGCGACCAGACATCTTCAGCAGTCACACACCCACAGCCAACACGGCCTTCCTCGCGCCCAGCCGCGCCTTTATAAGCGCTCGGCGGACCTGAGTGAGAGCGGCTCGGCGGACACGCCCCCAAGGGGCGGAGACAGCAGCAGGCGGGAGCGCCCAGCGCCGACCTCTCCCGCCTCGCTGGGAAGCTTGCTGGACCCGGGGGCGCTTCCCTCTCCTCATGCTAATCGCGTTCTGATCACTTCTGCTGCAGTCCTGAGTCGAGGTCATAGCACATGATACAATTTAACGCTTTCCTCATGGACCTACCAGATTTGCCCAATACTTCGTGTTTCCCCTGCTGAAGCACTGCCATTTGCCCAACACTTCGTGTTTCCCCTGCTGAAGCACTGCCATTTTTTTAAAATAACATTCTCTTCCATTGTCCATTTGACTTATCCTGGAAATCTATGTGTACAGTACAGAAACTGTGAAAGTAAAAATTGTATCCTCTTAATAAGTCATACTCATCTTAATAACTTATACACAACACTTCATGTTTGCCCTGCTGAAGCATTGCCATTTTTAGCTGAATTCTTGGAAATAACATTTCGTTCTGTTCCGCAGTCCACTTCCCTCGTTGAGAAAAATCGTTTATAATCAAAACTGTAGAAAATTTCCACAAGGGGAAATTCCTTAAGTGTTTATATCTTCATGTAAAAAGGACTTCGGGCCGGGCGCGATGGCCTACCGTAGTGGTTAAATTCCTTGCCTTGAATGCACCGGGATCCCAAACGGGCGCTGGTTCTATCCCCTGCAGCTCCACTTCCCATCCTGCTTGTGGCCTGGGAAAGCACTCGAGGATGGCCCAAAGCCTTGGGACCCAGGACCCCACGTGGGAGACCTGGAGGAAGTTTCTGGCTTCTGGCTTCGGATGGCAGCAGCACCAGCCTTTGCACTCATGTCTTCTCATCTCTGTATGTCTATCTTTGCAATGAGAATAAATAAATCTTTATAAAATAAAGAAAGAAAATCACCTAAGGATTTCGTTGACATGGTTAGACTAACTCCGTTGTCTGTCAGTCAATTACTGCTTCTTTCCTAAAACATTGTGCACAGCTCACTTCATGGTCTCAGCCTATCATGGAAACACTCCCACAGAAGGTATGTAGTGTAAGATTCTCAATGATAGTTGCGTTTTCCTCCTCACGTTTAAGCTGACCATCACTGGGTGTTATGATTTTTACATTATGATCGGCATTCATTTACATTGCAGATGCCTGAGTGAGTAATAATTCAGTCCTTAGTTATCCAAGAATATTTGTGATAATGTCCAGCCAGAAGTGCTGATTCATTAGTTGATAAGAATTAATGCCTTAACTGTAAATAACCTATTTAGTAGGAAAAATTGTCCTATTGTTTCTGTTAAAAAAATAAAATAAATAAAAAAACGCTCTAGATACTGCCGTTTACATTAAGTTTAAGCACAAGACCAGCAACCTCTTCAAAATGTTGACAATAAGTGTTGAAGTCATTGGTTGGCTAATTACTTCCTTCCCCCTTGCTTTGTTTATGAGGGTGCCTTTCTTATTTGTGAGCCCCTTTATGAGGTAAACTGAACTTATTCTGAGAGGACGAGAGCCAGCGGAAGAGGACAAAGTGCATCCATCCAGAACTTAACGGCTGGACGGCCGTGTGCTGGGGAGAAGGCACGCACACGCTCTGCGCCAGGGATCCCTCCAGCGCTTGCAATGCTGCATTTCTTGTAAAATGAACCCGCGGGAAAACTGCCTGCAACATGCACCCCGAGTGGCTTGACCCGGAGTATAGGTTTCATCCGCGCACCCAAGAAGGCTGTGCAACTGCTCCCAAGAAGGCTTCCCGAGAAACACCTGAAGCTGGTTTTGAACATGAACCAATCAGCACTAAGTACTTCTCTGACCCTTTGCCAGAATAATTTGCATAGCGGACCTGAATGGGAACCCAGGCGGGAACTGGGTCTTGAACTGCGTTTCCCTTTGTTCTTGCTCAGCAATGCTTGTCTATCTGGAATTCCAAGCCAAGTGAATTGTAGTGAACTCATGCTAGGGACGAAATGAGATTTATGTGCGTGCATAGGGGTTAATAAAAAAGACAAATAACATTCCGAAATCAATCGCCTTGTTCTTCACAGTGAGGTAGAAGGGGAGACCTACACAGAGGCGCATTCGCTCAGCTCTCATGTGCCTGAAGACAAACATTCTCCACCCGGTGGAGATTTCTCCTCACCAGGTGATATTACCACAGGCCTTGAGGTGCAAGGTGCCCCTGGTAAGACTGTGGCCTAGGCTGAGGCCCATTCAGCTCTCCCAACTGTCGTTTTCGCAGTCACCTAAGCGAACGCCAGCCAGTGCCCAGGAAGAAAGGCACCCAGGATTCAGAACGTACTTTTTTTCCCGGAGATATCTGGCAGATCTGCCAGGCTTTAGGCTTTGGCTTGGCTGCGGTAGCTTTTGCCGTTTACGACTTTAACTCCTCTTCCTCATCAAATCAATGGTATTCACTGCACAGGAGTCTGTGGGGAATAGGGTGCTGTGGGATCCAGTGTTCAGGCCTGGTGTGGGTAAGCTTTCTCATCATCTAGCAACTACATTTGCTCTCTTGATATTCAAGTATTTGTTAACATCTTAAGTAGATTTTCATTCACTGAACAAAGCACCCGCAGAAGTTGTTTTCTATAACTTGCTATTATATTTGACAAAATATGCACCTGTTGTCACTGTCTTGCAGCGACGGACTTGGTGCACAGAACCTATAAAAACACGAGCGGATTATGACCAATGGTTGAAAACCAAAGTTTATTAGTGGCATCAGCCTTTATACACCAAGGGTCATATGTAATAAGGGAGGAGGCACTGAGCTTATCAAGAGAATGCCATCAATTCTTTCTATACTCTTGTTTGGAACTCTTTTGTGTTATATATCCCGCCAAGTGTTCTCATTCACATGTTATTCACTCAGCAGTTCTCATGCAAATTATATCATTTAGTTCCAGAAAAGGTATCTATCTGGCTGTTCACATACAAAGGACATCCCATCACACAAACGGCATCCATCTAGTTGTTCTCACACAAGCGTTATCCTATCAAATGTTTTCCCATCCTGTACTCCTTGACCTTCTAGGGTCACAATGTCCTTCTACAACCTGGAACTTTATTTGGAAACAGTTTATAAGCAGCATCCCAAACCTGAATGAAATAAGAACGTAATCACACTTAGCCCTTCCTTGGGGCATGGTCACCTAACATCTCCCCTCCACCCACACACAGATATTCAACAGGCACCACTACATCAGTAATGTTACCAGAAATGCCCGGTGGGTTCTTTCCTCAGCTTAGTATAGAAATAAAAAGCCGGGAATCTGTTGCAAACAGAAAAGTTTATTTGTGAAGGGACCAGGGAGCAGGGAAGGGAAGGAAGGGGAAGCACCTCCGGAAGAGAAGCCGGGAGGTGGGGTGCTCTCGAGAGAGGAGGGAGAGAGAGACACCAAAGGTTTGAGGAAGGGTCTAGGGGTTTTAAGCCTTCCTTGACCCCTCCTTGTTGGGCGGGGAACCTATAGGTGAGATGTTCCCCATTGGTGATCTCTTGATTAATTAGGAAATGGGTGGACAATGCTGGTGCCAGCCCACCTGAAGGTGTGGCCAAGACCTCAGAGGACCTGGATGGTCTCAGTCCCCCCTCTTGAAATCCCACATCCTACTTCTGTAGGGGGAAAAGGGGCGACGATGTCTTCTGGCTGCTTCCTGCTGAATCGGGACGACATTTGGGTAAGGGGCCCCTGAAGGTGTGGGATCCAGAGAGATGGTCCAGGTCATCCAAGTTGCCATGGCAGAAGTTGGTCTGGTTGTCACACAAGTTTGCATGTACAAGGCCACCTTGAGTCTGAAGACCCCTAATCAGGAAACAAGCATAAGACAGTTGAGAAGACAGTTGCATGCTCTATGTAGAGCAGGAACCAACACAGATGCAAAGAGCGTCCATAGGCTAACTTTTTAGAATAGTTTGTGTCCAGGAGTGAAATTCCGCTCCTGTTCCCTGCACTGTGCTAGACCTAGGCTTTTGTCTGATAACCTTAAGTTGACGAGTCTGCTCAACAATGGGCCTGATTCTATAAGCCTGCACTATAACGTTCTTAGTTAGGGCCCCATTTTGTTAGTTGCAATAACAGTATCAGGTGACAAGATGTGGGGGAGCATATAGGAAACACTTATCTGTTAGGTGCCTTTTTGAAAAGCAGCTTTAAATCCTCCAGTGCATCCCAGGTTGGTTCTATAGAATCTGGTTGACGGTTGACCTTAGACCATAGAGTCAGTATCTACCCCAGGAGGGAAAATGACTTTGTACATCAGGGCAAAGACTGAGCCTACAAGGACCCTTACCAATATCTCATCCCTAACAAAGGGACAGGTGTCAGAGGAATAACAAGTACAGAGTGGATAGAAGTGGAGATATCCCCAAGTACAAGCCCACGGCCAGAGATGTCCCATACAGTTACTTTGAACGGACCTCAGTCTAGGAGAGAAGGGCAAGGCAGAGAATCAAGCACCTGTGTCCAGCAAGAAAATGACCTTTTGAGAACTCACCATCAGGGAGACTTGAGGCTCCTCAGTATGAACTCAGATGGTGGGAGCCTAGATAGGAGTCCCTGGGATCCATCACTGGGGGGTCCTGGTTAGCAGACCCCTGCTCTCTCTGGAGCTGGGGGCAGCACGATTTCCAATGATCCCCTTTGCAGACGAGACATGGTCCCGGAGGAGACTCCTGGCCTGTGGTTCGAGGGCACTCCCTCTGAAAATGTCCTGGCTTCCCACAGTTGTAGCAGCACCTCATGGTCCTTTTCCCTGGGGTGGATGCACTCATAGCGGCCAGCATCTCACTGTGGCGCCTGTCCTTCTGCCTTTCCTTCTCTAAGTCTCGATTATAGTAAACAGCATTGGCTGCCTGGATCAACTGGTCCAAGGAAGACTTGTCAGGGTCTGCCATAAGCTTTTGGAGCTTTCTCCTGATATCTGGGGCAGACTGTACAAGGAACTTGTCCTTGAGGATCGCTCCACCCTCCACTGTATCTGGGTCTAAATTAGTGAACTTCACAATTGCCCCCTTGAGGCGTTCTAGAAAGGTCATTGGTGGCTCATTCTCCCCCTGATGGACAGCAGTGAGCTGGCTATAATTCAAAGGCTTAACTTTCGCCCTTCTTAATCCCTCTAGAATACAGTAAATGAAGTGATTTCGTTCCCACTCATGTCTTTCGTCCTGTGGGTCCCAGTTGGGATTCTTTGTGGGGATTGCCTCTGCTCCAATGGGGATGTTTGCCTTGTCTCTGATGCTTTTCCCCTGAGATGCATAATAATTGTTCCCAGCCTCATGAGCTTTTTCCAGCACCCTCTTTCTTTCTAAGGCATTTAGGGTGTCATCCAATAGTAACATTACATCCTTCCAAGCTAGGTCATATACCGACTGGAGTCGCTCAAAAGTTTGTACATATTGATCAGGGTTGTCGGTGTAACTGCCCAAATCATTCTTTATTTCCTTGAGTTCTCCAAGAGAGAAAGGCTTGTAACCAATTTGCACACCAAACTCTCCTACCCCCACAGCTTGAAGAGGAAGCATGGCTTCTCCTTTCACTGGAGGATAAGACCTAGAAGCCTTTTCCTTTGATGCCTGTGGATAAGGGGGGCAGGGCTCCTCCGGATAAGATAAGCAGGGACTAGGTCCCTGTGGAGGAGGGGCTGATGGAATCCCTTCAGGTGATTCCTTCAGTGAAGGAGGATCTTTATTCACTTGCAAATTACCTTCTTCCTTTGAGTCAGAAATGGCCAACTCCCCAGTTGTCTGAATTAGGTTTTTTTCTATTCTGCCATTCTTAAGATGATCCCGAAGATGGAGAAACATTCGAATATATGAAATTTCTACCCACCTTCCCCAACGTCTACAATAATTGTCCAGTTCTGAAATAGTATGGTAATTAAGACTCCCTGTGGGAGGCCAAGTTTCACCATTAGCAAGAGAGTATTTGGGCCAAGCCTTCATGCAGAAAAAGATCAAGTCCTTTTTGCTCACGATCCGGGAACCAAATATGTCCCAATGTTTAAGGATACAACCAAGAGGAGTTCGGGAGTCCACTCGCGAATGTTGAGATCCCATCTGAGCAATAAAGAGACAATGAACAGGCTAGAGAGAGACTTGCCCCCCTTCTCCCTTGTCTAGCCTATGCCCAAAGTGTATGTCAGAGCTGGGGGCAAGTCCAGTCTGACCCCGTGCGCAGTCATTACAGGAGTGGTCCTGCTGTCTGCCGGGACAGGATCCACGAGCTTGGGGACTACCACTATTACCCCTGCCTCGCCCCACCTGTCCGTGATCATGATCATTGTCCCATACCTTGTGCGCGGTCATTACAGGAGTGGTCCTGCTGTCCGCCGGGACAGGATCCACGAGCTTGGGGACTACCACTATTACCCCTGCCTCGCCCCACCTGTCCGTGACTATCTCAACCCCCTGTGGAGGCTCCGGAACCTTTGGTAACCACTTCTCCATGGTGATCCTTTTCCTGAAAATCTAAAGTAGCCCTATAGCCTAAAGGAACATAACTGCTAATGCTTATTGGTTGAACTTTCTCCTTGGCCTGATCAAAACAAAAGCCCATAGAAATGTGCACGATCTCAAAATGGCTGAAAGTTGGCAAGGCATGGAGCTGGCCTTAAAATAGGCTTGTCCCAAAACAAACTGGGAAATGAAAAGCAAACTGGAAAACAGCAAGGGCAAGTTTCTCAAATTGCCTTGGGCTAGCTGATTTGGAAGTTTCCCCAATCCCAAATGGTGGCTGTTAAGAATCACAATAGGAATGCAAATAGAACTTTGGTCCTAAATTCCTGAATGAGCATACTCCAAGACTGCCCCTCCCCTTTTCTATGGCTGGTTCTGGCTTCAAAGGTGATCAGGTTTCTACCTGGCTGCAGGTTCCCTGAATTCCTCAAAGACTCCCTGTGGCTATCGGAGCTTCAAGGGAAAAGTCTCCTAACAGCGCAGCTCCAAAAGCGCTCTCCCATTCTAAGGCTGTTTGGATTTCAGAGGCAGGAAGCTGCTTGGGTGATAGACCGGAGATGGGAGACAGAACAAAGGGACTGGCCTTTTCTCAACTCATCTGGGGAGTGTAGAGGGGGTCGTCCAAAGCTCCGCACGAGTCACTTTAAGGGATCAACCCAAGCCGCACACTCGTGGGGGTGGCCCGGAGTCTCACCCCTCCTCCACCGAGGAGAGACCAGCCCGAAACGTGGCTGGGAGCTTGGCACTAGGGTACCCATTCGGGCGGTCGGCGTTCAGAATCCACCTGGGGAGTTTCTAGTCACGCAGAAGTGTCGCCTCTGCCAGAGACTGTCAGTCCTCCTCCAGATTTCCTCCGAACACACGCACCCACGGCCTTGCTCCCGAAAGGAGAATGAAGGTGATAGGAAAGGGCGAAGAGGTGGTCAGAGATTAGGCCTCTGGAAGCCTAAACAGCCGTCCTTCCTTACACCACCCCCCTAATTATACAATCCCTCTGGAGGTTCGACCATAGCTAGACCGTGGCCGGGGGTCCTCCGTGTTCATGCAGAGCCATGGGGTGCCAAGGGTCACTTCCACGGGTGCAGTCCCACTTGAGGGAAGGCATACAGACCTTGTGAAGTCTTCTCTCAGTTGAGCTGGGCCACGTGGCTCCCGTCTAGTCTCTTTTTTCGAGCCCCACGTTGGGCGCCAGGGAAAATATGTTACCAGAAATGCCCGGTGGGTTCTTTCCTCAGCTTAGTATAGAAATAAAAAGCCGGGAATCTGTTGCAAACAGAAAAGTTTATTTGTGAAGGGACCAGGGAGCAGGGAAGGGAAGGAAGGGGAAGCACCTCCGGAAAAGAAGCCGGGAGGTGGGGTGCTCTCGAAAGAGGAGGGAGAGAGAGACACCAAAGGTTTGAGGAAGGGTCTAGGGGTTTTAAGCCTTCCTTGACCCCTCCTTGTTGGGCGGGGAACCTATAGGTGAGATGTTCCCCATTGGTGATCTCTTGATTAATTAGGAAATGGGTGGACAATGCTGGTACCGCCCACCTGAAGGTGTGGCCAAGACCTCAGAGGACCTGGATGGTCTCAAGTAAAATATATTTAACAAGTATGGTTAAAATCAAGTGATAGTAAAACAGTGAGGATACGAGAAAAGTTAGAAAAACAAGAATTCATGTCACAGGTCATCTCCAGTTTGGTCATACCTGTCTAAAAGCCTCCTGCAGGGGAGGAAAATTGTGTTTCTCTGTCCTAAGGGTTCCTGAAACAAGAGCATAACTATAGGAAAGTAAATGACTTACAAGTCTGATTCAGAGCAGCATCCAATAAGATCCAGTAGACATTTCAAAATTGACACATGGAAAAGGCCACGAATATCTCTGCTCAGCAAAGTGTGGAAAGGAAGAGGAGCAGCAACCAGGTGAGGACTGGATGAAACAGGCCGTTCTGACGCCCCTCGGGCCTCTGTTTTTCCTGTTGTTCCTGATGTTACACAAACAGAAGAAGTTCGGGGAGAGCTTCTTGTGTCTGCCTCTCAAATGTCCACAAGGAATTTTGAAACAAACAGCTGTATTTTGGGCTAGCATGTTCTGGCCTGCTTCTTCAGAAAACTTCTGTCTCTGGCTAAAAAGCATCACTCTCTTGAAGGGGACGCCAAGCATCTCCCTTATCCATGGCTCCTTGAGCAAGTGTGTGTCTCCCTCAACATGGGACAGCCCAAGTTCTTAAGTGTAAACCTGGTTGTTGCACATTTTGACTTGGAAAGACATCACAATCTCTCAAGCCCAAAGACTAAAAACTATATTTCTCTCTCTCACTTGAGCAACTTAGCCCTTGCTTCAGAGGAATCAGCTGACAGCAGGAGATGTTAGTCAATGTGTGTGGTTAACAAGCTCGGCACCCAATCAGCATGGAGATGTGGGCTCAGAACACACAAGGTGTTCTCTGCAGCAGAAAATGGAGACCAATGAAGAGACTGGCCTGATCACATCACGGGGCCTTCCAGGGTCCTCCAGCCAGGACTGCCCACCCTCAGTCCCTCAATGTCACCCAGGGCCACTTAGCACTTCTCCTAACTCTACACTTCCTTTCTGACCTCAGAGCGCATTCAAGCCAGAAAGCTGAATGGGTAAAGGAGACACTGCTGTCTCCCCTCTGGAAAGTAATTTGCTTTTTAAGATCTTATTTGAAAGGCTGATTAAAAAAAAAAAAAATAGGAGAGACAAAGAGATCATCTTTTCAAATAAAACTACAAATATGTAAAAAAAATAATAATAATAAACTAGGCTGACTCCTGAGTAAGAATGTCGGGCAAGTTTCCTTTGTAATGGCCTGAGTAGGAGGGAAGTCTTACACAGACAGGCCACCAAACACTGCCATAGAAAGGCTTGAAGTTAGGATGGGACGCTAATACAGCGTGGGAGTCCAGGGCTGCAAGCAAGCCAGGCTAACTCCATCTGCCTCCATCTCATAGCTCCCTGTAAGCACATGTGATGAACACAACAGGATGCAAGTACTGTGGTGACAGTATTTGCCAAGGGACGAGGAAGTCAGGATTGGGCACGGACTCAAAGAAAACTCGTGGAGAACCAATAGTTAATGTGCAAACAAGACATCTGCTCTTTGGGGATCACATACGTATCACTCCTAGACTGGGAATTTCAACTGTTCAAGGTGCTTCCCCAGATCCTCCCACAGTTGAGAGCTTCTACTTCCCACTCAAATGAAACCTCTTCTCGTCTCTTGGGTCCTGGGCACTAGCCCAAGTTTATCTCACTAGTTTCCGCACAGCAAGTATATAAGCAAATCTGCTTCACAAAGTGGCATCTATGTTTATTGCAGAAAGACTGAGGAACTACAGGGGAAGATTGGGACAAAATGTTTTCCATTTGGGGCATTGGAGAACCTGATAAAGGGGCACATCAGACCCCATAGGAGAGCAGTCCACTGTAACACCTACAACGAAAGGAATCTGAACACAGCCAGTCCCTTTTTAAGTATCCCACAATGCCATGCAGTTTCATGAGCTGCACATGAGACAGTGTGTGACAAGCCCTGGGTCAGAGCAGCTGGGGCAATGGGAGGGTTTTTGCCACAATAACGTGAAGCCTAAACTATGGGAGGCCAATCCCCGAATTCTGTTCTTCCACGAATCGATTCTCTCCAGGAGGTCAGGTACTGTACTGATTGATTAAAGCGACAAAAACCGCCCTTCAGATAGGTTAAAGATAATCCACAAGCAGTAAGGAGCCAAGGGTGTGTTGGAAGTCACATTTCCGACTCCTGACATGAAAAGCTGGACACGCGGGCAAACTGTTCTTACTGAACAAACAAGATTCAGAGGTCAACGTCCTTCACATCGGGCCCCCACAATCGATATCGATTCCTGAGTCACACAGCTGTCAGCAAGTACTTATGAAAAGCATTCAAATACACACACAATACATATACACACACGGAGTGGGTGTTAATAAACCTAGGTGAAATTGCTCTTTTCTGAGAACGTGGTTGGCTCTGAAAAGAGCCTTTGTGGGGGTTGGAAGAGCGGAGGCAGACTCCTGCACCTCACTTGGCGCTGGTGTACTTGGTGACGGCCTTGGTGCCCTCGGACACGGCGTGCTTGGCCAGCTCGCCGGGCAGCAGCAGGCGCACAGCCGTCTGGATCTCGCGGGACGTGATGGTCGAGCGCTTGTTGTAGTGCGCCAGGCGCGACGCCTCGCCCGCGATGCGCTCGAAGATGTCGTTGACGAACGAGTTCATGATGCCCATGGCCTTGGACGAGATGCCCGTGTCCGGGTGCACCTGCTTCAGCACCTTGTACACGTACACCGAGTAGCTCTCCTTGCGGCTGCGCTTGCGCTTCTTGCCGTCCTTCTTCTGAGCTTTTGTGATGGCTTTTTTGGAGCCTTTCTTCGGGGCAGGAGCGGACTTTGCAGGATCAGGCATGGCGAAGACTGGAAAGAGCCACAAAATCAAAAGACAACGGTTACCACACCGCCTTGCTCCCTTTATTTATAGGCAACTATGCAAATAAGGAGCAAAATGAACGCCTTGCGATTGGTGAATATGCGCATATGACGTCATAACATAGTTGTAGCCAAGCAAACGACGGATTCTACATACACATGTTCCATTGGCCGAAAGAAAAGTAACAAATTAACCAATCACAGAGCTACTTTTTCATGGTCAGTGGAGAATATAAAAGGCCTTACCAGCTAGTATTAGTAGTTATCGACTGTAACAGCTTGCAGTTATGTCCGGACGCGGGAAGCAGGGCGGCAAGGCGCGCGCCAAGGCCAAGACTCGCTCCTCCAGGGCCGGGCTGCAGTTCCCCGTGGGCCGCGTGCACCGGCTGCTGCGCAAGGGCAACTACGCCGAGCGCGTGGGCGCCGGCGCGCCCGTCTACCTGGCGGCCGTGCTCGAGTACCTGACGGCCGAGATCCTCGAGCTGGCGGGCAACGCGGCGCGCGACAACAAGAAGACGCGCATCATCCCGCGACACCTGCAGCTCGCCATCCGCAACGACGAGGAGCTCAACAAGCTGCTGGGCAAGGTCACCATCGCGCAGGGCGGCGTGCTGCCCAACATCCAGGCCGTGCTGCTACCCAAGAAGACCGAGAGCCACCACAAGGCCAAGTGAACACTCGGGCTGGGAAGTAGCCCAAGAACAACGGCTCTTTTCAGAGCCACCCACACAGTCAGAAAAGCAGCACTGTTCTGTGATACAACCAGGGCCTGCTGAATCCCCTTGATGTAAAAAGAGGGTTGCTTTCTGAACCTATTCTGGGGGAATAGGCTAACGTGCAAATAAACTGGAACTTTGGTCACATGGTGCCATGGACCAAGTCACTTGCTAGAAAGGCGGTAGTGTGGCGCACATCTATTAAGGCCTCAATTGTGATTAAAAGTTACTGCGTTTCATGAGCATACTTAGCCCTTAGAAAGCGGTCATTTCTATTGTAGTGTCCCCACTCTCCCAAGAAAGGATGAGTTTGCAAAGTCTGGTCCTTGTACATTTTTTACTTAATTCTGGATTAAGGCACTTTGGAAGTAAATATTTGTCCAAATGTCCATGCAGTGAACCAGGACTCATGTATGTGTCACTGTGTCCCTGAAATGCAACTTGAAATGGGTTTTATCTTACTTCGTGGTGCCAGCTACTTTCTGGTACGCTAGTTTTCTCCGGTCAGAAACCCCTATTTTGTGAGAATTGATTCTATTTGGCAAGTCCATGAATGGCCCGCCCTCCAGGTTAATGCCACATGGCACTATGTCATGAATACAAAGCCAGCAACACTGACGTGTGGACACCTGCCTTTGAAGGCCGCGTGACCCCACGTGGAGAACATAACTCCAAGGGTACCCACCTTCATGTGCTCAGAGATTTTTGTTTTGTGCCATTGAAACCGCTTAAGTTTGCCATCTCCGGAAACTACTAAACTGGCCTGTAGACTATTCTTTTTTTCCTCTTGTTTTGATTTCTAATGCACTTATTCTTTGGGAAAAAACGCTTTCACAATGAGGTGGCATGCATTACAATTCTAAGAAAACCAATAAAAATTGCTAGTGTAAGAGTTACAGAATAAAGCACAATGTAAGAATAAGCAAAAGGCATAGAAAAGTATCAGGGAAGCGTGAATGCTTGTGTCGCATTCGTGAAGGGGTGGTAAAGATTCAGGCAGGCTTGGGCGGTCTCAAAGACCTCAGCTAAGTTGCCAGATGTGGAATGTTGTCAGAGCCAACACGCTCCATGAAAGAAAATTGTGATCACAACCATAAAACTCAGAAGGATGTTGGATACATCTCCAGGAGATGGTGTCCCACCCCTTCAGCAAGTTGATGTAACAGCTGTCAGGTTACCACTCAGAATGAAGCAATGCAGTGGGAACACACCCCAAAACCCCATTCTTCAGCAGTCGATCCCCAAGCCCACCACCACCAGGCGATCCTTGCAGCATTGTTTCTGCCAGAAATGGTGAAATAAAGTGGCCTGGGATAGCAACAGAGGATGGCTCTGGTTCATAGCTTACAATCAGCCCAGCTCTGGCTATTGTGGCCACGTGGGGAGTGAACCAGGACATGGCAGATAACTGTCTCTCCCTCTCTGTAAACCTATCCTTCAAATAAAAGTAAATAATAGAACACAATTAAGTTAAAAAAAAAATTTAATAATAGGAATTTTTCAATCTTTCTAAATTCCAAATTGTACAAATCATATAGGTTCTACATTCCATGAATCTAAAGAGTTAATTGACATGAACAGACTGCATCAGCTGCAGTGGATTTGTGCATGTAACAATACCCATATTCAAAATAAACTCAGTTCTGATAGCCGAGTAACATAAACAGCCAAATGAAACATTGCAGAGGATACAGACCGATTTTTAAAGCTCCATGTGCCTACGTAACTATCCTAAAGTAGGTTAAAACAATAATAAAGCTCCATGTAGCAGCCAACATTCGATGTAGTGTAATATTAAATCATCTCTTAGGATTCCCCAGCTTAACATGCTCGAGTGGGGACCACGGCCCCTCTGATCTGCCTTCCAGCTAAAGTACACCTTTAAGGACCCTTGCCACTCACGTGGGGGACCCCAAAGGGTTCTGGCTCCTGGTTTGGGTCTCTTTTAGCAGGCCTTTGTCAGATGACCCAGTACATACAACTTGTCTGCGCTCCAAAGAAATCCAAGGAAATTCTACATTTACACCTATGGGGGTGACAAATTTAGAGCGTATAGGACTCCCAAACACACCAGTCTGCCAGGGAGTCTGATGGAATGCCTGGACGGTAAGAATGGAAGACAGAACCGATTACACACATGGGAGTCCAGAGTGCATTGGGTTCCCCCATATTCTCCCTAAAGACAATTCTACGCAAAAGTTTTCACTTTAATTTTGCTGAAGACTCATTTCCTACACATGCATTTCCTAGACGCAGGAAGTAAAATTCTGGGCAATATCCAAACTATCCCATTCCATTTAAAGGACTCAGACAAGTAACACTTGGAGAACCAGCATAATGGTCCACAAAACCTCCATTCTAAATCAGACAGGGAACTTAACTGCTGCCAACGCCCGCAAGTAACATTACCTATAACTCAGAAGAGCCTTGCATCGAGAGCTTACTAAGCTGCCCTTGAGACAATTGGCTACTGATCACGCGGCTGAGCACATGTACCTAATTTTTCGGATAGCCGAAGTGGTTAAGTTTAAAACTTCCCGGTTACCCTACACCAAACTGCACTAACAAATGCAAAACCGAAACCCCAGCATTACAGTTCTGCCGAAAACCATTTGAGTGGCTCTGAAAAGAGCCTTTGGGGGAAGCGGTGACAAAGTCGCGGGGCTCAAGCCCTCTCGCCGCGGATGCGGCGCGCCAGCTGGATGTCCTTGGGCATGATGGTCACGCGCTTGGCGTGGATGGCGCACAGGTTCGTGTCCTCGAACAGACCCACCAGGTACGCCTCGCACGCCTCCTGCAGCGCCATCACCGCCGAGCTCTGGAACCGGAGGTCCGTCTTGAAGTCCTGCGCGATCTCGCGCACCAGCCGCTGGAACGGCAGCTTGCGGATCAGCAGCTCCGTCGACTTCTGGTAGCGCCGGATCTCGCGCAGCGCCACCGTGCCGGGCCGGTAGCGGTGCGGCTTCTTGACGCCGCCCGTGGCCGGCGCGCTCTTGCGGGCCGCCTTGGTGGCCAGCTGCTTGCGCGGGGCCTTGCCGCCGGTGGACTTGCGAGCCGTCTGCTTAGTGCGAGCCATTGCTGGAGACTGCAAGCCAGACGATAGCAAGAAAAACCCTGTGAGCTCTTATTTATAGTCAGAGTCGGAAGCTGATTGGACGAAAGTCAGCCCACCCCGCTGTAACCGGATTGGCCTTTTCTGTTATTCTTCAAATCTTCACAAGTTCAGGGCGCCTAAAACCATTTTTTTCTTCTGTTTCTCCGTATTGCTCTCTACATGAGAGTGCTTTCCAGTAGAAATAAATGCAAGTGCTGCATGCTCAGTCAAAAGTTCTAAGGCGCCACAAAGCATAAATCAGGCTTTATGTGTGTTTGCATTATCCAGTGTATCCAGTATATTTAACATGCGCTCAATATGAAGTTTGTTGTTTCAGAGCATATTGATTGTTGGCTTTCCTTTATAGATGTATTATCTCTGAATGCACACGGCCGGACAGACCATTGCAACCTCTGGGCAAGGCGCTCGAGAAGGCCAGTGGCTCTGCGAACCAGCGTGATCGCGGCGAGACCTGGACTTCAGCTGACTGGGCGCTCAGCCTGGGTCTGGACGCCTGGTGGACAATCCTACCGCCCAGAAATGGAGATTCTTGACTCCATTTAAAGACTGCTGCGTCTCCGGGTTCACAGTGCCATCTTTACCGCACTGGGGAAGCCACCATCTGCATAAAGCTGTAGGGACAAAGGAACACAAAAGTTCAAGCGACACGTTCCCTGTAAGGACTTATTCCAATATCCCACCCTGGACCCTGCGCCATTTCTTCTTCCTCACAGCTCACGAAATTCGCGCCAGTCCGGCCATGCACCAATCAGATGTAACCAGGCATTCCACCCGAGAATCCCACCCCCAATCTCCCAGCCCCTTCCCTAACCCCGCCTACTCACCAATCATCCCCAGGCACCAATCCCCTGGGTCCTGCCCTCAAACCCTCCCAATCCCCGCCCCACACACCTGGCAGACAAAAAAGGCCCCCAGGTGTGGCTCTTTTTCTCTACTTTGCTCTTCTCTCTCTTCCTTCTGGCCTCCCCTTCCCCTCTTCCCTTCCCCCTGTTCCTGCCCGGCTGGAATAAACCTCCCAAGATACCTTGTTGCGTCTGGTTTTTTTCAGCTCACGGTAAAGAACCAGGTTGCGGGAATTAGCTGAGCGTAAAATATCGTAATATCGTATGAATATGAACTACAACTCGAATCTTTTTAAATAACTAACATTTCCGAACGGGAGAGGTTAGCGGCCAGGACTCCCTTCGCTATTCCTGGAACCGCACTAACATGGAGTCTGTAATAATTGCGAGAAGCCCAAGAGAGAGAAATTCCATAAAGTGTGAGTACATAAGGACCCAGGCAACGCTGCAATGCGGACACTTCCTGGCTGTGGCAGAAGCGTCCCAGTCGAGGGAACCACCTTTTATTAATGATCATGTCCTGGGACAGGATTAAGATCTGACTCCCTCTGTGGAACTCCTACACTGTACAAAGTGATGTGCCCGACCCGAACTCTGCAGAACTTCCTGGCTTCAACATATTTACAATACTCTACTCACATACTTTTTCCCCCAAAAGAATTAAAATCACTTTTGTGAAAACATAAGCTTTCCTAGTGTGTCTTTTCCAAAGTTAATCATGAAAACTGCTGTTTTTCCCATAAGAATTCACTCAGGAAATTGACTGGCGTGTGCTCAGGACTAAAGGGAGAGGACATTTTGTTTATTCTTTTATTTTTATCTCCTTTTTAAAATTATTTTTATTTTTGATGATTTTTATACATAGTTGGTCTGGGTGATTAGGGTCAAGGGCTAGAGGAAGCTGGGTGAGATCATCATTTCCCACATTCTCTATTTTTCCTTCTTGTATCTTGGGGAAAGGGGGAGACAAGGAGAGAAGCCACACTAAGCCTCCCAAACATGGCTGCACCCTGGGATGGAGGACAGCCACCTGACACCACCACAAAAGTCCCCGATGTGGGGCACGCTCTGAGGGTCCTGCTCATGAGGCTTTGATAGTTCAACAGTTCTGAATTACTGCCGATCTCACCACTCCAAGCACGGTGAAATGTCTCCAGACTCCGCTGGTTGACATAGTCCACATTACAGTCTGTTTGCCCGGTTATTCACTGTCAACATTTGGCTGGGGTAATTGATCAGCTTATTCTGTCCTCCAACCTCTATTATGGTACCAGGTAGCCTCTGTAGACTCCAACATACTGCCATATCCTCCATGTGCATCAAGACATGTTGTCCACTGCTCTAAGCCACTGAGGAGGCCCAACTATGACACATGCACTCGACAAACAGACCATGGCACCTGCAATTCTCTCCATGGTTGGGGTTCAGTTGAGGGAGGTCCCCATAGGAATTTCATTTGAGGTGATCCCACACCTGATTCTTGTGTGTGCTTGCAAGTACAGGGTCCGGTACAGTCCGTCACCCCTAAATTAACTTATCCACACACTGGTAGTCGCAATTGCTGGGTCAGTTCTGTCTTCAGTCCTGTCTTTCACACAAACCATTGGGTGTTGCAGTCCAGCCTGATCCTAACCATCACACTTAGCCTTCACAGACACTAACGGGAGCTACATACAGCCCAGTCAGAGCGACCCACAATAACTACCATCAGGCCTACCTCCTGTCCTGGTTTCCATGCTTGCCAGTATTTACAGCAGATTGGTCCAGTCTGCCCCACATCCCTTTGAGCTCTCATATCAATGGCATTGAAGCCTATTACAACCCAAATAGCCCCACTTTCCAGCCCACACACATGCCAGCAGGTGCCACTTTCTGCCTCATCATGCCTGTCCCAGTCCTGGTTCTCACGCTCACCAGTAAGAGTGGCAACCCAAGAGGGAGTTACCCACTGTTTCCCTCCTGGGCCCACTCCCACTACCCGATCTTGCACTACCCAGGTGGTTCTGCAGTTTAACTTGACAGAATTTGCCCCCATCCCCCTCCCCCATGCCAGCATCTGCCAGCTGATGCTGTGGAAAAGTTCAGCCAACCCACATTCACTCTGACTTATGCACCAGTAAGAACAGTCGACTCAACCTGGATGCTGTAGCCTGGCTGGGCCCAGTTCACTCCCAATTCCAACTCATTCTGGTGGGGGCTGCAGCCTAGCCCAGTCCAGCCACCCCCACCACCCCGTCCTGGCCTTCATATGAATTGGTTTGTGTTGTGGCCCAAGCGGCCCAACCCACACTCCATTCTAGTGCTTGAATTCTCCAGCAAGTGATATGAACTGGCCCAGCCTGGTTCACCCCTGACCTGCACCAAATGTAGACCGGAGGATACCATTACCTGGCCTGGTCCAGGATGCTCCCTACAATGACAGATCTTGCACACACCAGTGGGTCCATGGGCCAGCCCTACTTACTCCACCTCCTGTCCTAGCAGGAAGAGTGGCCTTTCCTCACCAGACTTCACCCATCCTGGTTTTTATTGTTGGGTGTTACAGCGCAGCCAAGCCTGGTCCACACCCACACCCAGCACACATATGGCTCAGCAGGGGCAGAGATCTAGCCTATCCCATCCTGGTTCTCACAAGCACCAGTGGGTGCTGGAGTCTGGTTCACTCTGCAACACCCCAGATCCAGTCCTTATCTATGCCAAGGAACACTGCAACCATATCCAGACCAGACTGCTGCCCCTACTCTGGCCCTCACACTCACCAGTAGGATCCACAACCCAACCAGGCCATCGCCTTAGTTCCCCAACAAAGCCTGCTCCCAGCCACGGATTTCACGCATGCCAGCGGTTGCTCTGACCCAACTTAGCATAGCCCCTCACCTGTCTTGGCCTTTGACTTTAGTGCTGTATTCTGACCTGACCCAACCTGCCTCTAGTCCCAATTCTTGCAGTGGGTGCTGGAACCTTGCCCTTTTCAGTCTGCTCCCATCCCTGACTCATGCAAACCAATAGGTGTGACAACCAAACCCAGCATGACCTGTGCTCCATCCTGGTTTCTGCACTTGCCAGTAAACTAAGGCTTGCTTGGCCCTGCTCAGTCCACCCTCTTCCAAAACCAGCCCACACATTAGCCATCAGTTGGAGTTGCTTTGCTCAGACTGCCCAACTCCTGAACCAAGTGCTCACCAGCCGGAGCTATGACCCCCTAAGGGAGTTTCCTAACTCCCCCACTCCCACTGCCAGTGGGTGCTAGCCCTTGCCTGGTACAGCCTGCAAGAACATTTTAAACCCTTAGTGGCTTTCCCATCAGTATCTAGTGTTTCTTAGCCAAATGCTATTGGATTTTAATAAAAAAAAAAATTTTTTTTTGAAAGTCAGCTATACAGAGAGTAGGAGAGACAAACAGGAAGATCTCCCATCCATTGATTCACTGCCCAAAAGGCAACAATGGCCAGTGCTGCGCCAATCTGAAGCCAGAAAACTGAAATCTCTTCCAGGTCTCCAACGTGGTGCAGGGTCCCAAAGCTTTGGGCTGTCCTCCACTGCTTTCCCAAGCCACAAGCAAGGAGCTGGATGGGAAGCAGGGCAGCCGAGGTTAGAACGAGCACCCATACAGGAATCCCAGCACGTGCAAGGTGAGGACTTCGGCCGCTAGGGCACGGCACTGGACCCATGTTGTTGGATTCTTTTTTCATTAAGCCCAAATACAAACCAACATACATATTCAGTTTCAAATCTTAAAATGTAGAGATATATTTTAAAAACATTTGACATAGCTTTGTGCTTTTATTTGGATATATTACTTAGATTTAAAGTAAAGCATTTGATTTATGTTCTAAAGAAAATCAAGGGCCTGGCACAATGACTCTATGGCTAAAGCCTCATGCTTCATGCGCCAGGATTCCGTGTGGACTCCAATTTGGGAAGCTGCTTTGCTTCCCATCCAGCTCCCTGCTTGTGACCTGGGAAAGGAAGGCCCAAAATTTTGGGACCCTGCAACCATGTGGGAGGCCCGGAAGAGGCTCCAGGATTCCTGGCTTTGGATCGGCTCAGCTCCAACCATTAAGGCCATTTGGGGAGAGAATTAGTAGAAAGAAGATCTTTCTGTCTTTCCACTCTGTCTGACTGTCCAATAAAAATGAATCTTTACCAAAAAAAAAAAAAAAGAGCAAAGGCAAATTACCCAATCAACAGAAATAATTTCCTACTTTGTAAATTTGTTTAGTTGGGCCTGTCATTTTACCTTCTATTATTTAAGGGCACTATTTGGAAATTGCAAAATGCAACAGATCATATATATTTTAAGACTTTGATCTAAAATTGAAAAAAAAAGTGATCCAATTTTCTCCAATTACTAAAGTTGGCTGCTGCCTACCATATTGGACAGCGTGGCTGAATATCTACCCTCAATGTTTTATTTTCATCTAAATATTAACACACTCTCACCGAGAAAACCTGATCTGCTCATAACATGAGGCCATTTGAAAAATATTCTTATCGTGGAGCATATAAAAACAATCCCAGTTATTCATATTCCTTTCTCCTTAGAAAAGTTATCACATCAATGCCCCAAGATTTAACTTATTCCTGATTGAAACAAGGGTGACGATACTTCTAAAGATAGATGCCTGTTTTAACCGTTATGTGAACGAAGAAAAGCTCATAAAATACTTCAGGTGAAACCAGTGGAATTACCTGGCAACACGTAACCCAAGTAACCTCAATGTTCAGATTCATTAAAATTCCTTAACTAGTAATGTGAAGCTGAAACGCTCATTGAGCTCGAGCTCAGAAGTTCACAGGCTGACTGGGATTCACCTGGCAGGCATAAGGGGCTTAAGCAACTGGCTAACCCAAACTGCGTGTTATCAGGAAGGCCAATTAGCTGGAATGCACTTGCTCAAACTGATATGGGGTGAGGTTCAAAGGGAACTCGTGTTTAGAGATCGTCCATTTGCTGGGTCACCTTAGAAAGGGTTCAACTGTATTTGAACTTGCCCTAATACCACAGAACTTCCTACGCTCTGCCTTTACAGGTTATGAAGCAAAAATGGAAAAGCCGAGAAGACAAACAGGAAGGCAAATCCATTGAAACTCAGTGCACAGTTCCCCCGCAGAAGCAGTGGGTGGCTCTGAAAAGAGCCTTTGGGTTTGGGGTGGTCGGTAGGAGGTGCGCTTCACTTGGCCTTGGCCTTGTGGTGGCTCTCGGTCTTCTTGGGCAGCAGCACGGCCTGGATGTTGGGCAGCACGCCGCCCTGCGCGATGGTGACCTTGCCCAGCAGCTTGTTGAGCTCCTCGTCGTTGCGGATGGCGAGCTGCAGGTGTCGCGGGATGATGCGCGTCTTCTTGTTGTCGCGCGCCGCGTTGCCCGCCAGCTCGAGGATCTCGGCCGTCAGGTACTCGAGCACGGCCGCCAGGTAGACGGGCGCGCCGGCGCCCACGCGCTCGGCGTAGTTGCCCTTGCGCAGCAGCCGGTGCACGCGGCCCACGGGGAACTGCAGCCCGGCCCTGGAGGAGCGAGTCTTGGCCTTGGCGCGTGCCTTGCCGCCCTGCTTCCCGCGTCCGGACATGGCAGTGGAAAAGCCTTCACTATCAGCTGCAGAGGTACCGGAGTCGCACTTCTTATAGTCATCACAAGGCGCGAAAAGGAAACGTCGCCATTGGTTACAAGAACAGTTTCACTTTAACCAATGAGAGCGCGGTTTTGAAAAAACCTCCTGTTCATTGGATAAGGTTGACAAATGATGCTCAGCACCAATCACAAACATTTGTCAGCCACCTCGTTTGCATAAACCGCTAATAAATAAGGAGGCCTGGCCTTGTATCGTCTCACATTTTTCCTCCTCCTCTTTGTCGTGTCATCTTCTTCCGCAATGCCCGAACCGGCGAAGTCGGCCCCTGCCCCGAAGAAGGGCTCCAAGAAGGCGGTGACCAAGGCGCAGAAGAAGGACGGCAAGAAGCGCAAGCGCAGCCGCAAGGAGAGCTACTCGGTGTACGTGTACAAGGTGCTGAAGCAGGTGCACCCGGACACGGGCATCTCGTCCAAGGCCATGGGCATCATGAACTCGTTCGTCAACGACATCTTCGAGCGCATCGCGGGCGAGGCGTCGCGCCTGGCGCACTACAACAAGCGCTCGACCATCACGTCCCGCGAGATCCAGACGGCCGTGCGCCTGCTGCTGCCCGGCGAGCTGGCCAAGCACGCCGTGTCCGAGGGCACCAAGGCCGTCACCAAGTACACCAGCTCCAAGTAGACGCTCCTGGAGACCCGGAGACGCCAGCTGCAGACCCAAAGGCTCTTTTCAGAGCCACCACGCTTTCAGAGGAAGAGCTGTTGGCATTTTTTTTCTGTTTCAAAGTTGCTCCCTCCAAAACCTACCTGCCCCTTTTTTAATCAATCGCCAGTGTGGTCCTGAACTGCAAAGATATCTTTGAAGGTAACCAGTTGTGATTGAGAATGTGCTCTTGAAAGCTTATTGTAAATGCGAGTATAAACTGCCTTGTGTGGTCGCATCAGTGTCTGACTGCTCGTCTATTTTCGGGGATCTACGTAGAGCCATGGCAGCTATCGCTATCTGCCCCAGCAGCTACAAGTCAGCTGTAGCACCGTTGTCGCTGCAGCCGTTCCAGGCACTAACTACAAAGGCTCTTGAGAGCCGCCCACTACCCAAGCGTGTTGGTGCGCTGTTTCCCAGGTCTGTAAGTTAAGTTACAGGGAGGGCAGGGCAAGATGGATCAGAAGTCAGCTAAATTGTTTATGACAATGAGCTGCCTGTGGTGTAGATTTTGTTCTGGGCGCTTGGGTGGAACCTAAATAAATTGCGCTCTGCAATGGCGTCTTCTCCAAGGCGGGTGCACCCCACGGTCTGCTGAGACCCGAACAGGCGCCGGCTAGTCAGCATGTTCAGGTATACGTAGCACATCCTTTGTCCATGATGACCCTCCCCACTTTTACGAGTGACCAGGAACAATAACCGGCCTTTTGTTAATTCTTCACCGAGCTGCTCGTTAGGGGGCGGACGCTGCAGGCTGATGATCTTCCGGCCGTCGCTCCGCCTCCTGCCTCTGCTCCAGACAAAGGGATGCAGACCTCAGCCACGCAGGATCTCCGTGAAGCTGTGAGGCTGCCCAGTTCATGACATGGCGCTGGAGGGTCGGAGAGGAAGTGCTGCGCTTGCTGTCCAAGGCACGGACGTGCTGTATGCGAGCCCACAGCGCAGGCTCCCGTCTTAAGGCTTCACTACCTGTGTTTAAAGGCAAAAGCTTTGGCTTTTGGCTGTCTATTTTGCCCGGTACCATTGCTTATTCAAACGTTCAAGGTGCTGATCATGTAGGCTGTCTCAGCAAGGTATGCAACCTGTGGGTTTTCTGAACAGTGTGAATCGCTACAAGGTAACAAGGGCAAATGGAAGGAGTTTAATTCACTTTTGTGGTTTTTTTTCCTTTTTCCCAGGATGTATCAGAATCACATAATATATGTGAATAAAGCGAACAGTAAATTTTTAGAAAGTGGATAAATAAAATTAACAACCTGCCTTCTATTATTACTTGTAAGTTACATGCAAAGTAGGTTGTTGGATGCTGTGCTTGCCAGCTGTATTTCCTAACCTGTCTGCTATCTAGTGAACTACCGTTTTATTCAGATTCTACTCTTGGCTTCTACTAGTCACCAATCGTTAATGTGCTGGAGTAGGACTGCAAGATGTTGTGTAGGTCTCTCTGATTTTAATTTCCCATCCCGGCTGGTGGCCTGACAAAGTAGAAGGGCTTTCATGAAATAACGTGTGATACCGGCAAAGAAGAATTTGCAAAAAAAAAAAAAAAAATCACTACTTTCTTTTTTCTTAAAATTTATTTATTTTTATTGTAAAGTTAGATATATAGAAAGAGGAGGAGAGAGAAATATCTTCTGTCCAATGATTCACCCCCCAAGTGACTGCAACAGCTGATGATTCACCTATCCAAAGCCAGAAACCAGGAGCTTCTTCTGGGTCTCCCACGCGGGTCCAGAGTCCCAAGGTTTTGGGCTGTTCTCAACTGCTTTCCCAGGCCACAAGCAGGGAGCTGGATGGGAAGCAGGGCTGCCGGGATTAGAACCAGTGCACATATGGGATCCCAGCACATTCAAGGTGAGAACTTTAGCCACTAGGCCATGGCACTGGGCCCAACTACTTTCTGAAAATAAATATTTTTTAAAGTTAATTTTTAAAATAGATCAAGTGGCATGTACAGGGTATGGGAAGCATAGTTCTAGAATAAAAGAGTACAGCCCATCACAGTAAGTGTGTGGACAGCAGTAAGTGACAATTCAGCATTCTATATGGTGATGGCAGCAGAGAAATTGTTTCACTATAATGTGTTGCTTATTAGATGCTAGGTAATGTCCCCTAAAATTCTTTATACACATTAAATCATTTTGTTTCCATAGTGAGCGGATGAGATGGTTACTGCTGTCAAACCTCTTTTACGGATCGTAAGACGAAGGCTCACGGTGGTTAAGTAAACAATTCAGAACCAGACACCAACTTCAGAATCCACATACCTTTTTATTTCATTTCTTTAAGGATTCCATGCATTTATTTCAAAGGCAGATAACAGAATTAATCATCCATCAGTTCCCTCCCCTGAATAGTCCAGGCTGAAGCCATCAATCAATATCTTAATCCAGATCACGCAGGTGGCAGGTGGCACCTGGGTCCCTTCCACTTCTCTCCCAGGAAAATCCACAGGATCCGAGGCAGAGCGGCCAGGAGTGGGGCTGCAGGCGTAGTGGTGGCTGATGTTGGGGGCGGTGACCTTACACATTGTATGGGGGCTGCAGGCGTAGTGGTGGCTGATGTTGGGGGCGGTGACCTTACACATTGTATCTGTCACCAGAATCTGCATTTGTAACTATCATACACCACAAAGTCTTTCTAGAAATCACTGGGTGATGTTCTCTAAAATGTACTGTGAAGTGCAAAATGCAAGGTAAGAAGATGTGGTAGAATTGTGTGGACAAGGATACTTGTGAAAGTTTGCAGAAGATGGAAATAACATATAATTTCCATGTTTCATGATCTTGCTGGAGGTGCTTGGGGTTGCTTGGTACAGCGTCAGGTGGCCCAGAGAGGGCCCAAGGCAAGCTGCTAATGGTAGATCCCTCAGGAACAGGAAACGGGTGGTCCAGGGAAGGGATGCAGGGAGGATCTTTTCCTTAAAGCCTTTTCATCATTTTTGAGTTTTGAATCATCAGTGTGTCAACAGATGGGATGTAGAAGCTTTGCACCCAACTGTCCCTAAGATGCACATGCCAACCTCCAGCGCCTCAGGACTAGTGTGTGTGGGAGGGCTCGGGAGCACCATGGGCACTGTCACTTGGTGGGGTGGGGGCATGCAGACCAGTGCAACAGACCGGGGAAGGCAGGTGCAGGCTCTTCCAAGGACTTCCCCTGTGTTATGAATGGGCTGCCCAGAACAGCGACAGGACTTCGGGAGGAAACAGTAGACAGAGTTATAAAGATCTATCAGAGAAGACTGAACAATCTCCATGTCAGTGTGACATCCTGCAGTTATTTAAATCAAGTTGCCTTGAGTTATTTATAAGCTAATGTTGTAGAATTGTCTTTGTTCCTCTGAACATGGGGGAGAAAAAGAAAGTAACATTAGTTCCTTTGCTAACTAGTAGAAGAGTCTTAAAGATACTCATTACCTGATGAAAGACATACTCCAATACTGCATCATTCAGAATGCCAGGGGTATTGATTCAGAATCCCAGTTTCTGTATGAGCAGGAAGACCAGTGAGTGGTTCAGCACTTTTGGCGATTTTGCCATTCTTAAGAACCGAGGGGCAGGGAGAAAAGAAAAGAGACAGGACCAGCTGTCAACCAGCAGGTGAGTCTGCCCTCCCATTCAGAGGCCTGCTGATCTTCCTGTCCCTCCCGTGCAGTGAGGGTCAGAGCTAAACCTTTCAGATGTTGCCTCCTTGGTGAAGACAGAGGTGGTCTGGGCCCCAGGAGAGAACCAGGCAGCAGAGCAGGGTCTGCATCTCCAGCAGAACTCTGGGAAGCAATGGATGGATAAAATAAAACAAGAAACCAGACGCTGGACACAGGCACGCAAGTGGACCCATCACCACTAAGAAACTCGGCCAGCTGGGCCACCTTGCAGGCAAGTATTTGAAATAGTTGTCATCCAGAAACCAAGAGAGGAAAGGTCGTCCAGTTTTGCTGAGATGTGTAGAAATTGGGAAATACACATTAAGTGCTCTGTGTTAGAAAGTCACAGAGAGGATGGCAATGTTAGGTCGAGCACTGGAGAACCTTGAAGAGGCACCATCAGCTTTAACCTCTGGGTGAGCCAATCACGCACCTTAAAGGAAACTGCCGAATGAATCAGCAAGTTTTGATTGAGTACGCAGCTACAACGAGTCCTATGCTAGCACTGAAGACACGTGGTGCAGACAACCTGCTCATGTCCCTGTTCTTGTGCCTGGAGATGGAGAGTGAGCCAGACCGGATGAGAAGTTAGGAATTGCCCTAACAGGCTAGCACCTCAATGTGGAGTTTGGATAGAGGTACAGCAAGAAAAGCGGTGAGAAGGGCTTGTGACTCGTTTGTTTGTTTATTTAAAAGGTGAGGAGGCACATGGGGCAAGTTCGGGGGGGGAGTGGGTTTGGAAGGGAAAGCTGGGAGAGAGGGCAATGTTTCTGCTTTCCATTCCATCTCTGCAGGAAGAGAATGGACACCCCCTCCGTGTGTCCAGGTCCCACCCTCCATTCTGCCCCCAGCTCCCCAACTCCAGCTCTCTGGTGCCCACCGAGAAGGTCCACAGTTGCAACTCTGCCCACGTCAACAGCCCCCAGAAGCTGCCCACCCAGGACCAAGGAGCCCTGCGGCTGGGTGGTAGCAGTCCCTTCTCCTCCCCCCAGCTTACAGTTCCAACGATACAGAAGAGGCAACAGTGCTGGCACACTGGAACAGTTAACACAGCGTTAACATGAACCAGGCCGAGTGCCTGCTGGCTGCCAGCTGCTTTTCCCCCAGCTGTGTCCCACTTGCCTAGCTAGAAGGCAACCTGGGTAGTTCCCACAGGTGGGGAGGGCTTGTCACTTTCCAGGCGTCAGTGGCATCCGGCCACTCCAGGCAGAAAGAACTGGAAGTGCAGAATCACCAGGTCAGGTCTCTGGTTAAGTATCTGGAGAGAAGGGGTTGAGAGTCTTAGGGTTTCATTTGACAGACACCCCACCCCTCCTACCCCCATTCCTCACCCCAGAGCCTGCCAAGCTTCAGGAATAGCTACCAGGAAAAACTTCACCACCAAAGAAGAAAAGATGGGACGGTGCTGCCTCTGCTGAGTCGAGATGTGGGAAAGCGAATGAGGTTCTTACAAAGTTGTTCCTAAAGGGGTCAGTTCTCACCAAGGACTGTGCTCTCAGCTGGACTCTAGCACCAAGCAAGGCCAGCGCCAGGAAGGCAAACTGAGCAAACCGCACAGCAAACATCCTTTTACTGCCTCACTCCAACAACAGCTTGCAGATCGTGTATAAGGGGGGGGGGGGGTGAGGGTCCAATCCTAAGCATTTTTTAACTATTGTTTTGATGCCTCACTCCCCCTTCCATTCTTGCAGACCCCTGGGTCAAAAATTTGATTAAAAAAAATTGTTTTTGTAGTTGTACGATTAACTCTCAGAGTCCTAATGAGAAACACTTAGCCCTGTGGTGTTCACTAAAGCAGTATTTATGCTGTCCTTTTGGGCAACGTTGAGACACGTGGGTAAAATTCCTCTCTTTTGCAGTTTGTTCTTGACATCATTATCACGTACAGAGCCTGCGCGGAAAAATAAATAAATAAATAAATAACGTAGCGGCGTGAAACGAGCATGTTGTATGTGCGCGCCTTCTGTGTTGGGGTACCTGGCGGGAACTGGTGTGGGGTGATCGTGGCCTGTCCCTTACGGTGAGGGGCCCCAGAGGGCTCAGCCTGGCCAAGTGCAAGGTCGGGATTGTCTCCCAAGACCATCCAACCCAAAGCTATCCTTTCCCATTGCAGAGGAAGTTCCAGGGGAGCTCCCTGTTTGCAAAATTTACCCTTCCCAGAAAATCCAGGGTTCTGCAAAATCCTGCATTCCTAAGTGTGCCTCTTCAGCACCCGCAGATCTCCCAGGTCAACGCAGGCCGGGTCAAATGCCGTCAAGCGTGACCCAGGCAAAATCAGCACCCAGACGTCTCCAGGTGCCCTCGAGGAGACGCCGCTGTTTCAAGTAAGAAAAATCCCTCGGTGGGAAATTTAGCCTGAAAGGCAGGTTGGCGCTGCGGAGGTGGAATTCGTCACAAAAGACGTTTCCGAGGAATCTACTTCCGTAGGCCCCATGGTGTAATGGTTAGCACTCTGGACTTTGAATCCAGCGATCCGAGTTCAAATCTCGGTGGGACCTTCGCTTCGGTTTTTGGTTCTCTTTTCTCCTCCCAGCAGGTGTTTTCCGAAGATCCCGCCCACCCCTGGCAGCGAGGTCTGCTCTTCTGCCCCAACCATCCGGCATTCCCTCCCCGGGAGGGAGCGCACCTGCTGCGTCCTTCGCCTCGCAACTTGCTCTCTTGCGAGCCGGGATTGGCTCCTACAAAGAAGAAACAGGAAAACACGATCGCGCATGAGAAGGAAATTTCTGATTTTCACAGTACGGCCACGTTTTCCTCGGGCTAACCGGAGGTCCCTGACCTGGGGCCGGCGCGAAGCTGGCGCGTTCCCACGAAGGCTCGCGGCGAGCAAGGAGACGGCAACCACACGGGAGAGAGGGGAGCAGGCCCGGGGCGGCGGTGGATCCTCTCCAAGCGGCGTTTCCTGTAAAGCGCCCGCGCTTGGCGTGCACGCAGGTGGCAGCCCTGGCGGCTGCGTGGAAGTGGGGGAAGCTGAGGACGCTCTCAGACTTCTCCAGGCTCCGCTGAGAGCAACTTGTGACCGTATGGCCTCACTATTCTAACCCTCACCCCTCTCAGGCCCTGGGCGCCAATCACGTGCGATGATTTCCACTCTCCCATTTCTTCCTACTTCTACCTGGAAAACGCTTTTGCGCATTTCTTCCACACCTTCATCCTGAGGCTTAACCTGGACTCCCCATTTTTGGGTGCAAGGTGCCCAATTGTGTGTGCTCAGCGCCCCAGACGCCCTTTCTGATGCCAACTCCTGCACATAGTCTCATTGCTTGTCTAATATGCTCATTTGCTTGTCAATATGCTGATACTGCTTGTTACGTGTGATCATTTGCATTTGCTTCGCTGGTACAGTGAACTCCAGGGGCACGTCCACCGCTGTGGTCCTGTCCCTCCATGCCTGGCTCAAGGGAGGGGTTCACCAACACTTGCTGTGCCCATGACCTTCAGCCGCCATGGCCCAGGCACTCAAGGACTGGAATAGCCTGCCCACTTTGGGCTCCTGATCTTTCTGCTCTGCTTCTCTCCAGATTTCTATCCAAAGGTTTTCCTTCACAAATCCAAAGTGTCCACCTGCGAGAACAAGTCAAGCCGTGAACGAGACAGAAGTCTGTCTCTGGAGTTGAGCTTCATGGCTCACTCCCCAAAGGGCGCAACAGTGGAGCTGGGCTGGTCCCAAGCCAGGAGCCAGGAGCTTCTCCTGGGTCTCCTGCCTTCGTCGGCTGCATCATCACAGCTAAGCAAGGGGAAGAGACGGCTGTGAAGGAGCTGCTGCGTATCTGACGTTTTTGAATGAGAAACCCTTCCAAAAAGAACACATGCTTTCACGACATTCCAGGTGAGCGGCGTTGCCATGGGCCTGTTGCGGGTTACCTACCCTGGCTGACAGTACTGACATTCACAGGATGTGGAAGATGCTTTGTGTCGCTCCACAGAAAGCTAAGCATTCAGGAATATCCGGGTCATCTCCGAACCTTACATCTAGGCCACCCTGGTCGGTGAGTTCTACCACAGCTGTTGTCAATTTGCAGGCAGAGTTACAGAATTAGAATCTTGTTACTTTTTCGCGGTTGTGACGCACAGGGGCAGGGCTTTATCAAAGTTCGCCAGAGGGCGCGCGATGCTTGCGAATCAACTCTGAAATGCAGTCCCCCCCATCCACAAACCACGAACTTAAAACTGACACTGCGCAGGTAGTGCTCGCACTGGAGCGGCTGAGACCTGCTTGGTTCACGTCTCTCTGCGGCCTCGCAGACGCCTGGGCTCGAGCTAGGGAGGCGCGGTCCCGGCGCGGAGCGAAAGGAGAGGACTCAGGCGCGGCTCGCGACCCTGGCCTGCAGAGGACACCCACCGGCCGGTGCACCGGTGGCGGCGAGCCTCGTAGGACACCGGCATGGAAAACGCGGGTGGCAACGCCTGGCGCGCAGTGAGGGCTCGGGTTTCTTCAACGCCTCCCCTTGCCTCCCAGGGAAGACGTGGTGGCCGGAACGCGCCAAGTACCTGAACCTCTAGGGAGAGAGGTAGGATGTTGGGAACGTCCTGCAGTTAGGAAGCCAGTGTTCTCCTAAATTAAAGCTGTAGATTAAAGGATGTGTGCGCAGGCGCGCAGATTTTGACTGATTTCTAGAATAAAAGCAGGGGAAGGGAGGAGCAGGGATGGGGGGAAGTGCCTTCAGAAAGGAGAGCTTGATTATCCAACAAGCCAAGATTGCCATTTCAGCTTGGTTCCATGGTGTAATGGTCAGCACTCTGGACTCTGAATCCAGCGATCCGAGTTCAAGTCTCGGTGGGACCTTGGCAGATGCTTTTTGGAATTGCATACCACTGTACGCGTGCCTTCCCCTAGGAGTCACTAGGAGTGTTTATCAGCAGCTGCAGGAGATGACAGGAACCAGAAAAGAAGATCTACTCCCTCCCTCCTCTCCCCCCTTTTTTTCCCTTTAGGTCTCCAGGTAACTGCCCCTTTCATTAAATGATCTTCAGCTCCATTTTATTTTTCAAATGTTGTAAAAGCACTTACCAGAAACTACATATTTACTTTGTATTGATTGCACTAGCTCTCCATTTTTGTGCAATTGTTTCAGTAAGTATGACAGGGTAGTCAGTTAGTCTTTAGGTGTCAAGCGTGTAGTATTGAAATAAATTTTTACATTTTAAGATTGATTTTTAGGGCCCGATGTGACTAAAGGGCCTTGCATGCGCCAGGATCCCATATGAATGCCGATTCTAATCCAGCTCCCTGCTTGTGGCCTGGGGAAACAGCCAACGATGGCCCAAACCCTTAGGACCCTGCACCCACGTGGGAGATCTGAGAGAAGCTCCTGGCTCCTGGCTTCGGATTGGCTCAGCTCTGGCCGTTGTGACCACTTGGGGATGGAAGATCTTCCTCTCGGTATATCTGACTTCCCAATAAATAAATTTTTTTAAAAGGGATTGATTTATATTATTTTTGTCAGAGAAAAGGAGAAATAGAAAGATAGAATAGAAAGAAATAGAAAGATAGAATAGAAAGAAATAGAAAGATAGAATAGAAAGAATAGAAAGATCTTCCATCTGCTGGTTAACTCCCAAAGTGGCTGCAACAGCCAGAGCTGAGCTTATGAAAAACCAGGACCCAGGAGCTTCTTCTGGGTTTCCCAAGTGAGTGCAGGGTCCCAAGGCTTTGGGCCGCCCTTGACTGCTTTCCCAGGCGACAAACAGGGAGCTGGATCAGAAAAAGGAACAGCCGGGACATAAACTGGAGTCCACATAGAATCCTGGCACTTGCAAGATAATAATTAATCAATTGAGCCATCATGCCAGCACACCTTCCTTCCTTCCTTCCTTCTTTCCTTCTTTTCTTTCTTCCCTGCTTTCCTTCTTTTGGTTTTGTTTGGTTTGGTTTTTGTTTTTCCACTCAGGCAGGCACTACAACAAAATTTGGACTGTGAGGACACAATCTACTTGTGAAGCCCCCACCGCGCCACCAATTACAAATAGGCAATTAAGAAAGTCGGAGGCAAACTCTCAGAAACTCAGTTCTTATTCTCTGGCCCAGTGGACTGCCCTGTTCCACCACAAGTAGAAGAGGGGGCAGCCCCAGTCAGCCGTGTTCAGGAGTTCTTAAGCAATGATTACCCAATAATCTCAGAGAGAACTGGCACGCGATGTGAATCACTCAATCAACCGCGCTTACATCAGTGCACGATACACAACCAATTGTAGTGGTGTGGAACAGAGACACCAGTTTAGGCAGCATACATTTAAACTATCAGATCAGTAAGAGCGAACAGCAGAACCAGAAAACAGTTTGGGACGATCAGCTTACTGCCGGAGCTGTGAAACAAAGGCAAGACGTCATCCTGGAATGAGACACACCACCTGTGATGAGCACCCCCACTTCCTTTTGGGACTTTCCCAGAACCCAGGGTTATGGCAAAGATCAGGTCATGGACATGTCCCAGAAGTGTTTCAGAAGACTTAGCTTTACTGCCCCACATCAGGGACCTGGGACGGGCGGGCGGCTGGGTGGGGCTTCTCCCTTTATCCTCCCCTTGCTTGGTGGCCAAGTGGTTAAGGCGATGGACCCCAGATACAGAAAAAAGAATAATAATGTGGAAACATTGGTCTTACCCACTTTCCTGTAGCCCTTGATCCTTTGTGCCCTAATCAACTATGTAAAGATTATTTTAAAAAAAAAAGAATAAAAATTTTAAAATAAAATAAGCCATGCATAGGAATAAACAAAAGACTTGTGCCCCATCCCTTACTGTCATCACAGGTCTCAGGTGAGCAGCAGTTTTTTCTCTGAGTGTAATAAAATATAAGATCATATTCTGCCTAGGGCACAATTGTTATTTTTATTTATTTTTAAAGATTTATTTTTCTTGGACATGCAGATTAACAGGGAGAAGGAGAGACAGCGGGAGAGAAATCTTCCATCCGCCGGTTCACTCCCCAAAGGGGCTGCAGCAGCCAGAGCTGAGCCAACCAAAAGCCAGGGTCAGGAACTTCTTCCCGATGGCCCACACAGGTACAGGGTCCCAAGGACTTTGGACCATCCTCCCAGTCCACAAGCAGGGAGTTGGATGGGAAGAGAGCAGCATATTCAAGGAATTCCGCTGTTACAGGTAGATAATTAGCCTGCTGAGCCATCTTGCCAGCCCCACAATTGTATTTTTGAATGCTGCTGGGAAATGGAACCAAAAGTTCATTTTGCTGCAAAAAATAAATAAATGAATGTATAAATAAATAAATAGCAACTTTTTTCTGAAATCCAAGTATACAAAATGTATCAGGAGAGAACTGTGCATGTGTTTCAAAGAAAAATCGATGTCAAATACACTTTTGAATTCTGTTTTTTCACAAACGTTTCGAGATGGATATATCCTTGGGTGTTCTGTTCACTGACAGATAGATATATGGCTAAATTGTTGGAATTATAACTTCCTTTTCCCAAGAAAACTTTGCCTCTTTTTGAGGGCAAAAGGGAGATTTAAAAAAAAAAAAAAAAAGTGCTAAGTACTACCTAAGGGCCGAATCCGTCAGGGTCCAAATACATTTTTTGTTTTCTGAAAAACCGAGGAATAACAACGTCCTTGTTTGGCAATTTGACCAGTGGTTTTCAAAAAAGCATATAGCAGGGTGGAAGGCTGGGTGTGGCTTCTCCCTTATCTCCCCCTTTACCCCAGATACAGAAAAATAAAATGTGGAAATAATAGTCTTACCCACTTTCCTGCAGCCCTTGAAACTTTTGTGCTCTAACTATATAAAGATTGTCAAACTTTAAGAAAAAGAAAATGCTACTAGCAGAGGATGGTTTCGATCCATCGACCTCTGGGTTATGGGCCCAGCACGCTTCCGCTGCGCCACTCTGCTTGTGGTTGCCAGTGGTTGTTTTTCTTCTTTATGAGAAAGACCAGGCTTTCTGTTCTCTGTTTATCTTCGTCCTCTGCGTTCGCTCCGTTTTTCCGGCTTCTGAGCGATTGGCTCTCTCGGACACGGCCCTCCCGGAGCTGTGCCAAGCTGCCCAGGACGCTCCAGCTTCCGCCTTCTGCTCCTGCAGCGCGATTCCGAGCTCCGCGGGCGCCAGGACCCGGCTCCGCATCGGGCCGGGGAGAGGGCCTGGGGTCAGCCCACGTGCATGGATGACTGTGATGGGGCGCCTGCCGCCCACTGGGGACCCGAGTGGGGCTCCCAGCCCCCAGCTGTGCTTGGTCCTACCAGCGTTTGGAGAGTGGGCCGGTGAGCAGGAGCTTCGCTTGCCTTTGCTCTCTCTCTCTCACCCACTGTACCTGTGTCTGTCATTTGGCCTTTCAAACATCTTTTTTTAAAAAAAAAAAAAAAGTGAAAATAGAAAAAGGTCCCTTCTGTCCGGAATTTATATATCTGATTATACCTTGTGAGTCGGACCATCAGGCCACTATTGTTTCCTCTGAGAGCAGCTGTGGGCACTCGTACCCTCCCACCTGGCTCATGCCGCATCCAGTGCGACTCTGGAATCCACAGACTGCGAAGGGCAGGACCTTGTACTCGGAGAGGATGAGATGCAATAAGGAGGCACAGTGCTGAGGTCACTGCCAGGGTCACGCTGAGGGCTGCTACCCAGCCCAGGGAGCTCTGGGCAAGGGCAGCCTCCACGGGGGCGGAGAGAGCGCAGAAATCCAACCCCCGGACTGCCACCTCCACTACCCTCTCCTGCTCAGCCCACGTGGGGTCAGCCGGCTTGCCCACCATGCTCTGTCCTCACTGGCTGCAGGCTCTTCCCAGGAAACACCGCAAGTGGCCACTCCACCCTGGCTCCAAACTGCCTAACCCATGTAGAATCTTCACTAAACTGATCCCGCCAGCTGGGTCACTCCCCAAATGGCCACAACAGCCACAGCTGAACTGATGTGAAACCAGGAGCCAGGAGACTCTTCCGAGTCTCCTAAATGGAGACAGGGTCCTAAGGACTTGAGCCTTCATCCTCTGCTCTGTGAGGCCACAAGCAGAAGTGGAGGAGCTGGGACATGAACTAGCACCCTTATAGGATCCCGGCGCTGCAAAGAGAAGCTTAGCTTATTGTACCAGGTCACTGGCCCTAGCACCTGGGTGGGAGAGGGGCTGCGGGGCAGGGAGGGTGGAGAGTATCTTTATTTCTCACTGTCTGTTGGGAGGCAGCCATTCTGTGAGGCCCTGGATGATGTTTCGGTCTGATCACCTAGCTGCAAATCAAGATGGGTTAGAGATTGCAGACTCCTCTCACCTGTGCTTTTAAGATATATGGGAGGTGGACAGTAGACACCAGCACACCAGCAGACAGGATCTGCACACCTGCCCACAAGAGTGTGTGGGACCCAGGCAGGTGGGCAGGGCCCCCGAATGGCATGGCATACTACCAGAGAACCCGGCTTGGGGACCTACACATCCATGGGCTTGGGGGTTGTGGGCTGCTCAGGGAAGTGGGTCTGGAGATACGTGGGAGGGAAGACTGCTAAAGGAGAGCGTGACAGGGGTGGAGTGGTTTCTAGGAGACTTCCAGCAACTAGGCTACCGCACTTGCTGATAAATGAGCGGGCTGAGACCGGGTGGTTTAAAGGAAGGAATTCAGAGGGAGCTGAGCTTCTTGGTATCAAGCATTACCTACCAGCACACATGAAAACCATGGCCATGGGGCCAGCCCAGCAAGGCTCCACCACAGTATCTGTCAGTGAGTGTCAGGATAGGGTATAGACCGTGTTATGCTGGCCATGACACTAACCAGCTTGCAAGAGAACTGGATCTGAGAGCAGGTTCTGTGAGCGGTCATGGGCTCGCTCATCTGAAACTGCCATACCTGCCGGTTTGCTCAAAGGCTGGGATTGATGACAGGCCAAGCTAGGCATGATCATGGAACTCACCAACGCTCATGGGTACTGGGTTGGGAATAGGCTAGGCTGGCCCAGGCTGTGGCACCGAGGGGTGTACCTAAGAATTTGATGTGAGGCAGGCTGGACCGCAACATTCATCAGCACACACAAAAGCTGAGACAGTGGGGGCAGACTGTGCTGGGTGAGGGCCTAGCACCACTTCCAGCATGAGGTCTGGGTCTTGTAGTGGACCTGGAGGGTGGGCCTAGTGGGCCGTAGCTTCTGCTGGTGAACACACGGGTGTGAGGAATGGGTATTGGTCAAGCCAGGAAGGACTACTTCACTTGTCAACAGGTATATGGGCTGCCTCGGGATGGGAGTGGTGGGAAAGCCAGACAGGGTCAGACCAAACCATAGCACTCTGGCATGCATAGGAGCCAGGATGGGGTGTGGGCCACGCTGGGCTAAGCTGTCATACATCTACTGGTTTGCATGAAGGCAAGGGATGGGAGGGGGCTGGGCATGGCTAGGCTGCAGCACCCAACAGTGAGAGTTGAGACTGAGGGTGGGCCAGGCCAGGCTGCAACATCCAATGGTAAAGGTGAAGCTGGATAATGGGTTCTGCCAGACTGGGTCAGAACAACCAGTGGCAAGTGCCAGGTCTATGGCTGGGAGCGAGCCTGGTCAGGGAGCTAAGGGGATGCCCCTGCTGGGCTGTGGTTCCCACTGGTGAGCACGGGTGCCAGAATGGGAGTGGTCCACTGGGCTGGACACATTGCAGCATCCCCCTGCACCGATGTGGATTGGGTCTGGGATGTGCCAGACTGGCCAGGCTCTAGTATCTGCTGGTACTCCTAAGAGCCAGACTAAGTGGAAGACAGGCTGAGCTAGGTCTGAACTTGTGCTGAACCATGCGAGAGCTGGGCCTGAGGGTGCATCAGGCATGGTTAAGTTGTAGCACCCAACAGCAAGAGCCAGAATGGGTGTGAGTCAGTTAGGCAAGGCTGCTATACCTCCCAGGACAGGAAGAGGGCCAAATCAGGCTGGGTCAAGAACCCACTGGCATACATGTTGGTCAAGTCTGTGTGTAAGCCAAGCTGGGCCAGTTCCTAGCACCCACTGGCAGGTATGATGGCCAGGATGGAAGGCAGGACGGGCGGCTGGGCTGCAACACCAGCCAGTTCACATTAGGGCCAGGACTGGGGGTAATCCAGGCTGAGCTACGCTGTAGCACAAGCCAGCATGAGCTGGAACTGGAAGCAGACTGATCAAGCCAGGATGCAGAACCCACTGATGAATGCCAAGTTGAGGTGAGCCATGCCAGTCTAGGCCACAGCTCCCACCAGCACTCTTAAGACCTGGGCTGGCCGGCAAGGATAGTAGGGGCGTTGCAGGGGCTCCCCTGCTGGGCCACTAATCCCACTGGTGAGCTTGAGAGCCTGGACTTGGGGCAGACCAGGCTGAGCGGTGCTACAACATCCATTGGCCTGCATGTGAGCTGGGTTGGGGGAGAGCCAGGCTGCACTGAGTGATCACACCCATGCATGCATGAGCCAGAGTAAGTACAGGCTTGTCAGGCCTTGCTGTGGCATCAGCTGGTAAGTACCAAGACTGGGTACAAGTCATGTCAGACTGAATTTTTTTTTAATATTTATTTTATTTTTATTGGAATGTCAGATATCCAGGGAGGAGAGACAGAGAGGAAGATCTTCACTCCCCAAGTGACTGCAATGACCGGAGCTGAGCCAGTCCAAAGCCAGAAGCCAGAGCCTCTTCCTGGTCTCCCACGTGGGTGCAGGGTCCCAAGTCTTTGGGCCATTCTCAACTGCTTTCCCAGGCCACAAGCAGGGAGCTGGATGAGAAGTGAGGCCACTGGGATTATAACTGGCACCCATATGGGATGCTGTGCAAGGTGAGGACTTTAGCTACTAGGCTACTGCACTGGACCCAGACTGGATTTTTTTTCCCCAAGAGTTATTTATTTATTTTTTTTTAAGTCAGATTTACAGAGAGAAGGAGACACAGAAAGTTCTTCCGTCCACTGGTTCACTCCCCAAAGTGGCAGCAACAGCCGGAACTGAGCCAGTCCAAAGCCAGAGGCTGGAGCCTCTTCCAGGTCTCCCATGTGGATGAAGGGTTCCAAGGCTTTGAGCCGTCCTCGACTGCTTCCCCAGGTAGCTGGATGGGAAGTGGAACAGTTGGGACATATGAGATCGTGGGCCATGCAAGGGAAGGATTCAGCCACTAGGCTATTGCGCCGGGCCTGGACACTCTTCCTTGAGGAGTGAGGAGGGGAATCAGGGCTGGTTGTAGACCTGGCCGGACAGGTGGTAGCGCCCACCGGCATAGATGTGGGCTGGATAGTGGGGTTGGTTGGACTGACCTAGGCTGCTGCATTTTGGTGTATAACAGAGCCGAATGAGATGCAGGATGGACCCAGTGCAGGAACTGGGGCTTGGGACAGGCCTGGTGGGAGTTACTGGGCTTGTTGTCGTCCACAACCCAAAATCGATCAAAAGATTGAAGCATAAGCTCTGATGCCATAAGGCCCTTAGAAGAAACACTGGGGGAACTCTCTGTGACAATGCCATTTGGAATCGATATTTTAGATATGTCATATCTAAATGACAATGAAAGAAGAAATCGGTAAATGTAGATTTCATGATATTAAAAACTTCTGTGACTCAACAGACACTACCCAGAGAGATGAGAATGTAGGGAGAGAGCAGGCGTTACGGAGAGGAACAGGACGAGCTGCAGTACAGGAGAAGCTATCCGTTCATCACATATCTGATCAAGGATTCACACCCAGAAACACAGCAGACTCAAACACAACCGCCTCCACCTCAGCCTACAAATGATCGACGGAATTCCATAGACAATTCTACAGAAAACATATCAGCACTTACTACTCAGGAAACACAATTAAGGCCACAGAGAGGTGCCATTTTAAAAACTTGAAAAATGGCTGCTAGGAGAAGAGGTGAAGGAAGGAAAGAAGGAAGGAAGGAAGGAAGGAAGGAAGGAAGGAAGGAAGGAAGGAAGGAAGGAAGGAAGGAAAGAAGGAAGGAAGGAAGGCAGGAAAGAAGGAAGGAAGGAAGGATGGAAGGAAGGAAGAAATGAGAGGAGGATGAAGGAAAGAAAGAGATAAACTGCAATGGTTAGGGGGATATGCAAAAAAAAAAAAAAAAGCCTTTTGCTCCTTGCAGGTGGGAGCATAAACAATATGGTCACTTTGAAGTCAGTTTGACGATTCTTCACTTTTTTTTTTTTAGTTTGACGTCTAATATTATGTAATCAAAATGTTCAGACAAAACGCTGTTTTCTTCACATTGTAATCATTTGCATGAAGTGCAAAACTCTCGCAACACTTAAAAATATACTGAACAGATTTTAAGTGAGAGAGCAATTGTTAGAATCATGGAAAAACACATTAAACGGTTTGCTTGTCACAGCTTCTCTGTGTTAAGTTACCCCAAAACATATTAGTCGCCCAGAGCTAAGTACTAGAACATAGTTTTGCAAACGGATCATTAGTATTTTAAAAGGTAAACAATGGTTGGAAGTTGTCGCGCCCACGTGTCTTATCGCCCAGCAATAAGACGCAGATGCGAGTGAAGTCTTCTGCAGTAAAATTTATTGCGCGCACCAAGATGAGGAAAGGGGCTCCGACCCCGGCAGGCTGTCTGCTCTTATGTGCTGACTGGCCCCGCCTCCGCCGATGACAGGTTGGCGTCATGATCACACAGGGTCCTGGGCGACCAGATTCATCAGTCCCCAGTGTTCATGCGCCGGCCATGCCTCAGCTCACTGCGCATGCGCTAGGCACCTGTGCAGTACCTCGAAAGCTACGTAACTCTCCACCAGGTGCCAAGATGTGGCTTCTCCGGCCAGTGTCATTTTGGGTACGGCATGTGGCCAGTACATACGGATGTGGCTGGCAACATCTCCCCCTTTCTTATACAATAGAAAAAATAAGCTGGTATGGGCCTGTCTTAGGTTGTAGACTCAAGGCGCACGATCCGTCATAGGGAGGCTGCGTAGCTTGACGTAGTCCCTGTCTTAGACCGATAATTGTCTGGGTCTATCTTACCCGTCATGGGCTACAACCACGGCGGTTGTAAAGAGCAATGTCTCGACAAGGCAGTTATAAGAGTGACTACCCTCTCGCGTGCAATGGACAAGTCCTGCGAGGTGCAAGGGTTAGTCAGGTACATCATGCTCGAACTCAGTGCAATGCCATAATGGCCTGAGGTGCAGGAGCCATGATGTCCATGCTCTTAACTAAGCCTGTTGAAGCATGCTCAACCATACCATGGGGGAGTTACCATTCTGCATGGCTAGTAGGGCTTGATGTATTGCCACACGATCTCACTGAGCACGGCGTCTCAGACGACACAGGAAAAAAGGCATAGGGCACAGCCTGCACACAAGAGCAGAATCAGCACAACCATTCCCGCCCATTCCTTAATATGGGAAGTGATGTTCCAAATCCAAGTGGCCAGGGTTTCAGCAACAACAGGATCCACCCGTGTAGAATTAATCTGGACAATGGCAATTCTCAAGTCAGACTGTAGAATATCAAATTCTCTCGTCCAGTTTCCTAAAAGGTAAGAAGAAAGCTGGCAGGAAAGATTAGCAGCCGTTGCCTCGTGCAAGCGTTCCAGTGGTTGCAGAAACGTCAGAAGGCGGTGATGGACAGGAACGAGTCAATCGAGCTGGAACCCAAACCGGAACTGGGGCGTCCTGTGGAAACACACAAATGGCTCCTCGAGCCTGCCTAATAACTGGGTCTGGACCCTTCCATTTGGACTCCAGAACATCCTTCCACTTGACCCAAGATTGCTCTTGCGCCATGTTGAGGGAATGACGATCTGCAGCACTGAGGCCTTGCTCATCCAGCTGTAAAAAATTGATGGTGAAGAGAGCCAGGGCTAGAGTGGCCCGAGGGCTCTGACTGGCGAGGCCAAGAGATTCCCAGGTGGTTTTTTGTTTTTGCAACAATTCCTTAATAGAGCGATGAGCATGTTCGATTATTCCCTGACCTTGTGGATTATAAGGAATGCCAGTCACTAATTTAACGCCCATCTTCATGCAAAAATCGCAAAATTTGGCTGAAGTATAGGCGGGGCCATTATCAGTCTTAATACACTCAGGTTTACCCCACGCGGCCCATGCCTCCAAGCAGTGTTGGATTACATGGATGGCCTTCTCCCCGGTTAGAACTGATGCAAAGAGCACACCAGAAAAGGAGTCCACGGATACATGAACAAATTGGTTCCTCCCAAAGGATGGGACGTGTGTCACATCCATCTGCCACAATTGATTGGGTCTCAATCCCCTAGGATTGACCCCCTCATGTGAAGCAGGTCTAAATTTGCAGCAGGCAGGGCAATCAAGAACTATCTGGCATGCTTCCTTTCTAGTGATCCCAAATCGGAGTCTGAGGGTCTGGGCTGAAACATGAAATTGTGAATGAAACTGGCGGGCTTTCTCCCCTGAGGATGGTGGAGACACCATCATAATCATGATTTGGGTTCTGGTGGTGGCATCGGCAAGAGCATTCCCTCGAGCTAATGGCCCTGGTAAACCTGAATGAGCTCGGATATGGGTTATATAAAAGGGGTGGCTTCTACGCCAGATGGCCTGTTGAATTTGTTTAAAGAGATCCGCCACTGGGCCGGACCCTGAAATAGAGCCAGCGGCCTCCAAAACATTCACTGCATTAACTACATATTGAGAATCAGAAACAATATTCAAAGGTTCTAGAAAGATTTGTAAGGCAAAAAGCACCATATGGCATTCTACCCTCTGAGGAGAGACCGTCGCAAAGGTCTTTTTTATTACAGTATCTCCGGCAACTAAGGCTCCGGCTCCTGTCGAGGAACCGTCAGTAAAAATTGTAAGAGCGCCAGGGAGAGGACAGGCACTGGTTCTTATCGGAAAAACCACAGGATGTCGCTGTAAAAATTGTAGTAATGGATGCCTTGGAAAATGATTATCAAAAATTCCCTGATAGATAAACATTAAGATGGACCACTCATTGCTACACCCACTCAGCACTTGTAATTGCTGGACAGTATAGGGGACTATTATGCGGTCTGGATGACGCCCAAAATGAATCAAGGCTAATTTTAATCCTTTAAACACTATTGACGCGACCGCAGATGGATACCATTGAATAGACTTAATCTGAGAAACCTGAGAATGAATCCAAAGTAACGGGCCCTGTTGCCATAATACAGCAGTGGGGAAAACTTCTGTAGGCAATACACATAGCTCAAAAGGCTGATTTTGATCTAGGCGTACTAATTGAGCCTTTTCAATAGCTTCCTGGACTTTTATTATGACCTGTTGTGCCTCATGGGTGAGGGTTCGCCTGGAAGCGAGATCAGAATCGCCTTCAAGCAGAGCAAACAAAGGCCGTAACTCTTGAGAAGAGATCTTAAGGAAGGGTCGCAACCAATTAATATCCCCCACTAATTTCTGAAAATCATTCAAAGTTCGCAAATGAGAAATCTTGAGGCTTATCTTTTGAGGCTTAATATATGTTTCTGTAATTAAAGACCCTAAGAAGGCTTTCACCTGCTGCATTTGAACCTTCTCGGATGAAATTATAAGGCCATAATCCTGTAGAGCCCGCTTCAGATCAACATAAATCTGTAACAACTGATCTTGCTCTTGAGCACAAATTAAAATATCGTCCATATAATGGACGACGCGGGCCGCTGGAAAACGATCTCGCAGTGGTTGTAACACTTGGGCAACATAAAGTTGACACATGGTAGGACTGTTAGCCATCCTCTGGGACAAAACTTTCCATTGATATCGCTTATCCGGCTCTTCATGATTAATGGAGGGAATAGTAAAAGCAAACCTCTCCCTATCCTTCAATGCTAATGGTATAGAAAAAAAGCAATCCTTCAAATCAATCACTAATAACGGCCATTGCTTAGGGAGGGATGACAAAACTGGAAGGCCACGTTGAACGGGACCAAAGCACTGCATCTGTGCATTTACAGCTCTTAAATCATGTAGGAGGTGCCACTTTCCTGATTTCTTTCTGATAACAAAGATAGGAGTATTCCAAGGAGAAACAGAGGGCTCCAGATGTCCCAAATGTAGCTGTTCCTGAACTAATTGTTGAGCAGCTTGGCATTTTTCAAGAGAAAGCGGCCATTGGGGAACCCAAACCGGCTCCGCTGTTTTCCAAGGTATGGGCAGCTGCGTGCCAATGGCCGCTACTAAAAACCCAGACCTTTACTGCCTGGATTTCCCCGGGGTTCAATTGGCTGGACAATACCTTGACTCTGTTTACCTAAACCCTTTCCTTGAACATAGCCCATTTTATCCATCAACTTTTAAGAGACTTCAGAATAACCGGAGGCATTGGAGACTAGTCATATCCTCATCTGTTGAAGAATATCTCTTCCCCAAAGGCAAACCGGTAGGTTCAGGACATATGGTATGACTGTCCCGCAATTGCCTTCCTTATCCTTCCACTGTAGGGCTCTGGCACTTTGGGATGGAGCTTGTTCAAACCCCAGACCGTGTAGGCTGTGAGAAGTTTGAATCAAAGGCCAATCACGCGGCCAATACTTGGAGGTTATGATGCTCTTATCAGCTCCTGTGTCTAAAAGTCCCATAAACGGTCTATTCTCCATTTGCAACTCAAGCATGGGTCTATCGATCATATCCATCATTAAATTTATATAAAGAACCTCTACTTGGGTCTGGACAGTCTTATCTGCACTAATTAAAGCTGGTAAAAATATGAGTTGGGCTATAGGATCACCTGGCGTGACAGCAAAAGCACCTCGTGCGACTGAGCACAGCACTGAAAATGAGCTAGCTTCCGAATGTAAAATTCCAGGTGTTACAATAAACCCTTGAGAGCTCAAGGCTGCTCGGCCTATCACAAACCCGACCGCACCAGGTGGTACCGTGTCTGTTAAGATGACCGGTACCGGCGTAATGCCGTCCTCTGGTTTTAAGAGGACTCCGTTGGCGGCACAGAGGTCCGAGCTTGCGGGGTGTCGCTCTTGGCAGGGTTCCTTTGTGCATGACGGAAGGGTGCCCGGTCAGTCGAGGGGACCTGGGTCTTCGGTCCCCATCTCCCGTTTTTTGACTCCTGGCTTAAGGGGTGTTTTGGCTCCTGGCTCGAGAGAGGGCGTCCTTTTATATCCTTCACTGACTTGCACTCATTGGCCCAATGTCTACCTTTGTGGCACCGTGGGCACATCCCAGGAGGCTTATTACGAGGCCCTGCACGGCATTCCCTTTTCATATGTCCTGGTTTGCCACACTGAAAGCACACGGGTGATGTTCTCTCCCTATGATTAGACCTCAAAATGGTGGCTGCTAGCCCATGAGCTGTTAAAGGGCCTCCTGTATCCCTATAAATCTTAAGCCAATCTGAAATTCCCTTGGACTTACGATCCTTGAGTAGGGCTCTACATTCTGCATTACACTGCTCCCAAATTATCTGCTCTACCATTCTAGTGTTCTGATCTCCCTCTCCAAAAGTCCTTTCCACGGCCTGCATTACGCGTGCCACAAAATCAGCAAAGGGCTCATCCGGCTCCTGCTTAACCTGTGTAATGCCCAGTTTCTCTTGCCCTTTAAGTGAAAGGGCCTTCCATGCCTTTATAGCTGCAGTAGAAATTTGAGTATATACTGGCCATGGGTATCTATTTTGATCATCAGAGTACTGGCCTTGTCCGGAAAGCATATTATAAGTCCACGTCAAAGCTTCGCCACCGCGCTGTTGATTTGCGCGGGCGGTCTCAGCCAAAAGCTCCTGCCATAGGTCCTTCCAATTTAGATATGATCCCATATTAGGGAGAACAGCCTTCACCACAAATTGCCAATCAGAGGGGGTCATATTCATTCCCCCCATACATTCTAACAGGGACAAAGTGTAATTGGCATGAAGACCATATTGCTTTACAGACATGGCCAATTCTCGCACTAATAATGCATCTACCTGTCTGTAAACTCTTTCCCTTTCTTCTTCTAAGATGGGGAACATATTTTGAAGTTCCCGGCGTGTGGCTGGATCAATGAGGGAAGAGCCGGCACCATAACTCATGGGCGGGGCAGATGGCGTCACAGGAGGAGGAGTCATTGGTGAAATGGCTCCAGAGTCCTGAGGCCACGGGCCGAGCGTGGCCGGCACAGTAGCACCGCCATTCTCTTTCTTCTCCTTTTCTGATCCTCCTCTGTTTCCTGCGGGTTTTTTGCGTTCTAAGCGCCTATCCCACTTGTACCCTTCCTCAGCATCGGACGTCTCCGAACTTGATGAGGAAGATCCCGCTTTCAATTTCACCTTTATTTTTTGCTTCAAACCGGTTCTCCTCTCCTGCTCTGTTTCTGAGAGACTATCCTGGGCAGACTGAAGGGCTTCGTCACTCTCTCTGACCGCTCCCTTAAGGAGGGCATAAACCGTCTGCAAAAATTTCACCAGAGAGATCCGTGCGCCCATGTCTATAACCAGGAGCGGTGGCTCATATACCTCCGATTTATGCTCCTAGTCACCCGAAAGTTCTCCCTCTCAGAGCTCCTTACCTGTCTTTTGGCCGCAGTTCTGACTTCGTCCCGTTCGAAACGGGAGGCCCCCTCCAGGTCCCGGGTTTCCAGCACCAGTTGTCGCGCCCACGTGTCTTACCGCCCAGCAATAAGACGCAGACGCGAGTGAAGCCTCCTGCGGTAAAATTTATTGCGCACACCAAGATGAGGAAGAGGAAAGGGCTCCGACCCCGGCAGGCTTTCTGCTCTTATGTGCTGACTGGCCCCGCCTCCGCCGAGGATAGGTCGGTGTCATGATCACGCAGGGTCCTGGGCGACCAGATTCATCAGTCCCCAGTGTTCATGCGCCGGCCACGCCTCAGCTCACTGCGCATGCGCTAGGCGCCTGCGCAGTACCGCGAAAGCTACGTAACTCTCCACCAGGTGCCAAGATGTGGCTTTTCCGGCCGGCGCCATTTTGGGTACGGCATGTGGCCAGTACATGCAGATGCGGCTGGCAACAGGAAGTACCTCTAAATAACACGGAAGAGCCTAAAATTACGTCCGTAGATTCGTGCGTTTCAAGTAAGAATTGAGTTCCACCCGTAATTCAACGCAGAATTTTATAACTAGGAAAAAAAAATTTTTTTTTCTAAAGAAGGGCGGTTGTTCAGTAATATGCATCATTTTAAAGTACATCATTGAATAACAAGTCGGAAACATTAGGAAACTAAGCCCAGAGGTTTCCAAAAGGGAGAGGGAGGAACCCCTTGCACCACAGGGTTTCCGTAGTGTAGTGGTTATCACGTTCGCCTAACACGCGAAAGGTCCCCGGTTCGAAACCGGGCGGAAACATGTTCAGATTTTTGCGCTCCATATTTTTGAGAGAGCTTGGTTCCGAGATACCCTGAATCCTTGTAATTCTTTAGCGCTCAGCAAACGCAGCCCCGCAATCCTTATCAACCCTCACGCTGTCGCTGCGTCCTCATTCCCGCACCTGGCGCGGCCGCCCTTGGGGCAAGCAGGCTGCAAGCGCAGGCAGCTCTTCCTCCTTTTACGTGAAGCTGGGAGGCCGGAAGCACCCTCTGCTTTGCGGAGCGGTCTCATCTGCGCCCGGGCATGCCCAGGACGTCCCCGATGGGGCCGATCGGGGCGGGACGCCGAGCAGCGGGGACAGACAGGGTGACCCGGTTCGGCCTAAGGCCTCGGCTTTCTCCTCCAGGAACCGAGCTAGAAAGACCCTGGGCAGACAGGCGGCGCCACAGAGGGCGTCGGTAGGGCAGGGTCGACCGGTAAGGACCTGGGCTGCAGCCAATGTCTTCCTCCAGGAATGAAAATTCACATTCAGCTGCAAGCTGTGATTCGGATGATGAGATGGGACTTGGAACAGAACTGATCCAACAACTGCAACCACCAGCATGTGTGTAGATTGAGGTGGGTGACAGACTGAGTCAGCCTAGGAGTTCCTTACACAGCTTATGTAGCAATCCTTTATCAGACCTATGATGACAAATATCTGCTCACGTTCTGTGGGTTGTGTTTTTAGTTCATGATAGTGTCCTTCACACACAAGAATTTAATTAGATACCAGTCTTGTACATTGCTGGTCCAAATTCAAAGCAGTTCAGCCACTGCAGCACTGTATGGAAATTCTTCAAAAACTATATATATAATTGGGCCTGGTACATTGGCCTAGTGGCTAAATCGCATCTTGCAAGTGCTCAGATCCAATATGGGCACCTATCCAGCTCCCTGCTTATGGCCTGGGAAAGCAGGGACGATGGCCTTGGGACTCTGCATCCATGTGTGAGACCCAGAAGAAGCTCCTAGCTTCGGATCAGCTCAGCTCTGGCTGTTGTAACCACCTGGAGAGTGAACCAGCAGACGAAAGATGTTTCTCCATCTCTCTGTAAGTCTACTTTTTCAATAAAAATAAATAAATCTTTTAAAATATATGTTATTACTATATACATAGCAACTTCACTTCTAGGGTATCTGAAGAATCAATAATTGATCCCAACTGATATTTACATGACATTGTCCCTTACAGTCAAAAGATAGAATTACTTCCAACATCTTTCAGCACATAAATACAATACAGAATATCATACACACTGTTTAACCATAGAAGGAAGTGAAATTCGGATACAAGCTATAGCTTGAATATACCTTCAGGGTATGATGAAATAAGGCAAAATTAAAGAATAACAATCGTACGAAGTGTAGAACAATAAAATTCTGAGATGCAAAGTGTGTTTGCCAACGGGGAATCTGAGAGATCCCCTCTGTGTCTGGCAGGGGAGGGGGAAAGAACCATTCTGGAATATACAGGAGTGTCTGCTCCTATCAAGGTCTGTCCTCAGCAAAGGCCGATTAATTAAGGCCCACCTGCACCCAACAGACTCGGATGGGGAGGGGCCACTACCCAACCTTGGCCCCGGCAGTCCACCTGATGCGAAGGAGGATGCTAAGAAGCACGTGAGACGTTCAGTCCAGAGGCCCAGGGAAACCGAGAAGCTGGGACCTAGTCATAGGACCAGAGGATACATTCCCTCCACCCACAGCTCTTCATCTAGCTAATGTTTGTAGCAAGGGGTTCTTTCTGTCCAGTTCCTCATGTCTGGCTATCAAGAAAGAACAAATAAGATACATTAATAAAATACATTAAAAGAGGGGGGGAAACCACGTAGCTTTGTAGAAGGACATTGTGGCTCTAGAAAGACAGCAAACATAGGATAACAAATGATAGGATGACATTTGTGTGAGAACAACCGATTGGATATCATCTGTTATGAGAACAACTGAATGGATACCATTTGAATGAGAACACTTGGTGGGATATACAAAACAAAAGAATTCCAAACAAGAGTGTGGAAACAATTGATGGGTTCCATAGATAAGCTCCATGCCTACTCCCTTATCCTATGTGACCCCCAGTCTACAAAAATCTGATGCCACTAATAAACTGTGGCTATTGACCATCAGTCAGTAGTCCTTGTGTGTTATTCTCAGGCTCCATGCTCCAAGTCCATCCTTGCAGGACAGCGAACATAGTTTAAGAGAGAGCAATGTCAGACCCAGATTCAGAAATGGCAAGGGTTTTGGAATCATCAGCTCTAAAAGTTGGAACAACTGTGATTAAGAAGCTAAGAGTTCCATTGGATGAGGCTGGAGTCACGTGGCACAGCTGACAAAAACAGAGCAGTGAGGACTCTGGGAAAAGCCAGCAAGTGCTAAAGACTTAAACATACACATACACGACCTGTGCCATTGAGGGGATGCAGAGACAAGCCACAGCCTGGAGAGAATAACGACAGGAGATGCATTTGGTAAGAGTCTTGTAATCCACAACACACAACTCCTAAAAACACAAGAACATAAATAACCCACTTGGAAAAATAAAAATGGACCTAAAGGCTGAGCAGACAGATCTTGAAAGGTACACATGTGGCAAATAAGCGAAATGAAAGATATCCCAGACTAGAAAAACGTAAGTTAAAACACACCTATCCAGAGGTCCAAAGTTTAGAACACAGATGATACCAGATTGGGCAAAGCTACAAACAAGGGCCATCTTTCAATGACCACGGCTTGGGAAATGGCATGGCCACTTCGGAAGATGGTTTGATGGTTTCTTTTCTTTTTCCTTTTTTTAAAATATTAATTATTATATTATTTTGGGGGGGGAGGCAGGTTTACAGAAAGATCTTTCATCCACTGGTTCACTCCCCAACTGACTGCGATGCTGGAGCTGAGCTGATCCGAAGCCAGGAGCCTGAGCTTTTTCTGGGTCTCCCATGAGGGTGCAGAGTACCAAAGCCATTCTCACAAGCTGGGAGCTGGATGGAAGTGGAACAGCTGGGACATGAACTTGCATACACATGGGATCCTGGAGCTTGAAGAAGGAGGATTAACCAATTGTGCCATTGTGCTGGGTTCAGTAGTTCTTTAAACACTTGCGTTTCACAGGATTCATGTGCTTCTTGACATTTGTGCCAAAAGAGTGGAAGAAATGCCCGCAGAAACATTCACACACAGATGCTTATGGCGCTTTGATTCAGAATCGCCCACGTCTAGGTTGTTGCATAGAAGTATGTGAATGGATAAATAAACTGTAACATATCCAGATGGAAGGTTATCAGGTGGAAAACAGGAGAACTACCAAGCCACGAAAAGGCACGGACCAACCCAGATACACATTGCTAACTACAAGACTCATTTGACACAGCTCCATCCTGTGTGACTGTATCCATGTGACTTCTGGGAAAGACAGGACCAGGAAGTAAGTAGCATCAGTGGTTGGATGATAGGTCGGCGCTCAGAGGATGCTTAGCGGGGAGCCCCTCTGCCTAGTGTATAATGGCAGGAATGCATCATCACACACAGATCCTGGAACTCTGGGCCTGCTGCAGATGCTGGTGCACCCCTGGGGCAACCGGCTGTCAGAAAACCTTGGGGAGACCTGCACAAGCCGGGGTCTGTGCTCCAGCAGTGTCACCTTGACCAGGGCTTGGCGAAAACACAGCCCACTGCCTCCTCTTCTAAACAATGAGAACAACAATGTGTCTCAGGGGTCACAAGCATGAGCCTGAAACAGGAACACACCTGGACTTAGAGAGGTGCAGCACACCACAGCAGGTGACATCTAAGGGGCCCTGAGAGTAGCTGGGGAAAGAATAACTCGAATTGTTTCAGTTGGAGAGAAGACTCAGGCGTAAGTTTAAGAATTCTTACAGTGTGGCGTTTTCCTGTACAAAATCTTTAAGTCTTCATGCCTTTTAGCAGTTCTTAGTATCATTCATACTTAGTGTCATTGGCTTTGAGTTTCACCCCGTGTTAAGAAAACCCATTTTTGACAAATAATGGCACCTCCAGGCAGAGGCAATGTCATGCGCAGGAAGCCTGTGCAGCACCTGAATGCTCAGCGACTGTTGGTTTGCGATTCATGGTTAAGACCATTCTCATCTTGCAACAGCAAGGAGGGGCGGACACACAGATGGGACCCACACTGAAAAAGGAGAACACCAACAAGGGTCGGACAAGTGATTCCATTCTTTTTCAACCTGGTCTGGACTTCCTGTCCTCTTGGCTCTGTGTGTGTGTGTGTGAGAGAGAGAGAGAGACCTAGGAATATTTCCTAACTGATCATCTTTCTCATCCTCTGAAGAGGTCATCATGACAAAATACTTGGAATCCCTGAAGGCCTTGCTGGGATTTGAACCCAGGATCTCCTGTTTACTAGACAGGCGCTTTAACCAGCTAAGCCACAAAGCCCCATGTGGTTCCTTTCCTGTGATACATTATTTTACACATCTCAATCTGTCACCATTTATATAATAAAAATGGTTTACCTGAATTGTAGGTAAAACAAACAAAAAAATCTCCCAGGTAGAAAAGACTCCGCATCAGCTCTGTGCACACTCCTGTCCGGTGAAACAAGAGCAGAAGGAGTGGGCCCTGGCTCGCCCCCAGGATGCAGGGTGTCGGGTTCCGATGCTCAGGGTCCTGCCCCCTGTGTCGAGAGGGGCACACTCAGCCGCCTGCCCTCTCAGGAAGGACATGCCAGCAAGCTGAGCGGTTTTCTCAGCTTCCTTTCGTTCGGGGCTGTCTGAGGCCCCTTTGCCTCTACATATCCAACGTGCAAACACTAGGATTTTCTCATGATCTTGTGAACGTTGCCGGAGTTTATTTCTTTAGACCAGAGTTGGCAGACCATGGTCTCCGAGCCAAACCTTGGCCAAATGCTCGTCTCTGTAAAGATTTGTTGGCGCACGGCCGCAGTCACTGGTTCACTGGGAGACACTGCTGTGCCGTGCCACGCTGTGTGGTCTGCTGCTGTGTTGTGTTGTGGCTTCGTGGGTTTCAACTCCCAGCAGCTGGGCGTGCGCAATGCCTGCATAACTGACCGCTCTGTATCCAGTTTTGCCAACGTAATGGTGGCAAATATGGCATCGTTCTACTTTATTTGTGTGAATGCTAAAAACTTTGCATAGTTCTTGTTAGTCTTCACACATTTCTCTCATCTCGTTGACTGCCCTAGCCTTTGTCTGTTTCCTTTTAATCTTGGTGTCCTGATCTTGCAAGTTTTAGTGGTTTCTTGTTACTACATTATATCTAACATATATTCAATATATATTATTTATCTAAGATTCTGTATAATTTTGCCATGTATACATATGATTATATTATTTAGAATATGTAAATATCTATATAATACACTTAATTTGTATTATCTAACATAATTTTATGTGTATGTGCTGGGGTCTGTGCAATGGATGTGGGGGGACATGAAGGTGTGAAGAGAATTGTTCCATTGCAGGCAGGGCCGCGAGGAATTTCCCGCTGTATGGCAGGGAACGGCGGATATGTCTGCAACCACCTGAAGGCAGCTCCGCCTCCCTTTGCATGGACACCGGGCCATCCCGCTGCTGACAAATAGCTGAGGTGGTTGATTGACTTGTTCTGTCTTTTCTTGGTTAGGGATCTGAGTCCAGCATTTCGATTGCAGAGATCCCCAAAGAAATTTTGAGGTGTTCCCAGCCCAGATTCTTGTGTGTTCTAGCAAGCACAGGGCCCGGCACAGTCCATCGCCCCGATCAGCTGGTGGTTGCAGTTGCCTGGTTGATTCTGCATGCAATCCATGTCTTCTACTGAAACCAATGGCTGTTTGCAGTCCAGCCTGGTTCTGCCCAGCACACACTCGGTCCTCACACAAACCAGTGGGAGCTGCAGCCTAGTCGGAGAGACCCACAATAACCCCAGCCAGGCCCACCGGCTATCCTGGTTCGCCAGTATGTATGGCAGACTAGTCCAGTCAGTCCCACATTTCCTTCTGCTCTCATACATGTCAACAGGTATTGTAACCTAATCCCATCTAACCAGCTCAACTATCCAGCCTTCAAGGCTGTTGTTGGGTGTCTGTCTAGCCACCCAGCCCTGTCCTAGTTTTCGTGCCGTCCAGTGAGGGGTGGAAACCCAAGAGGGTTGGACCTAACTTTTTGGACAGACTACATAAAATGTTAGTTCTGGCCCGTACGGGGATCGAACCCGCGACCTTGGCGTTATTAGCACCACGCTCTAACCAACTGAGCTAACCGGCCAACACACACATACACACACACACACACACACACACCCACCCACCCACCCACACACACACACACACACACACACACACCCACCCACACACACACACACCCACCCTCCTCCTCTTTGCAACAGAAAACGACAAATGCCACAAGCTCGGATTTTCCGGAGAAAACAAACCCCAAGTACACCCGACAATTAAATAAAACAGATCCCGTCTCCCTGTGCAGCGCGGGACTCGCTTGCAGACCCAAACCCCGCACCCTGGCGCCAGAAAGGCCATGGCCGCGGGAGGCCCATGCTCTTTCATACCCTCTCGCTCCCTTTAAACATATCTAAGACGTCTTCCAATGAAGAATTCAAACATAGAATTAACATATAATTTCATTTTGCAGTAAAAGAACCAACCATTTAGATCTATGCATGAGAGGGATCTTCAGATGTTCATGCTGTGTTAAGACAAAACCATCCTAGACCCTGGAGTTTTTACCACCACTAGCTTTGTGTAGTTCTACTTCCTTAAACCTTACTTTGTAAACCTTAAATGCAACCTGGTGTCTGGACCAATAGTCCCTCTCTGAGGCTCTCTCTAAATGTCAAGAGCGTTGTAGATGTGAAGGCATTTAGAACAACCTGCTTTTCCTAGTGTTGCTGACCAACACTCCAAACTGGTTGGAGGCTTTAGAATAGAATCCCCAAACGGAGTCTGCTGGCCTGACATGCACAGAGCCAATCACCAACATCAGGGTGATGGAAGAAGGGAAGTGTTTATTGCAAAGCACAGAGCGAGGATCCCGGCAGCCCTGGCTTAATTCCCAGGCTCCCCCAGGAGTTAGGGCTGAAAGGTCTTACCTACCAAGAAGAAAATGACTGCAGGGGAGTCACTCCCTTCGGTCTGTGAGTTCCTTGTGCTCAAAGGCAGGCAAAGACACCTTGTGCTGGGGAGACAGACCAGGATTCCCCAGGATTGGAGAAGGGCCTGAGTCTGGGCCGTGTTTCTTATCCAGGGTTTGGCTTCATTGGGTCCCAAGAAGTCTACAGTCTGAGTTCCTCTCTTCCGTGCTCTAAGGGTTCTGGCTTTGGATGTGTCTGTGTTCACTTCCTCCCATTTGTGAGGGCTTTCTAACTTCTATGCTTTTTAGCAACACACCCTGGAATGTTCTCATCTCTTGTGTATGGTTGCAGGAGTGCTGTGTGTGTGTGTGTGTGTGTGTGTGTGTGTGTGTGTGTATGTATCAGTTTGGCACCTGCTGCCTAGGTCCAGTTCCTCAACCCAGCCTCCTGTCTATCAGATTGATGGACAACTGCTCATCAGCTTCCTCTCAGGCCTGCGCTAGCACAGCTAGCATTTCTTCTGCTGTCGAGAGAATGAGTCACCGTGATGCATTTTCCATAAGGTTGACCTTCTGGCCTGTTACGTGTGCCTTCCAATTACACAAGTCAGAGGAGGTGAGTGGCATCACCAAGGAAGGGGAAACATTCCCTCCCACCCCCAGTTTGAGAACTTGCCTGCATTTCTCAGTGGAAGGGTAGCTTATGCTAGGAGCCAAACCATTCCCATGGATGGAATAACAGAGTGTGTGTCTGGTGAGGAGGTAGGAGGTGGTGGAAGTTACAGATTCTCAGAGGTAAGAGCCAGGACTCCATTGCCAGAGGTTTTCAGCGGTAGTCTCCCCGACAGACCACCTTCATGGCCAGGAGGTCCTCAGATCCCGAGAGGTGCTCTTCCCTGGCTAATCTTGCTGCTTTTTTGTTTTGTTTTGTTTTAATCTATTCATTCATTTTCATTGAAAGTCAGGTTTACAGAGAGAGACAGAAAGACTTTCCATCCTCTGGTTCATTCCCTAAATGGCCACAAGCCAGGGGCTGATTTTAAGCCGGGAACCAGGAGCTTCTTCCTGGTCTCCCACACAAGTGCAGCATCCCGAAGACCAGGGCCATCTTCCACTGCTTTCCCAGACCACAAGCATGGAACTGGATGGGAAGTGGAGCAGCTAGGACATGAGTAGACATCCATGTGGGATGCCAGCGCCACAGGGCGAAGGATTAGTGTATTGTGCTAAAGCACCCCCTCTCCACCTCCTTCTTTTTAAAAACAGATTTGCTTATTTCGATGACAGAGTTACAGAGAGACAGACACACAGAGCTCCTGTCCATTGGTTCACTCCTCAAATGGCCGCAATGGCTGAAGCTGAGCCAGGAGCTTCACAAGGAAGACAGAAGGCAAACACTTGGGCGATCTACCCCAGCCATGTTAGCAGGGTGCTGGATCAGCAGTGGAACAGCCAGGGCTCCAACAGGCCCTCAAATAGATGTTTGTCGCTGTCCCGCAGCGAAGGACTTGGTGCACGGAGCCGATAATAACATGCGTGGACCCTGACTGATGGTCAAAGCCGAAGTTTATCAGGGGCATCAGACTTTATACACTGAGAGTCCGTACTGTTTCCCTCTCTTGATTGGAATTCCTTTTGTTTTGTATATTACCCTAGGTGTTCTCATTTACATGCTGTTTATACCAAAGGTAGCCATTTGGTTGTTGTCATACTGTCCAATGAACTGCAAACCTGTGCTCGCTGACCTTCCAGGGTCACAATGTCCTCCTTCAGATGCTACGCGGTGCCACACGGTTCAAGCTCTGCTTACCTAAAATATGAAATTCCTTCGTATTTTCTACCTCCTCCTGGCAGAAATGGCTAAAGTTGGAAATAATCATATCAAACCTGTAACACACGGAAGGACGGGGCCAAATTGTTCAGAGCACTTTCTTCGTGTGTCTGGGTAAAGGTTGTCCCTGTCAATCATGATTGGTTCCTCTCCTGGCTTTCACTTTCAGCAATTCACAGACCCTTAGGAAACTGGCAGTCCCAAGTAAGGAACGCCTTGATATGTGGGGATGAGATAGAAAGGCTAAATAGGAATAGGGGTGCTGGAGTCAGCCGCTCGGCCTGCCTCACTTGTCATTCCAGGAGCCTAATTTCCCACAATGCACCTGTGTCTCATTCAGGAGCAAGAATGAGGACAGCAGTGATGGGAACATGAAAGTTAAACTCCGTGTGGAGATTGCAGGAAACGTCCAGAAAGCCTCAGGCTTCTAGTATTCAGTCAGGGCACCACACCCTGTCCCGTGAAGAGGTGTGAACAGGAGAGGGGCTCTGCTTTAGCTGCTGCGTCTGTCCCATGCTGTCGGGAACTTCCGCATAGGTAGCTCTGACCCACTCTCCAAGTGGGGTGGTTCCCAGGCACGCAGCAGCGGCTGCTCACTCCCTCTGCCTCTCGCATAAATCAGGATCTGCCCTGGGCACGGCACTGATGTCTCTGCTTTGAGTTCTTCACTCTGAGGGGGGCAAGAATCTAGAGTGACGATGAAGGCATCGGGATTACTAGTGTTACAGGGAATGGGCGCAAAGTCCCAAAATGACCTTGGTTTTGTCTCACTTGAAGGAAGACTTTCCACCACAATCCAGTGAGCAAAGTTAGAGTTATTAAAAAGTCAGAAACCTTCTGCCACAACAGCAAACAGGGGGCAAAAGAAGCAGACATGAAAATCAGGTTCAAAGCGGAGTGGGGCAGCAGCTAACGATCAGAGGATGGGGACAAAGGGTGAGAATTGTAACTCTGCCTTGCTTGCTCAAAACAAAACAAAAAGTCCATGGTCACTGTCTCTCTTGAGAAACTAGAAACCCAAGAACCGGGTTTTTCCTCAATGAGCTGGAACTAAACTCACAACACTGGGGACGAGAAGGTCAAAATGCCAAATGTGATATGGCCCGTACGGGGATCGAACCCGCGACCTTGGCGTTATTAGCACCACGCTCTAACCAACTGAGCTAACCGGCCAACACACATAAACAAATACACACACACACACACACACACACACACACACACACACACACACAAACACACCATCCCCCTCCCCCACCCCCTCCTCTTTGCAACAGAAAACGACAAATGCCACAAGTTCGGATTTCCCGGAGAAAACAAAACCCCAAGTACACCCGACAATTAAATAAAACAGATCGCGTCTCCCAGTGCAGCGCGGGACTCGCTTGCAGACCCAAACCCCGCACCCTGGCGCCAGAAAGGCCATGGCCGCGGGAGGCCCACGCTCCTTCATACCCTCTCGCTCCCTTTAAACATATCGAAGGCTTCTTCCAGGAGACAGAAAACATGGAATTAAAAAATAATTGTATTTTGCATCTTCCCACCAACTCTTGGGAGTTCTCTCTATTATGAGGTCTTCTTTGTGCATGCGTCTTGCAAACATACAATAAATTCGGTCTCCTGAGGTTCACAACTCTTTCTTAATTTTAATCTTTTCTGCTGTTTCTAGATTATCCACCATCTACTTACTATGTTTTGCAGTTTGCAGAGGTGCGAGCGCCTACTCAAATGAAACCTTGTGGGGGCCGCTCTGCTCTATGTCCTCATAGGGAACCCCAGTGGGTAGGGGACTTAAGTGGAGTGGCCCTGTTGAGAAAAAGGGGCAGAGCAGAGGAGAAGCAGTGCAAAGGGACAGCCCAATCGAATTTATTATTATCAAAGAGAACTGAAACCACAGCCGGTGGCCAATTGTCAGCAGGTACAGGAAGTGAATACAGGTGGCTACCCAGACCACCTGCAGGCCACTTCTTTTACAGAGCGCGTGTTAGCGTGTTTGGAGCTGGGGCAGTTTGCAGAGATGGAGGACTGGGCAGAACTGAGGTAGTTTTTCCTGAGCTGTCAACACCTGGCGGACTTTTCCTCTCTGGGGACTAGGTCGGTGGAAAAGAATGCAGCGGCTGGGGTCGGGAACAATACCGGGTACAGGATAGGCTAGGGTTTTGCAGTGCGGGAGCCAGACCCTAGGGACCTGGACTCCAGGAGCAGCTCAGAGCTTTGTGGCTGAGGTTTGGATTCTTGCCCCATTAACTCCCACTCTGTCACTCCCTCTGTCTCCCAAATAAATCCTGAGCATTTGTGCCCTCTACACCTCTGTCTTGCTTGCCTCCCTTGAGGGGGCAAGAACCTGGAATGAAGATTAAGATACACAGACCCGTAGTACTTTGATTCGGAGGCGTGCTAGATGGAAGTGGGTACAGGTAGTCCCCTTGTCGTTTCCGAGGGTGTCAGCAATGGGGTCAGCCAGGCAGCAAGACCTCCCATGCCAGCCACAGTGTACAGCTTTCCCCTGGACCAGAGGCCACAGGCCGGCACTTCGCTTTCTGTGGGCATCCAGGTCCAAGGTTGCGAACAAGCCCAGCTGACTTCGTCCCGTAGGTGCCATAGGCCTCAAGCTGTCCTCATAGGAAACTGTACTCCCGACAACTAAAACGAAAAGCGTGAAAACAACAATCCTAAGGAACTTGCTCCCGGAGAAGACTATTGTAGAAGGTTTCTGAGCACGTCAGTTTGTATAGGAAGAGAAAGAGGTGGCCCCTTCCTGGTAATACCTCAAAACCAGTTCAGGCTGTTTTCCTGCAGCTTGAACTGCTCCTCCGAGAGCAAAACTGCCAGACACAGTCTTCTAGAACAATCCTTAGAGAACAAGTCTGCTCAGATTCACTGCCTATGACACAGCCTCCCTAAGTGGCTAGGTTCTGCACTCTTGGTTAATTTTCATGATTGTCTCTGGACAAAGCAACCTAATACTCCATCCTTTAACTCTAAAAAGGACGTGGTTTGTTGTTGTTTCTTTGGTTTGGGTTTTGTTTTTACAGTGCAGACAGTAACAAAGAACCAAGGCTTGGCTTGTTGGCGGTAGAAACATAGCTGTAGCCCATACAGGAATTGAACCTGCAACCCTTGCATTATTAGCACCATGCTCTAAATAAATGAAGCAACATCCCCACTTCCTCTTCTGTTAGGAAGAAATATAAGACAAATGCCACTGGTTCTGATTTCTCTGGGAAAACAGAATTTCAAACAAATAGACAATTTAAAAACAAACAATTCCCCACATTTTCTCTATTTAACTCTACTGAGAGAGGACTCTCCCCTCCTGGAGACTGGAACCCCGCACCCAGCACCTCAAGAGTCAAAGGGGCTACACCCCTCCTTCATATCCTCTGGCTCTGTTTAAACGTATCTGAGACCTCTTCCACAAATCAGAGGGAAAGCACGGAGTTAAAAGATAAGTTTATTTTGCAGCCAAAAAAACATTCAAAGCACAAGAAGAATCCTCCTAAGTTGAGCCAGCGTTAGGACAAAGCCATCGTAGATCCCAGAGTTCTGCACCATCATAAGTTTCGTTCAGTTCTACTTCCCACAAACTTTTGGGAGTTCTCTCAGTTTTGAGCTCTTCCTTGTGGCTACGTCCTATGAGCATATGTTAGGTTTGGTACTTGATATTCACAACTTTTCCTCTTGAAATGATGAGGATGATGTCACCCTCTGGCTAGCCAAATTTGCTGTTGATTTTCTAACATTCTCATCCAATTCATAATGCCATAATTTGTTAAGCACCCTCCTACGCTTCTGCACATTGTTTGAGCCACCTCCTCTGTGTCTTCGTTCATCTTATTCTGCGATGAAAATGTTGAGAATGCAGAACAAGATATCACTACTTGTATTGTTGTTTCATTAGGTTACTGTGGGGAAAGGTGTCTGAAGGCCTGAGCACCATGGCTGTGACTTTGATCCAGAGAAACCAGAGCAGAAATCATCACTTCTTTGTGGCTGTGGAGCAGATTGGTGTCTTGGGAATCATGTGGACAGGGAGAACTGTACACAGGTGTCTCTCAACAGGAACACCCAGGAGAGGGCGGAGGCAGAACTCAGGTGAGCTGTGGCCTTTGCAACAGCAGTCCCTCCGACAGGTCCTGAGGTCAGGGGAGGTGAGCTGCTCCAGGGCTGCGGTGTCAGGCAGAGCCAAGTACCTCCTACAGTGGTACCCAGAGAGGGACGGTTGTGACCCCTGAGGACGAATGACATGTGCCTCAGGATGGCTTTTACAAGTGCACCACACCTCATATTCTTATGGCAACAGTGTCAGACCAGTGACCCATGCTTCTTCACACACAATCCCTAGGGCTCCACAAAACCTGGCCCCTAGAGCTGAAACTCAGTTTGTGTTGAAGGTGATGGGACAGTTTTTCAATGGGAGACAAGCCATTGCAGACTGGACCTTGCAGTCATGAAAACTTTTGTTTGCTTTTGATCTCTTTTCCTTTTTTTTTTTTTTTTTTTCTTCAGATTATTGGAGAACTAATTACTATGGTTCTTACAGTTTGCAGAGGTGTGAGTCCTATTCCAATGATGGTTAATTATACAATCCCTTGTTCTTGGCTCTGTGGCTTAGTTGGTTAAAGCGCCTGTCTAGTAAACAGGAGATCCTGGGTTCAAATCCCAGCAGGGCCTTATCATAACTTTTGTGATTTCACACGAATCATCACTCTGTACCAACTTGCAAGGTTTCAGCTTTGCAACTACCTTGGAAAGGAGTGCAGAGACAAGAATTGGGTCTTTGTCAAGATGCCACTCCACGTATCCCTGCCAGAAAGCATTTATCTTAACATGAGGTTAACCATGGGCGGATATCCAAACTTGTGACAGACAAGCAAAGACATAGGCCCTGCACTCTCAGGAGAACCCACCAAAGGAAACCAAGAAATGAAAGTGTTTTGGAAGACAATGAATGGGTAGTGAAAGGATGGATAAAAAGATCCGAGATTCGCAACAGAGTGTCCGGAAAGAGGTTCACAGAAACATAGGTATTGGAGTCCAAAGCCATACAGCGCAGCCAGATCTGGACTCTACCAGAACGAATGAGCATTCATATACAAACATAATAAAAATAAAGCCAAACACAGACCTTCAGAAATAATCAATTCAAGATGGATCATACACCTAAAAGCTCAATCCATGAAATAAAAAAGTGAAAATGTAAAACATCTGCTCACTCGAATATAACGGCAAGGATATGAGAAGACAAACCACAGAACTCACACACAAATACTTCCAGGAGACACCTCTGACAGAGAATCAACAGTGCTTTAAGAACTCTTAAAAGACAAACAGGTGGTAAATATGAGAAGTGTGGTAAATAAAGAAGAAGTTCATTGGACAAAACCAATAGGTGGGCTTCGGTCACAGAAGTTAGTCATTCAGAATCCCCACACCCCAAGTGAGAACGCCCCGTTCCACTCCCAGTTTTACTCCCTGCTGACCACCCCCCGGGACCAGCTAAGTACTTGAGTTCTTACACTCTATGTTGAGTTTCAGGCTCCTGGGTTTGACTTGACCTTGCTCCAGCTGCTGCTGAAGAGTAAATCAAAGATGGGATAATTCTGCCCCTGTCTGTCTTTCAAATAAATGAGTGATTACATAGTTAATTTAAAAATTAACAGAGAAATGCTGTGGGTTTCAAAAAATTTGATACCAGAATAAACTTATATATTTGAGTTCTATTTTCCATGCATTTTTTGAGGCCCTCTCATAAGCAGGCTTACACGGTGTGTCATTAAGGAGACATCTGTCAGGAGGAGCAACATTAAGAGCATTGACAGTGTCCAGTGCTGACGAGGACAGACAACGGAGCAGCAGGAACTGTCACCTAATGCTGCTGGAAGTAAAAAATTTCAGCAACCCCTTAGGAAAGCAGTCCGGCTGTTTCTTATAAGGATAAGCACAGCTGTGCCATAGGTTACAGCGATGGCAGCCCCTAGCTTCCACATCTTCATAAAAGCCTGCACATCATGTTTTCGTAATTCCCCAAAATTGCAAGCAATCAACACGTGCTTCAGTACATAAATAAACCGCACAAATAAACCGTGGCAGTCAGGCTGTGGAACATTATTTAGCGCTTAAAAGAATAAGCTGTCGATCCATGAAAAGGCATGGAGAAAACATACATGTAAATTCCTAAATGGAATATGGTCACAGGAATTGGTACCCTAAAGTCAACTGTAGGAGGCCTTGTAAGAAGCAGGGTGCGTTAAAAAAAAACTACTTGTTTGCTGAGATGAACGCTGGGAAGACCAGAGCAGTACGCAGGATGTTGGAAATCTTGGCAAAGTGCATGCAGGACTGTTAACGGGCATGACAGGTGGTAGAGACTGGTGGTGTTCGTGGGAGGTCTCTTCTGATTGTGTGAATTTTCTCAGAGAGGTGGGGAGGCAACATCGGTAATTGGACCCATGCATTGCAAAGAAGTGGCTCTCACGTGCCCTGGGTTAAGAAAGAAGAGGGCGCGAAGCGAGCCAAGAATGGTGATGGGGACTGGTCAACCCAACAGGTGTTTTGCTTGTACATCCATGACATCTCCTAAGCAGCAAATAAGTTCCCAATGCATGGAGTGCCAAGATCAAGATTTCGTCACAGCTCAAGGAGCTTCCGGTTGAAATGGGGAGAGCAGCAGAGAAATGAAAAGTGGCAAGGCCGGAGGTTCTGCTGCAAGAAGCTCAAGGCTGGAGAGAAGGGGCAGGTGCTGATACCTGGGCGCTCCTTAGCAACTCGCGATGCCACCATCAACTCCCCAGAACCGGGTACAGAGTAGGAGGGCAAACCACCGTGAGTTCTGGAGACCCGCTTCTCCAGCCCCCACGCCCGTTGCCCGTTGCCCGTTGCTTGGGGTGGAGTGAGGCAGGGGAGGCCAGGGATGGACTGTCGGGGTCAGGGCTACATACAGATTCAAAGATGTGGGCAGCACCCAAAAACATATTACACATCTGTGGCTGTGATGGCCGAGTGGTTAAGGCGTTGGACTCGAAATCCAATGGGGTCTCCCCGCGCAGGTTCGAATCCTGCTCACAGCGTGGAATTTTGCTGAGCTTTTATTCGTGCCAGCCGTAATTCTAATCCCCACTCCCAAGATTTTCAAGTTTTGTGTTTGCTACTAAATGAGTTCTAAGTCTGTAAGTTTCTGTATGAAAGGAGATTCTAAAATATCTCCAGTACTTTCACTAAATTATTCTTACCTGCTTTTTGTTTATTTTAAATCTTTGAGTGTCTTTATCTGTATCACTGAATTGGAATACTGTTTTATAGCAAATTTCACCACAGGGATTTTTCTTTAATTCCTTTTTGGGCAAGGAGAAAGAAACTGTAACTAACATCTCCAGAAACATATTTCAAAGCTATTTATTTATTTATTTATTTATTTATTTAAGTATCTAAATTTAAGATAACACCAAATTTAAGATAACATACACCACCAGTGTCCAGGGTAAGTTGGCAGGGGGAGCAATTCAGGTGCAAGCAGATTGGACAGAAAAAAAAAAAAAAAAGTCAAGAAGAGCTGAAAACTGCACATAAACTCACACAGGAATAAGTACTGCTCCGAGGAAAACTTTACAATTGATGTGAGTGATAGTTGCAAAGATCAAAGTGGTCGTTATCGTCCATAAAGACAAGCAGGTTAAAATATAGAGTGCAGAGAAACCGTGCTGACGCAAAACGAGTGCCGGTTTGGGATTCTGATTCCGTCTACGCAAAGAAAACGGCATTTCTTCCGAGCTTGGCCGTGCCGTGCAGAAATGAAGGGGTTAATAGCATGACGTGGCGTGCAGGTGCGGGCCAGTGGCGCAATGGATAACGCGTCTGACTACGGATCAGAAGATTCTAGGTTCGACTCCTGGCTGGCTCGTCAAGCACCTTAGTTTTTGAAGTTAAAAACAAACAAACCCTCATTGATCTTAAGTCCAGATCCCGGGGAGTTCTAGGGTTTTATTTTTGTTTTTGTTTTTCGTCGCCTCTTCCTAGACGCGATGGAGAACACACACCCAACTGCCCCTTTGCTGACTCGCTGTCTTCCCTTTCCCGAGGAGGTCGACCCCGCTGCGGAGTCACGACGCAGAGACGCGGCCTGAGCAGCAGGCGGATCTCCGGCCTCCTTCCAAACAACACCCGCACTGCTCCGCTCGGCTTCAACAACCTCTCCCTAGCGCGTTTCAAAACACTGAAGCCGGGGGAAGCCCACAAGCCTCATTTAGCAAAGTCCGGAGGTTAAATTTGGAGCGTTACTGTAAATTGAGAATAGTGCCTCGTATGTGTAGGACTTGGATCCAAAAGTTAAACCTGTGGCCCGTACGGGGATCGAACCCGCGACCTTGGCGTTATTAGCACCACGCTCTAACCAACTGAGCTAACCGGCCACACGTGTGGAGACATGCTGTAATGAAAATGGTAAATAGAAATTTAGGCATCTATGTCTTAAAAGTATGTAAAATAATGATGATGTTACAAAAGCTGGGATGTTGTACTGCATCCCACAGAAACACACAGGTATTTCACATTCGTGCACAAATCTGCTAAACACATCTAAACGCTCCCCGCGCACTGGGGTTCGCCTGAGGGTTTTCTGGGGTTCGCAGAGGCTGGAGGCCAGCTCCTCCAGAAGTTAGTGCAACAAGTTTTCTCTCCGCTGTTTTCACTGCATGCCTCTCCTAGACCAAGAAGCAGCGCTCCCGTGAGGGCGCATTAAACCTGCCTGGATTCGCAGGTCTCCATCGCCTGCTGAGTCCCACACTGCGGTGTCCTCCCCAACTGTGTCATGTGTAATCCAGCATCTTCAGGAACTCCAACCCATGAGTTGGAACATCTGCTACAGATATCCCAAGAGGATTTTAAAGTATATGTATTATATTCCAGATTTAATTCATTTTTACTTGTGAATCGACTTATCACTAATTACCTAATACTGCACTGGAAAAAATAATACGTCGATATTATTAGTTCATACTAAATACCTTATTTTGTATTATATGTGTGTGTTTGTCAAAGATGCATAATCATGAGCCATACAACTGAATTTTCATCTGTGTTGAAAAATCCCATCTTTTTTCCTTGCCAATTTACTGACTCCGCAGGCAGCAGCGTCTTTCTTGCAGCTGGGAACAACTGTTTGAAATAAGCAAAATCTCCGAGACTCTAAGTGCTCAACTTGACAACAGTTACTATAGCAAAACCTAAACCATGTCGGAACCAGGGAGGTAGGCGGGATCTGAGGGCACATACGCTATTAACTATCTTTACACTTGATCTTAGCCAAAAAGCAGAGAAAAAAGGAAATTTACAGCTGCCGAAACCCGGGATCGAACCAGGGACCTTTAGATCTTCAGTCTAACGCTCTCCCAACTGAGCTATTTCGGCCCTTCACGAGGGGTGGCGCTTGCTATTTCACTGTCGAATATCTTTCACTTGATATTGTAGCGTTTTCCAGTGAAGTGAAATCGCAGTATCCTGGGGATGCTTCATTAGACAGGCCTAGGGGCTTGACGGTTCAAGCTTCCTGTTGAATGGAACGTTTGCAAGAATTCAGGACACCGCCCTAGGGACAGTTCTGATGGACACCCAGCCGACGTCCCTGTTTTCGGTCTCCTAGGTCTGGCTACTGCCACTCAAGGTTGTGTTTGAAATTCACTGGGTTTCTACCTCCAACGGCAGCTGATTGTTTCACAATGACTTGCATTTTACAGATACACCAGAATGTACAGATCCATGCTCATGTTGATAGAAATTTAAATTGTTTCCAGTTTAGAGTTAATAGTAATAATTTTTTTTTAAATGCCACTGCCCTGAACTTTTTGCACGTAATTTTAAGTGACCGTAAGGTCTCAATTATCAGACAGACTGCGTTTCTAGATCATAGGATGTATGCATATGGAAAAATGAAATTAAAACACATTTATTTTGGGTGCAAAAAATATTGAAATTCATGCATACAAAAGAGCTTCAAAAATTTGTAGAAATTTTGAAGCTCAGTGGCTAAATCCTCGCCTTGCATATACCAGGATCCCATACAGATCTGGTTTGTGTCCTGGCTGCTCCACTTCCCATCCAGCTCCCTGCTTGTGGCCTAGCAAAGCAGTGGAGAATGGTTCAAAGCCTAAGACCCTGCACCCGCATGGCAAACCTGGCTCCTGATTTCAAATCAGCTCAGCGCTGGCTATTGTGACCATTTGAGAAGTGAATCAGCAGATGAGCGATCTTTCTCTCTTCCTGTCTTTCTGTAAAAAATCTAACTTTCCAATAAAAATAATAAATAAACCTTTTTAAACTACTTTGCGAGACTTTTTAAATTTGTAGCACCAAAACTAACTTATATTTTAATGCCATTTTCCCATTAACTTCTTAAGGTACTCTGACAGGTTTAATTTTATTAACTTTCTCAGATGCTGCTTCGCAGTTTTCCAAAAACTAAAGCCAGTTTACACGGTCAACAACAATGTAGGAGGCTTCTGGTTGCTTTAGACCCCAGACAAAACGTGGGGCACTCAGGCATTTTCATGTTAACCATTGTGATTTTAACTTGACCTTTTTGATGAATCATCCTACTTAGCACTGTTCCATATGTATTTGCATCTTCATTTGAAAATTCAACTGATTGCTCTTTGCTGTCAGACTGCATCAGTACCCGGAGGTGGGGGACACCATTTGATGATACTTCAGAGATGCTGATATAGGGAAGGATCTTCCAAGGGTGTTACTTGAGTGGTTTTGATCGTTCTGAGATGTTATCAGCTTTGTTGCACCAGGGCTGCAAACATCTTTTCAAGGGCTACTAGTTGACAAAGTCCACCTTTAGTGCATCCACAGACCTGGAACATGCTGCAAATTTGGGCCAGGAGAGTGACTCAATCTGTTTTGCTCTCCATTCTTTGACATGGCACTCAATGTACTCTGCTTGCCTAGATGAACTGGTTGTCATGTCTGTCATGTACATTTAGGCATGCTGTCCACTGCAAAAGAATCACTTTGAGATGGCTCACCCCCATCTCAGCATTCATTCCCAGTCTCACCATTCATAGTGCTGCGGCCTGGCTGGGCCTGACCCCAGACCCAGTCTACTCAAATGCTAAGGAGTGTTGCCACTGCCTTCGCTGCTATGGCTTGCCCTCAGCTTCAGTTCTTGCCCTCCTCAGCAGGTGTTGCAGCCTGCTTAGGGAGTTTCCCAAGCTCCCTGACCAGTCTGTTCTCAGCCCTAGATCTCATGCATGTTGATGAATGTCTCAGCCCTGCTTGGCAGGCTCTGCCTTCAGTCCCAGCCTTTGCACATATCAGCAGGTATTACAGCCTAACCCCACCTGGCATGCTCCCAACTATCTCAGTGGGTTTCTGTCAGGCGAACTCTGTGGTCCAGCCTGGTTTTACCTTTCACCTCTGCCAGCTCCATTTCTCCATGTAAACCAGCAGCTGCTGCTGCAGTCCCACAGAGGCAAGCCAACAAGCACCCTAGAAAATCTGCTCCAGATCTAGGTGCTGTGGCCCAGCCTGAGGTGGCCTGCTCCCTACTCTGACAATGCAGGTGGGTATGGAGGCCTAGCCCAGCCAGGCACGTTCCCCAGCCCCAGCTTTTGTGTGCATTAGTGGGCCACAGGTGATGCTATTTTAAGCCCAGTGCAGGTCTCATCTGTGAGCAGGTACCTTGACCTGACCCAGACACGACCCCCAGTTTCCCCTGTCAAAACTACTGTCTCAGCTCCCCTACCTACCTGAGAATGCAATTTCAGTCCCAGAAGTCACTCCTCCCCTGTCAAACACAACTTCTGCCCTGCTTACAAGATCCTGTTCACTCCCCATCATCAGTCCCTTACTTTAACAGGAGTGTTCAACTCATAGGGTTCAGTCAACCACAAGCTATCAAATCGGTCTGATTTTGCTCAGCTCTGGCCCTGCAGCTGAAGGAAACGAGTCTCTCCCCTGAGCACCCCTGGGTGTGCTTGGGTCAGTCTGTGGCTGCTGAGCTGGGAGTTGGAATCTTCAGACTCATCCCTTTTCCTTCATCACTTGGTTCACTGATGTTGGAAACCTGTCATATCACTCCCTTCCTGTTTCCAGAAATGGAAGCATCATCCACGCGAAGTCACGTGATTGCAATGTCCCCTTTACACAATCATACTCAGATGCCCCCCACTGGCATATCGTGCCCATAATGACAATGAGGCTTTGTTGTTTCCCTGCTCTGTGTGACTGGACTGCTAACGGCCACCAGAGGTCTGTAGAAAGGAAAGTACAAGAGCAAACAAAGAGAGCCTGGCACAGACGGGTTTACTTGGATAGAGTCAAATCTCTCACTACCTTTTTCCAGGAAATAAGAAAACATTTTGTATCCATGACACAGTCATGGATACTGTTATTTGTAGAAAGAGCTTTCAGAGAACAGGAACACCTAGAAATAGAAATATATATATATATATGTGATGCTTGAAATGAATTTAAAATTGAAAAAATTAAGCAGGTCTCCAGAAAAAGGAACTGAAAGAGGGAAAACAGGAGAGCAAAAGTTAGGAAAGATCATTCTGGATCATTCGACACTGACTGGAACGATCCCAGGAAGATGAAAGATAAAATAGCTAATGAACATGAGAAAATTTGACAAAACTATAAGGTCCATCTACTACTCAGCACAGTGAACAAAAAATTCAAAAAGATCTAAAGTGTCTAAGAATGCCTCACTTCATCACTGCACTGATAACTGGAAATCGAATCTGCAGACAAACCTTTTGCCCATTAGAAAAAGTGATCTGAACAAGCTAAGTCACTCACGAAGGCAGAATAAACATACTGTCAGCGGTTCACTCCTCAATGCAGGTTCTGGGTCAGGTTAATGTCAGGGACCCCGAACGTGGGTGTCAGGGCCCGAGCCCTTGGGCTGTCCTCTGCTCCCTTCCCTGGCACATCTGCAGGGAGCTGGGTTAGCTGCTGTTCTGATGTGGCACACAGGTCTCCAAAGGGGAAGTCTGACCTACTACTGCATCACAACATCCCCTACCCTGTATTCTAAAGACTTGTTAGTCTCTCTCTCTCTCTCACATACAGGTCTTCTATTCGCTAGTTCTCTCCTCAAATAGCCACAATGATCAGGTCTGGGCCAGGTTGAAACCAGGAGGCTGGAACTCCATCCTGGTCTCCCACATGAACGGCAGGGGCTTAACCATTTGGGCTAAATGGAATGCTTCCTCAAACTAAAATATTTGAGGACAATTTTAGCGATTTATAATGGCCAATGGGCAGCATGCCTGGCATCACCACCCCCTCATGAGCCTTGAATTTGAAGCGAGTAGGACAGAACCTGAAGCTGTTAGGGGTTGGAAAGGCTGTACAGAGACTTCATGACAGGTGTTCCTGACAGGTGACAGCAGGCTCAACGGAGGAACACACAGCCCTCAACTCTCTGGATTCCTGTTGCCGTCCTTTGGCTGATCTCTGCTGCCAGCCAGCAGATGAAGAGATCCATCGGTGATGTTGACCGATCTTCCCCCAGTCATCCATTGATGATTATTGTGGGTGCAAGAGTCTCCCTTGCATGTTCAGAGTTGGAGAATTCATCTTGAATGATTTTTTTTTTTTTGAGGAATAGATATTTCCCCCTTGAGTAGAACAGAATCGACACCTCACAGAAACCATTACATTTCCTGTAATGAATGTTCTCATTTCTAACACGCATGTGGCCTTTCCCCAGTGTTTTCTCTGCTCTCCTTGTGTCGGGGTCATCACTTCAAACTGCGATGTCAGGTGCCTGGAGCACTCTGAGAACTGGCTTCAGGCTTCGGTGCACCTGTGGCCTCATTTCCAAGACCAAGGTTGTTGACATGATCAGGCACAATGGAAGATGGTTTTATGTTAGTGCTGTGATGCTTCGTTTCTGCTTACAGCATTTATTTCTGGCTGTACTAACTCTCCCACAGAGTAATGGTGAATCCAGAAGATTCTTACCCCAGGCTCCACAGGTTTCATTTCATGACAGACCTGAAATAGTCGCCAAGACCACATAAGTCCAGAGGCATCTTTATGGCAAAGCAGATTCATGGATTTTTATTCCACGTGACCTGGAATCCAGAGTAGAAGTCATAGCCTAGTCTTTGGCTTCTGGGTCTTGTGGATGGGAAGAATATTTCATAGCATTTTTGGGGGTTTTGTTTGTTTTGAGAATAAATAAGACGTTGACAGGGGAGCAGGAGGCATCCGCAGCAGTTCCCCAGGCTGGATGTAGCACGGCCCCTGCTGGGGGACCAATCTCAGCTGTCCACAGGGACAAGCATCACTCACTGTTTGTTTGTTTTAGTGTGTGGCTGCTATTTTATTCACAGCTCCTCTCCAGGGTCCCTCCAGGTCAGCACCTCCACAGGAGGGGCAGTGTTCGGTTCTGTGTCCATGGCCCTGAGCACAGCAGTGAACCCAGCACCAGCATGCCTGCTTCCTCCTTCAACGCCCTATACTCCCACCACAGCCACAGACGGTCGGGGCAGCTCATTAACAACGAGGAGAGAATTGCTCCACGTTTGCTGCAAGCCAGAGTTCCGAATTCACCTTGGTCACATTTTTGTCTCTTTAGGGTCTAGCTTTTTCCCCCTGAATTGATGGCCTTGGCAGTTTGGAAGGTCGCTGGCCAGGTGTTTGGTGAAATGCCGCTTCACAGGGCATTCTACCTGATTATGTTGTAATTGCAAGTTTAGGGGAGGCCAAATATCGCTTTCATCACACACAATCCACGTAAGTTGGTCCTTGGGATGAGATGATGGTGGGCGGAGTTCTTCGATGGGTCTGCTCTGTTTTTCTTTTCTTTTCTTTTCTTTTCTTTTCTTTTCTTTTCTTTTCTTTTCTTTTCTTTTCTTTTCTTTTCTTTTCTTTTCTTTTCTTTTCTTTTCTTTCTTTCTTTCTTTCCTTCCTTCTTTCTTTCCTTCTTTCTTTCTTTTTTTCATACTGCGTTCTTGGATAGACAGGTGTGATAGAGTCCACAGGTGGCTCTGAGTGTGAGCTGCGAGTGCTCAAGTTTTGCCAAGAGTCGTCAGCGCGCGAGAGAGCTCGATTCAAAGTGCGCCCGGGCGTGGGTTTCCACTCCCCAGCCTCCCGGAAATCTCCATCTAGAATTAGGAGGTAAGGGCTTCGGCCTGTCCAGCGCCCTGCTGAGAGGCCTGGGCACCCAGCGGCAGGGAAGCGAGGTGCGGGTGTCCCTCGCGCAGCCCCCTGGGCAGCTCGAAAGGCCCCGTGGGCACGGTGCTGGGCCGTCCGGCTCGGCGGGCGGGGGTCGGCAGGAGCTCCCTGCTTCCTGAGCCCGGCCTTGCAAGGTAGCTCAGACGGGGACCCAGAGCTTCTGCTACCTGTGTGCGCGCACCGCAAAGGGAATGCGAGCCACGGCTGCACACTGAGAAACGGGGCGCGGTCGTCTAAGGAGACTGTGGGGTGCAGAGAAGGAATAGTGCCTCATGCTGGTGACATCGCGACAGTAGCTTCTGTAGTGGGGTTCCATGGTGTAATGGTTAGCACTCTGGACTCTGAATCCAGCGATCCGAGTTCAAATCTCGGTGGAACCTATCTTCTTTTTACTTAAAGATCCTTGTTTTAAGGATACATATTTTCCTTTTGGGACCTCTCTTGGGTTCACTTGACTCCCACAGCCTCTGCTTCATGCGGTCCTGCATCTATTTCTTCTGCCCCACAACCACAAACATTTTGCTACACGACCACGGTAATTCTCAGTGGAACTTCCTTGTTTTATTGCGTGATAAAGGGTAATGAACTCACTTCCCTGAAGCGTGGAAGGATCCAGCTGATTGGACAGGGAGGAAAGCTGGCCTTGAGAATGGAGCTTCGCCAGGTGTGGCCTGGCAGGTGTTACCGCCAGAATTTGTAGGTGTTCCCGATGAAGACAGGTGAAAATTAGATCCACGCTTTAAGTTAACTATTACTGGACTCTAAAGTATTTGAACACAACTGAACCCACATGAGTACTTGAGGCAATGTTAGCAGTCACTAAATATCCCGATAATTTTATGCCTACTTCCATGGTGTTCCTTTGGCCATGTTTATTATTTTTTTTTAATTTTTACTTTTTATAATGATTACATGGTTGATCAGGGTGGGAAGGATCAAGGTTTGGGGAAAATTGGGCGAACTCATTGTTTCCAATTTGCTATTTCTTCTTCTTCTTTCCCTGCCCCCTCCCCTCCCCCAGGGAGAGACAAGGGGGAAGCCAACATCCCTTTCCACGTGTGACAGTATCCAGGGATGAGGAATCGCCACCTCATATCAACCCAAGGTCTCAATGTGTATATATTCTGAGGGATTTATTCACTTACTTGCTGAAATGAATCCTTATGTTGTTGCAAGAAGCTGCCATTAATCTATTTCACATTAGCTGTTTTGTAATACTGATCATCGAATATACCAGAGATAATTCAATTAGCACCTGTTCATGGGAAACCGACAAAGCTGTCTAGAATTTAAATGTGATTTTTGAATTGTCTCAGTTCTTGGGCCCCAAGAAATTAAAAATCTCTGATGTGGCAAGCATGTATGTAGCTGACAGTTGATAACTTTGAGCTGCCACTTTCTCTCTACGTGTGTTTTAGTGAAGAATGATCATTGACTGTTTAATATCAACCTAGCCTTCAAATGTTTCACGAATTTCTAATGCTAACTTCCGGCACAGTTCTGTCACTCAGCATGGGACGCCATTTCTAGGCCCTGGACTGGCACTGTCTCTTAACGGTGTAACTGTCCACTGTACTTAGCAGGCATCTGTTCTTGACCCTGGCCGTAGAGCCATTCTATGTGAGCCTTACTTGTTTCTTCTGAAAGAAAGCTTACCCTGGTACACGGGGCAGAGCTCAGGCCGCATTGCCACAGCCTGGCTTCACAGAGATCATCACAGCCATTGGAACTGCAGGCACGGATACAGAAGACTGGGCGTTCTGAACCTCGCACATCTACATCCCACCGTCTGAGAGCTGAACGAGTCCAACTCAAAGGGGCGAGCAGCTTGCACATCTGCTTGCCTGTTGGAGTTGGACTGCCTCCCCTTCCCAGGCCCAGGTATGGCATGGTGAGACAGTTTCTCTCGGGTTCTGTTGTCAATAGAGGACAGATGCAAGCCTGAGACAGGCTGCAGTTCTGCCTGCAGTGGCTGCAAAGCCAACCGCTCTTACTTACTTTAAGAATTTTTAATATTTCCTTCATCATCGCTGTTTCTCTAAAGTAGTAGACTTTTGCAAAGAAGATACTGCCTGTCTTTATGGCACCAAAATGGCAAGTCTCACGTCTCAGCAGCAATGACAACACTCGGGGCAAATGCAGACCCTGGGACTTAAGAGCATGAACTGCCTGGCATCTACTTTCCCGCCCCCCAACAAGGAGAGAATCTCACAGATCAGTTATTTGTGGAGCCTTCAGCGTGACGGTGGAAAACCAGCTAAACTGGAGGTTCCGTTTGCCCTCTGATTTCATTCCACTCTGTTGATCCTACATCCCGTATGCCTGTAGCAACCCAAAGGTGTACTGGGAGAAATCCACAGCCCAAGAGCCATCTGAGAATGGAGGGAGGAACTCAAAGAACTGGTTGGACTAGGACCACAGCCTCAGGCTGAGCTGCACATTAGATCATCTCATTTACAAGTTAACTCGACTTGGCCACATTTGAAAGATTGTTTCTGCAGCCATCACGTGCTTCAATTACAGCTCAGTTACGGCGGATGCGTCAGTGAAGTTGGGCAAGGTGACACAAGCAAGATTCTGCACTGAGGGTCTGGTGACCATGGACTTCCCTGGTACCCGTGAACGTCCTGACGTGGTTTCCACAGTCGTTGGTTTTGTGTCAGGGACAACTTTCTGTGAGAGGTTGAATCTGTGAGAGGTTATTTCACCTACCATAGGGTGTTGAACCAGAATAAAAGACTCTGCTTCTTTGAATGGGAGGAAGAAAATGTTTCATTTATTGTTATTTTTGGGGAACACATAAGTGACTGTGGGAAGATGTGGACTACAGCTTCCTCCTCCTGTGACAGGCTTCTCTCATAGGAACCCAGCATCTGTCTCTCCAATGAAAAAGCCACAGCTGGCAGTATTCGCAGGCAAGGTTGCAATAATCACAGACTTCAAAATAACTTTTAGAAATTTGCTAGCTCCATTTGACCAACACTGTTGTCCCATTTATTCACAAAGTTTTTGTTGGTTGGTTGGTTTTTTTGCTTTGATATTCGCTATCTTCTGAAAATAAACAGGCACCATTTTAAGGATCTACTTCCGCAAGATGTCTCCTGTTCTTGGAAAGACATGGACCCAGCCCTTTCTTCCAGTTGGAATATTCAAATTCTATCAACCTAAAAATTACAGCTTGCAGTTCTGCTTGTACTTTCCAATTTATCTCTGTCAGCTATAAGCAGTTTCTCTGCACATCTGCATGCTCACCATGGCTGCCATTGGACTCTTAACCCAGGACCTGTGCTCCTAGCTGGCTTGCTTCCCAAAGTGTTGGGTTTGTAAAAGACACATCGTAGTCGGCAGGATTCGAACCTGCGCGGGGAAACCCCAATGGATTTCTAGTCCATCGCCTTAACCACTCGGCCACGACTACCTGCATAGCATTTATGCTGTCAAAATGAAATAGCTGTGCTGTTATGCAGCTGACTTCAAAAGACCAAAAGACTGACTCACACACCAGGAGGTGTAATCACTGTCCACAAAAATCCTTGTGTGTGCTTACACAGCCTCTTTCCTTGTGGTGTCCCAACACTGGAACAACCAGATGAATGGGTTATTAACCAAGTAACTGGCTACGTCATTATGAGATCTTCATACCATGGAATACTTCTCAGCAGCAAAAACAAATTGGCCCTTGATTTATAAAACAACTTAGATGAGTCACCAAGAAACGAGGGAAAAGAAGTGAAGCCAGTCTCAGAAGGTTGCATTTGGTAGGATTTCATTTATACAGCATGCTGGAAATGATGAAATTCTAGAAAAGGAGAACTGATGTGTAGTTCTCTGGTTTTTAGAGGCATGCACACACGTACTCACACACACCTGAACAGAAGTAAAACTGGGAGAATCCGAAACATATGGGTGGATTGTGGCGAAGTCAGCATTCAGCTTGTGATATCGTAACACTGCAAGATGGCATCATTGGGGGGATGTGGGTGAGTGGGTCTGCACATTTTCTGGAAACTGTATGTGAGCCTGCAATTGTGTCGGATTCTATGTAATCATGAACTATGTAAGTCACACTCCTGGAAATGCGTCTTCGTATCACCAGCCGCAGCATGTGCCACTGTGTTACGTTGCACAGGTCACCTGAAGAACTGAACCTGCACGGTCATTAGGGCTTCAAATACTTTCATGACATGGATTGTGACTGTGGCCGGGCATTTGGCACAGCGAGTGATCTCCCACCCAGGGGCATCCACACCCTGCATCCAAGTACCTGCAGTCCAATCCCAATCTCAGCTGTCAGTTTGATACTATTGTGCACGAATGGAGGCAACCCTATGACCTACGTTCATGGTCGGGTCCCTGACACCGACCTGGGAGACCCGGATGAAGTTCTCCACTCCTGGTTTTAGCCTGGCCTAGCCTTAACTGTCAGCTGTTGTGAATCTGAAGAGAAGATCTGTGTCTCCCTGCTTCTCAAATGAAAATGAAAATAAGTAGATAAAAATGAAAACACGTGAGCCCCCAGGTCACGTGCCGGCCTTTTGCGCAAAGGAGTTTTGTTGTTGTTTGGTGTCTCAAGGGATTGGAAACTCCAGTCGGGGTGCAAGCTTTCTTGCGAACCAGTTCACGGTTCGTCTGACACCAATAAACCAAACTCCCGTAGTCGGCAGGATTCGAACCTGCGCGGGGAGACCCCAATGGATTTCTAGTCCATCGCCTTAACCACTCGGCCACGACTACCCGAAGAATGTGAGTGGCTTTGGGGTAAATGACTTTATCAGACGTCAGCTCTTTCCAAGGCCAAGCTGTCCACCACGACGGGCGTCGATTCAAGGTTTCTGAAGCTTTGGCGACAATCAGATGAGCATCACGCTGCTGCGGAGAACTGACCAGCCACACCGGGTCCTTCAAAGGGACCAGATCCACAAGCCCGGGTGGGCGGAGGCCCCGCAGAGGCTGCGAACCCAGGCTCTGCGTCCCACTTCGGTGCGCACCAGGAACCCTATGCAGGTGCACCCAGTCCAAAGCGCACGTTCTGGCCACTGAATTCGCGGCGCTGTTGACAAGTTGAACCCCGCGCCCCTAAACCCCCTCAATGACCAAGAGTAGTTAAAAAGAAAACGTGTTGTGAGTGACTCTTGAGCTGCCAAAATGAATGAGTTGTAATTCTAGGACGAAGAGACTTTTAGCCAAAGAACGCCAGCCCTCCCCCACTCCCACCCGCCCCGCCAGGATAACGCTTATTTTGCAAAGCACCCTCAACCGCCACGTAGTTCCGCTGTCACCGGGGAGAGAAGTGTGGGCGCTCGCCAGCTCCGGAGACCAGCGGGTCGGATCACCCCCTGGCTCATCCAAGACGAAACGGTCACTCGCGAGTGGTTGCACATTTTCCTGCAGTAGCCGGTGATGGAACTCAGCTGTTAAACCGAGATGTGCTGTCAGTAAGCTTTGGAAGAGCGAGCCGGCGAACAGCGAACGCCTATGAGCAAAGCCCCAAGCGTATGTAAGGTGGCATGCACAATACAGGACTTGCAGTCTCAGATCCTGACCTGAGCCATATCGTCCACCTAGGCTGAACAGGGCTCCACCCTGAGCAAAGCAGAACATCGAGTTACAGCAGAGAATCCAGGCAGTTGACACATCTTGGGGAAATAGATGGGAAACGAGGGGCGCTGGGTCCGTGGCATAGGATCAACTCAAAGCACCCCCGCCAAAAAGTGTCCTCAGTATCATTTAGATGCCAGCCGGAATAATCTCAGAGAAGCAGGTACCATTCAAGTTAAAACAACTTACTGTTCCTTGTACCCCGTTACATTAGTAGTGAGACCAATGTGTCCGGGATCGTGGGATAATCGGTGGTAAGAATCTCTCTCTCTCTGAAAACCTGCCTTTCAAAAAAAAAAAAAAAAAACAAATAAATCTTATAGAAAAGAATACAGATTCAAAATATTTCCAATGTACTTTTAAACAACTTTTTACCGCACCTGACAACCATTGGATTTAATACCACCTGTTTAATTTTCTTTATCAAAAAAAAAAAAAATTCAAGGATGCTTGAAAACATTTGTGGAAAATGAAAATATAAATTTAATTTCGTCCCGAAGAGTTGAAATTCACACATAGTTGTTTCATTATCTGTATTTCTTTTGCATGGGTTGAAGGCCTCTCCTAGGAACAAATATCGAGAAAGCTCAAACCCTCAAGCAAAACGATTTCCCAAACCTTGCAATGTGGAAGTTGTATTATAAACATCCAATACTCAGAAAACTCTCCTCAACCCAACGTTCTTCTAAAATTAATTAAAAAAAAAAAAAAAAAAAAAACCTCAGGTCAATTCCTGCACCCCGACCCCCCTCCCCATACCACCCTGCGAGTCCATAGGTCCACCTTCGACCGTGGAGGCCGTAGTCTCGTCCCATGTCCCAGTGGTGAACCAACTGGGGTTTCCCTGCAAAGGTTCGGCTACCGTGTGGCTACTGCGACGACCCCCTCCTTGCCCCGTGGCCCTTTTGCGTCCCCCTCCAGCGCGGGGTGTAGACAGCTCTCGCCTGAGGTAACACCACAAAGTGGGATTTGATCTGAACACTATCAAAAAGTGCTGTGAACCCAGGTACCCCCAAATTATCATCTTGTGAAATAGATTCAGGGTTAACTATCACTAGCAGCTGAAGTGATCAATAGCAAATCCCGTTTTTGAAGCGCTTGCTGTAACATGATCATGGCAGAGGCTGGCCTGTCTTTCAGCGTGTGGGGAATCCAACAGACCATTGAACAGAGCAGTGGGTAGGAAGGTGGAGAAAGATCTGCAAGACGCTTACCAAAACAAACTGGGAATCCAGGTGTGTGTGTGTGTGTGTGTTTTAAGATTTATTTATTTGTATTGGAAAATCAGATATACAGAAAGGAGGAGATGTGCTCACTTCAGCAGTACATATATTAAAATTGGAATGATACAGAGAAGACTAGCATGGCCCCTGCACAAGGATGACAGAAAGGAGGAGAGACAGAGAGAGCTTCCCTCTGATGATTCACTCCCCAAGTGGCCACACGCCCGGGCTGAGCCAATCCGAAGCCAGCAGCCCAGAGCTTCTTCCAGGTCTCCCACAGGGGTGCTGGGTTTCAAGGTTTTGAGCCGTCTTCAACTCTTTCCCAGGCCACAGGCAGGGAGCTGGATGGGAAGTGGGGTTGCCAGGATTAGAACTGGCACTCATATGGGGTCCTGGCCTGTGCTCCTGGTGAGAACTTTAGCCGCCAGGCTACTGCACCGGGCCTGGGGGCTGTGTTTTGTGTCGCTGAAAGCGCTACCACAATAGAAAGTATTTTACTATGAAAAAGAACCCAAAATATGTAGAAGTGTATAAAGTGTATAAAGTTAAGGTAAGTGCACAAGTATCTCCTTTGTGGGAACTAATAAACTCCAGTAAAAATGTAAAGAGATGACTAACACAGAGTATGAGAGTGTGACCTGCACGGGTGAGACGGACATTGTGGGGTTTGATTATGATACACAGCCTTGGTCTGTTCTCCTGGGGCATAGCAGGCTGTTCTGAAATAAAAACAGGCCCTTGTAAAAGTTAGGAAAGGAAAAGCAAAGCAAATGAGGAAGAGGGCGGGAAGATGGGGACTGCAGGTAGGAGAGAAGGTGGGGGGGGGGGCGCGTCGTTATGCTTCTAAATCTGTAGCATGAAATACGTGCAATTTGTTCACTTTGTTTATATAAAGAAATGTTTTTGAATGAGAAATACAGAGGTAAGATATATTTTAAATTGGTCTTGTGTGAGGGAGAGGAGGGAATTTGTTATGGAGATGAAGAAGAAATCAATCAGTTCAGAGAGTGTGTGTTCAGGCTTGTGTAGAGCTGCGATAACCCCAAGTTCCTGCTAACGTGTCTGGGAAAGCAGCAGGGCATGACCCAAGTCCTTGGGCCCGTGCACCCACACACGAGACCCAAAAGAAGCTCCCGGCTCCAGGCTTCGGACCCACCATTGTGGTCGTTTGGGGGAGCATACCAGCAGGTGGAAGATCTCTGTCTCTCCTTCTCTCTGTAAACCTACCTTTCAAACAAAAACAAAACAAACCTTAAAAGAGATCATCTCAAAACCTAAGGAGGGCTTAAAATTATAACTTTTTAAAAAGATTTATTTATTTTCATTGCAAAGGAGTATATATAGAGAAAAAGGTGAGACAAAGAGAAACATCTTCTATCCATTGGTTCACTTCCCAAGTGGCCACAACAGCTGGAGCTGAACTAATCTGAAGCCAAGAGCCAGAAGTTTCCTTCGGGTCTCCCACACGGGCACAGAATCCCAAAGCTTTGGGCCATTGTGGACTGCTTTCCCAAGCTACAGGCAGGGCGTTGGATTCCAAGTGGAGCTGGGTGCCTATATGGGATTAGAACTGGCGCCCATACGGGATTACAGAGTTTGCAAGGTGAGAACTTTAGCCATTAGGCTACTGTATTGGGCCCCAAATTATATAATCTTTGAAACATGATTTAAAACAAGGAATGATCTTGACATTTTTTACTGATGTTTATATAGCTTATCAGGGTGGGAAGGATCGAGGGTTAGGAGAAAGTGGGTGAGATCACTCTTTCCAAATTTTCTTCTTTTCCCTCCTGTATCTGGGGAAAGGGGAAAGATAAGGGGAGAAACTACACCCAGTCTCCCAGTGCATAGGGAATAGCCCCCCGATACTATCCCAGGGTCCCCAGTGTGGAGCATGCTCTGAGGGTTCTGCTAAAGTGGTTTTGATAGACCCGAAATGCTGTTGATGTTGCTGATCCAACGGTGAGGAACTCCTTCCAAGGGCCATTGGCTGACATAGTCCACCTTAGAGTCTCCATTCGCCCAGATATTTCCTGTTCACTCTTGGCTGGTGGTGTTGTCCAATTTGTTCTACTCTCCTTCCTCTGCTTTGGCACCAGATGTCTTCTGCAGGCCCCAGTGGAGTGCCGTATCCTCCATGTGCACCTGGGCATGCTGTCCACTGCTCCATCTTAGATACTGAGGAGGCTCCGTTCCTACCTCCAAACTGCTCGGTCTCAGCCCCCTCCCTCGCTCACATGCGAGTAGAGTAGCCTTGTTGATGGGAGTCCCTCGATAGTCATTCCTTACCAATTCCAGCTGTGGATAGCATTTGTGGGATATTCATCCATGTGTGAACTGCTGGATAGAAATTATGGAGTTATTTGGAGATGAACTTGGCCCGATCGACTTCTGTGTGTCATTAAAACCTATAGGAAATACCTGTGAGAATGTTTAAAAATAGGATGAGCCTGCCGACACATATATACACATGTATACATACCACATGATGTCTTTCTCCTTAAACTTTCATTTGGAAATATATTAAAGCCCGTAAATTTTCCCAGACTACAATAATAAGTTAAAAACGTGCTTTTACTTAAAGTCACCTAAGATTTTTTTTTTTTTTTTTTACATTTGGATTCTGCGCATGTACTGTGTCTGCCTCTGCGTTGTGTAGACATATGTGAGCTGGCTTCAGCGGTCAGTAGGGTGGGAGTCAGGCACAGCTAGAGATCTTGGTAG